>NC_036454.1:14247881-16680381 GCF_002775205.1 Xiphophorus maculatus | reverse complement strand
TAACAATGTTATTTTAAAGAGAATGTATGACTTTTATTTTGAAAGGCAAATATATTTCCGCAACTGGCTTAGTTCATTTGGTAATGCTCTTGTTCAAACATCTAAACCTTTAAAAAATAAGAAATTAATTTGGAAGAGTGTCTATAGCTTTATTTTAAAAGGTAAAGGCTCCCATTTTCCTCACAGTGTAACCTCAATTTACTGTAATCTAAATTTTGAAGTACTGGGTGCTTTATTTGGAAAAGTACCTGAAAGTACAATGTAGCAAATACTTTACTAAAATAGTCCATTTGTTTTCTCTTTGTGTTGTGATGGAGAATCAGTCATTTCATTTTCTGATCCTACTAGAGCAAAATGACATATACAAAAGAAACATTCCTGAAGGCAAATCTAAACGTCACATGTCACTTCGTCCTTCTCTATTCAGCACCATATGTAAAGTTTTGTAGCTGACTTGAATCTTAAATGCACAAGGTTTGGACTTTAAAACTCATCAGTAATCTGAAACATCTTGTGTGTAATATTCTTCTTTTCACCACAGGCTCTTTAAACTAATGACACACAATTTGCATGTATAATAAAGTCAACTTGCCATGAATTTTGAATTTGAATTCCTTTCTCTTGTTTTGAGTTCATTGTTTTCAAAAATGTGTTAAAAGTATAGAAGTATTTGTTTATCTCACATTTATAGTTATTCACCCATTCTGCTTATTGGATTGTTTGCGTAGCTCAGGAATCTGCTGCTCCACCATGTCAAGAGGAGCTGGCTCAGGTGACTACTGCATCTGCTCAGGATGCCACCTGGATGCCTCTGAGGTGAGTTTTTTCTGGACATGTCCCACCTTAGGAGACCCAGAGGAAAACCCAGGAGACGCTGGAGGGACTATTTCTTTGTTGGCCTGGGAACAGCTGGAGATTTCCCCTGAGGAGCAGGTCCAACTGGATGGATGGATGGATGGATGGATGGATGGATGGATGATGGATGGATGGATTATTTCAGTGGTTGGTTCTTGCTTTTCAGTTAATCTGATTTTACCATGTCAGTGCATAAAAAACAGTCAGGCGCATTAAAAAAAACTTTCAATTATTTAACAAGAAATTTTCTTCAGAAAAAAATACATTAACAGTACACAAATGCATAAACCCTATAACTTGGCAAATCACAAGTTTCTCTTTTTGAAACAACTGGTACATTACACCTGTACATTAAAGCACATTTGTACACCTGATTCTCCTAATATGAGTGAAGTTGCTCTCCCACCCACCTTCACCTTCAAATCAAATGAAATTGGTCTCAAATGTTTGTGATGATGGTTTATGCAGAAATGCTTCTCTCTGGGTACCCGGGTTTCCAGTTCAAAAGGGTGAATGTTAGGTTAGCTGGTCTAACTAAACTGGCATTGGAAGTGAGTGTGAACTTGCCTGGTTGTTTGTCCTGTGTATTTCTGTGATGGGCTGTTGAAGTGTCCAGGTTGAACCATACCTTCCACCCAACGAGCTCTGGAAATAGACATCAGCAGTCATTGGTGCTTGATAAAAATGCAAAATGTACAGAAAAATATAGTGTTGTAGTTTTTATCAGTGGTGAAAGGGACTGATTATATTGTCTGTTTTTAGAACGCGTAAATATTTTTTATATCATGGCTGTAAATATCACATGGATTATAAATAGTTTGTCAAAAATTATTCAACAAACAAGTGATTTTTTTAAAAAAAGAAGTAAATTTTCTTTTACCAGGCTTTAAATGGAAGACAAAACAGAGGTCAAAGGTCAATGTGATGCAGAAAAGAAGGGACGGGTTTGTTTAAGAGACAACGCTTTAAACACAGCTGATATATGTCACTACAGATCTGCGTGACTATGTTGGGCACAGCTCTTTGATTGGCAAACGGCGCATTAGAACCAAACGCGCCCACAGATCGCCCCTCCTCTCATGACTTCACCCCATCTCTTCGCTCCTGCCACCCCTAGTTCCACACACATCCACAAACACAGACTCACGCATGCACACAACCCTCTGCTCACTCCTGACGTGTCCCCTGAGTGTCTGAATAACAGATAATAGAGCCGACGACCTACGAGGGGGGCTTACAAAAACACGGCGCGACGAGTGAGAACGTCACACGTGTGGAGGAGAGGAGGAAAGAAAAGAGGAGCCACACACAACTCGACCGTGCCAAGCGAGGGGACCTCACAACTTTTACGCACACAGGCTGAGTTTTGCGCACAACTTTAAAGAGCGTCGTTTCAGCGAAGAGACATCGAGAGAGAACTATGTTTGGATGCGCGCACCTCTGAGGATCCTACCTGTCAGTTGCAGGCCCTTTTGGTTGATAAAGCGCAGTTACTCTAATTTGATGGCTCAAATTTTTGGAATCAACCAGCTGGATGGAGACTGACTGTCAAGTAAGCAAGCGCGTAAAATAAAACTAAAAAGTGGTTGATTTAAAGCAGAAGCTTTAGGAGATCAGTATCAGCTATGCCCCGTCCAGGGAAAAACTCCTACAGCGACCAGAAGCCTCCGTACTCCTACATTTCGCTGACAGCGATGGCCATCCAAAACTCCCCGGACAAGATGCTGCCTCTGAGTGACATTTACAAGTTCATCATGGATCGCTTTCCATACTACCGAGAGAACACCCAGAGGTGGCAGAACTCCCTCCGACACAATCTCTCCTTCAATGACTGCTTCATCAAAATCCCCCGGAGGCCCGACCAGCCTGGGAAGGGCAGCTTCTGGGCTTTGCATCCGGACTGCGGGGACATGTTTGAAAACGGCAGCTTCTTGAGGAGGAGGAAGCGTTTCAAGGTGCTGCGCGCAGAGCACATGGCCTGCAAGACGTCCCCGATGATGCACTACTTCCACCATCACCACCACCACCCGGGCAGCAAGCTGGGAGCCGCACCGGCTCACCCCGAACACCCGGTTGCCCCGGCAGGCGTGGGTCGGCTCCCTCACTTCCAGAGCTACGGGGGGATCACCTGCACGCAGCCCGGTGGGTTTAAGCATCCTTTCGCCATCGAGAACATCATAGGAAGGGACTACAAAGGCGTGGTGGCCGGCGGGCTTCCTCTCACCTCGGTCATGCATCACCTAGGTTACCCGGTGCCCCCTCAGCTCAGCAGCGTAGTCAACTCCATGTGGCCGCACGTCGGCGTGCTGTCGGAGACCATGAGCGGCGTGCCCGTGCCCGCACCATCATCTGAGTACGCGCCCTTCAGCGTGTCCGCCAAGGGCCTGTACCACAGCGCCAGCGGGCCAACCCTGCCCGCGATCCCGGTGCCCATAAAGCCGACCCCGTCTCTGGGTCCGATGCCCGGTCTAACGGGGATGCAGACCGGCCCGACCCAGCTCTGCTCTGCAGGGTCGGTGATGGAAAAGAGCGATCTGCTGGAGGGAAAGGGAGCCCCGCTGCACCCGGCTCTGCTGCTGTCCTAACCGGGTAAAAAAGTGTGTTCATTTCAGCTCTTTTTCCTCTCTTAAAGGAATCCGTGATAAATAAATCAGAACAGGCCTATCTGAGACGCAAACTTGTCATCAACTGTTGTAAAATACGTACTTGTACTCTGTAACTAATTTCTCATTTAGACCTTTGTGTTTAGAAATCTTAATTAATTTGCACACTTTGCAAGGGCATTTACCACCAAAGTGGCGAATATAATCAGACAAGCAGATTCCAAAGAAAGCTTTCACTCAAAAGACTTTCCTAAATGAAAAATAAGAAATTATATTTTTTGCTGTCCTTCTTTACAGTAAATCGTTGCGAGTCTGTTCGCTAAAGTAAAAGTAGGCCTTTTGCTTTCTTTAAAAAATAATAATAATTAGGCCTGTTGCACTTTTTTGTCTGTTCTTTAGCAGTTTATTAAACATGTTATGACTGCATTATAATCCTATTTACCTGAAGATATTTATAAAGAATTTGAAACTCAATCCTGACTTTTGTAATTTTTTTTAACATTTCTTTTCATTTTTGCTCAACAGGAATTTGCACATTTCCTCTAAGCAAACTCTCCCTTTGACATAAGTGTAAATACTTGAAACTAAATTGGTTTGTGAATGTAGCTTTGCTTTTAGATTAAAATATGTGTTATGTGGGGTTTTATCAGCTTGTTAGAAATTAAGTAAAAATTACCTAGAGCTCAAGTAAAATGTAACATTTGTGATTAATTTTATCCTCTTTATTTTTTTAAGAACAGTTTTTATTTTGTATCTGGAAAATTAAGCATCAAAAAGGGAAAAAAAGAAGAAAAACATCTAATTTCCAATATTTGACTTTTACTGAATTACTGAAAAATTATGTAAAGGTAACTGTTTAACTTTTAACTGCTTAACAAAGATAAAACATAGATCAATTAAAAATGTGGCAAAAACTCGCCACATTTGCAAAAAGGGAGATTTTGCAAATGTGGCATTTTACAGTTTTAGGCAGCAAATTTTAAACACAAGCTGTAAAAAGCAAATTCTTATTAGATGAACTCATGCAAGAAAGGAAATAAAATGTGACCTGACTGAAACCCTGCCGCCACGCTCAGCCTTCATGCCGGTGGGACTGGACTGGGCATTTGGGCTGACCTGTCTTTGCCCAGCAGTGAGCTGGAGGATCACAACACGACTGAAACGAGGAGGAAGCATCACTCAGCACTGCAGCTCCACCATCTTCAAAAGCAGACGTAGTTGTGGTGGCGGGGGCTTCAGATTAAGTTTGCTCTTTTGTTTGCTCTGTTTTAATGAAGCTTTGAAGCCCCTGCACTCCAGCAGCACAAAGCCTCAGGTTCATCCCACTGAATGTGACTTATATTTAACCTCCTGTCCCCCTGTTTAGCATCCCAAAGGCACCCACAGCCGACGCCATTGTCACACCAGCCTCTGAACAAATAATTGAGATGCACCAGTGGAGGAGATGCGTGGGAGTGAAGAATTAGAAAATATTTGGGTGTCAATCAAAATACACTTAAAAATAATTACTCTCGTTTTTTCTTTCATTTGTTTTGTATTGTTCTCCACCTTATGCCGAGTTTTTCATTTTTCTTTAAATCTTCCAACTCCTTCTCTCTGTGTTAGGTCTGATATACACACAAACACACACACACGCACACACACACACATGTTCTCTGTAGGATGCCGGTAATTTCTAGTTAAAGGGAACTGAGATTTGAGAGTGTGTTTGTGTGAAAAGCTGCAGCGTGCAGACGTGTGTGTGTGTGTGTGTGTGTGTATGAGAGAGTTTCTTTAATTCCCTGATCAGCAGGTCTCAGTGTCTTTAATAGCCCTCACTGCATTAGCACATAATTAAATGCCACTAATTAAGACACAATAAGAGGAGTAATAATGCAGCCATTACTACCCTCCATGATCTTCAGTCTTCACAACAGCAATGTTATATGCTTCTGGAATCATAATACTTATCACGAGGTCCCCTGATGGGCACATGTGTTTACATGCAGGGTAACAGGAGCTGCTTTTACATGCAAAAATTTTATGAATTCACAGAGGTAAAAATCATATTGCCAAGCAGCCTCAGCGCGGCTATTTTTGTTGCGCCCCCTTGCAGATTTTTACGTCATATGTTCATCTGTGTGTTTTAGATGGAAACAAACAGGTAGTCATATTTTTCAAAATGACAAATTAAATTACTTAAAATAAATTAGTCTACTTTTCTATGAGGTAGAAGTAATCATTATGGGAGGTTTGATTCTTTCACAGATATATATATATATATATATAAAAATATGTCTTGCTACCATAACTTAAAAAAAATCAAAACATAAAGCAACAGAAAAAGAAAAAAAACCACCAAGTTGTTTATAAAGATGTAATCATCTCATGGTTGCCAGTCTTTTTGGCAATATATATATATGTATATATATATATATATATATATATATATATATATATATATATATATATATATATATATATATATATATATATATATATATATATATATATATATATATATATAATTAAAATAAAATAAAATAAATTTCTTAGGTTTAGAGTGAAGCCATTATTATTATTATTATTATTATTATTGTTGTTGTTGTTGTTGTTGTCATTATAGTAGGACAAGAAGTGGCAATAATTTTATCGTTTCTCTCACATCGTATCTCTCACATCAGCAGAATTTATTCTGTGTAAACTTGAGCGTTATGTCATCAGAACGAGGCGCTGTGTCTCAGCAGAATTATCTGTGTAAATGAAAGCAAAATTAAACAAAAAAAGTGAAATAAATCATTTCTAGATGTGCAAAAGTTGTTTGGAACTGTTAGGACATTGATGCTATTTTTAGTCTAGGAAAAAACTAGTCCCACTATAACTAGAATTTTGCAGAAGATGACAGTTTCACTTTTTTACGATAAGCCGTGATTTCTCTTTACAGAGTAACACGCAACGTTACCAGAATTAGCAGAGAAATAGATCATTCCTACTGTTGCTACTTGCAGCAATTACCAGAGTTAACACATTTAACAGCCTATAATAATTTTCATTCTGAGTCTTCAAGAAAAGGGGAATGCTTCCAGCTTGTGTGAAAACAAGGAAATCGATTTTTAATAAATTTGCTCAACTGCAACAAGTAGTGTGAACGTTAATATTGGTTAACTCTTGAATGAATATACTGTTTCTCCTTTAAGCACTTTAACAAGGAATTGTTAATAGGACAGTTTTAAAACTAAACCAAAATTAGAATATGCACAAAATATAAATATGTTAACTGTGGCTTCGATTTTGTAACTTTGCATGTATGTTTATGTCTTTAAATTGTTCTTATATTGTTTGTCTCTTTTGCGTTATCTCTCTGAAGGACTGCAGATAGAAATGTAAACTCAACATATAGAATTATATTTCTACAATTTAAACTTCGGAATATTTTATACTTGCTTAATGCCGTTATTGTGAAGGATTGAAGGAAGTTGTGACTCGGCTGATCTGCTCTTTTGACATTAGAAAATGCATGTTAATCTTCATCAAGTGTAAATGCTTGAATTATGATTATTTTAGATGTTCTGTCAAGTAAAGCAGACCCTCTGCTAAAATGCTGATAGTTCTTTAAATCAGACAAGCTGGTAACAAGCTAAATGAACAAATCAGACCTTCCAGATCACAGTCATCTGGATTAAAGTTAACTTACTTGGCACTGACCACTCAGTGAAGGCAGAGAAACTGCTGTTGCTTCCTTCATCATGGAGGACAGAAAAAAATCTTCAAAATGTCTTTTCTCAATTAGTTATAAAACCAAAAATAAAACTATGACTTGGTGTTGTTTGGCGGTGGAAGCATCCAGCTTTATTTTCAGTGATTCCTGGCTGTGTTTGATGAAAGAAAGAATTGTACTATCACTCAGATCATTAAAAGTAATTGTATGAATTGATAATATGGTAGTTATTGAACACAACATGTTGATCCATATTTAATACAGCAACAGCTGGAAAACTACTTTTTCACTTCTTTTTTTATTTTTAATAGGCAGGCATGTATCAGTTGATTTAATTTCTATTTAGATCATGAACAATCAGAACGCTGCTGTGTTGCTCTAAGTAATGCGTGGAGTCAAACGCTGAAGAAGAAAAATAACTCTAAGGTAGTCATAAAGTTAATAATTCTTAGTTTGTGCAAGAGTTGGGCCATGCATCCTTTCTTGTGAAAATCAAAACAATGTTTTAATTTTTCATGTGAAAAAACAATTATCTTCTGCAATCACAGAAGAACTGGAGCCCCCATTTACCTGAAATTTATATGAATCAACTCATGGAAAAATACTTCATCATGCAAAATTAGGTTTTAAAATGAGTAATTTGAGGATTATGAATGAATAAAACATCCGTGTCAGAGGTTTCACTGTCCGCCCTCTGAAACATAATGTGACGGTCATGCATAGATGATGGTGCATTAGTGGTAATTACCCACCCTTCATAGGGGCCAGGGTGGCAAACTCTACATGCGTTTTTCCTAATGATCAGCAAGAGCTGGCCATCATGATGAGCAGCTTAATTCATCTGATCTAACCTGCCGCTCACACCAACATACGCCTGCAGGAGCACACATACTTCAATATTATTCTTTGTTCCAGGCAGTAATTTGGGCATATTTGTAACATGAGATGAAGAAAAGAGATTTTCATATAATTGTCATAGTTTAGTCACAGCTTAAAAAGATTCTTTAAAAACATTTTTAAAATAAATGTAAAGGTAAAGACATAACATTTTCAACTTTTTCAAAGTTTTTAGGAAAAATTGATTTTATATTAGCAAAATCAGAAATGTGTACTTGACATTTAGTTTTGCATGAAAAACTGTTTTTGAGCAAAAGTCTTGCTTTTAGAGAATAGGAAACATATATTGAAACAAAATGAATGTGAAGTACTCGTCAAATTTTTTATGAAATTAAATATGTCAAAAATAAGATCTTCATCTTCAAAGGAAAAAAAAGAATGACGTTAATCGGTGAATCATGTGCTTGCAGACGTTTTGCAAAGTAGGAAAGTGCAGCAGTGCTGTGATATTTTAGCACAATGACTGAAGCGCTGCATCTCAGCAAATGTGATCTTTTTCACTTCATGATGTTCCTAATGAAAAAGATGAAGAATACATATATTTGTAAAACCAATTTAGACAAGTTGTGGGTTAAAAAAGAGATTCAACAGCAAATTCATCACTTAAGATATTCAATTTTTAAACAAATATGTCTCTAATTTAAGTTAAACTTCGCTTATGATGAACTCAAAATGTTCACAAATAACACAAAAATTCAGATTTCAATGTAATGTGTACTGAGTTTGTCCAGAAATCCTGGAAGTCTTAAATTTTTTTACTTTAAATTAATTAAATCCCCAACAATAACAACATAGAATTAGATACAGTCTCAGTTTTCCTTCTAAACTTACATTTTTGAACATTTTATCATTTTTTTATTTTAAGTTTATAGTCTGTGATATCCATATAGTTCTTGACATGACATTCTACAGTACTTCTATATTTTCATGTATAAAAGAAACAATTAGAATATGTGTTTTTTCACTGACGTAAAAGTGAAAATGTATTATTTGACAACTGGCATACCGTCATCAAATTTTTTTTACATCAGACTAATATAAACAGTGTACATACAAAGAACAGTTTTTATTTAAGGGAAAAAATCTATACAAGGTTGTAGAGGAAGTTTGGCACACTCTTCTTTGCAGAATTGTTTTAATTCGGCTACATTGGGTGATTTTTAACTACAATAACAAGCTCAATCAAATTTAGATCTAGACTTTACCCGTGTCTTCCCAAAACCCTCAGTTTAGTGCTATTTTTGTTAGCCATTCAGAGGTGGACTTCCCAGTGTGCCGTGGCTCAATAACCCATAATCCAAGTGGACTTCAGCTAATATCTTAAGCTGATGGCCAGACATTCGCCTCTAGGATTTTCTAATAAAGCTGTATTTATGGTACCACCAAATATGGGATGTAGATGGGATGTTAAACATACTGTTCATTGAACCCTCAAAATGCTGTTTTTATTGGTCGGATATAATATTTTGATCTAAGAAATTTAATTTGTTTTTATTTCTTGTAAGCATAAAATTATCACAGTTAATAGAACTAACGGCTTTAAAACATCATTGTAATCCATATAACAGTTTTCACTCAGTTGGCTGAGTTTCTAGAATACAGTAAATGAACTACTAAATAATCAAACTAATTGAACTAATTGAATTGACCTGTGTCTAAGGAAAACCTCATCAGGTCACCAAGCTGGCGAGAGATCCCCATATCGGTCGTTCTGGACACACACTGCCATAACTTTCTTCTCTCATTTTTCTTGTTTTTTTAACTCTAACTCTGACCCCTCCAGAAGTTTCAAATATCCTTCCTCCACCAAGACCTATCCTCTAGAGAAACCACATCCCTCTTCCTCCTTTGTAATTACACAGTGATTCACTTATGCGAGGTCAAAATTTATCCATCCCTGTGGCTGAGGACGGACCAGAGACAAGTACTTCAGAGTAAGGTCCTCCTGATGCAGCACATATCATCCTCAATCTGCCACCCATCTTTATTGGCCCAAATTATTACACCTAATTAGCCATTATTACACTTTTCGATATCAATCAAATCAGGTCAGTGGTTCAGTCATGCTGGCCTCCTTCCCGTTGTTTCTCCTCTCTGACTTCCTCACTTTTTCAGCACAGTTCTCTGAAGAAGAGTGCAGCGGCCAAAAACGCTGCAGAAGTTTCATCAGAGGTTAAGTGCCCTGTGAGAGAAGAGATGTAATTTCATTTAAGTCTACTGTCAGACCAAAGTATAACATAAGCACACTCACTGCAACATTTTAGTCTTTTAGGATTCATCACCCACATCCATCATGTTAAAATGTAAACTTTTTGAGTTGCCTCAATTTTGAGTTTTACCAAGAAGACAGTTAAGAGAATCAACACACAAATATTTAAATCTGCAAAAAACTTTTGTTTTCTCTTTGTAAACAGAAAACGTGACTGCATATGAAAAAATATTATTTATATAGTTTGCATCTATTTGTCAGAAAGGCCAAACTTCTGTTTATTATTCAAGATTAAGAATTCAACCCAGTGAATATTACACAAGGTAATATTGGATTGATATGCTGTTATTCCTTTACAGTGTCATGTACAGTACAGATACATTATACTGCAAAAGCATCTGTCCATGTCATTGAGTCCAGGTGTTCTGAACACTTCAATATGTGTCAAATGCAGCATCCAGACATGCAGTCTGACTCTACAAACATTTCTGAAAGAACGGGTCACTGCTAGCAATTCAGTGACTTCCGCCATGGTACCATGATAAGATAGCACCTGTACAGTACGTCCAGTTGTGAAATTACTTTTCAACAAAATAAATTAATAAATGGTGGTATCAAAACGTGGAAATAACTGATAATAACAATAAGTCAGTCACATAGGTGGTTGTGGGAAATCACAGAGTCTGGTCAGCAGAGGATGAGGCACAGAGTAAATATCTACAGCCCTCAAAACTTCATGTGGCCTCCAGATTATATCAAGAAGAGCATAAAATGAGATTCATTGAATGGGTTTTTATGGGAGAGCAGCTGTATTCAAGCCTTACATTACCGAGTTTAATGCAAATCATAGGATGTGGTGGTGTAATGCATATTGTCACTGGGCTTTGTTTGGAGTTACATATCATGCCTCTCTATCTGGCAATCCAATGATGTGTCACATTCACTCATATGGTGAATGTTTACGATCATTACTTCATCCCCAAAATCCATAGTTTTGGACTTTGGGAGGTAAGCAGACAGACAACAGGCAAAAAATACAAAAATAAAAATTAAGAGATATGGTTTCAAACATAACAAATTTTTTTTAGGTTCACATTAGTCTTGATGAAATGATGTAGACTAGTTAGGGAAATATCTTATATTATGATTATGCCAAATTAAGGTCAATACAATTTAGAAAAAGCATCAAGTTATTGTTCTAAAAAGGAAGCCCTTAACTCTTGACTGCAGTGTTGGCTGTACTGTTCTCTCTTTAGCGTTAATTGCAGCTTTGACAGCAGTTAAAGGCAAGGTCTTCTTCTGACTCCTAATCATTTATCTCTCCATTAGCGAGAGCACTCCAAGGTTTTATTAGTGTAATAAAGTTGATCTTCAGTACCACAAAAAGCCTCCTGACCCAAAGGTGCTCTCTGGTCCAAGACTGAATGTGTTCCTCATCTTCATATTCCTCATATGTCTTACACACACTCTGACACGTGCTCTCTCGCCCATGACATGTATCTTAAGATTAATTAAAAATGATTTTATGGTATTGTTTTCACTAAAAACTTAGTGATGTGAAACACTTCTTAGTGTATGTTTCTTTATTCATGTTTTTGTTTTTTATTTTGCTGCATACAGAAGCATGACAAAATGTAAACGGACCTAACACATCATAAAAGTTTCAATATTTGTATGTATTTCCTCAGAAACATTATATTTCAAGATTTATATTACCTAAATCTTGAAATTGACCCATTCCTTCTGTGCCCTCTTCTGGTGGAAATAAGCAATTGCAGAAAGGAAGTTCAATTTAACCAACCTTTTAGTGCACATAAGTTTATGTTTTCATAATATATGTAATACTTTGTTTACATGTTATTTTTAGGTTTCCACAATATAAAAATCCAAAGTGTATGTGGATTTTACACACTAATGCATGTACAGTTATTGCATTGTTATTTGATGATAAATTCAGTCTAGTGTGAGTGCCAAAACCATTGATTGATAGAAAATGTCTTGACTGAATTTAAAATTTGAGGAGTCAGTTTCATTACTGGAGGCTATGAAGTGGATTTTGTGATTAAATAGATTTTTAAAGTCATCACTGCATTTTTTTTTCAATTACTTTCAGTTAAAAAATGAACCTTTAAGACATAAAAGCAAACAAACCTAAACAGTTTGCATCGGTTTCTGTAGGTCTAGTACTTTAGCTATTTTTTAATTTTTTTGTGAGTAATGAATCTTGTTTCCCACTATTCTGTTTGACAGAGCTGGGAATATATATCAACTCAACGCTGTGTACTGACTTTAGGTCAGCAGTGTTTCTGATCACCAGCTGTTTAAAGGTTACCCACTCTTTGAGGCAGTGGCACCTGCCTGTTGGCCCAAGACAGGCATTTGAGTTGACTTTGAACTCAAATACCTGCTTTGAGATATCTGAAAAAAGCTTCATATCTATGTCATCATAACCAAAGCAACACATGTTGAATACTGCTGTTAAAGGAGAAGCTCTCTCCTCTTCAATGTAGAGTCAGACTTCTTAACTTTGGTGCAGACCTGTCTCTCATTTTGGCCAGGAAACTGTACTTTACCCCTCTGTCCCGCTGTGCTCCTGTATTAGAATTTTCCCATAATTTTCCCGTATTACAGAAATTACATCACACATCCCACCCTTTGTATATTATTGGATTAATTTGCTATATGTTTCTGTATATAAACTGTGCTGTATAAAGAAACTGATCTCAGCATTCATGGAAAAAATACAAAAAGACACAAAAAACTGTCATGTTCTGTGTTTTCTGTGTGTTTATTTTGAGTTTCCTGTGTCTCTGTGTTGTCCTGTCTTCCCCTTGATTACTCCCAGGTGTTTCTCGTTCCCTAATTACCTCCTGTGTATTTAGTCTCACCTGTGTCTCTGTGTGTTGTCGGGTCCTTTTCGTTACTTGCCGCCCTTGGCGTTTGTCGTTCCGTTCCTGTGTGCCCAGTCTATTTTTCGTCCCTCGTTTACCGGTTGCTACCGGCGTCGAGCCCTGGCTTCAGCTCGGCCGTGCTGCCCGGCTTTGGGACTGTTTTGGACTGTGTTGCTTCTGGATTTACTTTATTAAAACACAATTTCTCATCATATCCTGAGTCTGCTGCATCTGCCTCACCACCTCACACCACCGTTCATGACAAAAACTGAGACTGGTTGTATGTTGCCTGGATGTTTAGGAATCCAGGCAACATACCTAAACATATATATATATATATATATATATATATATATATATATGTTTTAATTCTATTATTTTGAACATGATGGAAGTATAAAATCACACACATGAACAAGGAATACAAAAGACACATGTTTGTACCGCAATAATCTTAACATGCTCGAAAAGGAGTAGGAAGAAGCAAGAAACTTATGAACCCCTACCCCATAAGCTCATTCCATAGTTTCAGATGAACCATCATAGCCAGAGGAATTAAATGAATGGTTTAAGATTGAAGGATATTCATGTGTTGAAATGGTCCAGTCAAAGTCAAGACTAAAGTAAAATCTGAGCTCAAACCATTTTGGAAAGGAAAATAAGTAAAGCTTTCAGTTTTTAGATTTGCAAAGCAAGAAACATTTCCCCCAAAACTTCCAGCTCTAAATGAAGCAAAGAAAATAAAAGTTTGACAACATAGTGTGCAAGTAAGCACAGCTTTCTATTGGTCTGTCACATAAAATCTAAATAAATATATCAAAGTTTGTAACATGAAAAAATTAGGAACAATTCAACAGATTTAATGATTACTTCAATCTCTGGTTTTGTTTTGAATTCTTTAATGTTTTCTACTAAACACATGGAGCCTGTTTTCAATCCACTTGTGGAGCAAAGCACTCTATCATAACATTCAGTTCATATATATGACAGAAATGTAATACCTATATAGCATTTTTGCACTTTGTGACTCATCTTCATCCTTCAAAGCACATTGAACCAGTGATCTGAAAAAAATATAATTCAGAGAGCTGACATCACAGCAAACTGCCCTTCAATGCATCTGATCTGATGTGACACCCACCCAGATTCACACACAGACAGACCCTGCGAAGCGTATTTGGGGGTGTATGCCTGCACAACATTTTCTAATCCATGCGGGGGCAGGGAGACCAGTGACTCACTAACTCATACTAACCTTTAAAACCTATCCCATGCGTCAGAGCATTCAGATCTCAGCGAAGGGCACATCTCAACATCACAGGTGGGAGAATAATATTTATTGGATTTATTGGAAAACATATGAACAAAGATTTCTGTGATGTTGCCTAAATAACATACTTTTTGTTTGTTTTATAGGTAGTCGTTTGAGTGAGAAGCCGGCAGTCAGTTATGTGGGTCCTTGGGAAGCTCAGAGAGAACATGGAGAGCATTCCTCTGGAACTGAATCGTTACATTGGAAAAAACAATGAAAATGCTTTTTTCTCCACAAAGGCCAGCCTCTCACAGAAAATTCACACGAACATCATTACTCCAGACAACATTCCTGAGTTCTGCCTACCTCCACGGCTTTTCAAGAGACAGCCGATGCTAGAAACTGAGATGCCCCAACTTCAGCAGGACAGCCATCAGCAGACACAAAAGAGCAGGCCGTCTTTCCAAGCTAAAATGAAGGATATGAAGGAAAAGAGTGAAGATCCTTTAGTGCCTCAGAAGGCTCCAAGGAAACCTTTGCCATTCTCTGCAGAGTGTTACGGTCTGGCTGGGATTTATGAGAGTCCCAACACTAGAAGGAAAGAGTCTTTGTTCCATTCAAAACGGCCTGTATATGTGTTCGAAAGGCGCATCTCTGCCACAAAACCCAGTCAAGTAAAGGAGACAGCCCCATTGAAAAAAACTTTTTCGGGGTTTTTCCCACTCTTTGTATCCAAAAGCTTCTCAGAAGCAGCAAGCGTGGAAGCTGAAACGCCTTCCAGTGCCAAATCACTCAGAAGCGTCCCATCCAGAAGCCGGTGTCTTAAAGAAACCGTATCCTGCCCTTCGCTGATTGATAGCATGGAGAAAAGCAAGAAACCAAAGAAATTAGGTTTAAGTTTACCAACTTCTTCCTGCAGACAGCTAACCAGTGCTAAAAATCCACCCACCCTGTCCCCACCTGTTCTCCATCAAGTGGACCTGCTCCACTGCCAGGAGAGACTTCAGCATGAACACATCCTTCCTTTGCAGGGCCATGGTCGAGTTCGCCTCTCCACTGAGCACAGCACATTCTCCAATGGTGCTTCCTCAATCTTTTTCACTGTCAGAGTGTGTGTGGTGTCTGTGGAGGGCTTGCTGGATGGAAGTGAACGACAAACTCTGAACTGTGCTGTGAGTTTGTGCCTGATGCCGGGGAAGCTGCAGCGCCAGGAGAGCGCCACCATCAGGAACTGCCGTCGACCCGTGTTCAATGAAGATTTCTACTTCACAGAGCTGAGCCACAAGGATCTGATGGAGCTGCAGCTCCAGGTAAAAGTGGTGGATAAAACTGCAGCGGGAGCTCTGAGGCGGGGAACAGTGATCGGGATGATCTGTAAACCTCTATCCAAGCTGGTGTCCTCTGAGGATCGGGTGTAAGAGTGGATCTGAAACTTATAAGTTTAGTAAAAACAATATTTTTTTCTATGATCACACTGTGATTGCACTTTGTCACCATTATTCACTTTTAGCCACTCTTAGTTGTATTAGCATCTCAGGTAGACGGTATCGAAGTGAATGTAGGAATGGGGACAGTAACCTAAAAAAGGAAGCTACTTGGACAATAATTAAATAGAGGATTTTTTATAAACAAACTGATGTAAGCACAATGTGACACAGTTGTATTTTAGGTGAAAACAACAAAAATGTTAACTCACTGAACTTGTTTTGCTATCTTGGTGATGTTATGTTGTTTTTTTCCTAATTTCTTTAGTAAATGTGTAAACGTGAGTAATTCAACATTATATAACACATTCGATGTAGTACAGTCGTCAAATGGTTCTTCAGAGCATCACTACTCTTCTCAAGTATAAACTTACTTATTATCACTGCTGACAGGATTTGGCATGAGTTTTTTTGTTTTGCTATTTAATCTGTCAAAACAGACAGTAAAACAGAACAACTACCAGACACTGACAGTTGAAGCTGTGTTGGAGAAAGAAGCTCAATAGGTGAATCACTGCAAAATCACAATAAATCCAGCTGGCCTTTATATAACTTTGGTCATAAGAAGGTTAACTTGATTAATAGAGTCTTTTATTCCATCAGCAATGTTAAATAGATGTTCTTTGTTTCTGCATTTTTTAATTAAAATACAAACAAAATGTTCATTGCTGAATCTGTAGAAGTGAAATCTTATAAAGCAAGGTGTAAGTGTTTGTTAGATTCTGCTCAGATTCCAACAAAATTTCTGAAATCTTTATGGGTATTTCTTTATTGGTTGTTTCATACATAAAAAAAACATAAGCAATTATATCAAGATGCTGCTCAAACCAGGATTCAAAACTTTTATAAAAATGTAAGACTAGAATAAAGAGGAATTTTTTTTTATATAAGACAATAAAAAAAATTAGGCTTTTAAAAAAAAATATTTTCTTCTAGATTTTTATAGAGGAAAACATTCATCTGATTGTACATCTCGGTTTGTATAGCTTGGTTGCAGAAAATGTATGACTGATGTTTGCTTTGTTTTATATTATTAATAAAGATAAGGAGTAAGATGTTAATGTTGTAAGTCTTTTTTCACGTTACTTCTTCCCCTCTATATTTCAATCATTAAGATTTGTGAGTGTATGGCAATATATTTTACCATATAATTCTTGATCTACAAGAATCTCTAGCTTCTTGTAGATCATATTTTTTGCAATAAATGGAACAAAAAAGTATTCCTGACATGAGAAAGTGCAAATCATATAGTATGAATCATAGCATCGATTTTTCGGTTATATGAACAATTAAAACCCTTTCGATAGCCTCAAGTCATCAAAATTGGGTGTCTTTAATTATATGCTACAATAACCTGCCATAAAATGTTCTCCGTCGGCAGTTACGGCGTGACGTAACCACATCCTTGATGGACGTCTGAAACTGACGTTGAGTCAGCTTTAAGAAGTGCACTACATGTAAACATGATGAAACACAGATGAAAACAGCGTCAAAATGGTCTTTGAAAGTGTGGTCGTTGACGTCCTCAACCGTTTTTTAGGGGACTACGTTGTGAACCTGGACAGCTCGCAGCTGAAGCTTGGCATATGGGGAGGTAACCGAACTTGTGCTCGTCTTTCATCAGAACACCTTTCCATGCTAGCATGCTACATGCTAATGAACGTTCGCCACACCAGTCCTGTGTGCAGGAAGACTCTCCCAGCTGTCAGTGTCACTTTCACTTCTCTAAATGTCTCTCATTAGTTTATTAGAACCGCTGGGTGATTTTGATGAAAGAAAATGCACCTGTATGTTTTTACTGCAGACATTGTCTCTTGTTGTTTTATTTAATTGGGGTTATATTTACCTTTGGTCTTTAAAGTTTCTGGGAACGGATCAGTTCATGGTTCCGCCCTGTTTTTGGAACCAGGTTAAGACTTGCCTCAGGTTTATTCCGAGTATTTTCATAGTGTTACCAAGAACCTGTCGGTAACACTTCTATGTGTCGGACACATGACGGTTAGAATATGTATTTGCAGTTGATTTATCGGTACATTGTCGTTTTTAATTATTTTTGAATATTTTCTACTTTCCAAGTTGGCAGTCTACATTGTCATCTACATTCCTCTATTGCAGACTGCATGTAGAGATGAAACAAGATATTTAGATAAGCTTTGTAAACAGATATAATTGTTTTTCCATTATCTGACCTGAAATCAGGCTAAACCTTTCCTGTTTATGTGAGGTAAAATTCAGTAACTAGAAGTACTTTTACCTGCTAAATGTTAAAATAGTGAAAGAGATTTTTAAAATTCTTTTTTTGAACGTCGGAAATTTACCTACTCTAAAGTTACTGTGCCTTTAACCCACTTGAAAAGCCCAGGTGATGTTGTCATTAGTTTGAAAGCTTGTCATTGCAGATTAAATCGGAACCTTTGAGGCACATCTGTGGATGTATCTTAAACACTTTGTTCTTGTGAGACATTGTGTAAAAAATCAAAAGAATTTATGCAAGAACTGTAAAATTGTGGGTCTCCAGCTGAATGACTGTGCTTCATCTAGCTGTTCAAACAATTACATCTGACTATAAACACCATTAGCTACACCTGAATTACATCCTTGGTATGTCATTAAGTTTTGTAAAGCCAGATCATTTAATCCAGGTGTGCTGGAGGACAGTGGCACTGAGGAGTTGTGGGCCTCTGTTATAATGAATGTAGAAAGACTGAAAGCACCTTTCCAACTTTGACATATGGGGATGACAGTATCATGCTTTGTAAGTGCAATTCCTAAACTAGATGGCATCATCAGCAGAGATATTATGTGTAAATATCTACGCAACATTTTAAGATATCTGCCAGAAAGTTAAATGATGTGAGAAACTTGTGAACGAATAAAAAAAAAAATATAAAAAAACGTTTGACACAAAATCATATTAAAGGAAATTTTACCAAATACTAATTAAGTGTAGACAATTTTCAAGAAAGTAGAAATATTGTTGTTATTTTGGCATTCAGTAAATAATCTTATTAATAATAAAATGTGAGGCTGATTTCATGCCAGACGGTTAATAATATTTATGTATTCTTATTCAGTGGATGCAAATATCTGTTTTTAAAGGCATGTGTTTTGTGAGGGGTTGTGCTCCGCAGTTAGTATTGGACGAGAGCAGTGAACAGTGATTAAATGCTACATATGTGAGCCTAATATCAAACAGTAGTTTGTTGTGTCTGTATGTAAAATATTTCTGTCATTATAGGTGATGCTGTGCTGAAAAATCTTGAAATAAAGGAAAATGCCTTGGTGAGCTAAATATAACTTGCCGAGTGTTGCGCTCTGAAGCTGATGATTTCTTTGAGTATAATTGGACTTTTCTATTTCTTTTTGCAGAGTCAACTTGATCTCCCTTTTAAAGTGAGAGCTGGTCACATAGGTAAATTTACTACCTCTGTGCGATGCTGTTTTTTTAGATGAGCATTTTCTTATTTGGTGTTTTTTGTTGAAAGGACGTCTCGAGTTAAAAATTCCATGGACGGACATCTACAACCAGTCAGTGGAGGCCACGCTAGATGGAGTCTATCTGCTAATCGTCCCCACAGCAAGTAAGATCGCTGTCTAAGTACTGGCATCAAAACACAGTTAAGGCATAACATAATGCTTTACATTTTGATCAAAAATATTATTATTAGTGGTAGTAAAACATCTTTTCATTAGTAGTTTTTCAAAGGCAAAAATAAACAAAATTCAGCAAATATAAGGTGCAATCAGCAACAGTTAACAGAGAAGTCCTTTATGAACCAAATATGTATATTACAGAAGGGGAAAAAGCAGAGAAATAAAAAAACTATTTAAAAAAAAAAAGTAAAAAGTGAATTTTAAAAGTGTTATAAGTAAGCAGCAGACATGAAGACATTTGAAAACAAGTCATAAAATATTTAAATCACTTCAAGATACAGGAAGCTAGTGGAAGGATTTAATTGTTGGAGTAATGCTCTCTCTCCTTGTGTTGAAATTCAGCCGTAGAGTCGACAGATATCTTAAGACAGCAATGCATTGATCCAGGTTAAATGACACAATAAGTGATTCTTTTGTTTCTTTGCCTTCATTTCTTGTAAATTACTTTAAATTACTGTATGCATGACTAGTTCTGTGAAAATACATTTGTCTTGCCTTGCCTTTGCAAAGCATGCTCTCAACATTAGTAATATTGTGCATGTGTCAATATTTAATGTATGTGTCAATTGAAGCTCATGTCACTTCCAAAACTTAATCCAAGATGTCTAACTTATTTATCCTCCTTTAAAAAAAAGAGATTTTTAAATAAATTATTATATCCCTCTTTTAAATATAATTTCCTCTATCAATAATTTCGGTATTGTCTTTGTCAAACTGTGAAAAAGTTGCATCATTTTCATAATCGAGTATCTCAAATGGCAGATTTGAGATACTTGATTTATTTTTTTTCTTCTGTTTTTAGGAGCAGCCTTATAACAGAGAATTCTACTAAATGCTGTGTCGATTTCTTGCTGTAATAAGAGATCAATAATAGTTAAACCATCTAAAAATATGTAAACCTTGATAATAATATGCCACTCATTATCTGTTCATATTAATACATTCTACAGCCAGTTTATGTTTTAGTAAACTGAAGTATTTCAACAGGCATATTGCCTACTTGTGCCCAGTATACACCTCCTAATTAATCCCAGTTTTGGTGACATGTAAGATAACACTTGTTTCCCTCTGTTTATATTTAATATAATATTTTTGTGGCATGTCATTTGATTCCAGGTATAAAGTATGATGCAGAAAAGGAGGAGAAGCAGCTACAGGAGGCTCGTCAGAGGGATCTTGATCGAATAGAGGAGACAAAACTCAAGGCTGCAGAACAAGGTCAGAGTTCAACTTTGACTATTAAAGAGAGATGTGTGTGTTTCTGTCCAACAATATTTATCTTCAAATAAAGACATTTTTAACAGTTTCAGGAACATCCTGAGCTAAGCCATCAGATGTGAAGGATAAATTAGAAACTAATTTATCAAGCAGGCATTACTGATTGACCAGATATGATGACATATTTCAGCAGCATGCAGCTGCTTATATCCTAAATGCTACTGCTTTTAATTAGAAATGTAGGCTACATGTTGCTTAAGCAGCATTTGTCATGTGTTTTTGCAGATGCTATAGATCATAATAGTAATTTACAGCTATTGTAACAAATCTCAGAAAGCAAATCTCTGACTGCAAATATATACAAACCCAGTTCCAATGAAGTTGGGATGTTGTGTTAAACATTATAAAAGCAGAATATAATAATTAATAAATTCTTTTGTACCTACATACAATTTGTAGCCGATTTGAAGCAATAATTTTATAAAACCATGGGAAACTTTGAGATTGGTAACTGGCCTGTTCCAATGAAGAGGTTTTTGACGTCATCATTTTTTTTTTTTACCTGTCAGGTTGAAGGTAAAACCCGACAGAAAAAAAATATTCAGAACAAATACTCAAAAAATTGTTTGGGTTTTCACAGAGAACACAAAGCTAGAAAAACAGGACACCTTTGTGGAAAAGCTTGTCACACAAGTGATCAAAAACCTACAGGTCAAGATCTCTAACATCCATGTTCGCTATGAGGATGATGTGAGTATTTCAGCTAAATATCAGTAAAAATAACTTTAATTCTCTACAATACCTTGCAGGGATGTTAATACCAATGTGTGTGTTTGTCTCCTCAGATCACTAATCCAAACTGTCCCCTGTCATTTGGAGTGTCGCTTAAAAACCTCAGCCTTCAAGTAATTTGTTATATTTTTTGTTATAATATAATATAATATAATATAATATAATATAATATAATATAATATAATATAATATATGCTTTTACAGACAGCTGATAATTACTGGAAACCCAGTTTGCTAGATGAACACTCCAAGCTTTTCTTCAAGGTAAGAAATTTTACTAAACTTTTTTCCATCACTTTTAAATCGTATATTTCTAGGCAGTGTTTCTTGTGTTGTGCTGCGTACTATCTGTTAACCCCTATAAATTCAACCAGTCAGTTTAGTTCTCAGAAACATTTTTATTTTTTATTGGCTCTGGGATCTGGACCAAAGCTCTAGATGTCAACTCTATGCATCATCATCAGTGAACAGCTTCGTCGCTCCTCATGACTAAGTTGTTTGTATTTTGCTTGTCATCAGTTGGTTCAGCTGAACAACTTGTTTGCCTACTGGAATGTCAACTCGGTTCTCTTCTCTAATCACAGTCCAGATGAAGCCCTGGTGAGTCACTAGATTGGCTTTACCTGCTCAAATTTACCTTAGTTTTTTTTTATTTGGACTTTGCACAATTGAAATGTCTTTTGCAAATGATATGAAAACCTTTTTTTGATCTTTAGGAAAAGACTGGTGTGAAAGTATGATGCAAAACAGAATAAAAAGTCACATTAATAGAGATGTTGTTTTCCAATTTTATAGCGATGTCTTCAGAACAGCATGGAGATCAAACCCTCTGTTCCTGTCAGCCATGACTTCAGTAAGTGAGCCACTGCCTCTTGTTTTGTAATATATTTACAGTTCATCTGATGAAACCTAGGAAAGTTATCTTTTGAGATTATTTCTTCAGTCTGCATGTGATATGCACCACATATGACAAAATGTACTGTGCTCAGATTTTATGTGATAAACCAGTACAGAACTGTAACCAAGTATACTTTTTTAAAATTTGTGGTAATAATGTACCAAAATGTAAAAACTTTTAAGACAAATAAACACTTTTTTAAAGCACTGTATGTGTATATAACAACCATTTAATCACTACCACTATATCCAGAGATTATCACCAAATATCATATATCATTTATCTTGTAACCAGGTTGCTATGTATTGCAAATTTTTTTGCCCAGGTCCCTCTTGAAAATGAGATCTAGATCTCAACGGGGTTTACCTGGTTAAATAAAGGAATATATATATATATTTACGTATATATATATATATCATAAACATTATTTTTGTAATTTTCCCTTGCAACCACTAGTGTGAATTTTATAAATTGATTATTCTTGTACAAGAGAATAAGAGGGAATCTGCTCCATATGGTTAGAAATCCATGGCCTTTATTTATACAAAATCAACTGTGCTAAAAAAATATAAAAAATTGTTTCCTTTTGCTTGTTTCCAGTCTTTCGTCCTATATCCGCAAATGCAAAACTGCGAATGAATCCAAGATCAGATGTGGATTTCTCTTCTCCTAAAGTGGACCTGATGGTCAACCTCAGCGAAGTGGCTATTGAACTCAACAAACCTCAGGTTAGTGTGTCTCTATTCAGGCAAGGTCTGTGGAATTTGACTGGAAAATCCTAAGGCAAATAAAGACGTTTAAGGTAAACAACATTGGATGATAAGAGCGCGCTCTGCTGCTTTGTAATCACCGACTTCCTGTCTTTCCAGTACATTAGCATTTTGGAGCTGCTGGGCTCAGTGGATATGATGTCACGAAATCTGCCATACAGGAAGTACAGACCCCAGGTCCACGTTCACAGAAATGCTCGCATATGGTCAGAATACATCTGAGTGCTTTTTACCACCACTGCCTGCTGCACACCTACTTTTACTGACACAAATGCTTTTATGTTCCTGGATTTCAGGTGGAAATATGTGATCACAGGCATCTTGGAGGTGGACGTGAAGCCTCATCTCCACATGTGGTCATGGCAACACATCCGATGCCACCGGGAAACAGTGAAGTGTTACAGAGGGCTCTACAAGAAGAAGATCACCAGCAAAAAGCCCAGTGTGGAGCTGCTCGAAAAGTTGGAGGTGGGACAGGGATGAACTGCGTTTAAATTAGTTTTTAACTTCTATTTGGGGATTTTTTGAGGAAAAGTTCAAGTTTTGTCTTTGGAGAATAAAATGCACAGCTAAATAATTTTTTGATTTTGATGTAAAGTTGATGCTCATACATTATTATTTTTTTTATGCTGAGTTTTTGCTTAGTTTATCACAATTTATTTAATAAAGAACATTTAATTAATGCTCATTTATTGAAATAATTAGATAAAAAGAGTTTTAATTATGATGATTTTCTTTATTCCCAGGCTACACAGAAATCTTTAGATATTTTCAACATCACGTTGGCGAGACAACAAGCTGAAGTGGAGGTAAAAACCTGGGGTGTTTTATATTTTTCATTTTCTGACAGGTACAATGTATCTATGCAGGAATTTCCATTAATTCATTGCAGCTGTGATCATCTGCTTTATCAAACTTCCTTAGACTGAGCCTAAAGCTAGAGCCTTTCTATAGCTAAAAAGGTCACGATGAACTATAGTACAAGAAAGAACTACAATTAAATTAATCTAGTTGCTTAGAAATTGGCTCTGTTTGCTCCTACTGAAGAGCAATGTTACATAGACGATACACAGTGTTCCAAATTATTATGCAAATTGGATTAAAGTGTCATAAAGATTACATTTTTTATTGTGCTATTAAATTTATTGATGGTATTGTGTGTCAGGGCTCTTTGAATCACTATAATTAATGAATTAATGGGTTAATTAGTTAATTAATTATTAATGGGTTGATTAGTTTGTCTGGTGAGCTCAATTGAAGGAAATCTACTTAAGAAGGATGTTTCACATTATTAAGCAGGCCACAGGTTTCAAGCAATATGGGAAAGAGAAAGGATCTCTGCTGATGAAAATCATCAGATAGTGTAGTACCATATGACAAGGTATGAAAACATGAGATATTTCATGAAAACTGAAGCGTTATCGTACTGTGAGGAGATTTGTGGCTGATTCAGAACAAAGATGGGTTTGTACAGATAAAGGAAGAATGAGGAAGGTTTCTGTTAGACGAATTCATCGGATTAAGAGAGCAGCTGTTAAAATGCCCTTACAAAGCAGCAAACAGTTATTTGATGCTGCTGGTGCCTCTGGAACCTCAAGGTGGAGGATCCTCCAGAGGTTTGCAGTGCATGAACCTACTATTAGCCACCCCTAACCAGAGCTCACAAGCAGAAACGGTCGCAGTGGACCCAGCCGTACATGAAGATTAATTTTCAAACAGATTTGTTCACTGATGACTGCTGTGCAACCCGGATGGTCCAGATGGACGCAGTAGTGGATTGGTGGTGGATGGCCACCACATCCTAACACGGCGTGGCGTCAGCAAGGAGGTGGTGGAGTCATTTTTTGGGCTGAAATCATGGAGAAAGAATCATTGGTCGGCCCCTTCAGAGTCCCTGAAGGTGTGAAAATGACCTCAGCAAAGTATATGGACTTTCTGACTGATCACTTTCTTTCATGGTACAAAAAGAAGAGCCGTACCTTCAGTAGCAAAATCATCTTCATGCAAGACAACGCACCATCTCATGCTGCAAGAAATACCACTGTGTCATTGGCTATGGGCAAAAAGGGGAGAAACTCATGGTGTGGTCACCATCCTCCTCTGACCTCTGACCTCAACCCTATTGAGAACCTTTGGAGTTTCCTCAAGCAGAAGATCTGAAGGTGGAATACAGTTGATATCAAAACAGCAGCTCTGGGAAGATATTCTGACATCCTGCAAAGAAATTCAAGCAGAAACTTTCCACAAACTCACAAGTTCAATGGATACAAGAATTGTGCAGGTGATATCAAAGAAGGTTCTATGTTAACATGAAACTCTGTCTGTTAAGATGTTTTTGACTGAAATAGCTTTTGATTTTAGTACATGTGACCACTTAATGCTGCACATTCAAAGAATGACTGTTTGCAGTTCTTTATAATCCATAAGATGTTTAGAAAATCTGCTGTGCATAATAATTTGGAACAGTGCATTTTGAGTTTTTTATTTTTGAAAAAATACTGTTCTCATGGGGAGCTTTGTTCAGTAAAATTTGATTTATACTGTAATAGTTCATAACTTGGAAGTTATATCGACCATCATTTGCATTGACCATTTAAGAAAATCTGAGAAAATATCACTTTCATAATAATTTGGAGCATGGTGTAAATTTGGTTTTGTTTCAGAGTTTTATTATGCTTCTTCCCCAGGCGAGCAAAGCAGGACTGCGTATTTATCGTCCAGGGAAACAGATGGAGGAGGAGGAGTCTCAGGGTTGGTTTGGCTGGATGTGGAACTGGGGAGGAGAGGCTGAGGCACAGACCAAGGAGGTCAAAACTGGAAGTAAGATTCTAATCCAAACATTGAGTAGGACAGTGGAGGGGAGCAGAAGTTGAAGTTAGAAGCCTAGCAAGAGTGTCACATATATAATTTTGTCAGTAAGGACTTTGTTTTTAATGCCACTGCCTTTTTACATTTTGTCTCTCTCATTTTCTTTGTGTCAGCATTTGATGGGTTGTTTACTGTGGATGAGAAAGCCAAACTTTACACTGCCATCGGATACAGTGAAACTGCAGCTAACCCCAACCTGCCAAAGAACGTGAGTCACTTCCCTCTGAAATCACCTCCCTCGTTTATGATGGTTGGGTTTTTTCAGAAGAATATCAAAACTACCTTGGAGAGCTAAGTGTGTTCGCAGACCTTTAAAACAGTTGTCAAATCCATCTTCATTTGAAGGAAAATTCAAATAGTTGTAAAATTATTTTATAAGCATCTGTGTATGTTAAGATGAAGACAGACTCAGCATGTAACATCTAAAGTCTCTCAAATTACATTTAAAGCTCTAAAAATGAATATTACAATGGGACATTCAACCAGTGACATGTGATTATGCTTTATTTTCTATTCACCTTTTAGAGTAAACATTAGTTTTTGTACAATCTTTATTAAGTCTCAATGTCACTTGGTTATTGTCGAATGTAATATTTTTACTATTAACATCAGCAACAGAGAAGAAACGCTCTTTTAAACTAAAAAAAAACTATTTTGGTGATTTCTTTCCAATGTAATAAAAAGTGATTTTTTTTTTAATATTAGCACAGTCATTTGAGTCAAATATCAATCAAGCGACTGCAGTTAAAACAGCAGCTGCAGACTCTGACAGTAACGTGTGCATCCTTGATAAAAAATATTAACTGCTATGTCATTGCTTTTAGTTTGAAGCAATGAAGGTAAATTTCCACATGGAAAAACTGTCTGTGTCCATCAAAGACCAGAAGGACAAAAACGAAATCATCAAACTGACTGTGGGGGAGCTCAAGTCCACACTCACACAGAGACCCGGAGCACAAGCCATTAAGTAAGTCAAGGCTTTTATTTTGTTCTAATTTGTACTCGTTCCACTTCAAATTATATTTCTGTGATTTTAATTTATCTGAAAGCCTGATCAGATCGTTTCTCTGTTGGACCTTTTTATTAGAGTCACAGCCCAGCTTAGTTTGTTTGAGGTCACTGGTCTGGCCACTAAGCGTCCGGCACCGACCCTCCTTTCATCGAGAAAGGCGGCCACAGGAGCAGGAACCCCGCTGTTTTGCATCCTGTTTGAGACCAACCCGCTGGATGACAGTGCCAACCAGAGGCTCCACGTTGAGTCACAACCACTGGAGATCATCTATGATGCAGTGAGTGAAGCTTTCCAGACTGCTGGTGTAGTGTGTCGGGGTGTGTGTGCGTGTGTGTGTGCGCAACATCGTTGCCGTCAACTAAGGTTTTTCCCATGCTGTTGCGTCTTATCCAGAAAAGTGAATTAATATTAGTGTTCTTTGTGACACACCAGCAAAAAGCGATGCAGAATTATGACGTGGAATCATAACAATGGTTACTCCTGACTAAACACTTGTTCACCTATTGCTGCAATTGCAGTTGCAAGTGTTTTTGAGTATGTTTCTACCGGCTTTGCACGTAGATGGATAGATGGCACCTGTGAACAAAAATTTTGAAGTCCTACCACATATCCTCAATTTGATTTTTTTAAAGCTTTGAAATAAATCAAATTGAGGATATGTGGTAGGACTTCAAAATTTTTGTTCACAGGTGCCATCTATCCATCTACGTGCAAAGCCAGTCTTGTTTTCTTCCTCAATACTTCTTTAGGAACTTCCCTGTATTTAGTTACCCTCATAATTTTGATATTGACCAGCTTGTTTGTTTCTGTTGAAGAAAAACATCCCCACATCATGATCCTGTTCAGGAAGATGCACTGTGTTGGTTTTCTGCCTGGCACAACTTTTTGCATTATGGCTTTTTTTTCCTAGAGAAATAAGATTGAGCATAGCGCTTTGCTTCTGATCTGTCTGCTGTGTTCCTTAGTCTTCAGGATGCTGGTTGTTCACAAATTGTGTCAAAAGGCTCTTTGTTACTTTCACAGAGCAACTGTATTGAAGAAATTTGATTGTGCAGTGGTGCTGTCATTTCTAAAGGAGTTGGTTTCACTATATTTTATTTATTAATTTAAAGAGTAAAAAGGTCCAAATGCAGGTGTTTGCCGCACTTCAGATTTTTATTTCTAAGCCATTTTCATTAGCCACGGATCCTTTGCCCTCCACTTTCAGATTATTTGTTGCCTTGTGCTGATGTATCACAGAAAATCCTAAATACTCGACATTGAAGCCAGTCACTTTATTGTGAGAACATGTGGAGCAGTTCAAGATGTATTCAAACCTTCGTACAGTAGTGTAAGAAGTCTGTTAAGTGTTTTTGATCTTTTTGTGTAGATAACGGTGAACAACATGTCAGAGTTCTTCAGGCCTCCAGATGACCTGCAACTGGATGAGCTCACCAACGCCACCCTGATGAAACTGGAGCAATTCAGAGACCGCACATCCACTGGTGAGTCGCACATATATTCACAAATATCCTGATCCCAGCTCTCTGATGGCTGCATGTTTACATTCTTTTCTTTCAGCTGAATTTTGAGTTTGTGGTGTCTGCAGACACTAAGCATGTCTACTCATTGAACAAACTCAGCATTCAGATGATATGATTCCTGTTTTTTTTTTTTTTTTACAATGTTATCTTCTGGCTGTTGCAAATAATTTTTTCCTTTTTTCATCCAATCGTTTCTTCAGTCTTTATGTTCTTCATTTCTTCATTTAGTCATCACTTCATTACTCTGATTCATCCTTCAATCCTGCTTTCTTTACTTCCTTGCTCAGTCTTTCAGTTTTTTCTTTTCTACCTTCAACCCTATTTTATTCAATAAATGTCATTCATTTCCTATTTTAACACTTGCATCCATCAGTCAAGCCTTCTGTCCTTCTTTCTTTCCTTCCATCTTACATTCCTTTCCTTCCTTAAGTTTGTTCTTTTTTCCTTCCATAAAACTGTACATCATCTTACACCCCCTTGACTTGGGGGTGTAAGATGATGTACACTAAGATAAGATAAGATAAATCTTTATTGTCATTGTCACAAGAACAACGAAATTCAAAAGGTGCCATCAGTCAGTGCACATGCCCAAAAACAAAAAATAACTGTCTTAACTGAGTTAGTTTAACATTAACTAGTTAATTTAGTTATTGTTAAACTAAATGGGTTAAACTGAGTTTAACTCAGTTAGCTTAACTAACCAAATAAACAAATATATTGTTCGTTCTTTTCCATTTCTCTTAAGTAAGAGTAAAACAAAACCTCAATGTATGGAGTCATGTAAACATTTCCAAGTATAGGACACTGAATGCTAAAGTTGTTCTGTCATTTTTAATAAAATCCATCTTTCCTTCCTTCTAGTTATCCATAATTTTTTTAGCAATAAAGAAAGCAGTATAAATCAAAACTACCTTTACATTATTAACTCTAAGTTTTGAGCAGTGAGTAATGAATTGATTGTTTCATTCTTTAGGTTTATTGTACGTGATCGAAACTCAGAAAGTTCTTGACCTGAAGGTGAACTTGATGGCCTCCTACGTCATCATTCCACAGACCGGCTTTTACGACGGAACCCAGAACATTGTGCTTTTGGATCTTGGCCATTTCAAGGTCAGAAGATGTCTAAAAAAACTTTAAAGATGAGTAAATGTGACTCAAAGAGCAGATTTGAACTTCCTCTTCAATGGCTTTTAGATGTCCAGTTCAAGCAAGAAGGATCTGCCGCAGCTGTCAGTGGGTTCCAGCAAGATTGAAGACATCATGTCCAGAGCATACGACAACTTCGACGTTCAGCTCAGCAGCCTGCAGCTGCTTTACAGCAAACCAGGTACTCAGAGCAGAAACAAGTAAATCCTTCATTTGTTTAGTCACCATTCGTCATCTTCCAGTCACAGATATCAAGATATAACAACATTTTAATAAGTTACCATTTCAAAACGTTTTACATTTACCCTTTAAAAGTTCCTACATTTGAAAGTCCTTTTTCATAAGATATCAGAGAATGTGCCAGTGAATTCAGAATCTGCTCCAGGTCTATGAAGCACTGCCCCTCCCCCATCTGTTTCTGTGCTCCGCCACTATCTTGGCTTAAATGAGGTTACATACACTAACTTGACTATTTGGAAAGGATGAAAAGATACAGATAATAAGTCCAAACCCAGCTGCCTGTAGCATTCAACCAGCCCCAAATGCCATGTGAGTGTTTGTTTCTGCAGACATGCAGCTGTACACCTGCACTGTGTCTGATAAAAGACCAGGTAGTTTGAGGGTTTACTGTTTGTAAATGTCAAACTGAAGTGCTGTAGTGCATTATTGTAAAGTATGTTCACTGTGTTGTCTATCTTTATTAACACTGGTCCCTCAAGACGCATTGTATTGCTTTTTTCTGGTGTAATATATTTGTAAAATCTACTTATGGTCACAGAATTGAAAAAAAATAATGTTTTTAAATATTTAATAGAGTAAAAAGACATATGTAGATGTTTTTATCGTTTATAAAACACACCAGAAATGTTCAAAACAGTGACTTTAAAATCATAAGGGGTGTATGTTACACCACTGCTTAAAAATATTTTTAATTCTGAAAAACATGGAAAGCCATGATGTGGAAACACACAGTCACTCTTCTTAATCGAAGAATATCAGCTCTTTCTCTTACTCTAAAAAACAGAACAGCTTACTATATATAGCATCTGTGTTGAATCAGGAGAAAAATAAAGAGGCTGTGATTATCTGCAGACGGTGACTGGAAAAGAGCTCGCAAACAGAAACGGTCTCCACTCCACATCCTGGAGCCTGTGGATATGAAAGTGGTTGTCAGCAGGGCCATGGTTGTGAGCGACACACGTATGGCAAAGTAAGTGTACGGTTGTCTTCACTATACACTAAAGAGATGAGCTGTTGTTTTTTGTGTACTCACAGATGATAAGATTATATTTAAACCAAGCAGCAGGAAACAGTGCAGAATTACCAGATTGCAGGAAAATAAAATATATTTTATGTATTGCCAAATATGTTTTGAGTTATGATGTTTTACTGAAGGCTAAAGTTTGTCAACCACACTGTCAGTCTGGCTGCAGGTTGTGTAATTTTGTTACAATTCTGGTGTTTTAGGTATAAAATGTTTGGTGAACTCCCACTGTTGTCTCTTCGAATTTCTGACAACAAACTCCGAAATGTTCTGGAGCTGGTGGACAGCATCCCACTGCCTGAGAGCAGACCTGCAGCCCGTAGCACCACTACTTCTATAAGGGTAGGAGAAAATCAGCTAACTTGGGGAATACTAACTCTTTTGGGAAAGTCATTGCTGTCATTTTTTAATAACTAGCCTGTCATTGAGATGAGCCTAATTGATTTTATTTTATGCGTATGCTTCCTCAGCCGAAGCAGTCATTCACTCCTCAGCTCACTGCGAGAAAACACCTGAGTTTAGTCGACCAGCGTTCCTCGATCATTTTTGAGTCCTGTGAGAGTATCAGCATCGCCTCTCTGGGTGAGACACAGCAGGAGAATCCTGAACAATTAACAATATACTCTGATGCAACAAGTTACTCTAGCACTTGAGGCTCAGATTTCATTTTGCATGAAAAAAACAAAATCTGAAATTCCAGCTTACATTACTATCTGTATATAAAGGTGAACCTGTTCCACACTATGTAAAAAAAGAAAAGTAAAAATAAGGTAGCTGACTGGTGTAGTTTTGTTTTGTAAATTTGACAGGGTCACAGGAAGATTTGTTCTATGACGCCCCCAGCTCTCCGATCGGAGAGAAGGCGTTCTTCCCGGACAATCCCATGCCGCTACGCTACGCCGATTTAAGCAAAAGAACAAATCTCATTAAAGAAGATCCTCAGAAGAACATGACTGACTTTATAATGAGATTCGAGATCAATGAGGTAAAAACGATTTTGCAAAACCAATAGGTAATTTGAGGGTTTTGTTGCAGAGAAGTTTTATAATAATTGACATTCAACAAAAGTAAAATGCATGTGCATAATTAGAACATTCTTAAATGTATTTAGTGTCAACTGCTAGATAATGCCTTATATAGTAAATCTGCAAAAAAACAATTTCCGTTACTTTCTCCTGTACTAGTAATTTTGCATGCTTGTAGTGAATATTTATTCTTGAACGTCGCCCTGGCTTTGTAAGACACCTTTTAGAGGTTGGTGTTATTTGTCTAACACATGTCTTCTTTGTCCTCTCATTTGTTCGTCCATGTTTCAGTTGTCTGTTCAGCTCTGTCGTCTGTCAGGAGCTCAGGAGATCGTTGTTCTCCAACTGGACATCGAGGGTCTGGGCACTGAGCTGAAGCTGCGTACCTTCGACATGACGTCAAACACCTTCCTGCGCGAGATCTGCTTGAAGTGTCCCGAATACATGGGTCAGTAAATGATTCATTCAAGTTTATGTCAAAACTAACAACTAGATATTAGTTATTATAGTGTTTTTATGATGCTTTGTTTCAATCCTCTGTGTAGATTCTGAAGACAAGCAAGTTCAGCTGATCACCACTTTAGACAACTCAGAAGTTGACCTTCTCACCTTGGAGTATATCAAAGTACTTTGTTCCACTCACATTAAAGCAGATCAGCTCAGAATAAATTCAGTTGAAGCCAGACGTTTACATACATGGTATACAGAGAGTCAACCTTTTCTTTTTAGTGTCTGAATTTAAATTGGACTAAACTTTTCTGTCAAGCGAATTTCCAGCAAGCTGAATAGGAAGTTTGTGAAGGGAAAACCAAAACATGTTACCAAAGTCATAGAGCTTAAAAAGCTAATTTTACCAAATATTAAGGATCCTGCATTTAAACATCTGAATAAAAACAAGTACATTTAAAAATCTATTTACCAAATAAATGTATTTGTCATAGTCACAAATGACACTGGAGAAGTTTAGTTTGATTTAGTAATTTTAAAAAAGTTGTGACCTATTATACAGTGTATGTAACATCTGATTTCAATTGTGTGTTCAAAACGGTAATAAACAATATTATTATTAATTGTATCTTCCTTTTAGGCGGATAAAAATGGTCCTGAGTTTAAGTCTCAGCATAACAACACAGAGCAACTCATTAAGGTGAGAAATAAAGACAAACATTTGTTTTTCAAATGTTATGCAGTAAATATGTTCAAAATGCTCAGTTATGTTTGAATTATTTTTTTTTCTCTTTTGAAAAACAGTTTTAGTGCTGAAAAGAAACAAAAATGTAACGTTTAAACCGATCAGAAAATTTCTGATTTTCTGTAATACCTCAGAGGCCACTTCTCATTTCTTTGCTAAGGACAATAACATGAACTCAAGTTTTGATGAACTTTCACTAAACAGCTAAATGTAAACATTGACCATAAAAGTTAGTTTTGGCACCCATCAGAAATGAAAAGAATTGCATGAATATCTCAATATTTGAAGTGACATAATTTATGCCTCAAAGGATATATGCCTTCATCTGATCTGTACTAAAGGCAAAAATAAAGAGTAATGAGAACATGGTGCTCATTAACCTGTTTAAAAACTGGTGCTCTTTGGTTTGATCCATTTAATAAACAAGAAGAAAATTTATTTTCATCAGTATTTGATCTGCTGATCATTAAATCAAAACTGGTTGATTGATTGGTGTATCTCTAATTTTTGAGCATAAATTGTCCCCTTATTACAGAGTTGGTAATTTTATCAAAATTCTTGATCAAAACTGTCTCCTTGTCAGGTGACATTTTCATCTTTGGATGTTCATCTGCATACGGAGGCTCTCCTTAACACCATGAGCTTCCTCAGTAACCTCCTTCCTCCATCCAGTAAGAAGGAAGGAGGGCCAGAGGAGCTGCCCGCCATCCCAGAGGAAGAGGAGGCTGAGGCAGGAAAAGAGGAGGAGAAGAAGGGGGAAACAGCTGTAACCAAGAAAAAAAGTATTTACTTTTGTACATTGTAATGTGGAAAAAATATAGATGATATTTTAGTGCTGAATATCTTTTATCTGCTGTATTGAAAGTATTGCCAAGTGTTGTTTGTTTCATTTTAGTGTTCAGGCTTCCCTCTCTAAACAATCTCCCTTTTTTTTTCAGCCTCTAAAAGCTCAAAGTTTGCAGACGTGGTGAATCTTCGTGTGAGAGCAGATCTGCGCTGCTTGAAGGTGTTCATTCGAGGACAGAAAGCTCGAATATCAGAGATAAGTATTGAAGGTATGTGAGAAATTGTATTACACAGCAGTCCTCCAGATCGAGCTAAGACCAGAAATGCTTTCCTTAAATTTGTTTTATTGTATCAGATGACAAGAAATCCTCTGTAGGTACAGATTTTTTTTTTTTTTTTATGAATTTACTATAAGTTTTCTGTTGACTCAGCTAGCTTATCTTTCCTATTATCTTCTGGTTTTGCTTTTGTAAAGAATTTGTTCTCAGTGTGTGATTGTTTTGACTCCTCAGGTCTGGTTACTGATGTCATGATGAGGAAGAAGAACATGGAGATCCTAGCCAACCTAAAGAGCATTGTGATCCTGGACTGCAACAAGGACGCGTTATACAAGAAGGTACATGCTCTAGTTGACTTTTCTGGCATTTTTATTTGTGTATTGCTCTTATAGAGAGGCATGAACATGAACTTCTCAGGATATTTTAAATTTCTATGATAAACAGGCGTAATTTGAGATTACACCTGTTGATAATACTTTGGCCAATTTCTGATCTCAAATTTTGTAGAGCTCTGACCAAAGTTGATATTAGCCATCTTAATTTTCTCATAAAGAACAGTTTTTTTTCCACATCTTAAATAATTGAAGTTTTACTGTGTTAGGTGTTGATGTATCAGTGATTAATCATATACAGCGAAAAGTCTAATTTTTTTGTGCCTGCTTTACTGGAAATCAGAACATTTAACCAAATTTTGGGGCACAAGTAGCTGTGCACCCCGACCACACACCTAAAATAAGAAATAGGATGGGGGTTTTTTCTACCCCATACTGGAAAATGTGCAATTAAACAGCTTCTCACTATTAATTTCATAATTGATATTTACTTAGCAACTGGTATTCACATGTTTAGCACCGTTAGAGTTAGTAAAGGTTAGCATCAGTGTCTCTTTACATTCTCTGTTGTAGGTAGATTTTTATGCTACCTGAGATTCCAAAACACTTTCAGCATTTTCAAATCCAGCAACTTTCATCAAGAGCCGCTGCTCCTTCACATCGAGAGGAGCCAGTTGAGGTGGCTCGGGCATCTGGTCAGGATGCCTCCTGGACGCCTCCCTGGTGAGGTGTTCCGGGCACGTCCCACCGGGAGGAGGCCCCGGGGAAGACCCAGGACACGCTGGAGGGACTATGTCTCTCGGCTGGCCTGGGAACGCCTCGGGATTCCCCCGGAGGAGCTAGAAGAAGTGGCTGGGGAGAGGGAAGTCTGGGCCTCCCTTCTGAAGCTGCTACCCCCGCGACCCGACCTCGGATAAGCGGAAGAAGATGGATGGATGGATGGATGGCAACTTTCATCATAGACAGAATCAGACTCTTCAAATTGAGTAAAAAATCAACAACATTGCTTTAAAAGGCTCAGCTTTCAGTTATCGAAGGAGCAGCTCAGGTTTCTGCTGATGTTAGCAGGACCTGTTAGCACTTTGATGTGGTTTGTTCTTTGATTGGAAAAACGAGATCCCAGTTGGGCAGCTACTAGTCAGGGCCTAAATTCTGTCACTAGCTCATTTCTCTCCATAGCTGTACTGTCAGGTCGATTGGATTACACATTTTTCAGTTCACTTCTTATATATCTACTTTGTTCCCTGTAGTTCACTGATTACTTACAGTTTGCTTCTATACAGTTTTATGTAAATCTTTCCTATTATATTTCCCTTCTTTTCAGGCTGTCTCTATTGCAGATAAGCAAGTTTTTGCCTTCAGGATGTTGAACCACACAGATGCAACAGAAGGAGATGCCTACCTCGACATGTCTAATGTTGACACGTCTGTCACGCTAGAAGTCGGCTGCATTCAGGTTATTTTCCTCAACAAGTTTGTCTCCTCCATCCTGGTAAGGATCACTTCACTCTGAACTGATCTTGGGTTCGTCTACAGCATCATTACTGGATTTAAAATTATTCTCCACTTATTCTTCCTTTCAGGTATTCATTAATAATTTCCAGGAGGCGAAAGAAGCCCTCGCTGAGGTGACAGTTCAGGCTGCAGAAAAGGCAGCCTCTGGTGTGAAGGAACTGGCAGAGAGAAGCACTCGAATTGCTCTTGACGTCCACTTCAACGCACCAGTGATTTTCCTCCCCCAGTCTTCCTCCTCTTCAAACGTCATTGTTGCTGATCTTGGCTTCTTGTCCATAAAGAACCGTTTCATCAAGCAGCCGTTTAAAAGCGACGCTACAATCCCGCCGGTTGTGGATAAAATGATCATGAAACTGACTGACCTCAAGATGTACAGGTCTGAGCCAAAAGTGTGACTGCCCACAGATGGAGTTTATACACATAGGATATTTTTTATTAATCATTTTAGGAACTGTTGTGATGCTTTTGCTTTCAGAACCACTTACAAAAATGGGAAATTTGAAGGCGAGACTCAGCTGCTGAAGCCGGTCAGCCTGGACCTGGAAATCCAACGAAATCTTTCGGCTAATTGGTACCACAGCATCCCTGATATAGAGATCACTGCTCATCTTAAGCCTATGAGTGTAAGTGTTCATGTACAGCTGCAGTAAGGACAAGTATCAAATAATTGATAAAAAATTAATTATCAAATTATCAAAAATTTGTATATTCACACAAGATGAATATACTTTATTTCAGAAGTTCCCATCAGTTTCAAGCTTATGTTGAAAAATATGAATCATTAAAATGTTTTCTTTTTGATTATGTTCCATGTTTGCTCCTGACAGCTGATCCTCTGCCAGGATGACATGATTGTGGTCTTGAGGACTTTGAGCGAGAATCTGTCAGAGAAGTCTGAAGCTGTTCAGCCTCCAGCTGTTCTGCCCACCACTGACCACTCCTCTGATTCTGTATCCAACAAAGAGTCCCAGGGCTCAGGAACCACCGGACCCACCAGCTGTAAGATTATGCCATTGTTTCTGAAAGTGTAATAGTGTAAAAAATATCTGCTTACTTGATTTATAAGTCCCTAAAAACATGCGAGTACAGTACATATCATTAAAAACGCTGTGTCATGTGTAAATAAATAAACTTGATTTAAAATTTGAACATTATGAGCATTCATACGATCAGTTAGGTAGGTTATTGTCTTCGTCATAAAATCTGAGAGGGTGAATATTATTTTCTGTTCACTGTTTTAACCCGTTGCAATGTTAACGTTATAGCAGGCAACACGGTGGTGATAGCTGCTGTGGTCGAGACCCAGAAACACAGCAAGCTCAAGACAACGCTCAAGCTGAACTTCAAGTTCGACTCCATGACGCTGGTTCTGTTCATCCCTAAAGAGAACGTGGTACGTAGACAAAGATACACACATAAAAACAATTACATCTGATTACACTTTGGACACCCCTCATTTACAGACTGGATAAAGATTGAATTTTTGAGATTCAGATAGAGAAATCACTGATTAGGGTCGATCAAGCTGAAAATTATCCTGTGCAGATTTCTCTGTGCATCTCTAATAAATTCTCTATTTACCTCTCTTGTAACTTAATGTGAACCAAGATCCCAATATAAACTACATACTTTGATTTGTTTTATAGATCCAACACTTAGACTGTCATGATGAACAGCTGAAGTTGGCAGAGTTTACTCTGGGCACCATCTCCACTTCTGTCCACATGTTCTCTGACAGCTCCATGAAGGCATCAGTTCGACTCTCTACATGCCTCCTAGATGACAAGAGACCAAGAATCAAGATGGTTACCTCAAGGTTTGAGAAAATAAACTGAGATTTATTATGGCCAGTTAGTGTCTTAATCTTTAATAAGGTTATTAAAGCCCTCAGAAGTCTATGGAATAACAACAAATATTATTCCATAGAATAATATTCTATTCATAAAGACTTAAAAATTGCAGCCATTTTTCTTCATTGTGCTCCTTTAACCACAGTAACTTATGGAAACCCAAATCACATGTCTTATGTCGTCCTCCAGGATGATGGAACTGCGGCCCGGCGCCGAGCAGAACATGATGGTGGAGGTGAACTACCGACAGGGGCTTGATGGTACCAACATAGACACAGTGGTACAGGATGTGTACCTGTGTGCCAGCATGGAGTTCCTGCTCACAGTGGCAGATATTTTCCTCAAAGCCACCAAGGAGGGTTTTGCTCAGGGGCCACAAGCCAAAGGCAACACTGGTGCTGGAGAAAAGAAGAACATTAATTCCTCTGTCACGTCTAAAGACTTGTGTGAGTTGATCTGTTAAAACAATTTCAGTGTTATTCTTTCTGAAACAAACTGTACTGATAATGTTACAATTTTCATGATCAGACGTGTAAGCAGTATTTATTAGTGATTTTTGTCAGTTTGGTTTGTCATCAACTATGTTTTTTTTGCCAATTCTGATTTCTGTTGCCACACATTGTAGCTGCAGAATTTATCAAATCACAGTCATCATCATACAAGTGTGGGCAACTTTGCATCTACAGGAATTGCTTGGATGCAATATTTGGTAGATCATAACATTTTATGGACCGGGAAATTAAAACTCTGCCAGTCAATCATGCAGCTGGCCTGTTAGATGGACTTTTGCTTTCATGCACAAGTTTTATGCATCTCTTTGTGTTGATAGGGTGTCTATGTATCTTGCATATTTAAAAAGTTTTTTTTAAAAATCATAAAGTGATGCATCTAAAATTAAGACCTTGAAATGTCTTAAATTTGTAAAAAAATGTAAGTTGGGCTTAAATACGTTAATCACAGGTCTTAAATTTTGTCCTGGCTGGACTATTTAATCTTATCGTTTTTGGTTTTTTTTGCAGGACTTTTCTGTTTGGCAAAGGTTTTTGTGTAGTGCGTTACCCAAATCATCCCCCCATAGTTTTTAATATTAAATTTTATTCAAGCTAAAATTTAGTACTTAAAAAGTCTTAAATCTGACTTACTGAAACCTTGAGATGAGGTCGGGTCATCAGGTCTGCATCTGCACTGTTCATTCTTTCTGATTGACTGACTTCCTTGACTTCCCCTTTCCTTTCTTGTCATTAATTTCTTCTTTGTGTTTTTCTCTCCATATTGTGCTCCTCCTTTTTTCATTGCCTGCTATAGAAATATTTGGCATAAATTCAGAGTAAAGATTTTTTCTTTGTTTTTCATTCAATGCATATAAAGCAGTTGGGAAGTAGAAAGAATTGAGGCTAGAAAAATATAAAATTTTTATATGAATGTGTTGGAATCCTGTATATGATTCTTCTATAAGTACTTTAGTTTGTTTTGAAGATATTTAAAGTAATTCTCCGTCCTTGATTTAGCCAGTGTTTTATTCCTGCTCTTTGTTGCTCTCCGGTACAGCTGCAGGTCCGGTGTCAAAGATGGAGATGACCGTTGTCGTGCGTAACCCAGAGATTGTGTTTGTTGCCGACCTGACGCGTGCTGACGCCCCCGCCTTGGTGATGACCACATATTGTGAAGTGTCGATGATAAGTGGAGCAGAGTCAACAATGACTGCATCCATCAAAGATCTAAAGGTCTATATATTTCCTATGAATCCATTCATATTCGGATACAAATAAATAACTTTAGTATTTATGTGTTTCAGGTTGTGGCATGTCCCTTCTTAAGAGAGATTAGGAAGAACACTGTGACCACCGTCCTCCAGCCATGTCAGGTTCACTATCGGAGTTCTCAGCCTTCAGCGGGCCCTCAGGCAATGGAAGTTGATATTAATGCTCTCTCTCTAAAGGTGCATATTTAATTTGCAGTGTCACAATTTTTTTTTCCTCAAAACAAAATTATAAAAGTTTCTACTTTCTTCAAATATTTTTCTCATTTCAAAAGTACACAGCCTTTTGAAATGGCTCTGTACTTGGTGAGAATATGTCTTGCTTCACATTAACTTTCCTAGTGTTAAAAAGCTAAACAGTTTTTTAAAAAACATTTTACATGAAATAATGAAATGAGTTATTTTAATGCCTTTATTCTCTACAGTAAACAGGAATAGTGAATCAAACTGTGGGATTCATTAGAAGCAGTTTTTATTCTTCTTGTTGTGTAATAATTGTCTTCCCAGGTATCTCCTGTCATCATCAACACAGTGATCACCATCCAGTCAGCGCTGACGCCCCAGGCTGAGACTCCTGAGGAGCTGGAGAGCCCCGTTCCCGTGGACCTGTGGGAGAAACGACACTGGAAGGAGCTCAAGCTTTGGTTCTTGGAAGAGGAGGGGGATGAAGACACAAAGTCTTTAAAGCCACTCATTCCACAGGGAGAATCCTTAAAGGTATTTATGACTCGCATTATTAATCTTATTTGATTTTTGCCAAACTTTGCAAAGATTATTTTATTTATCTCTCTGTTAAGATATGGATCTATTCAAAAATCTTGATATTTCTGGATGATTTTTTTTGTGTTGCTTTAAACACAAAATAAATATGCAAAGTTGGAGCTGAATGCTGTATTACCATATTTGTCTTTGCAGTTGACCATAAACTCAATCTGTGTGACTCTGGAAGCTGGAGTGGGACACCTCACCATCCCTATGCTTCTCGCCAAGTCCTCTTTTCACGGAGATGTGAAAAACTGGTCCACACTCATTAACCTCTACAGCGAGCTCACTCTTGAGGTAAAATAAGGGAAATAAAACTATTTCTCAGTGATAAATACTCATCTAAAACATTCTGAAAGTTTTTGTTGTGTTTTTAGGTTCACTATTACAATGAGATGGTGGGTGTCTGGGAGCCGCTGTTGGAGCCCTTGGAGGATGAGACAGGCGAACATTTCAAATCTTGGACTCTAAACCTGAAGGTAGAGGAAACAATCCAGTCAAAGTAAATCCACATATACACACACATACTGTGTCTTACAGTTAAATGTTTTGCAACCAGATGAAGAAGAAGCCAGTGAATAACCCTACTTTGTCAGATGAAGTGGATTACAACATTCCAGACTATAGGACAGTAACTACAATCAGCAGTAAAGACCAGCTCAACATCACGCTCTCCAAGTGTGGACTCACCATGCTGAACAACCTGGGCGCTGTAAGAGAAGCAGAGAAGTGCTTACATCGTTGTCGCCTGCTTAAGCTTGTGTTGTGATCTCTTATCTGATTCATTCTTAAGGCATTTGCAGAAGCTGCCAAGCAGACTGCAGAGTGTTTTCAAAAGGATGAAGCTCCCTTTGTGGTAAAAAACAGGCTGGGTCTTCCTGTCTCTGTGCGGCACAGTGAGATGTTTTCCCCCGTCGGCAAGCAGAGCGATAGACACACTGTGAAACTGCAGGATGGCGAAAGCCTTGGGATGGACTACTCAGTCACAACACAGTCGGATCAGTTCTCAGCCATGACCTCGCTGAGTGAAAAACACTACTACATACAGCCTGGTGAGTTGCCTGCTACTTTAGATCTGGATGATTTGTATTTTTTAAACCCAGGTCAATTTTGTGTTTCTTATCGTTATGTTTCTTCACACCTTGCAACAAAGTTAATATCACTTTTTGTCAAATCACGGACACAAACCTCAATGTATTCTATTAGGAATGTTTGATAAAGCCACACAGAACTGGAAATTATTGTGTCAATAAGTTGTAGCATCACTTTTCTTTTCCAGTATTTCTTCACCAACTCTACTTGTCTAATATCTGAATATTGCACACTTTTCATAAATGTGTCTAGAATTTTTTTTTTACCATTTATAATTTGTCTTCCACTTGACAACTAAGCTCTATCTTGATTTAGTCGATCACATAAATCTAATTAAATTTGTGGTTCTAATGTCTTATTTAGGAAGTTTACCACTGTAGGCAACACATTAAACAAAAACAACTTAAAACACAATATTTCATACCTGTATCTTCCTTCTTATCGAGTCCATTTATCTAATTTTTAAAAAAATTCAGTATGTATAATTATCTCTATCCTGACTTTTAGCATATAAAAAATTAGCTCTTTTTTTTTTTTTATGTTTTTAGCTCCAGAGGGCCACACTTCCACCAGTGTGATCCCTCTGATCAAAGTGGGACGGGGTATGTACAGTGTCATGCACAAAGACTCAGGAGTCACTCGGTTCCTCGTCTGTCAGATTTCCTCTGTGGAGGGCAGCAAATACATCAAGATCCGCTCTCCTTTTCAGGTACCTTGAAAGAAGAGAAAATTAGATGTTTTCATCAGATAATTTATCTAATCTTGGAAGATCACATCAAAATGCACAAGAGACCATAATTTATTGTGCATCTGTGATGTTATTTCCATATTCTTTGCAGATCATCAATCATTTCACAATACCATTCAACGTTTTTGAGGGATCGACATATCTGGGAAAAGCTTCTCCGACTGAGGAGTTCTGTGTACCATTTGATTCATACAGGTGAGTACCAAACCACAACCACCCTTCACATTCACAATCATCTCTTCTTTCTAATCTCTGTTGCCCTCAGGTCTGAGCTGAGCCTACAGCCGACAACAGAGGAGACCGCCGAAGACGACGGAAAACAGTTTGACGTGTCAGAGGGCTTCAGCTACGAAGACTTCTTCAACCATAATCCAGCTACTCGCCTACAGCAGAAATGCCGTCGTCGTGGAGATGAGTCTGGCATCATGATGATCATCAACATGGTGCCGGTGAAAGACACAGTGACGTGCAAGGAGACGGGAGATATCGGAGAAAACTGTGACATTCCCTTCGTGCTTCACCTCTGGCCCTCTGTCCTGCTCCGCAATCTGCTGCCTTACCCAATTGCCTACAAATTAAAGGTTGGATGTACCAACATTTTTACACAGCTAAGCTTAACTTTACTAGATAGATGTGATTTTTGTCAGACTTGCAGAATCAAGTCCAGTTATGGGTTTGTAACCTGGTATTGTTTTGGTTTTTTGAGTTTAATGTGAATTATTTAATAAAGTGAAACAAAAACAAAAAAAATCATAATATCAATTAAAGAGAACCAATCCTGCAACATAAACTAGGCCAAAAGATCTCAAAACACAACAGATCGGGTCCCGATCTAAAGAAATTTGTAACTTATCAGAGTCTTTGATGCCTGTCTTTAAAAACTCCCAAATTAATTAAATTAATTTTTAGCAACAGGGGAGCAAGGACAGTGGCCCTGAAGTTACGCTGGGTCCAGGCCACTCTGCTCAGCTTCACACTGCGGTCATCAACCAGTCAACTCTTGATCTCCGGCTTCTGGATTATTTGGCTCAGGACTGGTCCTGTGAATACAGGTCTAACCTGCATCTTTCATTTATACGTACCTTCAAACCTGACGTCACTGTTTCCCCTCTAAGTCAGAATAACTTGTTGTCTTGCAGACTCCAGAGTGAGCAGGAAGAAATCACCTTCATTGTGTTCCAGTCTCTACGCGTCGATGAGGAAGATGTAGGAGATGTGTTAGAAAGGAAGAAGCCTGAGTTAGATATTGCAATGCATGTTCAGTACGACCCAGGCCAGACTGTTGTCGCCATCCACTCTCCATACTGGATGATGAATAAGACAGGGAGGTTGCTGCAGTACAAGGCTGATGATATTCACCGTAAACACCCTCTAGACTACGATATGCCGCTTCTCTTCTCCTTCAAGCCTCGCAATTTTCTGAGAAACAATAAGGTAGGAAGAAAAAAGACTTTATTATTCAGTATTGTGTTTTCCAAAATTGTTATTACCTGTAATGTTACTTTTAATGCGTCATCAAGGAACATTGCTACACACATTGGTGTGAAATCATGATATCACATAAGCCCCACCTGCATGCCAAAGCAAGTTTAACACATCGGTTTTTTATAAAGCTACAAATACTCACACCTTTCAGAAGAGTTGGTGCATTCCTGCTGTACTAAATGAGATATTTTTTTTCCACTCTCAGGTCCGCCTTATGATCTCAGACAGCGAGCTGTCAGACGATTTCTCTCTCGACACTGTTGGTAGCCATGGCGATGTGAAATGTAAAGGCAGATACAAAGACTATCTGGTAAGACTTTGTTTTATTTGTTGAATTTCAAACATAAAGATTTTATCAAATGAGAAATGTCCCGCTAACATTGATAAAGTGATAGTTTAATGTCAATATGCCATTCTCTGAGCTTAAAAACATATTTATGGACTCATGAACATAAACAATCTGAGTGATAGGAGCATTATGTGTTTAGTCCATGTTGTTATTTAACAAAGGAGAATTATTAGATTTGTTAGTTTATTGTAAATTTAGTGTAATATTGATAATCTTATCAAAGCTGCTAATATTACTGATATTAACATTTATGCTGCTGACTTCAATCTAATAATGCTTTATTGAAATTTTTATAATTTTTAACTAAGCTTGATAATATTCATGGTAAATTTCCTTACATCTCAAGTCACCACTTTTCAAGTCAGCCTTCTTTCCCCATGATTGTGCAGGCTGTAAACCCAGCATTACATTTCTGTATAAAAATCCTGTTTTTTAATTGCATTTTATTGGTTTTTGTTATATTTACATTTTTAGAGAACTTGAAGGCTGGGTTTTCATGAGCTGGAAACAACAATCTTTAAAATTAGTAGACCTGAATAAAGTTGTTCAGATTTATCCTTTGAACAACTTTACGATGTTATGTAATTTATTTACATTTTTCTGTAAGTCATGTTTTGTTATGTAAATAATTGCATATCATCATCGTCATGTCTTGTATTTTGCTTGATGCCTGTCTGCTCCCAGGTCGGTGTGAAGATTGATGCGAGCAGTTTCAGTCTGACCCGCATCGTGACCTTTGTACCGTTTTACATGCTGGTCAACAGAACCAAGCACAGGGTTTTCGTCTGTGAGGAGGGCCTTGAAAACTGGACTCAAGCAGAGCCAGAACAGGTCAAACTAGTTACTTACTTTTTCATTTCTTTTTCACTAATATCTAGTCTTTTAATAGCTTTTATATAAGGTCATGTTAAATTAAATTATATGTATTTTTTTTGTGTTCCCCAAAAATGTTCACTTTTTTATAGGAGTTTTATGGTTATTGATGCATTTTAGAAACGTTCATTTTTTTTTTTTAAATTAGTTTAGTACTTCTGTCCTAATTTTGTTTTTGTCAAATTATTATTTTTATTTTATATGATAAGTTAAAAGTTGATAATTAGTTTTTATTTTAATATGACATGTTAAAACAGTTTAGAAATACTAGCCAATGTGTTGAGGCATTGCTTTTTTCTGTGAATATTAAACTGCCGCCTTCTTGTTTTGTTTTTTTTTTTTTTGCCCCTATTTAGTCAGCTGTTCCTTTCTGGCCCGAGAATGACACCAAGCGTCTGAAGATCAAATTAGAAGGATGTTTAGCGCCTCCTCAGACGATTAACTTCACCAAACGAGAGAACTGCTTGTTACTGCATCTGGACAACTCTGTAAGTAAACACAATCGTTCAATCAGAGGATTAAAAGGACACAACTTTATTTCTTTTTTAACTTTGTGTTATTTAAGGTGGGCGGTATCATCGTTGATGTAAACCTGTCAGATCACTCGGCCACCATTCGATTCTCTGAGTACCATGATGGGGCGGCCCCTTTCCTCCTCATCAACCACACAAACGAACGTCTTCAGTTCAGACAGAGGTAGGACAACAAGAGAAATGCAGACAGTGACAAATATTTGAAGCCTTACAGTTGCATGATATTTAGTCAATGATAGAACTAGGGCTGTCACTACAAGATTACAAAATCTATGACAGTGACATTAATACTTCAACGCATTTTTTTTATATAAAATTATCCTTTTTAGACTTTCTAACAAAAGTTGCAACTTTTTTTCCTCCAAATTGCTGTTTGAAAGAAGAGTTCCCTGACTGAACTTTCCAGCTCTTCTTGTCTGTGTGGACACTTCATGTATCGATCTCTAGTCATGAGTCAGCTGCGTCTGAGCTGCAGTTTTAGAAACAAACAAAAAAGCTTTGTTCTTTAAGGGGGCATTATTATGTAAAATCAACTTTTCGAGCTTTACATTGTGTTTGAATGTTAGTCCCTCGTCAAAAGCATATCTGGAGTATTTCCTTGATTCCTTGATTGAGAAATCCTTTAATCTCCTGTGGCAACCATTCAGCTGTGCAAAACGCCTGGGTGGACATACCGCCTTCATGATGAGTAGCTGCAGATTAGTACACCCAAAACATCATGAATGGCTGTAAATCAAATCGCTCCTTGATTTGTTGATGCTTTCACTGAAAATAACTGCAAGAAATGTAAAGAGAAGGCTGGCAACATTAGAGCTCTGTTGTCATCTCTAGAAAAATAAAGAACTGCAGTTCATTTTAATAAACTTAAACTGTTTTGCAGCATGCTCAGCTTTGATTTCATTTGGATATAAAAGGAAAGAGTGCATAATTCTAAAAATCTGTATTTGCATCTTTTAAATTAAATTTCACAAATTATTTATAATATAAGGGGAATACTTATTGTATGAATGCATGCAGTAATATATACTTACATCAGGGGGCTGAGGACCACGAGGGGACATTGGATCTTTTCTACTAATACATTTCTACATGACCTTGTTGTTTTCCTTTCAGGTCAGAGTTTGTTGCCTCAGCCTGAATTATTTTTTATATGTATGATTTCACATTGCATCTGTTAATTTGTTGTGTTTTGATTGAAGAAACCGTTTTGGTTATTTATAGCATTATTAAACAATAGAGATGCACCAATCTAATTTATGGTTTTTCTCAAGCACAATAAACAGAAAGCACAGAAATTGATGTAATTCCAAAACAATCCCCTTTAGTCATCTAAAATTTATCTGATTTTTGTTAATTTTAAACGCTTGCATCAAAGGTCATGCTTTTCGTTAGCTGAAAGTGGTAGGAGTTTTTAGTTTTGATCCTTTACTAGGTGAAAAAATGATTTTTCTTTAACCTGCCAAACAAAAGCATGTCCCAAACTCTGACCAGTTGATTGGTGCATCTCTATTAAACCGTTGGGTTAATAATAAATGTCAGTGTTTATTTCTGTTGATGGTGATTTGTGCATTTTTGTCGTGTGGCCGATGCAGCACCCTGAAAGAGACCTCGTGGGTGCCTGACGAACTGCTTGACCTTTCCTCCTCAGGGGAGGAGGACAGGTAGAAAAATATGAAACATGAAAACTCTTCTGACACACTCTGAACTCGGGCTAAGGACTCAGGAATAAAAAAAAAAAGAAGGTGCATCATGAAAACACACAACGAGAGACATGATAGTTATCTTTTTAGAAGCAGGCCAAGAGAGTAATTAGGCAAATTTTTACCATTTGAACAAAACATTGCTGATCACACCTGAGAATATTTAAAGACAGAACATGAATATGGAAGAGCACTGATCCAACACAAACCACTAAGTTACAGGTAGTTTCATTTATTTTTCCATTATAAGAAAAAAAACAGTAGATAAAGTTCGTATAAAAACCTTTATCTCTAATAAGATTTCCTTTTAACAAAAAGGCACTTGAAGAAGCTTAATATGACTTATTTTGAAGTCCTATTAAAGAAAGAAAGAATTCCTATGTTGGTTCAAATACATTATGTGTAGGCAGATCTTATAAAAAATTGGATTATTACTATTTTTAAATAAGTAATAACATAATAAATACAGGTGCATCACAATATATAAGAATAGGATGAAAATCTATTTGTTTTATATGTTTTTAATGGAAAGCTTTTAGTCACACATGCAGGTTCATTTCATTGAATCAGAACATCATTGAACATTTCATTTAATTCTGTAAATTAATTAAAAATGTGAAGCTTATATCATGAAGATTGATTACACACAAATTGATTTTATTCTTAGTGTTTATGTCTAACTCTCATGAATATTGGCTACAACCAGTGGAAACGCAAACATAATTTTTCTAAAACATTAAAATGACATAAGATGAAAAAAATAAAATAAAAAAATTGTTTTACACTCATCATGGCTCCCCTAATCGACCTTCCACTAAAAATTACCCTTGTTAAGGAAGGTAATGGGAGTTAATAATGTGAAATTAACGATTCATGTCAAAAGAAAAAAGAATGGGTTTTGTTGTTAAATAAATTATACAATATAAGCAAGTCCAAGAGATGAGGTTAGAAATTTGCTTTGTAGCTCAGCAAAAGGCTCTGACTCCTGTTAAAGACGTTCATTGACCTCAGTTCTGAGTGTGGATGAAGAGTGAAGTTAGAAAAGAGTAGAAACCTGTTTCACTTCTGACTGTGTAACCTGCTTTCACACCCAAAGTGATTTCACAACCTTGACAACAAATCATTGAGATGCTTATGGAGAACATAAATATTAAAAGTCTAGCTATAAATTAGCAATGTTTTACCTATTCGATGATCATTTTGCTACTAATTTTAAACATTTAATAAAATTGAGCAGGTTACACACCTAAAGCCGTTTAATGTCGTCGTGTTTATCTGGTTAATTTGTAGCAAAGACTTCCCAGGTGTTCTGCTGGCTAGATGGGATTCTGCGTCGGGAATTACTCTATCCTCTGCTCCCAGTTCTTCTCTCTCATTAACCAGCGTTCCTTTGCTTCTATTCTCCATCTCTAGATATTGAACTTTCCCTTTTCTTTCTTGCTTTGGGAACAATTAGCTAAATATTCATATTTACTCAAACGGATAATACATGCAGTCATTGATGTTCACCTTCTTTAAGTTCTGGGGTTTAAAATACTTTGTATTTATCTATTAATTTCATGATTTAAATTTGATTTTACAATTGTTTACCTTTTGTCTTCATCTTTATTAAGATTTTTAATTAAAATAAGATTGAAGTAGTTTTACCATAAAACTCTAGAACTGTTAGAGGGTGTACTTTCTTCTTGAAATGACTGTTAGTAAAGCTTTTATGGAAATTATTATTGAGCCTTTGGGTTTTTAAGATGGTATATTCTGCTCCTTTGTGATGTCTTTTTCCTCCCTGTGTTGATAGTTGCATGTACTCTGCTGTGTTCTTTAAAATTCTCTTATTCTGGCTTCTTATTGTAAATCTTTTTACATCCTAAACTATCGTTGCTTTTCCACTGTTTGTGAATTCTCAGCTCTCTGAAGGAGTTGGAGTGGGAAAATCTAGAGGCTGGAAAAGCTGTGTATTACACCTGGACCGAGCCCACCGGGTCCAGAGAGCTTAGCTGGAAACATGGACGCTACCATGGAGAGCTCAAGGTGGAGAAGGTACTGAGCCTGAGATAGATTTGCTCTCTGTATCTAAGAAATAAGGGGAAATGTTTAATTTGCTTTATAGGTTTTTCTATTTAACTTATTCTGTTTCAAGCACTTTGTAGAATTTGGACTGAATGTGAAAGACTGAGAGCGTCAAGCTCATGGCTTCTTTATTTAGGAAACTACACACTTATTTCTGTTCATTTTGATAATAATGGCTTACTGATGATGAAAATCACAAATTCAGTTTCTAAGGAGAAATAGAATATTATATAAGACCAAAAAGAAGCAGAAATGTTGGCCTAATGAAAAGCGTGCCCTGTACTTTAGCGTGTATTTAGGGCTGTTGTAAACAAACATTTTAGTAATCTATTGATTATTCTTACAATTAATCGAGTAATTGGATTAAATAAATTTATAAAATAAAATATTGGTAAATCTGGCATAACACCGGTGTTACTATTGGGTATCAATATCAGTCCAATTTTTCATATTTGAGAATCCCTAACAGTTAGTAATTTGTAGTTTAGAAAACTAACCTGTAACAATAATATCTCACTTTCTAAGTTAACCAGAAGAAAAGTTATACAAAGATCTGAAATTATATCCAATTTAATAATAAGGAGGCAGGCTCACAAATACCCTTATAAAAAATATCTGTGCTCCAGCTTTTAGTTTATGTATTCATCTTCAGTGAGTTTAATAGATGAACTCTCACCTTGCCCCATACCTGTCAAGCTTTGGGTTTGAGAATACGGGAAATGTCGCCTGGAGTGGGGGGCTGGGATGGTGGGGGGCAGGCGAATGAAATACGAACAAACAAACCTACAGTAATGTGGGGGGGATGAAGGAGGGAAACATGACCGGTAGACCAGGGGACGAATGTAAGAACAGGGGGGGAGCAATACGGGATATTTATGGCACCTTCGTTCATCACACTCAGAAACTCATCTACCAGCCATGTACCGCCACGATAATTTCCGCCACCAGGATGATATGAAATTTATTGTGCGGTTCTGTCTATCCGCTCACCTGCTCACCATACTCCCGCAGCGCTCTTCCCGCCGTCCGCTTTCAACCAGCAGCTCCCAGAGGAGAGTGGCTGACCTGAGTGAAGTTGGCCCCCCCACCTTCTTCAAATCAGGCAAAATTGTTGTCAAACGTTTGTGCTGGTTTGTGCAGCAAACATTTTCGTTTGTGCTGCCTTGGTTTTGAAGATATTAATTAAAGTTTAAAGGTCAGCCCCCCTTTCACAAAATCAAACAAAATGGGTGTCAATCAATTCGACTCTGTTTGTGCTGGTTTGTGCAACAAAGATTTTTGTTTGCGCTGCTTTGGCTTTGAAGATATCAATGAAATGTTAAAGGTCAAAAGGTCAACCAGCCCCCCCACTCTCATAAAATCAAGCAAAATTGGTGTCAAACGTTTGTGCTATGTTTGTGCTGGTTTTTGCAGCAAAAATTTTTGTTTGTGAAAAGTCATTTGTTGTGAAAAGTCATTATCATTTTAAAGATGTAAAGATTTGAAGAAGATGGGGGGGGCCAACTTCACTCAGGTGAAAGGCTGCCTTACTCCAGGCATCGCGCCAGTCATTTTAAGGATGCTTATTGGTCCCCCAAAAAGGATAAAAACCCAGGCATTATCATCGATCAAAAAAATCCCCACGGGCCGAACTTGAAAATTGGACGTTATGCCACTAACAGTTTGCTTTTGTCAACAACTCAGAGGAGGAAGTCAGAGCTACACATAACATAAGTAATGTCATGGCCTGAACACGGTGCGCAAAATAATAAAACATAAATTAACGAAGCTTCGAGGCAGGTACATTTTCCTTGAGGAATTTTAATAATCGAGGTACTCGAATCATTCGAGGAATTGTTTCAGCCGTACTTGTATATAATATTTTAATTTCAGTTCAAATACTTTCAGTAAGGACAGCACATTAAACAATGTTACATGTTAAAAAAACATAGCGACCGTTGTTTAGAACATAGGATCTCTAGCCACAGGCTAATTTGCAAATCAAATTTGGTTGAGGTTTCATTTGCTTGAATTACTTCATCAGCCTGTGACTCTGTTCTACAGCCCAGGCTATGGCCTTTAGTTTTTCTGTAACTTCTGCTTAAAATTAAAATCAGCATCTCCATAAAGCCAAACAGAACTCTAAACAGATGAGATGGCTCCCCAAAACATCACAGGCAGTGGAAACTTCCCAGCTTTCTGTGTGTCTCCACTTTTCCTCCAAGTCCTGGGAGCTTGCTTTCTAAATGAAATGGAGTAACGAGGAGACAGAGACAACTGGCTGTAGATGCTTCATATTACTTTTATTATTATTACAGTCAGATGTCTTATTTAAAATGTTTTAATCTTGTTTTTCTGCTGTATAGGCTACAAACATTGTTTTTGTTATCTGTCTGTAGGCTATTAAAATCTTCAGATGAAGTATATTTTGTATTTTTATTATCTGTAAGCCATTATCATCAACTTAACTTAAACTAATTGCTGTGGGTTCTGTGTTTCACGTCTTAAACTGATATTCTAAGCTCTTGCCTTTCTTACCTTCAGGACATGGATTGGTCAAGTAGAAAACGGTTTTGCTGCTTTCTTAGTTGTACAAATGAAATAGTTTGGAGATGTTTACTTTGCTCACCTAAGCAAAGTAAACATTGTAATTGTGTGCTTTTCTTAAGCTAATTGAGATCCAGATTTTCTTCTTCATCCAGTTTAACTAGACCAATAATCTGTTTGGACAATGTTACACATTAGATAAAGTTCAGTGTTTGTCATTCTCCCTGTGCATGCGCGGGTTTTCTCCGGGTACTCCGGCTTCCTCCCACAGTCCAAAACATGACTGTTAGGTGAATTGATCTCTCCAAGTCAGTCGTCTCAAACCGCTTTCCCTGCGGGCCAGAATCCTTCAACGTTTAGACGTCTCTCTGCTTCAGCACACCTGGCTCCAGTATTGACTCATTAGCAGAGCTCTGTAGAGTTTGACTGCTAGTGAGGCAGTTTCACCATTTAGTTTAAGTCTGTAGGACAAGGGACACATCTAAAAGTTACAGGACTCTGGCCCTCGCGAAATGCAGTTTTGAGACCACTGCTTTAAATTGTTCTTAGGTATGAATGAATGTGTGTCTGCATGGCTGTTTGTCCTGTTTAGCCCTGAGATGGTCTGGCAACCTGTTCAGGGTTACCCCGCCTCTCGCCTGTTTACCGCTGGAGAAAAGCACCAGAACCTCTTGTGACCCTGCAGAGAAAAACGTGTTAGATAATGGATGGATGAATCTTTCATGTTTGTGATTAACTGCAATATTTCTGCTGTTTCATCAGGAACTGCTTGATGAGAAGACAAACAGAGAAAGGAAACTTTATGTGATTCCCTTTTATGAAGGTAAAATTCCCACGCGTCCTGGATTCTGTCATTTTACATTTACATCTGATTTCCTGTTGATAATTTGTGTTATTTCTGACGGAAAGGCCTCCAACGTGTCGTGGTGTTCACTGAGAATCAGCGTATCTTCAAGAAGCTTTTGGAAAATGAAAGCTTGCGACATGCTGAACAGGAAGTCATCCTGTGGCTGCACGACATGGGCATATCTTTGGTCAACAACAACAATAGCCAAGAGATTTCTTTTATTGGAATCACAAGGTGATTGTTCTGTGTTTAATAAATGGCTGATTACAGGTCAAACATGCAGCAGAAATGTTAACAACAGAAATCTTTGTGCATCTGTCGTCCTGTTGTATCCGGTTTAGCTCTGACATTGTGTGGGAGATCAAGCCTAAGAAGAGAGGTCGGTGGAAAACCCTGAACACAGAAGAAGTTGAGATGATAGAGAATCGCTTTAAAGAGTACTGTGATTCCTCGCCGATTGACAACTGCATTGCTAACATGGAGAACAACTTTCAGGTTAGAGAACAAGGATTGTTAGTTAATTTGGAAGAAATTAAATTATTTAACCAAACATTTTAAAGTGTTAACAATAGAATAATCTGTTAGTGAATTGGGCATAAATATTTTTGGCTTATTGCTGAGGAGGACATTAGCGTTTGTGTAATTATTAAACAGTTTTTTATTAATTCCTCCCTCAGGTCTGTTTTACGCCCTCTGGCACAGATATGCACATGATGCAGCCGGTGGCTGCTCCTCTGAGGCGACACCACCTCCCCGGGGTGAAGGTGGAGTACAGCATCTCACCTCGACAGAGATCCTACCGTGTCCAGATCCACCGGATACAGGTGAAATTAAAAACCTGCTAGTATCGAACATTTTTACAAAGCAAGCAGTTGTTTGCTCCTGAGTTAATTCCTAAAATGTTTGTGTTGCTGCTTTAACATGTCTGATTTGGGATGAAGTGGCAGCAGGACTTTGGCTTTCTGAGTCTCAGTTTTAACTTCTTCTTAAATTGCACATTGTAAACGACACACCATAAATTGCACTAAAATAATTAACCCATCTTTCTCTCAGAATATCAGAGAGCTGCGATTCTGAGATGCAGCATATTCTTGTGAACATAAGACAATAAAATCCAATAACCATAGAGCCCTTTACTCAATTTCACATATTCAACCAGTAATAATGAGCAGCATTTTGTTGCTAAGGAATGATGGACAGGTGTGTTAGTGACTGCAAGAAAAGGGTAAAACCAGTACAGTCCCACATTCTAAATTATTAACAGTTTGTGGGTTTTACAGTGGAAAAAATAAACAGTTTCCCTGCTCAGGTTTTGTTTGGTATCACTTACAGCTGCAGTAGATAACTTTTATATATATGAAAAAATGTTCTTTACACATTTGTTAAAATTTGTTGTTACATCATGACGGTATGAGACAGATAATTTGTAAGGAGAAAAAGATCATGCTCCTTTTCCTCCTCATGAAGGCAGAGGACCATGAAAGCATGATGAGATCTGATGGATCTAAAGGAAAAAGAAATGGTTCTTGTTGATCATTTTGTTCCTGCTCATGAGAACCCCAGACCTAACTGTGAACTTTAAACAGATACTTTCAAAGAAAACACAACACCTTTGTTTTCTGTGAATCTTTTAAAGACTTGGTGTCAGTTGCATTTTCATTTAGTTAAACTTGTTATTCAATCATGCATTAGTTTTTAGAAAAGCCTTGTCTCTATTACAGATCCAGAATCAGATACCAGGAGCCATCTTCCCTTTTGTTTTTTACCCCATTAAACTCCCCAAATCAATCGCCAAGGACACAGGTCTGTTATTACACCGAGTTCATTTGTCATAATTTACTCTTGATGCAGTTTTGGTCTTTAATGTTATTTGTTTTTCTTCCAGAGCCAAAACCTCTAATTGATCTCAGCATTGTTACCAGAACTGCTGGACACACTGACATCTCTCGCATCAAGTATGTTCAGTTTTTATTTGAATATATGTTACGTATTTTCATATCCAAGTAAAATAAAATTTAGATGAGTCTCAGTAATCATAGATTATAATTGCTGTCTTGTCTCAGATTAATCTTCTCCATTGTTTCATTTATGACAAACAATTGTAATGTTTTCTCAGCTTATTCTTAAATAACAAATTAATTGGTTTTGACTTCAGATACTTCAAGGTTTTGATTCAGGAGATGGATTTAAAACTTGACCTGGGCTTTCTGTATGCCATCCTGGACTTTGTTACTCCTGAGAACGCCGGCGTCATGACTTCAGAACAGGAGGTCAGTCACATTCACTGATAATCACCAAATCCTTTCCTCTGTTCCTCCATATTTGATTATCAGACAAGGTCAAATGGAGTGTGTTTATTCACCTTCACAATCCAGTGTATCTGCGCTTGTCCTCCAGGTGGAGCTGTTTGCTAAGGACATAGAGTATATAAGAACAGAGCTGAACCATGTCTCTTCTACTGATACGTCACCCATTAGCCTCTATGAGCAATTCCACATTTCCCCTATCAAGGTGGGTAAAATTCAAAAATACTTTCTGCAAATGTAACAAAAAAAGGCACAAACAAATCAGTTTTTAGACAACATGATTTCTTTCTGTCTTTGTTGGGTAATGAACATCGTAAATGATAGCAAAATCAGTAATATGTAACTACAATCAAATCAATTACTGGTAAAGTGAATGTGGTAAATAAATTACAACCTTCAATACCAAAAATCTTCCAAGAAAAGGTGCAACAACAGAAAATACGTTTTTTAAAAGTGCTTATTGTGCTGATGATGCATGAAAGGCATCACAAAAAGAGGTAATAACACAACACTGAATGAACTCAGTCAGTGATATTCTATTTTTTTTTTTTTTTTACTGACATTAATATGAAATTGTTTCTGTTTTTCGTTTCAGTTGCATTTGAGTTTCTCTCTGAGCACAGGAGGAGAAGACGGCTTAAAGGAGAAGAGAGAAACTGAACTCATCCCCATTCAGTCCCTCAACCTGCTGCTGAAGAGCATCGGAGCAACTCTCACTGATGTGCAGGACGTCGTCTTCAAGTACGAGGCCTCGCATGTTCAAGCGCACAAAACAAGATCCAGCTGCTGTTTCTGCGATTTTCTGTGATTTGAAGAAATAATTCTGACTGACTGAATATTTTGTTTATTCCAGGCTGGGATTCTTTGAGCTAAACTTCCAGTTTTACACCACTCAGCAGCTACAATCAGAGGTCATCAGACACTACTCCAAGCAGGTGATGTTCACAGAAACATTTTCAAGATGGCTCTTTTTTTATTGCATAATGTGAGGGATTTCTTTTAAAAAAGGTTGATAAAAGAGTATTTTTCTTTGGTATGTTTGTTTTCTCAGTAGTCAAACAATTTTGTCCAAAGTTTCTTTATCAATTTTGTTGTTTTTTTTTGCATTTAAAATCCATCTTTTAATTCAGTTTAACATTACACAGAGACAGTCCTCCTTCTGGGTCAGAAGTCATAAATGTAGCTACTTCACCTAGAAGTTTTTTTTTTTTTTTTTTTTTATCAAATTCCTGTTTCCTTTTATTCATTAAAAGTTGAAAACATGGGAACTCACGTTTATATTTCTGTATATTTCAGGCTATTAAACAGATGTATGTGCTGGTGCTGGGCCTGGACGTGCTGGGAAATCCCTTTGGGTTGATAAGAGGATTGTCAGAGGGCGTCGAAGCGTTCTTCTATGAGCCCTACCAGGTAGGAATGTAGTACATGGAATAAGTGCTTTATTTCTCAATATCGTGAAAAATTGCTAAACTTCATAAGCAAATCTTTTCAGCATAACCAAGGTATTATTTCTATCTGAAACATTGTTGAAATACAAATGAAAATGTTTAACTTGGCGCGTTTCACAGACTTCACAGCCGTTCATCATTGTTTCGAAGCTTCTGCTCAACCAGAAATCAGTCGGCCTGTCGGTGCTTCAAAATGTGATAGTCATATGTAGTAGTATTGTTTTTCTACAGATCCATGACTGCATGAAGGAACAGCTTTATCTGAGTGAAAATAAGTCTTTTTAAAATGTATTCATTTATTTGTTCATTTGTAATCCCATAAGAAACTAAATGTTTAGTTTTATTAGATCTTAAATATGATAGGCCTGGACGATATGGCTGAAAAATTATCACAATATAAGCCTTTCATATCAATATTGATAATTGTTGATTTTGATAACTATTGATTAGTTTTTTGTTTTGAATATCTGAAATACTGTCAAACTGGTGGCATGACCTGTCCTGTTTTATCCACAGTTTTCCTTTATTATGATATTATGATTTACCTCGATGCATTTATACATTTACAAGGAGTTTCTTGGAACTGTGGGTTTTCTGGAATGACTCCAGAATAATTTTTGTTCAGATTGACAGCCTAGGAACTCCTGATCTCACTCTTCATTCTCTGTGTACATTTGTGCTGCTGGTTTTCCAGGGAGCCATCCAAGGCCCTGAAGAGTTTATAGAAGGGATGACCATCGGTGTGAAAGCTCTGGTGGGAGGAGCTGTTGGTAAGAATTAAACTCAGCTTAAACTAGTGGGAACTTGTAGTTTGGCAAATAAGATCTAATACAGAGCAGTCATCGAAGATGCAAACATAATGATGCAGGATGTCCATAAAGTGTAGCCTTCTGATTTTTACAGATTATATCAGTACAGGAGGAGTTGTGGCATTAAATGTGTGGTTGCTCAAGCATCTTCCTTGGTTCTTCTGTTGAACTGATCAAGTAAACTTTTTTCCCCTTAACAGATTGATTTTCAGCTTTCATAAACAAGTCAAATGTATCTAAACTTGCAGAAAATTGTTTCCGTCCTATTTGGAAATAAGCTGTACTTGCCAGGTGACACGTATCAGTGGCATAAAAAAAGTTGTATCTTTTTAAAATAAATAAGCTTTTGTGTATTTTTTGTACAGGGGGTATAGCAGGCGCAGCCTCTAGGATAACAGGGACCATCGCAAAGGGAGTCGCTGCAATAACCATGGATGAGGAATACCAGCAGAAGAGGCGAGAAGCCATGAACAAACAGCCTACAGGCCTGAAAGACGGGCTGGCCAGAGGCGGAAAAGGATTGGTTTCTGTGCGTTTCATTATTTGTCCAACTCTACTTTGAATTAATCAATAATAGTGTTTCTGACTTTCTAAACGCTGTAGCGTGGCCTAAAATAAAAATGCTTCATTGATCCGACGCAGTTTGTTTGTGTTTCAGGGATTCGTCAGTGGAATCACAGGGATTGTTACCAAACCTATAAAAGGTGTGTTTAGTCTGACTCTCCACAAATATATAAAGTTACAAACTGTTTTTTGATTCATAGTAATAAGCTGTGGTTGGGTTTGAAATTTCTGAACACATTATCTGTTATTGTGCAGGGGCGCAGAAAGAGGGAGCAGCGGGCTTCTTCAAAGGTGTTGGCAAAGGTTTGGTGGGCGCGATAGCTCGACCGACAGGAGGGATTATCGACTTGGCCAGCAGTACCTTTCAGGGAATCAAAAGGTATAACTCTCTTTTCTGCTTTTAGTTCCCATCCTTATGGTTTCACACTGCTGAGGTAATTAGATCTTAAATACGCTGCTTCTCTAACAGAACTATTAAAAGGAGACGAGCTTTTTTCCTCAGGTGGTCATAATATTTAATCATGACAATCCGCTGTATGCTCCTCCACTTGTAAATATTTCTTTGCCAGACTTTTGCTATCTGAATGTCTCTCTGTATGGTATAGTTTACGATGCTGCCCATCAGTTTTTATACATCTCATAAAGATGTGCGAAAAGCCCTAAAATATAGCACCACTTTTTAACATTTAAAAGTTTTGTGCTATTTAAACTTTTGCAGTGTGCTGTATGATTTCCTGTTGGTTTGAAGTGGCATGACGTTGAGCAGATGATGAGATGGAGAAAACATGTACTCTCCTAAACTTGCCAGGGCAATAAAAATGAGCATTTTAAATAACTTGAATTATGACAAACAATGATGGAACATTTCATGTTGCTTACATGATGAGCAGAATGTCAGGGAAAAACTTTAAAGTTCAATGTTGAAGAGCTACATCCATTAGTGTCAACTTAATAATTTGCTACCAGGCTTTTGGACACACCTGTCTTTGAGTTGTCAATAACTATAAATGAACTATACTGTAGGTTCCTTAAACTGGGCTTCTTTAGGTAATCAAGTAAAATATTTTTCCGTCATATTGTCCCGCTTACAGGGCAGCAGAGACCTCTCAAGATGTTATTTCTCTCCGTCCTCCTCGCTTCATACACGAGGACGGTGTCATCCGACCATATAAGGAGAGAGAGGGCGTCGGGAGTCAGATGCTCCAGGTAAGAATCCGCAATATTTTTTGCTTCCTGAATCTGATTGTCTTATATATCTCCATCTTGTTTATGGGAATTCTCTCATAGATTTAATTCATTTTCGCCGTCACCCATCCTTTCATTGATCCCTCATAACTTCTATCATCTCTCCCTTGTTTCAGTTTATAATAATTAATGTTCTCCCCATAAAGTGTCAGCAGCTTCACAAGTCAGGGTAGATTTATGCTGTTAGTAGTTAACACGTTTGATGACTGTATGTTATATTCAGCATGGCTAAATAATTTCAGTAAAAATGTAGTGAATGTGTGCAGAGCGGCTCAGTTGGTAGAGCACACACACACACACCGGGTGCAAAGGATGTTTTTGTGTTTATTTACAAAAACAGCCTCTGTATTTATGTATTTACAAAATAATTAAACTTTGGTAGTGAAGAGATAAGTTTGTGCTCTGACTTTAGTGTGAGAACTCTTGAGGTTGTGAGATTTTAAGCCCATCTCCAAATTGATTATTATTTTGTAAACGTCTCTGGTTTTCCAAGCCTTTGAAAATGGTTTTATTTGTGACCTATTCTGCTCTTATTTATTTATTTTTAATATGGCTTTAGACACCAAGTTCTAGATTGCTTTGAGCCTTTTCCAGAGTTTCTGTCTCAGTTTAAGAAGCTCCAGTCCTTCCTGTTCTGACCCTCCTCCCTCTCTCTTGTCATGTCCACAGAGGCGATTGGCCTACATTGAAAGGAGTAAAAATATTTACTTCGAGGATGAGGATGATGAGTAAAACAGCTAAAATCCACCGTAGCTGTGATGTAGAGTAGTTCTGGTACTTGTGCATAGTCTGTGCTGGAGAGTTACAGATTATAATCTCTGTTAGTTTAAACTGTTGAACTTTTAAGATGACCTTTGAGGAATGTAAAATTGTAATTTTGTATTGTATTTCATTTTTAAATGTTTGTTTTGTTCCTATTGAGTCAGTATCATTCATTTAATCATTCATGAATCCATTGTTGTCAGATTTATTTTTGGTTCTATTTTTTATGTCAGTCATTCTTTTACTCCTTAGCTTCTGTTTGAGAAATCTTTCATTATCATCAGCTTTGACTTCGATTTTGTTGCTAATAAAGGATTATTTAAATTCTAGCCTCCATTGTCTGTTTCATCCCATCTATTCCCTTCACCCCTTGCTCTTTGTTCATTTTCTAAGCTTTCTCCATATTTTCATGCACTCATTTTGCTGCGGACCATGTCGCTTCTTTCCTGCAGTTAGTTCATCATATTTTAAATCATCTTGCATACCTGCAGATAATTTCTATTTTTTTTAAAGATCACATTTTCTCTTTTAAACTTTTTTTCCTCGCAGACAATTGAAAACGGACGTTTTGCCAAGTATAGATACTTTGCTCATGCCAAGATTAACGATTCAGACTTCTTCATGATCACCAAGAGGTAAGCAGCTCTGACACTTCGTCAAATAAATTATAACATTTTTGCTGAGCTCAAAAGACAAAAGTTATTTTGAGCAGGTTGTTAGCCTAAGAGCTAACAGCCTTTTGTTGTAGTTCATAATTCCATCACTAGATGTCCATAAAGCCTTTTTGCATTGTAATGGTGTACAAAGTGCTGTACAAGTTTAGTCCTGACAAACTCTTAAAATGTTTTAAGGTTAATAACGGTAATGTCTCAATGCAAAACACGCATTTAAGCACAATCACAAAAGAAATTAGGTTTGGTTGATTATTTCTTTGTAATTGTGTTTCTTGGCAATAAATGTTGCAGTCAACCCCTGGTATTAGTGCAGGCTAGAAACCACAGCCGCCTGCAAACAGCTAAAATGAGCTAAAAACAGCTTGAAGTCGCCTCTAAAACACTCATAACTGCCTCCGTTTTTTCAAAGACCAAACATGGCTTAAACTGCATTATCACGCACAGTGAAAATCGTCTCAGCGATACCGCTGAAGCGAACATGAACAATCTCCCTTATTACCACAGCCAATCAGTGCCAAGAAAAGTTAATGCCGTTTCTGATTTGGCTGTTTTGCAAACCCCAGTCAGCTGTGTGTGCCAGGTAGCATTTTCTTATGAATATTTTAGATGTGCTGTTCAAAAAATAGGCTGATTCGCAGTGAATAATTTGGAGTTTCACAGAAAAATCTGCAAATAGGTGAATAAGTGGTGCCCCACTGTATGCCGTTGTGGAAAGCTTTATTTCCATTCAGTGATGTCACATTCGTTAGCAAAATGCATTTGTGGGTCAAGCAGCAGAGTTGAATATGTGGGTTGGACTGATTGAAGAAAACTGCTAAACCCTTTGGCAATATCAGCAACTTATTCTGCTACTAAACAAGACTTATCAGTAATTGAACAATTTATTCATTTAGCAAATAAGATCAGCGTGCTGCCGCAATAGCCTGGCACCACATCCTCATGCTAGTCACCAGCTTGGTCACACACTGCTGCAGGATATTTTCCCATTCCTCACTTAGCGTTAGTTGCAATCAGCTAATGTGGTCGTGTTGGTCACTCTGGCACAAACACGTCCAAGTAGATCTATGGATCTAATAAATGATCAATGGAGCAGTTTGGGAACTGCTGGTAAGGCTGAAGGTTGGCTCTGATAAATCCTGCCCTCCTCAAAAGTATATTTATAATATTAAGAATTAGAGCAGTAAGTATTTATAAAATATCTCTGGTTCTGTTTTAAATAGAATATTTTACAGCTTTTGTTCTTTTGACTAGTTTTAAGCACCTTTATTGACACTACACTTGTACCAAACTGGCTCATTTCGATGCTTCTGCCTTGCAGAGGAATATTTTTTGTGACTAAAGGCACCTTTGGTCAGCTGACCTGCGAGTGGCAGTATCTCTTTGAAGAATTCACAATGGACCCAAAGATTGTTGGTGGACGTCGACTGCGGATTGAAGCCAAGGTATGAACATTAGTTTTTGTTTAGTTAAAAGTTCACAACATGCCAACATAAATTGAATTCCAACTCTAAACATACAGGAAAGAGTGAAATCAGTCTTCCATGCCAAAGAGTTTGGGAAGATCATAAACTTCAAAACTCCAGAGATTGCCCAGGTAAGCTGACAATTTTTAGGAGAACAGGCCAGCCATGCTTGACAAAGGACTGAAACTCATTTATTCTGACTTCTAATCTCTTTTTCAGTGGGTTCTCAACAAATTGGAGGATGCCAGAGATCGTTTACCTAAATACTAATATTGAAGAATAGGATGTGCTAAAAACACACATGATCTTTGTGTGTCAGTGCCTTTGCTCTTCACTGCATGTCTGATTTACGTCCCTATGTGTGTAAACAGCGCGCAATTTTTTTTTTCTGTTGACTGCATGAAGTTAGGAGTGAAAGATTTAAACAGGAGTTATATTGTTAAACAAAAAAAGTGCTATTAGTGTTTCACCACAGAATCTCAGAATTAATTTCACCAAACTTTGCCACTACTCTAATTGCACTCATTCTTTTTGCACAAATATAGTTTCATTGGTCTTTTTGGCCAGCGCAACATTAATCCTCAAGTTTACCTTTACATTTTTTAACATTTAGTGAAAAAAGTCAGGGTGTTTTAATACCTTTTTAGGTGTCTTTAGTTTTATTTTTCATTGTCGAATGCATCATGTCACTGAATTTATTCCTCTTTGTTATGAATTATGTTTTTATTTGTGTGAAAATGTAGAAATATCATTGGAAGCATCCTAAATAACAGAGGCCAAATTAGCAACTGCACATTCAACATTTAAAGCTGTTAATTATGTACCAGATCATGTAAAGGGGAATCAAAGTGTTACTGTAACATCATTATGGTTCAATGTTTTCCTTTTTCTTCTTCAAGGTTTACTTTTTTGTACACATTTTCCAAGAATTAGTTGAATTTACAGATGCATGCTATTTTTCTACTCTATCTCTATGTTCATTTGAGTTACTTTGATCACATCAAGTCTGTGGAATTCAGATGGCAATGTTGCTTTCATGTTTTTGTACTATATATATATATGCAATGCAAACTTTACAAAAGAAATATGCAGAGAAAAATGTATTTAAAAATAAAGGAGTTCTAATTATAACTGGCTACTGTTTTCTCCAAGATTCAGGTTTCCTTCTATCATACCAAGAGTAAATATTTCTGATGCCATTCTACCTTTTGTTCTCCCTCATTTGATTTTTTTTTTGTTGTTTTATTTTTTAGAGGGTTGTCTGAATGTTTTCTTCATGCTGTTTTCACAGAGAAATAAAAAAAATATTCGTCAGTTACCTTCTTAAATTTCAGTGCCGTCTTTATTAATCTATAGTACCAAGAACATGTTTCTGCTTCTCAGTTTTTACAACAGCATCAACAAATAATATTTCCATTGCTACTTAAATAAACAGGGTCAGCGTCTATAAGTACATCTCAGACTATGTACACCTAAAAAAGATAAACGTTCTGAGTACGTTAGCCTCTTGCAGCAAAATCTGTGCCTAAAGAAGCTCTAAATTGAGATATATTAGTTAAGGCCTCTTATATCATTTTGATTTATATTTTTAAAGAATATTATTCACACATCAGGTAAGTCGGTGAGCTACTTCTAGCATTCATATTCTTACTACAGCTTTAAAGTAGCCTTTACAGCAGACCCGAAAAGAAACGATAAGCATCATCTATACAAAGTTACGGTTTAGGCAGAATATCCTACACAAATCATTGTTTATGCCTCGTGGGTTCCAGCTGTTCAGCTAAATTGGATCTTGTGCTTTTGGGATAATATTTGATCCAGAAAATCTTTTACGTGAGATATGGGTAAACGGTTGCATGGCATTTCCTTTAGTGGTAGCTACACCAGGTTGAAGTCCTTCAGATTGGCTGTGAGGATGGTGTCTTTCACGGCCACAAAGACAAAGCGGATGTTTTCGGTGTCGGTGGCGCAGGTGAAGTGGGAGTACAGCTTCTTGTCTTTGTTGGGATTTTGTTCTTGGTACATCTTGAGGATGAATTCTTGAGCTGCTGCTGGATCCTGCTGAGGCCCTGCAAAGGAGAGACGAGGTACCGGTTAATAAAAAACACCCTGAACTATGAGTTGAAGCATAATGTGGTTCTGAAAACACAAGTTCTTTCAATTTAGATGTGCTTTCCTGACTCAAATGCTAGCATTGATTCATGCCATCTGCTAGCCAAGCTGTCAGACTGGATTTAATGATGAGTGAATAATAAATCTGACCTGTGAATTCAGGGAAGTAGGTGACTAAGTGAGAGTATATGATCTTCTCCTTGAGGATGTCGGTCTTGTTGAGGAAAAGAATGACAGAAGACTTCTCGAACCAGGGGTAGGTGATGATGGTTTTGAACAGGGCTTTGCTCTCCTCCATGCGGTTCTAAGGAAGGTGCCACAGTGAACATACATTTTAAACTCACATTTCAAAGGGGATATGACAATCAGAAGGCATAAAACATTACAAATTATAAAACCTAAATAAGTTTTGTCGCTGGTTTTTAATGCAGATCATTAATAAAACACACATACACCCTCTAAACTGGATATTTTTTTCCCCTTAAATGGATGATGTAGCATTTGTTATTGTACCCTCTGGAAACAACAGACATCTTCTCTGCAGGAGTTCAACAGCAGTAAACATGTAAAGTAAAAACCATACCCTGACCCTAACCCTCTGTTGGAAGCACAGTTTGCACCAGAAGTAGGGAAAAACTTTATCTTTAGTTTAAGAAAAAGACAAATACAGACTGAGAGGTAAGAATCCAAGAGTTGATTGAGTGGCTTTGCTGGTAGCTCAAACAGTGAGTCAACAGCCAGACCATCAACGTGATCACAGCTGTCATTTCTAAGCATAAAGTTAAGCTAATGTAAAGTAAGGAAGTTCTTTTTTTATTGTGCTTTTCTTTTTTGTCATCAAAAACTATGATTTTCTTCATGTCTGAGCCAAAGAAGGAAAAAAAACAAACATTTGATCCAGCTGTCACTGTAGTGTGTCAACGTTCTTCCAACCGTTCATGTGTAGCATTAGCTTTAGCTTACTTTAGGATTACATGTTGGTAGAAACTAACTGGAAACTGAGTTTGAGCTGATAGCAGTAGAAAACTGTTTTGAACAAGGTGGATAATGAGAGAGGGATGAAACTTGCACCGATCTGGCTTGCTAATAAAAGGTAGGCTATTTTAGTGACTCTGTTGGAAGGAATGCGAGTGTTTTCTGACAGTTTTTGGGCACCAAAGTTACCAGGATGGGTGGAACCTGAGCACTGACATTATTGCAGTGTTTGAAATTAGAGGCAGGCTGGGCTCATGACAGCGCTTTTAATTCTGCCTGTACGATGCCAGTTTGTTAAATCTCCAAACTAATAGTCACCAACATTTCTCTTAACGTTCTCCTCACTTGACAAATGAACATGCAAATCTTGACTTCTTGAACTAAAACTTGAAATGGAGACATTGTTCACTCTTATTTCTCATGCACTGATGTTCAAGTTTAGCATTCAAACATATCAGGGTTTTTTAAAACTTTGGTTCGGTAACAGTTGTGAGCTGCAGGACAGAACTCAGCAGAAAAGAAAAAAAAAGTTGCATAAACGTGTTTGCCTCAGGTAGGAGTCTCACCTCGTTGTCGCACTCTGCCAAGACCTGGTCGTACTCACTAAGCGCCACCAGGAAAATGATGGAGGTGACGTTCTCAAAGCAGTGAATCCACTTTCTCCTCTCCGACCTCTGACCTCCAACATCCACCATCCTGCCAGAAAATCAGCCACAATGAGTACACACGGCGACGGCCAACAGTGGAGAGGGATCTTGTAAATGACATTACCTAAAAATGACGTTCTCCATGTCAAAGGGATACTCAATTATTCCTGTTGTTGGCACTCGGACTCTGAGGATGTCCTGGAGGTCTGGCAGGTAGGAAGGCTGGGAAATCCGATCCAAGTCGGTGAGATAGCTGAAATTATTTACAGCAATGACATTATGAGCGGTTGAGTAAAAAAGAACCAGAGTAGGGTTTTTAAAAGCCAGAAACCCAAACAGGGCACTGATACAAAGCAAGCATGAAGCTCTCAATATGGAAACTTCTGGCAGAATCAACAGACAACAGCTTTGTTGCATTACAGAAGTGGAACTGGAGCACATTTTAGTTAACATATGATTTGCATTTCTGAAAATAAAAACCCACTAAAAAAAAAAAAAAAAACAGCGCTTTTCTCTTTTCAACTCTGGTCAATTCAGAGTTCAGTTTTACTAGGAATAATTTCTGTTCCACTATGAGTGGGAGCTCATCTGCATGGCCAGGAATTATTAACATTTAAATAGAACATGCCTTCTATGTTCTATTTAAAGCTCCTCTGTATATTTTAAAAACATGGGAACAAACATGACTCAGTTATGTGGTGTGAATAAAGCAGCAGAGATCCATCCTTTATTTTGTAAAGATCCAACATGTGATTATTTCAGGGTGAGTGCACCAAAACCAGTAATAGAGATTCAATAGTTTCATTTTGGTATGCTGCCATGGCAGAATTAGAATTATGAGTCAAAATTTTAGGAAAGCAAAAAATCAAGAGATATTATATAGGATTTTTTTTTTTTTAGTTCTCTGAATTAACATTTTTTATGTTGCTGCTAATATATCTTTAAAAATCAGAAAGCTGCATAAAAGTACAATATTTATTACCAGTCATTTCATGACACATGAAATAAAAATATTTCAAGCTGTTATCTTTTGTGTTTTTATGAAAACCCATAATTCTGTATCTCAGAAAATTATTCCAATAGACCAATCAAAATCTGATATTTTTAGGACTAAAGTCAGGCCTCTGGAAAGTGCAGTTGAAACCAAAGGTTTACATACATTATATAGAAAGACACATACGGATTTTTTCATACTAACATGAATTAATGTTAATTAATGTTGTTAATCAACCTTGTGTACTTGCTGCCAAATATGCTAATGGTGGAGAAACAACTCACTATTACAGGAAAACTGTTTAGAGTGCCATCATTGGTGGCTATGCTGACTAGCTTCAGCATTTATAACAAGCTCTGCTAGCTATAGCTCAGCAGAGATAAGGGGAGGGTCATGAGAGGGGATGAGCTGTGCCACATGGAGGGGCGATTGACAGCACTAAGACCCTCCTCCTGGCTCTGATTGGTTGTTTCTAGTTTGCACTGGGAGAGGTCAAAAGAGCCAAAGTACGACAAAAAATATCTAAGTAGCCTAGCAAAGCTTGGTGTTTCCTGTCCTGAATTCATGCGTGAAATTTGCAGAAACATAACAGCCGCCATTGTCTCCTCTGCTGAGTACTTGGGTTAGCTTCATGTGCTGTAAGCAACTGCAAGGTGAAAGTCTCACTATTTGGTGGAGTCGGACAGCTGGTACTCCCTGCGCCGGTCGTAGCAGTCCTGGATTCCAGCGTCTTTCCACAGGTTCCTGATAGCAACAACAAGGTTCTGATCCAACTCCTCCACCTTGTCCACTTCTACCTCCAGGACTGAGTTTGCATTGTTCTGTAACAAAGAGGAGGAATAATTGACTTATGATGGATTTATATGTATAATATATGTTTTTTTTTCATTCAGACTGGTTTCTAACCCACCTGGTTCTGCGGATCAGAAAAGGATATGCCGAGCGGCCCCATGGCTCGGATCATGGTCTGCATTGATGTGTAGATGTTCTGGAAGACCAGCTTGGCGTAACTCCTCTTGTCCTCGTCTGTGTACCCCCCTCCATGGATGATCCTCATCTGTTTGATGAAGGTGCTCTTTCCACTCTCACCCGTGCCTGTTCAGAGACGGAGGAGACATTCGACGATTTGTTTTATTTTGCTGCGTTTATTGAATGTTTGCATTTAGAAACTGAGATATGGGCTGCAGACATCAGAAAACTCCTAATTTTCTCAATGTTTGGCCTCCAGTTTTAGAAAATTGCCTCTTTTATTTACTAAAATGTTGAATTCAATTACAAAAGGTAAAACGTTCAGTAAGTTAATTTGTAAAATATCATAATATAATGAAAATTGTCCTTTTTTATTGTCCATGTCTTCAATAATTAAGCAGTTTATCAAGGTGTCAGGTCAGCGTCACCGGATTCATTTTTGAGGTGGGGAGTCATGGGGTGTTTCGTCACCTCTTTTATGCACTTTGATTGTCAGGCGCGTGCACTTGTTCAATTGATATGATGGCACCTGTCAATCAATTCAATGGGTTTGTCGCAATTTGTCCCGAAGTAAAGAGTAAACATGCCTTATCTGGAGGACAACGTTTTTGGGTCTACCATGCGCTGCGGTCTGGCTAGATTTGATGATTATTTGCTATTCGTAAAAATTTGGTGGGAAATAATCAGAAAAAAATGTCAAGTTGTCAGTGGGGAACATGCAGAAGACAGCTTTAGATGGCGGAATGGACTTTAATCCATTTTCCAAACTGGAGTCTGGAAAAAAGTAGACTCCAGTTTGGAGTAAAAAGCATACGGCAAAAAGCTCTGGCCTGATCCAATCGGCCGCTCTTAGAACTACAGGAGGATTCAAACTCTGCTCATTCATTTTTAGCTTACAGTGAAAAACTGCCAAGCCGCCAAATAAACGTAAACAATAACATTTAGGCTTTGGAGTGCGGACTCATACAGACTCGGACTCACACAGACTCGGACTCACACACACTCGCTACGTACAAGATGTTTTGACACAATAGATCTTTTTTTCTCCTAAATGTTGTTAATAGTAAAGAGGGTTAGATAATAAAAAAGAAAATAAAAAATTATTCCCTTCTGTTTTTCCTAAAGGAAAATCTGAAGGTACACACTGTGCAAACAGCAATGGCCCCCTGGCCCCCCCTGTTCCAGCGCCTATGTGTCAGGTATTGCCAACAACATGTGCTAAAATGTTTTTGTGGAAATATTATTTTAGTATGGGCTGCACAGTGACACAGTTGGTAGAGCTGTTGCCTTGCAGCAAGAAGGTCCTGGGTTCGATTCCCGGCCCGGGGTCTTTCTGCACGGAGTTTGCATGTTCTCCCTGTGCATGTGTGGGTTCTCTCCGGGTTCTCCAGCTTCCTCCCACAGTCCAAAAACATGACTATCAGGTTAATTGGTCTCTCTAAATTCTCCCTGTGAGTGTGTGTGTGCATGGTTGTTTGTCCCGTCTGTCTTTGTGTTGCCCTGCGACAGACTGGCGACCTGTCCAGGGTGACCCCGCCTCTCGCCCTGAACGTTAGCTGGAGATAGACACCAGCAACCCTCCAGATCCCTTTAAGGGACAAGGGTGTTAGAAAATGGATGGATGGGTTATTTCAGTAAATCTAAGAGTATTACTCCTGTGATTTTAAGATATAATGGTTCAGACTGAGCTCATTCATATCCTTGAAAATATGAGGGAAAAACATGAGAAATGAGAGGCAAAGGTTTTGTGAGCTCACAGTAAAAGAGAGCTTAGACGTTGTTAGGGAGATTTTTAAAAACTGTAAGGAAGTATTATTTTCAGGGTAGTGACAGTTTGTTTAAATAGTGAGAGTGCTCATAAATCTTATAATAGATTTTATTTCCAAGAAATAATTGGGAACTCAGCAGAGTCTAATCCCAATCAACACATGCAACAGGAATTGTTGTAAATTGTTCTTGGCTTACAGAAAGTAAGAATGCTAGGCTGTTAAAAAAAAAGTCTTTATATTTTTTGATATTCTCAAACACCTACTGTATAAATATAAAATGCTCCAGCAGATTTAACCAAACTATTTGACCAATATTTCTAAGAACTGATTAAGAACTAGTGTTTCACAGACATCAGAACCTGGTGTCTGTGAGCTGAACTCCATACATCAGAATTTCATGGCTTTCTTGGCCAAAAACACTGGATGTTTTTGTGTTTAATTTTCCCAACATATTTCTTCAGGCTGGAAGAAATCTTAATGTTTTGAAGCGGCCCAGTCAGATTCCATATTGAATCTCTGGGTTAAATATTAGTATGATGGCAAGGAGACAGAAGATAAGGCAGCACTTATTTCAAAAAAATATTTTCAATGTTCACTTTAGGAACGTAAAGTGATTGAACCGAATTTAAGAAGCAAAACATATAGTAAAAAAAAGAATTTTTTAAATAACAATCATCAAGACACCCTACGCCTGAACAGCCGGTAAAATTACTTTAGGGAAACCTTTTGTAGCTATTTACCAATCTCTTGACATCAATCTGCGAAATGATTGACCGTCTCCTCGTTTTCAGCTGTGAGGTTTGAGGGGATTGTTGCCCAGAGGTTTCCTTTTCTTAGTTTTCAGACAGCCCTGGACAGATTGGTTCCAGCCCAGGGGCCCTCATCCTTCTAAGCCCGGCCCTGCGTGTCCTAATGTTTTCATACATTTGAGAAATCTCTATCTCAAGTGTCACAGATAGGCTGTAGGGTTCATTCAGGGGAGCATAAAGTAGAACATTTCCCTCTGTAATGAAGAGGAAAGAACATGTAAATACTTCAAGTACAGCAGCTGATCCACATTTCTCTGCTGCTCCACACACACAGCCACTCTACAGTCTCCCTGCAGTTATAACAAAACGCTTGTCACTCACTGCGTTTCTGAACATCTTGTTACCTAGTGCCAGATTAAAGTAAATAAATAATAATAAAAAAACAGGTACACAAGTTAGTTCTATGACAACGTTTGACTACTAACTTGTCCCTGCATGAATCTGCAGGCAAACGTAACAATTTGAATGCAGATTTGACTGCCAAAAAGGCACCAGTCTGCTAATATTTGGGTGCAGGAAGTTGTAGTCGACTCGCATCATCCAACTTGCAGATGATTTGAATCCCAAGTAAGAATGCTTTCAAGTGATTACTTAATACCAGACGACCTCAGCCGTCTTCTGTCTCTGAAGAGTTTTTTTATGCTTAGGTTGTGGGAAAACACCACTACGTTTTCATAACAGGTTGAACTGGTTATATTAGTTAGACACGATCCTCATAAACTCTAATACCGCTGAAAAGTGAAATGTTTTAAGTACAGTCAAATCATTTATCCTGCATTGACCACTCACACTCAGCTTTTGTAACCAATGACAAAGTCAGTTTGATAGCTTGCTTCGAATGCGGACGCCATGGTTTCAGGCAGCTGGTGTCACTTCTGACTTTGGATCAATACACCCTGAATATTAAAACGCTTCATCAGATGACTTGCCATCTGCAGATTCACAAAGTTTTCAAACAAAGTCTATAACTGCTTACAAATTTTAATTTGTTCTAATATTTTTAGTTAGATCTAGTGGATACTCGTCACCAATCAAATAAATTTAAAGTTGAAAACTGCAAACTGAGTTTCGGTTCCAGAAGTTTCCACATCTCGTGTTCTGCTTTGCATGGCGTTAGGAAAAGTCCACTCTTTTCTTCTCAGCATACAAACTTCAGCCAAATCTTCTGCATTTGAATGTACCTTGTTTACAAGTCAAGTTTCCTGGAGGCGAGGCAGAAAAGGAGGCAAATTCAGATGCTGCTGCTGCGCTGGATACGCAATTCAGGATGAAACAAACTTTTTAAACTCTGCTCCAGGTGGTCACCTGAATAACTGAGGAATGGGACAAGATTATTTTGTAAAAAAAAATTAAATTAATAAAGATTGATGCTGAGTAAAATGTAAATTTTTTTAAAAAATGGCTTGATTTACAAATAACTTCCACATTTAGGCTGATTAAAAAAAAATAAAAACTTTCAAAACAGATAACTGGTTAAGCCCAAAATTATTCTTGCCCCAGCCAGATTTAGATTTTAAATTATTTATCCTTTAACCAGTAGGCTGTTTTCTAATCGCCTAGCCTACTGGTTTATTCTCTCAAAACACAACAAAACATTATAAAAGGATTACACAGCCTGAAAAAACGTATTTGCATTTTAACCCTCTATGGCATGGCGTTGCCCTCAGGCAACAAACCACATAGCTGTACCTCACATTGCTCCTTTATTTTATTTTTTGGGGGGCATGATTTTTGACATATTTTTGTCCAAAAAAAAGTTTTTTTATGAATATAGTTTTTGTTTGATTTGTATTTCATTTCTCATAATCAGTGTAGACAATCTTGGTGTTCTAGACCAATGTTACCCTGAGGCAACAAACCCAAATCTGGTTCCAGGAGGTGTCAGAGTCCGATTTTATGATTGACATGTAATTAGGGACCACCAAGCTCCCAAAGAATGCAGGAAAATATTTCTTCCCCACAAAAATAAAAAGTCATGCCATAGAGGGTTAATTAAAAAATAGTACAGAAATCTGAGAGTTGAGCAGATAAATGGAATAACCTCCAGCAAGGTTTGTGATTCAAGGTAAAGGTGGATCAGGCTGATAAAAGCCTTCACAGATGCAATGAGTGAATGTTTCCACCAGCAGAGAGCAAGAGGACACTCCTCGTGTTCACAAGTACACAGACCTCATTGCCTGCTAGGAAATTCAGCTTTTCTGTGCAGCTTAGTCAGAGATTTCATCAAAATATCCTCAACACCAAGAAAACCTGAGGCCTCCTCTTTTCTGCTTCTTCATCAGTCTGGTGTTGAAGTGGACCAGGACTCAGGCTGCCAACAGTGTGAGCTCATGAGAGTTTGGTCAGATCAGAAAACTAAACAAACTCTTTAAGGCCCACTTGAACCAGGAGATAATATTTTCACTTGTTCTGGTACTTTAAATGTTATTTTATCACCTCTGAAGAGTTTAGGCTTGAAAGTCTTGCAGAAAAAATATTGAGCTACCTAGATGTGCTAAGAGATAAACTTTAATCACCCAGTGTCTGCTAGTTGTTTCCTAGATTGGAGTAGAAAATGCTGTAGTATTCATTTTTAACCAAGAACCAACAAACAGATTTTGATCAAGGTTCTATGTTTAGAAATATCAACTAAATGCTGTTTCTATCCTGGGAAAATGACTGGTAAGTGATGACTGATACCGGGTTTCCGGGACAACATAAAAATAAAATCAAAAACAGACTTTGTGCATGAAAAAATGAGATTCTTATTCACAAAGGAGGCAATATATAAGCTATTTTGTCTAAGTCTTTGGTAGACTTACTAAATTTACATTTTCACACATTTTCAGTGATTTTAAGAAACCAAACAAAGCAGCGAAACAATGAAATCTCTACATCGGTGAGCAGAAAGAGAAACATCGCACAAGCTGCTCATCATCACAAAGAGCACTGGACACATTCTGCACAATAGTGGAATAAATCCACATTGTTAAAATCTATTACCTCCTGAGGTCTAAACTTTAATCTTTCAGGTAAACACAATAACAATGGGAAAACAACTACATGCATTATTTCCAAAGTGCTCACAATGGTAAATGTTTAAATGATTTTGAAGTTATTGCACATTTGTTTTTCATGCGTTTGCTCCCGACATTGGTTGGACTTTTGGAATCAAACATCAGATCCAGATTGAGCCAAAAGCCACAAAAACTGGGATGTTCTTTTATGTCCAGTCAAAGTAAGAGGACCAGACTAAAGGCAGTGTAAATTTAGGTGAATATTTTCAGCACTAAATGAAGACTAAACTAATTGCCATTGTGGGTTTGATGTGGGGAAACATGGGTGGCAATAGAAGAAAAGGGCATATGAGCGAAAAAAAAAAAGAAAAGAAATCTCAGCTACAACCTGAATTCGTTTTTTATTTTACTTTTAGCGTGTGCAGTCGGTGTGTTGAGTAAACGCAGACGGCTTGCTGATGACATCCGAAGGAACAGATTATCAGTCTGTGCTTCACAGCATTGACATCCACACCATAACTGAGGGAATTTTCTGGATTTTGACTGAAAATCCAGTTTGATTGACATGTTTGACGGTGTCAATCAAACTGAGCCCGATGTCATGTTACAAAATATAATTTTTGTTTTGGCCTAAGAAGATGCTCACTCAGGCATCATTTACTGAACAACTGCCCTTGTTGATCGCCTGTTCTTTTTGAACTGAACCTGCTTGCAGACTTATAAGGCTTAATGGATGACCATCAGCATTATTATTGTTATTTTGCTTATTGTATTTATGAAGCAACAGGTTCATATTTTGTCCCGCAAAGTAGTAAAGCGACTAACAGAAAAGTTTGACATTTTGAAACTCTTCAACTTTTCTAAAGAGAAACTTTTCCTCAGAACCCATTTTCCCTGCAAATTAAAGTTGAACGAGGCTGGTGCGTTTTGTGTGTTGGACCTCTCTGTTGTTTTTGATCGTTGTGGTTCTATGCAAGTTTAAGTGGAAAACACCGGTATGAGTAACAGATAGGAAACCCCCTCAGTGAGACAGAACGTGTAGTAAAGCTAAAATACGTGATGAATAATTTAAAGTGTAATACAATATTTAAGCTGAATTGTAGCTGTGCTTGTGTTTTTAGTGCATGCGTGTGTGTGTGTGTGTGTGTGTGTGCGTGTGTGTGTGTGTGTGTGTGTGTGTGTGTGTGTGTGTGTGCGTGTGTGTGTGTGTGTGTGTGTGTGTAGGTGTGTGTGTGTGTGTGTGTGTGCGTGTGTGTGTGTGCGTGCGTGCGTGCGTGTGTGTGTGTGTGTGTGTGTGTGCCTGCTTGACATAATTTCCTTGTGAGTAAAAAAAGGACTTGTCCACATCTGCCGATGTGCCGCAGCCTCACAGCTACACACACTTCCTCGACAGGGAAGCACAGTCAGTGTGAATGAGTGGCATTAACATACCAGAGATAAGAACTACGTACTACTGGATGGCTACACCGTGCCTGCTATGTTTTGTGCAAATGAAACTCACCGGTCAGGTGGGATTTTCAGGCAAATGCAGGATGCAAAAGAAGAAGTCAGTACAACAAACTGATTTTTCCACAGTCCAAGCTGTGCTGTGCTCCAAGAACAAAAACGTCCCCTGATGTATGATTTACATAAATTCGTCTGACAAAATATCTGTTGTGCAACTGGACTTCTGGCAGCAGAAGTCCAGGCGGCTCACTGGGCCGAGGCCTTATTGAAGTACAGGGATGAAACAGACATTTAAAACCCTGCTGCGGTTCACGCCCCCAGTTTTTGTGTTGATTCATCACTTTTTTTTTATTTTTGTTTTTGTTTTCTGCTATCTTGAAGTGAGTATTTAAATTGATCTGCTTAAATAATGCCGATAGTTTTAAAAATCATTCATGAAATTACCAATTTTCAAATTAGAGATGCTACATTTTCATTTTTCACAGAGAACATAAAAAAAAAATGAGAAAAGAAAGAATTGTTGTAACTGGTTATTTAATTTTCATTTATGGAAGTGTTTTGATTGGTTATGTGATTTCACAGTTTCATATATGCAGTTGTTTTAATTTAGTTTAGAGTATTGTCTTAGTTTTTGTGACCTTTGATGTTCTTTTTTATTCAGTTCTGTCCTGAGCTGCAGCCATCTTGTAAATGAGATTTTGAATTAAAATGTGTCTTTCATGATTAAATCAAAGCATAAAGTGTGCTGGGTCGCTCAGCTGGTAGACACTGTGGTCCTTGATGCCGTCGTCCTGGGTTTGATTCCAGGGTCCAGCGATTTGCTGCATGTCTTCCTGTTCTCTTTCTATTTCTCTTTCCTTCCTATTTCCTGCCTATTTGATGTTCAATAAAGGACACTAGAATCTAAAAAAATAAAAATCTACATTTAGATAGTTAATGTTTAATAATGATTTTTAAATTATTTATTGAATGCCACATTCTTCATGAAAGACTACGTACATTTTTCTGTTGAATTTCATTTTTGTAAGATTTGCTCTTTTATCTCCGTTTTCTTTGCATTTGCTCAGAATCTGGGCTGGAGCTCAACTTAACCTGTGGCTTTTTCAGATACAAGGCCACTGAAATAAACTACTTCATAGATGATTGTGTTGTTTTTGTTCTGCTTCACTCCGCTCGTGCTCTCTCTACAGGCCTGTGACCACCTTAATGAAACCCACTGAGAGCTCTGAGTCAGTGACCAGCTTAATGAGTGAAACTACAGGCGAGATGCTTAACAGTTCGGACAACTTAGCATCTGTGTTCAATGTCCAAAGCAACAACTTCAGATGGTGAAAACGTTGTTTTTGTTTTTTTATCACAGTCATAATTGGTCATTGGTTTTTATTTTTACTAAATATCTAACCTGAAAAGTGGCCTAGAAATATGTTTTTATTTTTTTTCCTGAAAGCTGTTCTTCCTGTTCCTCACATAGCTTGTCTGACTCCATTAGGTTTCTTATTAAGCGCCTGTCAGTAAAACACAGAGGGATTTTTAGGCTGCCTTAAATCTGAAATATTATGATGTCTAATCATTTGTTGTTCAGCTGCCCAGGGCACCTCTCTGCTTTAAGAGTTTGACCCTTTCCCAACGAACAGTGGGTGCTCACTTGTGGCTCATGTTCTGCTCCGTGGTGGGATTTGCATGAGTTTTGCATGAGGCGCGCCCGCAGCAGCTAGTTATGGCTCCGTTGCGCAGCATAGAGCGAGGCGTCGGCAGGGTTGTGGTGGCCCTCAGCCTCTCCCACACCGCTGCAGTAAAATGCAGCGAAACTGATGCAACGAGCCTGTTGTCTCTGTGACTATCGGGCTGCTTCCAACGGTGCAAAAGAACAAACACTGTGATAAGACGTGGGAAAGTCAGAAGTGGACAAAGAGAGTAGTGTGCACTAATTAGAAGTAGTCTGATCACCAGCTGCACTATAAAAATGAATTTGGGACGGTATTAAATGTTAGCCATTTAATTTATTAAGGGGCATTTAATTTATTAAATGGTTCAAATTTTCTGAGTTGTAATGTGACTGAAAATATTATAAAATCTGTAAAAACTTGTTTAGCTGTTTTATTGACGGCTAATGCAAGCTAGCAAGTGGAAGTTGCTAACCGTGTTGGAAAACTTTTGAAAGTTTATAATTATTTCAATGACATTTTAGAAATTAATCACACACCAATTATTTTCTTTTTGTTCTTCACATTTTAGGACAGGTCACCGTATTATAGGAAGGTATTAAATATAAGATCTTTTTTTTAAATTTCAGATGAGATAAATCTTAGCAATACTACTATTTTGCTAAATATAGACATTTTAAGTAGAATTTAACTGATAATGTTGATTTTTACCATCTGCTATTCTCATTTGTTTTCTGTACTGATTAGCTTAGCGATGGCTAATCCTAAAGCAAAGCTATGTAGCAAAACTAACTGAGTCAGGCGTTGCCAATAACCGGCACAAATGTCAATATGTGATGATCATTAAAAAAAGGTTTCATACAATACCGAGTTACTACAGGTCGATGCATTTTAGATCTAATTCCTTATGCACAAAATTAATTTCTTTTTATCACGGGAGAATAAATCAGATGAGCATAATGATACAACTTATTACTTTCAAATGTTCTAAGCAGAATGAGTCTTTCTTCTAAATCAATTGAAGTTTTTTTTTTTTTTTTTATCTTTTAGCTAATTGTTAAACTTACCAAATGTACTTTTAGAAATACTAAAATATAACCAAATGAAATGTATGTGCATTGTTTATGAAACTCTTACAGTTATTATAATTGGATGCATCTCATAAAGACATATTTGCAAACATTTCCATAAATTACATTGAATCCCAACCACAAATATATTTTCTCAGGTGATAATATTAATATGAAATTATTTGTATAAACTGACTACTCCTTGGTCTGAACTATTTTCTTAGTTGGCCATTGGCTTTCTAGCTAAGTTCACTCCAGGAAAAGATAACAGCTCATCCACGTTTCTCCACTTCCTTCCTGAACAAAACCAAAAATTCTCCCATCACGCAGACCCGACCTCGTAGAAGCTTAAAACGTGTTTTTATTCATTTATTTTGAAATAACAGACCTTTCTCTCAGTCTATACGTCTTCTCCATTAATGATATATATAAAAAATGGTGCGTAAATCTTCGACACAGTAATTACGCAGAGCCGCGAGTGTTTTAAGCAGTAGAAAAATACGGCAGAACCAAAATGGAGTTAACCTGACCCCAATCATTTTATGGCGACATATATTAACCTATTAACCCACTGATCATCTTAAAACTGACGTTGGATTTGATGAAAGCTTTAAGGTCTGATAAACTGATATAGTTAATCCAATTAAGCTCATTTCTAAAAGCAGCTTAATTGTGTTTTCCGTGTGTTGGTTTCTTTAACCCAACTTTCCATGAAAATCTGCGTGTGCAGGTGCGGTCGGTGAGGAAGCCGTGAGATAATGGTTAATTTAAAAAAAAATAAATAAAACTTTTATAAATCACCGACCGTCACACCCACGGGGGAGTTTTAACAAATCCACTTAAATAGGAACGTTGTCAACAATGTTTTAAAACTTTATTGGACTGAATTTTTACAGCCTGCAAAGTGAAACAGATTCAGTTTGGTGTAATTTTCAAACCGCTGCAGATTAAACCCTGATTTTTTTAAAAAAATTATTATTATTTTTCCTTCCTGATCTGTAAGTATTTTCTGTCTGCGCCTCTGGTCGGGGCCCCGGGCTCTCAGCTGGGTGATGCTCACCTAACAGCAGCAGCTTCAGCTCCCTGCGGGAATCCTTCTTGTCCCTCCGCAGCTGCTCCTCTATCGCGTCGTTGATCCTCTTGGTCTCCCGGTCCTCCGCCGACACACAACACCCAGCCATCCTCCCCAACACTGAGACGCAGGCCCCTATGGTGGTAAACCGTCTGCGATCAAATTAGGGGGAGGAAAGAAAAAAAAGAAGAAGAAGAAGAAGAAGTTTTGGAGTCTTTGAATGAGGTGGGGAGGGGGGAAAAGCTCACACGGCTCACAGCTTCTAGCGGGAGGGAGAGTCGAGCATCATCAGAAGGAATGAATTTGATCCTTTATAAAAATTAATAATAAAAAAAATGGTTTTATCAGTTGAGAAATGTTCTTATTCTCCCAGCTGTGTGTATGATCAGCGGATTCATTAGAAAATCCTTCTCATGGAGGAGCGTCTTCTTTGAGGTCCTTGAGGACAAAGTGCAGCGGTTGGTCTGGACCAGAGAGATGGCTGCTGAACTTTTTCCTGTCCAGTCGGGAGGGCGTGGCGCTGGCCACAAATAGAAGAGGATAAATGGGAAGTGAGCCTTCACAGGCAGCAGACTTTCACCTGCTCCACCACTGCGTGGAGAGCTCAGCGTGCTGCCGTGTAGTGACGGCATAGATCCAGCGAGACGTAAGTTGTGTGTTAAAGACATAACTTGAATGCCTAACTTCATCTGATGAGACACAGAGGAGCAGACTTTCTCCCCACAGCCACAGTGAGGTGCAGGAGGACAGAGAAAGGGACTCGGCGCCACTTTTTAAATGACAGGTCCTCAAATGGCCGCTAGGGGTCAGGCTGGAGAACGCGAGGAAATGAAGGAGAATCTGAGAATTTTGCCTTGAAGGTAACATCACGTTTCAATCAGCCTGCGCTGTTTGCACAGATGCAAATGAGGACCAGTTTTAAATTCTCCGGTAAACCAGATGATTTTCACAAATAAAATGGAATGTTATAAAAGTTGTTTTAGTCCAAATTTGAAAATCGTAGATTCAGAATAGTGACATTTCAAACATTCATTAGTGATCATTAGGATGATTTTTTTTTTTTTTTTACACTGAAACCAACGGCAGCATGTGAAAACTAAGAACATTCCCAAAGACCAATCATCAAACCTCTGCCATTGTCAACAGTTTTTAACAAAATGCTTATCAAATAAATTCAGTATTTATGTTGGTCAAAAATACCTTATCCCTTAAGATGTGGAGAGCAAGATTATGAAACAGACTTCACCTAAAAACAATTTTATGGAAACAGAACACAATTTTATAGAAAAATACTTCAAAATTCATCTCCAGCGGGAGAGTTTAAACCAACCAAAATAATAATAATCATAATAATAATAATAATAATAATATGCCAGAGACAGAGTTTAAGAGCAGTTTATGGGAACTTCTTTTTAATCAAACAGTTCTCAACACATGGACCTGCTCTGAAACATACTGCAGGAAATCTGAACAGCAGAGGCCAAACACACAAAGTCTGCATCAGCTGCTTGCTTAAAGGGGGAAAACAAATCAATGCAAAGGAGGAAACTTGCTCAGAAAGACGTGAACATGAAGAGATCGCTCATATTGATCACAGACTTCAATCACACTTTTACATTTGCACAAGAACAATCCCATTTTGTTACTTCGTGACAGTGTAATAATACATGAAGAGAACCGAGACAGTGGAGATGCACTGACACACTGGGTCATCTGTGTGACCCAACGGGGCTCAGGTGAGATCACGGTGTGTCTGCTCACACCTAGCATGTGGACAGATTTTCACGTTACGTAAGAGGGAAGCATTAAGAGCCACTTTACAAGAGCAGCAACACAAGTTTCTGAATTTCTTACCAAAGACTCGGCAGCACTGACTAGTCTGAAACCGGACGCCAGCTTCAGAAATACAGTCAATACTCCACCTGCACCACCCAACACACTTATTGGCACTCCAGGTGAAGTTGGTTGAAAAGTTTTGAAGGGAATCAATCTTTCTTTTCAGTTGCGTGACCTCACACCAAAAAAATAAATAACTTTAAAAAAATAAATTCTGCCCTTTATTCTATGTAGATTTATACGGAAGAGGAAAACAATCCAACGTTAAGAAAATAAAGAGCAAATTTACTCATACTGTAGCTTTGAAGTGTTTTGATTTTACTAAGACGTCTCTTTAGACTGGAAGTAAAATTAACACTTTGGATTGGCCTAGCTAAAGTCTGGATTTGAGTGTGATCTGAATCGGTGGAGAGAGTTAAAGATTAGGGTGATGGTGAGGAGGCCTCCCACCTAACCTGCCCACCAGCAAACATAAATAGTCAAAATTCTATTGGGAGACATGCAAATAATAAAATAATAATAATAATAATAGTGGGATAATTCTGGTGTGATATTAATAGAGATTTTTCTATCAGTTCTTGAGAAGGGTAAATATATTATTTTTATTATGCCACTTTTTTATTAAAATGTAAATAGTGATTTGTTTTAGACTGTTTTATGTTTTTAGATACCCAAATCATTTTCTGTCACATAGAAACATCAAAGTTGAGAATTGTTTTAATACATTTTTCCCATATATAAAAACAAAATCACCCTAAATAAAGTTAACCACACAAAGGTTTGTTATTTATTTTCCGGACTATTCAGGAACGTTTAATTATCGTTTCAGCTGAGGTGTAAATATGACCTGAAAGAGGTCCATTTTGTCTTGGACACTTGTCAAAATGGGAAAGACAAGCAAACCTTCATCCTTCAAGTAAGGCCGATGTGTTGATTCTCATAAAACAGCATTAAAGAATAAATACCGACATCGACCTGCTCAGATCTACAGTCAGAGCAATAATTTTAAAGTAAGCAAAATTAAAAAATAAAATAAAAACCCAAGCCGTTTTCTTAAGCGTGATTTTAAGCTTTGCCATAAATCATCTATTTATTTAAAAGCCTTTTATAAATCTGTGCCAGGAATGCCAATAAATGTAAAGTGGTGCAAAATGCTAGATTTGGGCTACTAAATAGCTGCGTAAAGTCTTTCTTTTAACCACATCTTAAACATCCGCCCCATCCCTCCTAAAAAGAGAGTTGCTTTTGATCTGCTGAAGTGGTAAAAGGATGTCAAAATAAAGTTGAATGTGGCAATTTACATAAAAAAAAATTCTCATTCTGCATGTCTCCATGCTGTTTTAATGCGTGCCAGGCAGTTCAATGCATCATAATGCACTGTGGTAGAAACATTTAAGACATGAATCAGATGCGACAACAGAAATGAACAGAAATGTGTTTCCAGTTTGTTCATGACGTTCTTATAATGTCCTGCTGTTACGTCACATGAGCTGCAAATCAGAGCTGTTCCCAGAGCTTCTCACAGCGTGGAAAAACAAAACAACAACAACAAAAAAAACACCAAGCCAAAACAAAAATTACAACGAGACATTATCAGCTGCTTTAGCTACACTTCTCACAAAAAACAAACAAAAAAAAACAACAAGTGCCTTTGTGAGAGACTTCAGAGGCACAGTTTAATATAAGGCAATATGTACACATGAACTGTATTTTTCTCGTTTTATAAATTAAAAAAAATAAGGAATACTGTACATTCTAATGAAACTGTGGCGATCGAGATGAAAAAGTCTTTTTTTTTTTTTTAAAGAACCAATGAATGGTTCATTCTACTTGACTTTTTGTACATTAATTACCTGATTTTCAACGCTGACTTTCTCTCGGTAGGCAGGGAAGTTTCCCAGAAAATTTAGTCATCTTCAAAAACACTTAAACTCAGCAGCTCTCCTGCCGTCCTTCTCAGCTTTGCTCCACGGTTCTGATCCTACTAAACACGTTGGCTATTAATGCGAAGGGGTGAGAATCATGTTCAGGACCACAACATGTACTGAGGAGGCTCCACAGCTCATCAATACTTATTAAAAAGACTCCAGAATCAAAGAGTTACGCGTCAGGAAAAAAGTGCTCTGATCTGAAACCTGCTAAGAGTTCAAATGTTAGAATTAGTCGTGTAGATCCGAGTCAGGTCGCCATTTCTCAAAGGTGAGGAGAGAAACTGTAAATTTAAGGAAACGGCTTCGATTTGCACTAATCTGATACTAAGGTTCCACATTCTGAAGCTAAATAATGTTTCCTTAATGAGAAATGAACGCAACGTAACGCGAAAATGTACATTCTCATCTGACAAATGAAGGGAAACAAAAGCAGAACAAGTAAATAACTTTTTCCTCTTACAAAAAAACGAGTTAGCCATTGGACAAACAATTACACAGATACACATTTTCAATACTGAACATTCAATCTGCCCAAAAAAGTAATGATTACAAAGCCAACAAAGATGCTGTCACATACATATATATATACTTATATGTATATTGAGAAAGTGAGATGTATGTACAATGATTATAGCATTCATAATTGCACTATGCCTCAATAAACGTAAATTACAGGCTTATGTTGCAGGGAGATAATTAAAATATATATATACTCCAAAGTAAATTGAGAGTCGCTTGCAAAGAAGTGCCAATTAGAAACTAGAAAGGGCTTTACTTTGGTACACACTGCATATCAACACTGCCCTTTTTTTGCCCTCTTTACGTAGCAACTAACCAGATTTATTCTGCACTTCCAATTCAGCTACAACAGTCTGGAAAGCCGGGCAGTGATTGGACACAGAGATACAGCTAAGCTATGACTGGACTGGACGGTGAACACTTCATAACCTGCAGGATTCAGATGGTTGATCAACCTGTCAGTCTGTTGCTCCTGCTCTTTCCTTCCCTCACCAGCGTTCTTGTGCTTGAGTTGTTTTGGCATCGGTAATAATTGCAATTTGAAAGAAAAGCTTCTGTGTGGCACGGTTTAAAGTAAACACTTTTAGTAAATGCGTCAGAAATCAAGAGCCCCTCTCATCCCGGCAGTCTGTGGAAGGCATCTTCACACCTCGTCGCTCAGACGATTTCTCCTTCTTGTCCTGAACTTCACGTTTGTGTCCGAATAAGCAGTAAATGTGCTCAAATCACTGAATGGTAAAAGCAAGGTAACGTTGGAACAAGAATAATGACTGAAGTCAATCAATATCAAATCAATCTCAAATAATTTAAAAATCACAGTTTATGGCAACATTACAAGAGACATGCCAACAGGTGCATTAAAAAAAAAAGAAGAAAAAACAAGAGGCTGTTGATAATGAGATGTTACATCACTTCCTGTTAAGCTAACGTTCATGCCGAACTTTTGGAAAGGATGATAGATGAGGAGGGTTACAAAAAGAAAGGTTGTTTATAAAAAGGCAGATGTGATGGAGCTCCTTAAATAGCAAAATGAAACCCCTCACGCACCAAGAAGTCAACAAAGGGCAAATAAATTAGTATTATGCAACCGTTAGATTTATTTTCCTTAGATAATTTGTAAGCGTGAATTTTGCATCTGTGTGTATATGTGAAAGCTATCTTTTCACAGATCGAGTCAGTCAGTGTTTCAGGGAGGAGCCGTACTCTACACCAGGTTGTACTCCTTCAGGTTGAGCTGTAGGATCGTGTCTTTGACGGCTGCAAAGACGAAGCGGATGTTCTCCGTGTCGGTGGCGCAGGTGAAGTGAGAGTAGATGATCTTATCGCTGTCTGGATTCAGGTCCACAAACATCTTCAGGATGAACTCTCGAGCTGCTTGAGCATCTCTCTGAGGTCCTGCAGAGGAAGGAAAACATCAGCGACCAGCTAGTAACGGATTAAATGGTTGTTTACGTCAGTGCCTGGAGGATGGAGTATTGCTAGTAGGTCTGTTATGACAACAAATTTTACTGGATGAGAAGATGACCCAGAAATTACTGTTTATTATTTCATTGTTTCAAGACCCTTTTCAACTAATGTATTAATAATAGCATAATAATGCAAGTTTGTCCTCCCAAAGACAATACACTTTTGTAAAGAATAATTCACACAGGAACTGGAAGATTCCTGTTGTCGTTTAAACACGACAACCAAAAACAATAAACAAAACGTAAATAAAGACCACACACACAACCAAAATCATAAATACAATGTATTATGACAACCCTAAACAAAATTGCCCTTCAAAAAATATCAGAATGAAAATTATTGAGATCCTTTTAATTCATCATGCAATTAATTGATTAATTGCTTAGTGGACAGGCTTAATTGATAGTAGCATGTTTCACATGGATATTCATTCTCTTGTTATCTGGTTAGTTAGATCCTTTTGAATAGTTTTTTTGTTTTACATTTCTTTTAGTTGTCGTTTGAATTTTAATATACACCATTAAAGTTCTACCAAGGCAGATCCAGTTAAATGTTTCTGCAGTACGATTGCCAGATTCCTGCCCTTTCTGATTTATTCTCATGAAAGACGCCATGTGGTCTAAACAAAGTTATCAATGAAGTACAGCTACAGAAAACAGCTCCTACTCTAAACTTGTTCTCGGCTACAGTCAGAGCAATAATTTGACAGTTCAAACGGCAGAAACATCAGAGGATCCAACGATATACAGCAAAGAAGTCCATAACTCACAAACATAAACCTGCATTCTATCCAGCTACCAGCAGGGGGCAACAGCTGCGCCCTGCTTGTGTCTAGTTGTCCACAAGCAAACAAATGTTTCACTGCTGTAAATTATCACTTTCCAAAAAATGTACGTTCAAAATGACTAGTAATATACAAGAAACTGGTAAGAATGGCTACATGAGGAAATAGCATGTGATGTTTTGATCACTTCTTTTAAATACAGGATGTTTTCCATGAAAAAATTATGAAGTCCAAATATCCAAAGTTCTCAGTCCTTAACATCTGCTTACTTTGAACAATAGACCGATGAGAAAAAGAAAGAAAGAAGGAAAGACAAAGAGAGAGAGAGAGAAAGATAGAGAAATAAAACCAATGGAAGAAAAGAATTAGACAACTAAATAAGGACTAAAATCCTGAAAAACACATATTTCTGCAGTTCTTTTCTTCATACTTCAAATACCGATAGATTTCAGTTTTCCAGACCAAAAACCTAAAAAGTGCGAGTGTGATTTATCTTCACACAAAAGGCCCATCATTACCAACTTTCAAGCAGCTGAAGAGACCTGAGAAATGAGCTCTTGGCTGACGCCGTTTGGTGAGCTACTCACCATCGTACTCTGGGAAGTAGTCGACCAGATGGGAGAACATGATCTTCTCCTCCAGAAGGTCTTTCTTGTTCAGGAACAAAATGACGGAGGAGTTTTGGAACCAGGGGTATGTGATAATAGTTCTAAACAAAGCTTTACTCTCCTCCATCCGGTTCTGCACAGGGGGGGCGTGAAAGTGGGTGTGGTTTGGTGAAGGTGGGACAAAAACAAGGAGAAATGGAGAGGAGGGAGAGAGAGAATTTAATTAAAGCACAGTGTTCAAACTCATTAAGAAGAGACTGCAATAAATGCTTCAGTGCACAGAAGAGGGAGGAGAAGGGTGGCCATGTTGGTTAGATACTTTATTTCAGTGATTAACCGAATCGATGACGTTAAAAAAGAACAGTCAGTTTAGAGGTAATTTAACCTGCTCATTAATTTGGTTTTAACACCTTGACACAGATGTAATATTCTCCTAAAGTGACGGGGTCGCCTAATGCAGCGCTCAGAACATCTGGCTGATCCTTTATAAATGCTTTTCAGGTGGAAGACAAGGCGGCATACCAATCTGATTTTCAGTCTTTTACTGAGGGCCATTTGATTTTCTTGCACAACTTCATGTTCCGTTCCGCTTAAGTCTTTTTATTATTCAGAATCTCTTCCCCTCTGGTTCTTACAGAAACAAAACAAAATAATGTCCCCAAATCCCCTCAGAAATTTACCTCGTTATCCGACTCCACCAACACCTGGTCGTACTCGCTGAGGGCGACCAGGAACATGATGGAGGTGACGTTCTCAAAACAGTGGATCCACTTCCTCCTCTCCGACCTCTGACCCCCAACGTCCACCATCCTATCCCAGCCAAAGAGTCAGTTATCATCATCTGCATCATTATTTATCTTTCTCACTATGACCGTCCTGTAGCAGTCTGTATTACAGGGAGTCTGTTTCAGATCTGACGCAGCACAGACTGCTACAGGAGATCCTTTCTGTACCAGATAACAAATTTGGTATTACTGAGGTTATTTATTTTATTTTTTTTATGAATTTAGTTGAAGTAGTCGTCGAAGTAAAAAAGGTTTTTACGTTTGAGTTTTTCCTTGATAAATTAAGAACATTTATAGAATAATGTTGAAATATGAATGTCTACAAAGTTACATGGCACCACCTGCTCCTCACCTGAATATGACGCTCTGGAGATCAAATGGATATTCGATAATGCCAGTGGTTGGGACCCGAACCCTCAACACATCCTGCTGGGTGGGAAGATAGGAGGGTTGGGCGATCCGGTCCAGTGAGTCCAGGTAACTACAGAGACGCAGCAGAAAATGATTTCTCGTTACCATGGCATCTACAACATAGCTCCAGCTCAAGCTGATGTCCTCCTCCACTCACTATTTAGTGGAATCTGAGAGCTGGTACTCCCTCCTTCGATCATAACACTCCTGGATGCCGGGGTCACTCCACAAGTTCTTGATGGCGTCTACGTAAGGACTCTCCAACCTGGTGACCTTCTCTATGTCCACCTCTCTAACAATGTTGGCATTAGTCTAGTGGGTGAAAAAACATTACTGAAAAGCTGCTAAGACAAGACAGAAACATGTGTAAATGGTTAAAAAAAAAAAAAAAAAAAAAAGGGAATAAGAACACAGATACACACACACGCAAAAAGAGATTTCTACAAAAAGCCAGTGTCCTCATTATTACTAGTTCATTTTCAAACACTTGGAACATTTCTATTGGACCCCAGGCTCAGCATGCAGCTAATATCTGAAGCTGAAACCCCACAGAGGATTTTAAAGAAATTAAGCAGAAAGTGTTGCTGCCCCAGATTCCTGTCAAAAGTTTTCTGTGTTTGAAAGAGCGACATGTGGCTGAATGCCTGCTGGGGCCGTTTCTCTCACAGATTTAAACTAAAGAAACTAGGAAATTTGCAAACCTTGTCATTGTTTTCACATAAAGTCCTGTGTGTCTAGTAGAAAACTGTCTACAAAGTTAGTGACATATTATTACATAATTCCACTGTAATTTACTTGCCCAATGGTTCATAAGAGATAAATCAACATGAAATCCATTGAAAGAACCAATTAGAGCTGCAGCTAACAATTATTTTAGTAAATTGATGAATCTGTTGATTATTCCAATAAAAAAAGGTACATCCTGCAGATAACCACTTAAGCCTTTTAAATACAATTATAAAAAATATATTAAAGATACAAATAAACAAATAATTCAAATAAGAAAATAGACATTTTATTGCTTGAAATGCAATAACATGGCATTTTTTTCATTGTACGCTTCTAAATATGTTTTTAAGGCACAACTTTGTCACTAAAATTTGAAAATATCAGCTACATATGCCTTTTAAGCACTGTAAATGACCAGACACATGGCAAACATGATTGTCAGGTTTCATTTTCACTTCCCGTGTGACGCAAGTGCCATCCTTTGTCCCAGACAAGCACTTCCTGTTTTAACACAGGAACACAAGTGAGCTGGAACCTATAGCACTATGAAAGAGAATTTACACCAGCACAGTTTTCTTCTGTTTTTGTTTTTTGTCTCACAATCAAATGTTTCAGATCACCGAAAACATTTAATATCAGCACAAGATAACCTGAGTAGATATAAGAAGCAGTTTCCAAATAATAATTTTAAATAAGCAAGTGCTTTGTGGAAAAGTGATTGCTCTCAAACCAAACAACCAATTAAGTCACTCTTTGTGACAACAACAAACATCAAGAGTTTGTGAAAACCAGCTATGTTTGCTTGATTTCAGCCAAACTGAAGGGTTTTCATTAATGAATGGTCTAGTGAAGATCATACCTCAGAATTTAAACCAGATTAAGATTTCGATCTGGGTATACGTCGCCTGTACGCTACTTCATGTTGTCAGACACAAAAAAAGTTTCTTAATCACAGTTTAGTTAATAATTCAACAATGGGAAGAATTTCACATAGGATAAGGTTGTTTTAATTTTCCCTTAATAAATATTTGAAAACTTTTCGCATTAACTCGGGTTATGATGCTCATTAAAATTTGAGAATTTAAATTTAGATCTGACAAAAAGCCAAAAACAGAAAAAGTCTGTAATTGGGTAAAGTTTTACTCTGCAACCGCATTGGGTAGCAATTGATAAGACTTTATATTTATATATGCCTAATTCGCCTCAACAATTCTCTAAAACTGAAGCTTCTAATGTGGTTTTTATTTTCTATTTTCTGGTTAAATCCAATCATGTTAGGAGACACAAACTGAAGAGTTGATGTAAATTCTGTTAGGTCAACAAAGCGAACACTATGTGAAGAATAAAGACAAAAAAATATGTAAAAGCATGTAGAATATAATGTGAAATGAGCTTAAGTGCACAAATTAGTTACATTATTTCTTATGTACAAGACTAATGGATAAGAATTCTCACTAACAGGACAGTATACAGACACAAGTGAGGAGATAAATTGACAAACCATAACAACACAAAGCCGGTACAATCCAAATTATGTAGTCTACAGACGTAAATTCAAGCTGGGAGACTCTCTTCAGCCTACTGGCAGCATCAATTACCATGCCTCAGCCAACCAGCACCAGACTGTCGCTCCGCTCCAGCCAATCACCACGCAAGAGCTCCTTCAAAAGGTCAAACAACCCCAGATCCACTTGCTTCAGCCGCGCTTTGACCCACCTCCTCCCCATCTCCACCCTCATCCTCCAGGGCATCTTCCAGACTCCCTCCAGGCTCCTTCCTCTCCAGGCTCCACTCCACCACCAGTGTCCGGGCCCGGGGTAAGACTACCCTGAGCTTTGCCCCGAGCCGATCATCCAGGCTCACGGCGATTCTCAGCACGCACGTCTTCTGCCGGTGTCCGAGCGCCAAAGAACTTCGGGTCAATAAAACTTTCTACTGCTGCTTTTCTCTGTGTGAGTCTCTCCATATTGAAATGTTTTTATGTCAAACCACCTAACAAAATTTGTTCATTTTAATTTTAGATTACATATAATTTTGGTACAAAATTCAGATTTTTCTCTACTTTTTCAGACTGCATAGGAAACCTAAACACCAAGCAAATTTTAGCATCAAATACTTTAGTTCAGAGGTCTGTTTTTAATTAAGTTTTATCAAATATTTTCAAAATACTACTAAAGACAACAACAACAAAAAAACTGCTGCACCTCTGAATGTTACCAAGATGACAACCTCTAGGCTTGAAATGAGCCTACTCATCACTCTCGCAGTGAATAAATGGCAAGTAAGAGGTCACTGCACCCGCTCCCAAAGCTACAACTACAGGGGCAACTCAAGCTAAAGAGGAATCTGAGTAAAACCCAGCAGCTGAAATGACGGATAGAAAAAGTACATGGAGTCTGGTTTTCTCTGCTTCAGTATGTCCGGATGTGTGCATCGACAGTATGTGAGAGCATAGAGACATGCACAAAGGGTGTGATGGAACTCTGGAGAGCTACAAGGACACAGGAAGTGTAAAAATCAGCAGGAAATTATTATGGATGGCTGCTCCAAATAAGATAGACTGCACTCTAAAAATATTCAGCCGTGCTCTGAACACTTGGAGCGAACTAACTCACTTTATCCCAAACCCTTGTGACCTTTAATTACCACAGTCATTTCTGCCCGTTTAAGAGGCTTGTGGGAAAAGATCTCAAATACCTTGCTGGAGTCTAATTTGTAAAGGATCTTCAACGTCTCTGCAGCTCGGATCATAGCCTGCATGGACGTGAAGATGTTCTGATAGACGAGCTTGGTGAAACCCCGTTTGTCCTCATCGGAGTAACCGGCACCGTGGATGATCCTCATCTGCTTGATGAATGTGCTCTTCCCACTTTCACCAGTTCCTAAAAAGTTAGACAAGGATGGGGGAATAAAGGACAGAGTTTATTTACAGTGTTATTTACTGTGCTGGGTTTTAAATGTCAACAGAAACGAACAAAATTTAAACACTTAAGCAACATACACAGCAACTGTACAGCATTCTCCCCAAAAGCGATAAGTAATTTTATTGCTACTATGCAGGGGCGGAGCTTCAAACGGGGTTTGGGGGGATCGGTGGGCAGAATATATGACTTCAGGGATTAAAGCCTTTATCACGTCTGATGAGAGCTGGAGAATTCGGGCGCTCTCCTGTTTAGTATGGTGTATATAGAATTATATAGAATGGTGCCCCAGTAGATTATATAGTAGGCTGCTTGTATAGAGCAGTTAGTAACAGATTTTTACTTTTTTTTTTTTGCTTACGATTTAATTCAACCGAAGCAGCCCTTCACTACAATTTGTGTTTAAATATGAAACAAAAAGATTCTGACTTATTAGTAGTAGTGTTGACTATAAACATGTACATTGATTTCTATTCATTTCTTTCTTGCCCCCCAAAAAGCATTGAAGTAGGAACATGACTAGACAAACACTTTATTTTCAAGTTGACAAATACCAAACAAGTTAGCTGTGACTGAAGATACTGCAGCTAGTGCAATTAAAATATACATCATTTGTAAATAATGACTACTTGTGAGTTTGCTACCATGTCAACTGGCCATTTAACCTAGTTACCATAATAGTACTGACCAATATGATAAAATTGTACTTTAATTTATTAGTGCTAAAAACAATTTGCATGGTTGTAAATCTTAAATCCTAACGTTTTTTTTGGAGGAGGGGAAAGAAGCTCCTAGTTGTGTGGGATTTTTGTTTTCCCAGCTGGGCTGCTTGCTCTGGGGACAGACCAAGAGCAACACTCTTCCCTGAATGATGACAGGAAGTATTTGGGTGTGAAGAAATGGGGATGTAGTTTCTCTTTTGGTTCGTTGAGAATCCTGGCAAAGGGACAGTCTAACTTTATACCAACTCTGAAAAGAATAACTGTGGAAAAGCAGGTCTGCAGTCTAGAGTAACCAAGTATTCCACAGTGGATGAGTTTGAAAGGTTGCACACATTTGCATTGTATCTTCATGCCTTAAATAAGTATTTGCAACACTTGAACTTCACATTTTTCCATGTCACAACCACAAACGTCAATGTATTTCATAGAGATTTTTTGTGACAGACGAAAACAAAATAGCACAGAGGTGACTAATGCGTGTGTTTTGGAGCTTCCAGGTCCACACTTTGCATATCAGTGATCTACAACAGAAGGTTCATTCATTATTCCTTACAACACAGCTGAAGCTCAGGCGGACTGAATGGAGAGCATCTGAACAGCCATTAAAGTTATGCTACAACTGACTGGTTTCAATCTAACAACACTTTTTTTTTTTTTTTACCCCTCCAGGGGGTCTTTTGTGGGCTCTAGTGTCCCTTATATGATAGTAGGCTGACAGGAAACGGGGAAGGAGAGGGGGGAAGACATGCGGCAAATGTCGTCGGGTCCGGGAGTCGAACCCGCGACGGCCGCGTCGAGGACTGAAGGCCTCCAAATACGGGTCGTGCTAACCGCTACGCCACCACGGCACGCCCCCTAACCACACTTTTTGATCTAAAGCCTGGTTGACCTGGTGTGTGTTTTGGGTCACTATTTCACACCAGAGGGCTTTTTTAAATAAGCATTTGACTTTTGAAGACAGACTTTATTATCTGTATAAATGGGACTGACTAATACAAATACAAATCCACAATAAACTTTCAAAAATTATGGATTACTTGGCTTTGATAACACACATAATCACATAAAATCCCAATGGCGAGATTTTTGGTTGTAATGTGAACAAATGTAAAAACAATACTATACCTTTGCAAGACGTTGCATACCAATTTAAGCCATATTAACTTCTATGGAATAAACAACAAACATTAGTCCAATCTGCTGCCCTGCTATTATAGTAACGTGAAAATGGTCTTCCCATTATACAATAGTTAATTTAGAAGCCAGACAAAAACATCGTGGAGTGCTCAGTTGCCAAGCCCTCCAGCCTGAAGGCTGCTGCAGAACACCAAGTACCAAAAACAGCCTACCCTATTATTACATCTCCCACTTTTGGTGGTCAGGCACACCCCAGCACAATGTGATGCCCAAACTGCCACCCATGTAAAACCCCACACTCCTGTCACTATTTGCATATTCGTCCCACAGCCTAGGATGATTTGTTCATGTGGCAGCTCAGTTTCTCCACCTCAACAATGGGTGAAAAGGGATAAGATGGTGGGGGCCTTCTGAGAAATACCTGCTGGGGTTGACCTGGCTTTACTTTAGTGACAAGGAATAATGGTCAGAAGTCATGACTCTCTATACTTCATGATATGTCAAGACTTTTAAGCATTTTCTGTTTCAAGTAATAATTCTGAATTGTTGCTAAATTGTCTAGTGGAATAGGAATAAATACTTTCTATTTGTCAAAGGCATTATTTAGCAGATGCTTGAAAAAATAAATAAATCCAACTCATTTAAACAACACATCCGAATGCTAGCAAGTAAAACTTGAACACAGAGAAGTGAACAGTGAAACCCAGCATTTAAAGAGCGGATGGTCGATTAGGAAAATATGGTAACATGTTGCTAAGTATATTTTCAGACTTTTACTGTATTAAACCATTTCAATGAGCTGGCTCTGCTACAAATCAGTCAAAAGAGAGAATTGAAAAAAGTTAACTGTACATTGTTTTAAACTGTCGTAAATTAATCTGGGTCGGTGTTTCTTAATCCTGGTTCTCAGGACCCATAGTCAATTATGCCTTAAATGTGTCTCTGCTTCACCACACCTGATTTAAAAGATTGAATTGCCTCCTGAGCTGCAATCAAGTGTTTCAAAAGCCTGTTAATAATTTATTTAAGTCAGGCATGAGGCAGCAGGGAAACACCTAGAAGGTGCAGGACAGTAGGCCTGATATCCAGGTGAACATAACCATTTCTAAAATCTGACTGGTGCATCTCCAACCAAAGAATATGGATGATGTTTCATTCATACCTAAAAGAAAATAAGAAAATATCATCTAATTTGTGAAAACATTGCATAACACATAAACATGTATAGTAGTCCTGGGATAATCTACACTCCCGTCTTAGTTGGAGCTGATGAATCTCAACTCTGAGTAAACATCATTTGTGCTACCCTGCCTACATAAGCAAAGAGTTAACAATTCATTGCTAATAAGTATTTTCCCCTCCTTCTTCAACACAAAGAAAAAATGGCAGAATTTGTTTTCCTGTAATAAGAATTAAATGGGTCGGCAATATGACAAAAATATCACGCTAGCTTTGTTTATTATACACTTTAAAAAAATCATGATTTTGAAAGTATTTATATAAAACAAAAAATAACAATTAAATGTTAAAAGTAAAACTAGTCTCTTAAAAGTGTCGGCCGCCTTTCTATAGTCGCATAACTATAGGAAAAAACTCCATGTTTCCTGAGCATAGAGTCAGGGCTAGAACATATGCAAAAGGGGGCTGAAAACAGAACCTTGTGGAACTCCACGTGGAAAAGAAGCAGAGGATGATGAAAAAAGTTTGACATTCCTAATTCTCGGATATGTCGGATTTGAACCACTAATGCAACAGCCATAAAATGCACCCACTGCTCTAAATAGGTAAGACAGATCACATTTTTTATTTGACAGAAATAACATACTTTGTACTGTAAAAACAGTCTTTAGGCCACAGAGCATTTCATCCATCTGTCAAACTGTGTGATGTAGCTGGCTTTGTCTTCCCATTGAAACAACCACGCATGTTAACAAGGTTAGACTTTGAGCAGGAGAAGGTATTTTCTGAGTGCAGTAGTAATAAGGTGTAGCTTAGGGCAAAAACAGTTTTCCCTCTGATGTGATCTCTTTTTGGCTTTAATGGTTACACTGGGTTGATAAATTGCAGTTTTTCCGACAAAATTCCTCAAAATAATTCAGGACTGTGGGGTCTTAAAAGATCCTTTAACCATAACCAAGAGGAGCTAAAGTCTGAGATTATTTAACCAGTGCAGCAGATGCTTCTGCTGGACAAAAATGATAAAGCCTAAAAATGCTAAAGGTCACATTATGTAGGAAGCAGAGATGAGAAAGAAGAGAATAGGTCTGTATTGGAACTGATATCATTCATTAGAATATTTACAAATATCGCCATCAAAAGATTTTCTAGCATCATGCAGCCTAAACAGACCCGGAATTAATCCATTTTTCACATTCAGCAGCTATGATGACAAAGCCACAAGATTCAAGAATTTAACTCACTCAGATGGAGAGAAAGAAAATGAACAAACTGTGTGGGTTTGTGTGTCCACAGCATCAGTGTTTGTTCAATGCAGCAAACTCAAATTTATGTGTGAAAACAGAATAAATTCGCTGCATCGCCTCAAGCACAGTTAACCTAAGAATATCATTCTACCCTCAGGTTTTAACTGTAATACTCTGTTTTTCCTTTGTACAAGCACTCGGTTTTCAGCAGCAATCCTGCCAAAAGTTTAGCAAAACCTGCAAAGTTCACATCTGATGAGAAAAGCCCTTTTCTGAAGAATTAAAAATTGCAAGTAACATTTTTCTCCCTCCTACATAATCTGGATAAACTCACAATTTAAATAATTGATGCCCTGATTCTAAAAATCTACACATCAGAAGACTGATTTAAGTATTTCAACACAAAATAAAATGTCAGCTAAAAATCTAGTTTTACTTTCCCCTCCCAGGAATCTGACAACACAGAGCAGCTTCAACTCAATAATAGGAAATGGTAACATATGAACTTCATCTTTTATTAAGCAGACTGTTGGGTTGTTTTAATTTTCACTTTCAGAAAGTCTCTCCTGGGACTGAAATCTACTCAACACTCAGTTTTAAACTATCGCTAGCAAAACTATCAGAACATTTAGACATGTGAAACATTTAATTTAACGCACATTTTTATTACTTTTAGAGGCTTTCTGTTGCCTTGCTGATCCAGCCACTTTCATACAGGAATCATGTGACATTTGGCGTTCTTCCTCTCTCAGTGACAAACGTGTTTGTTAAAGGCTGGTTACACACCGTTGTGGACTTTGTTCAGCGATGGCCTTGACAAAGTTCCCACAGCGGCTTTCATCTGGCTTCTAAAAGCAGCTGACAGTGATTGTGCAGATAAACCTGTACCAAAATGTTTCTGAAAACCAAAAAAAACAAAAAAACATATCATTTGTGCCCAAATAAAGCAGTGCCATAAACATGCAGGAAAACTGAAAAGCAGTTCAGTGTTGTGATATAAACACAGCTTAGTCATTGTGAAAGTAATTATAAAACATGAAATGTTCCAGTGGCATCTGATGTTTTTGACACTGAGTCTGCGTATATACAGTAGTTAAATACAGTAAAAGAGTACATGTGTTAAAAAGACAGCCATTCAAATGTAGGTCCAATGGTCTCCAAGGAATGTAAATTGGGCTGTGCCACTTTTGTAACTGAGCCACCAATTTGTCAAAGCCTAATAAGTCGAATGTTTGAGTCTGGTGTGTAAGAGTCAACGTATTTCACACTCAACATCCACTTTATTAGGTATTTTTTTCCTATTGTCTTTTAAACATAATTGGCAACTTAAGTCCCATTTTAATCAGGGCTTAAGTTGCATATTGTGTAAACTCCCGGTTTCACAATATACCTGTCCTTTCACATTATACAAAACAAACTGTTAACATATAGGGCTTCTGGGCTCTTTTTCAAAGAGGTGTGGCTTACAACTTGAAACCTAAACCTGTGGAGAATTTCTCCAGCGTTGAGCTTTATGTAGCAACGATCAAGCACACCGTCCAAATGCATAAAGTGGTTCAAATACAAGCCACATTGTTGAGGACTTATTTTGACGTTCCAAGAAGGATTAGGATCGTAATATTGATGGACCTTCATCAGTTGATCAACAGGCGCAATAATCAATAAGATGACCTGAATGAGGGACAAGTCAATCACATGGCAACTAAACTCGGTGCATTTAAAGATGGTGAAGACAAATTTGTGATGTTCAAAGTGAACATCAAATGAGCTTCAATTGAGCTTCAAAAATGGGAAGACATGGGATTAAAGTGCTCACTGTGGTGAGCAGTGGTGGCAGTGCATGGATAAAAATGCTTGTGTTAATGCTAAAGGTCTGAAGAAAATGGTCAGAGATGGTTAAAAAAACCATTACATTAAAAGATTACTCATTATAACCAAGGTATAAGGAATAATATCCATGAATGAACAACAACTTGAACCTTGAGGGCTGCACAGTGGTGTAGCTTGCAACTTGCCTTGCAGCAAGAAGGTCCTGGGCTCGAATCCCAGCCCAGGGTCTTTCTGCATGGAGTTTGCACATTCTCCCTGTGCATGCACGGGTTCTCTCCGGGTACTCTGGCTTCCTACCACAGTCCAAAAACATGACTGTCAGGTTGATTGGTCTCTCTAAATTCTCCCTAGGTGGGGGTGTGCGTGATTGGTTATTTGTCTCTGTGTTGCCTTGCGATGGACTGGCAACCTGTCCAGGGTATACCCTGCTTCTCACCCTTTGACTGCTGGAAATAGACGTAAAAGACGGTAAGTACGTAAGATAATGGATGGATGGGCTGAAACTTGACGTAGATAGTCTAAAGCAGACCCCACTGGGTGCCACTTGTGTCAATTAATACCAACAACTGAGACAATGCAATTCACACAGACTCAAACATAAAGTCATTCATCCATAACAAGCATGCCAACTGATTGTTACTGCTCTTTTTCAAGAGCAGTATTTGTGTTAGTGAAACTATGATTGCTGTGCCATGCAGGTATCTATTAAATGTATAATGTGAAATTATGTGTATTATACACTAGAATTAAAAATTTAATTGCAATTGTTGCTGTTTATAATTCACGACAATCAAAAATGCTACGTCAAAATGAGAAATTAGGCAATATGCAATTGTTTGTATTAAATGAAAGTAGGTTGGGCCAAGCGGTGGGTATAGAGCTACTTACAACTGACATAGTAAGATAATCATTGTAATTCCCAAATTAATTGTGCTGTCCGAAGGTTTCGACATACACAGGCTGCATAGATAAGACTATGCAAACATAAGGACACACAAAAAAAAAATCTAGTCTCAAAGCCACAATAACTTGAGAGATACAAAAATAGTCTCGATGCTAGGGACAGTCTAAAGTAAAACTTTTCCAATCCAGTCCCACAGGAAACGAGGCAATTAGGGAGTTTAAAAACCCACAATGCACAGAATATGGGTTATCGAACCACACATACAACTTCTTTTGAATAAGTCGACCACTTGAAGTGCTGGGGTGTAATAAGACACAACACAGAGACACATAATGCTTCTATGAAGTGGAGAAGATTAGCAGTTACATTAAGTGAGCTTTAAAACAACAATGGTAGTCGGCCCAGATTGCTTTAGCAGCTGTACGTTTCTTCTTGCAACACGAACAAGCATCTCTGCTTTGTACAGGAGCTCGTAAGGTCTATTGTTCTGGAATAGTCTATATATCTAAATCTGTAAATATGAGAGCTGGACAGATATATATATTTTATGTTAAAATAAGATTTTTTTCTCTGGAGACAAACAAAACATGTGGCTCATGGCTGCAAAACATATTTAGCTCAGCTTCAAAATGTTTTGTTTGTTTTATAAGACCACATCTTTAAACCCATTTTCTGTAAACATTATGTCACTACACACATACTACTAGAGTGAGCCACAAGAAGACAGACAGATAAAATACAAAAATCTGACTAAACCGATTTCAAAACATAAAGAAATGGGTTTTCAACCAAAGCCATTTCTGTATTTAACCAGAGTCAGAAGTGGTATAGTTTTCCACAACCAAAGAACCATGTCAGTGCCACGTCATGATACCACTAACAGTCTCATTCAGGAAATGTTCCACCCTCCCTCTACTTCAAACTGATGCTGTGTGGAGGATAGCAATGTCAGCAGGCAGATTAACTACACAAATCATATCATTTATCCCAACATCCCTGCAAACAAATGCCTAAAGACAACCAGCTTCATTTGATAATATTTTAGACAAGTTGCTGCTTCACAATTCAGCCGATCTGATCGGTACCAGCAGCGCTGGAAAACTAGAGTCACACTCAGCATTTGTTAATTATATTGGATGATTTTGTGGAACCACAGCTATACATAATGAACTACTGTACTTAAACTCTGTGATGGTTGATTTAAAGATAAACAGCAGTAGGATGAGAGATAGTGAGTCTATGTTACTGAAGTGATGTGGTCATAAATTAATATTGACATACTTTGCTTTTACTGTGTTTTTGAATTAAATGAAGAAAATCAAAAACAATACTAACTGCAGGACTTTAAATATGGCGCTTATAATATTTTGATTGGTTGTTGCCCTCTGAGCCTGTCTCGAGCTCCTGGAGAAATTCCCTTTTTTCTCTGGTCTAGCTGAAATTTGGATTCTTCATAGAAGCAGCTTATTAGTGCTAGAAGTCTAACCAGAATTTCTAGCAGTGGCAATGACAAAAAGAAAAAAAAAACCCAAAAAACAAAACTGGAACTCAGCAAGCATTAGCAATGATTTAACCTCCTTTAAGCATTCTCTGTTACTGGCAATTCAAGTGTTTGAATAACAAGCTGGGAATAATGAAAGCTTATGGGGCAACAAGGATAATATCCATATTTAAGAATGATGGCAGTCAGCTCATTCAAACCCTTTTACTGGACACTCATCACATCGATTTGATGTTACAGGAGAGTAAAGCCCATTAACATCTGCTGATCCATCACTTTTACACATCCGTCATGAAATAGAAACTAGGATGTGATGGTCCAGCGGCTTCCTTTGCATGATTTTCTGGGTGCCTTTCCTAAAGAACCAGGGTATCAGGCACTACTCTCCACAGCCCGTTATCACATCTAACGTGTTTTATGCTCAGTTTAATTAAAAAGCAGATGACTACTAAAGAACTTGTATTACTCAAGTATGACAATTACAGGAAATGTCAACCACCCTCCTTTTCCCTGACTTTCCATTTGTAACAAAACAGGTTGAAATATAAAAGCCGGATGACATGACAATGTCACAGTATGAAAACCTTGAGTAAAAATGCCAAGGTTCCACAGTATCAACAAATCAATTTAAAACTTAAAAACAAAAAAATTGTAAAATGATTCTTTTCCTTTTTTTAAAAATACACCTGTAGCTTCAACAATAATCTATTATGCATGTTATTACAGTTTACTAGCAAATGCTAAACACAGTCAGTTTCCAAGTAAATGTTAATTGCTCAGAATATTTTGCCATTTTGTTGGTTGGTTCTTTACAAGGTAACAAGTTGAAATTTGCTGGTCAATATGACAAATTGACTGTTGTTCCTGACAGAAAATATGTGAAAACAGTGATATTAACGATTATAACTAATGGAAAGTATTGAAGTCTTATTTTGTCCTTTTAGCCAGTTAGAATATGCTCCATACAACTAGAAAAAACTGGGGTTAATCAAACCTTTAACCATAAAAACTGTATGATGAAAATTGTAATGGTTTTGAAACCCCTTATTGTTTACATCTTGATATACCTTCATGCCAGTATCCGGCCCAGGTCTAGTAAACATGGGCCATCTTTTTATACTTGACTTAAAGAATTCATACTGCACACAATAACGGTTGAGTGGTTAAACACAAATGTTTTTAAATGAAGGGCAGCAGGGCTTCAAAGCTTCTCCTGCAGCCCTGTGATATAATCATTGCCAGGGTTTGGCTTTAAACTGCAAAATTGTTTTGATTACACCCAATAAAGGGCAGACTTTGGCCCAGCTAACATTTGTCACACTCACACATAACCACACCACCTGGAAGGGCCTTTGAGGCAGAGATGGCCAAAAGCTGTATGGGATCACAAGCAGGTGAAATAGCTCCAACATGGGATGCATGGGAAGAATTTCTTCTGATGAGTAGCAGCTAGCACGTTGTGGCACTCCAAACAAGAGCACAAGTAAAAACATCTGTATGCATAGTGTGTGAGGTCAATGTTACGTAACCTGATTTATCATCGTATCTTGGCTTTCTGAATTATAATCTATCGATATGCTAACAGCCTAAAAATTTCCACCCCTGTTCCTGGTGTTTTGGCGTCATTCCTGTACAATTTCAAAACATATTCAACTAAAACATTTAAACATTATTCCTCATCTGGCTTTGTAAGATTCTTCCAACAGTGAGTCACCTCTGTGTGACATGGATGAAATTTCTAGCTTCTAAGTTCAAAGTTTTACTGCATGAGTGTACAGTAGTTATGGTCGGAAACAACAGGCCACACTAAATAAGTCACAAACTCAAACAAACTCTACACCATGTTAAATGGTGTTCAGAAAATTTGTCGTCTCTAATACCGTATGAATATATGATAGTTTTCATTCTTCCTTCCAACCATTTCTGTGTGTTTAACAAACTGTTTTACTATTATTAACTTTAGCCAATTACATGGGATGCTTAAACTCATAAGGGAAAAATTGATCGAAATGTTGTAGATAAAATTTTTATAGCTAACGCCAGACGTTAATCAACTAGTTTCACGTTGAATCATTTTAGGACAGTAAGGATAACCTTCACTATATGGATTTATGATGGGTCAATTCACAACATGAGTTAAAAGGAAGTAAACCTGTAGATGTTCTTTAAGAAAACAAATCAAGACTCTGATTTCTTGTGTTAAATCATTGGGGAAAAAAGCGGAAGAAACGGGTCAAGATGTCAGAAGTTGTTTTTCGTAGGAAGAATATTCAGGTTCAGCAATTCAAACAACTATGCGAGATACTCAAAAGACAGCTTCATTTGAGTTGGTATGAAGGAACTGATTTCATCCTTGTTTCATATGTGATATTAACATAGTTCAAGACACTTAAGTGTCAATAACATTTCAACTGTCAGACAAGTGGTGACTGGCATCAAGCCACTTTATGGATATCACCGGATATGAAGTCAAGTTTGCTTTGTGCTTGAGCCCTGCTAATTCCTTTTTCTGTTTACTCCGGTCAGATGAAGACAGACCTGCATTTAGACATTTAACGCACATCTGAACCTAATATGGCTCATTCTGATCTTTCATTAAAATGTCAGTGGCCTAACTACAGAGTGCATATTTTCAGTCGGTAAACAGTTATTGGATTCACTGTCCTCCTGTGTTTACAAGCTCCTTTTACTCATTAACACTGCCACAGCTTGAGGTCTGCATGTAGCTTTAACCCTGAAATCAGGTTTGTTGCTCAATACATGTACTATTTAGAAAGGTGGAGCACAAAACCAGCTGGCCTTGACTGTAATTTAATAAGAACAACTTTACCAGGACAAAAACGCTTTTACCAAGCTGTGTACGTATAAAAACATTTATGAAACTTGACTTGAGTGACCAAATCTGCTACTAAGTTCGTGTTTGCCTTGGGCCGGCTGTGCTTTAGGGGTTGGTTCCCGTCTTAATAGCGCAGGCGGCAAGTGGTTTTGTTTCCTCGACACGAACAGGTCACAGTTATTCAAATCAGGTGGTTTTAAACATAGGAAGCCACCGAGGCCTTCTCCCTGCTGCCAATCTCTGCACTCGACTCCTAAAACAGAGAGAGTCACTTCAACCACTTCTCCCCTGCAACTTCACCCAGGTGGGAAGCCCCGGTACCAGACCGCCGCCTCCTCCCCACAGAGGTATTTCTGATGAAGGAGGAATGCGGGCTCCACACTCCGCTGCCCTCCCCCAGCCAAGCTTACCGAGAAGCAACAGTTTCAGTTCCCGTCGTGCGTCCCTCTTATCCCGGCGGAGCTGCCTTTCGATCTCGTCGTTGATCCGCCGGGCTTCCTTCGCCTCCTCGCTGAGGCAGCACGCCATTATGGATTCCAGGGTCATTCTCGGTCCTTTTCCTTTTTCAAACACGCACTATAACTCCGCTTGTTTCCCCCCCTCTGTATTGAGTCATCCAGATTTCACATTTGTCGCGGAGGGAAAACCGGAGGCCTGTGAATGTCAAATAACGTCCTCATGCAGGCCGGCTTTAGGTGATGCTGTAATGAGTCTGGGTGTTCAGACTGGAGTGGAGACGGAAAATAAGATATTTGGGAGGAATTATTGGAGTCCCCCCACCTCCTCCCACCCTTTTCCCTGTGTTTCGGTTCGCTTTCTGGGCCTGCTGAAAGCTTCAAACAGAGTAGAAAGCGGGTTCAGTTGAATATTGTTGCTCGGTCGATGGGTATAATCTGATATCCTGTCTCCGTATGATCAACAGATCTTTTTAAAACACAACATCCGCACTGAATCTGGACAGGTATTGTCATCAGTACTCCGGCCAGGCTCTTTCCAAAGTCCTCAACGCTGACGGTATTTTAAATCGCTGAAATACCCTGTTTGTTTTCCAACTCGCAGTCTGCGTCGGCGAGAAAAACACATGAGCGAGGCTGTCCGTTTATTTTCCAATGGCTCCACTCCCGGGCGTGGTAAGGCGGAATATGGCGGACTTTCACTCCGATTCGCTGGGCTGGGATACAGTAGTTATATCTCCGTGTCAGCTCGGTAAACCAAGGAAGCCACGCAGAAAACAGAATTTCACACGGAGCTCTCTCAAGTCGCAGCGAAATTATGTCCGAGTGTGAAGCTCCCCTCCCAAAAAACAAGCGGCGCACGGGTCCGTTGCTCCGCACCGGGGAAGAGGCGAAAGGAACAGGACGCCGTGTTGCTGGCTTTGCCCCCGACCAATCTTCTTCTCCTCAATTCTCTTCGTGTATTTTTATGACAGAAGCCATCCACTCCTCCGCGGGCTGCGTCTGGCCCCCGTCGACCTGGGGGGAGTGTCGCCGTCAAGCAAACGCCACTGTGTATTACAGCCACCCGACCTGTGGAGCAGAAGAAGCATGTGAATCTACACGTTTGAAGCCCTCCGAGTTCCGTGAGCCGCTTAAATCCTGTTTCCAGGGCCGTTTCTAGAATGTTTTGTAAGGGGCTTGCTGCGGAGGGGAACGCTAGTAATTTTACACCATACTAATACAAAACAGAAAATAATTTCCCGGAGTTTTGCTTAAAGGTGATTCTCAACAAGTTAAAATAAATGTAAAAATAATCTGATTAAGTTTTTTTTTTTAATTTAGCTTATTCAGCCCGAAATGTAAAACGTGTATATGCTTTCTTTTCACAGAGTGGCAAAAGTGTATCTCTTTTTTTTTTTTTTTTTTAACATGTGGGCCTATGGAAAAGTGTGTTCATGTACTGTGCACTGGGCCAGACTTTAGAAAGTGCTTACAAGGGCAGTAGCCCAGGGCCAATTTTTGGGGTGCCCCAAAGATTTTTATTTGTTATTTATTTTTTAATGAATGCATATTTTGCTAACATTGTTTTCTATATGAGTCATAGGCCCATATGAGGTGAGTTGCAATAATATTTTGAGATTTAAAAAAAAAAAAAAAACAATACTTGGGTATTTTTAAAAAATGAAGTTATAGCAATCTTTTTTTTTTGGAACAATATGGAGCTACGCGCCAAGGAACATTAAATCGACCATCATCAGTTCATACCCGGTTTATGTATTTTGGGGGCAGGGGCAGATGGAAAAATGAAGTGTAAAATTTCCTAGATGGTGGTGCTGACTTTGGATTTAATGAACACACTGGACCAACACCAGAAGATGAAATTGGAATCCTTCCCTCTTTTCTCCATATTCCAAGACTTTGATTTCCAAATAAAATAGAACATGTTTTTGAATCAGAAAAGATTCAAAAACCTTATGAATGCCTTATGAAAGACTTCCTAATTTAAACGGGTTTTGATTAACCTCTCAATGCTGATGTTATCTCTGTTGGATTCAATTTTTTTTTTATTAAACTTTGTCCTTCCACTCAACTTTCCATTAATTTGCTTGCATATATTCCTTTGTGATGCCAGTTTCTTTAGGAATGCAAAATAAACCTTTACTGGTTATATATAATAACATTTTAATTTTTGTAAACATAAAATGTGGCTTTTTGTAAGATGTCTCTCAGAACTATCAAATTAATCAAATATGGTAATTTTAAGGTATTTTACAATGTAAATAGAACCTGGACCTATTTACTTTGTAAATGCCTTACAATGAAGGCACATATTCTATATACAAACAAGTTGAGGTTTAATCAAACGGTTTATGTTCTTATGTTCAAAACTATTAAAGTTAAGACGGCTTAAGGAGTAGACAGATACTGAACCTAATGTCTGTTCAAATGGAGGAATATCAGTATGAGGAAAAAAAGTAACGATAGCCTGCATAAAGCCTTGCTGAACATCAAGACACTAAATGCTTGAAGAAGAAAACTACATTTTGCTTACTGGTTTGCTTACAGATTTTTTTATTTTTAGGGATTACTTGGCAATGGCCTGGTAGAGGTTAACCATTAACTATCTCTATAGTGGAAACAATAATAGTTGCACCTGTATTCAACCAAGTAGCTCTGCAGTAAGCTGTGAAGGTCATTATGTTCTATTTCTGTTGAGATGGTGCAGTGTTCATTCAGCTCCACAGCCAGTGGAGCCGTCACTGATTTGTAGTCTATCACCGTGGGTCTGTTTAAGATAATAAGTAGGTCCTCACAATACAAATTTATGATTTACACTATGCTAAATGTTTTGTAGTCTACCACTAATGGCACTTAGGCCACCTTATCAGAGGCATCTGACAAATTATGTAAACCAAATTTTCATTTCTATGGACAGTAAAGTTTTTAACTTATTTCATCTTATACTTAGTTGTACTAAAGAACTAGTATCAACCTGCAAGAAAAATACAAAGCTAATTAAATGTGATGTAGAGCTTATTAGCCATCAGCAAACACTAAAAGAGTTCTGGAAACTCAGAATAATCTTTGTCTTAAACAAGATTTGATCCAAAGGAGAACAGTGAATAACTTCAAGTTAACTGAAGAAGACAACAGTAAATCAGGAAGAAGAGGTGCTTGTGATCATCCATTTATCCCAAAAGTCAAGACATGAATGTGGGATAAACATTTAAGCCAACTTAACTGTGTCCCAGTTGCAAATTGGAAAAAGAGCAGGACATGCTAATTCCTGTGCTTAGTAACAAAGTACTAAGCACAGCAAGTATAAACAGAAATAGACATTAAATCACAAAATGACCAGTGGCCTAAAACATGAAGATTTCAAATTCTTCTTGCAAATTATACCTGCCACATCTCTCAGGCTAAAGAGGAACAGGTCATCTGGCTTATTATGAACCCATAGTTAAAATGACACTACACTGGATGAGATGAAGATGAATTACATCTGAGAAGGCACCATTAATATTATAGTTAAGAAACAGCTTTAGGAGCAACAGAAGCTTGTAGATCATAAATACATGCTACACTTTTTAAGTTTTATTTGTTAAAAATGAGCCTTCAGAGAACAAAAATAGGTCAGTGAAGTCTGTTTCCTAAAAGTTTTAACATACTATTTTTGGCATAAAAAAATACCTTGTAGTAATTTCTTTCATTGAAATATTTAGTTGGAGACCGCTGATATAAAAATAATTAATTTGTTTTTACCCCACACTTTTATTTTGTGAGCAGTTACAACTTCCGCTTGTTCCACGTGTCACGTGACTCCAGCTTCCCCCTGGATACGGGAAAGCGTCTAGCTGCGGTCTCCACGGAGGAAAGGATGGATGTGTAGTAGTTCAAGGGATGTTTCCGGGCGGCGTTTTATGCAGTTAGAACGTCAAACCATCATGGCCATTTGTCGGCGAAGCGTCGCTGTCGTCCCAACAACGACTTTATCAACTTTTAATACCTCAAATCTTACGTTTTAGCCGCGCCGCTCTGCTGCTCTTTCTTAGCATGGACGACGAGGATTAGTTAGCCTCAGCATCACCCCAGTGACCACACCTCCTGGTGACAGGTGAGTAGAGCGACTCTTCAGAAGTGGGTTCGAAAACAAGAAGTTATAACATTACTATTATTTAAAATAACTTCAGTTAAATTCCCGCTGGAGATGTTGCATAATGACCGCCAGCACAGTTCATAGCGAGGTGTTTTCGACTGACTAATTCCTTGCGGCGGTAATGATGTGGCGCTAATAGGATTGGAGCTCCCTCCTTCCTGCCGCTTGTTTGAGAAATTCGTGGGGATAATGGGGGTGGAGCTTAGCCGTGCGTGCGTGGGAAAGTGATGTGTGTGGGGTTAATCTCTCACAGGTTATGCAGTGGCAGTGGTATAATGAAGCTGAGTGAAGCTGACACTGTATAATGACCATGCATTCATGAGCGCATGTTTTGCAAGTGTTTGATGTATCTGCATGGTATAATCGCACCTCTTAATTGGGCTTCATTTTGCTACATCGATGTAGGAAAGCCTGAAAAACAAACAAGAAAAAACTGACATCACAATTTACATATTGAAGTCAAGCAATAGTTATCCTTCAATTAGTGGAATGATTTGTTTTTCTTTTTCTTTTCTTTTTTTTTTAACCTCAGTTGGATTTTTTTGTCTCTGTAATTAAGTGTGGCTGCAGGTTTCTGAGCAAACATGGGGAAGCTGCAGAGCAAGTTTCGCAAGAGGTCTGAGCTGTACAGGTGGGTTTTGTTGGACTGTTTACAGTCTGCTCCTTCTTGCTTTATGTAGTTCTTAAAACTATTATTACAAGAAAGAAGTTTCCTTGCTCCTTAGTAGGCTCGGGTGGCTTACCAGTTTCAAGGTATGCCCAAGTTTTTTGTTTGAAGACCACATATTTTTCCATGCTCCTGTTCCCACAGTGTAATATCCATATAATGACATTACAGAGAAAGTGTCAGAGGAAATATTACTGGTGGTGAAAAACAAGGACAGTCATAGTGTTGTAACTACATGGGGGCAACCTATCAGTTTTGTTAAATTAACCCTGTTATGACTAAGGCTGACATACCTGCTAAGCTAGCTGAGCAGATAGACAGACTAATTAGCTAATAGTCTTTACATTTGGACAAAAATGAATATAATGTGTAATAAGCAGTTTACAAGGTGTTTATTCAAAGCTTTTTTTTATCAAGATAAAAATATTTTAAAAATGTTATGTAACATTATCACAACTATAGTAATATGTATGTTTTTAGAAACAGTGAGAACAATTGCTGCTTTATTCTTTAAAAAAAAGATGGCCATGTTATGCATTTTTGCTGTATATGTTGGTGTAAATACTGTTTTACTGGGAACTGTGGTGTGTTTTCTCAGTGTAATTGTAGCAGACAACAAACACAAATATGGTCTATGCAAAAATGGAAACACTTATTCTATCTAAAAACAGTAGTAGTTGACCTAATCAGTTTCCAATCTTTTAGCTGAAGGAGTGCAGTTCTATAGGGACGCAAGGCTCTGTTTTTCTCTTTCTACAGAAAACTCTAAAGGATCATTTTTTTTGATCTTCGAGGTCCTGGAGCTGCTAATCTCTAGGTTTTGCCTCAATAGAACCCGAGGTTTTCCGCATCTTAATCCACTTAATCATTTAGGCAAAACAAAAGCTCCTAAGCTCAGAGGATAAACTTGCATTATTTACAAACACAACAACTAACTGAGCAGAGACAAATCAAATGGGATCTTTAGGGATGTAGTCCTAGCAGTCTTGTAAAGGAGCAGAATTAATTTTCAAATGTTTAGATCATCTGCAAGAACTATATCAGATAGTGTTTTTGCATCAGTGTGTGAGTCATCCACCAGAAACCTGGCAGGGATGTCAGACAAATCATGGTTATTTGTATAGCACATTTCAGCAACAAGGCAGTTCAAATTGCTTTACACCATAAAGACATATTATAGTTACCATTTATAAAACAATTGAAAGGCTGAAACAACAACAACAGATCTTTAATGTATTTTGGGAACGTGAGCAGCAGCGTTCTGAACCAGCTGGAGTCTTGACTTAAAAACTTGCAGTAGCTTCACCGCTACAGAACCAGACAATAAAAAGTGTCTGGCATTTAAAACAAATGATTTTTTTAATATTCATTACATTATTTTCCTAAAATGAAAATTGAAACAACAAAATCATCAGAGATGGACCTAAGAGGTCTGAATGGGTTTATGAAGTTTATGATAACCTTACAGCTGCTGTTTTGAAGTTACCATAATTTTGAAATATTCTAGGTAAACTATAGTAATGGCTGAAATCACATATTTTTCCAGCATTTAGTCAGAAAGTCTCTCAAAATAATTATCATACTTATATACATACATATTTTGTGCAGATCACCTCAAGGGGAGAAGGCTGAGAACACCTTTGACAGTCAGGTGTTACAGTATGAACCTGCCCACTATGGATCCATCAACACTGTGACCAATCTCAGCCCAGACCTGTGTGTTTCTGGTGGCAGTGACCAGGTAGAGCAACAGATGTTTATTGTCTTGGTTTTACAGCATTGATCAAAATTTAAGTGGCAGCACCGAGTGTGGGAGTTATAAATGTTGTTGTGTAATGCTTTGATAATACCTGGAGCTAATAGCGTAAAATGCCTGCCTCCTCTCCTGTAGGCCGTTGTAGTGTACGACTGGAAACAAGGCCAGATGTGTCAGTCCTTCCAGGGTCACAACAGAGAGGTTACCAAGGTAAAGTCAGTGGGAAGCTTTAATGCAATTAATAGCTGTTACATTTTTCACACACTGATCGACAGTCTTCATATTTCCACCAGGTGCTTTGTTATCCCGGCAGTACATGGATCTTTAGTGCCTCGCGGGACAAAACCGTTCTCATGTGGGACCTGAACCAGGGAGACGAATCGATTCAGGAGTTTTGTGGACATGAGCTGGTTGTCAATGGAATCGCTGTCAGCCCTGGTACAAACTTTAAGAACACACGCAGTTTCCTCCGTCATTAAAAACTATTTAACTTTTGTATTTATGTCAACAACAAGTTATCAGGCTGCAATTGTTTTTGGTCAAAACAGCAATTTATTATAGAAATGTATAATCATAGGAACATTATTTCAACTGATGGGGCAAATTGTAAATGAAATGGCAAATGATAATTATTCCCACTGCTGTTGTCCTGAGGAAACTGCAACTTAGGTTACAAATTTTTGTACTTCTGGTAGCATTTGTTAAATCGAATTAAACATATTATATAAAAGGTACATTTTAGATTTTAGCAGTTCAACTCTGTGAGGATGTTTCTCTAACCTGCAAAGATTGGATTGGAAATTGCAAACTGATCATATGCATAGAGTAAAATAAGAACAAGTATACACCAAGTAGTTTTTGTGTTTGTCTGTATTATTTGCAGAAAAAAAATTGCATTATGTATTTCCTGCCTAATATGGCTATCTAAACGTAGTTTTGGGGGGATAATAAAGTGCACTCCATAGCCGATGCTGGTATTTTAAATTCCTCGTAGATGGAAGAAAGCTTTGCACTGGCTCTCGGGACAACTGGATGTGCCTGTGGGATATAGAATCTGCAAAATGTGAACACAGACATAACATCTCAAGAAACCTGGTAAGAGCATTAATTCATGCTTTTGTACCTAGTGATGCACCTAATGGAAAATATGATCTACTATTAACTCATTTAGACCATATATTTATATTTTGATTTCTGTAAGGTTTCAGCTTTTCTAACATATTTATTTGTTTCCAGGTGACTCATGTATGTTGGGTGCCAGCCAGCTTTTCTGTAGTCCAGACCTCAGAGGATAAAACTATAAGGTACAGCTAAGCTGTGTTTGTTGGGATGCATCTTTTAGATGCATCCCAACAAATACATGACATGGTTCTAATTTAGTGAAATTCATCTACAGCCCCTGCCAAAAATGCAGAATCCCATCTCATGGGATAGTTGTGGCACAATTCAGTCAGTTATATTACAAAGTCAAACAACCGTTAAATATTTTAGCCTTGGTCTAAATATTTATTGTATATTAACTAAAAACTGTGTCTTTTTACATGTTTTGCTTGTAGGGTGTGGGATAGCCGTTCGTGGCAGGTGACCAATACCTTTCCAGCTAAGCAGTATATACAAACTCACTGTGATGTCTCTCCAAACGGGAACTACTTGGTGTCCAGTAGCAACGGCTTTGGAGGCCAGGGTTGTGAAGCCACGGTGAGATCAAGAGAGGCACTTTCTAGATTGTATGGATTAGATATGAGTTCGAAACAATCCATATGGCTTAGGATGATAATTTTATCCCATGTGTGGTGAGATGTTTCAATTGTTCTCTGTTACTGTGCTATATTCCTGAAACTGTTGATTGCCGCGTGCAGTGAAGTGTTTGTGTGTTGTCAGCTCTGGGACTTGCGTCAGCCTGGCTGTAAAGTTGTGGAGTACAGAGGTCACCTGCAGACCACAGCCTGCTGCACATTTCTACCTGTGTTTTCTGGTGGCTCGGCTCAGATAGCAACATCCTCCCACGACTGTTCGGTCAAAATCTGGGATCAGAATACTGCAGGTAGGACCCTAGCTCCTGGGTAAAGAAAAACCCTTCCTGAAGAGTATGGTGTCAGTTTCTGACACCTATAACACTCTACCCTCTGCTGATTTCAGTCTGTTTAGGGACATTGTGCCTGGATGGTGCTGGTCCTCTGGTTTCTTTGGCTCCCACCGATACCAATAGTTTGCTGTGTGCCAGCTTCAACGCCGGTCTCCAACATATCCAGCTGGACCAGGGGTCCCCCCAGGCACAGGGTTCTGGTGCTGGTTCAGGTGGTGCTGGAAGTCTGGATATGAGAGTTGTGGCACGATTCTGACAGCACCAAAGCAGATACTGGAACTTATATGGACATCAAGGCGTTCAGTGAGCAGTAACGACATACTTCCTTTTTAAAAACCTTTTTTATGTCATCATTTAATGATTTTACCGGCATTTTTGCTTTACCAACCTGCCATACCAAGAAAATGCCAGAAGAGCGATGGATGGGAAAGGTGAGCAAGTGATGTGTGAAGTTTGTAGCTTAAATCCACAGTGCAGTGCAAAAATGATCATACCCCCTTATGATCAACTACTTTACAACAGCTAGTAGTTGTAAAGTTTTCACTTTACAACTACAAACCTTAGTATGTTTTATTGGGATTTTATTTAATAAGGTGACACAACAAAGTGCATAATCAACATAGTTTTGCAAATAAAAATGTGATACGTGTGGCAAGCATTTGTATTCAAACCCTAATGATCAATACTCTGCTGAACCAGCTTTTGTTAGCTTTCACAGTCTTCTGAAGGTTTTTTCTACCAGCTTTACTCATCTAGAAATGATCGTTTTTACTTATTTTTGGCAAGATATTCAGTTCAGTCTTAAATTGCGCACAGATCATTTTTTTAACATAACATAAATTTCCAAATTATGACACAGATTAAATTACATTTAATTAGCTCGACCTCTAATTTTATGCTAAGATTAAATTAAATTACACACAAGTGGACTCTCTTCATTGTTTTGATGCGTTTTGAAAGCAGTTTGTTAAATTGGACTTTATTTTGGGGAATTAGAGTGAAGAAGGTTGAAAATGCACTTGTAAATTTACATTCCTAAACAGATTTAAAAACCGTGTAGCACTTTCCTTTCTATTTAGAAGTGGTACTACTTGATGCTGGTCCATCACACAATCAAATACAATGACATTTGTGGTTGTAATGAAACAAAATGTGAAAAAGTAAAGTATATATGAATACTCTTGCAAGGACTTGTGCCTGAGGGGTACTGTTAAGTAAAACTACTTAACAGACACTACTTTAGTCATTACTGGATTAACTTGACCTCATAATATGGTAACTGGAATTAATTCTTCCTTATTTAGCACTGTGGATCTTGAGGAGCCAAAGATTACCTAAAATATCACACTCATCCGAACTTGAGTTAAATGTGCCCCAACTCCAATTGATGTACAACTTTTAAATGACTTTGCTTAATCCAGTGCTTCTCAATTCCAGTCCTCAGGCCCCCCTGCTCTGCATGTTTTAGCTGTACCCCTATCTCAGAACAGCTGATCCAAATGATTGCATTACCTGTTCTGCAGCCATCAAGTACTGCAGAAGCCTGTTAATCACTCATAGATTCAATCCAGGTGTGTGGCAGCAGGGAAGCACCTAAAACATGCAGGGCAGGGGGGCCTGAGGACCGGAATTGAGAAGCACTGGCTTAATCTGAGAAGTTTGAGGTTTGCTGGAGAAACAGTTTCTCTTGGTGTTTTGCCTTCCCAAACAAACAAAAGTTGTACGATTAACAATACAGTACTTATGGCAAGTGGGTATATGCTTTTTAGCATATATTGACGTTCTAAGGCTATTTTTACTGAATGCTGGATCACAAAAAGTACAGCAGTGCTGAAAACTATCAGAAACTAACACATTAGTATATCATCAGCCATTCCTACTTCTTTGTTGGTACTGTCAGACATTTTGTTTTGTTTATAAACAAGCTGTGATGACACTAAACCATAAGCTATGTAGCAAACCACACAGGTTAGCTAAGTACTGTATAATGTCCAGAACTGTCACTCTAAATGGGCTTGTAGAATCAGTCGGCCCAGTATCTCTGAACTTGAGGATTTGTGATTTTGCAAGGTCAAGCTTGTTTTACCGTCTGACAGCACCTCTAAAAGTTTTTCTTAAATGAGATGGAGCAAAGTTAGTCATTTCATTTCAGTTTATTTTAGAAAGATATTTTTATTATGTTTGCATTGTTTTTTTTTTTTTTTTGTCGAAATGTTAGAACTAAAGAATATCGAAAATGCCAGCTCATATGAACTTATTTTGTTCTTGTTTAGAAAAGGTTTCCTGTTGAAACAGATTCTTATATTTTTCTTTAAGATGCACATAGTTGATATTTTGTGTTGTTAGCCATAACATTGGAATTTTCAAGCAGCATTGCAAAATACCAGTAACTGACTTTTTTGATCAACTGAACATGAAGGGAAAATGTGCAAGTATAAAAATGAAGATGTTGTGCAGTCTTCCAGATGCTTGCTTCATGTATTCATTGTTAGAAATCTAAAGTCTATGAGTCCAGGCATACAGTACATTAATTTAAACTGCTCTCATGTTTGAACTGTACGCCTAATCCTCCTACTGATGCCATCTTAAACAGGTGAAACAAACATGTTGCACCAACATAACCAGGTGGAGAAACTGAGGAAAGAAAACTGCATGGCTTTGTCTAAAGCCGCATCAATCAGAGAAGCTTTTGACTTCTAATTATTTCTCAGGGATTTAGAGAACACATGTTAGAACCAAACCATATCAGAATTGACTGATTTTTGTGTTAGTTTGCTCACTTGAAAGTTTAAGCATCACATTGATTTTGTTTGTACGAATTCTTAAATCACTCACTAATTTTGTGTTTGATGCCACCTGGTAAAAAAAAAAAAAAATCAGCTTATATATTTATTTGTATAATGTATTTCATGTCACGTTTCTTTTTTTTGCTATTGTAATTTTACTTTTATTACAACAATTTTTCAATAAATGTTCTGTAGACACCTGCTAGAAACTTTCAATTATCTAATTATTTTGATTTTTGGTTTCACTTTTTTTTGAGCACCTGACTTCATGTAATACGTCAGTCACAATAACCACATTTTCTTCAATTTATGGAACAGTGTCAACACAAATATACATTTTGTGGCACTAACACATTATTTATTAGCTCCACCTAGTGTCAGAAAAAAGAAATATCTTAAAACCACCTCTGATATTATAACTATGTAGTAGCATCTTAATAAATTAGAATTTCTTAAACAGCTAAATTGACTTATGTAATTCAAGTAGGAGTGAAACATAAACAAGTTCAATACACAGTTACATTTTCAAGTGTTTTCTTTTAATTTGGTTAAACCCAATGAAGACCCAACATTCATCTTCTCAGAAAAGTTAAATGTATCCCATGAAACAAAAGATTTTTGATACAGAAATGTCAGAGTACGGAAAACATATCCTGTACAGTAATCATTTTCAATGAATGAAGACATGCTTTATGAACATGTCTTCATTAGCTGTATGCAGAAAATCACCATAATGAAGGTTAGAATGCTGTCTGTGTAGAATTGATCTGTATATATATATTTTTTTTGCTTTGTGAATCTAGGTCCTGAAATACAGAAATTTCACTAATATTCTTCAGAATATCACAATCAACTCAGTACTTGGTCAGGCCTCTGTATAAGTGACTGCATCAATGCAGCATGGCATGAAGACAATCAGCCTGTGGTTCTGCTGAGGTGTACTGGAAGCCCAGGTTTCTATATAAAATTGAACATTTATTGTAATTTTTCTCCTTAGCCTACATAAAAAGCTTTCTATGTAGTCTCTGGTTCAGAAAAGGTTTTATGCCAAAAATCAAACAGTTGCATCCCATGTCTGAGATACACCTGTGTGAGGGGGATTCAAAGCTCTGACTCCAGCTGTGGGCCTGAGCTTGTGACTTTTTCCCCAAACTCTAGGACGTGTTTTGGTTTTTAATTCTTTCAAAGCTGTGACTAGCTTTTGCAACTTTTTGTACCAGACTTTTTCCTTCCACTCAACTTTTCATCAGTATACATGGATACAGGTGTCTATGAACAGCCAGAGATTTTAGCAATATTGTTTGCAGCTTACTCTCTTACAGAGAGGGACCTGCAGCATATTTATCTCAATTAAAAGAAAATGCAAAATGGAAGGCAGACTTAAAAGAAGACGCTGCAGGATGACAGTACAGGCCAAGTATCTGACTGCTTAGAGAAGGTATTGACAAAATATACATCACAGAAAATAGGAATATCTCATTCTCTTGAAAATAGTAATAAATCAAAACATTAGTTTTCAGTTATACATGTGTTTATTCAAATCTGAACCTCATCTTTGCTCAAAAAGCTATTTTTCCACAAAGTTTTTCATAAATACACACCCAAACACAAAGAAGAAATCAAGAGTCAAGTACAGAAGACTTAAAATGATAAAGAAAAAAAAAAACAAACATAAAAAACATAAATAATAAAAAGCCTAAGATCAAATTTCCTTACAGTAATAAAAATTGGCACAAGATATAAAGACCATTTGAAATAATAGACACAGTTGGGTTACAGTAAGTTAATGGACTTAGAAGCCATCCATTATACACTCTAAACAAAAGAATAAACATCTGGGTGAAGTAATGAATCTAATGCTGACAGATGCTAACACTGGAATCTGTTTGGTTTCAACCAGCATCTACAGTAAGTGGCTCATGATAACATTTATAATTAGTGGCATAATGTTCCACACAATACCTTACAAGGTCTCAAGTGTTTAAAAGATGTGAAAGAGCTTCAAATCCTCACCCAGTTGTAGTAGTATTATACATGTTTAGGTGTGAATTTAAACAGATTATTGCAATACTCCACAGTCTATTTGGGTAACACCAGCCAACAATAGTTATCAGTCAAGTACCTTGATAATGCACACATTTAGCTCCGTTTCTTCAGAAATATAAATACAGATTAATCTGTAGGCTATCAATACATCATTAGCCCATCTCTCCAGTCAGTTGCCTAAAGAGAAAAGAAGTGTCTGATTCTCACATAGATCAATATGTACCTTCATTTCAGGGACTCTACAGTGATTATCAAAAGAGAAAACAGTGATTGTATCCAGTCTTTTAAAAAAACAAAACAAAAGTGATCATTTGGTCAATAAACCCCAGTCTCCAGTGTAAATAAGTATTGCAGAAACACAAGCCGCATTATAAAGTAATATAATCCAAAAACATAATCGATTTCTGGCTGATCTCATGACATTCGTTAAAATCTTGATGCAGGAAGCAAAACTGAAATCTGCAGAGACAAAGGCAGCATGCAACAAAATCTCACATGACAATGAACGGTTCAATCACTTGGGTGTTTTTTTTTTTTTTATGTAGCAAGCAGGCTGGGAATGTTTTGGCAAAACAAGAAAAATCTAAAATTTGGATGTAAATGGTTGCTTGCCAGCAGTGGACACCACTTTTAAGCCAAAAAACCAACCAACCGAAGAAATATTAATGAAAAATAAATAATTACAAAACTATTAGAATATGTTAGGGGTGTAGGTACAGAGGCAAAACACTGCATGCCCTCCTTTTCTGCATGTCTTGCTTTTAAACTACTACTGAATGAATGCCAGTGGTGCTACAAAATGTTAAAACTTTTAATTAGGGAATACAAAGGACTCTTTGGGTTGCAATATTTCTAGGTTGCTATATTACGAGTTTCCTGACTTCATGCATGGCAATAATAAATCCAGCCTGTCGGATGGAGTTTCTCTGCCTGAGATGCTAAAGTTAACAGAGGGACCTGGAATCATCTTAATGACAGAGAAAAATGCAGTGAGGAAAATGTGGCTCTATACCACATCATGTTGTCATCTTATGGTTTGTAAAAATTGTGCAGCACTACCAAACCTGCTAAGATCAATCCTGGACTTTCAAAATCAAGGATACAGAGCAAAGTGATATTTTTAATATTAGCTCATCATCTATGGAGCCAGTAGACTTGCACTAAATTGCAGCTGACGGACTGGCAACAGGAATGGTCACTTATACGGTTTCTGTAAGGTATGATGCCTACAAAAATATTCACCCCTGTTGAACTTATTCACACTTTGTCCCATTTCAACTACAAACATGATGGTGATCCATCATGCTGTAGGGATGCGTTTCTTCATAATGGATAGAGGAGCTGGAGGAAAATGTTTACCTTTCAGCACGATAACAACATTAAACATGCAGGCGAAGCTGCAACGAAATAGTTCAGATCAAAGCAGATTCATGTCTGAGAATAACCCAATCAGAGTCCAAATCTAAAACTCTGTGGCAAAACTTGAAAGCTCTCCTATCCAATCTGGCTGAACTTAAGCTAGTTTTGAATTTTTTTTCTTTGCAATTCCACTTCACAATTACGCACAACTTTGTTTCACAAAATTGCAAAACAACAATAAATTTGTGGTTGTAACAACTATATGTAGAGAAGTTCAAGGGGTATCATTACTTTTGTAAGGCACTTCAAACTTAAGACTTTAAAGTCCATGATGATTTAGAACTAAAACTAAATGTAGAAAAAACATTATAAGATTGAATAGAACAGTTTGTGTTTTGCAAGACCATTGCTTGAGCATCTAGGTCAGCTTCATCACCTTCATTACTGTAACTACTAACTGATTTAAGCAAACTAACAAAATCCCTGCTTTCAAACCGAGCTTCATTAAAATGGCATGCTCCCATGTCAAGGAAGAAGTTGCTAGTGATTAAAGTAACAAGAACATTTTGATTTTAATTTCCTAAATAAAGCTAAATTTATTTTCTTTCAGCCAGGGATGCTTGCTGCCTTTCATTATGGGTCTTATAGCAGCAATGTTTGAATGACTCCTCCAAAGCTATAAAACATAGATGGAAGGAAATATCACAAACTTGTTTTCAACCAAGTTCAGCAATTTCCACTTTGGAGTAATTTCAAAACTTTAATTGGGAATTTGGGGAATGAATGGGAAACGACTGGATTTCCAGAAACCCTGTACATGTGATGGAGGAACTGCATAGATACACTCAAATGTATTCAAAACTATGCTAAAATAACCCCTATTTGAAATCCCTGGCAAGTGCAAACGATTAACATTTTTAAATATTACTGTTAATAGTTACTTCCCAAAAATTCCTAATGATTCCCATTGAAAGTTTCCAACTATCCAGAATTGTGCAACGCCATTTATCCTTCAGTTTTTTTTAATGATATACAATATAAACTGTGTTCTGAAAAAGGTGATTTTTCTAAGACCAATTAGCCAGTTTCCTGTGACTCAAAGTATTAGAGCATGGATATGATAAAAACGTGACCTGATTTGAGTCACCACAACAATTACAACACAAAAAGTAGGATTTCTGTGGACGGTATGCATAAATTAAACAACACACACAGATTTCAAGCGACAAAAACGTGACTTATAATAAAACTCATATTTCATTATGTGTTGAGTGAGTCCCTGAGATATTGCTGGCTCTCTGTATGGTTTCCACATCAGAATGTGACTTTAGATGCAGTGTTTTTCCAATTCCCATGCCTGACCACAAACACACACTGGAGCAGGTCACTGCGGCATTGACTCATGTACCCAAACACAGACAAAAAAAGGTCTGGACATCACATTCACCACAAGATGGTCATTAATCAGAAGAAATTTCAATATGTTTGGATGAAATAAATAAATCTCAATGTGGGCAGCTATACAACATCTTTACATATCAGACATAACAATGTCTCAATTCGAGTCAGGCATTCATGCTCACATTATTTGTTTTTTTTTTTTTTTACAGTAGTTTCAAACAGATTTCAAGGGGTTTCAAAAGGGCAGAAATCTAAATATAAAATGTTTATTTTCTTAGCATGAGCACTCTATGTACTTCAACAAAAAAAAAATAAATCTATCATTTGACAGCTTGTTATAAGTTGCTAAGATGTGTAAAAGAGAAAGAGAGCTCACAGCTAAAGTTCTTCACAGATGTACAAAAAATTTCCCAATTTTTTTCTGTTTACCATAATCAAGCAAAAATGTTTGGTTTGGTTGACGTGTCTAAATCTTAGAGAAATTTTACATTTATGTTCCAATAATCAACTCATGCCTTTAAAACCCTGTGTTCAAATCTTAGTTTATCCCACCTGACAGTTGAGTTGTAAATACCTGGTAGTTGTTCTCCTGCAGATGTTATCAGGAAAGTGAGTTAAATACTTGTGGTCAACCCTGACCCTTCTCCTTGCTGCGGGTCTACTGCTCCCCGCTGTGCTCGAGGCTGTCTATGACGCGGCTCAGCCTGATGTTGAGCAGCCTGATCTGAGTGTCCAGGTGGTCGATTTTCTCCTCCAGTGTGCCCGCCCCGCCTCCTCGACGCCAGTACGCTCCAACAGGTCCTGTCATGAAGTAGACAGCCATGATGAAGCACAGAGGCAGAACGGCTCGCTCTGGGTCGCCCTCGAACTTCTGCAGGATGTAGAGGCAGGACAGGGCGAAAAGTATGACCCTCGCCAGCCAGAAGAAGCGTCCAAAAACTGCATGGAGCAGATAAAACACTCCTCCCAGGAACATGGATAGGAACCAGTAGGCCAACAGTATGGCAGCGATCAGGAGCAAGGCGCGTGCTGGGGAGTTGCTTAGAGACGTGAGGCTGAAGTAGTGGCTGAGGTTTGACGCTTCACAAACCAGAGAGGGAGAGAGACAGGAAGTATGTCATTATTAACATGTTTTAGTGTCAAATAAAGAAAAAATGTGCTGCAAGTTCATGACCTACAATCAATTCCCATCACATCAAGCAGATCTGACCAGATCTTCCAGATGGTATCCATAAAAGAGTCCACTCCATGGACAAATCGCTCTGTTGCTTTGGAAAAAAACTGAGCAGAAAGACACAGTGAAGGTTAGTGCAGGGTCATTCTACAAAAACTGATATCAGAGGGCAGCTGTATCGGCCATGTACTGTAAGTGATCTTACGATAGCATGTAACTTATGGTGATCTAGTCATTTAAACTCATCACGAAATGTTTCCTTGAAATGGCTTCAAAGACAGAAAAGCCTTAATTGAGTGAACAATTTAAAGTTAGGCTTTTATAAAAATAAAGCCTGTATTAATCATGAGAATAACTCACCTTCACTAGGTAACCTCTTCAGACCCAATACACCCGTATCTTAGACCCAGTGTTTTAAAGGAGACCTACTATGCAAAATTCACTTTTTGCACGTCGTTATTCTTCCATTTGGGTCTCACCTGCTTCTAAAAACAGCCCAACTGCTTAAGAAAACACAAGCAAGTTTTTTGGCAATGCATTCATATTTTTTAGTATCTTGAAAATGAATACTTGACAAATTGTAGCCTCTGACTGATTGATAGTTACATTGCTATTAAAACCTTCTTTTTTTGTGTGTCTTCATTTGCCTAGTATCAAGGAAGCGCCAGAAAACCGGACACTGAGCTTTTATTGTGATGCACTGTAAAATTGACATATGCAAAAAGAAAGGCATTGGCCTGCAGGCTGCCACACAAGAACACAAGGCTTTTGAAAGTAATAATTTGAAAATTATTAAAATTTTATGTTACAACTATTTCTAAGATGAAAAACGCTTTAAATGAGAAGAAAAAGCCCATGAAAGTGGCGTAGAGTCAAGAACTCTTATTGGACGCAGCAAATGCATTCAACCGGTTACATTTCTATGAGTTTTATAGCCGGTCTTGTCTGGAGCATATTCATGCTGTAAAATAATTTAAATCAAGAAAATGTTCTCAGTTGTACTGACGGGGATGGGTTTAACACTTTCAAGACAATATACCAAACTCTTTACTAGCAATGTTCTTTAAAATGATTCCCCATGTTATATTAAATTAACTTTAACCAAATATATGTCTTTTGCACTTTTTTATTTGCAACAGACTTTTAAAATATAATCTTACTTTACCTCAAAAGTAAGATCTTTTTTTCTGATTTTTCTGACAAAAAAAAAAAAAATCTCGTAAAGACATTCACACTGGCTGAACAATCACCACGTGTATGGTGTAGCATGTGAGAGAATACTGTAGTTGTCACATGATTTCTATCTTATTCCTGATTGGTTGAATTGATGGCGTTACAACCCGTCTAGAGTACGGAAAAAACGGCACAGATCGCGAATGACGTCACACTCCCCTCATTAATATTCATAAGCGTACTCTGTACTAAATTTAGCATTTTGACGTCATTCGTTATGTGTGCCATTTTTCCTTCTGTAGACTGGATAAAAAAAAAAAAGCTGTATACTGGGTCCATAGCAAGTTTTCCATCTTGAATAAAAACAGGTATATCACATGCTATGGATGTTTTGTTAACATTTTTGTGCCACTGCTGTGATACTGTGAAACCTTTCGCAATGCTATCCTATGGTACGGATACCACACAGGCGAATGTCCACAAACGTAAAATAATAACGTTTTGATCGCGTTCATTTGTGTTGATGATCATCACGTGACCACCGTAACATAGGAAGCAAACGGGCATTTTTGCTTTGGCGGCTAAACGCAGGAAATGCGCAGCTTTTCAAAATGCAGGAAGCGCAGTTGGACCAATGAGAGAGAGAGAGAGCACACAGGAAAGCTCGGGATGTCCTTCACACGAGGAGTTATCTATGAAATGATAGAGCACGCTTTCAAAGACCGATACCTTCGATGTAATGAATGAATTCGCAGTTTACAGATGATCCTGCAACCTTGAAACAAAACTGCAATGACACACATACATCACTTCTAAATAAATATATAACAAAGCATTTAGACTGGGGTTGTCAACAGACGACAAATTGATTGCATTAATACTAATATTTCAAAATGGCATCCATGATAAATTGACCAGGCCGAGCCCGCTTTTTTTTTTTTTCTTCTTATTTCCTGTTCATCATGTGTGGACTGCAAGCAGCTGGTCAGCTCATAATTTAATGCTCCCCTTCAGCGTCCTCCGCTCACCTTGTACAGGGCTCTGATGTTATCCTCTCCGAACACGCTGCTCAGAGTCTGGTAGATCCCGTTAGCTGCCCGTCTGAAGCTGTTCTGGTTGCTGCTGCCGCTCCTGCCTCTGCCCGCTTCGGCTGTGCACAGAAGGGAGGCGGAAAGCACCAAGAAAATCACAAAAATCCTGCCCTCCTTCATGGCAGCAAGCGCTCGGCGGTGTTAAGTACAAGTTAGTATCAAAATGTTTCAGTTAAAAGCCGAGGTAAAAACAGCTAGCTGCCGAAAGTGGACACCTCGCCAGGGAGACGCTGGCTGTGATGGCGGTGATGGCGCTGCTACATTCAGGGTGCCTCGGACAAAGGTGTTGTGCTCCAAATCCAGAAGGGAAAAAGTACAGTTAAGAGCGCAAATGTAATGCTTCTTCTGTTTGTCAAAACCAAATGTTCTTTTATATAAATTTACAAGTTTTACAACATGCATATAACACATGCAAAATAAGTAATATGTTATACACTTGTGTAATGTCATCATAGACATTTTGTAAAAACAGTTTTGTGATGTACTCTTAAAATTATAAACATACTTTAATTAGATATTTTGAAAAATATGCTAATTTCTAAAAGCAAATATGTGCACATAGAAAAAGAGTTATTCCTGGAGATATTATATTTCCTACATTATTTAATGCAACAACTCTCTTCGCCTCAAAGTGAGGTAGATTGAGATTAACTACAGTTTGCTGCTGCTCTCTGCTGGTCAACGAGTGATACTTCTAGTAGTGCTATTCAATAGTACATGTCGAAATTATAGATACGTATGTCCTCCATATAAAACTACAAACTGTTTATTGGTAGGTATACAGCCATTTAGTATTTTTCTGCAGAAGCATTTTAAATGAGGTAAAATATTTACAAGATAAAGGTGAAAAAGTCCTTTTGCCAGGCAAAAGTATTCATATTCCCAGTGTTGTATAAAGTACTGAAATCTCAGAGTCAAGTAAAAGTATAGGTACCTCTCCAAAATATGACTTTGGTAAAAGTCCAAGTCACTGACTGAAATTTTACTTGAGTTAAAGTCTTAAAGTATCTGAAACGTCTTGTACTCAAGTATGGAAATTGCTGTAAAAATGGATGTACTCAAGTAATGTAATGAAAAGTGCAAGTAAAAAGTAAAACAAAGCAAATGCAGTTTGAATGACTTTTTTTATATTTTGCTAAACTTGTCAAATACACTTGAAATAATGTACACAACCAAGTGCAGGCAAAATTAAACCTGCTAATAGATATACCTGCAGGCATCATTTAGTTAAGAAAATTAGGTGCTTTACCTATAGCACAAGGTTAACTTAACCTGCTTTACAACTGAACCAGCTTCTTAGTAAACCCTCCAGGACAGAAAATACAAAGTTTTTGTAAGCCTTACGTTTTCCCTTCAAGTAAGATCAGTGCTGAAAATGAGAAAAACAGAACAAAACAAGAAAAAAAGCTGTTAGGATTACTCTACTTCACAAACTATAGGTGCACACAACTGGTTATTATGCAAAAGAAAAAAAGAATTGGGAGGGAAATGCAGCTTATTTGGCATCTGAAGAGGGAGGCCTTTTTTGTAAACCTGGTTTTGAACTTGCATGCCTTTCCTATATTCGTTAAATTCAGTCTGAATTTCTATCGCTATGGCTTCTGTCCCCCTTTGAACAGAGGAGTCTAGGTAGCCTGCTACAGTCAACATTAGGCCCAAGCTAAATACACCATGTATGGAACTGAAACAATGCCCACGAAAGAGTATACTGTGTTTAAATAAGGCCATGGGCTCTCATCACCAGCTGGTGGTTCCCCGGGAGCCGTGTCCGATGTTGTGGTCTCCGTCTCCTCCTCCATGTGGCTGCTGCTGATTGCGAGACTTTCTTTGTGTTTAATGGGAGAAGGGGAACAAGTGTATCCTATTGGTGGGGGTGAACAAACCCAGGCAAGTAGGCTACCGACTATGTTGCAGTCAATCAGTAGGTGGGGTCAAAACACTTGCGTTTCTTTCCCTCTCGTTTTTTGTAACGAGTAACTAAACCACACATTGAAAATGTATCGGAGTAAAAGTACGCGATTAAGTTCGGAAATATAGTGAAGTAAAAGTTATCAAAAATGTTCATACTCGAGGAAAGTATGAAGTACTCCAAAATATAATTAAGTAAAGTAGTGAAGTGTTTTTACTTCGTTATTATACAACACTGCATATTCCTGGACTTCAGGAGCAGCAACTGCTAGTTTTCCCCCCCAACGTGTCACATGACAACAAATCGCGATGTATTTTTGTAAAAATTTATGTGACAAAATCTGGATCTGCGATGTCTGACTCAAATGTTTCAGGTGGCTCAAACTAAAAAGATAAAACAAGAGAAAGACAAATGAAAAAAAAAACAAAAACAAACAATAATAAAAAAAACAACAAACTGAAATCTGAGATTTTTAATTAAAAGATAGTTTTAACAGCTTCTATCTTTTTTTATTTCTGCATACTCTTTTCACAACAAAATAGCACATTGAGGTAATTCATGTCTTACTCTTTTTTCACCATTAGGTTGCAAATTATATGCTTTAGTTATTTATTTTAAGTATCACCTCTAATTTTTCCATAGATCTATAGAGGACTCAAAGGAAATGTACTTTTTCTTTTCAAGAAAGGGGTTTCTTTCAATTAATCCAAAATGTTTTATTTGTTCTAAAATAGAGCTAACGTTATTTACAATTCTACGGTTTTTGAGCATAGTGACAAATAGATTTCACATTGACAAGTTTTATTTATCAGCAGCAATAAATAAAATGGCTTCCTCACCATTTTTGCCAACACAAAATAATCATAATTGTGAAGTGGAAGTACTTGATCAATTCTGAAAAGTTCAACATACAGTTGTTTCAGCCCCTGAGTCAATACTTTTTTCATCCACCTTGGGTTGCAGTTATGGTCACTTATCTTTGGAGCTATACTTGCTTTTTAGCATCAACTAGGACCAACTTCCCTCCTCCTGCTAAGAAGAAGTGTCCAAATAGCATGATTCTGCCACCATTATATTTTACTTTGGGGATGCCGCATTCATGATGATGTGCGGTGTTGGGTTTCCACCACTCATCAGTTATGTGCCCCTTTGTGTTTGTCTGTTTCAAAAAGGCTTGTAACATGACAAAATATTAAAAAGTTAAAAAGGAGTGTGAATACTTTTGTGAGGCAAAAGTGTGAATACATTCACAACGCGTTTATTTGTGTTGAAATGCCTGGCTGATTAATGGCCAGCTGACAGAGGGCAGATGAGTGACCTAGCAAATAAAAACTATGCCAAAAGCTTTGAGGAACGTCCCCTAAATGTTAGACTTAGCAACATGGATATGAAGGTTACAGATTTTACAACCTTGAAGGATACAGCACCATGAGGTAAGCAAAAGATTGAGTGTACAGTCTGCTGACCTGTATTCATTTGCACTTGCTTATCATAAAAAAATCAACAATTCTAAATGCTTTCACATCATCACAGCTGTCAAGGAGCAAAGGACACAGGAACTGCTTTTTCATCAACTCTTGTCTCCTTGACTGAAAATCTGCTCCAGCCACACCCCAGTGCTTCTCAGTAGTATTTCATTTCAAGGTACTCCTGCAGTGAATTTAGCTGGTGGCTTTGACCTTTGCATTGTGACAAAAAAGTAACTTTGTTTCTATTGCCGTATCAATTTGGAAAGCACGGCTACTCCGAGATGTTATGGTGAGCTGCATAGAGTAAACTGGGGGGAGATTTTTACTGAGATATTTGATGATGTTCCATAAGTAGGTAATGACTATTTTTCTTATGTTTCTACCCTTTGGAACTCTCCTCCAAACTCTCCTGATTTCTTCTATGCCCATCTTTGTGCCTTCCTTTGTCTCCCACTATTCTGGCCCAAGGCATTGCATGCTCTTTTGTAAGCCATGGGACGTTTTACCATTAGCAACCCTGACTTTTTAACTCGGTCTCTCTTGCCTTCTTCCTGTCTTTTTTCTCTGGCTGCAGGCTAAAAATCTCCAGCTAGTTCATCAGTCGTGACCATATATCCCATCCATTCCTTCCCCAGGCCAAGCCTGAGGCGATGAGAAGGCTGCCTTGGGTATGCTCCACAAGTGACTGGCCTTCTCCCATAGACCAAATCCCAGGGCCAGACTAAAATGATCCACCAGTGGTGAGAACAGACACACACGTGCATGCAAAGTCCTGCTGACTTCCGCGAAAGTGTGAAAAGCTTGTTTGTTCACTTGTGTGCTTTCATTAATCTGCATGAGTGTGTGTAAGCCATGAGGCGGGTCCATTAGTGTCCAGATCTAATGTACCACCCAACCTCCACCTCACCTCCTTCAGTTGGCCCAAAACCCATTTTCATAGTTAATGATTGCAACTCCACTTAAAAAAACAAGCCACAGCTCGCCCTCCGCTTATCTATTCTACATGCCAACAAAGAGAGCCATTAGCGGTTATTCTTCAAGCTATATTACAATTTTCACTTAAAATAATGCACGTGTCTGCTTGTCTGGCTCTCAATTAAGTAATTTTTCATCTGTTAATGAGTTTGGGAAGTCAACAGCGTCCTTGAGCGTTGGCCGAGGCTGAATAAACACCCCGGCGAGGGTGTAGAGGCGTGCTGCGATTTAGTGCTATCAACAGTGCATCCATCCATGGCCTTTTTTTTTTTTTTACATCTTAACTTCTGTTGCTCTCCCTTTGAAAGCTCAACCTTTGTTTCCATCTGTCTCCTTCCCCATGATCGTGTGTGTGACGCTCTCTTTTCTTTAAACTCAAATGCTTTCCCCCATCCCATGCTCCTGGCTGAGTTCAAAAGTGTGGAGAGGCGGAATTAAGTGGCTGTCTGAGGATGCGTCTTCAAAGTAGGGCTTTGAATGATAAGAGTTAAGAAGGGAGTCAAATGAACACAACTGTGATTTCAATCTGCCTGTTACTGGTGAATGCAAAAGCATCCTGATCTGTTTTATCTGCTGACCTTAAACTTATGGCTTTCAGGGATCTTTATTGATAACAGAACTGATTTCCCATACTTACAGGAAGAATCGCAAATGGCAGATTCAGTTGGGGAACAGTCTTTTCCCCAAGTGGAGGAGTCTAACTATACAAATATACGTTTTGGGGTTGAAATATTGAGGATATAGATTTGATCTGAGCTAAAAAGCTAAGCTATTGTTTACATATGTGGCTACATTTTGACCCTCATCTTTGGTCAAGTGATATGGATCATGACAGTAATATCAATATTCTTCATTTCCCGTGTAATATTCCCATCCTCTGGGTCAGATAGAGTCAAAAGCTTTACCATCTTTTGGTTGCTTGTTTCAGAGCTGCTGCTCCTCTTTTTTAACCAGAGACAGTTGAGGTTGTTCAGGGATCTCACCCAGATGGCTTTTATCACCTCGTTTAGTAGTTTTTCTGTCACATCCCACTGTGAGGAGACCTAAAGGCAGGCACAGTACACCATAGAGGGACTACATTTCCCTTCTGGCCTGGGAATGCCTCTGGGCCTCCCGGTAGTCCCCAGTCTCAGTGGAGATGGACATCTTGGTATCTCACCAGGATGTATTGCTGAGGAGTGGATTAGTGGATGACAGTAGAGGGATGGATGTTACCTACATTGTTGAATTGTTTCATCAGGCAATACATACTTTCAGAAATGTGTATGTTGACTTCTTTTTAGATTTACAATTATTGCAGCACAAAAACACCAGTGAAAAAAATGTCCAAGAATGTTGCTTTTCAAGAAATGAAAGAAATATTTGACACATAATTGTAAATTCACACAGCTTACCAGCTTTTTGAAGCCTTTAAAAAAACCCTTCAAACTAAAACCAGATACAAAGAATTTATTGCCAAACTTGACTTTTAAAACAGATACTAATGTTACAGAATAATTGCATTTCATTTCATTACATGTCTCAATCCACATTAATTGGACTTCACACTAAGCAAAGGAAAAACAGTTCAGGCATTATTTCTTATGTTGTCCCCAGAAGGAATGGCACCCAGGGAGGTGAGCCATACTGCTCACATCCAATACTGGGGGTGTCTTGAAACACCAAAACAAACAAACAAAAATGAGAGACAGAGGTTCACAAAGCAGACACCCCCTTTAAATAACTACATCTTAAGATCCTGAATCACTACAAACAGGATCAGTGACAAAAGGCATCAGTGGTGGTTGTCCTACTGACACTGGGACCAAAACTGACCTTTTGCTGAGAATGCAGACACGACTATTGACTGCAAAGCCCCGTCAATATTCCTCATACGCTCTCTTCCCAAAATATCTAAAGGGACATGGCTGGAAGGCTTCTCCAAATCCACAAAACACATTTAGACCAGACCACTAAACTCCATGAGCTCTTACAACAAGCCCATGAGGGTGACGATCTTTTCTTACTCGTCAGTTTGCAAATGAAAAAAAGGTGAGGTAATATGAAGTGAAACCAAATACACATTTATTTTTCTTTTGGATCTTTTTGAATGTTATTACATTTAGAGTAAATAAGTTAACACTCCCTAGATGCTATTTGTGAAAATTTTTATTTTACTTTTATATTTGGAAACACTTCATGAAATAATTTCTGTCTTGAAGGTTGCTGCACATAATGTGGAACTGGTAGGATTTCACTTTATTGTTAATAAAACAAACTTCCTCGTCCCCCCATAACTCCTCTCTGAAGCATGACTGGGAGATCAGATGGAATAAAACATTAACCTTGTCCTGCTGTTGTTGAAAAAAATGGATGGGGTTTAAACAAAACATTTTTCTCTTTTTTCTATTTCTTTACCTTTCTTGAGTTATTATGTGCCTGCAGTAGAGATTCGGCTTGAAAACAGTTCAGATCAGCAGAAGTCCCGACGCTCTATTTGTGCCATTTCAGAACATCCTGTGTGACTGGTGACACTTGAACTCATCCCAGAGTAGCTGCTCTTAAACCTGAAATGGACCATCCCTATCTGGAGGGCCAGAGGGAGCAAAGGCAGGCTGTAAAACTCAGAGAGATGTAACAGGATGAAAGCTCTCTCCTAGATCTCTGATATACTGTGGCATTTGGCTGAACTTCACATTTCACTTAGCCCCAGCTCCACGAGCTGAGCTGGAAAAACTCTGATAAGTGTAAATTAGTCGTTTCTTTTCTCTAATTCTGTCTTCCTTCAGTGATCTTCTTGTGCTCTTCTCAGCCTCCTTTTTTAAGTGAGCTCTCTGTCTCCAGTCAGAGCTGAGTTTTCTCCAGAACAAAGGGTCCACTTTGGGAACAAGACAGGGCAGAGAGGTAATTTGAGAACAGAGACAGGACCTGATCCATAACAGGGTTACCTCAAGGTATGAATCCGTTTAAGTTCACAGAATTAAATATGTGACAAATGTTGTCATTTACCGGATTGCTGCTATTACTCATCCTGCTTAAAATAATTCTGACACAATTGAAAGAGAAACAGGGATATTATAGAATCATAATGTGTGAAACACAGAGTCCAGCATATTGTTTGATTTTTACAAGTTGATCGCAGACAAAAGCTCCAGAACAATCACAGACGAGGGCAAATTTGTTCTTGTCAGGATGTGGAAAAAGTTTTAAAATAATCTTGTACTGCATCATAGTCTCAACCTAAACCTAAAAATACTCTAATTTTTATTTGAGTACATTTAATCAATAACACAAATAACCCAAATCCCTCTTAAATTATATGTATTTAATATTTTTTTTAGCCATATCTGTTTTGCTTCTATTTAATTTATTTGAATTTTGAAGAACTTTTGATTAGTCACTCATAATTTTCTATATCCCTGGAGCATAAATATAACAGAGGTTCATTTCTTTTATTCATTGGGGCCTATAGGCTGGATGAGAACCCATATTTATCATCCCACCATGGATGGCAAGCAGGAAAAGAAAAAAACCTTTATAGCTCACTGTCAGAGAAACGCACAAAAGACCATCTGGTTGGAGGATCAGCAAGTCTACATTACCATCTTAAATGGTAATGTATCAATAATTTATTAGATTTATATAAATTAAGCAATCTCCTAACTTTTCTTATTAGAGACATATATTTTTGCATATTCTATAATAAATGATAGCTAAGAGATTTTGTATTCAGTAAAAAATACAGAATACACATTTAAATAATGACAAGAGTATTAAAGATGTAACTTCTAATTAGAAGTTTTTTTTCTTGCCCTGGAGTCTAAAGAAAGGACCCATGACCTACTTTGGAGTTTTAGCTGATGTTAATCTGAAGTAAAGGCCTGAGAGAGAGAGGAGAAGAAAGGCAGGATGGACTCTGGACAAACTGGAGGTCTGCTGTGCTCAAATGAAACTAAAAGAGTTATTGGTCATCAATCTCTAGGTTTGGATGAAGGAAGCAAAAATAAAAAAGGCATTTTATTCTCACTATTAAGCAGGGTGGGGGATGTGTGATGCTGTGGACCCATTTTATGTCTAAAAACATCGGGAACCTTTTGAGAGGACGTGGTGTCATGAAACATTTTATATATCAAAAGATTGTAAACATTTTGTGGAATCAACAAATACACTGGATTTGAGTTGTCACAGAGTCTTTCAGCAGAATAATAATGTAAAAGATGCAAATCAACACCGAAATGGTTCACAAAACTCCTAAATAACCTTCTTTTATGAAAACATGAGGTTTGAACTGGAAATAACTGGAGCGAGGAGTCAGCCAAGCAAAAAGGGCTTGTGCAAAGTGTCGATTTGTGATTTTGTCAAAGGCAACTACTATTTGAAATGGGGATCTGTTTCACTTTCTATAGAGGTACTCAAATTAAATGTTGGACTTCTCCAACATTTTCATCGTGAGATGATGTTATAAAACTGAATTCTTTAGGACTCTTTTACATCTTTTGCAAGAATGCTAAAAATGTAGTTGTCTGTGTGTCTCATTATGCTGTCTTATTTTAAAACAGGTTTTTAAATCCATGCAGATACACACTGCATGTCCTTGAAATATCACTCTCCTATATTCATATTTGAAGCCTACCATAAGTGCCAAGAGATAGTTAGGTGAGCTGCTCCGGGGCATCTAATCTCCCGGGTTTATTGCTCTGGAGCTCTCATTAAGATGTGCTCTGAATGGAGAAGCTCTCCCACCATCCTGAAATATTACTCTGCAGCTACAGCCAACACATTATGTTTGACATTTTTCACTTAGTTCATCTGCTGATGGCCATGGAGGCTGAGGCGCAGGGAACGCTTGTTTGTCGGTACAGCTCAAGTTACGGACACTGGACCACCTGTTCAGATATAGCTGTCACTGGAGTTAATTAATATAATATGCCTCTGGTTGAAAACAAAATGTAATAGATGAACTGTAGATACATTTTAACTGGTTCTTTCTTTACTTTCTTATGCTTAATTAGCTATCCACAAGGACATCTTTTGACCATGTGTGCATACATTTTCATCAGTTTTTTGGACTGATGTAGCACTCTGCAGGGTATTGATTTGTTTGCACGAGATTCTTTTGACTAACTTGAAAATGACTATAAATTTAGTGTTTCCTCCTTTTATAGGTGTGTATTAATTTATGATGTGGAGCTCCATTTTTTCACTACTTTAATCTCCCTGCCTTCTGTCTTCTACTTTCATTTGTTCTCTCTGTGTTTAACTCTTTAATTTATTCTCCTTTGCTGATCTCTCTAAGCTTTCCTTCTGTATACTTTATTTTTCCCCACTGCTCCGTTCTTCTGCTCCATTTGTTGTTAGTCAAAATGAATTTCCTTGACTTTGTTCTGTTTTGTCTTTAATGTTTCTTCTTACTTCTACAGAATGTCAGAAGCATATTATGAGAATGTGAATCTTTTAAAACGACTGAAAGGCAGACCTGAGCTTTTCCTCCCTCCATCCCAAAAACTGGCGCACTAGCAACTGATAAAGAGGGCGAGCAAAAATAACTCGGTAGCTAATAAGGCTTCGGTGAATAGTAATTAATTTACTTCATGAACATTATCACTACATACCAATTAGCAATTGCTATCCCAGACATTAATGCTGTATCTTGGTATTTGAATTATTTTGTTTTTCTTTTTAAATTTTGTCTATTCATTCCCCTGAAATGTTCCCCCGGCATTCCTGTGGTCTAAATTGCTCTTAATGAGATAGAAGAGAGAGGTTTCTCCAGTTTTATGCAGATTATAGAGTAACTCAGCACTGTCCCTCCTCCACCTGTTGCTGCACACTGTCAGTCAGCGGACTGAACGTCAAACGAGCACCCACCCACTTGAGTTTATTTTATAGTAACTGTTTTAACAAAAACTTTGTAATTTGAGTATTTTATATAGGTTTATTACTGTGGGATAAAAGCTCCAGATTCGCATCGTATAACTAAAGGAGAAGCTCTCACATTGTAGCTAATTTACTTCTGCACACAGAAGTGTGCTTTGTCTTTGGTTCTAATACTTAATCTTTTAATTATTAAGTTGATGCTAATATGTTAGCATCAGCAGCTAATATATTGCTGTTATCTATTTAAGTAGATGTATCTGTTGTTTCATTTCAAGTCTGAAAGTACTTCTGTCATCATCATGTTTAAAATAAAGTAGCCTGGAACCTATCGTAGACTTATATTATATCATGCTGCACTATACTGTTAGCTAGTGCCCCAAAGTGATTACAGTAGTTATTACAGCTAAAATCAGTTTTATAAAACACACCACACTTACGTTTTCTTTTTTCATACCTATCTATAGAAAATAAAAATTGAAAACACATCCAGCAACTCACCCTCATTACAACACAGATTTAGAGTGAGTTTATTTCAGCCCCACTCTATTATTTACAGTGAGCACACAGTGAGGGGTTGCATGTTGGATCTATTCTGGGTTCACTCAAGCACATTCAATCAGAGATCAAATCATTCAGCCTCATGTTCTCTGTAATCATGATTCATCAGTTTACCTTGTTGCCTACAGAGGGCAGTAAAACATAAGCCGTAGCTGGACTGGAAGAGCAGCAGGAGTTGAGGGGAATTACTCACCTGCATATGAACTTGCCTGTACTGGCAGACTAATGCCTCATGATGCCTTATTTCAAAGAGAGGTTGAGGGTTGGAACGGGTGAGGCAGAGTCTCAAAGATATACGGCTGGAGTTGATGGGCAGAGGTGAATTTGTTCTTTGCTTCTTTTTGTTTTAGTGCTGATCTTTTTTTTTTTTTCCTCTGCAGGAGTCATTAAACATGACGTTTTAATACCTGTGAGCTATCTCTCTGTTTAAAATATGCAGCCAGTGAAATTACCAAACTATTTTTTGACAAGATGAATTTACCCTGTGACTTTGAATCAAGAAATTCTCCCTTTATGTCTTTTTTTTCTTAGTATGTAATACCTCAGACCCCCACCTTCACCGCGATGGATGTACCTCCATCCATCTTCATTAGTAGCTGGCAGCTCAGCTCACACACTCTCCTGCATGTGCACACACTGACCAGATGGGTCGTTTCCCACAGAGGGGACACTCAGGACAAACACCTTTACTCTCTACAGATCAGCAGACGGCGTGACTATGCAGTTTGTGTGCATGTTATTCACATTAAAAACATTCTGATATGGAAGGGTTTGCCTATAGCAAACAATGAGCCAATGCAACCCTGCAAACTCAACCAAAACAGATGGAGGAATGGCAGTGTTGGATTTTTTTTTTCTCCTGTAAGGACGGTTCAAACTTAGTTCACCTGTATAGAGTTGTGAATTCCTTGTTTATGTTCTTATGAAGATTGTTATTTTTAGAAACAGGGAAGAAGCCCGGTTCCTGAGAGAGGAAACATGAGAAAGGAAAACATGCAGTAAAGCTATTTAAAATAGAACATGGTCTAATATGGAAAACTAATTGAGATTTTAGGCTTATTCTGATTTTCTTAACAGAAAGAAGTTGGTATTATATCAGTCCTTTATCATTGAATTATTTATTTATTTATTTTTTTTACATTTCAGTTTGAAAACTGAAAGCCCTATATTATATATATATTCACACACAGATTAATAAATTCCAAACACTTATTTTAGATATTTTTTTATGATTCCCTCATAAATATATGAGTCAGCAAAGGGAAGCATTTATTCTCCAAAAACGTCTTGTAGGCCAAAGCATAAAATTTTTTAATCACCGGTCTTGTACGAAACACTGCCATAACATTTAAATATGTAACTGAAATAAACACTTCATACATCACTTGTATATCTGTACAATATCCTAGTTTCTTTTTTTTTTTAGCTGAATTACTGAAATCAGCTTTTCACCCACTAATGACACAGAATTACCTGCAAACAAACAAAATCTAGCTTCTGCATATGACATTTGTGTCAGGAAGCAGTGGGAAAAGTGTGAAACAAACGTCTGATGAGTGAAAAAAAAAATTCACAGAGCACACCTGTTATTTAGAAGTGTGTGCTTTGTTAGAAGTCTGTGCTTTGTGTTATTTTTAAAACGTGAGAACTTTCAGAGGTGTTTCTCACAATTAATTTATGCCGTCTCACCCAAATGCCTTAATATTCACAACTGACACACAAGATTGAACAAATAATTTTAGAAGATTACTTAGCAAAGATAGAAACTTAGCAGCTCGGATTTAAAAAGTTAAAGTGCACCACAGGTTCCTTTAAAAATGTTGTACAAGTGAAAAATATTTGTTTAGACTTCCAGCAATTCCAGTGAGGACTAAGTATACAATGAATGGACTCACACTCTGTTTTAAGTGTTTTACTCTTAGGACAGAACTATATTTTCTTCTGAGTAAAAGCCTTAGCATACCCACGCTGAACACAAAACAAGCTTCCTGTAGAAACATTGCTGTAGTCAATATTCAGATCTAACCACTCAGACCCAAAAACCCTGCTGTGCTTTTATCACAAATAAGAATGTGTCCTGGCTCCGAGTCAGTGTAAATGGACATGTGCACCGGAGTGAGAGTGACAAAGTGTGCACTGTCTTACTGCTGACAGCACACCCAGGAGAGTGAAGTCTATTCACTGTTATGGTAATTGCTGCACAGGAAAAGATGTTGCCAAATGAGTGAATGAACGAATAAATGGATGCAAGAACCAAAAACCAGATAGAGAGGGGATTTTCTTCTTTCTGTTTCAGATTTCCAAGTTATGCATCAGTTGCCTCATTTTCTCTGCCTCATCTTTCATTGAGTTTGTCTTCATATTACCAAAATCTCTCCTGCTCAGCCCTGCCAGCCTTTCATTTAACACAAAAAGGAAAAAGGTCTAAGCAGCTCCCAGGCCCACTCTCTTCTCTCTTCTTGCCTGACTTCTTCACCTCCTCAGACCCATTTCCTATTTCCTCGTAATGAAGGAGCCACAAAACCCCCAAAGTGACATTATTAAAGCATGTAATAACACTCCTTACACGTTTGGTTTATTGTATGCTCTGCTTCCAGTCAGGGAGTTCCCTGCCCAGGCAAGTACAACAACAGAGGTCTAGTTGACAAACCTGCCAGGTCCAGCTACAAGCATCCAAAGATTACGTTTTCTTTCTTCGGCGTGACCGAGTGAGGAACCAAGCAGCTTCACCTCTAGTTTCTGCTGCGCTTTCAGGCAAATCAGAATGAATTGAATAAGTTATACACAAATATCTGTGTCCACCAGTGATAATTAAAATATGTTTTTATTTGAGGTTTGATATTAAATTGACTTCAGCCTTTTTACATTCATTTGTATTTTTACCTCCAGTTTGTGAAACTTATGCTCCTTTTTTAAATAATCATAGTCTTTCTGCCCCAAATCAGACTGCACGATGTGATCCACCAAAATAAATCATTTAATACAATCTAAATTTACATAGACAGTAACACTGATATTTACAGTTTAGTCATAAATTTAAAACTGCAACTTTTGGAATATGAGTTAACTTGTACCTGCATATTGCAGTATTGTAAACAATTATTTCAGAATCAGAATCACTTCTTTAATGGGAATTTTGGCTCCTTTCGGAGAGCCGGTTCTTGTGGCTCGGCTCCCAAAGAAGAGAGGGCTCTTTCAGCTCCCAAACAGCTCTTAGTTTATTATCATGTGCAGTCCCATATAATAACATAACTTGGCAAACTGGAATGTTTTATATGGTAAATTATTTTTCATTTAATGTTCCCTATATGAGAAGCCTTGTACTTCCTTAAATATTTGCTGACATTCTTACTTTTGTGACATTCTGCAGAGAAATGAAAATGTCTTCTTAGATTATCTGTGGTCTTTTTTTTTGTGCTTACAATCCATTTTATTAGGGGTAACCTCTCCTCCCCTAACACAATATTTCCTTAAAACAATGAAATACTAATGATTTGGGAGTCAAAATCTCTTAAAGTTTGAATGTTTAATAGGGAAGATTTAAGGTCAGTTATGGACTGACGACACATAGTTTAACTTATGTGCTGCGATTTCCTCGGAAAGTGGTGAAGATGAGTTTATTAAGAAATCCAGAGGAGGAAAGTACTTGGAAACGTGTGCTTTGACGTTTCAGGAAAATCGCTCTTCTCCTCTGAGTGTTTAGAGATTCAGTCCTGTGAAGCTCTCTGATGCTTCTCATTATAAATTTAATTCTCAGTTTCATGGGTACACCAAGGTCTTTCTGTATGCACATGACCACACACAGCCATGCTCAAGTTCCTTATTATATTTTTTAAAGTCTGATTCAGTATCCTGATGAAAAGGAAGGGATGAAAGATTAACTGTGTCCTTAAACATATTTGTGTGTGCCAGAGTTGGCTTTGACCTAATTTCCTCCTCTACATGCTGAGTAAATGTGTCGACCTTCTGATGTCTTCAGCGACTCCCACCAAGAGGAATGCGTTCGTGTGTAGGTGTTTGTACACAAGTCATCTGCACTGCACAATTAAGTGCTACAGTTTTCTCAGATCTCCGTCTCCCTATGAGTCCGGCTCCATCTGACATTTTTATCTTGTGCGGAGATGGAGAGGAAATGAGGGAAGAAGGGAGTGAAGAAAGGAGGGAGGGAAGGCTATGAGGAACAGTTGGAATCCCTTAAAATCTCTCCTCTCCTGCTCTTTTGAAATCCTAATATCCCAGTATCAAAGCACCACTCTGGCTCTTTGTAGAAAATGGATTTTTCTCAATTTTTCTTCGTCCCCTTTTCTCCATTTATTCCATTTATTGTTGTTTTTATCCTCTTGTACTGCAGGCAACTATTTCATTTTCTTCTTGTAGTACAGTCTGCCAGTCTATGTAGTAATTTTTTGCTTGTTTCTACCGTTCAATCTCATTCTGAGCAATAGTGCATTTCCATGATCTTCAGAGAAACAACATCCCTCCATTGTCCATACCCGATGCCAATCTGGGAGTCATCGGGCGAGAGGTGGAGAACACTCAGAACTGGTCAAAAGTGCATCTCAAAAAAAGACAGACACACACAGGACTAACAACCATACACACAAACTGTATGCCATAGGGTAATTTAGAGAGACCAATTAGATTAACAATTTAGAGAGACCAATTAACCGAACAGTCTTGGTTTTGGGCCATGGGAGAAAGTCAGAGTACCTGGTTGCTGGGACAACAGGAGCTAACAACAGGCAGAATATTCACTCTAACTGCATGAAGTGGTAGAAAGAAAACCCTCTCAACCATTAGGTAAGAAAATTACAACAGTGGGGCCTCAGATTGGGGGTTTCTTCAAATTTACCACACACCTCTTTAGCTATAGAGCAGAACACAGTCCAGATTTCGTTTCAGGTCAGATCTCAGGCTATTTTTGGATAACTACTTCTCCAAGTCTGGCTCCTTTACTGTCACTGGGGTGATACCCCTAAAGCCAGATTATGATGCTGGAACCCAGGGCCTTTGCCTGTGACCAATCTTTCCTTAAGGTCCTTAAGGAGCATAGCTTTTAGGGCATGTAATATTGTTTTTGTATCCTGGCCATTGGCTTCTTGTGCAATTCTGCTGCAAAAAAAAAGCTTTCAGGACAGTCTGGGCTTCCTCCCCTTCACTTAGTTCGTCTCCGGTAGACTTTCTACTGGGCCAATCAGCGAAGAGAAGGAGAAGTTGTGAACAATGACAATGAATTTCAGTGCTTGTTTTATAATTGTAGTCTGCCTGTAATTTCAGCAATGGCAACGGAGGAAGTGAACAAAGCTGTTTAGACCATTTTGGACATGCTTCCTAATATTGAATTAACATTAACAGCCATCTCATTTGGAGCGGCACTTCTCTTGTTGCAATGGAGGATGATTGTTTGTAGCACGGGCAATTTCCGGTAAACTTCATAGCATTAAAGCAGTGCACTAAATGCGTCACGGGCAAACATTAGCGATTGGGTAAAATTTAAAACCTCCAAAGTGTCCTCCACTCCAGCAAGCAATTGTTTCTCAATAGCCAAGATCTCAGACCCTCCATATGAAGCAAATAACATAAGACAGGGGGCTGTTTTTTACCAGGCTGTTTATGTAGTCTTGGTGCACTGAAGAGCTTTAGATTGCTCCTCTTAGTCCAACTTTCCATGGACAAAATTCAAACAACACAGTCCACAGGATAATGGAGGTATCTAAGCTCCTCTATTTTGACATAGAAGGGATCTATTTATTTGTCATTGTTGTGGGGAGGCTGGTGCCGATCCCCAGTGGTCAGTGGCCAAGGGGCTGTTTCCACAGAAAGGCCACCGCTAGGATCCAACACCAAGATCCACTTAGCTGCAAGACAGCAGTCAATCTTTACATGAAATAGTTTTCTTATTGTCATTTTGATGTAGAAAAAGCATTTATCTGATGAAAGAAGGGCGTGAAAGAGTGATTGTACTACTGCCATTGTTGTCCCAGTCTGTGGTCTTATTATTTTATGCTTGCAGCCATTTGGACATTTTGTCTGGTGTCAAACTGCATTGAGAACAATTTGAATTTGACTTTAATCATCTTAAGAATTCTTCAAGCATATCTTATTATAGGTGTTTGGATACTAAACAACAGGATGCAGAAAGAGAAGGAAAGAAATCTTCCTTTCAATATCCATGTGAAGTGCCATCAAAGCACAGTGTGTCAGCGGAAGAAAGACAATGCGCCCATTAATAAGATGTTAGCAAAACCAGTGGGGCAGAGCAGTTTTGACAGATGGCCACAAACCCCATCTTTGCAACCATCGTCACATGGATGCAGTTTCGTTTGGCCTTGGAACAACTCCTCTTCTTTCATCTTTTGAAATTCTCAATTTCTAACCCAAAACCATTCCCCTCTATGTCAATTCTCCCCTCTTTCACTCTGGGTCGCTTTCGCACTAGTGCCTTTTTATTCACCTAAAAGCTCGACGATTCAACTGTGCATTACTAACTGAATTTTCATTATCCCACCACTAATTTTCCACAGGCTGCATCATGCTTAAATGAAAAGTGCAAATCAATGATTGGCATGATTCCAACTCATACGTTGTATTTAGAGTTGAGGGTCATCTGGGGAACCAAGTCTTTCCTCAGGGACTGTGTGCGTGTGTGTGTGGGTGGGGGTGTGCTGGAGTGTGTGCGCGGGCGCGCATGTGTGTGTGTGTGAAGACTTATCTTGTAAATCTGGCCTTGCTGGCGTTTTAGGAAGTTAGATTCTTTTTTCTTTCGATTGCTCTTGTTAATAACCTTCTGAATGGGTGAGTTATTAGGAACTGAAAGATAATTTATCAGCTTAAAAGAAATCTAAGTATTTTTTTCAGACTCATTAGCAGTTATTGGTCTGTCTCTTTAGTTGTTCAAGGTGCTTGTGCAGCTGCTATTTGCAACAAAACCTGCTGAGTGTCCTAACCTTCATTTAATGTCATGTAACTTAGATCACATTGTCTGATAAAAACATTGAAACAGTTTTAGAGCTCCTCTCTTTAGAACCAAAGGTCACTGGGCTGGGACTCAAACCTGGACCAAGACCTCCATATATTGGTCATACTTTTCCACTGGGCCACCATTGCACCCCTATTTGTAACTTAAAAAATTTTTTTGGGGGGGAAAATTAGATGAACTCATAAGAATTATGTGCCAACTAAAAATGTTGATATGGATGGATTGTTGTTAATGTAGTCACTGATTATCAAGGCAGCTCTGACATCATCACTGCTGTTCATTTTTCATCCTGCACCAGGAAAGAACCACACAACCTCAGATGTGCACATGTTTTGGGACTGTCAATTGTACATCACCTAGATACAATATAAATGCCCACTGACGTGAATATGACTGATGATTTCTTCATTCACCAAAAAAAGCAGAGAGAACATAAAGTTAAAAGTTAAATAACATCAAATAATAGAAAGCTGGACAGCAGAGTGAGAAAAAGTGGTCAGTTTGTCCTACAGAAGCCTGAGCATAACTACAGAAACCGCGCTACAATATTTTATATGTTAATGGGTGCATCATGTTAGCAGCAAGTGAACATCTTGTCCTCATACTTGATGTGTTAGAAGGAGAATTTGATAAAGTACAAAAATTTAAAGGCAAGGCAACAATGTCACAACAATCTGTAATGCACTTTGCCTTGCAGTGTATTTGAAAAGTTCAAGACAGACAGAAAGACAGAGAGAAATTTAAACAGAACAGCTAAAGTGAATGCTGTATTTTGCTCAGTTCTAACATATGATCGTTATGACTGCATTTTGAATATCAGAGGGTTTGATTGTCTCTTTTCAAAGGAGCTAAGATGCCATTTTCTTCAAACCGCTTCCCAATATGAGCAGCGAACTTCAAATGAAAGGTTTGTAGCTAATTAAAATAGCTGATAGTATCATCTCTGCTCATCTACTGTCCTAATGAGATGTGTATTGTGTGTCTGTGCTACCAATTGTTCTCTGATATGTCTCCTTTTCTTCTAATAAATTATTGTTGTTAAATTGTAACTCAAGGCACTAATATATCTACTACTGATACAAAACCACAATAAATGTTCTTAAATCTAGGAGCACTGCAGGCATGACAATCAAACTGCATGTTCATTAAATATAAAGCAGTTGTTAAATTTCTGGCTTTGGCTCTCAAACAATAAAAACATCAAATCTTGTACACTTACAGGAACAATTTATCGCTACTTACAGACCTTTGGTTTTGTTGCTTTGTAATTATGTTAATTAATAAATTAATTAACATTAATTTATGTTAATGAAAACAAATTAGCATACATAAAGTGTGGAAACCAAAAAAATATTCCTATATTTGACTGAGTAAAACAAACAGTACTTCTACTTCTGCTATAACTCCTACTGCTGCTAATACTACTGATATTATTGACAATAATATCAAGACTAATAGGTGTTTTTTTCGTTATTTTAGTGATACTTTCCCTTGCAATGGCTGCAGAGAAAATGGGTCAAATCATTATAATTAGCTTCTTGTCCCCCTTTCTTTACATTTAATGTGATGTTCCAAAAGCTGTTCTTACAAGCTTTTTTTTATATCTCAGTCCTTTCAAACTGACTATAATAAATCTGAAAGATTTTTATACATGTGAAAGGCTCTTCAATTTTCTTTTATTTTTTCCAAATGTTTTTTTAAACGGAAAAGAAGAAATCAGGCGACAATACCTTTACACCTCCTTTAAATATAATCTTAAATAATTTTTATACTAAATTATTCAAAATTATTGTCTTGAAACATTAATTTTTCATAAATGAACATAATTGTAGGAACATGTGTGGATTGCAGTCCAAGTTAACCTTTTTACGAGCTTGTAAATACAATCTGATTTTATTTCTGCTTCGAGTGAAGCCATCATGAAAACTGTAGCCCACAAATCATTCCAGCTGACAGTGAAAATATTCCACTAACTATGTTCATTTGTCACAATATGGGTGACGAGGGATAAAGTACTCTGTATTGTTTTTAGCAGAGTATATAAAACGTCTTACAAGCAAGTGGAGCTCAGCGCTAACACCAAGTCCAGCAGAGTGGCCACAAATACTAGGAGCAGGTTTGACAGAGCTGTGACAGGAAGTGCCTGTTTTAGTTGACACTTCATCTGTTTCAAACTGAAGACTTTTTCTAAAAGTAGGCCCTATCACAGTGATTTCATTTCACACAGTAGAGCACAAAATTGGTCCTTTTTAAGCTTTTCCTCCATAGAACATATCATGTTATTGATGTACAGGGAAGTTTCATGCATTTCTTCTACCACAAATCTGAAGGCTCTGCAGATTTGTGGTTGGTCAACAACAACCATTATCTTCACACTGAGGTAATATTTTATAAAGAAGAGAAAAAAAAGGTGTGCAGTAGCTTTCCCAAATTTGGGACCCAGAACTTGCACCTGGTTTCTCTAATTAACTTGAAAGGTTAAAGATATTATGAACATCTCCAGGAAAAGGTCTCTGGATGTGATTGAACTCTGTTAAGTCTAAAGGGTATCTTCATCATGGAAAACATTCCCTCACTAAGTATTGCTGTTTTTATAATTGCTTGTGGTTTCATAGACTTTTTTCCCTCAATCTTATGTGGGCCATTTGATTGGCTTGATCAGTTAACCCTTGTGGGAATGCGTTGTGTTGCTTAATAACATACTATTGCCTTAATTATCCCTTCAATCACTTACAGCAATGTTGAGTTTAAAAACACTTTTATCTTCAAAACTTTTGAAGATTTTTGCACAATTGTTTTAACACCAGTTTTTTTTGTACGACTACTACAGCTAATGATAAGAATAATACCCTTATTTAACTTTTGAATGGATAACGTTTTCATTTTATAGAGAACGGCAGAACAGTGAAGCAAGCCGCGTTCCTTTTTCTGCTAGTTACTAAGGAAATGTTTTGCAGCTTTGACCATCAAGCAAAAGCAATTAAATATCTGACAGAAAAACAGCAGGAATATGGATGCTATTACATTCTAGCTGTTGTTTACTTGAAAGGTCTTCTAGAAAATTGTAAGTAACCTTTTTACCTAATGCTTTTAGGCAAAAAGGTTCCCCAAGAATCTGCTCATTAGGCAATACAGGTTTCATGCTCAGTAGCTGTACTGCATGGTTATGTAACAACTTTCTTTTCTTTCTAATTCGCTTAAAAATATAAGTCAAAACAAACACGAATTTATCATCCATTTTCTATATTACCTTTCAAAGACGTGCATTGTTCACATAATGAGAAAAGAACAAAACACATGAATCATTGGGGTAATCTATGGCATGACTGAAGTACAAAGACAAACAACCAATCAATTAAACTCATTAGTATGAATCATCATCCTAATCTAAGATCCATTCATGAGACTCTTGCAGAAAGGTGCAGACACGCACATTGTCAAAATTCAGACTCCACTCACATAAATCACTTTAGAGCATACTAATTCAATGCATTTAGGCCACTAGAGTCTAGACCAGTTAAACTCTAATTCACATAGCAGCAAAATTGAAAACGTTATGGGCTAGACTGATATTTATTGAAAAGTATTTAAAGTAGAGAAAGTCTTTTCTCTTCATGATAAATTTAGAATTTTTGCTTAAAAATTGAACTTGAAATGGCACATCTGAGGTACATGCAGAGTATTCTGGGATTAGAAGTGCATGTGCTATCTACCTATGGGCAAGCTCTAGGAGATACTTTGAATTATCTCACAGGTCAAATGTAATTAAACTGCTAGTCAAATTTGCCCCCCAGGCCTAACTCTGATGTCGACTCTGGATGACTTGCTGAAGTTCAAATCAAGCATCAGAATGTGGCGTGGTTATTGTCACCAGACAATTTATTATGAATACTGTGATCTTAATGTAAAGCCACAATTATAATGCACTCTAGTTACCAATTAGTATTATAATTGCACATTTGGAAAAAATATGGACACTTAGGAAATGGACACTTTGTAGCATACTATATATGGTACAGCATCGTTGACTCCAGTAAACAAATTGAACTTTCAGGTTTTCAGAGAATGGTCCAAAAAAGAGAAAACAAAATGTTGTGTGCTGCAGATGTGTGGATGAAAATGGCTTATTGATGTCAGAGATCAGAGGAGAATGGGCAGACTGGTTCAAGATGAACGACACCGGGTGCCACTGTCAGCTAAGAACAGGAGGCTATGATTCACACAGGCTCACTTAAATTGGACAAGAAGAAGTGTGACACCAAGCAATGTTTTATGTTGCTTTTGTACCATGATCTTAGCTGTGACATTAAGATGGTCTGGGGTCAGAAGGTGAACGAATGGATCCATCCTGTCTTCTATCAGTGGTTCAGGTTGGTGGTGTTGGTGTCTTGGTATAAACTGAGAATAGTATAAACCACAGAAGAAAAATAGATTTCTTTTTGGTTTCCTGTCAGGACACTGAGCTACCTGCACCGCAGTCACCATAACTGAGTCAAATAGAGCACCTGAAGAGGATGAGTAGAATAATTGATTTGCAGCTGAAAAATTCATAAGAACTTTGTTGATGTATTCTTGTGAATATGGAACAAAATCTAGGAATATTTTGGACACATTATTGAGTGTAAGCCATGGAGATGCTGGCAGCTCTAAAGGAAAAAGAGGATCCAATGTGTCAACAGCAAGGTGTGGAAGCCAAGTTAATGTATAAAATATTCAGTTACTGTTAAAACTTATTTGTTTAATTAGTAATTTATCAAATGCATTTGTAGTTAAGGTTTAGGTAGAATTATTATATTACATGTAGGTAATTTCATGATGTTTTATTGGGAATAAGTGTTTTATTAGAAGTTTGTATGTTTTACAGCTTAATTGGCCACTTCGCAATTTATGCAAATGAGATGCGTCGCGCTGGAGCGAGATCGAAGGATAGATAGCAGAGGAGGGAAGGCGTTGTAAAGTAGACAGACAGAGCCACACGGTTTTTCAATCAAAGTTTGTTTTGTGGAGGTTATCTAAGATTCAATTGCTTTTGTAAAGGAAAATGCAAAATCTGTGGAATAAATGTTTGCTTTGCATCTTTACATCGGAGCGCAGTGGAAGTTTTTACTTTTCCTCTTCAAACACACGAGTGAAATCTGAGAAATTAACCTTGTGGCAACACAGAAGGTGTGCCTAATAAAGTGGCTCATGAGTGCGTTTGCAGAACATAATAGTGGTAGAGATCATCATCATAGAGACATCACAAAGACATCATTACTTTCATAGCAGAAGTCTGACAGTAGAATAGAATGTACAGTAGAATGTACTTGCTGTAAGGTTAATCTAATTTTTCCTTTACTGTTCCCATTCATCTTCTCACTTCTCCATCCTCATGCCAGTGGTCAGGAAATTTATCTCTGCAGAAAATTGCAGAATAACTAACCTGGTGGCAATCCAGAGAGGCGAAAGTGAGATGAATTGGCTCGCAGGGTTGGCCACTGTTGACACGATGCACCCTTTTCTGTAGATCAGCTCAGAGACTAAAGATGGAATACATCAATGTAATGGACAGAAAAAACAGCCAATAACATACATTATTTAACCAAGCAGATGTTTCACATCTCTGAATTACCAAAAGCAAAAGGAAAACATTTTCATTGCTTTGTTTTCAGTTATTCTTGTATCAAATTTCATTAAAAGTTGGTTTCCTGGCCCTAGCTTTGAGTACTCTGTCGAGAAGATCTAAGGCCATATTCAGTGGTTCCACACTGAGCCCCTTTTATGACCAGTAAATGAAAAATCACCCAGGGACAACTTACCAGTAACAGTTAGATACCTGTGGTGCTGTAGCCCTGGTAACATCCCCCCACCACCTCCACAGGGACGGATATTAAAAGAGTCTTATCATGAGCAAGGAGCGCCAGTAGGGACCAGAGAGAAGAGAATAAAGTGAGGGGAAATCTATGTTTATTAGCTTTTTTTTATGCAGGGGGGTTTTCTTCTGTACTTTGACTTAAAAGCTTCATGTAGCAGCTAAAGGTCAGCATTTTGTTGAGGAACATATTCATATTTCACTGCTTTTGAAATCAGGGAAATTAAAAACAGCATTTCAGCTGCAGGGATTGAATTAGTCTTTATACACCAGAGAAAGACCTGTTATCTGACTTCTGAAGTATGTTTATTTGATTTCTTTTTATTCCTTTGTATTTCTGCTTTTATCTGCACTGCTTCTATTTTCCAAATAATCTGGTTTTCACTGATGTTTTGTATTGAAGTTCAGTACATTCATTTGCCGTTTCTGAATATTCATTGAGTGAATTTCAAATCTGTACATCCCAAAACCCACCAGAGGGTCCAAAATGTTACTGAATATTAGGTACTGGGTAAATTATTTTGACACATTTTGCAGTACCTTGTGATGTCTGTCTTGACAGTTAAATCAAACGCTCATGAAGTAGCTCAAATAGATGTTAGATGTGTCCTTTAACTTGAGGTCTGAGCCTGACAGGAGTTGATTATTTGTCTGGAGCAAAAGAAGATGTGAATGTCTTGTTGGCAAGTGGCAAATATGAAAGGAGACATGATTATGAATGGGGCATACTGGGTCTACCTCCCACTTTTTTCAAGTGAGCTTTTATCTTTTATCTCCAGATCTTGAAGCCTTCTTTCCTGATTTTTATCTATGAGTTCTTTATGTCCTTCTTTTACTTTCATTCTCATTAATTTTTACTTACAATAAAGGTTTCCCGCTGACCAGACCTGTTCTGGGCTCTTGTTCCAAGGTGAAGATATACCCTCAGGCTAATCACAGAAAGAATAAGAACAAAATGAAATTTGGACATATTACTGACCTTCAGCAGCAGCTTCTCATTTATCACTTATCAATATGTTAGGCAGAAACTGCCATGTCTCTTAAAATGACAAGATATCACACTTTCTTAATTGTTCTTTGCAAATGTTTGACTATCTGCTGAATGACAATTTTCTGTGAAATTTTACTTCTAGAGGAAGCCGGTTTGCTGTGGACCATCTTTAATAATAATATTCAACGCATTTTATTTGTTAGCGCCTTTCAAGACACTTTACAAGATGAAAACAATATAAAAATACACACACAAAAAAACAAGAAACAACAATGAAAACAGTTTATATAGTTTCAAATCGGAAAGAAAGAAAACAACAAAACAGAAAGACGTTGTGAAAGACCAAACACTGTGTTTTCTTTACTACATAAATTGCTTCCTCTACTACACTGGTGCTGGCCTTTGCTTTTGACTAAAACCCCTGCTGTTCATTGCCCTGGAACATTGTCACATTAATTTATAAACAATATGTAAAAACAACATGGGTTATCCTAAAGATCAGAAGAAAATAAATGATTAGAGTGGCATCTGGAAGCATGCAAAAAGAGAAGACTCACCCTAAAGCTTTTGCAGTAAAATAACAAATCATCTAGTTTAAAGGAAGACAAACAAAATTGATTGGGTGAATCTAAATATTCCCTAGAAGAAGAATCTGAGCTATCCGGTGGCCCTGAGGTGCAAACCACTTCAGCAAATTGAAAGCACAATTACAAATGACAAAAGCACTACAACATTAACAAAGCAGAAGAGGTACAGTATGTCTCAGTGGGAGACCTAAGAAATTGCTGATTGGACTAAAGCTCGTTTTTACTTTGAACCGGAAGTTACTCTGGTTTGCTTCGTTTTAATGAGAAGCAAAACAAGCAGGAATACGGTCACGTCGCCATGTATTGCCCAAACTGTGGAAAAGAGCTGGTTGAGCCGTCACCAAACCTTTGTAGCAGTTGTGGCAAGAGGCTCTGGATCACAGAGAACATAAATGTTTTTAAAAAACATGTTAAAGCCAGAATAACTTCCGGTTCAAAAGTAAAAATGAGCTCTAGTCCAATCAGCCATTTCTTAGGTCTCCCACTGGGACATACCTCTTCCGTTTCGCTAATGTTGTAGTGCTTTTGTAATTTGTAATTGTGCTTCGTTAATGTTGTAGTGCTGTTGCAATGTGTAATTGTGCTTTCAATTTGCTGAAGTGGTTGGCACCTCAGGGCCACCGTAGAGCTAGGATCTGAATGAGACGACGAAGACTTGACGACTGGACCAGTTCAGGAGAACTGTAGATAAAAATGGTTTGTCAAAACCTTCTGAGAAGGACAATAAACACTTTTAAAAGTGTCGGTTTTCTCCTCATGCATGGTTTCTTTTACAGATAACTAATGTATTCTCCACTCTCCTCACTTTCTGACAGCAGCAATCAAAAACGCAAAGTTTTAATAAAAGTGTAATAATACTTTATGAAATTTTTCATAACACTATATATCATCAGCACATCAGTAAATAAAAATGTATTTTTAGTTTTATTCTAATACAGAAGTTAAATATTTGACATTATGAGATTGTTGCTTGAGCAAGGCAGTTGGTTCTGTGTGAGACTTATGAAACTGATGTAACCAAGCAATAATGTCTCTGCCAGTCAAACAAATTTCAATTTATCTGCACTAATATCTGGTACACTGACAATAAATAGCACTTCTTCTGTGTAACTGGCTTGATAGAATGAGGCAGACAATATTAAACTTGGCTTTTATTACATGTGCCACCCACAGTGATTGGAAGCTGTATTTTTTCTTTATGCCAGCAGAGGCAAAATAAGATTAAACAGCAACAGCATAGAGAGACGGTTTGTTGTTGGACACTATTTTGTCATTAACATGGCAACTTGTTGCTGCTTGTTAAAGTCATAAGCAGAGGTGGTTCACGGTTAAAGGAGTTAAAACTGATAGAAACCATGTTTAGTCTGGTGGGATTAACATCATTTGGTCATAACGTGCAATAGACCTACGGTTTTGATGCTCAGCATTCACAAAAAAAACAAAAAAACAATCCCTCTCCCGCAACAAAAGACAAACACAAAATGTCTTGCTGTTGTTTTGTTGTCAGACCTTTATGTTTATGGAATATAATGTTTGTGGACTGGTCCTGCAAAATGTTTTATGGTTAAATGAACTTTTTTACAGTTTCTGAAGTAACCGAAGCAACTACGATATTGTAGCGTTGTCATTCAACAGAAAAAGACTACCTTCCACATTTATTGGCAGTAGAAATTTATGAAGAAGTTTTACACCGAACCCTCCTGGAGCCTTTTAGTTTTATGTTCACCAGATGTTGGTTGCACTGTTGCCTTGAATCAAGCTGATCCTGGGTTTAAATCCTAGCCTGGGGCGTTTCTGTATAAAATTTGAATCTTCTCCCTATGCATGTGTGGGTATCCTGCAGTCTGAAACATGACTCTTAAGTTAACTGGTTAGCCTTACGTTTCCTCAGGTTTCAGATTGTGTGCAGGGTTAATTATACTGTGTGTCTGTGTTAACCTGTGAGAGACAGGTGACTTGTTCAGGGTGTACCCTGCCTCTCACCCAAAGACTTCTGGAGATGGACACCAGCCTGATGTATGGACAGTAAAGAAAAATCCCTTTGTTTGGAATTGTGTTCTCATTTCTGTGTGTTTCTGGATGAATATCACAGGCAAGCAAAGCCTCAATAACGTTGAAAACAAAAGGAACAAAAATGTCCTAATTTATAATAATTTCTCTAAAAAGGCGGATCATGGAACGTGAGTTGAAACTGAATTAAAGAAGAAATGAAGACAATTGATTGAGAAGTAGAGTATCTGTGTACAAGTGTAGTTCAAACTTTTAAAATTGAAAGTTATATATATATATATATATATACCTATATATATATACTGCTCAAAAAAATAAAGGGAACACTTAAACAACACAATATAACTCCAAGTAAATCAAACTTCTGAGAAATCAAACTGTCCACTTAGGAAGCAACACTGATTGACAATCAATTTCACCTGCTGTTGTGCAAATGGAACTTTGTACAGAACAAAGTATTCAATGAGAATATTTCTTTCATTCAGATCTAGGATGTGTTATTTGAGTGTTCCCTTTATTTTTTTGAGCAGTGTATATATACTGTATATATATGTAGGATGAACACAAAAATGTAATATGAAGTCTATTATAGACTAATTATAAAATGAATAGAGATACTACATAGAATCTATCTGTGCATATGGCAATAAATTATATTTTCTCACATCAGCAAAAATTTCAATCAAAAAATAAAACAAAACAAAAAAAACAGTAATTGAATCAATCGCCTGTGCTTGCGGGCCAAATTAAGATTTTTCCTGCATTGAATTTAAACACTTTGGACACCATTAAAGTATATTAGTAGTTTTTCATCCTATTAGCTCCCGTTAGATAATTAGAGAGTTTGCCAAGTGTAGCTCCAATGAGCAGAATGGACAAAAATCAAAGCTGGAGTCAAACTCAAGTTGAATGATAAAAGACCTAGAATTGACAGAAGAATGTGAGACACACAGACAAAGAGCAAAGCAAGCTGGTCCAAAAGTAGAACTGAAAGGGCAAAGAAAATGAGGAGAAACTGACAAGAAGAAAGAACCAGAGTAAGATGGTAAAAAGATGGTAAAACAAAAAAAAAAACCAGTAAGTCACAGAGTCCAACAGTTGCACAGGAGGTAATGCCAGAGGCAGAATACTGTCCAAGTAAGTGCCGTAGCAAAATTGGCAGCAGCCCACGGGTTTGTCACTTATTGACTTTTCCTCTCTGTGTTGCATTGCATTTTTATGATATATCTATGGACGGCTAATAGCATGTCATGGCGCGGCCTCTATTTATTGGAGAGAAGGGAGCAGGGCGACGAAAGAGAGGAACAAAAACAGGAAAATGGACTTATAGATTTGATATGGATTTTGCTGTCAGCTGTCAGGGTAATGATGATGATGTGAGGGCCTGTGAGGATTCAGGCTCAGTCTCAACCAGGCACACACTGTATACGTCTTTAAAACTGAAAGAAACTCCATCCAGCTGCATCAATTACTAACACGTGCAGCAATTTATTGTCACAGAATTTGTATTTAGCATATGTCCTTGATTCGTTTGTGTGTATTCATGAATCCAGAACCATCTGTGTGCATGCATTCATGCACAATTAAGTACCTGAATGAGAAGATGAGCTTAGTGACACTTCCACCTCCAACCTTCAGACAATATCACTCCTACCATGCCCTGGAGAACAATTCAGACATGTAATGTGATCGGAGGAAAAGTGAGACTTGAAGAGAAACTGAAGGGCAGATTAGTGGTGTTGTCACATTCAACAGACATGTTTCTGCTTTTCTTCTTCTGTCGCTCTATCCCTCTCCCAAGCCTTGTGTTTGCTTGCAGCTTTAAAGAAAACAAAAACAGAAATGACAAGAAGTTATATTGATCTTGTGAGTCAGTCAGTTTGCCAATGTGCAACTGTTGTTAGGTATTTTGTATCTGCTGATTTAGCCACCTCCTTATTTTCTTTCATCCGTTTGTAAGCTGAAGACTTTCCAGCATAAAGCCTGTGCAAAACTATGTTCGACAGGCAAAAAACAAATAAATATGGATGTGTAAAAGCTTTAAGCTTTTAAGGAAAAACTCCTTATCCACTAGCGGGGTATTCATCTTTGCAGTTTTATTTTATTTTTTGTAAGATTTTTAACACAAACATACGGTAGGAGTTATAGTACAATAAGAACAGATTGTATAGGCTTAAATGACACTTCAGGTTCCAGCATTCATTCTGTTTTTAGCACTCATGACCCAGGCAAACAAAATTTATTACACAAACAAAACATATTTTCTGTGTTTCTGTTTTATTTTAACTTGGTCTTGATTCTGCTACCTGAAGGCAAAAGAGGAATGTCGCATCAGGCAGAACAAACATAGTTTAATAAAGCTTATTGAAAGAAAACAGGAGTTGAGTCTGTCAAGTTACACATGGCAACACAAGAAAAAGAAAAAAAAGTGGCATTGGTAAAGGTAAGGACTATAAATAATGAGACAAAGGATTATGGAGAAATAGATCAACAGAACCAATAATGAGGACAGAATAAACATACAGACAGAAAACAGTGGAAGTATATAATTAGTTTGCAGAGGGGTGATCCTATTGAAATTAATAAAAAGTTATCTGGTCATTCAAACATGACACAGATTAAATTTTGTTTATACCAGAAACATGTTTATTGTTGACTGCAGAAGTACTTTCACCCCATGGATTAATTTCCTTTTTTGTCTTGTATGTGTTTTATTGGGATTTTATTGGCAGACCAACATAAAGTAACACATACCTGAAGCATGAGGTTAATGATATGTGGTGTTTACAAATTTTTCCTTTTTTTTTTTTTTTACAAATAATAATTACTTTCAGAAGTCACCTGTTGAAGTAAATAACCTTTTGTACTTCAATAATTCTGCATGGCAGAGCAAAACGATGTTATCTGGCTGACGTTTCAGATCAGACAACACTTCTTTGTGTTTCTGTTTTATTGAATCTGGAGGGGTTTGCTTATTGGTTGAGCTCTATTAATTTCAATACACCTTTTATAAGAGTACCTAACATTTACCATGACCCAACAGAGCATCTATCCGATGGTATCCATAGAAAAAAATTATGAGGAAAGGAAGTTAGGAGGGCAGTTATTGCATCTTATATGTAGAATGTTTGGTAAGGCCAATAAGTTTTAAACACATCCTTTATATTTTTATGAAGGCTAAAAGAAACGATTTACAGTTTATGCACTCATCATGCACAGGAATGTCATATTAATTATGGGGGTTTAATGACTGATTTTCAGAGGTCGATGATTGACTTTACAGCGCACAACTTCAATGATTTTTAGCAGCAGAAATTGGATGCACATATCTGAAATTATGGTGGTTTTTCTTCAATTCAGACATAAAGACTCTAATATAAATATACAATAAGCAAAATATTTTAATACAAGATGTTAATTTATCTTGACAAGGCCAAGAATAACTAATAACTGGTTGATTGTACATTGTATATTTTATTATTATTATTATTATTATTAATAATAATAATAATAATAATAATAATAATAATAATAATAATAATAATAATAATAATAATAGTTTATTGATCCCTTCAAGGGGGGGAAATTTAGTTTGTCCCAGCATTACACACAATATAAAAAGAACAACAAAAAACCCCACAACGGTATAGTTACAATTAAGTATGGCTTGCATGCCTAATTTTGACCCTGTGCAGATTAAAGATGATAAATTCAAAAGCAAAAATATAAAAAGACACTCATATTCATGATGAGTGAATATAAACTTCACCCAGTTGAAATAAAGGTTAAAATGTCAGCAAAATGACCTACATTCATGAATAATACAAATACAGTCTTTAATTTCAACAGAGCATAGTTTCTGCTATGCTGCTCTGTTTTGATGCTTAAGTAAGAAAGTGCTTAAAGGTGAAGGATGCATTGTAAAGTGAAAAATAACATAACATGCATACAGTGGAGAAGGCAAAGCAAACACTCAGAGGTTTGGGAATAAATGCATAAAATTATGTTGCAGGCATCAGCAAAAGAAGAAAAAGTAGAGCAAGAGAGGAAAACATGTTAGCCTTAAACTGTTTGATAGGTGACAGATGGGAAACTTGTGTTACACTTTTTATAAAGTGTATTAACTCTCCAAGTTATGCTGGAAGGGAAAAGATCACATATGCTGAGTGAATTATTTTTATTCTCTGTCCATTTATTCATGCTGTAAGCTTTTATTTGTTATTACATTGTTATCTTCATGATGGGAAACAAAAAAAGGCTTGGTTCAGCTAAAAGACAGCCCCTCCTTAATGCTGCTTTGCAAAAACATTTATAAAGTGAAAAGCAGAAAAACTGTCTTTCTTGTTCATTTAGTTAATGTTTTCTGAAAAGGGGATTCGCACATCTATGCAGAAAATACATGAAATGAAACACAGGGAACAGAGCACAGGTAGAAGCAAACCATTAGCAAGTTTAGCTAACATTTAATAAAAGATAAAATGTAATCACTTACATTTTAAACACCACCCACATCAAAATATGCCTTAACTAGAAACTCAATATGAAAAAACTCTTCACCGAGAGACCTTTTCAACAATACTTATCTGGGTTTTGTTTCAGTGGCACAGGAAGACACAACAAGATAATGCAGACAATGCAGGCTGCTACATATTTAATTAGACTTGTTGGAAAAATTCTGTTGCATCAGCATCACAGCTCATCAATATCATATGCACAGCACATGTAGAGGAGAATTAATGTACCTGTAACTGAAGTATTGCAAAAGTGACCCAATAACAGTATTTACTCAAGCTGCTCCACCAAGAGTCTTCACATCACTAAAATATGCAGGATGCTTGAAAGTTAAAGTCAAACTGACTGCTGGTCAATTAATCTTTAAGTACGAAGAAAGTGCAACTTGATGGTAACATTATTGCAAAAGCAATATACCTTATGTATGTTGCAATGCATTAGGTATTGCAATACAGTATAAGCAGCAAACTGAATTCCACTGATTCCAATACACAATCTCTATTCCATATCATACTTCATAGATATGGCAGGGCTCATAGTTCCATAAACTGTGATTAATTTCTTCATCTTTTAATCCACGTAGCATGTTTTTCAAGACAGCAGCATAAATGGCAAGGAAAGAAATCACACACCAGCAAATTTAAATTCCAATCATAAAAATACTCATAAAATTAAGAACATGGTGATCATAGTTATGAAAAGGAATGGCACTGAAGGTAAACTTTATGCAATTTGTTATGGTGTAGAAAGATTTTATTTTTTTTTAACTTTGGTGAAAACTGATTTATAGTCAGGAATATTTGAGCTCACAACCCTCGATCCAAAACTAACTTGTCTTCTGTGTTACTTGTATTTTAGTGGGCTTCAATACACTGGTCTTTTCCCTAACTTTAAAAAGCTGCATGCATAATAAAGATAATACATTTGTTCATATGGTGTTTGTTTATTTCTCTTCTTAACTCAGCAGAATAGTGAAATTGATATAAACGACCACAGTTTTGTGGGCCTGTTGTAGAAAACATTAAAAAGATGCCAAATATAATTTGAATTGACATTCTTTGAATGCTGCATGTGAAAAAAATGGATCTCATTTCTATTATTGTCTGAGAATAGTGGAATTATTATGCTGTACCTGTATACTTGCAACACTCCCCAAGTATTCAAACAAATCAAAAGCATATTTATCATGTTAATGTCTTTAAAGGAAGTTGGGTGAGACTAGACTTTGTTCTCAGGTTCGGTTTGTCTGTGATTCTTGGCTTTCAGATTTTTGGTAGTTCAATTCTTCTCCTCTGTAGATCCCTGTGCTCAAAATGTCCGTCTCTCTCTGGCTACTGTTTGTATCTCCATCTCTTGCTTTTTCTTTTGGTGTCCTACACCTCATGTTAATGAAGCGGGCACATGTGTTAACCAGCTGTGTCCAGTCTGCGCTTCTGCCTTCTCTGCCCAAAGTATATTCACCAGCTGTGGCCAGCAGCTGTGTGTGTACTGCATTGTGTGTGTGTTTAGCCGTATGCAGATGTGCGCATGCATCCGCTGTACACAACAGCTGTATGTTATGAGTGTGTTTGGTTAAAGACAGCTGTTTAGTACCAGGTGATAATTTTAGGAGCCAAGCAGACAGTCAACCAGGCAGGAGGCCAGAGGCATGATGGTTGGGTCTTTATTCAGCTATGACGTCTCCTGCTAGATGAACGCTTGATCAGTTAGATATGGATTTTAAACCATTCATTCTCCTTTGGTCACTAAATTGCATTTTCAAAGTATTTATATAAGTTACAACCTCAATATTCAATGCAATTTATTGGGATTTTAAATGATAGGCATACAAAAAGAAGTGCATAGCTGACTAGAGGAAGGAAAACAATACATGGTTTTAATTTTTTCTTACAAGTAAAAATCTTAACGGTACCTTGTGCATCTTTATTTAGCTCCCTTGATTCAATCACAGCAGCATTTCGATGCATGTGCAACATTCTTCATATTCTTCCTCTTTACTAGCTCAACCCAGTTGGATCGGATGGAGAACACCTGTAAAAATAAATTCTTGTGTTTTCTGAATTGGATTTAGATTTGGACTGTGATCGTATCATTCGGACACATAAATGTGCTTTAATGAAAACAATTCAACAGCATCTCTGTCTTTATGGTCGGGGTTGTTGGCCCAGACAGGCAGGAAGGTGAACCTCCACCCAGTTGTGAGTACTCTGCAGCCTCAAACAAGTTGTCTTCCAGGATTGCCAGTTTAATTATCCATCTACAGTAACTATCAACTCTGACTTATCTGCCAGACCAGTAATACTCTGACTACCTCTTAACTAGGGGGATCAGAGTGATGGGGTGAAAATAAATGCAAACTGTGGTCTGTCTGTGGTCGTATTAATGGGGTACTCATACATTTGCAAGGCTCTGTACATAAACCAGTCAGAGGAAAATTGGTTACTTTTGGTTTATAAACAAGTTTATCCTTATATTTATGATACTTACATCTTATCCTTCCACACTGATGTTCCTTAAATTTAAATTGACCATGTGCTGTGTATGGAAATGCAAACCTGAAATGGTGTTCAGTAAGAAAGCTTGTTAGAGCCATTTCTGGTGGAGAATTGAGCTATGATTATGTTAGAATCACAACTTAGTTTACAAAAAGACGCCGAAGAAAACGTAACTTCAAAAAGACAGCTTGACAAATAAGCAATATGTAAGGATGCGGACAGATAGAAAACAACCGAAAGAAAAAAGTGATGTACAAGACAACAAAACGGAGCACAAATCTGTAGCTGTCAGCAAACTGTTAGACTAACTGCTGCCTATAAAGAGTGAGTGGGAAGTAAATGGGACCCATATGGCTTCCCTCTGTCATTCCATCTATATTGAAGACCTGTCTAAAAACCTCATTAAGCCCTTATGACACCAGCCATACCTCCACTACTAAAACTAGACAGATGGCTATCAAGCTCTATGATGGTGGAGCAGCTGTGCTTATGACATGCAAACACTGTGTGTCAAATACTGGGAGAAAAACAAGGAAGCAAATGTTGTGTTTGCTTTAAAAGGCATTAAAATGTTTACACACATTTAAATGCACTTTTTAGATAAACTGCACTAACACACTTGCACAAAGGTAATCGAATTTGTCAAGGTAATTTTGTTTTGGTTAATAAGTAGTTCCTCTGATCACCTGGAAGTGTTAAAATTATCTGCAAAGCATTGATACATAAGAGCTACTGGTTAGAAAAAGTAAGTAAAAAAAGGTTTTGTTTTCCCTATTTACTAATAGATTATTTTGAAAATTGTCAAACCTCCACAAGGAACTACTGCTTTTAACAGCAGTAAAATGGTTAAATGGACAAATATATAATTTCAATATACAATATTCACAATAAGCAAGAAAAACATAAATAACTACTTTGCTGAAAAAGAGGGGGACATTATTTTTTATCTTTTCAAAAGGTGATTACAACATAATTCATATATTTAATCTGTTCAAGAAGTAGAACAATATAAGTGCAGCATAATTACTTAATAGAGGTTGAAAATGTCAAGAAACCTTCTTTGGACAAACCCTGTTAGAAAACCAGATTAGAAATAATTCTATGTTCACTGAAAAAGTAGAGTGTCCTTGTACTTTTATGGCAAGAACAACAAACTCAAAGTTTAGAAAGACAATAAGCAAACAAACTTGTGACAGTTTGGGTCTTAGGATTGGGAAAATGTCTTAAATAGATCTTCCACACAAGCAGAGGTTGCTAAGCACTTTGTAACTAATGCATACAGAGGATTGTTAATTCAGTGTCTGTCACACAATGATCTGAACGAAGTAATACAAGCTGATCTGTAGTGAAGAGAGCCAAATATAAAATTTGTTCAGAAGTGTTGACTACTCACGAATCAATATTTCATTTGATGGGCAATGTTACAGTTATTACACCAGCAGTCCACATTTGTAACTTGATTGCTTGAAAAAAAGACAAGTCACTTGACTAAATGTTGAAAAAATATGATCCAAGCTGTTATAAGCTACAGGTGCATTAATCAGAGTGTGTAATAGTTTGGTAGAACATCAAGGCTGATGGCTCTGGTGACTCGCATATTTAAAAATGCTACTGATGAAAGACAATCTTTTCGGCACACTATATTCAATTACATTTAAATGCAACACTTTTAGAATATTTTGTACTTTTTTAGAATACTTTGCACAACTTCCAACAGTGTGGTTTCGTAAGGACAGATCACATCTGTATGACTGGCTTCCCCAGAGTCCAGGTCTAAGTCCAATGGAAAATATTCCCACAACAAGCAGGAGAACCAGAAAATAACAGCCACAGGCTGTTGAGCAGCTAAACTCCTGTGTTCACCAAAAATAGACACAGATGGCATTTGCAAATCTGGAAGAATTAGCATTCTCAGTTACAGCCTTGCAGAGCAGGGGGGGGCATATGACTAACTGTTCAAATGGATCCCGAGTGTTGTTCAAGCTAGTCTCATGCATTTATTTTAGCAGCAATAAATAGCTGGAACATCTTAAGTTAGATTAGATCAACTTTATTGTCCCCAATGGGCAACTTGCTTTGCAGACAGCAAGAACAATTGCAGATAAATACATTAAGAAAATGACAATAATAGTACACCACAACATCCATATAGCACACAGTGCAATCATATAACACCACAATTTCTTAAGTGTTTATGGATGATGCTTTGAGAATCTAAGCTATGTCTTAGAGTGATCATGTATGACAGAAACAACTTGAATCAGCCAAGCATGTGGGGTAAACTCAAGTAATGTGAAAATGTGTTCTGGGTTCAGAACTATGCTGCAACATTAGTTGATCAAAAGCCTCGCTGGAACAACATGCTGTTAATAAAATATTAACCCACAAAGTTGTAAAAAAATAAATAAAGGGATTTTCAGCTTTTTTCATTCCTTGCACTATTAAAACTATCTGGGTTGTGAAAAAAGAAAGGTAGTTGTTGTCTTCTGTTCTGTACAAGCTACCTGTACATTTGTTTGCCTCTTTTCACAGTTGAAGTTCAGAAACCACTGCTAGGCTTAGTTTCTAAAGCTTCAGCTTCAAAAAGCCAAAGCCAATTACCCACAACCAACGACTGCATTTGTTTTTAACCTAAGAATATGAGAATCTCACATGAATCACAGAGACCACTGCAGTGATGACTGTTTTTAATGAAACTGAATGTCACAGGTGTTGAGTGCGCATGTGTGCACAAGCACACACAAACACGCTAGCACGTGTGCAAAGTCAAACTAAGCGTTATCCTGATGCAAAGATCTGAAATATGGAAATACGGAATCTGAAAATAGAATTCTACTCTAAGGAAAAATGAAAGTATCTAGGAGTTATAGGAAGATGAAGAATGGGATGCCACAGATACACACATATATACATACATACCTACAGAGAAATCCTTTGCTGTGCTAGTTCATTTGTCAAAGCCGGGCTTCAATCCTGACACGCTGTTAGCACTGCTGCTTTCACATGGATTTCTAAAAAGATGGTAGAAAACATGAAATAAACAGATAATTCTGCAACAAAGCACTATTCCATAATGCATCTCATTTTGTGCTGCATTTTCTCTCATTTAATCTTTGAAGCATATCATGTGAGTGACTACAAGCTTAGTATTTCACCAGTGGTGCAGAAAACCGGGGCTGTGATACTGCAAAAGGCAAAAAAAACAAAAAAAAAAACAATTGGTTGATATGTTTTATTCATTTAGCAAATTTTAAGATTAACATACTATAAAACAACATTAAAAAGCAAAGTTTAAAATTTATAGAGCAAAACCACATTCAAAAAAAGAAACTTAAAATATTACCTCAATGCTAGTCTAATACAAGTCATCCATAGATAACTTATATTAGATGAGAGCTGTTTAGATTTATCTGAATGAACAAGTCCAGTCCACATAATGTAATAAAGGTTCAGTTCAGTTTTTATTCATATCCCAAGGAAGTTGGTTTGCAGCAAGCATCAGAAATAATAATAATAGGAATAAACAGAAAGAATTCTGTTTATTCTGTTAGTATCACACAACTACACATATTAGGAGAAATGGGTAAATAGCTCCAATACAGGCAACAACTGCAAAGCTTTCATTACTTTAGGTTTTAGATCCGTTTCAGGGATAGATAATAAATCCAGATTGGAGCACAGGAGCCCAGTTTTGTTTCTGTTCCAGCAAGGAAAATATTTAAGACATGATTTTCCATGTTTCAAACAGTTGGATAGAAACTTTTCATTGTGGTTTTAATGTAAGAAAAGCTAGTTGTCATCAGTAAAGTAATGATTGTCATTTTGTTAAATGACCTTAGAAGATGAAATCTACTTTAAAACAGCCAAGACTCAAGGTTATTTTACTGCATTTTACTTTAAAATACCTTCACCATAAGCTCAGTTGTAGCAGCAACTTTGGTACCAGCCCAAACGACTCAGTGATGAGAAAGAAAAATTCATATGCTTTGAACTTATACATTTAACTTTACAGCATGTTTTATGATAAATAAAAAAACTAAACTTTCTCAATCTTTTTAAAAGTTAAGTGTTGCAAAGAGGCTATTTACATCTGGAACTGAAGAAACACAATTACTTCAAAATGAAAAAAAGTTGTTGCTTTGAATATTCAGTTCTATCTTTGCTGCTTTTAAATTATTTCTTTGATTTATGCTTCTAAAAGTATTCATGGTATAGGAAGATACAGTAATTTAATATCATCAATAATGTTATGTTTTGTCCATTTATTCAGTATGTTTATTTAGTAATATAAATGTGGATTTTATGTTGATCAGATTGGGTTGCATTTCACACTGTGGCTTCATATGCTGTTGGAAAATATGAACAACATTTATCAGCCAGAGTTCAGCCTATATCATAGCACCAAAAGTTAACAAGTCAGCCTGAGATGCATTTAGGGATAAACTGGAGGCCTTTTATTTCCCAACAGCATTCCTCTTTGCTAACCTCTGGGCCTCCATCATTACCAGCCTAGTTTATGCCCGGCTGGATGCTGATGTCCTGCTTGGACCCCCAAGGAGAGCTGTGTATATATATATATCATATCAATCAAGTTGATCCGAATAAAACAGGGTTGTGTTGATGTCAAGAAAAATAGTTGTAGTAACTGGATGAAAAGAGCTGCAGGATGAGCTGAACATGTTGGATATGATACTATATTGGTCAACATTAGTTTCTTTCCTTAACATGTCTCCTAAATCATAAAATTAAATTTGGTAGCTATAAACATTCTGTGCTTTATTAAAATAAAAACTATTTACTGCTGAAAGTTTCCTCTTTCTGAACAAAATGTGACTTTTTATTGGTCATTAGCACTTCTTGGTGGATTATTCAATTTATCTTAGTTCACCTGCTTTGTCTCTCATCTTCATGGTACCATATATGTATATTCTATAGTACATAAAACTCAAAATCTGAGTATAGAGTAAATGCCCATCATTTTTATCATTTTCACGTTTTATCCCATTACAAATGCAACTTTGACTTTATTTTACTCAATATTTTTTTTTAATATAAACAAAAATCAGAAGTGTGCTGTGCAATTGTATTAACATCTCTTCGGATCTTACCTTGGTGGCCACTCTGACTTCAACAGCCAGGAGTAAACAAAACTAAATGTGATGCAGTAACTCAGTGCAATCTGATGGGTTTCCTTAGAAAAAAAACTTTTTAACCAACTAGAACAATAAATTGATGAAACTGCATTGTTTGATAGCTAAGTTCAATTTGCTATATATGTAGTTCACTGCTATGTCCAAATTTGTTGCAACAAACATTATTTTACATGACTGCTATTTGCTATAGAGTTGTTTAAATGACAGTCTGTAAACAGTTATAAACTGAAAAAACACACATCTAGTAAATTATTTCATAAAGAAAATCACGTCTGATATCTTTGGCTTTGGCTGCACATCAATATTAATTTTTTTCTATTCTAGGTCACTGGCTGAATGCCTGTCTCAAATGTCTGTCTGTCACCTACAGCATATTCCCTCCTAGACATTTTTGAGACAACTCAGGGCAATGTGAAAGACTTGTTGTGAAAAGGAATGCTTGTGTGTGGATCTCTGTGTGTCTGCAGAGAAGAAGTACTGAGCTGTCTAAATGTCAAGGGTGTGCAATTAACATCAGCCCGAGTGCTGTCAATAGCTGATGACTGCTATTGGGAACAGGTGTAATTATAGACCATAGGATCCCACTGATGGGTGCCTACAGGTGTGTGCTGTATTAAATCCATTAGGAGATACACACCAGGCCAAACCTGGGTGAATATTAACTCAAGATGCACATTTTCTTTACTATTATTCTATTTATTTAAGCTCCTAATCATTCAACAGCATGGCTTTTTTTCTGTGCATGCCTGTAAATGTACTGTGTGTGTGTATATATACTGTAGTGGGGGTGTGCATGTGCGTGTCAGTGAGACTGTGTTGTACAGTGCACATACTGTTTCCTTGTCATTTTCCTCCTGCTGCGTCTATAATGAAAAGCTAAATGGCCTGCGTGAGCAATGATTAAAGATGGATGGCTACCTGGGAAGAAAAGTGGGGGAAAAACACATTGGACAATAAATGACAGTTTGAGGTAAATGACAACTCTGCTATGTTTAGGATAAATGGATCGTACAGCTATATTCAGCCACCAGCATCAATTATTCAAAGAGCCACCAATAAGGCAAATCTGCAGGAACTGACATTTTTCTGCAGCAGGTTTACAGCTACATAGCTCACAAATTTCAGGGAGAGCTGAAATAGTTTGCTTGCTTTTCTGTTATAATTTTTCCAATAATTTTATTTCAATTATTGGTGATAATCGAAAGCAAAGCTTTTTTTAAGACTAGATTATAGTTGTGTGAACTGATCTAGGGTATGTTAGAAAAGGTCACCTGTGTATCTGTCCTCTGCAGGGACTAAGCATGGTGACACATGGAAGACATCATTTTATCCAAGTGTGTGTGTGTCCCTGTTTTTGATATAAGGCCACATATAAACAAAAATATGTAGGTATTTTTTCCCCCCCCAACACATTTTCATGTTGTGAGTATCCACTGCTCTTTATGGGACCCTATCAACAGACGTGCTGTTTTTGGGTTGGGGTTCAGGTTTAGGTTTTGGATTAGGCATTTACTGGTAATGGTTAGGTTTAGGATAAGGGTCATATTTAGGCTTTAGAAATTAATACACAAATGAATAGAAGTCAAAGCAATGTCCTTGTGAAGATAGGAAGACATACTGTGTGTGTGTGTGTGTGTGTGTGTGTGTGAGCATTTCTGACTGCAATTTGCATGTAGAGGATGTGACATGGACTGGATGTCCTTGTATTTGTGCGCTGATATTCATGCATGGAAGAGTGGATGATTGTAACATGTCTGACCAGCTTGAGTGCGAGCTGATGACAGATGAGCAAAAGGGGTCTTTTGTCACTAATAATAAGTGTCTGTCTGCTTTAATGCGAACCCGTCGGTTATCTAACATAATAAGGGTCGTGTGCCACATTTTAACTGTGTAATTTGTTAAAGACGTGCAAAAATGTGAGTGTACCTTACCTATGGCTTTGATATCTAGCTTGTTAAGTGCACTGACTGAGCAAAATATCCAAAGTTCTCCAAGAATCCAGCATCATTTCAGGCATCTGTGTTTAAACACCATAACTAGGTAATACCAAAAGGCTACACAATGATATAGAAAATCCCAGCAGAACAAGAATCATCTGTAGTGGAGCTTTTGTAGATATTTTGGGGTGCATGAGGAACATCATCAATGTAATATAGTGTGAGAGTTCCCCAGCTGTTCTGAGATAGCCCACAACCTCTGTGGAGAGATGATGGGGGCTCAGTATGATGGTAACATCTGGATCTTGGAAGCAGTTTGGAAGTGTCTTATTGATGGAAACCGATTCCTATGAACCTGTGTTTACTGATTGCTGGCTACACTGGCCGGACGCCTAAAGAACAACCTCACCATGAATGCACAAGGCTGGCAACACTTCAAGTCATTTATTGCAACACTTCTGATGGGACAACTGCTGCATGCACCCTGTGCTGCCTTTTCTGCAGCTGCATCTAAACAGGTCTAGCAAATCAGTGGGCTGTGAACGATACCATCATTCCCTGGCATAAATTTAGTGCCATAATCAGGAGACTTTACATGGTGTCCTTCACAGATCTCTGTCTGTGGAGGACACACACCTCCAAATTGTGCAGAAGCTAGTTGAACAACTAAAATTGTATGTTTTTCAGGCTGGAGTTCATATACAAAATGCAATTCATAGGGTTCATGCTGTGATTTTACATTCATATGCAAAGTGTGACATTACGAACTACAGCTTAAAAGACTCAGTTTGATCAACCTACAGCTCTAAGAGTAAAACACACAGATTTTGAATTTGATTTGCAGAATTCCTCCATCCTGCTTGCTGAGGAATCCCCTGGAATCAAATTATTGTGCCAAATAGCATGCTTAGAAGTGCACAGCAACTTGTACAGAAGCCCTTCTCATCTGCATTGTCTCATGCTGCTAAGCAACTTATTAAAGTCTTGATGCTATTCCTCCCACACAGCAGGTCTGAAATAGAAGATGGAAGTACAGAAGCTTTGCATATACCGTCATATTCAACAGATTGTGAAGAGACGCTCTGGTGAAGATGTGCTACACATGGTGGTAGTAATGTGGGACAGCTGGGAAATGAGCATTTAAAAACAATTTCGCAAGAAACCACGAAAGTATCGTGATTACCTTTGCACTGAAATGAGTTACCTTCTCTATTTGTACAATTCCCTGTCATGCAAAGTGCGCTGTTAGCCAGACATTTCAGAAAAGCAAAGGCTGCTCTTATAGAGGGTTTGAAGTGAAACTACAGGCCTGATTCTTGTCGGCTGGGTCATGGGATAAATCCTTTCAGGGATGTGATGCCAACATACCAAAAAACTCAGATACATCCTCATAGACCAAGGCTCATGTTTTCTTTGCCAGTCAATTTTTTCCTTCCTCTTCAGTGGAAACGGTACAAACTAAACCTTTCACCAGTATGTTGTCCAATTAGCTTCATCTTTTCAGAGCGCCATCACTGTGGGCCTCTAACCTAATATTTACTTCAGCTAGACTCCCAATGAAAAATGTTTCCAAAATTGACAGATTCGTGACTTATTTGGATAATTTATGACCAGCCCCATTTCATCGAGGGGACTCAACCCATGTGGCATCCCTAACCGTTTAACCAAAATCCAATTTGCATATAAATAGATTTGGACTCTTTGCAGAAGTGTTTCTTCTTCATTCAAACACACATACACACACACACACACACGCCTGCACACCCCAAACAATTATATTCCCTCACATACACAAGCATATGGCCTCTTATAAACAAACCCATACACACTTTTTCAGCCCATTATTGAATTTGCATTTATAAATAGGCCTGCAGAGTATGGAACATTAAGGAACATTATATTTCTCATCATGCTGGGTCCCTTGCGATACCATTTCTCATAATGGTAAGAACATTTAACTGTTTGATATTTTTAAACCACACATGTGCAAATAAATGACTGCATTACTCATAATGGTCCGTGACATTAGCAGCGCTTGCTCAAGGTGTTTTCAATATGCAGATTCTGATTTAGTTATGGTATCTGTTTAGAAATCCTCCTCTGTCTGTACAATCACAGGCTGCAAATTAAAATGTTTGGGGTAAGACAAGCATATAATGAAAGTTTTAGACATTATTACCTTTTTGACCACTCCTGAATTAATTCTCTTAATTCCAGCATTATCATTTTAATTGTAAAGAATGTTATGCGTAGCCCAGGGGTCAAACAAACCATTTGAAAAATTTATTGTGAAACTAATTTGAAGTTGGGAGTTTGAGTTGTTTAAAAGAAAGGTCTTTACTATGCATAAACCCTTTAGGCTTATCTTATTCATTTAGCTCATTTCTCTCCGTTGTAGAAGTCTGTCCTTTCACACAAAAACCCCAATTCTGTTTCTGTTAACAGTTTTTTATTAACATTCTAGGGGTAATAATCTTCAGTACTTTTAACGTCTGTTTGTATATTGACCCCTGTTCACCTGCTTATGAAAAACATAGCAGGTGAAAAGCAAGAATTTTTGTCATACAAGTTCTTAGATTGAATGCCAAATTTATCTATTTTTTTCCATTCCCTGCAATTTGGTTCAATCACACACTAAAGCTGTGTTAAACTAGTTAAACTACAAATGAAAATGTCTTAATGAAAAATCATAATTTTAAACCGTCTGATGCATGAATCATGTTGGATTTAGCTATGTATATATATTTGTTTGCCCCTAGGCTTATTGAGATAAATAGGAAAGGCGTACTAAGCTGTATTAAGAATTCAGCCTAAAAGCAATCCTGACATTTGTGTTTCCCAACCCTGGCCCACACTGCCCTGCATGTTTTATGCATTTCCCCGCGTCAGCACACATGATTTCAATTGATGGCTGATTAACAGGCTTTTGCTGAACTCCAATCATCTGAATCCAGTGGATTGAAGCAGGGAAACGTCTAAAACATGCAGGACAGTGTGCCTTGAGGACCAGGGTTGGAAAACATTCACTTATACTATTGAAACTATTTTAAATGAGAGAGTTTTTTCCATTTTTGAGTGTATTTCTAAGCATAACGTCTGTCCCAGAGTGGTCCTGAAAAAGATCAGTATTAATAGGTAATAAGTCATGCTCCTTTAAACTTCCTCCATATCAGAAACATAAACAAGACAAAAGAGCTGCGACTGAGGGGCAGGAGAAGAAAAGGTGTTTGGCCTTAATATGAGCAGATGGTTATCAACTGGAAAAAAATGAGTTTACTGTGATTTTGTGATTCAAACAAAAGAGCTTAATTATCTTGGAATCTTTACTTATGAGGTAAAGGATGGAGCAGGGTATTGATACTGTAGTTAAGTTATGGTTTCATCTAAAGTGCTGAACTGTGTTGAAAAAAGAGATGAATCACAAAGAGAGGCTCTCAATTTACTGGGCCATTTACATTCCAACCCTCACCTATGTTCATGAAATATGGATACAGACTGTAGGAACACGATCCTGGGTAGAAGAGGCTGAAATGAGCTTACGCTGTAAGATGGTTAGGCTCTGCCTTCAAGTGTAAGGTGGAGCTCCATCATTCGAGGTGAGCTTGGCGAAGAATGCCACTGGAGTGTCTCAACTTGGAGGCTTTCCCAGGCAATGTAAGGAGACCTGGGGTAGGCGCTCAACTTTGTGAAAGGACTACATAATACCCCTTCTGGCCTGGGAACACGTTGGGCTCCCAGATGATAAACTGCAGAGTGTTACTGGAGTGCCTGATGCCTAGATTTCCCTCTTGGGCCAGTTACTGCTGCAGCTGGATGTTGAATAAGAAGAGCAGAATGGATGGATGCCTGATGCAGCTAACATGCAAATAAACCCTCTTAAAAATAAAACATACAAATAAACTCTTATAAGTTCATAGATCTCCTTTGAGATTACAACTCCTCCTGAACACACAAATCTAAAACTGTTTTGTTGTTTTTTAAAATAAGAAAAAATAATAAAATTTAGAATTTTATTCCTAATATTTCTTGGAATAAATTACATTCTGACTTTTTCTCAGAATCTAGTATATCTGTTGTTTCCTAAGGGACATATTGCAAGACACACTGCAAGACAGTGTGTTTTTGAGTGTTTCTAAGGGTCTTATCACACATGATAGTCCCGTAGAATTGGTTCGATTGGAGACCAAAATTGTTACATTTTCATCTGGTGCGGTTCCATTTCTTACTGCACTGTGTCAAACGATCTAGACCTTTTGGAAAAACCTGTTTACCTCCTCGCCTGTGGTAGTGCTGCACCAAGAAACACTGAAGGAAACGACATGAGAACCGTTGAACCTGCAAAGTCCTTCCCAACAAAATGCTTTGATTAGAGCGGACTAAATGAACTGTGACTGTGAATGCACCTGAGGTACCTAAAAATTTATGTTTGTTATTGACAGAGATTATATTTACTGCTGTGTTTGTTGCCTGCACAACATGCAGTTTACAGACAGACTGTCATCACTTGCATTGTAATCCTTAAGAATCTGCCATATCTTTGTGACCCTGGGTGGAGCACAATAAATTGCTTTTAAAAGTAAAAAAATAAAAAAAGACAGATAGTAGGCAGATGCAGTATGTTTCTGTATTTATGGGCAATCTAGATAAGAGGAACACAACCCTAAATTAGGTGGGTTTATTTATATATTCTTTATGAAGCCAGTAATTTTAATTTTATCCTGCTCTGTGTGCACTTTTTTGTGATATTGGGCATTAAAACCTGCCAATTTAAAAAAAAAAAAAAGAATTGTTTATTTACATTCAAGGTTAATTATCTGTAATATTTCTGCGTTTTTTTTTTTTTTTTTAAGATATTCCAAGTTTGGATTTCAGTAATGAGTATAGGAAATGATTAAAAGAAGTAATGTTTCATTCATTCTTGCACATTAAAACGCGATAAATGTCCACAGGGTGCAACATTACTACAGATCTCTTTGCCTTTGTATTTCAGATTTGTCCGTCTGTCTTCCAGTCGGCCTTTGTTCTCTGTGAAGATTTATCTTAACTTTTTTCTCTCTTCTCTTTTTCAAAATACAATCCGTCTGTTTCTCAAGCTGTTTTCTTTCATTCTCCAAGATATATTTTGTGTGAGTAAACCAGTGTGGTCCTGTGGAACAGCATTAATGGGCCAAGTCCTGTTGCGTGTCATTACAACAAATTTTGGGTGTGTTGTGTGTCACTGCATGCAATGTACTTTGAAAGGATGACACCCTGCAGCTTGGTGTGATGAAACATTGGAGGTATGACATGCTACTTTATGTCACGGGTCAAACTACTCATCCTTTCTTGTTGATGACTTTTATTTTCTTTTGGTCACACCGTGTGCAGTGACAGGATGGCACTTGGCCTTGTGCTTAAACCGTAACAACGGCCATATGGCAAGAGATTGCAGAATTGTAAAATAATGCATAACAACCTATAATGTACGCAGTGATGCGTGGATGCTCTTTTTAAATTCAATGCTCTGAGAACATAACTAATGTGTTAAACATGGTTGTTTAACATATTATCTAGTTTTATATGCTAATAATTTAAATCAGGCATTTTCTAGGAAACCCTATGAAGTTTTTATCTTTTAGCAACCTGAAACATTGTTTTTTATGACATGAATGTATAACTGAAGACATATTTCACCAGGGCCTAAATGGAAAGAAATAAAGCAGGCTTTCTGAAACATCAAGTTGATAATGCCCATCATATCTGTAAAAAAAAAAAGATGTTGTTAATGACTCACTCTGTGAAAGGAGTAAGATTTACAGTGTGCTAATGCTTTAGGAAAAAGAAAGTTACTTTTTTTCTGATGTTATTGTCAAGTTTCATACAATTGACAGTTGCCTGAAGATGTGTGGCTGAAAGTTCAAAAATCCATACACAGGATATGAGTTCCTGATTCTTATTTTCCAAATTAATCAAAAAGAAGGGTCAACTCCCCTGCCACTGGAGCCACTTCAAGTATTCAGCATACTGCGGTGAGTGAATCTTCATCAGCGTAGACCTGAGAGTCTGCATTACGTAGGACTACAGTGAGTGATTTCATTGTATCCCTGCACAGATTCTGTAACAACAAAAATAAATACCGAGCAGTGAAATCATGTCAAAACTTTTATGGTGTCAAAACAATTTAAGGCAGTGGCGGTGTGTGGCATGAAGGTGGAGCAGACACCTCTTGTAAACATTGTTATTCCTCCTGACCATTCTTTTTTTTTTCTCAGCTCATTTCCTGACTGATTGATTACCTTGAAAGGCCCAAGTGCAACAAAATGCAAGACAGACGGTCAGCAGAAATCAGATATTTACATACACTGTCCAAAGCAGTGATGTTCAGTCACAACTGAGGTAGTGTCTAACTTGCCATAATAAGTAAAAAACTAACAATGATGAAAGAAAATCAATCTGTCCACTTGACTGTTGTATAAATTTGTTTAATGTAGTATCTTGACATTTTTATAGTCAAAATTCCAGTATTTATGCATTGTCCATTGAAATACAATGGAGATTGGCAGGCTGAGACAGGTGTCTCACATATGGACAGAAGGATGGATGTTTATGAAGTTCAGATATTCACTCTGCAGTAAAACGACTCCATAATATAATGATGCCACCTCTGTACTTCACATTTGAGATGGTGTTTACAGGCTTGCCAGCTTTGCCAGCTTTCCTCCAAATGTAACAATGGCCGTTAAGACCATAACACTTCAATTTCATGATAAGACAATTGGACATGTTTCCTGTGTCTTTGTCCCTGAGTACCTTTAGAAGCTGTAATCTGGCTTTTCATGTTGCTTTTGGAGAAAATGGCCTGTTCCTCTTTAAATGGCCTTTCATCCCGACTCAGGGTGAACTCCTCTCATTTTACTGTGGACACCATTACCACCTTCAGCCAGCATTTTCACATCGTCTTTAGTTGTTGTTCTGTTCGTGATATGGATACTTTACAGTCATTTCTGACTTGTGGAGGCCCACGTTTCTCTTTTTGATATCTTGTCTGATTTCTTCAGATTGTTCCTGTGTTATTACACAAAGAAGCAGCATGTTTACGGTGTTGCCTTTAAAATATGTCAGCATGTGTACATGTAGTTAACAAAAACATTGTGAAGTATCCCATATCAGATTTAGAAGCTTAGAACACATGACATAGTGATCTTAAAGTTTTTAAATATCTAAATGTAAACAATTCAACTAATAGAATTGTATTTATAAAGCACTGTGCATAGGTGTAAGTCAGTGTTTTAGAGAGGTTAAAAACAGAAAAACAAAAATCACTAAAAGCACAAAATGATCAAATTAACACATATAAAGTGGTTGCTGGTAATAAAACAATAAAAAACGTAAAGTGAGATAAAGCATTCAATTGATGAGGAAATTTGGAAAATAAATATAAATTTTTATTGTTGTGAAATTTAACTCTATAATTTAAATTGTATTCATTTCAATGTATGTAAGTATTTGTTTTCAACAGTTCAGTAAAGTTTCATATGGATAAAAGAAATTCTGTATCTACATACACCATTGAATCACAGTAATGTACCAAGGCAAGAAGCGAAAATCTGTCGCTCATTATTTTAAATATCACGTCAATATATGCAAGGACTCTTGTTTATATTCAAGCACATTTACACAAGATGCATTTGGTTGTTGCTACTGGCATCAAACTTCTCCTGACCCATTGGATTGCAACAATACCATAAATAGTAAGACACAAAAGGGGAAACAAGGCATCAATAATACACGATGAAGGGATTAAAAAAACATCCCTGTTTATTCATATTTTATGAAAAACGAAAAATATTCATTACATTTAATAGTTTTCACTCATTTGATGAGCGTAATTGTTGCAAAAACACCTTTCGTGTGTTGATGGAAAAATTTCGGCTCCTCAGAAGCTTCCCCAGTGCTAACAGTTTCCCTCCATTCTACTTGATCAGTTTTCAGTACACAGCCACACAGTTCACAGGAAGTTCACTCACTGTATGAAGCTTTAGAAACCAGATCTGTCTACAGATTGTTCTCTCTGCATGTTCCCTCTGTTTCCAACAGAGTTTCTGAGCATTTTTTTCTCCTTTCCCTAGTGCAAACTGCATCCTAACTTGAATAGGCATACCGTTGAAAATGAATTCTTTACACACAAAAATTGCAATTTCTTGCATAAGTTAAATATTGCGTTGAAGAAAAGTTTTATTATTCTAAAGTGAACAATACTTGTTTTTTTAATAGTTTGGCTCAATAACATAACCTGGTTTTGTGGGTGAAATTTGCTAACAAGTTACAAGGTAAAGATGAAACAATACAACTTAATAAGTGGAGAGTTTTATCCAGTCTATGTTGATCTCAGAAAAGACTCTTGTGTCTAATGCAGTGCAATTACTCTCCACATGTAAGACTGTGCTGCTTTGTTATTAATGTGTCGAGTAATCTGAACATCTCATCTTTAACTATTAATTTCTTGCAGCGAAAAACAAGATAATCTACATAATTTTAGTATTTTGTTGGACAACTCTTTGACATTAAAAACCAGTAATTTTCTGAGTATTTGGCATGTTGTGATTTTATTCCTCGGAAAGCTTGTCACATTTCTTCGGTCTATTTAAGTCTCCACTTCTCTTTGGGTATTTATGTTCTTTTACACCCTGTTATTTTTTTTAAACCATTATTTATTTATTATTTATTTATTTTTGGCAAATAAAAACAGTCACATTTTGGCGTTCAAAGACATGTAATAAACTCCCGAACTGAAATCTATGATTAGATTGAAAAAATTAAAGATTCTTTAAAACTTCTTTACCCCACTGTAATTTTTCTGAAACTTCTAGCCTGTCATGGAGATGTCTGCTTTTGAAAGTGCTTTCATCACTGCATGCTCTCCTTTTCCCATTCTTCCTCTCACCCTGACTCTATGCCCCATTTATTTCTGTTCTATGATGAAACTGTAGCTGAGGATTTTTTTTTTCCCACTCACTGGAGCTGGCAAAACTGTAAGTATCTAATATCATCCTTCTCATTTTTCCTCCTCTCTCTCATCATATGCATAGCTGAGGCACAGCATGTCGATTCAAATCCTTCATTTGGCTGATTGATTCCAGCCTCTTCACTTGTCTTAGAAACCATCACTGTTGGCTTAAAGTAAAAATTGGATGGCTCAGTGGCCCCATGTAGTTTAATGATCAAATCCTCAATAGCAAACTTTCTTCACGCAGTTCAAATAAATGTAAGTTAACTGAATTGAAAACTGATCGTAGAAGTGAATGGTTGTCTGGTGCAATGTTAGCCCTTGGTTCTACTCTAAATGGGTTAAAAAACATGGACTAAAATCTGATACACTTAGACATACAGATTATTTGAACAATATTAATGGTAGGTTGCAAATGTTATTACGTTATTGCAGTATATGAGTGGATTTTAAAGTAATGTCAATGATGAAGGGGCTGTAGTTTAACTAACATAGATTTTCCTCCATCTTAACAAAATGTCAAAAATTCAGTGGTTCTCAAAGCCTTTCAAGCCGAATCCCTATTCCCCATAACCATTGTTTACTCCTGTCAAATTATGTCATATCAGCTCATAATTAATTGCAATAATTTTTAATTATTGATATTTGTTTACAGCTGAAGAAAGGTGGTTTAGTTTAATTAATGCTTAAAGTATAAAGTTTATATTACAATTACAAACCTCCTTGAGCGTCAACAGATATTACGTAATGAGAAAACTACTCACAGACAAACTTCCTCATGCTATGAAGTGTTTTTAATTTTGTTTCAGAATGATGCTTGAAAAATGATCTCAAGTTATTGCAGCACCGGGTTGAAATCCCATCAATATGTTTGTCTCCTTTCCCCCATAATGTGTGTACCACAAAAATCCCTTAAAAACTGTTACAGGTATAACTTTCAGTGGAGTTTGTGGGGACTTTTTATAAGTTAACATTAAGTGCTTTGCTGATAATCCCATTTTTTTTATGGGAGACTTTTCCACACTCAGCAGCTCAGTAACACCGGACAACATTCTGCAGAAACAGTGACCTGCTTAGGATAAGTGGTGTTAAGGAGAAAAGTTATTATGTTAGCTTAAATTTTGGAAAAGCATGGCTCTCCTTTTCCTCCTGTTAACCGGGTCGAGCGGGGTTCTCCGTGAGCGTCCTGCAACCGCGTGCTGCTAAAACGAAACAACAACAAAACGTGTTGACGTCACAGATCACGGAGTTTTAATCTCATACAAAACAATCGACAACAAAGTTGCAGAGATACAGAGATATGCATTTTCTCATGAAAATAAAAACACACAAGGGGAAGACAGACAAACACAAAATACATAAGACAGACAAAGGCGCCCAACGTGGAGTAAAAAGATGGAAAAAACTCTCCGTTGGCTTGCTGACTTGTACTTTTTAATGAAAGAGGTGTTTCCCTATTTAATATATGCAGTCAAGGCGTTCCGTTCTTTGACCAATTAGAAACTTAGAAACTCCCCTCATCACAGCCCCGATGTCTGGTTTTTATCTAAGTGAAAGGGCGGACGACTTCGTCTTGGGCCGCGCCAGGTACGAGGGAGAGGCGCCAAAGAGTCTGTAACTCCTATCAGAGTGTAAATTTTATAGCTTTGTGTCTGTCAGCGGGGGAGGAAAAAAGGCCCTACTTCCCCCATGCTCCACAGAAAACTGTTCCAAATAAAGTGTTGGCTATCCCTTTACACATGTCGTAAGATTAAGTGTATTTTTAGCATTAAATAATCATTTTTCTTTACAATCCCCCTTTTGAGATCTTCACCAAAGATCTCAATAAAAATTGAGTAAGCCTTCTAATACCGAACCAAAACTATGTATGAAAAAACGAAAAAACCGAAAAATAAAAAGACAAAAGAGTAACGTACCCTAATTACATACAATCCCCCTTTGAAACAAAACCCAAGGTGTAGAAAGACTCATCCTTAAAAATATAAAAACATAAAACAAAATTATCACAATACAACCAAAACACAAGACAAACCAAAAAACCCAAAGTATACAATAAAAAATAAAGCAGGGACATACATATAAAAAACTAGTAAGAAATGCTCTGCAACTTCAAAGACAACATTCATCACAAAATTATAAACCGTCGAAACAAGAAACACACAAAATTACAATCTGCTGCACGTCTTTTCTGTTTTTTTTTTTTTTTTTTTTTTCAAATGTCCATCGACAGTCTCTCAAAAAAAAATATGAAGTCTTCGTCAGGAATTGTTCAAAAAATTGCGCGCAAAAAAACAAAACGACAGTCCTTTTCAGAGTCCACAACGAACGAAAAAACACGCAATAAAAATTAATGTCGATCCTCTTGCAGCCTGAACTCCTCGGTTGGAAACCTCAAGTTTCCACCTTAGCGTCCGTTGCTCACTGAAAATTGGATTATTATGCCAATATAACCGTGAGTTTCAAAAAGAAAGTGAAATCTCCTCGTGAGGAAATTAGATCTTAGGAAACGACCCGTCACAGGTTAATAAAACAGACATTTTGTTGCAACATGAATTTCATTAGCATCAGAAACACAATTACAACATTCTTTATTATCATCTTCATTAATGTCAGTATAATCAAACGATGGTTTCACCTAAAAAATAAATTTGTTTTGTTATCTTCCATCCAGGGAAATTATTTTAATCCTTTTATCAAAGAACGCAGATTTTGAATGAGACCACATCCACAGGGCACTGAAACGACAAACAGAGATCAGATTTTCCAAAAGCATCATTCATTATGTGTATTCAACACAAACATCTTAAAGTCACCCCGTGTCAGAGTGAATCCTCCACCGCTCGCGACTCTGTGGCTGCTATCTTCGAAATAAGTGTGAAGCCGCTTCTCCAAGCAGCCCCACCCCTGCCTCGCATGCCAACAGCTTGTGTGACAGAGTCCAGAGTCCCACCTGGAGCGCGGAGCTCCAGGGCAATCCGTGTGCAAAAACCACGAGCAACTCATCCCGTGAGGCCTTATCTCCTACTTTGTCCAGTTCTGTTCATCAAATGGTGGATGTGATCCCTTCAATTTACGTTTCTATTATGTTAAACTATTGTTCCTACCCGATGGAAAACAGCAAAACCTTGTAATCACCCGCTTCAAAAGACATATTTCCAAAGTAACGTTTTGCCAGAATATTAAACAAATGCAGATCTTTTCTTAAACCAATCTTGTAAAAATAGGATCAAACAAACGAAACAAAACAAACACAAAAACCTAAAAATGTAGTTGTAAAGCTTACATTTACCATCAAAAATGAAAATCGCTGTGAATTAAACTGTCCCATTTAAATTACTTTTATAGAACAAACTAGATCTTATTGGTTATTTGTCTAAATCATTTTACATGCGTTCCTTAAACAAAATTCAAAAGAGTTAGACCTGGAGAAATTATAATGTAAATGTATGCCTTAACAAATCCAAACATTTTCAAAATATACCAATTTTTACCTCGGCTTTTACTTGTCGTCGAATTTAAAGTTTTATTCAAAATCGTTTTAAATGGATGTAAATCAAAAAATCAAAATCAAGTTTAGAAAAATCATTTTAATCCCGCCTGTGTACTTTTACTGATTAGTGATAACTTTAATCAAGAACAGATTCTTCAAAACATTTCTTAAAACATTCATGCTCCATTAAATTAATGCTCTGAAAATGGCTGACACAATAATATTTTAATTTCTATAATTATTTTCCCAAGTTAATTAACCAAAATATGCTTCATTATCACTATAAATTTATCTATTTTCTCAAAATATGTTAGCCCATTGTCAGAAAATCTTATAATGGAGAACAACTCAAATCTATTTAAAATAAGCACATATAATACCAGAGAATATTTTCCTTTCACTTTTTTATGTGTAACACAGATCAGACATGTTCGTCAAAAAATTTGTTTAAGTAATAAAAGTTTCAGTAAATTACGTAAGTAATATAAAAATAAAAATAAATCCGTAACATATTCTCCCTCTGTATGATACATTACTGGCTAATGTATCATCATTACCTAATATGTTAACTAACGATGTTGATGAAATAGGGTCATTATTTTACTGAGAAATCCACCCAATTCAATGCTGCCCCCGTCCTAACAGGCAAACTTTCAAAACAAACAGAACAATTTATTGTAGGATGCTTTAAACCTTCAAAATTACTATTTTCCCAAAACATTTCACATTAAAGTTTTAAAACTCATTATTACATATTACTGTTATGATTGTCAAATAAGGCATTTTACAAACTTCTCAAAAATTTTCACTAGCGTTTGACAAAGCATGTGTACCAATTAAGACTCTGCGAAGGTTTTGCATAAACGAGCCAGAGAGACGTTGAATAAAAATTCAAACACAGTTAACAAAGAAAATCCAAAAATAATAAATTGGGCCCCTACGGAAATCAACATAACAAAAAACAACACAGGTAGTAACAGAACGACGTAAGCACAAACTGACCTAACAAGACATGAGGGGAACTTAGATAATGGCTGATCAGACCATTAACACACACTAAGGGGCAATTAAACACACAAAACCCTAACAAATACTGGTCAGTATATCACTAAATCTACAAATGAAAGAAATTAAACTAAAGACCAAATTTCCCCCTCCCCCTTTCGAACGGGTCAAGAGGAAACTGGTGACTCAAAAGAAAGAAAGTAATTTGTTATATTTAACAAATAGACAAAGAACTGACACAAATAGCTAAATAAAAAGTCAGACTAATGAAAACAAATTTAAAGATAACGTTTCACTAAATCTAGGAAACCAAACTGCAGCAAAATCCTGTCTTATGTGATGAGAAAAGACTCTCTACAACTTCCTATATCTATAATGTGAAACAATACCCTAAAATTTAAACAGCCAATCTCTATGTTCCTTAGGAAAAAAGAAAAATTAAATCCTTTTGTACTTTTAGATTTCACAATTTAAATTTGAAAACCACTACACCAGTCTGAGCAATCTCTATTGTCAGACCATAAAACAAATTCCTAAGCCCACCATAAAACCCCCTTTTCACCTCTCGGAGGAACTATTTGTATGGCAGTAAAGAGAGCCAATAAGGATGTCAGGAAGAACTCCCAATACTTTAAATACTTTAGTAGGCTTTGGCACGTAAAGCATCAGATATGTGTTAGTCTCTAAGTGTAAAATTTGAACTTAAAAAACCTTTCGTCGTACCACTACTAAAATTGTAACTTATATTCAGACTTCTTGTCAAGAGGTACTTTAAATGATGGGAGAGACAATGATGTGCCTTACAGCAGCTTGTCCTTTTCTGCTGAACTGCTGTAAGCAGAGGTTACTTCGCACTTAAAATTAGTGGTATGCAAAGAGGCTTCACATGTTAATTAGTTGAATCTAGGGGGGTAGCAGTTACAGCCCAGCTCTGTGGCCCTCCTGGAGCGGCTGCAAGGGGGGGGCTGCAAGTCCCCTTGTCCACATTATTCTCTACAAAAGTGCCATATGATCTTTTTCATTAACCAATAAGTTATTTCAAACTTAATGTTATCCTTCAACAACCAATCTTGTAAATTTTAGCAAACTGTTCTATATTAAATCAATTTCTATTTAACAAGAGAGTGACTACTAATTTATCCTGTCTAATTATCCGTAAGTCCTGTAGATTCAACAATATTTTATCTATCTTAAAGTTTTGGTCAGTTTGAAAAAAGACTGATTGTGAAAATATCTAGAGTCAGTTGCATATTGCAATTTGTTGTTATCTGAGCAATTCCTCTTACAGTTAGAGCCTGTTTCTCTAAAGATCTGTTCTGTTTTTTGTCTGTATCCTCAACTCATTAAAAAGGTCCTATTTTAACTCATTGTATTTTATTCTATTTTGCTGCTACCTTCTCAGCGTAGAAGGAATAATTAACATTTTATCCACTATTTTAGTTCTCAATTCTATACACAGGTTTTATTTTATTTATTTCTCTACTTAATCAGTCATGTATTTAGCCATTTATTCATTCACTATATTTATGTATTTATCTAGTAATTGGCCAAGACAGCATTTCTACAATCCTCTGTGACCTAATTTTCTTGGCTTATTCTTTCTGTCTTTCTTTATTTATTTATCTATTCATTTATTTAACCTTAGAACCCATAATTTATTTTCAATTTGTGCAGATGATTTATTTTATCAAGATTCTATCCTTTAATCGCCTTCCAAACTTTACACTGCAGGTCACATTTTACTGCTGTTATCGCTTAATCTAATAATTTAGTCCAAGTTAACACAGAGGATGTTTGTAAAAACTGGAAATTTTGCACCACATAACAGCACTAAAAAATTGCTCTGTATTTTATATGACATGAAATACCCAGTGGTATTTTATCTCCAATCACACACTCTCTCACACCAACATGAATTGTAATTCAACACAAAAACACAAAACACATTACAGAAAACACAAAACACACATCTGGCCAGGTTTATAGTCAGTCAAAGTTTCCAGTCAGTCATCATTGTATCAAAGTTTTAATGTAATTTATATCAATTTTACTGAAGTTTATATGAAATTTACTGAAGCTTCAGACATTATCCAATGTGTTATTAACATAGTTTCATGTGTCAATTTAATTAATTTTAAACTCCAATCGTCAGGAACCTTTTAATTCCCCGTGCACGTTTAAAAAGAGAGATCTCAAAGTTATGCTAAAATCAAACCACAACCAATAATTTTTTTCTCTGGTACCAGTTTAGTTTACTTAACTGTTATTTTTATTTTTAGTTATTTATTTATTTTTAAACTAAAAGACCACGTGTCGCCATCGTCCTACTTTCCCGTTAAGACTCTTCTACGAACCATAGCGTATAGCACGTGTCGCAACTCAGTGTCCATAATAACTTCACAATAAAACACAGCAAAATCAATGCAAATTAACACAAGCAGCGCTATTTAAACACAGCTTCTCACTCTGCACAGACACACAGCCAGCCCGAACTCGCGCACGCACACGGCCACACACACACACACACACACACGCAGATACACACATGCACACATACACACACCCAGAGCTCTGGAGCAGACAGCCACGTGTCGCGGCAACAAGCACAGATCGCGACACACAGAGAAACATAAACACGGTGTCGGACAAACGGAAGAGACAACGGGGAAAAAATAAAATAAAATGCCGGCTTTAAAAATGCATTTCTATTCGTCACCACGGCCGACGCAACCTAGCTCAGTCACTTCGTCTTCCTGAATACACACGATTGGCCGTGCTAAGGCACTTCGTTGTACTGAAGACAGGCGATGCAGCCTTGTTAAGCCAATTGTAAGTCTACTGGAGATGAGTCAGTCTCCGGGCCAATACAAGCCCAAACTACCAAATTGATACACAATTCCCAAATTCTTTTTAAATTCAGAGGTACAAGAATAAACCCTCCGGGGAAAAGAACCAAAAACTAAGAAAACCCCAGCCTTTTACAATAGGGTAAGCTAGCCCTACGTCTGGACCCGCCACAGTCCTCTTGTTTGCGTATTTATAATCCAATTACTCAACCATCGACTCTTTTATAAACACAATCTCTGTACCTGTGCAGCTCCGTGAACTCCGCGTGGCTGGATACAGCCGCAACAGTCTAGCTCGCCCTTTCCAGCACACGGCGGTGCAAACAACAAAAAATAATTAAAAGTATCTCACCTCACCGAGCCGAACCAGGCCAACGCGTGACAGAGCCGCCCGCTCAAAATCCGCAACCGAACGAGCCCCCAAATTGTTAAGGAGAAAAGTTATTATGTTAGCTTAAATTTTGGAAAAGCATGGCTCTCCTTTTCCTCCTGTTAACCGGGTCGAGCGGGGTTCTCCGTGAGCGTCCTGCAACCGCGTGCTGCTAAAACGAAACAACAACAAAACGTGTTGACGTCACAGATCACGGAGTTTTAATCTCATACAAAACAATCGACAACAAAGTTGCAGAGATACAGAGATATGCATTTTCTCATGAAAATAAAAACACACAAGGGGAAGACAGACAAACACAAAATACATAAGACAGACAAAGGCGCCCAACGTGGAGTAAAAAGATGGAAAAAACTCTCCGTTGGCTTGCTGACTTGTACTTTTTAATGAAAGAGGTGTTTCCCTATTTAATATATGCAGTCAAGGCGTTCCGTTCTTTGACCAATTAGAAACTTAGAAACTCCCCTCATCACAGCCCCGATGTCTGGTTTTTATCTAAGTGAAAGGGCGGACGACTTCGTCTTGGGCCGCGCCAGGTACGAGGGAGAGGCGCCAAAGAGTCTGTAACTCCTATCAGAGTGTAAATTTTATAGCTTTGTGTCTGTCAGCGGGGGAGGAAAAAAGGCCCTACTTCCCCCATGCTCCACAGAAAACTGTTCCAAATAAAGTGTTGGCTATCCCTTTACACATGTCGTAAGATTAAGTGTATTTTTAGCATTAAATAATCATTTTTCTTTACAGTGGACATAATTTAACCAAATGGCACTGTTTCTGATCCCACAGTGGAAACATATAAAGAAGGTAAACTGCAAGGTTATGGGAAAATAAGTTCCGAGTGAAAAGAAGAACAACAACTGGTCCTTACAGATGAAATGGCTTTTCGCATCAGGAAACCCTTTTTTCCTAACTTCTCATTTATGTTACTGGACCACTGCTGAGTGCAGGAAATACTTACTTTTTTATTTTGCAACCATACTTAATTTAATAAATAAGTAAACATTGTCAGAAGGCACCTTGCACGACTCCTCTTTGGTGACATGCCCCATACTTTGAAAACCCTGCAAAAGTTCAAGCTGATGTATTGTTTACATCCTTACACATTGAAGCCAAAAGAAATGTGATGTTCTACTTTCATGCCTCCGAGAAAGTTTGAAGTTATCATTTGACTGTTCTTGTGTTTCACACTGAATAATGCTAGAGCTTTTACTAATTGGCTGCGTGACTATGTTATGTCTATAATGTGACACCTTGGGTCAGGCAGAGCTGTGGTTTCCATAAAAAGGTGCAGCGGAAAGGGAGAGAGGAAGATAAGCAGGCAGAGAACAGCATGAACGTGATGAGAGGGAAATAAGAGATGGTGGCAGAGGTAAGAATGTTCTAAAAAAAGGTGATGGAAATACATAGAGAGACGAGAAGAGTTACAGAGAGCAGCAAATTGAACTACTGAAGAGGATGGTTAAATTCATCAGCCTAAAATATGTTCTGAGCATCTGCGGTCTAAAGCAGACAGCTGCGTAATGGAACAGTAGCTATTTTAGCATAAAGCTACCTAATTGAGCAGCATTAGTTCACTGTGAGGGCTCATTTAGGCACTTAGTGTTTCTGGAAAACGCACAAAGTGAGGTTTCTGAATCTGAAAAGCAGGCTTAGGTACTTCTTTTTTCAACAACAGCATTATTCTGTTCATTCTGAAAGAACTCTTGCATGTGCATACACATATAAGTATGCATACCTATTACCTGTGTCCCTGCCGAGTACAATAACACTCATAATAAAAGGGAGAAAACCAAGTTCTTCCTACATTCATTATGAGTCAGAAAGGGTCCTTATCACTGCTGACATTTAGCCAACCATTCATCATCATGCACTGTTTATGCCGTTAGGTGTAACACTGTTTTTGTGAAGTCTGGATTTAGTTCAGTGAGCTGAAAATATTCAATTACATGTTTGGATTGTAAAACAATACTTGCTCATTGTTGTGTGTTTCTGATACTCCTTAAAGCAAAAATAAAATAGACATTTGTTGCTACTGCTTTACCTTTCATAATCTTAAACACACTCTGACCTCTTGCTGTAATTTTTCCCATACGTTATTGACGTTTCACAACATTGAGTTGCAATTAAAAATCATGAATTAACAAGTTCTCGACTTTGCTTCTTTGAGATTGGGCTTTGTAGCAATGTTTCACATTGCCTTTAATGGCTGGAATGGCTGCAAGGATTAATCTATGCCAGCATTGCACATCTAGAGACGCTCATTCTCCTTCACCTCGTAGGTCAAGCTCAGTCAGATTGAATGGAGAGAAAACCATAGATCTTTGACTGAATTTAAGTTTTGACTGGGGCTCAAATCTGGCCTAATGTCCCAATGTAGCTCTAATTGTATCAAAAGGTTAATTAATGCTCATATCCATATTTTGCAAGTCTTCCTTCAAATGCAATGGAGAGTAACTTAAAGAACCCAGGAACCTTTTAGGGTTTTGCTGCCCTTGAGACACTATGATATGACCATTTCCATCAATACCATTCTTTTACATTAATCTATTTATAGCTCAATATTCCTAATTTATTTAGAAAAATCATCATGATCTTTTTGCCTACAGATTGCAACTTGATATTATTAAGAAGCTTTACCCTTCTCAAGTACAACCTTAGCTTGTTTCAGGTTCTCCTAATTTAAAAATTACTCTCTAGGTGCTCCTTTTCTGCTTTTTTCTAAGGCAATTTCCAGGTGTTGACTGTTATGTTCATTAGAGCAGCAGACCAGGTTTCCTCATCCCACAGGGAGAGTGAAGAGCACTTTGGGCAATCAGCAAAAGGAGAAGGCAGGTCTCATCTGCATATTCATAGATCCCAAAACACTCAACAAACCAAAGATTTATATCCAAATCATTGTAAGTTGTTAAAATAACTATGTTAAAGTATGTTATCTTTATGGTTCTGACTTTTTAGCACCTAGATCCAATAAATAGGACCTGAAGCAATCTGTACTTGGCTCAGTCCTTCTCTATATTAATGTCATACTTGATGAATTTAATATTTCAGAACCAGCACATGGAGTGTGTGTGTTGGGACTGATTACAAACCTCGATATCGTCTAAATTTACCTAATTATCTCGTCTTTTCCTTGACTGCGTAAAGTGCAGAGAAAATTAACCTGTACGTTGATGAGCAGCGTTTTGATTATTTTCTTCCCTACGATGATTTTCATAAGGTTTAAAAAGCCGATATTTTCCTGTTCTGCGTCTGTGGGCGAATGTTTGTCAGGATAAAAGTGTTGCTTTCTGGCATGGTTAATGAGCATCTATTGCTTTGATCACATGTGTGCGTTTTATTCCCTTAATGACTTATTTTTCTGGCATGTATGCTGAATACCGTGGGAAAACTTTGCGTCTGTCTCTCCTTCGATGATGCTTCATGTCATACTAGCACACATCTGCACATATATTAAGGAATATAATCATTGCCACCAATCAGCAGCCTGCATAGATCACCTTTTCTTCTCCTCTTTGAGCCAGTGAAACATCCCATAATCTCCTTTATCATTGCCATGCCAAAGATGTCGCTACTTCCAAGGGTTGTTCACTATCTACGCAACCTCATCTGTGACCCCGTGGGTGACCTGGAGTTGAACCTGCAACCCTTTTCCCAGTAGGATCAATACTGAGATCTGAGCAGCCCTGCTGATGTGCCTAAATCCTGCCGTGGCACCTTCGGCATATTGATGTGAGCGCTTGAGGGTTAGGGGAACGTAGCGCTCCAACAACACAGAGGGAGAGACATATTCAGGGTTTGGTTGAAATACAGAGCAAGTGTGTATGCAGAATAGGTATGCTTTTGTTTTTCTTTGAGAAAAAAAAAAGTCTTTCATATTTTTGTGGTGAATTTTAATATAAGGTCACAAATTGCCAAAGTTGGCCAATCATTTGTTTTAATTTAGGTGATTGTTGTCAGTTTATCCTCCATTTAAGCTTTTTCTCTTGTTAAATTGTGTATAAAGCTAAAAATGTAGTGTACTTAAGAGGAAGTGCTGATTGTAAAACTTACATTTATTTAGACACAATACCAATAAAAATGCTACTGATTACTGCAGCAGAATCTGTGAATTATCCCAGTAGGACTATAATACCGCCAACATAACTCCTGATTATTTGTGTTAAGATCATATATCATCCCTTATGCCTTGGCTGAACTAATTGTCTTCAAGCTTGTGGCTCTGAAATTGTTTTATACGCTGAAATGTTTGAAATTTGCAAAACATGCAAAAGGAAAAAGGCAACAGCAAACATTAATGCATAAAACAATAGTCACCCAAGAACAAAGTAGTGCTGCCTGTCACGATCTGTGTTTTTGTGTATTATTTCGAGTTTTCTGTGTCTTTGAGTCTCCGTGTTGTCCTGTCTCCCCTTGATTATTCCCAGGTGTGTCTCGTTCCCTGATTACCTCCTGTGTATTTAGTGTCACCTGTGTCTCTGTGTCTTTGTCGGGTCCTTGTCTTCCTGTCCTTCAGTTACCTGTTGCTACCGGCGTTGAGCCTTGGCTTCCACTCAGCCGTGCTGCCAGGTGTTTGGACTGTGTATTCTGGATTATTTTAACATTAAACCTTCATTACTCATCTTACATGGGTCTACAAGCGTCTGCCTCGCCTCCACCTCACACCGCGCTTCATGACACTGCCAAAGTTTCCAGCAAGAAATTTAGTTCATAGAGTGAAGATTTGTACACAAATCTGTACAGTAAGGTGATAGAAGTTTAAGGTAAATAGAATAAAATAGAAGTTCAAACACTCAAAAAAACCCCCAAAAAACCGCCCTATCCAACGATTTAAAAGCACTTCCAGAAAATCCTGTTTCTCATAGTCAACCACAGTGTTGAATGACCGCTTGTGACAAAAATGGTCATTTTAACGACTGAAACTCTGACAGCATTCGGCTACATGTTGTAATTTTTTTCTCTAGCTATTGCACTCCCATTTCTCACAACACCTGTGTCACCCCAAATGCCAACTCTATATTTGTGGAGTAAGTGCAGTAACTGTTTAATTTTTCCCTTTCTCCCCAACATCAGTCCACGTTTCACTTGTGAAAGTAAAACTGCCTTACAGCGTTGTACCTGTCAAAATGTTTTGTTTTATTTCATGCTACTCAGAGTCTATAAGTCCACCTGCAGTTCATCGCTCACAGAATAACATGTGATTTGGCCCTAAAAAGTCACTTCAAGATAATGTTACACAAGTCATGGATGGAAGGACGGTTAAAGCAGATGATGTTATGTTTCTTCTCATAACTTAACTATATGAACTCAACAGAACCTCAGTGGAACGTGACTCAGAAGACATATTTTAGTGTCCAAAATGTTTTAATTACTCATAAAATAAAATAAAAAAACTTCTCTCCTACTGCTTCATGTGACCACTACAGGATAGTATGGAAATTAAACCCACTAGCAAAAACAAAAACCCAATGAGACTGTAGTGCTGCAGCAATTCTGTGCAGGTCTCTGTCATCTGACCAGCTGGATGTGTGGAAATTTTGCTTTCTTTATCACTGCACATTCTGCTGAGGGCAAAAACCCAGCACCTAACCTCTGAAACAAACACTGGAAGTACTGAGGGACCAAGTTCTCACCATAATCTTGTAAAGATTTACTGATACTGTGTGATACTGAGACAGAATTGCACATTTACATTAAGGATCTACATAATTACATCAGTGCATGATCCCTGGGAATGTTTTAAATGTACCATGAAATGGCCTAATTCTGTAGTTAATTGTCTGTAGACAAGGATTTGTGCCCCCTTGGAATTGCTTTTTTCTCCTCAGCTTCTTCCAGAGCACTAAGCCAATTTTGCATGACCATCCTGGATGTATTAAGTGTATAATGTGTCAGTGGAGATGGTAACTAATGACAATCATAAGGCCTGAAATTTTAGATGGAAGAGGAAACGTTTAAGACTTCTACATGTCTGCCTGTCCAGAGATGTATGAGCTGACAGAGAAAACTTAACACAGCAAAAAAAAGAAAGCTAATTAATGGGAGCAGATTACACAGGAATCAAAATCACAGTTGTAATTTTATAAATGTGCTGTGCATAAACTCAACTTTCTGCAGGTAAGTAGAAAATCAAACAGAATTTGGAAAGGGCAAAATAAATATGAAAGTAATAAAATGAATAAATTAAAAAATGTAAATGTACTGTAGTAAGTTGAGTTGATAAATGTATTCATTTCAGTTCAAATATTTTTATTTTTTTATAAATATTTATTAAACTGAACATTGTGAACTTTGACCTTAACTTTTTTATAAGGCATATGAATTAATTTCTCATTGTTTTCAGAAATGCCAGTGCAAGGTGTACAGTACACCATTGTTTTGTAATTATCTTCTCGCAAAGCAATAAAACGGATTTATTTATTTATTCATGTATATATTTTCAGTGAGTGATCAGTTTTGCCCTCACAGGGTCTATATTGTCTGTCTCCAACAATAACTGAATTAATTAAACAATATTAATTAACTAGCATAAAATAAACATTTAAAAGCAAAATGTTGCCAGTTGAACAGTGTACTCTTTGGCTTCTGGGTTAGACACATTCAACTTTGCTCCTTTTTGTCTTTTTTGACATTAGTTAGAAAAAAAGTACAGGCAGTACAGTTTTGTTTCTATCCATCACTTTCTTAAACCAGCAATCTGCACAACCAAAATGACACACTAAAAATGGAAATGCAAGTTTGAACTCTGCAGAAAGAATAACGTATTATTTTTGAAACATTATGTAGATAGTTTGAATACCATAATTGTCATAGCTTGACTGTCAGTCTGGCACAGATACAACTATGGACACACAAAGCAGTTTTAAGTGTTTTATTGCAAATAATGATTGTGATCTTTTTCTTGAGAGGTTTCAGAAGAATGGTGCTCAGGAGGACTGGAAGGAATGAGAATTGATGTACGACTTGTCCTTGAGATTAAGATAGAGTGAGTGTTTCCCAGGAGGAAGATAAGTTCCAGCTGCAGAGGCATGCACAGACATTTTGGGGGACAGGTGCTTAAGTGGAAAAAAGGAGCACCTTGTGCAGCACATGGAACCACTGGCTGCCTTAGTAGTGTGAGATTTATTGCATGCACAGCTTGAACATTATGTGTATGTAGCTATTCCAAATAGGTGTGCACCAGTCGATCGGCCGGCTGATCGATGGGCCCCAATTTCTTTAATTTTGGGTTATCGATCGATATGTGTGAAACCAAACTTATCCACTAATCCTATCTACCTCCACAAAGGTCTAAAAATCCCCCACTGTCCTCATTTAGCTCTGCTGAGAGAGGACTGACTGACGCAGGTAAGGTGTGTGGTTATCAATACACATTGGTAACCACATGAATGGTTATCAATAGTCACCTTAGATTTGTCAAAGTAGCAACTTTGTCGCTATAATTAGTGACCCTACAGACCACTTTAGTGACTTTTATTTTTTAAAAGCGACTAGCGACAAATCTAGTGACTTTATTCTGTGTTTTTTTTAGACGTTGGTGACAGAGTGAGAAGAGGTGTACCTGCTGCTGCAGCAGCAAGCGCGCCTTTTTGTCCACCTGTCTGCTTTGCATGCAGCATGTACACATTGAAGGAGGCACACAATGGGACATGTCAACAAAAATGTGAGCTACATAGGGTTTTAAATCCAGCAACGCAACCTCTGACCACACACACTTGAATGTAAAAAAAAATATAAGGAAAATATTAAAAAGATTTCAGAAGGGCACTTTTTTTGTGAAAAGGAAAAAGGACAGGTGCGCTAGCAGCAGCTAGTGTCTCGTTGTACATGTTCAGAGAAGTGGTGACGAGAATGAAAAAGTCCTATGGAAGGAGGCTGATGTGGAAATCAGCTAGGAAAGAGGAAGGAATAAAAGGACCAACTCAGAACAACAAGTTCTGGAAATAAGGGAACAGGAACAACAGGTAAGAACAAGTGAAGAGAACAAATAATCTCAAGGGCTGGTGCATCAGTTTACCAATGAGACGCAGAGAGCAACCCGGCCACTCTTTTCTTCCTCAGTCAGCCTTTAGCAGCCTTCTGACAAGTCTTGTTGACTTGCAGCTGCAGGTAATAGAACCTGCCATCCATACCTGCAGAGACGTGACAACACCAGCACACATTCTCACAGACCAGATCTGCGCTCAGACTTGCGGTTATGGCAATAATGCCATTTTCTATGGCTGATAAATAACACTCTCCACCATTAACCCTGGAAATTGTAGATTTATGAATTCTTTCTCAGCTGACTGCTTACAATTAATTAGCTAACTACAGATTTGAGTAAATGGTTGTGTTCTCAATACAAGAACTTAAAGACAGAAAGATAGGAACATTAATCAATCTGCAGAAGATTAAACTAGTTGATCTTGTTAGGAGGAATTTTGTCAACTGATTTCAAGTCTCCCACATTTGCTTTTCTTGTGGGGTGTGTTTCATTGTGTTGCTGTGTTCAACATCTCTCTAGCTAGCAGTTTTGATGGCTTAGCATGTCTCTAATTGTTCCGATGGGCCTTTCAGCCTAATGAGGTGTGTGCCTCCCATTATTATTCAGCTGCAAGCAAACTAAGGAATTTGAAATGGTTACGGTCAGATTGAAAGATGCGAAGTAAAGGTAAGTTAAAAGAGTTGCGGGTAATGTCAAGACAGAAGTAATACACCACGGACAAAAAGAAAAAAAATTGATAAACAACAACAAGGGCTTGAACAGAGATGAAAGTGAAGCAGGAGGCAGGAAAAGAAAAAAGGCAAAGGAGAAAGAATCTGGTGTTATTTATGCCTCCCTTGGCACTCGTTTTTACCTTTTTTTTCCCCCTGCGAGCTGTTTTACATCGCCGATCTAATTAAATCAAATAAATCACATGCCACGCGCACACACATACACAAGTAAGTGCACGACAACCCCTTCTGATTCCTGGTTTGTGAACATCTCCTTTCCCTCTTGCCCTCCACCCAAGATTGAATAAATCTTGATTATGGTGCATTACACAGCATATCATTCATGTTGTTTATAGGAGTAAAATATGCAAACAGACTGAGGGCATAAAAGTGATCGATGCTCAAATGGCTCCTTTTTCTCTCTTGGCTTTTCATCTCTTACAGTGTCACTTAAACGTCTTGTGTGCCAGATAATATTATGCAGTTCTGGTATAATTTTTCAGTTCAAATGTTTATTTTAACAGGACAATAAAAATTCTCACCAGTTCCTAAAAGTTAGTAGGTCAGATAAACTATTTCGCGTCATACCACAGTAGATCATTGTCAATTTAACAGCATGTACGTTAAAACGGAGGAGAATCGCATGAAAAACTAAAAACATCCACACAGCTGCTATCTACAGTTGCTATCTACATCTAACTTATCACATGTTCATAATCCAAATGTGAGGCCTCTATGGCTGTTTGCTGTTCTGGAACATCTAGATATGCACCAATATAGGAAAGATATTAATCAGGGGCCTTGCAGAACAAGAGGAGATGGATAAGCTGCCTTTTCTAAACTTTTTTTTGTAAATCCATCAGTGTACAGTGAGGAAGAAAGTTAACCTGCAATGCATAGAACATGTTAAGAATATGCTGAAGTAAACATCTGATTGTTAGGAGTGGCAACTCAAATGCTCTTAGAAAAGAAATCCTTAATGCTGGAAGTAGCATCTGAATAAACCAAAACATTTGGTAAAAAGATAAATATATAAACAACTCATTCTTGCAATTGAGCAGGTTGGTAGAAGAGTGATGATGAGGGCTTCTTTTGTGACTGTCTATGCACCGAGCAGTCAAGTCACTGACCTTGAAATTCCCCTTTTATTAAGAAAACGATGAAAACATAAATGGTTTTAATGAAGTTATACTATCCCTGTAATGACTGTGGTGTTTGAACAAATACCTGAAGACATAAAAAAACATTTGAGAGTCAAAAATGTTGAAAATGACATTAAAATCAATTAGTCGTATCAAAACTAATTACTTAAAGCTTCTATTCCTCAAAATGCCTTCAGAGTAGTCAAGACATTGTTTTGCATTTTGTCTTTAATTAAAGATTTATGTGTTTTGTTCATCTGATATGTACTTCATTGCATTTAAAACTTATACAAGATAAAATTACCTTTTCAATTATATGTTTGTCCATAAAACCTTAGATTAGAAAAGGTTGTTGGAGTTTTTTTTTGTTTTTTTTTCCACGACTGTTTTGTATTGCATGTCCTTTTGCTGTCTCAAAATGATTTATGTTTTTTATTGTCTTTTTAATGCCAAGGCATTTTATAAGATCATTTACTAAATGACCATCTTGACTTTTGAGACCTTATTAAATCTAATTAGCTCTGCTGTACCTGGGAGATTACTTGAAATTATTATTCTGAGGCAAGTTGGTCAGTGCTTTCATGTCAGGCCTGCAGAGAGATTCTCTGACACAAAATGCATGACTATACAGTAAATGGAAGCTGCTAAAGCTGCAGTTTATTTCCAGGAGAGAACCGCCTCCGGTCCGTCTTTCTACATCAAGTAACCAAGTTCAACTGCATTGTGTAGATAATGAATAAAAGCTAGATTTCAGAATCCAGATCTCAGGTTGAATATTAAATGTAAAGCACGACAGCATAATTATAAAAAGGACTGTACTTAGTTGGAGTGGTACTTTGCTGGCCTTAACCTTAACACTCTCTCAAACATAAAATTTGTAAGCTGTTTCATGTTTGTAAGGTTAAAGCTGAAGGAACCACAAGACAGCGCCACATTAAGGAAAAATAAAAACAGCAAATCATCACAAACAGTTCATAATTACTGGCAAACATGGAGGCCAGAAGGTTGATGTTTGCCATCTATGGAGTCTAGGTACCTCACGGTCCCTTAGTTGAGCATTAACTCCTCTGCATGCCAGAGTACTCAGTGTCAGACATACAGCCACCTTTTCTGAGAGGAGATAATAACACTATACAATTAATAAGCACCACATTTTTTGGCCAAAACAAGCATGAAACCATTATTTCTTCTCACTGACATCTTGATCTAAACCCTACCGCAGAACAACAAAAAATGTATGGAGTTGTGAATGTTATATAAGGTCTTTTGACATATCAGTTCATGCAGACAAAGTCAGACTACTTTTATCTTTTGCTGAGCATAAAACTAATTTGATCAATGTGAATGTATCCTACATTATATGCCTAACCATCCTGAAATGACAACATGCACACTCATAAATACAGTTTGATGGAAAGCCAGATTAAGGGGTGTCTCTAATTAAAGGGATGTACAGTAGTGCAGAGGAATCAATGTTGTGTTTCTCAAGCGCTGACGAGGGCAGAATTGACAGGAAGGCTTCATTAGGATGAGGTGAGAAGAACAAGGCAGGGTTAATATCTTGGCAGTGGCTGCTGAATGTCCTGCATCTACGGAGTTTAAGACTTTTACATGCATGATTCTCAGTTTAATGCTGCACAGAATAACAGATAACGGACTGCTTCATTCATTTAGAATAATTCATGATTCTGCAGAGATAGTTTGAGCAAGCACAGATTGTTTGCATTTTGATTCTATGTCTTTGGGGTGATCAGTCTCATAGCGGGAGGAATCTGACTGCTTAATAATTTTAAATTCATTCAGCTTCCTTTAATGTCTACTTATTTGTCTTCACTATGAGACAATAAGGCTGGATTACAATGTACAGACACTGTATAATCGAACTTACTTTCCCAGAACATTGAGTTTACTTTCTGATAAATCACACACTTTCCTGGGAATTTCCTGAAACCTATTGGTTACTTGTGTTTTATCTTTCTAGAAATGATCCGTTTTATTCTTGGAATTCACCAAGAAGCTTTAAAGAGAGCTAAGTACCAAGTACTTTAGCTGGTTAAAACGTGACCTTCCAAAAATCACTTGCAAGGTGAGTACCTGACAATCTGCAATCAACAGCATTTACTAAGACAGGCACATTGACCCTTTCAAGGTCAATATCAAGTCAATATGTACTAGTTTGTGTGGCATTACAGCATTGCTAACATCATCCAGCTATTGTTCTCCAGCTTCAAGTGTCAAAAAATTAATTGCTGAAACATTTGCAAAAAATTATTATTTTTTTTTTTCAGAATTTTGTTCTGGTATTTAACTGAAAACCAAATTATTTCTAGTTGTGGAAAAACATGTGCATGTACCACTTCATCCGTGAATATGTATTCATCTCTGTAAAGACAAAAATAAAACATCATGTAACATATTGGTCCTCTCTGCACCAGTTTTCAAACACATGAGATGGCAAAAAAATGACAAGCAGTGAGGGAGGAGATTATCTCCTAGATAAAAGATTCAATCAAAAGTAATGTGTTATTTGCAGTTGACAGAAAATTGTGCAATAGTGAAATAAAAGAAAAATGTGGAAATGTCTTGCTTGTAATGCAAAGCTGGAAATGTAACGTATTGTCCAGATGAAAGAGTAATTTAAGACCAGATTTTGATCTGGGCATTCAAACACCTCGCCACTGTTTGATTGATCATCGAACGTAGGAAGGATTTGCAATTCTGGATTGAATCTGAGCAGGTCATCGGGAATATGGCCCCACTGATAGGGTGTGAAACGATAAGCAGATTGAGGAAACGGTGAGTTCCTCTGTAAAATACATAATACATACAGCTTATGTATTTTAAGCTGTTTTTTGTTGAGGTGCATCTTCCTTTTAGAGAAATTTATCTCCTGATTGCTTTCTTAATCATGTTGTGTTCGGTACTGAGCGCCCTGCTGAGCGGTTGTCGTGTCCTTTGCTTTACAGAACCATTTTGAATTTCTCCGATCTGTTAGTCTTGTTTGAAGTCTACCTTTGATTGTGTCTGATTTATGAATAGGTCTTGTAGGGTTTATTGTTGCTTGTGCCGTTTTGTTTAGCGTGTGTGTGTGTGCCGCTCTGATGCATTGAGTCTATCTGTGAACTGCGGTCGCTTCAGCTCAGAAGGGGCCTCTCGGCCACTCATCTATCTGCCCAGTCTACGCTGCTGGGCGCAGATACGGCGATCCTGATTGGCAGTCATTACCAAACCCTGGTGGGAGGACATGCCTCATTGGAGAGCAGATTTCAGGGACGGGTTGAAAATGAGGGATAAAGCAGTTTGTGTCAGTGTTTGTTTGTTGCCTGAGTGGATTTTATTGACGACACTGTGGTGCACTTAAAATAAGGCGACACTTTAGGATGATTCATGAGCACAGTGTTTGATGTCTTAAGGTATGAGCCAAGCTCTCAAGTGCAACTTTGTCCTGCCTAGCTTCTGGCTTCCTGTGCATATCTATGAATCAATGACTATATATATTTGCCCACTTCTCTCTCTGTGTGTATGTGAGCGTGTGGTCTGGGCGTGCCTCTCATCATGCCTTTTTAAGTAGCCGGGCACTTTAAATGGAAATGTTCTTGACATTTAGGAGGAGATGTAATCAGCGGCCATTAGAAGGCAGCTGATTTCCTCTTTAGAGCTCACTCACGCCATCTCTCTCCTACTGCGTCCCTCCCCCTCTTCCCTTTTTCCATCTCACCATGGTATGCCATTTCATTCTCACACTTGATTTATTTCAGCTTCCTTCACATTCTGCTGGCTGTTCCTTCTCTCTCCCTCAATCTAATTTACCTGTACTTTTCCCATCTCACCCTATTCTTCCTCCTCCTTCAAGTTTGTCTTTGGCCATCAGGGCATCGTAGTTCAAGAATAGATGCTTGATTTAATTTAAACAAGTTTTTTTCTGCTTTCCATTTTATGTCATTATCAAGGCTCATTCTCAGAACTACATTGTGTCTCAGCAAGTATTGCAAAACAGTGAATCACAAGAAAGAAGTTCTTTTTCTTGGTAGAGATAAAATAAAGTGGTGCTCTTTCAGTTCCTGCCAGTCATTGTATAGAATTGACAATAAATAAAAGGAGTATACCTATTGGCAAATATTTCTGCTCCTGAAAAATAGTCTGTTTGAGATTGTAAGTCGCATCCTTTTTTTATTCCAGCAGAATAACCAGCAGAATGATCATTTTAGGCCTCGTACACATGGAGACCATTTTAGGTGCGTCTGCAATAGTTTTTCACCTTTTAGTCTGTGTAAACACAACTGAGCAGTTTTTCACATGAAAGTGAGATGTTTTTTACAGGTACATCTCAGTAAATTAAATAGTCATTTACAAAAGGCTTACTTGTCAGATTAAAGATACATTTCTATACAGGTATTAAAAATAATTTGAATAAAGCTCATGTTTCTCCATTAATCTTTTTTCTTGGTCTGATGTAATATTCCAACCTTAAATTTCATGTTTGCATTTGCTCTTAGTGGAAAATCATCATAACTAACAAAAATAATGACTTGACAACATAATCCTGGAATTATTCTATACAATTATGGAAAAAAAGATAAGGTAAGATAACTCTGTGCTCCAGAGTTTTCTTCTTCTGTGAAATATGAATCTCCCATTTTCTGGGAACTGTGCAAATATGGAAGACAACAGGTTAATGCGGTGCATTCTTCAATTTACAGTTTTTACCAGTGTCTCTGTACTGAGTTCAGTCTCTTTCTCTTGTCCCTTTTCATGGATGGGCCCAACAGTTTGGTGACACTTGTTCTTTAATGTATCATAATGCATTTTAGAATATACATGGGTGCTATGGTAAAATCATTTAGAAACTATAACTAAGTATTTTCAAATATCAGGCGAATATCAGCCAAAAGCAACTTTTTCAATAGTACCTTGTTGATGGAAATATTAAATTGGATTTTTCCTCCAGTAGCTGGATAGTTTATACAATAGACATTAAAATGAATCTCTGTTTTCTTTTAGTAGAAACCAGAAAGATATTAAATTTTGTATTGCTCCCAAGTTATGTCATCATTGCAACATTTGTCAATAATGTTGCATACTGTTTGTTTTCCTAACATCATGTAGCCATAATGTGAAGCCATTAATGCTCTACACTTATAGAGAAAAACAAGTGACTTCATGAAACCACCCTCAATCAGCATCAGTTCAGCTAACATTTACATAACACTGTACAACAAAAGCAATCTCAGTGTATTGTGTAGCAAACAAAAGTATCATATTTGTTTCTTTTTATGCACCACCCCAAAACTGCTTTATGTTATTACCCTACTTATTTCTTTTCTGAGAAGAACACTAGAGAAGCTCTACAATCAAAACAAGCCCAAAAGAGCTGCAACTTCACAGTAAATAATCAGAAATGAAAGCAGTGGGTATTCATCTTATTTCAGTTGACAAAGTACTTTAAACTTCACTTTTAATATTTTCCAAACTATTTTTTGCATTTAATGCTGCCTCCAACAACAATTGTCATTAATCCCTTCAGTAATTTTTGATTAAATATGTAATTGTCAATACAAATTGTGAAAAATTGATTTTTGGTGTTAAATTTCATGCTTAGTTGCACTGATTTATTTATCCAGTCATCCAAAACCAGAAGATATTCACCACTGAGGATGTTCCACCAGGACGTACAGTGACAGGAAGGGAAACTGACTCTGAAGCTCACATGTAATCCATACAGACTCATTTACGTGTTGACTCATAAGAACTATCCTGAATTCACTATTTTGTTTGGGAATGATCCCAAAAATAAATGTTGCTAACAAAAATATTGTACAGCAGAAACCCTAAAAGTCCAATTAGATGAGTTTAGTTGACAGGTAACTGAATCAAACCAAATATAAACAACGTGCTATTTCTGAAATTTCTCAGTGAAGAAACTATCTGTCCTGTTTTGCTCAGACTGGCTGTCAATCACCTCTCAGTAGAAACTTTCCACTCTTTCTGAGACAGGTTTTATTTGATTTGGGACCCAGCAGAGTCTCCATTAGGCTGAAAGCCGTCACATGGCAGTTTGTGTCAAGACACCCACATGTACCTTCATGCAGTCACGACAGCACTTTGTACTGGAGCTGTTATTTCTGTGTTTTGTGTTGTGCGGTGCAGTTATTGCCATCAGAAGTACTCAGCCTGTTTCAGACATTTTTTTTTTAACCTGACTTTCAAAGGTTTGTAATCAACCATTTCTTATCTTTACTCTCATTATGAACACAATAGAAACTCACAATGAGCAGAAATAAAACAAAAAGACATTAATGAGGCAAATGAGAAGAATGATTAATAGTTTTCTTTCTGGAACGATGCATCAGAAATGGTTCCTACATGCATCTGATTAGGTGTTTGATTTCTGTTTTGTATTATTTTGACAGATCCAACAAAAGCCTTCGGGATTGTCTGACATTATGCTGCAACACTTGACCATTAGTTGAGATGCTTAATGTAGCCATTAATTTAAAGCCATGGTTGTTGCTGCTCAGTCTGTTTTTTGCAATCTTCTTTAATCAAGATGGTACAATTACAGAACGGGAGCCTGATTTCATTTCGCAGTCCCAGCGTCATTACCGTAGCATCTTAGGAAACAAATCGAGCAGAGAACTGTATTTATTAGCACATCCTAATTAGCCTCTTCCTAGACAATCCTAAAAATGCTTTATATGACTCATTTTTACATGCTGTTTGCTTATGAAAACATGTTATATTAACATTTTAAAGATTGTTTTGCCCTGTCTACCCCCATGTTGAAAAAGCTTTGTTACATCAGTCCAATCTTGAAGAAATAAGGCAAGTTTCATCCCATTATGATGATAATATGTTGATTATGATGCTCCTTTGGTACACACACATCAAAAGAACATAGTGCTGTTTCAATCCATGCTGCATGCAGAATGTTTATGTGAGAAAGTAAAGTTTGGAGCTTCAGCACTGTTATGTAACTTTAACAAGCAGCATTAAAACAAAGCAGAGTGTGAGGATTTTCTACTGTCACTCAACTGTGCTATTTGAGAACGTTATAGTTTCGCATTCAGCTACAGTGACAATGGAGAAAGACAAGTGGATCCAACCCCAGCTTTATGTCAGCACTTTTCTAAAGCAATACTAGTGAAGTGAAAATCCAGCCGCCTGTTGCAACTCTCTGTACTGTGAGACAGTAGTCCATCCATCTGTTCATGAGGTGCACTTGTATGGTGCATTCAAATTCAACTAGTTCACTGAATTGTTTATATGACAAAACAACTTCAAAGTCATTTTAAAAATGCTAGTACAGGACCTCAGGTGACAAACTGTAAGTATTTGGTGCAAATTAGGAACACAGTTTTATATATTTTATAGGTCTCTAAAGAAAAAAGCCCGTAGTGTCACATATATTTTACCGTCAAAGAATCCTGCATTTTATGTTTGGTCAAACTGAATATGTTGCTTTTTCAACCCAAGTTTTTCCTATCATCTAGATCAGTGGTTCTCAAATGGGGGTACGTGTACCCCTGGGGGTACGTGGAGGTACTGCAGGGGGTACGTGAAGCTTTTCAAAATATCTTTAAAAAATCAATAGGCTCCTCATAACAAGTCTTGGGAAAAATTATTTTGTGAAAAGTTTGATAAAATATAAATGTGTGTTCATGCACTGAATTTTATATTCAGTATTTAGTTTCAATATCCTTTAAAATAAAACGGTTTGACTGGTTTTATACCTTCCTGGTGGTCACCGTCTTCTGTTTTTCTTTTTTGTTTAACCATGCAATCTTTGCAATATGGATGTATTTGTCAGGTTCACTGATATAAGTTGTTTGGCTTTAATAAATCAGACAGTGATTTTACAGCACTGTGTACCCCTTTTAATTCCAAAAATGTTTTGCCCGTGTCAGGGGGTACTTGACTAAAAATATATTTTTAAGGGGGTACATCACTGAAAGAAGTTTGAGAACCACTGATCTAGATAACGAGGTCTTTTGTTTTGTTTTGCTTTTTTAAGAAGGATGATAATCATCTTTACCGATAAAGACTTTATCTTTAGTGATAAAAGTTCATCTTGGTTCACTCTTCAAATCAAATAAACCGTTTTAGTTTTTCCAAAGGAAAGAGATGTTTTTGAATAATAGAAATAACATCCACAGGCAGGTGGATGAATACTCTAATTAAACATGATAAGCAGCAGAGAGGTTAGAAAGTGTCAAAAAGGTTTGAATGTTGTCTGATTTCAGATCACAGGATGACAGCCAGTTTTATGGAAAGAAACTGTGTTTGAGCACAAGCTCGAAATGGCAGTAGTGAGGTTAAGTACAAAAGAATCAAAACATTTATGGAAAGTCAGATCAGATGAACCTGCAGCCCAAAGAAGAAAAAGCTCTGAAGTAATGAGACAGTTTTGTGTTTGAGAAGAGAAATTATCAAGCTTATAAACAAACACAGATAGGACAGGTATACTGATGGGATTTAGTTTTTTTGTATAGTAGCAACTTTGCACCTACAAGTGTCTGTTGTGTCATTGTGTTAAGCTTCAGGCTAAATAATAACAAAAAAACACAAAGCAACACACACTGGATAAAATAGTAAAGTTAATCTATTTTCTCTGTGTGTGTGAGAAAGTGATAGACATAGAAATAATGTCTTCATTATTTCTATGTCAGGCAACAGATGGATTGAAGGTCAAAGAGATTTCTTTATTTCAATTCCAAACAATGGTGAAGATGTAATTTTTTCTTTATTATTTCAACCTTTCTGATTATTTAATTTAGCTGTCAGCTATCAGGGTTTCCATCCACTTGGATATCACCTTTGAATTTAGTTTCATTTGCTCGTGGGGTGGCTAAAGAGGTAACAGCAAACAGACACCACCTTTATGAAGGTAACAATTAAGCTAAAAGTGCTGACCACATGGCCTGGTTCATAATTCACATCACTGCCACACCATCGCACACCCAAAGCGTTTAAGTTGCCAGCTGGAGTTTCTGGTTGAAGTTTCTCATTTCGCTGTTTTTCAAATCGATTCTCCATCAACCCATAATTTCTATTTGTGATTGAGATGAGACAACTGCTGTCTTTCATCTTTGAAATATGTTTATGAAGATAGAATTTAATGCACTAGAAGCAGATGTAAATAATTAAAATGACCATTTTTCTCTGGTAAGAATGTGCACAAAAGCCTTAAAAGAAATTGTTTGTGGTGACCTCTCCTCTGGCATTTTTTTCTGATGTTCTCTACTAGTGAGCTTTGGAAGGATTTGTTATTTTTATTACTTGCTTAGCATCCTCTACTCTGTATTGAGCAGCAAGATAAACCTGAGTCATTTTCAAACTATCAGTTCCTCTTTTTTTAATATGAATTGTCCTAATTGAAGTCAAGTCTGAGGTTCCTTGACCAAAACAGAGTGAATTCCTTCTTTAAATTGCTTGTTCTCTTGTTCCTTCCATTTTGAAGCGAGGCTAATAAAAGTAGAACTCTCTCTTGCTACATGAAAAGTACACTCAAGTAAATATATATTTATAAAGTTTAAGCTAAAGGTTCCTCCAGATTAAGCTAAAAATATATATAATTATTAAAATATCTATATTTACTTGCTTATTTATTTTAGTGCCATTGTTATGGTTGTTTTGAGCAAAAATGTAATAATGTGGGATGTTTTTTGAGTAAATGTGATAAACTGTGCTGCTTCAATATGAATTTAATTACAGTTTAAGGCATTTTCACAGAGCTTCCCCAGGAGTTTCAGTAATGATGGGGGTTCTTCTAGATGTGTCGTAAATTGCTAAGCTTGGCATGTTTTTATCTTTTAAATGTTTATTTTACAGAGGTTGTTTTTCTGTCTTCTTGTCTATCAACAATTATATATTTGATAATGTAATTTTGTTGATGTTTATTGAAACAAAATTGTTGCTGGTCATATGAGTATGTTTGTATTTAATACAAAAGAAAGACCCAAATTACCAAAATTTCCTATTCTATATCTGAAGGCCTTAAATGAGACATCAGAGTCATCTATACACTATGAAAGTAAGTCGAAATGACAAGAGAAAATTAAGAAAGACGATATCAACAACAAAGTCGAAATGCTGCTGAAGAACTATAACAGCTATGGCTTGTGTAATAGAGCAACTTTCTATGTTAGAACAAGATTTAATAACATCAGTAATAAAAAGATCCTTTACATATGCATTATTTTCACAGAAATTACTAAAAAAAAAAGCATATTTAATATCTCACATTTTTCCTTGGCATCAATGTAACATTTGATCATTGCATGTCTTCTAAGAACAAGATTTTTGCTGTAGGATTCACGGTTGAGAAAGGCTGGATGAATGCAGCTTAAGCCCACTGTCTCATCGATCACTGCTGGAGGAAATTTAATTCATAATTTCTCAGTGAACCTGTGCACAAGCTCCATTAATTAAACGTTTCACTGTACATTGTTTACCCTGACGTTAAATTTGCTCTGCATCTTTTTTCTTTCCTTCTACTTTTTAACCATTCAGAAGTGGAAACGAGCTGCAAACACAGGCCAGAACTTATTATGGCCGTTTCAGCACATATAATGAGCTAGTTATTTAAAATTTGTCTCTTTTGGCATCCAGATACTGAACAACATTAACATTCATATGGAGTCAGCTTCTAGTCCCCCGATAAATTAAAGGCTAATATCCCCTGGTTTGTTTTTGGTTTCCACCAGCCCTCGAGGGAAATACATGTCTCTTTAGCTGATGAATTCTTAAGACTACTCAGATTTTTACAGCTTATCTGTTACACTATGACACTGATGATCGTAGGTAATCCAAAAAAAAATAAAACGTCCATAGCATCCCGTTCTTTATTATAATAATGGAAAAAGTAGCAGCGTTATGCGAGAAGTGTTTCAGACTTTTGAATCAGTTCACTAGTTTTTTGAAATGTCATTCTGTCCTCGTCACAATTTATTTATGTTGATACATTGTGACAATAAGGCCGAAGCTTGACTCATTTAAAATGCCACTGATATTGGTAAATAGACATTTTATACATGTTCTTACAAAACCAAATAAGAGAAAACTAAACATATTTCCTTTATTGTACTCAGGCACTGCTTACTCTGCTGGATAAAAACACAAAATGTCTGAATGACTACATAACAACCCAAGAATTTTTATTACAGCTCCAGTCTGTTTTTGGCTGACTGAAACATTTATTTTACTAACAAGACAAGATATTGATTAGGGATTTATAACAATAAAACTTGTGAAAAGACTTAGAAAATTTGCATTTGTTATATTGTGTTCTTGTAGATATCAGTTTATTTAGATACTGTATGTGATTGTTATGTGTGCTTAAAGTTATTTTTTTGAGAGAAAAAAAAGTTTTGATAATTTTTTAAATTTAAAAACAATTTTACAACGCTTTTCTTTTTGCTTTTATTTAATGTTTTCACCAGAAGGGAAAAATAATTGTCGTGTTTTTAGTGAAAAGATGTTTACAGTAATGTGACTCTTGTCAATGAAATGAAAATGAAATGACACCTACGGTGGCCCTGAGGTGCAAACCACTTCAGCAAACTGAAAGCACAATTACAAATTACAAAAGCACAACAACATTAACAAAACAGAAGAGGTACAGTATGTCTCAGTGGGAGACCTAAGAAATCGCTGATTGGACTAAAGCTTGTTTTTACTTTGAACCGGAAGTTACTCTGGTTTGCTTCGTTTTAATGAGAAGCAAAGCAAGCAGGAATACGGTCACGTCGCCATGTATTGCCCAAACTGTGGAAAAGAGCTGGTTGAGCCATCACCAAACTTTTGTAGCAGTTGTGGCAAGAGGCTCTGGATCACAGAGAACATAAATGTTTTTAAAAAACATGTTAAAGCCAGAATAACTTCCGGTTCAAAAGTAAAAACGAACTCTAGTCCAATCAGCCATTTCTTAGGTCTCCCACTGCGACATACCTCTTCCGTTTCGTCAATGTTGTAGTGCTTTTGTAATTTGTAATTGTGCTTTCAATTTGCTGAAGTGGTTTGCACTTCAGGGCCACCGTAGACATCAGACTGATATAGTGCTTTAATAGGACACTCAAAAACGTTTTACATGAAATCAGTCATTGTTAATGCTTGTTTAGTGTGAGGAGTCCACCTGCCGAGGTTTCTGGGAGTCTACTCAAATTCTTTTTAAAAAACTTTTGTTTGTTTTTCTAAAAATTTTAATGGCAGAAATCAAAACACATTTCTGCTGAGTTTTCAACAAATGTATTGAGACTGCTCTCTGGCATAATTACCCAGCAACATGCTCCATTTTTATCCTGGCTTCATAAACACAACTATATAATTGTATCTCGACAATAAACCAAGGAAAGATAGGTATATAGGAATGAGTTTATAGAATTTTTTTAATGGTGGGTCAAAAGATATCTGCAAGTGTGGATATTCAGATTCTGTAAAACTATTCAGATTTTTACTAAAATAATCTCTTGCTAAGCAGCAGATCTGGTGGCTATTGTCTGGCTATTGATTTGAATAAATAATATTTTCTGTTCAAGTAGTTTGAGTTAAATTTTATGGGGAAATGCTACAAATATTAATCAGTTAATGGCCTCTACCATGATTAAACTTTCCGTTTTTCTCTTTAATATGTGAATGGATTCTCCAAAACAAATAGCAATAAAGTATTACTTAAGAGGGGTTTGCTCTACAGATTTTATAGCAATAATAAGAACATGCTCCCAGATTATTTAGAAAAATAAAAGACTCTGTTTAAGCTGCGGATAAGCAGAAGGTGATGGATGGATGGTTGTTTGGAGGTATTACCAAGTCTTCTGCAAAATTGATTTTTGTACGCTTTACATCATGTTATATGTTATTCGCTCATCAAATACAGCTTAAAGGGCAACAATGTAATATAACTGATAAAGTAAAACTGTGAAGGTAGAAAATGAAAGTGGTCCAATTAGTTATAGTTTCTTTAGTACAGGGTCTAAAACAGGGACCAGTTTTACAGGGACACTGGTCCTTGTTGACCCCCGTCTGGAACCACCCATGCTTGGCAGGAGTGTTAATGGACCAACCTCATTAATTATTATTTTCTAGAGAGATAATGTAACCTTTTTGTCTTTGAATCGAAATCACCAATGTGCTGTATTTGTTGTAGAACAAGCTAGACACATTCATATATTTTACTTTTAGTACTTATAAATTACAATAATGTTTATTATTTATCGACACTGAAAGAACCATTTGCTGTAATAAAACGGGTTATATATGAATACCTCGCAAAGTGGCTATAAGTAATTGCACTGTAAAGCAGTATTGGTGTTCAGAACCACAACAGCTTTTGCACTGCAACCATATGTCCATATGAAAATGTTCTACACTGTGATCTAAATCTTAGGGAAAGGACAAGACAGATGTTCTCTTACTAAACTGCTACATTCAGTCTGAAGTGTAGAAGGCGTCTTTGTTAAAAGCTTTTATTCAGCAAATAGATTCTTCTGGTACCTTGCCAGAGCTGTATGGTAAAAGCATAATCAGTCAAACAGCATCACCACTGAGATAGGGTCTGTTTGTGATGGGAGTGCAGATATAAGGACTGTTTCTTATGGTTTGTCACAGCATGCAGTGCTCATTAGTATACCAGCATGGCAGCTCTGGGTCAGCATGAAGATTAATGTTTTGGATAGCTGTTTGGATTGTAGCCTTAATGCTCTTCTGCCAAATGAATGCCAGAAGAAGAGTTTGTGGAATATTTCTGCAGTCAAGGGATATGCTCCGTGTGTGTGTGTGTGTGTGTGCGTGTGTGTGTGTGTGTGTGTGTGGACTCAGAATCCCATTCATTGACTGCTAATGCAAAGGCTGCAGCTGGATAAGTAATTAGTAAATAATGCTTGTTTAGATATCTGCATAAGGTATAACTTGCTTGAATAGGGTTGGAGCCTCTTACTTATTTAACCTAAGAAGACCTATAGAGATTAAATGTCTTTGTTACAAGTAGGCTTAGACAAGATGGTAACAGCATAGAAGATTGACAAGATAAAATACAATAAAATTTCAAAATTAATTGCAAAAATTAGGGCCAAATTTATTGACAACTCTAGCAGAGGTACTGTTGTGATTTAAACTCGACGGACCCAAAACGTGTGAGCACACGAACAGGAAATCAGCCAACACAGAACAATCAGAGTTTACTTATTTTATTCTTTTTAGCGCTAAAAAGAAAGAGACGCTTACCCTTACAGGCTTATGTGGATGTCAAGTGTAAAGGCCCGAATCTATACAGCATCTGCTCAAACACGGAAGACACCTTGCTTATATCCTAAAGTCCGCCTCCTGGTCTGCTGGTGTGTTATGTCACTACCTAGTGGTCAGACGATGAGCTAAAGTTAAGTTTCGTTTCTACAGAAAGTGTCCGTATGAAACAAAAGGCTTTTGTGCAGAATCTTTGTGTCCGTAGATGTGTGTGCGTGCATGTATGGTGCGTGTCTGGAGTAAACGTCTCAACAGTACATTTAAAGAAATCTTTTAAATTTACCAGCATTTTTCTTTTGACTCGAAGTAATTTGATTGTTTTGCAGTGGCCCAGCTGGAGAACCTGATGGAGAAACTGTGGAGGAAACTGAAGACGTAAGGTGAAACCAAGATGATCTTCCATTAATTCATTCCTTGGGTTTAGTTTCCTAACACTTATGTTCAGTTTTTTGTGCATTTTGGTATATTCTTTAATGCTAATGTCTTTTTCCCTTGCTTTGAAGTTTCTTTTGTCTTTTGTTTCCATGCTCAGCACTCTCTCTAAGATGTTTAGCACTATCTTAATCAGACTTACCTGGTTACCATGTCACTAGTCACACATCCTCTGTATTTTAGTGCCCTGGTTTCCATTGTATCCTGAGTGGTGACTGTGCTGTTCTTATGCCTCATCTGTTAGTTTCATGTTTTTATCATTAACATCTTCTTTGCACCATGCTGCACCCAAGTTTCTATCTGTTACAACCTTCAAACTGGTTTGGAAAGATGAGTTTAGGTTTCCTGGAGCATCTTTATATTATTTTGTGGTGTTCCTGGCTTCTAAGCCCTACAAGTTGGAATAAAAACTTTCAAGAAACAAATTATGAGTCTTGAACCTCATTTTGAACCTCTGTATTAACTACAATTCTGCCCTTGGATTAAACCGACCAATTTGGTCAGTAACAGTCTACCCATACAGTATTTATCTTGAGTCTTTTATCTTTTCATATTATTTTTTTATTAATATCTCATATTTCTACACAGGCAAAGATAATTATTTTATGTTCCAAAGAATCTAGAATTTGGCTTTAAAACATAAGTTGAATTAAATATGAATAAAGTTTGTTAGAAGGTTGCTATATATCTTCTAACATGTTTTCAAGACATTCATTTCGACTTTATTTTAACTCTTTTTATTCTGACTCTCTTAAAGTCTCTTTTTCCCCCAAGATATATTAAGCAAATTATGACATTATATATATATATATATATATATATATATATATATATATATATTTAATGATTACTCTTCATTTTTATGCATAATTATATAAAGTTTGAAGGCAGCACTACACATACTGTTTTATATTAAGTTGTGTTTTGTCATTCATGATGTTCTTAAGAAACAGTTACCATATCATATCTGTTCTAATTTATACTTTAAGGAATTTCTTTTACAATAAACCCTGAAGAATATGTAATCCAACGTGAAAGGGACTGACCGTGACAGACAGTCACATTTCAACAGTGGTGCTTCTGCATATGTTGTTTTATCATAAGCAGCGATCAGTTTACAGAAGCTATGAACTGTTTTCAATGTTTATCAGGAATTTATTAAGTTGCAGTTACTCAACTAAACTAAGTAAACAACAGAAGAAAGGGAAGATTTGTTAACTCAAAAAACACAATAATACTAGGAAAAGAATAATAAAAGTCATATAGTGAATGAAACAGGTAGTTGGTTGTTCATTTCTTTATATCATCCTGTTTGCTTACATATGTGCTACACATGCTAACGTTATAAGGTCTGTACTGTATTTAGTAAATGTGTTGCATGTCTTTCAATTGGCTAGAAATTCACCGTGAAATTGCGCAGGGTAAGTCAGGAAGTACCATGCCGCACTAATAGGGGGCAGTGCTGATCTGCATAGGCACAATGTGCAACATTTGATGTTCTTCTATGCCAGTATGTTTCAACCCTGGTCTTCAAGGCATGCTGCCCTGCATGTTTTTAATGTTTTTCTACTTTAACACACCGGATTCAGATAATTGCGGTTCAGCAAAAGCCTGTTAATCAGCCATTAATTGAAATCATGTGTGCTGAAGCAGGGAAATGCTTAAAACATGTTTTAGACATGCAAAGTATGCATTTCCCTGCACAATAAGCTTGTGACAAGGACCAAGGTTGAAAAACTCTGTTCTAGGCATTGTAAAGACTGAAAAAAGTAATAAAAAGACAAAACAAAAATACACAGAACTGAGGTAAACTCTGCTCTTTGGTGATTATCTCCAAAGAAGCAGCCTTTTTAAAATTGAAGACAAACAAGTGACATTGTGGAAGAGTATTTGCACATGGACTTCAACTACAAATAAAGGCAAGATCACAAAAGTTTTTAAAGTTAAATCAGAACAAGATCAACCCAATTTTTTTTTTTACAAAAGAATTATATATATATATATATATATATATATATATATATATATATATATATATATATATATATATATATACAGTAGATATACTATATATATATATATATATATATATATATATATATATATATATATATATATATATATATATATATATATATATATATATATATATTACCTTTCTTGCTATTGCATTGTTGAATTGGATAGAAATAATAATTAAAGTATTATTAAAACTATTAAAACAACTAAATATTCCCATTAAAGTTAAAACTGAAAAATAAGTTTCTATTTTGAATTTTTTATCCAGCTCCAGAGGAGTCAGTGCCTCACCAGTTGTGAACATCATACCATTGATCCAACCTTTTAACTAAGCCTAACTGGTTTTTTTTCTTATGAACTTGCTTCATTACCTCAACTTTGTCATTTTTAATCAAACAAAGCACAGATGGTTTCCCAAAAATATGAATATGAAAAAAGCTATTATTCTAAACAACCATTGTGCCAAAGGAACAAATGGGAAAATCAGGTTGTGACAAGCTTATTCTTTGTTCATGTAAGACTGGACAAATACAAATAATTTCTCTTGTGCCCAAATTTCATAAAAGAGAAGATCTGTGGGGATTTTCTTTAGAAAGTGCACGGCAATTAGAACATTATTCAGAGCACAATACAATCCCTTTAAACACGGCCGTATGTGAGCGGCGTTCACTGATGAAGAGGTTGTGATAAGGAAGAGGTACAATGTGATTTTCATCTTCCGAATGGACAGTTTGGTTGGGTGCAGTTTTTCATCCCTAAAAGCCAATGCCTCAGAAGATGGAGAGAAGATAATGAGATAGATAGTAGGAAGTGCTTTTACTGGAAGCCTGGTTTAAAGAAAGGGAGCCCAATCAAAGATGAGAGAGCTGAGAGAGTGATTGGCAATGAAAAGAGGAGAAGGAGAAAAACTTTCATTAGGTCCTTTATTTGTGAAGATTTCTTTATGGTGAAACACCAGACTGAAACAAAAAGATAAAATCTCCTCTAAGTGGGCCACTTGCTACTATATTACAACCAGCACTGATTAATCAACATAATGCATTTAAGCAATTATGGTAGATCTGATTTGTCTGCAGGGCTAATTTAATGGACATCTTTTGTGATTTACAGTGGCCAGTTTATGGTAGTGCATCCTTAAAGATCAGAGATCTAAAGAAGAGATGACTAAGGTCTTTAAGGAGAGCTCAAAAAACATGTAAACTGACATTTTTAATTGGACCACAATCTCTTGAAGGCCCTTAGGATTTGTATCAGGCTTTTATATGTTATTGCTTTCTTTTATTGCTCTCTTAACTAAAAGACTAATATTTAGACAGCATTCAGTAAAAATCCAATTTTTGCTTAAACAAAGAACTGGGGCCATGAAAAACATTGATGGAATTAAGTTATTGTCTAATAAAAATGTTGCTCTAATCTGCGTCTGTGTCCTTTAGTTACTGCTTCTGAAATGAGAAAAGTTATTTCTGGCCTTGTATAAACAATGTGGAGGGAATGAAAGACATTTTTGATTAAATGCTTTCAAATGTATGTAGCCATAAGTGGTGATTTGTAGGCTGTCAGCCCTCAAGATCTTTAGAAGAAAGTGGATAATTTGGAACAAATTGCATACAGTACAGCGAGCGGCAGTGAATTGGGTTTTAGCCTTGTTGAGCAAATTTATCACACATTTATCACACAAAATGTTTCATCTAACTTAAATCAGAATTGGTCTAAGCTAAAGGGCATTCATTTGAGAAAAAGAAAAATTCTTACTAACTTATGAAAGTTGTCAAAATTTTAGAGAAGTGACTAGATATTCCTCTTAGAAAAGTTTTATTGTGGATAAAATCTAGGAACCAATTACTAACACAGGGCTTTCAATGCCAATTGAAACTTTTAAAGTGTGAAACAAAAGCTCACAGGAAAGTATCAGTACTGCCTACAGTACCTGGCAAAAATATTCATACCACATGTTAGAAAAACAAACCAAACTTCAAAGGTACAGAGTTCAGCCGAAAAACCTCAAGGTCGTCCCGAGTTGTTCTGGAAGCTGGCCGTTGGCCGGATTTAAAACACTAAACAGGTCAGGAGGTCGGCTGAGTGGCCGGTGGAAACCACGAAGCAGTTCAGGAGGTCAACCATGCAGCCGGCTGTAGGTTTAATGGTAGACGAAGCTGCAGACATGAACTTTTTTGACTTATGAAGAAGGATGCAGTTAAAACAAGGCAGTTTAAAAACAAGGTCTGTCACAACCCAAACAATCCCAAAAATATAGACAGAGCTTCAGTTAAATGGTTTAAGTCACAATAAATAAAAGACCTACATCCAGTTTAGTATCAGGTGCAAAAACATTTACAGTAACAGAAATTATCTATCCAAGTGAACAAAATTTGAGCAACTTTTCAGAGAGGAATATTTGTGTTTCATCATATTGCCACTGTCTTTTTTTTTTTCTTTTGCAAAAAATTACATTTGGCAAAAAATGACTTAGGCTGGCAGTATTGTGTAATCTCAAAAAAACATACGTAGCATGAGTGCAAGCAAGCAGAAAGACAGAAAGGAGACGCTTGTTGGGTAGATCCAGATGGAGATGGAGATGTAACTGTCCTAAATAAATGTAGTGCCTTTTTGGGGAAGAGGCAATTGGTTGATTATGAATAAACAAGACAATGAAAATAAGACATTGTAAAAATAACTATTTAAAAAAAATACAACTCCTTTGTAAAGACACAGGAACATGAAAAACTGTAGATGAGAAAAGCAGTAAAATGTTTAGATTATAGAAATCCTGGTGATCGTTGGTACTATGTGCTCTCTCTTATACATTAAGTTTTTAAAGGTTCCTGGATTCTCATTACAACCAAGGTCACCCAAATGACCTGAACGATAGCCTGAATGAAGTTCACAATACACCAGAACAGAAACCAAACATGCAGACATGCAATAGCCAGATTCTTTCCCCTCACTGGTTTTGTCTGGAAGGTTAATTACATAAAGCCTGTCATTATTATTATGTTAAAAATCTTTCTCTGAATATGACTTTTTTGTAATGTCACTCTGCTCTGCTTACTTTATTCCTCCCATTGCTCAGTTTTTCACTCCATCATTTTTCTAAATAGCATCTTTTTTGAGTTTTTTTCTTTCATCTCTCTTCTTTTCACACTTAGGTCTCACTTGCCTTTTTTTCTCACCATCTTCCACACTTCATTTTCCCTGTTTCTACTCATCCCGGGCTTAGCTAATGTGCCCCCTCCATCCAGCACACAAAACACACACACACACACACACACACACACACACACACACACACACACACACACACACGCACACACACACACACACGCACACACACACACCTACGCAATTGCACAGTTGAATACCTACGCAGACATACACTTGTACTCACACAAACACATAGCACTCAGTTCCGCCAGCTTGTCGGAGTGTGACTGATTGATTACTACCCAGAAGGCTTGGCTTTGTTGATGTCAGAAACAGGACAGGTACCCCAGACCACAGGGAGCAGGGGAAAGATTGATGTATCTCTCTTTTTTTAGCCCTCTTTTCCATCCCTGGCACTCTCACCCTTCCTCTCCCTCCATTTTCATTACAACTCTTTCACACTTCTACACACGCACACCCACCGACCCCCGCTGGTCACTAAAACATGTATCTTTTACCTGTTGTAAATTCAGCTCCGAGTCTCGTGGCCACTCTTGGACTCTTGTGCGTTCGTTGAAATAGACTGTTTGTCAGACAGACAGGCATGTAAATTATGCTGGTGCATGTGACACTGTGCAATTTTACTTTTTGCATCTAAATCAAGTTTCTCAGCAGCGACAGCACATTTAGACAAATCAACTATGAATGGCACCTAACAGCCAAATTCACAGGGGAGGATAAATGAAAGGCAGCTAATTTCAACACCGCAATCTTCAGCAAAGTTGCTGACTTTATATGAGCTGTGAATACGCTCAATTCAAGGCTATTTTCTTAAACCTATAACTGTAAGATAAAAAGGCAAGTATGCTTTTTTGCTACCTTTTTGTATATTTTACTTTCAGAATTTGTCGTAGCAGAGGTGCAAAATAACATTGTGAAAACACAAATATAGCAGTCAAAACCCGACAGAGCACTTATCACACAGCGAGCATATATTCCAGGTAGATTACATTTATTAAAGCTGTGACCATAAGAATGAGACACAGAATTGCCACAGATTCCTAATTTGACTAAGGTCTAGACCTTTGGATTAAAAAAAAAAATCTAACTAAATGACTAAATTTTTGCTTTTAAAGTGTGAAAAATTGTAAGGACTAAAAATATTTTTGTAAGGGATTGCAAAAAAAATGTTACAATCAGTTGTAAAAGTCTGAAAATAAGAAGAAAGTTGCACAAGCGATACACAATGAAAAAACTACAATGACCAGAATTTACAATCAAAAGAGTTAGGTCACACCATAAAGTAGAGCTGCTTGATTGTTGAAGGGAGTCGCCAGTCTAAGAAGATGATGACACTTGAATCTATGGAGGAACCTACAGATTGGGGACATGAGAAGGAAGACGTCTAACCTGAAAAACTTTGGTGATGACGAAAGTTATTTTAATTCAAAATCTGGTAAGGGTACGAACCATTTTTGAGTCATTAATGTTATTAAGTATATTATGATAGAATGTTTGTTTTTTTTACCCCTCCAGGGGGTCTTTTGTGGGCTCTAGTGTCCCTTATATGACAGTAGACTGACAGGAAACGGGGAAGACATGCGGCAAATGTCGTCGGGTCCGGGAGTCGAACCCGCGACGGCCGCGTCAAGGACTCAAGGCCTCCAAATACGGGTCGCGCTAACCGCTACGCCACCACGGCACGCCCATGATAGAATTTTAACAGTATTGCTAATGTCCAATCGTAGTGATTTCTCCATCTAATGAGTGTTTAAAGGGAAAATTTTAATGAATAAACTGGAGTGAAGCTACCAACATCTGAGGGAAATCGTTTGATTACAGGACAGGTGGCAGTCCTAAGTTGAGGTTAACTCTTTGTAAGCTATAAGTCAGATATTTCCAAGTATCTTGCAATAGTAGTTTGTCTCTAGCATGTTGCTCATTTATATTCCTGCAGCATTTGTATAAAATTGTAGACAATAAATTGTTCTACAACAGGTAAAAGGTGAAGATAGAAGAAAAGCAGCATCATGATGCATCATTGCTACCCTCTGCCTCTCTGACTGTGTTGAATTCTCCTCACCCGCTCTCCCCTGCAGCACTGTAGGATGCATTAATGATCTGATGTGGGATCTGCCCTCTACTAGCCCAGCCAGCTGTGACACAGCATTTTCAGTAATAAAAGCTGATGCGGGACCACCCACTGTTAAGCTGGAGCCAGGTGTTGTTGAGCACCTGACACATTTAATGATCTGAACAGGGAGAAGACCCTTTGACACGCTGACCAGCTAGCTTTCACTTCTACATCTAATACACAAAAATTGAGTCTCATTCTACAAGATTTAACAGATTTTGGCAGCTTCTCTGAAGTGAAGTATTCAGGTGACTATTAACAAGGTACATTCGTTATTTATTTAACCAGAAAATACCAAAAAACAGCAAAAGAAGTTTGCATTCCCTATGAATCTGACACTTGCAGAAACAATTTTCCACATAAAGTCCAAGAAATGCTCCTTTCCTTACGATCGCCCTTATCAAACTGTCATGTTGTCTTAGAAACTAAATTCCTAGTTAAAGGTTTCGGTTTTCAGACTTTGGATTTTCCACAGCTCTTTTGTAGGTGAGATCTCAGCATCTCAATCAGGCTGAGTTTGGAGTTTTATCAATTATTGAAACCACAATGTCTGCTTTTTTTCATTTTGACTTTGAGTTGTTTTTTTTCCGTAATCCTGGTGCAGATGTTCTACTGTTCTCGGGATCACTATGCTGAAATCAGTTCATGCTGAGCTACAGCTGTCAGATGGACGGCCTCACATTTGGCACTACACTACTTTGATAGACAGAAAAGTTCACTGATGCCTCAAAGCCTCCTAGATGTCGTGCACATTAGTCCGTTTTTTATTCTCTGAGCGTTGCACAGCCAAAGTTCTGTGTGAACTGAGCAAGGCGCTCCTGAGAAGACACATCAACTCTTTTGAATTGAATGTTTTCCACTGATATACAGACTGCTGTTCTCCAAGTTGATTGAACTTAAAATCTTTCCAGGATAAATAAAGAGAGATTCACTTATCAGAGATTTGTCCAATTTCTCATCTCCTTTGTTTGTAAGTATATGGTGTGCTGATAACAGTTTCCACATTTCTAGAATTTGCTGACATCAGTCACCAATTTAATAAATGTAATAGATTTTTCCAAATGCTTTCTGACATTGCATTATTGGGAGAAACATAGTAGATAAAGCCAGCAGAATGTTTTCCATTTCCAGAGTCCAGCCAGTTTTGCCATTCAGTCCTCATGAAGGTTTAAACTGGTCTTTCAAAGTCACATGTGTGGTAATTATTCTCACTTTACTTCTGTATATGTTCATTTTATTCTAAATACTCATCATCTTATTGTACTTTGTCTGTTTTGTGTAATTGATCTTTTTCTTACAAGACATTTAAAAAGTGAAATTGCCTCGATTAACATCACAAAGTGTTGCTCAAACAAATTTCTTTTTGTTTTTCTGCATACTGTGTAGTGTTCTCTAATTTATCTGTCCTGTGTTTTGCTGTTGCTTAAATGCATTATTGTACAGTGAAATAAACCAAGACAAACAAACCACTACAGGGTTCAGTGAGTCATTTAAAGTAAAGCATTCTGACAATTTATCATAATAAACACAGATAAAAGAAGTCATACAGAGAAATATTTAGCAATTTGTAGAGTTTTTCCTCCACAAATTGCTAAATAAAGTTGTTATGGAAAAAGTGTGAGTAGTGAAGGACATGCTACTCTGTTTGTGTTCCTTATGTTACCTTGGTTTAATTTTTCTAATTCATTCCCCTCTTCCCTTTTTCTCTTTTCATCCACAGACTGTATAGCATATCTTTGCACTTTACTTTTCTTTCTTGTATACTGAGCTGTGCAGAAAAATAAGAGTAACTTCAAATTGCCTCCTTCATCATGACCAGTTGTGCTGCAGGGAGTTTGTCCGCACACCCCTTAAACCCCTGCAGAGCTAAGTGCTGTGGAGTAAATCCCCAAACCATCTCTCCGAGATGGATTACGCTGCACATGATCTCTCTCTCTAACACACACACACTCTCACACACGCCGGTTTACATCTTCTCATTGCTTTGGACTGCATGCTGGGTTGTGTTCCATATTCCAATAACAACCTTGAAGATTCCCATCATATTTTTGTTATATGTGACTCGCATCATACGTTTCAAAAGAGATTTCTGTTTTCAAACATAAGCAGAAGTGAAAGTACAGTCAGATTTGGACATTATTAATTTAGCTTTATAAAACTTGGACTTAGGGAAAGATACTGTGGTACATTATAATGACAACAGAGTCTTAATTTAGGTGCAAAAAAAGACAATCAAGAGTTAATCAAATGTCTACTTTTAGGTTAATAGGACAGTCTTTAAGCTTTAGTTTACCAATGTTTGTTCCTTATTCATCTTTTAGTCCTATTATCTTTACCAATTCTTTGAGCACTTGGACTTCTAGACCCTTCAGTTAGTAGTTTTAAAAAGTTGTAGCATAGGACAGAAAAGATTTCCCAATCTTTTAGTTAACCTTTATGCTTATTCAAAGTAATGAGTGATTACAGTGTTTTTCCATTTTGAAAACACTTCACACAATTTGTATAACGCTTCAAACAATTAGCAGAGTACCACAAATTATTTGCAAAATGTAACACTTCATTCAACACACAACAATTTCTTACAAAAACCTTATTTTCTTATCAAAACATCCAACAGACACATCTAATGGTCTCATTCTGTTGGATTCAATACACTTGCATCATTTACACGAAGAAAGTGTAAAAATGAATTTATTAACACTACTTGATGATGATAATAGTTGTGCAGATCCAATGGATTAATTTATTTCTCACTTATGTCACGACAGATTTCTGAAGTCCGGACAAAAAAAAAAAAAAGAAACTCACACTAAACATGGTCTGCATCCCTCCACCTAGCTGTGTCTGGCTAAATGGCCTCATCAACATCACAGGCAATGTGGGAAGAATCTTCTGGAGTGACGATTCAATCCCTGCATCAATGTCACATTAATTCAGTCACCAGCTTCCTCCGTAGCCATAAATAAAATTAATTATTATTATTAGTTATAATCATAATGTGGTGTAGTCTGTTCAAAAATGTAACAATGTGCTCAGTGTCATAAGGATCCAAGTTGACATAAAAACGGAGGACCTAATTCTGCAATATGGGGTAACAATGGGTAATGTTAACCCTATGTTGCCCTGGCACACTGACAATAGCCCCCTGGCCAGTAATATTTGTTCCTCTTCTTGTTAACTCAGGCTAAATCCAGCCTTACCTGTTGGCTTTTGTTAACCTGATTGATGTGTCCCTGATTATTCACCTGGTGGTTGTTTTTAACCACTTGGGACATAAGTGTGTTCATTTCAAAGTCTTTGCTATGATATTGCAAGAAAAACTATGATCGATTTCAGTGTCAATGGTATAGTGTTTTGCAAATCATTGTGTGAAGTGTTTTGTAAAAAGTGTGAAGCTGTTAATGTGCTTATATTAGAGGGAATCTGGGCAGGTGTTTTGCTCCTTGACTGCTTAGCTTATTGTGAGAGAGTTTTAATTTTAGGGTGCCAGCAATAGAAAAACTAGTAGATCAGAAAATTGGCATCCAATCTAAATCCCTTTTTAAAAATCCTACGTTTTTCTATTGTTGAGAAAATGGTTAACATAATGCTAACCATTTTCATATTTCAGAATCAAAATTAATTTCATTTCAGAATTTCTCTTCATGACATATTGTAAACAGTAATACAGCAGCATTTAAACTGGGGACCAAATGTTTTATGTTTCCATGATAAAGGAAGGTTAAGTATATGTAACACTTCAATCATTTCAAAAGCTTTTTCTTATTTCGTTATTTAATAATGGTGTCAATTACTTTTCACAAAAGGCTTTCTGGTTTGGTTTAACACTTAGTAAAAATTTAAGTATTTCATTTTTTAGGTGTATTTCTTTTAATTTGACCTTAAAATATCTTTGATCTGAAACATTTTTGTGGCAAAGGCAAAAACAACAAAAAAATGTGCCAGGGTAAAACACTCTTTCAAAGCACAGTAATTGTAATGCAGTTCGAATATCTTCATATTATATGAAAACCAAAAACTGATACATACTGCAAAATTGACAGCATTTGTGACTTACAGAAGTTGAATCCTACTGATAATTAAATAGCAAAGTATTAGTTAGCTAAGTTTACACTGTTATGCTTTTCAAAGAAAATAAAGTAGATACCAAACCAATCACTAAAACCTATGTAACACATCTGAGAGTAAACAAAAATCAATTTATTATTAGTTTGTGTATAATTATGTTATTTACAAACATATCTGTTGTAATTTATTTGCTAAAAGATTGGATTTGTTACATTAGGACTGTAAAATTATTTGAAGAGATTGGCCAATTAACTGGCATTTGAAATTTTATGTAAAGGAAGTCCTTGCATTGTTGAACACCATTAAACAACATTTAGATTATTCTGTGATTTTCCCTAAAACATCTGTGAAGCAACAGAAGTACCAGGACAGGAAGAAGGAATCTCTTTTCCAAAGAAAAGTTTAGGATATTGAGATGTTTCTGGTGTTTTCGCTCAGTTTCACTTTAGCTACCAGAAAACTTTGTGTTTAAAAATCACAAGCATTTTTATAATTTGTTCTTTGAAAAGAGAAAGAAAGTTTTTAAAAGTAACCAGACCTTCCTTTAGCATACTGTAAAGATTGTGAAGCATCAAACAGCCATATGTGAATGACTGGAGGGATAAGACATGGAAGTAGATGAAAGGTGTCTTCCCACAGGGCTGATGGAGGAGTATCCAAGGCTCTCGTAAGGAAAACAACATATTGCTTCATGTTTTAATTGGAGCTGGTTAATGGTTTGGAAAAACGTATGTGATAGTCACTAAGACAAGCTGTTAGTATCAAAAATGAGTGTTTGTGTGTGTCATAAAGAGCTTGGTATCCAGTTTTTTCACTGGCCCACTGCCTGAGACACATCAAGCCTGAGGGGAGCTCTACAACTTCACAAAACTTTTTCTCCATTGAGATCTGGATGAGGAACGTTTATTAAAACAAAGATTTTGCTTTCTGTTAAATGTGCATCTTAGCAGTACTGAAGTGATAAAAAAAAATGTAAATCATTATTGCATGACAAAAATATTGCCGTTATTTGGGGGGTAATTTAAGTGCAGAGAAATAATTGAATGAATGCCTGCGTGTGTGCAGACTGTGTTTGTGTTTTCAAGTAGTGAAGCTATGGAAACACTTGCTTATCGTCTTTCACATCAGCACACTTAATTTGGAAGATTGCTTTTCAGTACACTCACACAAGACAAACAGTAGCAAAATCATATCTCATCTTCACAGAGTGGTTCATTTTACTCTTCAATCTATAATTTGATCAAATAATATTTTAACTGTGTTTGGGTGAAATGAAATGGAATAACCCTTTTACATTTGATGTAGATAATTGAATCACTGTTGCTGTTCAGAAATTATATTACTTTTAACAAGATTGGAGAATATAATGGCTATTTCTACTGGTATATGGTGGTATGAAAATTGAATGGTACACAAAGGATCTTGTTTTACATTAAGGAAAAAGACAACAGCCATGCCGCAGGATAAGCCCTGCACATATGCACTCAAACACCTTTACCGGCGTAATGCAACTTTTTCACGCACTTTGAACACAGCAATGAAGCTAATATACAGCTTTTTACCAAAGGGTTTCAAAAGAACACACTAAAGACAGCACAACCTCAAGAGGGAAATGGAAGTGACACAGAGAGAATGAGTAAGTGTGTGAGGCTTTCAATTTTGACACTTGGTGATGTTAGTGTAGAAGAATAAGATGCAATCAATGAGTTTGACCATCAGTAACCTGGTCTTTAGATGAGGAGAGGAGCTCAGAGAAGAGCTCCTCACTCTTCTCTGAGTGAGGAGCAAGGAAATAACTCCTTCAGCAAGGAATTTTTTCTTTGCTGAAATAACTTGGGATGTCTCCTGGGGAATCTGTTTGGAGGCTGTCCAAACTTGTCACACATTGAGAGAAACACTGGGACTGACCCAAAGGCCTGGGAATACCTTGGGATCCCAGAATGACCTGGACATGCCTCACATGGGAGAGGCATGTCTGATCTCAGTAAGTGGAGGAAAGCAGGTGTTTGGGACTAATAATGACAAAGATACTCATCATTGAAAGTGCTAATCTGAAGTGCACTTTAAGAGCAAATTCCTGCTTAGTATCTTGTAGCTTGAGGATTGGGATTGAAATGTAGTGGGATTTTTGTGTTGCCATTGTTCGGTGTTTATTCTAAACATGTTTTAGTCAAAGTCATTATAGGGAGTATCTATGGCAAAGTATGGCCATCATAGATTGCCATAGATATGATGGCAATGTTTTAGTTTTTAAACATTGCCAAACATTTTCAAAGGACACAAAGAAACAAAAAATCCTGAGCATCAACTTCCTATGAAAACAGAGACAAGAAGTAGGAGGAGAGATGAGAAGGAGAAAAATGCCCGAAGTCATAAAAAGCAGTGACAGAGAGGACAGTGAGCAAAAGAAAGGTCTAAAGTTTGCTCTTAATCTTCCTGCTGGTTGTATCTGCTGCTCTCACAGGAGCAGTAAAGCTTCCGAGCCGGGATTTCTTTATGGTGTATCGGCACACTGCATAGCTCAGGATAACTTCTCCTCTCTGATGTTTCTGCTGTTGATCCTTTTTCTTAGCATAACCCTGCACATGGATTCTCAAGTTAGTTTATTATAGTAACACATCAAAACACCGTGCTTGCTTGCTTTGATATTTTCTATTCTTGCATGGCATTTGTGCAACATAAAGTCTTTGTAACTGAAACCTGGCAGGAGGACGTGCAGTGTGTGTGCTGTTATCCTTTTGTTTGTGTGTGGATTTGTTTCCTACTACCATCACTAGGAAATATATTTAATGTTGTTGTAATCTTGCATAAATGTTAGAGCTTGTTTCTAGGGTTGTTTGGTGTTATCAACTACTTAAAACCTGAGTGGTTTCTTATAGAAGGCGGTGCTTATGTTGTGCTCAGGTCTTCAGAGTGTGTTCTCTGTGGCAGTAGACGTGAAGCGTACACAGTAGAGAGGTCTTTTTCTTACAGGGCGAATAAACCTTGAAGCGCTGATGGTCCTCAGTGGTCAATTTCAGCTAAAATACTTTTTAAATATACATCTCTAGTTTTGAAGAGTGGAAGAAGGATTATATAAAAAGGTGGAGTGGGATTGAGTGCGCTCCTAAAAATTCAAGGTCTTCAGCTTAAATGGCCGCAGTTTGTTGGTTATTATTTTTCCATTTTAGTAATATTTACTGTATACTTTCTTTCAAAACCACACTGCAGTATTTTGAAAATGGAACCCAAACAAAGAAATAAATCATCAATTTAAAGCGAATTTATATTTAAACATAAAGTGCATCACATCTGGAAAATCGAGCCTAAGTGAAATCAAAACACAGACAGATACCAACTTTTTAAAAACTTTCCACGGTTGCTTTACTTGAATACTTCCTTTTCGTAAATATATGGAAGGACATTATATCCCTGTTGATTAGGAAGAGTTGATTAGTTTCCATTGGTTAAAAACAGATGCGGAACCAAGATGAATGTGGATATAAAAGTGGTTTCAAACTCCAGTCCTGCAACGTTTACACAGGTCTAGGTCTGCTTCAGCACCCCTAGCTGAAGCTCCAATATTAGCTCGATAGCAGAGCTCTGTAGAGCTTTACTGCATGCCAGTGAGGCAGTTTCGCCATTTAATTCAAGTGTGAAGGACAAGGGACACATCTAAAAGTTTCAGGACAGCAGCCCTCCAGGAATGCAGTTTGAGACCACTGGGCATATATTTCATCTAAATCAGAAGTTACCAACACAAATATACAGTAGAAACCAGAAGCTCACATACTCCGAATGACGTATAGACATGTTTTTTTTCTCACTGTTAAATCAGACTAAACCTCTTCTGTCTTATATCAGTCAGAATCACCAAAATTATTATTTGTTAAATTAATAAGAACAATTATTAGAGATTTTGTTTAACTTTCTTTGAATTCAGAAGTTTACACGCACACGCGCTAGTGCTTTCCTCATACCGGAACATTGGTGAATGCACTTCTCACAGTTTCTCTTTCATTGTGAAGAGGAAATGTGACATCAGTCGTCACAGAGGACAAGAAGTCAGAGCTACGGGTTAATTATGTCTTCATTACTGGTTGACACTTGCAGTGTCAGTTAAAGCTCAGTAATTCAAGGTGGTTGCCTAATCCAGCATGCAATGCTCCAGTGTAAGCAACATGTTGAAACAATGAAGCAGTTGTCACATTTCTGACAAGGCAGCCTGACGAGTTCATCTGTGAGCCCCAGAAAAGACATTTCACTCCAAGATGGGGTTGATTTTGTCTCATGTACTGTTGGCAAATGCAGTCTACACGGTAGCGACAGTGATAACACAAATGTGGGGAAGCACTTGAACAAAAATTTGCAGTCAGACCTTTATGTAACCCTTTGATGGTGTCCTTGCCCTCAGCTGCCACTGGCTAACGTGTCACACTCGGAGGTGGTGAAATCTGGTCATAGATGCTGGCAATTGCCTCAGGTTGGTCGCACACATAGATATAGAAATTTAGGTACACACACACACACAGAGAAACGTGCTAACTTGTCCCTAAGGGTGTGACAAGAGGACGGTGAATCAAAGGACGCAGAGAAAGAGTAATCTGTGACATGAATTGACTCAGACAGTCCTGTCTGTCCTCCTCTTTACTGCATTAAGTCTTAAAACACAGAATGACCTTTCAGTTCCACTAATTCAAATCTGCACACACACAAATGAACCAGAACATTATTACCTCTCCTTTTCTCATACTGATGCGGGTCAAGGTCCATGGTCAGTGTGAGGTCTGGGAGTCACAGTGAAGTCTGAACAGAGATGGAGGACAGGTCTGAAAACTGGTGCAAGATGATTTAACAGGTTTTGTTCCAGAATTTCTCTATATTAAGCACCAGTAATATTCCCATCAGCTCTGACATGCCTCTTGTCCCTGCTGAACAAAAACATATTATGCTGCCATGTTGGGGTGTGTGTGTGTGTGATTTAGTTTTCAACCACAAATATTATTTTGGATACAGATAAAAAAAACCCCACCTGCTTCCACATGTCCATTGTGTCCTCTATGTGGTTTGTGGTAAATGTGATGTCTTGTGATTTTTTTCTTAACTATTTTTTTTGTCACTCTTCTGGACTAGACTTTCAGTTGTGATGTTGATAAATTCTCCCCGCTAAACTGTGGATCACTTGAACTCTTTCACAGTTACTATGGGTTTCTTGTAAGTTTTTCTAAACAATATTCTCTTTGCTGAGCCAAAAAATTTAGGTACATAGTCATATCATGGTATATTTTTGGTAGTGCCATCCTTTTGCATGTTTGTCTGCTGTGTTCCTTGGTCCCCATGATGTTTTTGTTCACTGATGTTCTCTAACATACCTTTGAGGTCTTCACAGGACAGTTGTATCCATGCTGAAAATAATTTACACACAGGTGAACCTTAGGAGACTTTTGAAGGCACTTGAGTACCTGGATTGTATTTTGGAGTTTTAGAGTAAGAAGACTTACGCTCAACATTTCATTCACACAAGACATATTAAATGATGTATCATTTGTCCTCCCTATCACAATTATGTGCTAATTTCGGTCTATCACATAAAATCCCACATCCCAAGTTTTTATTAGTAGTGACAACATCTGGAAATGGTCAACATCATTAATACTTTTCCTTAAGCACTGAATTTACTGTTTATTATGTTTGGACACACTTTTCTCATCAGACTTTGTATGAGCATATGATTTTAATTACTGTCTCTCCATTTTCGCCCAGTGACCTTCAGGTGTACAGCTGAAAATGATGCTGCTTAACTGTGGTTGTGTGGGTTGGTGGAGATAGCCCCACTTTGACCTAAAATCAAATTATTTGCTTTAATAACCTCATTAAATAATTGCATAATGATGGTTAAGGTCACGACTTGATAACTTCAATTCATTAGACACTTTCCTTTTGTCTACACCAACCAAAATTATCACTACAAATAACCCTGTCTAACTGGTGTCTTTTTTTTTTTTTTTTTGCAAACTTAAGGCAATTTACAAACCATTGTAGCAAGCTAAACTATTTTTAAAAAGTTTATTTCAGAAAATGATTAAAAAAATTATGGGGACACAAAGGTAATTTCAAGTGACCAATATAAGGATTTCTAATACAATAATCTACTGATAAATATAACCATGTATGGTCCAGTATTTGTATTGAATATACTTAGGCCGGGCTCCTTTTGCATGAATTACTGTATCATTTTGATTTTGGTCTATGCAGTGTCTATGTGACACTGCATAGTGTCTATGCAGCAAAGCCCAGATTGCTTTCTTAGCTCTAGCAGTGGCCATAAGCTGATCTGATGTGTTGGTCTGGAGTCTCATTCCTTCCTCCTATAAATGCCTAATTGTTCTCTGGGGTTTTAGGTCAGTCCAGTTTGCTGACAAACAAAACATACTAGTGATTATTACTTAGAGTCTTTTTTTCTCCTTAGCCCAGGCAAGAGGTTTCAGACATCGTGTCTGAATTAGGAGTGGCTTAAGAAAAGCAACATGATTCTCATATTAAATGCCCCAGACATTTCTTTGTGAGGTGGCTCTTGAAGTTCTCACTCGAGTGCCAGCCTATATTCAGAAGACTTACAAGGCTGGAGTTATCTCTGTTGCTTGGGCAGCCTTTTCTACCACACAGTTTTTTCTTCTCAACTTATTGTTAACATATTTTGATAGTTCTCTCTGAACAACCAGTCTCTTAAGCAATAAACTTTTGTGTCTTACCCTCAATGACTCTCTGACAACTGTGAAGTCGGCAGTCCTCCCTATGATGTAGCCATAACATGTAAATATCATTTCAGTATTAAAAATCCAGCTTTTACAGGATTCATGTAAGAAACTGGAATTTTGTTACAGCAAAATAGCAGAAAGACAAAATTGTTTATTTGCTTACTGTGGAACAAAGAGCTGTAAGGAGTTTATTTACCATTCGTTTGTCCTGTCTCTGAATTAGTGCTGAGAGTGCCGGTGTAGATATTGCCATCCACCCCATCACCTCCTCATCCAAATGTGGAGAAAAAATGTTGGTGCCGACATCAGCAGTTATACAAAATGGAGGAACCTGAGGGAAAAGGTCAAAGCAATATAAATTTGACAAGCAGATAGAAAGGCAGGGCTTTTTTAGCTTCTGGGGGTGGGGGTGTTTTTTTCCTCTGGCATAGAGCTTGGTGTTGTGTGCAAATTGTTCTCTCCTTCACTTTAATCATTTATCTTTTGTTGCGTCGCTGCAAACAAGATTTTGGTATTTGTTGTCCCCACGCAGCATCAAAAGCTGACTTGGTAAGCATAAAACATGTATAACAGGGAATGAGCTACAGGCACGACATCAGTTTCTGTCCTAAGTACACATCAAACTAGGCATGCTGACATCTCTCTCTACTTGCATGACCCAAGGCAGCGGTTCTGCAAAGCCTTTCTGACACACATTTCCTAAGTCATTAGGAGTTTGTGTGCATGAATTAATTATTTCATACTATCTAATTATGTAATTTGTCAATAGGGGTAAACAGCTAAGACCTAATCAACTTTCATTGTAGGAGCAGAATCGTGATAAAGACAGCTGAGAGAAAGAGGAAGAAAATGTAGAACCCCATATATTTATGGTTTCTAATCAAACAGTATGAAATGACAGTGCTACTTTTGCTAAAACTTTAATGGAAAAAATATTCATTTTACAGCAACATAAAGCACTAAGTAACTTTAAGTGACAAAATAAATAAATGAAAAAGTGATATTTTTATGTTCTGTTTTTTTTTGTTGTTGTTTTCAAAGAAAATCCATTTGCTGCTTGGCATTTTTAGTCATTTATTAAGAACACAAGTAAACAAGATTCAAGGTTGATTTGTTGTCTGAAGTGTATTTTATTGAATGGTAATTTCTCTGGGAATTTGGGCAAAGCAGCTTTTCTAACAGTATGTATTTAAGCTTTTCACAGTGAAATTATGTGTCAAGTTCAAGTAAACTGTCAGGGTCAACATTTATAGTGGGATCTTTTTTCCTAAACTAAATATTTAGTTTAGGATTTTGAACTTTTGTTCGTTTTAACATATTTTGCTCTAAACCAAACAGTACCTCAATTGTTTCATATCCATACCCAGTCTTTACATTCTAATCATCAAATCTTGTTGTGCAGTACCAATGAGCCACTAAACTTGTTGAAGCACAACAGCTTGAGAAAGCGTAAATTACTCAGTGTGAAAAGCCTTCTTAGGTATTCACTAAACCAGTATCAAAATAAGTTTTAACTTTTCATAACAAAGCATGCACTATAATTTATAAATTGATTTTTCTTCACTTGCAGACAGGAGGTGTGGTTAAATCCAACCCAAATTCTAGTGAAACAAATACTTGCCTTATGTCAAAATCAGGAACAAAATCCAGAAACCACAAACAAAATCATAGTGTTGTATTTTTCTCTTCTTTTGACTTGGCAGCAACTCTAGACACTGAGATTTATGCTGTCGCTTTATAGAGTGTGTGGCAGGTTGATACCGTTATTCACACATGTTCAAACAGACCTACACAGTGCTGGCGATAAAATATCTATTCACACATGTCTTGAAGATGTTAATAGGATGAGGCAGCTTCTCCCAGGCACCAATCAATCAACATCTCCTGCTGCACTGAGACAGGCTTTATGTGGACCAGGTTGGGGTGTGTGGGTGTGTGTTTGTGTGTCTGGATGTTTTGGATGTGAAGTCCAGTTCAGAAGTAAATCATGAGGGTATGCAAGCAGAAATTACAGTAAGGTTATTTGTTTGTATCAAAAAAGCTTAAGTCAGAGAACTAGAGGCACATGATTCGACTTTCTGTTGTATCTTTGCAACCATGGTTTTAAGACGCATTAGTTCAGTTTAGTTTTAAGGATATTCGTATAATCCTTTTTACACCTGTTTCATCTGAGCAGTGTTCTATAAGTGCTACAGTATGTGATTGTAGCTATTGTATTTTTGTACTTAGTTTGACAAAAGTAATGTTGAATTACTTTTAATCCTACTGTCAATTAAAATGTAGAATGTGTTCCACTTTGAGCCATTTTTCCATTCACGTGTCATTAGGTAAAGAAAGTGCTAATAGATACCTAATAGTTCTAATGGAACTGCTTATTTCTAACATTCATATTTTAGTGCAATACAAACCTCAAATTTAAATATAGCTCTTTAATTATGCCCAGTCATTGCCTTGAATAATTGTCAAGACAATGTCCTGAATAATGTTGTCCTGAATAATGTTGAGTTTAACTATGCTGAAAACTGAACTTTTTTAGTTCATAGCACCAACCAAAGTTAAGCCCAACAGAGACAGTTGTTAGGCCGTTAAATGTTAATTAGGTAAATCAATCATCAGATTGGTGCAAAGTGCTATTATACACATTCAGGAACCCCTTATTATTCATGTAACGTCTTTGAAAAAGAGTAGTTCTTTAGAAATTTGGACTGTGGATGATGACATTATCGTTGGGGACATCTGTGCTTGCTGCAGCATGACTTGCATTGAGATTTCAGGCCTAAATCGCTTCGGTGTTAGGCTTATTCATTTTTGCACATCTTGCACACATCAATAGTCTCTTCCTGGATCAATTCAGATTGTTTTTTTATTTAAAGAAAACATTAAGAACCCAGTGTGTCAAGAGAAGTGGCTTGGTCATGATTTGGTGGTGTTTGTTGATGCTGCTTGTGTCAAATTTATGTGTACCAGAAACACGCAAATCCAAAGGTTCCAACTCAGGATTTCGTATGTTACAAAAAACGTTATTAATTGCATTAAAAATATTAATGTGTTAAAATCTACGTAATTAACTAAAATCAACATATTAAAGTCCTGGCACTATTAAAAACATAAATCTAATCTAGTCTCCAGGTTATTTTCAAACTTTCCATCCCATTGTAAGCTGGCAGGCATCCATCTGCCTGTCAGCCTATCCATCCATTTGTTTGCTTCTTCTCTTTGGTTCATTCCTTTGCAGACTTTGTAAGTGTGGCTCTTCCTTTCATCTGTCTCTCCATCTCTCCATCTTTGCCTTGACTTTACTTTCTAAGATCCTTTCATCCCATTTCTTTCTCCTTCCTCTACAGTCATCCTTCCAATCACCCCACGAGGTGATCTGAGCAGTTCTAACTCTTTTTCCTTCCAACCTCGGCTTTCATCTCTTTGGTCACCTTGCATCCTGCTGACTCTCACCTCAACTTCTAACCTGCACACCGCGCCTTCATCCGGCCCTTTGCAGCAGCCAGCTTCCGCTCCATCCTCTCTTCTCATGTCAATCTCCTTCACCACTAGTTCCTTTCCAACTCTCCCTCTGAGATCTTTATGTTTATTCTCAACATATTCAGCTTCTTTTCTCCCACCCCTCCTTTCCTGTTCAGTCCCTCCCATTATTCACCTATTGCTGCATCTTTGCCTCCTTCCGTCTGTGCAACAGATCTTTCCCTGCAGGTTGTCATACACCTGAGAGAACACCGCCATCTGCGCATCTCTTCCTCTGCCTTACATCTTTCAAAATCAAATGTTTTATTCCCCACTCTTTTTCCTTACCTGCCTCTGCGTTTCCCGTGAATAAATTGTTATGCAGCACTATCCCCCCAGGGCAAGTAACATGATTACAGAGCTCACTTCTGAGCAACTGAAACATCAGATTTGATATATTTTTTTTCCTGATCCATGTTTTTCCATTATTTCATTGTCACAGAGGATCTGATGTTAATATTTAAATGTAATTTAATTAAAGGCTCCTTACAGGAAAAAAAAAATGCATCATGAATATACAGTAAATGCTCCTTGTATTTCTGATAAAGCGGTAAAACCACACACACATTTTTTAAATTCAAAAATTGTTCCTCACAGATGAAACTACAGAACAAGATTGCCATTTAATATCAGGGCCTTTCAGCAACGGAGGGTGTGGCTGCACTTTGTAAAGCACATACTAATACAAATTCCAAGAATAATGAGAATCAAAGTAAACTTTTACCCAAAAGCAAATGCATGTCTATTGGTAACCATGTTTTGCTCTAGACAAGGGTAATGAGTAACAGAAGACTGTTGGGTATTTTTATATCCTTTATTTATCCAATTAGAAGATTTCTCATTGAGATTTGAATTTCTCTTTTTAAGAGTTATGTGGACAAGAGTACAAAAACAAACACATCCATTAATAACAAACAGAGCTGATATTCAGCATAAGCAAGTTCACAGTCAACACATAAGCAAAAATCAAACAGGAAAAACATCACACTGACCAACTAAAAGTTTCTGATGTTCAACTAAAACTGGTTTAAACATTTATTGCATGAAATTGGGTCGGCATTTTTAAAAGCCTTTTGTCCTAGTTCAGTCCTGACTCTGGGAGCAGACATTTGAGAAGCATCCTGAACTTAAAACTCTAGAGTCATTTCAAAACACTTCCCCATGTGCCTCATACCCTCGTGTCAAGAATTTTATTGGCTGTGGGTAGTTTTAGATTTGATGTTGTAGTTGACTGATTGGTCTGAAAGACTGGATAAAGGATGTGGGCATGTTGTTTGAATGTAGGGGAAGCGACATGGTGCTCCCTGCATTTGATTAACTCTGGAAAAACCCTTCTTTGGTCGAATAAGGTATCAAACAAAATCAGAGTCATCTGTTGGAGTTTGTCCAGTTTGGTTTCTGAAATCCACAATCTGTGTAGCAATCTGCTAGGAAACTTTAGACGTACACTAAAGAGAACACTAACAGATTTTTGTGTTGACTTTCCCTGTCGACTTTCCCCAACTCCTGCAGACTAATGTAGACTTTTCCAACTGGGAATTGAGGACAAAAATAGAGCAAAGAACTCTTTTGTGTTCCCAGCTTTTGCTTCAAGGTGAGCATTTTCTGTTTAAATAAATGTCTTGTTCAGACAAACTTTATCCCTGCCCCTTCATCAGTTTGTACTAATTGAATAAATAGAAAATATTGTGTCACTGTGTCCTTACCTCAGGTAAAACTTTCTCACTCTTTAAAAATACAAATTAAGTCTCTGCATGTTTTAACAACTTTCACACCAGGAAACTCTAGGAGACATACTGTGTGCAGTGGTTGCCAAAGCAAGAGTTTACGTTTTATTGTTAATGACTTTTATTTTTAGTGTCCTTTTTTTCTGTATCTTTGTGTCTTCACCCTATATGGGGCCCATTTGTATTATGAGTCAATGCTTCTCTCTTGTTGAGGTGCTGTTGTTTCCTTTGAAAGAGATTAGAGCCTGGGAACACTGCTGCAAACACTTGCTGTGTTTTGGCACTTATTGCGATAGAATATGTGACTGTCTGAGATTGCATATGGTATGGTGCATGCTGCATCAACAGACTGCACCTGTGTGGGAGACCATTATGGATGGCTATAATGGGGTGCTATATCAAAATGATGTAAAGGAGCTGAGGAGGATTGTGTATTTTTATGCTAAGTGGGAGTTAGGCACCTGTTTATTTGCTGCAGGGCCACAAACACCAACACATTCAGATTTTACTTTCAGAACTACTTGTTCAGGAGAGGCTTATGTACCATCATTAGTGTCTGTGCTTTTATGTTGCTGAATCTGAAGACCCTTCAGTTTGAGATTTTTGAAGTGATGGGATTCTTTTTAAGCAGAAAACTCTGTTGATCTTCACCTTTTTAATAGTTTTTTTATGGAGGCAATGCTTTTCACCAACTGCTTCGGAGGCAGGCAGGTAACCAAACTGGAAAAAAGTAAATGTGTCAAGGGTCAGTGTGTTTAAAAGTGGAGGCTGGGAGCCAATGAGTGATGCAATGGTTTCAGTGTGTTTTGCATTCTGGCCTTTGTCCCTTGGATGGAAAATTGACTGTTTGGAACTACATGTGCAAACATTACATGAAGTTATAATGTTGTCATAATGTTAACTTCGGTTCCGGAGTGGAACTACATTTTAGCCACTCCTCTAATTACGCTGCTGCCCACTTATTCCCAAAACACTCACCTTTTACTGTCATTCTTTTGACTTCGAACAACATAATCGTAATCAATTCAGGGGCAGAGGTTTTTATCAGTGCCATGTTCTCTTCTCCATCCAGGCTGCAGAGACCTTGAACAACCAGGGGATGTTCTGGGGTTTTCTTAACTCAAAGCACTACTCCTGCATTTTTGCTGTGTGCACATCCTTGTGCAGATTTTTGGCACTCTTTTATATTCAGTCACTATATGTAGATGCATCATCCCACATCATTCTCATTCCTCCTCTTCTCACAGGTCTGCAGTCTTTGATCACCTACCTCCTTCACAGGCATGGTTGCTGGATGCCTGTCAAGGCATTCCATCTAAATGGCAAAATTATTTGGAGTAATTTTAACAAACTCGGCTGCTAAATCTCTAGCTGTGGATTGTTACATCCCTGTAGCTTCTCTGCCAGGAGCTTCTGTCCCTATGCAATCCTAGATACCAGGCGGATTGACTAGAACAGTGGTTCTCAAATGGGGGTACGTGTACCCCTGGGGGTAAGTGGAGGTACTGCAGGGGGTACGTGAAGCTTTTCAAAATATCTTTAAAAAATCAGTAGGCTCCTCATAATAAGTCTTGGGAAAAATTATTTTGTGAAAAGTTTGATAAAATATAAATGTGTGTTCATGTACTGAATTTTATATTCAGTAATTAGTTTCAATATCCTTTAAAATAAAAAGGTTTGACTGGTTTTATACCTTCCTGGTGGTCACCGTCTTCTGTTTTTCTTTTTTGTTTAACCATGCAATGTTTGCAATATGGATGTATTTGTCAGGTTCACTGATATAAGTTGTTTGGCTTTGATAAATCAGACAGTGATTTTACAGCACTGTGTACCCCTTTTTAATTCCAAAAATGTTTTGCCCGTGTCAGGGGGTACTTGACTAAAAATATATTTTTAAGGGGGTACATCACTGAAAAAAGTTTGAGAACCACTGCTCTAGAGCAAGGCATGGAAGGAGCAGAGAGTAGAAATGGTAGAAAGGTACTGAACTCACATACAGGTGCTCACACCTGTATGCCTTCGCATCCACGTGGCGGTGCGAGGGCCTTCACAGGCCTTCACAGGCCAGGTCCTTGAAGGATCCCTGGCCTTCACAGGCCATCGCATCCACGTGGCGGTGCGAGGGCCTTCACAGGCCAGGTCCATGAAGGATCCCTGGCCTTCACAGTCCCCTCGCGTCCACGTGGCGGTGCGAGGGCCTTCACAGGTCAGGTCATTCAAGGATCCCTGGCCTTCACAGGCCCTCGCGTCCACGTTCGGTGCGAGGGCCTTCACAGGTCAGGTCATTCAAGGATCCCTGGCCTTCACAGGCCCTCGCCTCCACGTTCGGTGCGAGGGCCTTCACAGGCCAGGTCCATGAAGGATCCCTGGCCTTCACAGGCCCTCGCGTCCACGTTCGGTGCGAGGGCCTTCACAGGCCAGGTCCATGAAGGATCCCTGGCCTTCACAGGCCCTCGCGTCCACGTTCGGTGCGAGGGCCTTCACAGGCCAGGTCCATGAAGGATCCCTGGCCTTCACAGGCCCTCGCGTCCACGTTCGGTGCGAGGGCCTTCACAGGCCAGGTCCATGAAGGATCCCTGGCCTTCACAGGCCCTCGCGTCCACGTTCGGTGCGAGGGCCTTCACAGGCCTTCACATTACCACGTGGTCGTCTTATTCAAGCACTTCTGAAGGAACAGCCTGCGATGTCATCGATGACATCACGTTCGTTTTGTCGGTCTGATGTCATCAGTGACAGTCAGGGACGGACGTGATGTCATCGATGACATCGCAGGTTTCAATATATATTAGTTTCAATATCCTTTAAAATAAAACGGTTTGACTGGTTTTATACCTTCCTGGTGGTCACCGTCTTCTGTTTTTCTTTTTTGTTTAACCATGCAATGTTTGCAATATGGATGTATTTGTCAGGTTCACTGATATAAGTTGTTTGGCTTTAATAAATCAGACAGTGATTTTACAGCACTGTACCCCTTTTTAATTCCAAAAATGTTTTGCCCGTGTCAGGGGGTACTTGACTAAAAATATATTTTTAAGGGGGTACATCACTGAAAAAAGTTTGAGAACCACTGGACTAGAACAGTACCTCACCACTCCTATTAAGATGAGCATTTTTGTCCCTGTCCTAAAACATCACAGTGATGCAGAGTTTGTGGATTTTCTTCCACAGGAACTCAGCTGGGGACCAAAGCTCCAAAGCAGAACTTTGGGAAAATATGTGGCGCATTGCAGGAGCTGGCGTTAAGACCAAGTGGTTGCCATGGGACATTCAAGGAATCGTCAAATATGCATGAGTAAGTCAAAGCAACACTTTGGGTATGTTTTTGATAAGGGAATAACACTATAACATAACATAACACTCAAAGAAGTAATTTTTGCACCATACTCCTTCTTTAACAACTGAGTCTAAACAATTATTTACATCTATCCCAAGCAAACCAATCATTTCCCAACTGTGAAATGACATTACATCAGGGTGGCAAGAAGCCAACCCCACAAAGCATTAAACTCAGGTATAAGAATCCAGGCGTCAACAAATTCATATTCAAATTTATTCTTTTGTAATGTATTTGTATTGCACAGGGAGTTAGCTCCATGTTCAGTACAGTAATCTATGAAAAAGCACAAAAATCAGGCTGGAAAATATTTACATATGTTGTTTGAAATGTTCCACACTCCTACATATATAAAGATATATTTGTTGATTTACTGAATTCACTTGTTTGCAGCTGAAAGCTGTTGGGCCATGACCCCATCAAACACAGATATGCCACATATACTTATTGGATCTGTTTCTACAATCGTTGAATGCAAAATGAAGACAAAAGAGATTTTTATTGCTTTTTTGTGCTGAGGGTACTTAGCCTGTTAATTAGCTATAATGACTATCAAATACTGTAAGCTTCCAGGTTGCAACATGAACAAGGACAAATATTATCTTAAGTCATTCCTTGATCTGTGCTCTGACTTCTGTGGAACCAAGAAAAAAAGGTGCAGAGCATTCACCTTTCAGACTAAGATAATTGTTAAAGGGTAGATGGCAATGACAAAATGTACTGTGAAAAAAGATTAAAGACTTGTAATGTAAACTTTCCATTGGTATTTTTAGTGATTCTTGAGGAGTCAGAGGTTGTGACAATAATGAGAGCCTTTGTGTTTCCCTCTGTGTGCCTTTCTCTTTTTCACTCTTCCCATTCCACTCAGTTTCCCTTTTGTCCCCTCCTCAATTCTTCTGCTGGCCAGGTTAATGGGTCTTTAACCTTGTGTCAATGAGCTAGGGGCTTTTGGTGTGATCGCCCACTCCACAACTATTCCCTTCCCAATTAGGCGAAGGCGCTGGCCTGAAGACAGCTACTGCGTGCATGGTGATCCTCAAAACATAGCCTGAGGTGCCCACATTGAGGCCCATTATTGTGGTTAATGACAAAGATAATGGCATACAGATGCAAGCACACACACACGCATACATAGGGGAGAGCGGGGTATTGTGAGACATTGGGTAATGTGAGACACCCCTTATATCTAGGCAATGGAACAAAATTATGGTCATGTGACCATTATATTTACAAGCCCCTCCCATTCTCCCCTTGCCAGGAAGGTGAAGTTGGTGCTGTTGCTGTGGTACGTATGTTTTTTTCATAAAAATGTGTTTTTTGCACGTGAAAGTAAATTTTCTGGCTATAAATGTAATTAACTATTGTGTCAAAGCAAATTAATTCAGGTAGAAAAATTTATATCATGCATGTTGATGAACTTCCAACATATACAACCATGTGATTGATGCTAGTTCAAGATTAGCCTGACTTGCTAGAGATGTTGTTTTTTATAAAATGGTGGCTGTGGGGTTAAATGAGACAAATGCCGTGGGGTAATGTGATACACTGTCTTACGTTACCCCATCATGAAGTACAATTTAAGTTTGGTCTTAAACATATTTAGTGTAATATTACATTACATCTGTTTAATTTTTATGTCATAACCATTGTAGATAAGCCATCATGCCAAGAAAGTACACCAGGAAAACAACCTGGGGACAAACACCCCTCGCAGAATTGGAGAGTGCAGCTGCTGAGGTCAGGCAAGGAAAGAAGTCTTTAAGAAAAGCTGGAAGGGACAGAAATATTGACAAGACAACCCTACAAAGATTCATAAAGAAAAAAGAGAAAGGGCAAGTAAAATCAGTAGCCTGGAGTGCAGTAGCTGAGGCAAAGAGAATATTCACAGATGAGATGGAGGAGGAGCTTGCTAAACACTTGAAACAACTAGCTGACCAGTTCCACGGCCTTCCTCTAGTTAAGTGCCGTGAACTGGCATTTGAATACGCAAAGAGAAACAATATCCCTGTTCCAGCCAATTGGACAGAGAAACAATGTGCAGGTATGCTAGGGTGTGCAAGTGATCACAAGCTAAATAATAATGCTAAATAATAATCTTATAATAATAAATTATCTACTCTCTAGGAATAGAGTGGTTTCGAAGGTTTCTTGCACGTTGCCATCTCTCTGTCCGAACTCCAGAGGCAACATCCCTGGGAAGGGCTACAGCCTTCAATAAAACTACAGTAGGGGAGTTTTTCGACAATCTGGCTGTAGTGATGGACAGGTGACACTTTTTTAGTTGCAAATGTTTTAAGTTAGCTTTACCCGTAAGATTTGTTTTGAATTCTGATAAGGTTTTTTTTTTTTGCCTCTCCTCTTTCACAGGCACACATTCCCTCCACACATGATTTACAATGTAGATGAAACCGGCGTCTTTACAGTTCAAAAGCCACGACAGGTAAGCAACACATGATATACAAGAGAGCACCATACTAATATTGAGAGGATTGTGATAATAACCAGTGAACCTGTGAGCTGGAAAAATGAATGGAATGAAATTAAATACAATGTACTTTTAGACCAATAGCAACCTACTGATTGTACATTTGTCCCTGATTCTAGACTTTCTATCTTGATTCAGGTTGTGACAGAGAAAGGAAAAAAGCAAGTTGGTTCTATCACATCATCTGAGAGGGGAGAACTAGTGACTGTGGTGTGTGCAGTGAATGCTGCTGGGAATGCCATACCTCCTATGTTTGTCTTCCCCAGAGTTAGGTTTAAGGATGACTTCCTGATAGGAGCACCTCCAGGAGCCAAAGGTGCCTCCACCAGAACAGGATGGATGAATGAAGACACCTGTCCTGAGTTTCTTGATCACCTGATACATCACATTCAGTGCACTCCTGATCGTCCCATTCTGCTAATCCTTGATAATCTCAAAGCTCACATTTCACTCAAGGCAGTACAAAAAGCAAAGAGCAACGGTATTGTTCTGCTCACCATTCCACCTCACACATCCCATCACATGCAACCTCTTGACGTAACCGTGTATGGCCCTTTCAAGACCATGTACAACCAAGCTCTTGATGGGTGGATGAGATCTAACCCTGGCAAAACAGTCTCCATCTACCAGATTGCAGGACTTGTGAATGAGGCCTTCTTGTCAGCAGTAACACCAAGGCATATCATTTCAGGATTTAAATCCACTGGGATTTTCCCGTATAAAAGAGACATTTTCCCTGAGGAAGCATTTGCACCATCCATGATGTCAGACCGGCCAAACCCTGAGCTGCAGCCTGCATCTACTGATTCATCCACTTCAGAAGATCAGCATGGTCCACATCCTGAAGATGACCAGTCACTGATGCAATCCATCCACTCCACGAAGTCCACATGGATGTGCCTCGCCAGCAGACTCAGATGTTCCCAGCCGACATGAATGTGTGTCTCTTCCTGAAATTCTACCATTTCCCAAATGTCCCCCCAGAGTACAAACCAAAAGAAAGCGTGTGAAGACGGCCATCCTAACAGATACCCCGGAGAAGCAGGCAATAGAAAAGGCTTATGAAGAGAGGCAAAAGAAACTTGCACGGAAAAAGCAAAATAGCAAAGAAAAGGGAAAACTGAAAAAGAAAGCACCCAAAAGGAAAATCATAGAAAGCAGCTCTGAGGAAAGTGATGTCCCTGTTCAACTTGATGATGAGAGCTCTGAGGATGAGGGAAGTGATCCTGAAAACACAGATTTGAGTGTGGGTGACTTTGTCTTAGTTAACTTTTCCACCAAACACAGGAGTCTCCGTTATGTTGGCATGGTTAATGTTAAGGAAAATGATTATTTAATGCTAAAAATACACTCACACTAAGGGGTAATTTTAAGAATGTTGAGGATGACAAAGTCCTTATACAATTCCTCAGAAGAATCCAGGGAAACAAACAGTGGGAGAGACCCACGTTTGTTATAAAAGAAAATGATGTGGCACATGTTCCTAAAGGTGATGTTGTGAAAAAGCTGCCTCAACCTAATAGGCCTGGAGGAACCACACGGAGAGAGCAACTCTTCACCTTTCCCTGTAACTTTCAGTGCTGGAATGTAGAGTAGGCATTGTCATTGAGTATGAGGCTGATGTTCTAATCCAGGTGTGTCCAGCCTCTGTCCTTAGTCCCGAGCTGTTCTAGCTGGTTATGATAAGCCTATTTTCTGAGCCCCAGTCTGTAGTGTGTTCTAGCTCAGTGGTTCTCAAACTTTTTTCAGTGATGTACCCCCTTAAAAATATATTTTTAGTCAAGTACCCCCTGACACGGGCAAAACATTTTTGGAATTAAAAGGGGTACACAGTGCTGTAAAATCACTGTCTGATTTATTAAAGCCAAACAACTTATATCAGTGAACCTGACAAATACATCCATATTGCAAACATTGCATGGTTAAACAAAAAAGAAAAACAGAAGACGGTGACCACCAGGAAGGTATAAAACCAGTCAAACCGTTTTATTTTAAAGGATATTGAAACTAAATACTGAATATAAAATTCAGTGCATGAACACACATTTATATTTTATCAAACTTTTCACAAAATAATTTTTCCCAAGACTTGTTATGAGGAGCCTACTGATTTTTTAAAGATATTTTGAAAAGCTTCACGTACCCCCTGCAGTACCTCCACGTACCCCCATTTGAGAACCACTGCTCTAGGGTGTCCCTACGCTCTTTCAGGTCTCATACTGATGTTTCCAGTTTTGTTAGAGCCAAATTATAGACAGCGTTTCACCAGGAGACCTAGAGTGAGGAGCCCCGCCCCTTTCCCCCTTGTGCCTCAGACAGAGTTTGGGGAAAAAGATGGCGGTCGTTCTTCGTTCGCTAAAGCTGTTCTTGTTTACAGGTTAGTAGTGTGAAGCTGGTGGAAACTGTCCCCGCTAAAATGTAAATTTACAAGTTCATTCGGTGCTGATTTCGTAATTACTTGCTAGACGTGTTTAGACGTTCGAGGGAAAAAGAGTGATTTTGTTTCATAATTACGGTTTGTAGCTATAACGGTCGTAAAACAGCCGTTATAGAAGTTTGCTACATGTATCTAAACTTCGATACACTCTCCGACCCAACCTTATTAAGATTTCGGTGGTATCCTGACGGGTTGTGTTATCTTTTGATAGGAAGTGTTAAAGTTACTCTGTTACATGTACCGGAAATCAGTTCTCATCAGTTTCAAACATTTATTATAGACGTTACCAGTTTTCCCCTACTACCCTGTAATTGATTCTACTGTACTAGCTTAAGCTAGATCTAGTCCTCTAAATATGCCCATATTAAATTATAGAACTAATAATATGATTACATTTTTCAGAGTTATTACAATTTAAATAAATTAGTAGCCTTACAATTTCACTGAACTTGAGGAATAGTTTTCTTTTTATGTAAATCTGTAAGATTTAAATCGATTGTTGAATTGTTTTGATTTGGCCCATGGATGCTGTCACAGCTGGTGGGGGCTGATGTTGTTTATTGAAGTAGATGGAATATGGTTGTTTTGGAGCAACGGAAGGACACATGGACATGAATGCACAAAGGAATGTTCAATGTATGATTGCATGATTTCATGATTTTCACAATTTGTAATAAAACAGACAGAGTTTGGGGAAGAAAACGGCGGTCTTTCTTCGTTCGCTAAAGCTGTTCTTGTTTACAGGCTTCCCACTCGGAAGAAAGGAGAAGAAGAGACAAAACAAACATCAATTGTTACAACTGTTTCAATACAGCTGAGACATGTAACATAGGTATAAAAACCATTTTTTCTGAGGTAACAGCCTGCGATGACATCACGTCCGTCCCTGACTGTCACTGATGACATCAGACCGACAAAACGAACGTGATGTCATCGATGACATCGCAGGCTGTTCCTTCAGAAGTGCTTGAATAAGACGGCCACGTGGTAATGTGAAGGCCTGTGAAGGCCCTCGCACCGAACGTGGACACGAGGGCCTGTGAAGGCCTGGGATCCTTCAAGGACCTGGCCTGTGAAGGCCCTTGCACCGAACGTGGACGCGAGGGCCTGTGAAGGCCAGGGATCCTTCATGGACCTGGCCTGTGAAGGCCCTCGCACCGAACGTGGACGCGAGGGCCTGTGAAGGCCAGGGATCCTTGAATGACCTGACCTGTGAAGGCCCTCGCACCGAACGTGGACGCGAGGGCCTGTGAAGGCCAGGGATCCTTGAATGACCTGACCTGTGAAGGCCCTCGCACCGCCACGTGGACGCGAGGGGACTGTGAAGGCCAGGGATCCTTCATGGACCTGGCCTGTGAAGGCCCTTGCACCGCCACGTGGACGCGAGGGCCTGTGAAGGCCAGGGATCCTTCAAGGACCTGGCCTGTGAAGGCCCTCGCACCGCCACCTGGATGCGATGGCCTGTGAAGGCCCTCGCACCGCCACCTGGATGCGAAGGCATGTGAAGGCCCTGGCCTGTGAAAGCCCTCGCACCAGCACCTGTATGCGAGGGCCTGTGAAGTCGTGTAAAAGTAGTAGAAAAAGTTGAGTACCTTTCTACTCTCTGCTCCTTCCATGCATTGTTCTAGAGCAGTGGTTCTCAAACTTTTTTCAGTGATGTACCCCCTTAAAAATATATTTTTAGTCAAGTACCCCCTGACACGGGCAAAACATTTTTGGAATTAAAAAGGGGTACAGTGCTGTAAAATCACTGTCTGATTTATTAAAGCCAAACAACTTATATCAGTGAACCTGACAAATACATCCATATTGCAAACATTGCATGGTTAAACAAAAAAGAAAAACAGAAGACGGTGACCACCAGGAAGGTATAAAACCAGTCAAACCGTTTTATTTTAAAGGATATTGAAACTAAATACTGAATATAAAATTCAGTACATGAACACACATTTATATTTTATCGAACTTTTCACAAAATAATTTTTCCCAAGACTTATTATGAGGAGCCTACTGATTTTTTAAAGATATTTTGAAAAGCTTCACGTACCCCCTGCAGTACCTCCATGTATCCCCAGGGGTACACGTACCCCCATTTGAGAACCACTGTTCTAGCTGGTTCCGATTATGGGTCCATGTTCTGAGACCCAGACTGTGCATTAGCTGGTTCTGCTTGTACTTTGCTTTTGACACCCAGATACTAGGTAAAGGTCCTGTGTTATGATTCTCACACTGTGAATGTTAATTAAAACATTTTGAAGTATATTATGTTGTATTTGATTTACATTTTAATACTTTGGGTTACTTTCAAGTGCTAACTATAATTAACCAATCTCCATAACACTGATCCTAGTCTGACATTTTTTTGTTTTTGAAGGTTAGGTTGTCAGTCAGGATTAAAATTGTTACAACATGTGTTATGGTAGTATTAAAGTGGAAAACGTAAGTGTATCAGCTTACCCCCAAATGGTTCAATTTACCCCACTGATTTTTCTGGTCTGTCTAACTTTACCCCTGATCTGGGGTAAAGTGAGACACAGGACCACTTTTTTTAAAACAATCATATTTTCATTGTCCTTTGTCTTGACGATATTCTGATAACTTCCATAGCTAGGAAACATCCCAAATTAATAGGAAATGTTTACATTTTACTGATACATCATTTTACCTTGCCTATAGGGAAACAAATGTAAAAAATGGCTCACAATACCCCGCTCTCCCCTATATATAAAAACATAATGCATACACACATCGCACTGGGGAGTTTTGTATCTGATATCTGATACAATAAGATGATTTTTAGCATCATCAGATTTGAAGCAATTAACTTTATCCACAGATTCCCTGGTTTGACACTGACCACTTACACTGTGTGTGGCTGATCGTCTTTGAGATTGTATTAAGCCTTTTATTAGTCTGGTACAATTTTAAAACCATTTGCTAGTTTGTCTGTGTTACAAAGAACATAAGATAGTCGTTGTTGTTGTTAATTTTATTGCCGAGTGCTTTTACATGGACATGCCGTCCGGTTAAACTGTAAATAAAGTAAAAACAAAACATCAACACTTAGTATTGCAGTATTCAATAAACACAAACTTAAACAGATTTATTAGTTAGGCTTGACTTGACTAACCGGTTATAAGGCAAAGTTTACTCTTAGAACATTTCGTCATATAATAAACATCGGCATTCAAATATCACAGTGCAGCAAACACAGCTAGCATTCTGCTAATTAGCTCTAGCAAATTCACTAAGCTCACGCTTATAACAGATAACAAAACTCTTCTCCCCACAGCTTACAGCATTAATATAACTCACCACGTTGGGCAGCACTGATGAACGCCAGTAGGATGTGATTTTATTGTAGCTTCAGCTTGTTAGCTTCAGCTAACGGCAGTCTCAGTGCATTACTGGCCTGCCATAAGCTTCTTCTCTTGTTTCACCTCCCCTCCCGTACCAACTACAGAGCCCCCTAGTGGAATGGGAGGAGTGAATCCAACAGTCTGCAACTAATAATGTAGGTTGGCTCAAATTAATTGCAGCCCAGTTTGTATTATGCTTCATGGCCAATAGTACTGAGGACTGAACTGGATCAGAACCAAATCATCAATGATGTTTTCAAGACAGCAGAGGATTTACAAGAAATTACAGGTTTCCACCACTGTTCAGTAGCATGTCCTATGTCAGAGAATGTTGTGATGGTGGTCTTGTTCCTCTGTTTAAAGGGGCAGTGTTATGCATGTTATACATAGTGCCATTTTAACACAACTAAGTAACTATGTAATTGTCATGTGTTGTAAAAAAGCTGTACATATCAAGCCTAACTCAAAAGAAACTTGACTTTGCAATGTAATGCCTTGAAATTGGGCCTCTGTCTTTTTAACAACGCCATCACAACTTTTCTCCATTAAGCCTTTAACAATGTTTTTACCAGTGTTGCACTTTGAAGTAGCTTGTATAACTAACTCAGTAGATGCACAGTTCCACCAGGTTTTTGCTAATTATTGCTGGCGCTAGTCTGAAGGAGCTGAGTGGAATAGGCAGCACTCTGTGAGACCAAGACTTCGGCCGACCTCCCGAACGCAGGTCGAGCCGTAGCCACTTTGGCACCTTAGGTGAGATTTTGTGTTTTTATTTCTTATTCTGTGAATGTAGTGTTATTGTCATATTTTTTTATTTTCTCATCCTATGACTTAATGTTGACACCTTCACAAATTTTCCAGGTTATACATCCTCTGAAGTTGTGGTGATGCAAAAGGTCTAATATTGTTAATTCAAATGAACAATATCAGCATGATTTGTGAGTAGCTCGGGACCCTTTTCATCTGTGTGTTGCCCTTCATCTCTATTTTTATTTTTAAGATTATTGCAAATTATTTTTTAACATGCAGTGAAGTTGCTTTTCTAATTTACCCAAACCAAATTGTAGACTTTTCTGCTACAATCAAAAATTATGTGTCGTGGGGGTTTGTACATTTGTTCATCCATGCATCTTACGATGTGCGAAGCTGCCTCCAACACCACTTAATCCAACTTAAAGCTTTCCCTCTGGTGAAGAGGAAGCTGCAGTTTGTGTGTTTGCCAGAGTTGGAGGAGGCGAGTTAGCAGGTGGAAAGGGAGGCGATGGTGGGAGTTTGGGAGGGTTGCTGGGGAAGATAAAAGGGCATTATCTGCCCTGCTCATTCACTGTCTCTCCAGCGGGGGGTTTGCTGCTTGCCTGCTCACTGCTCTGTGGGTCGCCTTCACAGTCAGAGAGAAACTGATGGATGTCACGCAAACACACACCAACTCACACATGCTCACCGTCACCGTCACTTCCCTTCATGTCCACACACGACATGCACTTTCCCCTAATTGCGTGTTTGCAGGGACATTCAGCCTACACACGCACACGCCGTCACTCACTCGTGAACACTCTGCTGTCTTTCTTTGTCTTTCACACACATGGGAACAGTCACACTTCTGTCCAAACACTGGAAGGGCCTCTTGGGTACCAATACTTGCAGAGAAGGACCGCTTCTTTTCACACTGTAAAGTGTAAATTTCAAAGGCAAAACAAGAGCCACTGGGGGGGAGAAAAGTAATGAAGCAAGATGAATGAATAGACCAGGGTGAAATGAAACAGAAAAACTATTACTAAAGGCAACAAGAAAAGAGATGTAAAAACAGCAAAGTAGTTGAGAATGAGGATGTGAAGGCAGAATATGGGAAAAAGATTAGGGCAGAGAAAGCATCTTGTCAGGGGGATACATTTTTCTTGCAAGAGCAATCAAAAAGATCAGCCCTTGTCTAAGAGCTTTGTCAAAGGCAGCGTAATGCTGTTATTTGCCCCATGTTCTCTTAAAACAGCACTGATTAAGATTTCTGCAAGCAGCAGGCTTTTTACATGATAATAAAAGAATCAAGCCACAATGAAAAAGAAAAAAAAAAACAGGTCAAATTGTCATAATTTATGTGTTTACATTTTCAAAGTATTCATTCAGTCAAACTGATTTGGTTTAAAGCTTATTGCTTTTGTTTATAGAGAGACTTAATGATTAATTGTTGGAATAGTTTCTCTGTATTTCTGCAAAGGAGATTGCTAACGAAAAGAACACCGAACAAGTAGCAAGATGAACAATCATTTTTCTAACCTTCAGACTGTCTTTTGAGGAATGGTAAAGTGAATTTCTATTCACAAGTTGAACATAATAAGGCTAAGATTGCCCATATTTATGGTGCGACTACAGCTTTAGCCAGAATTGTACAGTGGTGGTCTGTACTTGTTCAGTGTGACAAATGCACTTTCCATCAATTTAGCACTCCCACAAAGATGACCTACAACAAACATCAAGCAGTATCTGATATTTTTTTGGGGAAATTGCAGTTGTGTTGTGACAGACTTCTTATTTTTTTTATTTCTTTAGCTTGACATAAATACCTTATTGCAGTTTCCTTTCATTCTGCTGTCCCACTTCCCAGCATCCCTCTCTTAATAATTTATTGTCCATGTATTGATTGCCTGATATGTCGGATTGGTCTGTCACAATTGTGTAGGTTGTGTATCTCCCATAGGGGAGTGTGACACAGTCTTTCATACAAAGAGTTAAGAACAGTGACTGATCAAAAAACAACACAATTATGAAGAGACGCTTTGAGATATTTAGTTTAAAGAATGTTCAGACTGTTTAATACAGTTTGTTTCTGTCAAACAAAATAAACTCCAAAGTACTTTTCATAAATTGATTTTATGAAGACAAAGACAAGTCTCTTTTTAAGCCACCGTTTCTAGCCATTTACAGTTGTTTTGGTTCTAGTTGATTTTTATTCTCCTAGTTTTACTGTGATTTTTTTCCCCAACATCCATTCACATTTCTTTCAGTCTGAAGTAAATGCAGATGAAGTAACTCAGCGAAAGCTGCTGATTCAGGTTGAACTTTTATAACTCTGAAGAATTAAAAAAACTATGATATGCTCGTCTTCCTCCTCATTTTTCTAATTGTATTACAGATTGTCAGTACCAATCTCTCTTCTTACCTTCTTGACAAAAATGAAAATGAAATTTGGCACATTTAAAAGATGCAGATATTTTTACCAGTTGTTTTTCTGTGTCTCTCTGTCTGCTAGCGGAAGCATGTTTTCACACGCACTTCCCACAGAGTAGGAGTGCATGTTTTTGTCCTGCTTTCGTCAACTTTGGCGTTGCCGCTTTTGAAAGTTTGCAATGAGGTAGCTCAAGTGTGGCTCGATTTGCACAACATCACGCACAGTTCAATGCGTCTATTGTAAACTGAGCTTGAAAGAGCGCTATAAATAGTCAATTCACCATAAGAACAGAAATAGCTCATGACAGAACCTTGTGATGCTTAGTTTCACTAACAACATCAATGATATTAACTGTGAAACACCTTCAATTACTACATGCTGTGTGTGGGGGCAAGCGGTCTCGTTGGCAGGGCGGGGCGGGGTACCCCCCTTGGATAATTGTAGGGGAAATGCTGATGTGTGGCATATTTAGCTTTTTTTGAAAATGTATTTGTTAATAACTCTGCTGGTAATGTTAATGCTTTCAGATTGTCAGAACAGAACATCCCTGTTTTGTTTGTTTGTAAAGGTCTCCTTGGTAAGTTTTAATGTTTATGTTTTTACTTTAATTGGTAATGATAAATACTACAGCTAAGAAAATAGGTACAATTAATCAAAAATAACTTAATTTTGTTAGTCAATAAATTGACGCAGCTTTATAATATAAATGACATAATGACTTTATGCTTCACTGGTAATAACAATAAAAGCATTTACATTTATATGTGGGTATTATTTTGTTGGATAATAGTCTTTTTTGTTCAACTATAAATCTATTGTATGTTCCAAATAAGAAAAGTTAAAGCAAATGTCACCAACATGGTTTCAGCTGCACTGCTACCCTGCCAGCCCCAAAGCAGAAATCAGATAATTGCAAAAAACAGAGACAGCAGCCTTTCAGAGCAAGCATATGGATGTGTCTGTTAATGGTGAGCAGAGCATAACTCTGAAGCCTTTGACAGTGTCTTAGCAACACCTGGAAACTGATAAACACCAATTGCTCTTAATTGCAGCGCTTTCATAATGATGTGAGGGATGTGCAGTTAGTTTCATAGCTTTTCTGCTGCCTGTATGCTTAGCAAAAGCAATGATTGTAAAAGTGTACACAATATTTTTTATGATAAATAATATTTTTGATATAATTTTATGATATGCTATTTTTAAAATTTGTTAAATGGAACCTCAAGCATAAAGGAATACATCACAGATTCTACAAAGTTGGTTTTTATTTAACAGGATCCCCACTTCGGGGAAAACATCCTGCTTGGTTACTGTACCATGAAAGAAACTTCATGCAACCAATAAATACTGTAGCCCATAGCTTTCATTTCATATATCAGTAAGACCTTGGAAAGACTGATCCTTACTTACATCAGACTCTTGTTCAGTGCGTACTTATTTACAAGCTCTAAAGGTGCACGCATGAATACCTGTGTGACCATTTAAATTATTCCAAATGTTACTACATAATGTCAATATCTACACATTATTAATGTAGGATTCATACAGATTTAATGCTATATAATCTAAGCTTAGACTTAAGAAGTAATAAGTTTTTCTTTAATGTTTTGAATTCTACAGTGTGTAAATGAATCTTTGCCTGTGTGAAATGTTTGTTACCTTGTGGGTGTGTCCTTTGTAGCAGCCATCTTGGGAACCTGTTAAAGAGGAGGCCCACCTCAAACCCAGCTCTTTTATTGGAGGAGCAGTGATCACAGCTGGAGTTTGATTGGCCACGATAAATTGAGAAGGCGGGGTTAACCAGTATATAGGTGGACAGGTTGATGAAGCAGGAGGACTGATGAGAACGCTGCCAATTTGTACTATGCTATGTTGCTAGAGGTTTAATAAACCAGCATTGTTTGCTGTACAGCAAAGTTTTCTGACTTCTTCTTCCACACCAAACCTCTCAGCATAACAGACTTGAAAGCACAAAACTTGAAATGGAAATTTTAAATATATAGAAGTGTGTGTCAACTTCCATTAATTTTGATGTTCTCACCATGAGTGTTGCACTGTAGAGAAGTCATATAAACTGCAGACAGTATGTTACTCCTGCAAGATTCTGTATAAGTACCACCTAATAAAAATATTATTTAGTCTCTTACTGAGTTATAGATGAACTCAACACATTTTGTATGTTTTAGGTGTTTGAATTAACAAAGTTTTATAATAAAAAAAAGGCAAGCTGAAGTGACAGACCTTGTGCATCATTATGTCAATGTTTTTCACAATACTGTTGGAAATCAACTAACAAAAGCGACATTGTGTTGCTTAACTTGCCAAGCAAACACTTTTGCTTGATCATTTTAAGCTTTCATTGCACAAAACAGACCAGAAAAGTTGCAATGACTCACATTTACTGTAAAGTCTACTTTCTCTGTGGACACTGCCCAAGGGCGCAGAACCCAGATGTTTGATTTCATTTATGGAGACACTGATGAAGATTCAGTCACCAAGCTATGTGGAATGCTTCGGGAGGGTTCATATGGCAGTGAGCTTGGCCTTGTCTTCTGAATAATTTTGCTGATCAGCATTTCAGTGAACTGTGAATACAGCCTTGAAATGTCAGTCCAACACAGTCAAACAACTTTTAAGTATTGAAAAAAATATAATTAAAAAAACAAGAACTTGTATTGCAACACTATGCCCTTCATCCTAATAGACATGCAACATATGCGACATAAAGGACTGAAGGTTTTCACAGTTGTTTGAACCTGAAAATGCTGCTATAAAAAATACAAAATGAAGCAGATTATTGCATGAAACGGTTTAACGAACTTAAACTGAGAGCTAGCAAAAGCAAAAACCCCACAAATGCAGAAATGGCTGACTGTTTCTGTCTTCTATCTAGATAGTCGGATTTCACTTGCCTGGACTTCAGTCACCAACAGACTGTACTAATTGCTTTTTAAGATACAGTTTTACTGCAAGTCATTTGTTTAAATGGGCCATGTTTAAATACCACGTAAAACGAAATAAGAATTTAAAGTTGGGGTTAATGAAAATGCACCAAGGGCCAAAGAACCTACAGGTTAAACCAAGTAATTAACCTGTAATGGGAACAATTCAGCTAAATATTCCTAAAACCTGTAAGGCAACTACCCAGATATTTCATCCTGATGTAACAAGCTTTTAGTGTTTACAGCTTGATATCATATGCTACAGAATTATTGTTTGCATGGGAGACAAAAACAATCATCTTATGATTATCTTTTTAAATGTCAAAATACATTTTAGTCTAATGTTATTGTTAGATATACTTGGGACACTGTCATACATCTTCACTGATGTGTTACTACCTCAGAAGTTATCTCAAGAGGTGAAAATAGTTTATGACAAACCACTCACAGTAGCCGACAGCTTCATAGCCTCTGTCATGTCTGTAGCATTGTTATAAGTCATGACTGACAGATTAACGAGTTGAGCTGATGTGGAGACTTCATATTTTCCTACAACTCTTGATGACTTAAGTGATATTATTCCTGTATGCTCCTGTATAAATTGCTTTTTATGCTCTGAATGCACAGTTCATTTTGTAGTCAGTGGACAAGAACCTTCTTCAAAGCTCATATGGATATGGCTCATTGTGCTGAGTGGTGTCTTATGTTGGATTACATTTATAGCTGCTAAATTTTCTTTCCCCCGAGAAGCTGCACATAAGTGGTGTCTCGCCACATTTCTTTGACAATGTAGATTTATGTATTACTTCTTTTTTTTTTCACTTTCTGATTAATTTTTTTTTTCACTTCATGTCTTTGTGTTTCTTCTATTGCTTTGTGCAGCGAATGCATTTAGAAACACTGTTAACATCTGTAAGGAAGACAAAATGCTACCATAACAGAAATGTTTTACAAAATATATGTGGTATGAATACTAGGCTTTGTCTGTACATTTTTATAAATGAACATGATGTGGAAAAATTACAGTTAGGTTACACCTGCTAGTTGTATTGCTATATGTTTATTCTAAGTTCTGTATATTCCCACCAAGTTAAAGCTGTTTGGGTTACATGCACAAGGTTGGACGTTGTTTTTCCCCAGCTGCATGGGAACCAGTCTGATTCCCATGCTTTGGATCCCTTATCCCTTTGTACCAAACTCATGTGTTGTCTCTGCCTGGGAGAGCTTTCCGTTTCAGACTTGCTTCATTATTGATTGTCCTGTGAGCTCTCTGAGTTGTGCACAATTCATGAATAAACCTGATTGAGTGATTTTACCTGAACAGTGCTTGGAAATAGTTTTTTTCCACAACAGAACATTAGACTGTTTTTGTGACTGTACATCGTCCAGTAACACTTATGGCTATTGTAAATGTTCTGCAGTAACTTATCAAGTTTGAACAATGTGTCTACATTTGTTTTAAACTTCATTTAGTAGCTGTGTGAAAACTTGCTCACATTTTGACTTCTGTGTGACATGTGAAAGCTACACTGATAAAACGATAAGGAGCTTCTCTCCGGTATTGTCTCTGATTTCTAATCAACACTAATCACTTCTCAATAGCAGACATCTATTTGGAACTATCAACTCTGATGATTAGACATTAATATGGAAATATGCACAACGCTATACCCTACACATATTTGTCTCTATACTAGCGGAAATTTCCCACAAGAAAATAGACTGTCACAAAATCAGAACACATCAAGGAAGCTTTTGTTTTGTTGTGAAAATTACCCCACTTAGACACCCAATTCTATTCATTTTTAGCATGTGTCATCCTAACCTTTGTCCATTTATGTCTTGATCACTAAACCCAGGACGCCTATCTCCAGAGGCAATATGAACAATATTAATGCTCACCTTTACCTACCTTTGCTTAGTGTTAAAGAATTTAACACTAAACAGAACAAAAAAGTCTTTTTTGTTCTGTTTTCCTTAATGGTTTCTATATGATTTTTCAAAAACACACAATATCATTATAAAACTGAATTTTTAAAAAAGAAACGTTGGCAAAGAGGGGGTAAAAATGGGTCTTGGGGTCCCCCTTCAGGCAGTGGTAAGTTATGCAACGACAATACGAACTTCCTGCCATGCAATGCGCAGTGCGCACTGCGCATCCACACATACAATGCAGCCTAGCCAGTGTCGCAAAAAAAGGACAAATCCTTCGGTGATCGAAGAAAGGAAGATGAAATTTTGGGGATAAAAACAAGTTAAAGGTATGTTTGCTAGTCTCATGGTAATATAATGTTTATCAAAACAATCTGTGTAGCTGCTAATAGAACATTAGCTTGCTAATTAGCTGTTGTTAAACAGCAAAATACTACTGCTAGAGTATACCGAGCTTTAACTAGAAATGAGTTGATTGCTGTGGTTGGCTTTATATATGTTGTCCTTTTTGGCTTCAGAACAGCATTTTTTTTCTGATGTTTGACATAATTAAAACTTCCCAATGTTTGACTTTTGCCAGTTTGCATCAGGCTACATAACTCCTAGCTAAATGTCAGGAAGGAATGTTTGTGCTCCAGGAAGTACTTGTGCCTTGCAACCGAGAAGTAAAAGTCAGAGAGAAAAATCATATAGGAGTTTAGTAATTGAAGATTGTTTTTAATCTTTCACAAATACAAAACAGTTACACCTTTTCAAGATGTCAGTATTTTGGGGTGGTGTAAAGGAGATTTATGTTCTTTAGGTTCAGTTGTCTTTCAGATGTCATATTTCATTTCTTGTTTACATGTATCTTGGTAATAAAAGTCTCCTTTCAGTTAATGTAGCTCATGTTTTTCACCTGTGTCTCTTGATCAGCTATTCCTCTCACCTGTTTTCCGTAGAATTTGAACTCGAGTCATGTTTTTGTCTGGTCTGGGTTTTTTGTATGTCTGTAAATTGGTGAATGCCTACAACCTGTCAAGTCAAGTTTCAGTACCAAAATAAATCCATGAAATGCCACGCTGCCATTCGCTTTTTGGGTCATCTTTATTTCGGTCATCACCAATCATGAAACACCTCTATAATTTCTTAAGTGCAAGACACAAATTGTATTCTTTGAGTTACACTTTAAAACAATCTTGCACGTACAATTTTGTCCCAGAAGATTCAAAACAAATGGTGCCAAACAAATCCACATACCTGTATTGAAAAACAAGTGAATATTTCTGTATCACAAATAATAAACTACTGTGAAACCGTCAGAAATTTTTCGGTACGGACAGATTTCATCCTACAAGTGACAAAATATTGCTCTAATATTTGTGCTTCACTCAGTCCAGTACATTTGAAGCAAAAGTAATTCAAACTCGTTAGCACAGACACAAGTCAGTGAATGCAACTACTTGAAACTGCTGATGCAAATACAAATCCTGCTTTACTAGCTGCACCGTCCTTTTTCACGCGCTTTAGTTCTGCCCCATTTGTCACACTGAAAGTGGAGCAAAATGTTTTGTGTCATTAGTCATTGTGTTTCTTTCATCTCTTCCTCAGAAGCGTTCATGCCAATGTGCCCTGCACACCACGGATCATCATCTGCTCCACCCAGCTGAGTGGCCATCTTTCCTGTCAGCGTTGGACAGGACTGAGCAGGTAATTAGAGGGCCACAGGTTAAAGGTTAGCGTTTTCCTTCACCAAAAGGTCTGACAGTTGAAGTTTTCACTATCGCCATGCATACACACAGTTGGTCAATGGGAAAAAGTCAGGCAGAGTTGGATTATTATTAAAGAATTAAAGATGTAGTCTATTGCTTTTGATGCTAATTATCTTCCCAAAAGTCCTCAAAACTGGCAACTGATGGACAGTGCAATTGAGTTGACATAGGGGCACTGCTAGAGCATCATGAAAATGGTGACGATCATTGTAGTAGTACGGTAAAATGGAAAAAAAATTGTTTTGCAACTTTCCAAGGGTAACACTATTGATTAGACTGTAATGGGCCTCCCAAAGGCAGAAAAGAATGGCTGGAATAACATTCTCACACACTTAATGAGTATTATTCAATCACTGACAGAAGGAACCTGGCACTTCGGAGATCTGTGGACATTACATTAGGCCAACAATGGGAACTTTTTAAAAGAAGAGGAACTGATAGCTGAGAGATCAAGTGAGACGCATTGATAGTGGATCACAGCATATCACATACTTTGAGAAAACAATACAAAATGAGCTGCTAGCCTATACATAAGTGATAAAGTACTGGAGACGGTGGTGTCAGAAATAAAATATTCATATTTTGCAATAAATAAAATGTGAGTCATCAAGAACAGATGTCTGTTGTAAATCTTGGTGATGCCACCAGAAATGAAGAAACCTAGTGGAGTTTCTTTTAGCTCCTGAATCTACTGATCAAGGCTTTGCTGCACTAATACTAAGGAAGCTTGAAGGTTAGATCTAATGGTTTCAGATGTGGCAAAAGGGTCCTTTTTTGCCACTTACTTTTTTTGGAAATGTGAAAAAAAAAATTCCAAACTCTTTAGGTTCCACTCAAAGCTGGGCCATCTTGAAGAAACATATGAACATCGCACTCAAGTCTTAGAGATAAACACCACGGGAAAGCCTAGTGAAAAGTATTGAACCATTATGCTACCAAGTACAAAGTGAGTGATTTGGGCTTTCATCCTAAAATAGCTGCTGTCCCTTTAAGACTGTCAGAAATGGGTGTGCTGTGGTGGCGGAGGGGTTAGCGCGACCCACATTCAGAGGCAACGTGGCCTTGACGCGGCTGTCGTGGGTTCGACGGACCTGACGACGTTTACCACATGTCTTCCCCCCTCTCCTTCCCCCTTTCCTGTAAGCCTACTTTGAAAACGGGACACTAGAGCCCACAAAAAAGACAACTTGTGGGGCGATAAACAAATACAAAAAAAAAAAGACTGTCAGAAAAGGTCAGAAACAGGAAGTGATGTAACCACAAGTGGGAGAAGTCCAGCAAAATCAGCAAGATGGCTGACTTGATATTAGGCAACATGCTAGGGCAGGGGTGTCCAAACTTTTTGCAAAGAGGGCCAGATTTGATAAAGTGAAGATGCCCGGGGGCCAATAGTTTGTTCGGACATTTTTTAACTACAAAAGTTTCATGCAAATACACACCGTTATAAAACAATTTTCATTGTCACAATTATCTTTATTTTTCAAATGACAAAATAACCAAATATAAGCCACTCAGGCAGATGAGAACAACTCTAAAAACCCAAATTCTGCCTTTCATTCATATCTGGAGAGTCAGATAACATTGAACAAACTGTATGAAATACCTTAAATTTACATGAGTTTAAAAATATCTTTGCCTCAAGAACATTTTAAACAGGAGTTATAAGTAATGCAAAGTTGTCTGTTATTAAATCTTAAAACAAGTGAATTTTGCTCGTCATTTACAATATCTTTCAGAAAGTAATAGTTTGTCACATCTACAGGTTCATAACATCAACAGTAATAACCAAATCTTACTCAAGAGTTTAATAAAAATAAGTGCCATAAATCCAGGTGCATAAATGTTCGATTCGCTCTTCACTGCTGATAGTGACAGACATTGCCGTTCAAAATACTCAATTTCATGTCCTCAACTCTCAGTGCCACACTGTTACTGCCAGGCAAACATTCGCAAATTCTTGCTTCTTCTCAGGGCAAAATGTTCTCCACCATTTTCATAACACAGTCTTTGATAAATGTATCTTCAGTAAAAGGGTTGCCATGTTTAGCTATTAACATGGCCACTTCGTAGCTTGCTTTGGTGGTATTTTCTTTTGACTCACAGGCCGGCGTGAAGAATCGCTGTTGTGATGCCAGTGCAGCTTGGAGCTGCTTCACTTTTTCAGCATGGTCACTTCCTGTTAGCTTGTTGTATGTGTTAGCATGTTTAGTCTGGTAGTGTCTCTTTACGTTGAAATCCTTAAACAAGGCAACCGTCTCATTACAAATTAGACAAGCACAATTGCCTTGATTTTCAGTGAAGAAGTATTATAATTCCCATCTCTCTTGAAAGCGGCGGCCCTCACTGTAAACTTGTTTTCTTTGCAGTGGCCATGGCAGAAATGAGTGGAGAGGGGTTCGCTGCACGGAGGCAGAGACTGATAGTATTAAAGTGGTGCTGCCACCATTTGGTGAAAGGAGGAATTACAGTTTCAAGTTTTATGATTTATTTATTCTGTTTGACAGTGGAGGCGGGCCATAAATAATACATTATAAGACCGAAGCTGCGGGCCGTATGAAATCTGACCGCGGGCCGTGATTGGCCCTCGGGCCGGACTTTGGACATGCCTGTGCTAGGGGATTTAGCTGAACAAATAACCTGTGAATTTATTTAGTCAATTTACTTTAATTATCATACTAATTTGAATTGTATATGAAGGTTATATTTGTGTTGTAAAAACATTCTTTAATGACAAGGCATTACTTACTTTAAAGGTCACATTGATGTTTTCTGCATAATGCTAGCAGGCAGTTTAGGATAAATACTTTGTTCAGACATGCTTGTAATGTACTGAATCTACCATGTATTTGTGATTCTCTGTGTCTGTATTTCAGTTTCACACCGTTCACATTATAAAGACTCAAGTTTGACTGGGTGTCCTGGATTTATTGTGCGGAGGTGTTTAGCTTGCTTGATAGCTAAATGAAGTTTCTGCAAGGCCAGTATAGTGAGAGAAGGCATATTAGAAGTCAGGGAAGTAACTCCACAGTAAAAGTTGAGACCCACTCGCTTTCTGAAAAAAATCGGGTCATTCATATTTGCTGTGTGTGGTTTGGTATAACATTCTCTCCCAGATTAATACAAGCAAACTATTTCAGTCAGCCATCATGCAGCTTGATGTTGCAGTGGCCCTAATTCAGGAAAGCAAAGAAAATGTAATCAGTTCTGGGCAACTAGTTTTAAAGATTCTCAGATCTCAGCAAAACGTGAACAAATGAACATTGAAGCAGTGCCGAAACACGACAGGCACGAAAGGCACTTTTTGTGGTTCATGAACCCATGTGGTTCATGGGCTCATGCGTCATGAGCCAGAATCAGATGCAATGTGGAAGTTGGAAATGTACTTTTTTTTTTAATGCTGTAGACTAAACAAAACAGTTTTTAGAGTGTGTTTGAACTTTGGCCTGCTTGATACACAGACAAGGAAGAATCAATTTAAGTGTCTTCGAGACAAACTTATTTTTTGGAGAACAGTCTGATATTGATGGAATTGGCTACTGTTGTGAAAAAAAAAATTGCCAAGCACTGTCAGTTGAAAATCATTGTCAGGTCTTTTACCTCTTGATTTTCCATTAAATCATATGGGAATTAACATATAAACATAAATAAAACCTATAATCAACATGATATACTATTCATATACCTACCATCAGCATAAAATGTTTCTGTACATTTAAGATGTTCTATTTCCTCTTCTGCAGCCACCAATTTTTGATCGATTCCACTGAGTTGACCCTGCAGAAAATGAAGATTCTTCTCCGTGGCCTTGACCTGGCGCTCCTTCTTCGCAAGAGCCTCCAGTGTCAGTTTAAAAGCCTCTCTGCATTTTTTATAAATGTCCTCTCTGGACGCGGCAACAGGGGATGAATATTTATACAATAATTTTTTTTATATCTCCTAAACTAATGTAATTGTTTTGTCAAAAGTCCATTTTTTTTATCCTATTTGATTTGTAAAACCCAGAGAAACAATGAACCATCCAAGGGCAAGAAATACTTTGTGTTCACACTGCAAGCAATTCATGATATTCCAAATCACCTTTTAATTAACATATGGGACATAAATAAAACCTACATTTAACATTATATACTATTCATATGCCTACCGTCACCATAAAATGCTGCTGTACATTTACGACTTTCAATTTTGTCTTGTGCTGCCTCCAACTTCTTTTTAGTTCTGCTCAGTTGATCCTGTAGGAAATGAGCCCTCTTTTCTATTGCCTTCATCTGGCGCTCCTTCTTGGCAACAGCCTCAAGTGCAACTTTGAAAGAGTCGCAGCATTTTTAATAAATGTTCTCTCTGGAGGCCGCAACGTCAGTGCAAAGTAGTGTAAATAAAAATAAATAAATCACTGTTAAACATATTTTACCATTAACACATACTAAACTGATCAGCATCATAAATAAAAAAAGTCCTACAAAACAATAGACACAGACAGTATTCTGTTACTCTAAATGCTTTCATGCATACTGATACTTGGTATGTGAACAAATTAATAGTTTAAAACAGACAAAACATCTAAAGATATCTCAAAGTTTGACACAGAAAATAAATACACCTGTTATGAATAAAGTCAAATAACAAATTACACTTCATATGAAGTGTGGAATATGTTAAATATTTAAAGGTTGTGGTCATGCATTAATATCACAAGCTTCAGGCACAATAAAAACTGGATACAAGCAGGTCTAGACAACAAATGAACTGAACACATTCTTAGGTTTAGATTTCAAATAAATAAAAAAAATAAATAACAAGCAATGTTTTAATTTTACAAGACCTTGGAAATCTCAACTTCAGCTACTATCTTCCTTGCTAAACATTTCAAGCAAATAACCAATATCCTAACTTCTTACGGAGCTTAAACTTAACAAAAACCCAGGCGAAAAGAGAAAACTCTGTACTATATTTGCTGTGTATTTAAATGTTAGCTCTATACTTACACTAGCAAAAGGCTTTTTTATGTGGTAGAAAGGCAATGTCATGGATTCACTGCTTAAAGTCCCGAATAACATCTTAACTAATGAGTCAACGCACAAACTGTAACACGTTACATGTTAACTGAGACCTTAACGACATGCTTAGCCAAAATCCCCTTATGCACTAATTCTTTGGTTTATTAATTGTTCCTAATGCCTTATGAAAATCTATTTGTCATGAGCTGTCATCACGAAGAAACGGAAGGAAGACCCAGCAGGTAGAAAATATGACTTTCTTTATTACCACAAATAAGGCAACCGTACAACTCCTGGCATAAACAGAGATATGAAGAGAATCCCGCAACTACCCGGGATTACAGCAGAACTCAAATAGGCTGGGAAACATGATTAAAGACACAGAACACCTGCGCTAATTACCCCAGGTGGCGGGGATAATGACTAACCTAAACACACTTCCTGACACTGTTACTATTTTTGATTTTAAATGTTTTTAAACCAAAAAATAATTAACCTAATTCAGGTTAAAGCATGTAAAAGACTCAAATGGGCGGTACTAAAACAGGATGAATATACTGGTAATCACTAACAAACACGCCATCCATCCCACATTTTCTTTATTTCAATGATTGTTACCCAGCTATTAGTTACGTAATAATCTGATTTGGGAAATGGCTAAAGGGCAATTCCACCTAAGTTTTAACTACATTCAGCATTTTTTATCTACTCTAGTTAAAAAACTGCAACACCTACACTTTTCAAACCTAGACGAGATTATTCTTCTCTAATAGCAGAATATTTAGAACAATTCTTGTTATTTGTGGCGCAATAGTGACATCACAGAAGCCACGCCCACTCTGATAAAATACTGAAAATTATTATCTTACTGGTCCTGGTTCTTTCTGTATGTGAAATAAGATTGAAACGGCATCCAAAAACTGTTGATAATCAAACATGAGATGTTTCAAACCTTACAGGAAGATCTCACCCATCCTTCTCCACAAAACAGGAAGTGATAGTAAATCGTTTGTGGAAGGCCGGGTTTCAGCCAAACTTGTTCCTGGATTCGCATTGAATTTTACCCGAGGCTTTTCTGAACATTTGCCAAATGCGCCGCCTGGTGGACGGGTGTGGGAACTGTGTGAGAGCATGGACAACACTGAGTGAATGGCCTTGCTGGAGCTCCTGTGGTCTCCATGAAGCCGGAGCAGCGCAGAGCCGCGAGGGCCGCCAACGCTGCTTGCAGCTTTAATAAATAAAAGTGTCTTTCAAATTACAAATTTTATTCTAATAATTTAGCGTTAATTCATTAGAAAACATACTAGCTTTGATCAAATAAAATGTTTCTTTTTTTACCGAAGAATTAATTTAAATTCCTTTATTTTAAAGGAATTGAAATTAAATTTGAATTATCTGAAATAATACAGTAATTTACTTGCTTCTTAAATCCTTAAGATTGTTTTATGATTACGAGAGATTATCAGACTAATTTATTTACTTTAACCTCCTGAGACCCGGGCTTTTGTTTGATGTGCATTTTTTATGTCTCCTTACTATTTGGGATTAGTATGACCTAATTTTAGTTGAAATTAAATTTTAGCTTTCTATGTGCTCTTGAACTATGTCAAAACCAATGCCCTCATATGAGGACAATGGGTCTGTTTTTGCATATACATTTCTCCTTGTCATTTGGGATCATAAGGACCCAATTGGCCTAAAAATGAAATTTCAGCTTTCTACAATAAGTGGTTTTCTCAAAACCCAATGTCCTCAGACGAGGACATTGGGTCTATCTGTGTGACGATAAGACCATTCAATCAATGTTATTATTTACATCTGTGTTTACAAAAATGTAATGTCCTCATATGAGGATGCAGGGTCTCAGGAGGTTAAAGCTGTTTCACATGTCTTATTATTGCCATTCCCACTGAACTTGTCTAACTTTCATCTCATCCCAAATTTCTAATGCTTAAACAAAGTACACTGCTCAAAAAAATAAAGGGAACACTTAAACAACACAATATAACTCCAAGCAAATCAAACTTCTGTGAAATCAAACTGTCCACTTAGGAAGCAACACTGATTGACAATCAATTTTACCTGCTGTTGTGCAAATGGAACTTTGTACAGAACAAAGTATTCAATGAGAATATTTCTTTCATTCAGATCTAGGATGTGTTATTTGAGTGTTCCCTTTATTTTTTTGAGCAGTATATATGCTGTAATTATAAATGAATTCCTCAGGAAATAGCCTCCAGTTTACCTTAGTACATCCAGCTGCTCCTACTGAAAACTTTATGTGGGCCAGGCAGGACTTAGTGAGTCACCTCATGACTGTGATTGCCAAAGGGTAAAGGTTAACTGATCACATCCTCATTCCACTCATCCAACACCTGGAAATATCAGGGCCAAGGGCAGCAGGTTTTGCTCAGAAGAAGGAAAATCTTATTTTTGAAGAAAAGTCTGGAACTCTGTGGTTCTGAGGTGTACCTGACTTTTAAAGTTTATAATTCAAATTAAGATTGATTAGTTGTCCTGTTAAAGTAAAAGGCTATGTTAACATTTACCACATTTTGACCTTTAATATTCCAGATAAAATCAATCACAAGAATGTTATGTAATACTGAGTTTAAATATGATCACTTATTAAAATCCCTTAATTTACATTTTTCTGCTGCAAAAATTGAATACCTTAAAATAATGAAACCTAAGTACAGTTTTTATTTTATTTACAGCTAACATACAAACTGAAGTGAAGTTTCTATATGGTTTTAATCAAGCTAAGCTTATTAATAATGGTGGAATAATAATGATTGAATGACATCAGAAAGCATACAAGAAGGTATTCTCTAGATTTTGCAGGCATTATCATGTGGATTGTTTTTAATTTTTTTAAAACATCTTTGACACATTGCTGCCTTACAAAAACAAAACATAAAGCAAATTAATGCACAAAACAAGACCAATAGGGCACAGCGAACTCAAGTCGCAAACCCCAGTAGATTAAAGCAACAAATAATCCACTGAAATAAAAATAATTAAAAAATCTTGTTTCCACGCTCCACTGAAACCAATATGTATCTGTAATCAGTAGCAGAAGAAAGTCAAGTCAACCTAATTACAGGCCGTGTAATGAACCACCTGCTGTGAGACTATGTTGCTGAATGAAGTGGGCCAGAAATGCTGTGTGCTCATATTGTGTACTCACAGTCCCTTTGACACACACACACACAAACATTCACGCACAAATCATGTTTTCTACTAATTACACTCTTGCTCAGGAAGAATTCTAAGACCTCCACAGAAAGGCGCACTCCTGCTGATGTGCATGCAGGTCATACTGAACACAAATTTTCCATAAATAATATCTAAGGTGACAAATGAGGTGAAGAACAGTCATCTGTTTCTGGTGTAATCATAGTTAAGTTTTTGTTGCTGCAAAAGCACATGCTTGAAAGAATTCACACATAAATCAAAGATAGGAGTGGAAATTAACAACTGGTCAAATACAGGTAAATTTAAGAAATGGTAGGTCAATTTGAGCAGTTTGTAAGCCACAGCAGCAAGGAACAGTGTTTAATTTATACCATTGGTGATTGGGGATAAACACTGCAACTGAGCTGTGACTAGAATTCTGCAGCTGCCATTTTCTGAAGAAGTGAGAGTAGTAATGTAGTGTAAATTTCTTGAGCAAAGTGAAAATGTAAACCCAAAGTTAAACAACTGCTTTTATTAAAAAATTAGAAAAATAGCAAGTTACATGACTGGCTGTATCAATGAGAGTAAATTGTCAAAATTCTGTAACAAATGTTTGCAACAGGCAAATGGCTTTTTGGTCGCTTTGACATTCTGTACTTTTCAATTTTGGTCTTTGTGTGACCAACTTTTGCAAATGTGTTAAGTTAAAGTAATTTTCTAAGATGTCAAAATATTTGGTCTTAACCTGAGAGTGATTTCAACATCTATTGTAAATGTAATTTTTAGACATTTATTAGAACTTTTGATACAGACTTCTATTAGTGTAGATTAACACACACAAAGTGTGGAATGACAGGCTGTCACCTCAGTAGCTATATTAAATCACACATTTTAGCATTTTCATATTTTTTTTTATCTCCATAATTAATCTAAAATCTTAATTACCAGTAAAATTAAACAAATGTTGAATGGATAAATAGAAGGGAACAAAACAGTGTGTTTTAAATTGAAGTACAAAGGCATAAAATGTAGGCAAACATCAACAAAGGGGAGTAAATGACCAGAGTTGTTGGCAGCAGGTTTTCATCATATGTATTGACACATGCAGGATATATTGTTTATTTTACAGTGCAGTTTGTTTTTAAATAGTAAAGATTAAGAAGAAAACTTGAATACTTTTGGTTAGTGGCTGGAGGAAGAAAAATGTATTTCTACTCCTGATCATGGCATGAAGATTAATCTAAAGAACACTGACATCATTCATGTTTAGAGACTATATACCCATTTCGGCAGGTTTCACACAGATGCACACACACAGACAAGCTATAGCTACCCATCTAACCTTTTATCTCTAGATGATGAATGTTGGCTATGAAGGATTCTGCCTTAGACAATGTTGCCAATTTTCCCCTTTGATGGTTCTGAAATTCTAACAGAGATTTTTTCTGAACTTTCAATTAATCATCCTGGACAGTGTCCACTCAACCAGCAGAGCTGAACACAAAGGCCAGACCCGTTTCCAGACATGCACAAACACACTGACATGAAACGTTCATTGCACGCCCACTCTAACACACACTTGCACGAACACATCTGCACAAGTGTAAAGTTAATAGAAGCAAAGGCACTGGGATTTGGCTGGCTAATTTTGCCTGCAAGACCCTAGGTAGAGAGACTGACTCAGTGAGGGTGGGTGACTGAGAAGAATTATTTCCAAGGCCTACTTCAAAGAGCAGAGTTGGGCTCCGATAGACAGAGGGGCAAATTGTGTCAGGTAGGTTTCACCAGAGTAATGAAACGTGGAGTCCTTTACCATTTGAAATCGGTAAAAGAGAGGTCTTGCTGGTGTTTTGTGTGCATAAAACACATTTTGTTGATTTGAACACCAGTCTAACATTCAGTGAGAGGTTTGGAGTAACGAGAGAAAGCAGTAAGGCAACACATAGGAAATGCACATATTCAGTGATGATAACCCTTCTGAGGCAGTGGCCAGCTCAACATTTGATCTGGATAACACTTTGTTTATTGTTCCATGCTGGAGAACTGGCCTCACTGGCTTATTTTGCAAAGAAAATATGAATTGTACTTGGTGCTACTTTTACATAATCTAGGAGACCCTCTGAAAGTATTTCACACAGCTACACTAGCCGGTGTCGGGGTTATTAGGTACTCAGCCGTGATCTACCTCTCAAGTCAGTAACCAACCAGACATTGTCATTCTTGATAAGCAGTGTACAGTGTACAGATCAATGTGACCATTGTCTGAAGAGGGCTTCTCTGTCCAATCCTGTAGTATGACTACATGATGACAGCTTTAACTACAGTTTGATGATGCTTCATCAATTCTTGACATGAATTCCTTCAGACAGCAAATATTAGATTAGAGTGAAAACTGTTCACATGCTGTGTATTCTTTGATTGCTGCCCTCCTCAGTCATACTGTCATACTGTTAAGCAATATGCAAACATAGACTAAACATTGTGCTGATGTCCCAGTATCAGACACTGTAGGGACCCTTTGTCCACAACCATCCTCAGGGTTCTGTGTTTGCCCTTGCCTTCAGCTGCATCAGTTTCACCAGCTGAGCTTCAGAGAGATTGGAGTCCTATAGAGATGTGCAAATTCCTGTGTGTGTGTGTGTGTGTGTGTGGAAAAAGACAGAGGCTGAGGAAACAGACAAGTAAACAATGAGCTTTCCAAGGCTCTTTTAAACCCCTTGTGAGAAGTGTTGACCTGACTGTAGCTAAAGCTCTGTCAAAGCTTCTCTATACTTTTTAGATAGAGACTGGCCATGTGGTTTTGTGGGAAAACAAGAAATAACTCTTCCAAGACATTATGCTGCTTTGTTGCTGAATATGGAATGAATGAATAACACTGATTATCTCTTCATTATGACACCTGTTTGTGAGTGGGTATATTATGTATCAAGTGAATATTTTGCCTTCGGAGAGGCAAGAAAAATTGTCAGTATAAAGATTTAAGTGAGTTTGACAAACAGGTCAGAGAGTCTTTAAAACTGCAGTGGGGTGATTTCAGTCTACAGTGGTCGTTACCTATCAAAACTGGCCAAAAAAGGAACAGTGTTTACCCTGTTAATAGAAGCAAAGGCACTGGGATTTGGCTGGCTAATTTTGCCTGCAAGACCCTCTACCTCTCAGCCGCTGAGTCACAGACGCTGACGCGTGGGACAACCGGGTCTGTTGTCTCAGGTCCAATCTGTTGTCTCAGGTCCAGGGGAATAGAGTTGATATAATGTGGTGCGCCTTATATATGAAAAAAGTTTTAAAATAGGCCATTCATTGAAGGTGCGCCTTATAATGTGGTGCGCCTTGTAGTGCGGAAAATACGGTAGTCACAAAATATATGAGTTGAGTGAAGTGTTTTGGGTTTCCTTGCACAATCTTCTCACAAGAGTTTGCTGGAGTTTTGGCTCATGCCTCCTAACAGAACTGGTGTAACTGAGCCATGTTTCACTCATACAAGCCTTTACAGAGCTTTCCACAACTTCTCCATAGGATTGAGATCAGGGCATTGCGATGGCTACACTGACTTTGTTGTCATTAAGCCACTTAGTAACCACTTTCAATGTAAGGTTAGGGTCATTGTCCATTTCTAAGACCAATCTGCACCCAAGCTTTTACTACCTGGCTGATGTCTTTAGGTGTTGCTTCAATAATTATACATAATATTCTTTCCTCTTGATGACATCTATTGCTATAATTTTTTCCCCCTACAGTAAAACAGTCCCACAACATGATGCTGCTTCCCTCACACTTCACAGTTAGGAAAATACAAGCATCCCAATTTTTCCTCCAAATGTAACTGTGGTCATTATGGAGACTGGCAAACTGCAGTCAGGCTGTTTGTTTCTTTTGATGTGAAGTTTTCTTTCCGCCCCTGTACAGGACACAGGACAGGCTGTGAATAATTACACTGTCTGATCAGCTTCTGCCAGCATCTCCATAAAGCCTTTGGCTTTTGTTCTGAGGTCAGTCTGCACATTTTGGACCGAAATATATTAAATTCTGGGACACAGAATCTGTCTCCGTCCAGAGCATTATAATGGTTAATCATTCTCATCATGTCTATAGTTGCACATAATTGTTGGAACAAATGAAGGAGGCATCTTCAAGCATTTGGAAATTGTTCCGAAGGATGAACCAGACTTGTGCAACTGAAGCAATTCTCTTCCTGATATCTTGACTGATTTCTTTTGACTTTCCAATCATGTCAAACAAGAAAGCAGCAGGTTTAAGGTTAAAATACAACCACAGGTATGACTCCACACCTTTTCCTCATTTCCTATGTGTCCGTTAACCTAACAGAAGGAAGGAAGCCCAAACCTTTGAATCCGAGGAAAGTTACAAATATTTTTTTTGCTTAACAGAAGGTTTCTGTCATTTAGCAAATAGAAATAATATAATAATAATAAAATAATATTTAAGCAAAAACAAAAAAGATTTGGTCAAATTTAACTTTGGATGTCGAGAAAAAAATGCATTTTTGTCTTTTTATTTGGTTTCTGTAAATATTTGGTTTCAACTGTATATATGTTTTTTCAGAAAAGGCTGGTGTGTGAATAAAAATGTAGGCCTATTGTGTAGGTTACATGAAACCTTTTTTATTTTGTTCTTACCAATTGTCCTTCTGGTATTGAAAAACCTCAAGTTTCTGTCACAGACCTACTGTGTTATCTTTGCTAGAGAAGGCTTGAATTAGAACAGATCTGAGATTAAAAAGCACCTTTTTACCCACACAGGATTTGTAGGTGGAGGTGAGCAATGGTGCATAAAATGAAAATACTGTTGTACAACCTGGTAAAGGAACTGCTGAAGCAGTGGTGCCTAAAGTTGGTCCTCGAGGGCCGGCATCCTGCATATTTTAGTTCTCTCCCTGGTTTAATGCACCTGGATCCAATGATGACTCATTAGAAGGTTTAAGAAGAACATTGACATGCTGAAAAGGCTGTTACTACCACCAGGGAGAGAACTAAAACAGGGAGGATGCCGGCCCTTGAGAACCGACTTTGGGCACCCCTGCTTTAGAGTATGTTCTGCTTGGAAACCTTGGGTCCTGCCAGGGGTTCACAACAGGGTTTCAGACTATTGTCCGCTTCCTAAATTATCCCAGCAGTCACACACTCCAGCTCCCCTGCAATCCTTTAAAGGATTGCAAAGAATAAGCAAACGGCTTACATGTAAAACATATAAATAAAAGCTATACAACTAACATTTATGACAAGAAGAAACTGATATATTTAAACATGTTCATATATAAAACTAAACTGGTATTGCATTTGAGTTACCTTAGACATGCAGCAAGAGAAGGGAGTGTTACAAAATTTATTGCAGAACTGCAGAGACAGACCCATAAGAACTTAAGGGATGAATGGAGAGCAGATAGCGAGGAATGCAAGCATACAATCTTTATCTAGTTATGTTCCAACTCAGTAAAAACCACTTAATATTTTTCAAGCTCAATTACTAAAGCGTAGACTATTAGTAGGTCAGTTGATTAATACTTTGACTTGTGACTAAATGGGGGAGCACTGCAGCAGTACTACTGAAGAATGAAATCAATGTTTAAACTGTTTGTGTAATGTGAGGGATAGAAGGTCCATCTTGCAGAACCTAATTTGAGTGAGGAATGTATGTTATTGGAACAGGCTTCAGAACCTTATGTGCAGAGAACCAGCACAATGCAGACCCTCCCTGTGCTCCTAAAACAGTCTTAATTTTTCATGGTTTAGACTGGAGAGATCCCTCGAGACTTTAGTTTGTATTGTCCTCAGAATATGCTGCAAATATATACAAGCTCAAAATTCAGTTGTTTTTTATTTTCTGTGAACATGCTCTGTCCGGCAGTGTAGTAGAGTCAGAATTGTGTCAGATTATTTGTCCTATGTTATGCTGTCACGCCATAATGCTAATTTTAACAACCCCCCCCCAAAAAACCAACATCCATTGTCTTACACGCTTATCCATAGTAGGGTTGCCAGGGGTGATGGTGCCTGTCTCCAGAGGTCAACTGGCGAGAAGTGAGGTACATCCTTTACAGGTCACCAGTCCATCACAGGGCAACACAGAGACAGACAGGACAAACAACCATGCACACAATTAACCTGACTGTCATGTTTTTGGACTGTGCAAGGAAGCCAGAGTATCTGGAGAGAACCCACGCATGCACAGGCAGAACTCCAAGACCTTCTTGCTGCAAGACAGCAGTGCTACCAACTGCACCACTGTGCAGTCCTATGTAAAAAAAACAACAAAAAAAAACAGTTTTTATTAACCCTATATACTGCAGTTCTAAATGTCGGTCTAGATTGTAGCATACATAAACCCCATAATGATGAATCAAGTTCATAGCATCTGATTACTATGCATAAAATTATCTGTTTGATCCGGAAAATCAAAATGCCTTGTGGCAATTATGAATGTTTAAACCTCTTTAAATGCTGATGATGATCTTGTTGTATGCTATGTCCTGTAAAAGTCGTCAGTAATTAATCCCACACAGATTTTGGATTAATATGCCTAAACAGTTTGAAGTACGACTGCCTTCCTGAGTTTCATCATTGTAAAATCATTGATTGGTTTTGACCACATGCCAACCTTTTATTAATACAAATGATTGCTTAAGCTATTTATGTTTTCTTATTGAAATACTTTTTTTAACTCTAGAGCTGCAAGCCGTGGCACAATTCAGACCAATCTTACTCTGTAGCACCCGTACTTATTTTGCTTCTTTAACAATGCAGAAATTGCAACTGACATGATCCTCATCTTTGCAGAGTATTCAACAGCCCACCAGCTGCTGGAAGCACAAGGAATTTGCATATTGACAGCATTATCACATTCTAAATTATGATCAAGATTGAGATTGATCAGTACAGGGAATATCAATGTTATAATGCATCTTGGCATATCACTTAGCCTTACGATGAATGGTGAATGAAAAATGCGTGATTTACAATAGAGATAGCCACCAATGATACACACCATTTGTGTCTATTAAAGTAAAGCAGCGATCAGTTTAGTGGTGTGCTCCTGCTCCTGACGCGGTATCCGTCCAGATTGCCTACATCACTGTCATCTGCACACACGGTACACTTGCATTTATTTGGAGATAAGCACAAGTCTATTTGAACGTACACACATAGGTACACCACACAAACAGCACGTCCAGCCAAATAACATGCAATGACAGCTTGGTAAAATTGCTCCTATAAATCATTTGTCAGGCTACTCTAAATTCTGCCTCCTATCCATACGTGCATTCACATCTGTCCCCAAAGCCACACACACATGCACCCCCTCTTCCACATGCACACACATTTATTCTTGGATAGAGCTTCCTGGGATATTGGGCTTACAGCTTTGACAAATTCTTCCTCATAAAAACCTATACCATACTCATAGCCTTCCTGCTGCATTGTGGGACTGATTTCCTGCTGAGCTGCAAATATGTTTTCTTTGTTGCCTGGTGGTCAACAAAGACTACCGGGATGTGAAAAAATGTTAGATTGCAATGTTTGATTTTTACTATTATTTTTAAATAGCAATAAACACAATGCCACTGCAATATCAGAGAGTATGTTACATTATTTTAGTTTTTTGAGTAAAATCAATCCAAAGTTTTAGAAACTTCTGGACTGTCCCCAGGACAAACCTGACAAACATCACAATGTTTGATAAAATGTCTAGTTTTAATTAAAACCGGTCTGTGCTTACAGAGCCCCCAGGACCATGTCTGACCAATCATCTACTAAACACCTGGAGCATCTGTTATATTTCTGCTTAAGAATTTTCTGTGGATGAACTGAAATTGTGACAATCTCACAGATCTATATGAACAATGTGGCGGCTGTTACATGTCATGAATGTGTTGTCAAAGGCAGCATATGCATGTGTAAAAGTAAATGTGGACAGTACTGAGCTAAAGTGACTAAAGTTCACATATAATTTCCCAATGTTTTCTTTACTGTTGTGTTCATGATAGTTCAAGATACAGGCTAATGAATAGGGACAGAATGCTATACATATTCATTCTTTAAAAAGCTCCTGCGCTTTCCGACACAGCTGTCAGCACAGTTCTCTTCCATTGTGCTGTTTATAAACGTTCTTAGGAACATTGAAATGAGAAATAGTTTGTATGATAAACTCGGCAGGCTCGCAGTTCCAACAGGTGGTCGTTTGACTTCCTTCCTCAGTTCCTTAGCAGCATGTCTTTCTCCCTCTTCTCTCAGTCCCCTTTTTGTCAAATTACTGTCAAATAAAGGTGTCTACTACCAAAACTTTTAAATACAAAGGATTACTTTGAAAATCAGAGGAAAAGTCCTTACTGTTTATTTTTATTTAATACTTTTGAGATTTTGAAGGGTATTTTTGACACTTGATATTTATTTATTAATACTTTTCACAGTAAAAGTTACTGATATTACTGTTCATCTATCATCGGTACTGATATGGTGATGGTTGGACAATATTTTAACACTCAAACATTGAATGATATTCAGCAAGAGAGATGAACTTCCATTTTCAGCAGGGATTCTACAATAGTTCATTTGTTTTCCATGTGAATTAATGATGTGAAAATAACTCACTCACTCCCTAATACACATTCTTTCAATGTGGTAAGTGAACCAAAATACCACCATTGCTCAGACCTCCCAATAATTTAAAAACTATTTTCAACTCGTGCACTTAATCAATGAAAAAACTGAGAGAAAAATATTTATATATCTATATATAAATATACTGTGTGCTCGTACGCTTTATGCTGTTTCTTTGGCTAAGTTTTTCTATCATAAACATATTCTCATTTAAAACTGCAGGAAATCGAGAGATGTCATATGTCTTTCTGGTGACATTTGTCACTGACAAAAGCAGAGCGATCAGGCCTGGATGCTTTTGGCTGGGGGCCTTGCCATCCATCATGGAGACCGGGTGGTAAATGGCTTATGTAATTCTGTTTCAGATGAATGACCATGGAAGGGAGTGTCACCACTAACGTTATTGTGATCTATACAGTCGCAAAGAGAGAGTGGGAAGGAAGCGTGAGAGAGAAATCATTTTATACCTAGAACTGAGCAGTTTGCAATGCTGAAAGTGAAAGTGCAAAATACGGAATTACGTCAAATGATATTGGATGTCTTAAGAGCAACTATAATAAATTCAATATTATTCAAAATGAATTATGAAATAAAGCCACAACATTTATAACACTACAGTTAGAAAGTTTTTTCTTTAAAACTTATCCTGAAGATTTTCACATATTTGGTGGAGCCGTGGGTTTTCATTAATGCCTGAAACAAGCTAAGCTCTGGAATCCTGGAACAATTCTCCTCACTGTAACCAACATGGAAACCTTCAGCTTGGCTGTATTTCTAAAAATGATGCTATTGTTGAAAGTTTTTGCTAAATATTTTTGAAGAGTGTCATGAACTAAATGATTTTTAATCCACACAGTATTATAAAGCTAATCCCTCTAGTCGGGTGAGTTTTCCCTTGGGGTAAAAAGTTAAGATGGTAAAGTATAATGTTAAACTGGACTGGCTGAATTTGATGAGAGGCTGAACACTAAAGCAAGATCGCTGAAAGAGAAGCAGAAAATTATGTTGACCTTTCCTTTCTTTTAGGTCTAAGTGGTGCTATCAAGAAAATGGCACCATTTACAGCTTGTGAATGTCGCAAAAAAGACTTCAAAGAATGATTGGCACAAATGCTTTTCTAATTATCCCGTGTGCCTAATAATTACTGCCATTTTTCAAACCTATAATATTCCTATTGGGTCTGTGTAGCTGTGATTGACAGTGCTCTTTTTTGAGTTTCTGTTCTACATCTTTCTAATCTAACTTCAAGACAGAAGGAAGAATAGGCACAGAGAGGGACAATACAAAGGAAAGCTGCAAAAGCATTCTGAAACACAGCAATATTGATTGACCAACTACAGACCAAGCAATCAATACTGACTTCTTTCTTTTCTATAATACAGTGTGTCTGCTATCAATGTAATAAATATTAAAATTTTGATATGCTTCACATATATGATGAGAGTTGGTAAATACAACACTCATGGGGGTCTGCCTGAAGACTGATAAACATGCTTTGTGTGGGTGGTCATCAGGTCAGCCCACTGGCTTGCTAGCTACAAAAGACAAAGCAAAAAGTTCATTAAGCCACTGTTCCATTTATTTTATGAGGCTCATCATCATCCATCTCAAACTAGCATGACATTGCCACTGTAGAAGGCATTTTAAAAATATTACTGAAATTATGAATCTGCATTCGATCTATGAAAACTGTGTAATTAATCTTTGTTGAAGTTTGTCCTGCAATTCCTGACTGTAGATGCTCTCAAATCTGCTGAACCCTTTCCTCTGACATCAGACATCAATTAAATGATGAACAGTGTTCTCAAAGGGCTGTAAGAACTTTTTTATCTTCAAGGCAAAGTTATGGCAAAGTTGTATTTGCTGGACTCAACTAATAATAAGAGAAAAAGATCTCGCACAGTAAAGTTGTGCTTTACAAATCTCCCTACAAATCTTCACTCAAAAATATTTAAGCTAAGTGACTTCCTTTTGTTTCAGTTTTACTGTATGTTACTGTTAATCAGTCACTTTGTGTATTCTGCATGTGTCCATAAATTCCACGATTTTAAAGTTTGTTCTTTAAGCAGTTGTTAAGCAACCTGTTGCGTGAATTGATAATTTGCAAACACATACGCTTACAGGCTACTTTATTAGGTATACCTTGCCAATGCCTTCAGAAATGCCTCATTTCTATGTGCCATAGATTCAAGAAATTCTCACAGGTATTTCTAAGAAAATGTTCACCCATATTGACAGGATAGGATCATGCAGTTGCTGCAGATTTTTGACTGCATATCACTGATGCAATCCCCCCCTCTGCTCCCCCAACAGCATCTCTTGGACTGAGATCAGGCGTCTCATTTATAAAACATTGTGTAGTATCCATACTAAAAGTGTACGTACACCCAAAACCTAAAAATGGCTTACAGCAAAAAAAAAAAAAATACAGATTTACAAAACCATATGCACGCAGACTTGAAAGCAATTTTCCTTTCATAAATCACAGCTGCACCTCAATGTTTGCATACAAAGTTCATCTGCTGTTCTGACCTCTAAACACCCACATTCAACCATAAATGGTTAATTCAAAGTACTTAATGTATGTTAATGGATATTTAAAAGGGCCCGCTGATCAATGTTAGTTCATGGTCAATGGCAACCAGGGAGAAAAGAGTACAGAAACACAATTTCATGTGGCAGAAATTGATGTGAGGTGGAGAGTTGGGACAAAAACCTGAATTTTGAATTGTCGCTTGGGCTTTGATTTAAGATTTAAGTAATTTTTTTATTTGAAAGGTCATTATGTTTTGTTATGCCTCACCCCCAAAAGCATAAATAACATGATGCAGTGTGATTTCAATTCTCCGACTCACTGTCTGTGCTCCCAGTTTCCTCTGTCCCCAAAATGAACGTACACGTAGGTCAGAGTTTGCACGAGGGGCCCCACATTATGCCGTCAAGTGTATTTTATAGAGATCACAACCTTTACATGGAAAGTGATGTATGCCAGTTTCAGACCCCATTTTGTGCTTACGCCACCTTTATAAATGAGACCCCTGGTGAATTTAAAAGCTATTTGAATATCTTATTATCATGTTGAAGAAACCAGTTTATGTTTTATGATTTGAGCTGTGTGACACATTGTTGTATTCTGTTGGAAGTTGCAATCAGGTGATGGGGACATTGTGGTAAATAAAAGGATGTACATGGTCAGCAGCAATACTCACACAGGCTATGGTATTTGAACTATGCTGAGTTAGTAGTAAGGATCTCAGAATTACAGCACAACCAAACTCTGACTTTACCATCTGAATGTTGCAGATGAAATTGGGATCTATCCCTAGATTTTTGAGGTACTGCCTTTTTATTGTTTTTAATCGATCTCCCCATTGTCCTTTACATCTGACACCAATAAGGCATTTTGTTTCACACAGGTGTCGCTCATTGAATTTTGTTATCCTGACTATGTGCCGTAAACTTGAAAGATGGTTATGTGATAAAATCATAGTGGATCAACAGTGTCTGAAGTTTTTAAGCAAGTCTGATGGGACCAACAGCCATGATATCTTCAAAGTTATTTAAAACTTCTTTTTTCCTTATTCTCGCTTCTACCTTCAGCAAATTGTCGTTGTCATGAAGCATAGATGTTTAAATACATTTAACAGCTGTGTTGTGATTGGATGGTTCACTAATTCTGTGATTAACTCAACCGGTATTTATATAGTTTTTATGTGTTTTGTGGACTTTATTTATAAAAAAAAAACTTTTATTTTTACTGTCCTTTACCCTAACCAGTAACAACAATAAAACATGTCACCAAAACAGGTTTTTGTGGGAGGTATATGGGACTCCTGGGATATCTTGTATTTATAGTACTATGCAGCAGGCTTACTTGTCCTGCTGAGGACAAAGAGTATTTCTGGTATGACTGGCTGCATTTATCTCTTGAGGGAGGCTGTCTTTGTCTGGGAGATTCAGTGCCACTGATGATGTGCAGTTTGTGTGCACGAGTGATTTATGTACGGGTTTGCCCTTTTATGGCCAGCATCTCATAGTTTACTTTTCCTGATAATGTAATTCTCAAATGTTTTGCATCGGCATTTAAAGCTGCAAGGTGTGAACTGGAGCAGAAAAGCAGCAAAGTCAGAGAATTGTTGCATCTTGAAATTCATAATCTATAATGTGTATGTTAAAGAATCTGAACATTACAGTAAAAGCTTATGCTTTGTTATAATTTGTTGTAATATATAGCCAAATTTCCCCTTCAAAACATTTAGGGAAATATGCATATGCCAGAAGAGGCCAGACTATATCAGTTAACTAGAGGAGCAATGTTTCTCCTGAAAAATGTGACCCACGTTATCCAGATGGTGCTGCTTCACATCAGTAAGCTCAGCTTTTGAGCTTCACAGCCTGATCCTTGAGATTTTGTTTAATACAGAGAGCCCAGGTGGGATTTAGGCAGCACAGAAAATCTGGGCCCGTGTGTGCAAAGCTTCTAAAAACTTAAGGACTTACTCAGGATCACAAGTGAGGTCACATTATCATCTGAACTTTTGTTCTGATATATATATAGGCCACATTTGGGAGCTGTGGAAAGTGTAAATAATGCACTGATTTATTTCAAAATTAGTTAAGTTTTCCAATGTTAAAAATCTTATTGTGTGTGTGCACTCTTTGGGGGGCAGGTGTTCAAGTGGAAAAAAAGAGCGCCTTGTTTGACAAATGGAACTGCCGGCAGATTTTTGATTACCCCTCTTGCTCAATTTTCTAAATCTCACTTCCAATTTACATAAATGCACACAAGAAAATAAAAGCCTTTGTCTTTGACACCGTTTTTCATTAAAAAACAGATTGTCCAAATAAAACAGATAAGAGCAATTTGATGAATTTGAAACAGAATATCAGAAGCCTTACTGCCAACATCTGCTAATGGCAAAGAAGGATTCCTGTTTGTATTAGTGAACACCTACAAAACAATCTGTCCAGGGAGACGACCAGCTGGGGAAAAATCAACTCAAAACGAGGATGCACTTTTTTTTTTTTTTACACCTCCAGGAAGTCTTTTATGGGCTCTAGTGTCCCTTATATGACAGTAGGCTGACGGGAAACGGGGAAGGAGAGGGGGGTAGACATGCGGCAAATATCGTCGGGTCCGGGAGTCGAACCCGCGACGGCCGCGTCGAGGACTCAAGGCCTCCAAATATGGGTCGCGCTAACCACTACGTCACCACGGCACGCCCCACGAGGATGCACTTTAAGTGAATTTTAGGATTACTGAAATAAAAAAATACTATAGACAGATACAGAACACTGCCTTCAAACTTAACTGGGTCAAATGTGTTGCTTGATAGATGCTTGAGAAACTTATGTAGTTAGTTATATTACTAATGAACTACAACTACTTCCTAAAAAAGTTGTGAAGTCCTCCTCTGTGTATCTGTGAAAATATCACCATGTGTTTTCAACATGAAACCAGCAGCACAGAATATGGCCATAAGAATTATCTATACTTCTGCATTTAGTGTGATATCTGATATTTACATGCTAGAATACTCTGGTCGTCACATCATCATTTCTACACAGAAATAGAAAATAGAACTTAATTTGTACTTTATTCATCCCAGCAGGGAAATTATTTCCTCTGAAATTAATTTTAGTAGTTTACTGTTACTGAAAACACCTTTTCTGCCACTCTTTCGAACAACATTCAAACTGAACAGTGTTGTTCTTATCTTGACTTGGACATTTTTCAATTGTGCTTGGGGACCAGAAAAAGAGACCGTTTTTGAATTTTCAAAAGGCTGGTCAGCAGTCAAGATGAAAATTGATGAATGGATCAAAAGTCTTTGCTCATACAAGAAACAGATTGTTTTCCTTCCTGATCTATGATCCAGATATGGCTCCGAGGTGTTTGTTGCAGGAAATTTTTAATTTTCTTTCCACTTCACAATGGCTGTATTTAACTTCCTTTCTGCTTTAATTTAAAATTTATTAGGGTTTGCATTTCCATTCTCACATTTTCATCATTTATTTTCTAATGTATATTTTCTAATATATATATATATATGTGTACATCTTCTCGATGCTAATGTTCTCTTAGTATAGCTTTTATAATTTTAATCATATACTTTTTTTGGTGTATGTCTTTTCATTTTGTTTCCTTAGGCCTGGTCTTTAGTGACAGATGGAGTCACTATGACAGCATTCACGTAGAAATGAATTGTAATGACAGGCCTGCTGAGAACAAACTGGCTTAATACGGCAGCAGTTTCACATGAGGCCAAACTCTCACATCCTTTCTTTTTATTCTACATGCACACACACAGCATGTCTTTCTACTTTCACAAGAACTTAAAAATGAATGAAAAATGAGTGTCAATACTATTGTCTAACCCTGAACATTACCAGTACCAGTACATGTGTCATCCTAAACTCTATCTTAACTCAATTCACATCTTAGTGCAGCCTTGGGGAGGAGCTGAGTGGAAAAGGCGGCACTCAGTTACATCACTTGTATTCTGCATCCAGAATGCTTAGCAGGTGATATTAAAGGATTTATCAAACATCCATGACAGACGTGGCTACAACTCAGGTGTTTGGTGGTTGGAAGGCAAACTGGTTCTTAAGAACTGTTATTAGCATTAACACTAGTTGAGAACTGGAAAATGTTTGGTGAAAATTTAGCTAATGATTCGTCTTCTAATCAGCAGAAAAACTATTACTAAACCAGGGGTAGTGATATGTAAACCCAAACTTCCCTTTAGTTTTAATTATATTAGTTTTATAGTGCCATCTTTAATTTGTGTTTGTAAATCTGTATACAAAGAAAAAAATGACAAGATATTCTTTAGTGGTCATTAAATCACCTGAACAACTCATGCAAGTATAACCGCTGTGTAAGGGGCTGCCTTGTGTCTTCCTCACAGAATAGCAAACTGCTTAAAGTAGTTAATTCAGTAATATAACGGCGTTGAAAGTTGTCCAGTAAAACGACTCAGACAGAATTAAGCTTTTCCTTTGGTGTTTTGGAGAACCATGTTCTTTCAAATGCTTAATTTTGGCAGCAGTTGTTGATGTTTAAGACCAATAATGGAGCACCATTTTCCAAAAAGCGCCTATTATTGTAGTCTTTGCACTTGTTACCTGTTGTATTGATCTGAAAAAGAAAAAGAAAAAAAAATCTTTTGTCAGTTTCTAAGGACATACATGCCCTCAGCATCAGAGTACCTCTCAAAAACGCTTACAATTTGATCCTGAAAAGCCACTTAGATACTGCTGCTCTTCTCTTTCAGCTTTTCCACAAAGCAGAACAAAAATGCTTGGTGATGTTCTTCTTGGTTACAATTCTTTGAACCACTGGATTGTTCTTTAAAAGTACATAAAATTAGTTGTCAAAAAAGGAGGATAACATGAAGTAAAATCTATTTTGCGAGATCTGCTTTTTGTTGTGCAAGATTGGTGTTTATTAAAAAAGTAAATGTTTTATTTTACTTTTTTATGTGCTATTGTTTATCATGTTGCTTAATAAGTTGATATGTGTCATGTCAGTTGTGTTGGAAAAAAATAATTTCTAACCAGAGCTTTTAGACTTGGCTCATCTGTCGCAGTGGTGCAGGACACTGACACAGAATATCTAGGCATATGGAAATTTAATTTGCTAAGAAAAAGTTATTAATTTACTCACAATAATAATAAAACCATGAGCAATATGCACCAAGTGTCCAAGACTAATACATTATTTGCACAGGAGACCACATGTGGTTCTTAACTGGTATTTGTTTAATTAAAAGCAGCGGCGTAGTAATTGAAACATGCTGAGTTTGACAACATCTGACTAGTTGTTTTTATGCATGTTAACATCCTCCAAAAACAGCTTAATTTAGACCTCGATTAAACTAAATCTGAAACCAATTGTAGATGTTAGAAAAAAGGTTTTAAACTAAATATATTCCAAATTACGCCTTGATGTTTATAAACCAGAGACATCAAGGCTGTATGGCCCAGATATGAATTTTACTAAGAAACGTTCCCTGAGAGGTGGTGATGATTATTTACCCCTGAAGCTGGACTTTGGGTTTGGGTTTGGTGGGGACAGCTAATCCCACTCAACGGTGCACCAGTTCCAAGTCTGAAAACCAGTAACATTTGCTAAGTGTTATGCTCAGTCATCAGGTTTACTACAACTAGCATTGCAAGATAGTAAAAGCATGTATCACCACTGCTATAAGTATACAACGAAAAAAATAATCGTTGTTACTCTTGTTGTTGTCATAAAGTATGGGATAGAAACATGCGTAATATTTTTATATAGCGCTGACTATTGATCTATAGTTGTTTTTGTTTTTCATAAAAATGACCAAGAGCAAAGCCAGTTCCAAATCAAATCCACGTTCAAATTCAAAGGGTCTTGAAGTGCATAATAACTATTTAGTTTTACCCAGTTACTACTTTTGCTTGCATAACTTTTTGGAGTAGTATTACTATGTTTTCCTTTTTACTCGAGTAATTTTACTATGAGGTATTACTACTCCTGAGTAAAACTTGTAGATACTCATTCAGAGTAACTTCTCTGAATGAAGAACATGTTTTAACCAAGTCATTTTATTGACGTAATGTATCACGTTGGGAGTTTTTATTGTGTTTCAGGTTCTGAGGCGGTGCTTGACGTAGACATTATATAGATAAATTGTATGAACACAAAAACAACAGAAACCACAAGTATGAACGCTTGTATACGAAATGGACATTGAGCTAAAGTACTGCTCAGGTTAAGCAATGGAGGATTCGGTACTTTCACCTTTCACTTTAAATTAATCAATTCCTTATACAATTAGTCCAGAACACTCTTACCAACAAGTTATGGCCAGCACATGTTGATATTTCTTTCATTAATGCCAGGCACTCTTGGATGCTCATTCATTTCAAGACAGCATAAACTTTACCTTTACTTTATTTCTGACCAGACATTAAAAGAAAGCTTGTACCACAGGATTGTATGACGGAAATTTCGTGGTTTTAAATCCGTGACTTCATATCGCATGTACCTTGAAAACAGTAACTGGCCCGCTGCGTATCAGCCTACAAATTTTATTTTCAAACACTATAACAACATTTTCTCTCAAGGACGTTGTACAACACTGAGTGTGATAAAGAAAAAATGACATTTAAGTAATTAGAAGTACGAATAAACGGTTTATTACCACATCACCAGGTTTTTAGTTAAACTGGATTCTAGAATGGGGCTGTTGAAATTAGTTCCCTTCTTTGTCTTGCCTGTAATATTTCCAACCGCAAATTTAAAAATTTCAGTGTCTGAATAACAAAGGGACACACAACTAGAAAAGATCATTGTAGAAGTGCCAACGGATAATAAGATGTTTCTGTTTTTATTGCACACCAAACTGAAAGAGTCTTATGGTCCAAGTTGCACAGTAATATTTGTGTCAAGGGGTGGATATTTTCCAAATATCAGCCCTTATATATATATATATATATATATATATATATATATATATATATATATATATATATACTTATATACTGAGTTAGTGTTTGTTCTAAAACGTTTTAAAGCCACTGGACTAATCACTACAAGCTGTAAAATGTTATGCTGAGGAGCGGGGGTCCTTTGGTTGTTAATATATTAGAACATTTTATATTTAATTTGTTTCACAAACAGTCTGTCAGAGCATAATTTTTACTCAAACAATCTTTATTCTTGTTTAACGATGATCTATTACTGATGATGGCAGCTATCGGCCCCTGCTGCTGCCCCATCTGGCCCCTCAGTGTAACTCTTGACCACAGCTGCTATGGATACTGGGACCCAATCACCTCTGCCCAGGGTCCTCATAACAGCCATGGCAACCAATTTGTCAGATGGCCAACCAGCCAACCGTTAGAGTCCAATGAGCCGGTCTGCATATGCTAACTTAATTGTTCTTGGTCACTAATGTGGTTTCAGCAAACAACATCGATGGCTTATGTTTTTTATTTCTTGAAATACTGCTTTGTTCTCTGCTTAAGGCGTTGTTTGTTTTGCCAGCTGACATTAAGAGGAAAAGTCCAGCTCAGCACTGAGTACCTGTGTTGTTATTCCACTTGAATGGAGTTAATTGTTAATCCAACAGCCTTTTCTTTGTTGAGTCAGATTACTGTGCTAACATCGGAGCTTCATGAGGAGAGGCCATCTGCACTCATAGATTTCACAAGATGGTGTTGCAATGACACAAAACCTTCTCTGTGGGGAGTACTGTGGCAGAATCCTCATAGGTGAGTGGTTTCATATTTTTATTTTGTAGAAAGTGTCTCAATAAACAGGAATGTATTTTTTTAAAAAGTCTTAAAAATGTACACACACTGAGATTAAGAGTGCAAACAAGTTCTTACTCTGAATTTACTTCTGGCTCAGTAAAATAAGCTTCAGTTTGATCCCCACTATTTCAGATTTTTTTTTTGTCAACGGCTCATTTTTATTATTCTTCCTTGTTTATGTGGGTCATTTAGGCCAACATATTTCTTGACCTATAAGCAACAAATCACTTCTTGTTTCAAAAATATATTGTGGACAAAAACAGCAAGAGAAGCGGCTGAACTGCCAAGAGCTGTGAAGAGCTGCCAGAGTTTGACTTGAAAAGTCACAGAAGGCCATATTATCCATCACTGACATGTGTCTCACCACCGCTGTTCTGTGACCTGTACAACAAAAGCAATAAGGGCAGCCATTTGTCATGAACAAACAGACTTCCCCCTGGACTTTTGAAAAGCTTGCTTATTTACTTACTTATTTCTAGCCATAAATTGTTTAGGAAATATCTGAGTAATAAGAATGTTACGAATAAACTTAACTTGTGTCACGGGTTTTGAAAGAAATGTTGGATATATAATTGCAAACAAATATAGCCAGTCAATAAAGTGTTAAAATGCATATAAAGCAGGAAGAACACCTTCATCAGCAGTTTATGATTGGAAACCATCTGGTTAGATCTTTCAGGATTGACGGGCCGATGCAAACACTGATGACTTTGGTACAGTAAAGACAGCTCACCATATGCCAACAGAAAACGCAATGCCTGGCAAATACTCTGGCATCACTGTAAGGTAGTATTTAGGAGGACTGAAACATGGGAATTGTAGCAATGGGAAGAGAGAAAATGCTGACAATGAAACCAGGCAAAAAAGAACTGACAAAAGGATTGCAGGGAGATTATAAGAGATTACAGCTAGGAAAACAAGAAATTAGACCAATTCTGACAATTTAGAGTTGAATTTAAAAAAGACTGACGAGTAAATTTTGAAAGCCATTTCAAGTGCTAAATATGTGCAAACCTGAATTTGAGTATCCCAATTCCAAAACGAGAAGAAAAGACAGATCTGTTTGCAAAATAGCTCTACCAAGCAAATATTGTCTCTTTCTGGTGCTGCACCGGGGCCACAATAAAATTAGACATTTAGACTGTTTTTAGAAAGGAATCGTCTCATTTTTAGTCTTATTATATGTGTGAATATTGAGAAAAGATAGCTTTGCGCTCTAACAGAACAGTTCTTTTTGTTCAGTGCAGATTGTAATGGTAACTTATCTGCTGATGAGGCATAGAAGATTGAAAAGATAAAAGAAAAATGACCTACTGCAGTGCTTCAAGGATGTCACAGAAGGAGATTCATTCATGCATTCTGATAAGTTATGATGTTTTGAGAAAAAGATTCTCCTTTAAAAAAGAGAAAGTGTAAATTGAGTTTAAAATCAGTTATATTTTTTACAATACAGAAACCAAATCTTATGCTAAGTTTATGTTCACAGAGACAGTTTACATGCAAAGATTAACAAACAACTCAAATGAACCAACTCTGTAAGGAAAATGTTGCACATTGCAGGCGACAAAGAAACAGTGTGGAAATAAGCAGGTTTTGGTGCACAGACATAAAGTTCACTTCCCTTTTTCAAAATCAAAACATTATTTTCATGTAGTAAATGTTTGACTTAACGTAGTCAATTACATGTCTTTTATGCCAACATAAGTACTTGTAAAAGTTACATTTTTATCTTTGATCATTGCTTTTGATATCTGAAAGAATTAGTTAAGTGTTGGTCATTCAACACTGCTTTAATAGCTGCTGCATTACTGTTTGTTTTAGATCAATGTGATCTGTCTACTCAGATGTTATTTTTAAAGTTTAGAGAAATATCTTGTCAGGTCAGGGTTTTATTTTAATTAAAATGCTAATTTCCAAGAAATCACATTGAAACTGGAAAAAGAACAACTGCAACCTGATGTGGAAAAATTTGCTAATCTTTTCAATCTGCTGGATTTTAATGAGTGGGCTGACTCTTGCATTTATTTTGGTGTTATGTGCTTTGTAAATCCAGTGCATAGACAAAGTAAAGAGCTGTGCAAAGCTGCTTTGTGAATCACCCAAAAGCCCCAAAGTGTGTAAATCAAGTTCAGACAGGTACTAACCTTAGATTAAATTAAAAAAAAAAAAAATTATGCAAAACAGAAGAAGAATCACTGAGAAAGGATCTGCACTCTAATTGTTCATGATGACTCATATCCATTTCATTATGCGATTATCCAACTCACAGGCACACAAAGGGTTTCACATGGTAGTATTGTGACTAGCTAATAGGCTTCAAGACAGTCAAATAGAATGTCACGTTAAAACCAGTCATCTTTTTACAATAGACTTCCCTTAATTACTCAAATATTTCCTGTAAATATATGTTGTCTATCACAGTCTCTAATGACATGTAACTGGAACATTAGTGGGACCCATTAAGGAGTTATTTCTCCTCATCCATTTACTGCAAGTGCAGATCTTGTTGGGGTAAAGCAAATTTCTCCCATTACACAAATCTAAAAGTGTAATTTATATGCAGACATGCACACACACTGTCTCAATGTAAGAGCACAATGAGCACATGAAGGAGAGAATGGAAACAAATGAGCTAAGGAGAAAAAAACACTCATAATTTCTTTTGTTAATCAGTACATACTAGTTCAGTATCTGTTTCCAGCCAGGAGTGCACTCAGCAGGCAGGTCAGTCATTTGCAAATTGCCCACATTATTTCTTTACAATTAAATTACCTGTGTGTTTTGCATGTGATTGCAGCCCAGAAAGGTTTCCATAACATCCTGACTGTTAAGTGCATTTCATTACATTTTAGTACCATACATTGCATGCAATGTATAATTTTTCTAGCATTGCTAAAATATTGTTGAGCTAAATTAAGATTACTGGGAGCAATAGAGTTATATTAAAAGATTTTAGTGTATAATGAGCAACATCAGCTGTTGAATTTAATTTAAAAATAAACAAATTCATGTAAATTCCCATAACAAGACATGTTTATGTTGTGAATCCGTTAAGTAGCATTGCTATTGTTAGTGTTTCTGGTAAGATTCTCCTGGTGGTTACAAACTTCATAGTGTGATCTAACAAGAGCTAATACACCCATAGGGTCTTAAAATGCAGTTAGTCTGAAAGCTAATTTCTAGATGGATATTGTAATAACATCAACTCAGTTTGGATTTCATTATGCTGCTGCATAAATGCAGTGATAGATTGTCTGGGTGTTTGTGCCATCTTTTTCCAAGCAGTGATTACAGCAGTTGACACAGGTGCTCTGGTTGGAGTCCCACCATTTTGGCTGCATTGTCTCTGTTCCTGCTTTGTTCTGTGTATTACTAGTGTCTATTGTAATGGACACTTTATTAATGTTTTCATCTTTATGGGACATTACTGACAGGTTTTGATGTGGCTTTCTCATATTCGTCTTTGCTCTCTCTGTGACATTGTTCACCTGGTAAGATTTTCACAGAAACTGATTCCCCCTGTTGGACTTTCATTGTGAACCTCATGTTCCATCATTCAGAGTGAGGCACCATTGTTACTGACAAAAGTTATATAAGCCAAAACTTCCCTCACAGTAGCGGCATATCCTGGCAAGACACCAGACCCAACATAGGTACAGTTTTGTGTGTGTTTTTGTTTTGTTTATAACTGTATGTCTGCGTTTGTCTAAACCTTAAAGACAGCTCAGTGTTGGTCTTATGTGATCAAGAAGATGGCAGCTTTGAGGGACTTTCAAGGTGGATTGTTTTATCCCGCAAGTTTCCCAGCTGGTGGTGGTCAGAGGACCCAGTAGCGCCGATTGTATGGCAGCCTCACTTCTGTCATTCTGTCGCAGGGCAGCTGTGGCTACAATGCAGCTTACTACCATCAGCATGTTGATGCTCATTCTTCATGAATGAGTGAAGAGCTTTGGAGTCCTCTGGACAAAATTAAGTGCTATGCAAGCACAGGCGATATACCATAAAATAATTGTTTTTATTGATGTATTACGGTTTTTGTTTCATTTGTGCATACCTCAACAGTAAACAGTTTGTCAAATTTACATGTTTCAAACTGCACAAGTAGTAATAAACTATGCATACCAATCCGAAAATACACGTGCGCGAATCACCAGCTGCAGACGGATCCGTCAACACGAGCGCACAGATCAGACTGCCTGCGGTTTTGACTCTTGAGACTCACTAAGGATTCACAAGTGAGAGTGATGCATTCAAGGCTGGTGAAGAGCTGGGATATCTGAACATTAGACTTGTAATGGTTCGTTCAAGCTATCTTTTCTTTGGTTTGTTATTTTGTTTGGATTTCATTTTAATTCATGTAAAGCACTTCAAATTGCCTTATTGCTGAAAATGTGCTATACAAATAAAACCTACCTGCCTACATACAGGAAAATAAAAATTTGCTAGTGAGGAATAATTTTATTCTTTCTATTCATTTTTCTGAATGAATTCATTTTCTGCTGCTACCACTTTGGAGCAAACTTCTTGCAAACCACCACATTATCTACCTCTTCTCCAGTAAAATATGGACAGTATTTTGTGTGTCATAATGACTCATAAATATTTTGACTTTGAATATGAAAATGCATCAGTATATTTTTTTGTTTTGTTTTTCTTTATGATATCAATCAACAGTATCAATATTAACCCCAATGCTAAAAAGCAGAAAAACTCTACCTGGTTTCTAAGAACTACTGACTTACTGACCCGAGAAATAATGTAATAACTTTAAGTCCCAGTTATGATGGAAATCCTAATGCCCATGTGTTTTATATGACATTATACATGTGGACTTCTAATTTTGACTGTACATCTGTGCAGTTACAGCAAATACTACAATCTATGTGAGCCTGCAGGCCTTCTTTTCATGGCATAGTTTTAGGTACTTGCTTGCTACTGAGACTAGAGCTTATTGCTTCAAGCTCCTCACAGTAGAGACAAACTCAGATGACTATATCAATCATTCATGTCAGCCTGTGTTTGGATCACCATGGCTGGAGGTGAAGAAACTGCCTGAACAAAACTAAAGTGAGAGAAACAAAAAATGAAAGCAAAAGAGTATTGTCGTAATGTCCTTTACGTATAAACATGCTACCCTTTAAATGTTTTATATAACTGTTAAATGCAAGTGTTGTTGGCCCATTTCTTTGTTCACATTATGTAACAGGCTTCCTTGAGAAAAGGATCCAAGATTATTGTCCTTACCAAAACCTAAACCCAGATACACCCAAGTGATCTGTCATTGAATCATTTGCTGGTGTTGCCACTATCCCTCACCTGAGTGGCCCCAGGGTCCTTTAATTTAAAGTAATGACAACTCACAGTGAAAATAACTCACTCTGAGATAGATCACCTCTCCATAAACTTGATACCACAAGCAATTGTCCATTATGTAATCAATCACAGGATGCTAACAAAAAGTGTTTTTTGGTTGTTTTTTCAGTATACCACATGACTAAGTATTTGACTTAGTTATGACAAGTAATTTCTGCAAACTACTACATACCATTGGACACTTTTTAAGCATATTCTCTAACATACTTGTTTATTTTTGCATTTTTCTGTTTCACTCATGACCCCTCACCCGATTCCAGCGATCATTGGCTATTTTCTTGCTGACTCCACTACAGTATAGAATGCTGAAAAGTCTGGCCTTGAGACTTAGAACATAAAACTTGTAAAGGAATAAATGCTGGAAGCGTTGATACATGATGAGTAGTGATGGCTGATCTAACAGATTTTCTCCAGATCTAAGTTTTAAGGACATCAAAATTGAGCTTAAAATCTTGTGCAAATTTGACTTTAAAGAGAATCCAATGAATATGGCATAGCTTCAAAAATTCTTGTTTTATTATTGTTTTGCTTTTTTCTTACCTCCCAGACTAAATCATTATCTCACCGGAAAACATTGTCTTTTCATTTCCTGCTTCTGTAAAGTTATTATCCAAGCCAAACTTGATGACTGAAAGTGCATACACTGAAATGTCTCTCCAATTCACCTCCATGTTTATGTGATGTAAAACAAATGTCAACACCACAAGAGAGAGTTTTTTTTTTTTTTTTACATAAAAGCTTTTATGGCTCATTGACATCCTGTTGCTGTGTTTATGACTCGGTGTGCCCGTCACACCACTAGACAGCCTGCTTTCCTCAAGGGCATCAGGATCAATCAATATAGACAGAACTGGACTTTACAGTAAGAACTTTTATCTGTGGCTCATTGCCATACAACTCATCCCACTGAACTTGAGGCAAGGATTCAAAGTTAGTTTCATAATGAAGACAATATTGGGAAGAGGAAATATCTGCATGTAGCACATCATGTAATATAAGATGCAATATATTAGTAACAACTGTACATTGTATTTCTCTTCTAAGAAATGAGATTTGTTACAATGCATGGGTATAGTAATAATGTCATATCTTGTAAGGTTGTTTAATTTTCTTTTTCTAAACCTTTTTTTAAATGTGTGATGGTGAAAGTGTACACATTTTAAGTATGTGTTACAAAAAATAAAATATGATGCAGTTAACACAGACAGTAATGTTAAAAAGGTATGTCAATTATCTAAAGCAATAATATATTAAAAACCAAACATGAAAATAAATAGTTTTTTCATCCACAGAAAAAATATGCTCACAGTATCCAGAATGTGTTCACAACGCTTCACTTTTTCCATATTTCATTTTATACTTGTATAAAAGGTTGTCCAGATTGTATTAAGCTAAATACTTTCCTCCAAATTCAACACACAAACACATCACTGTGACAAAGTGTAAATGTTTTGTGGATTTTATGTATTACAAATCTATTAAAAAATAGAAAACCAAGAAATCACATTGGCCAAGTATTCTCAGCCTTTGCCAATAAGCTCAATATTGAGCCATTTCCACCTCATCTCTTCCTTAAGGTGCTTCTACAACTTAAATTGAGTCCACCTGTGCTAATTTCAGTTGATTGAACTTGATTTGGAAAGGCACACACCTCCTGACGGTGGCGGTCAGAGGTCAAGCACCAAGCATGAAATCAAAGGAATTGTGTGAAGACCTCTGAGACAGGATTGTCTTGAGGCACAAACCTGGGAAATGATACAGAATTTTTTGTTGCTGCTTGAAAGGTCCCAGTGAGCTCAGTGACCTCCATCACTCGTGAATGGAGGGAAGCTGGAACCGGCAAGACTCTTCCTAAAGATAGTCGGGCCTCTAAACTGAGTGATCGAAGATAAAGGGCCTTACATGTGAACCTTCAGATACGCATGAAACATTTCCAGGATAAAAGGACTGATGTCCCAACAAGATTTTGAGATACTCATACATGTGTTTATCTGTAGTTGCATTGATTACTGCAACAGTGTCTTTACAGGTTTGACAGAAAATCTACCAGACTGCTGTAGATGCTTCCATTCTCACTAAAACTTGGGAAACGGAGCAGATCACCCCAGTTCTAAAGTCCTTCCACTGGGTCCTTGTAGCAAAGAGGCCCTAGCATTGGGCTACTCTGCCAATTGTTAGGGCACCTCAGTAAACACATGCATGTGTTTACATATTTTATCTGCTAATATGATGTATTAAGAATAAGCAGAAACTTTAACTCATAAGAGTTTCTCATAAGATAAGGGTGAGACTTAAAGACATAGATGAGGCAAATTGTGCTTCCAGCCACACAGACCTTTCTGTAACAGATGGTTTTCTGAAAACCTGTAATATTTTTATCCTCGTTATTCCACCTGAATGAATGGGTCACTTTATCGTCTTGATTGCACACCTTTTACTGTCCCATTTTCTTTCTTCTTTTTTTTGACAGATACGTGATTGTTGGCGTTGATGACATGCCACGGTAATGCACACTGAAATGGCATTGTGACAACTGTGATGTAGCATTGACTCCAGTAACTGCTCTCTCAGCAGGGTGAAAATGGGCCTTAGTATTGCCTTGCCATACAACAAAAAGCACTTAGTGATAATGCACATGAATAAAAATGCCTAGTCAAGAGAAACACTGCTCCAAGACAAGCTTTTGACAAGCTGGATGTCTGCCATTTTGATTATCTAAAGTCACCGCTAAAGACCTATGAAGTATGGAGAAAACTGTCAGGCAACATCCCTTTGGCAGCTGCTGGAAATGTAACTGTTGTGTATTTGTCCAGTAATGAGTTCTCCCTCACTTGTCAATATGACCTTAAATAAACCAGAGACCATTTAGAATATAACCTCCCCAAGCTGCAGAAACCTGTTAAATATTACTCTTTTTTTGCCTTTACTGTGACAATAGTTTGATTCTGTAATATACTGTAACTTTGATATTAAAGTAAAACCGATCAACAGTTCTATAGCACTGTTGTGTTTTATGTATACTTCTTCATAAATGTAGCCTAAACCATAAGATATATTAACAGTCTCTCAACTATTAATGCCAAAGGACATCTCATTTGATATCGATGGTTAATGGGAATTGATGAAAAGTTCTTGACATTTAGATATTAAGAAAAAATAAATTCTGTCACATGACTAAGTATATAACAACATAAACCTTGACTTTTAAGGCCCTTTCTTTACTAATGTAGGTGCAGATATAAGTAACGCAGATACTGCCTATGGTTTTCCTCTCACGCTGATGTTGGATTGAAAAAGTTAATGACTGGAAAAAAATAAAATGTTTAAAACAAACAAGAACTGATCTCATCAGTCACAAAATTGCCATTGATTCCCCTGGCAGGTTCAGGTTAAATATATTCTTTAAATTTTACTAAAAACCTTTGGAGTGGCCATGCTAAAGCACCAACATAAATGTAATAGAGAGTCTGTGGAGGGAACTAATGATCAAACTCCCTATCACCGAAAGATAAATCATCAAAACCCATTTGGAAACGTGCAAAAAGCTGATCTGCAAATACAAGAAGCTTTTGATTTCTGTAATGAAAAGGTGCTTTTTCATTGATTACTGCATAGGGCATAAATTATTTTGATTTGCCAATTTTCACCTAGATGTAAATAAGAAATACAATTTTTGATTCAATGAAAACAGCTCTAAATCTAAATTTACCAGGGCTATAAATTATATTTACTACTTTAAGAAATATCCAGTCCATAGTTTCACACACATTTTCAGGAATGATAAACAAACGTACAATTTTATTATCATTGTCACATTTGCTTATTTTAGAGGCCTTGAAATGATCTTTACATCTTACATGAAAATCAGAAAGAATAAGGGGAAATTAAAGTCAATTTTGTTGATAAAGCATCCTCCATAATGGCGTGGCAATGACTTGTTATACTTAAAATACATTTTTATAAAAATAACCCGTGGAAATAATGGAAACCAGGAGTATAATCAACAATATATCACTCTATATCCATGGGGTACATGATTATATACTTTATATCAGCACTGACAGACTGGATTATTCTTATATTCTTAGTCCACATCTTCAAGAACAGATTGGTACCTTAATGTTCCCTTGCTTATTAGTAGGATCCTTGTTTTAGTTTTATTTGTAGTACTATTAATTATATACTATTTAACTAAAGGATCAGATCGTTGTCAGAGGAAATAGGGAATGATATAGACTATAGATTTAACTACTTTACTTAACTATTAAGAGTATAGAATAAAGAATAAACTATTATGTAATGGTTTAGGTACATAGGCACAAACTAGTTATTTTACCAGGAACAAAATGTAGGAAGAACAGAACAAAATGGCGTGTTTGTATGAAATGGGAGTAAATATCTTTAAAGTGGGTCAGTCGACATCTAATCTATTCATTAGTGCATCTGACTGATCGCTAAACAGTTAGAAAATTCATCCCTTTAAAATATTTATTTCTTCTGTTTTTATCCATCTTTGATTTTACATCTCTGAGCAAAATTCCTCCCTTTCTCTGTGCTTAGATTTTTCTGGGTTTTGTCATTTTGTCTTCACAGAGCTTGAGCTAGGCTTGGGACAAATCCTTTTCTCAGTAAATACTTCATTGTTTGTCATGTGGTGACTTTTTTTTCTTGGCTTCTTTACATAAGTTTTCAATCCTGCTTTTGTTATTCATCAATGATCTAGTAAATTACTTTATGAGAAACAATGCTCAAGTTGAATGCTCACCATTAAGCTAATGTTTTGTTCTCTTATGTTCACTACTACACTATAGACTTAGGTTCTGCAGACAGTCAGTAGTTTCCCAAAAACAATTTTTTTTTTTGGACAGCCACATTTTTCCTCTGCTGGGTCACTGCACACATCAAGTGCCTGCAAGTGCCCTGGGTGAAACAAAACAAAAAAGTAAAATATATATATATATATACATACAGTATATATTGTCTGTCAAGCACAGTTGTTTTAAAGTCTAAAATATTGCTTGTTAGCATGGTGCCTTGTCTACAGGATGGCTGAGCATCAGGCCACTGGAAAAAAATGGGCTCAATTGAGTCATTACAGATAGCAAGTTACTGACAACAAGAGCCTGCCAGATCAAAGTACGCTACACTGGTCTTATCTCCAGGCTACATGGGAGATAATAGGGATCATTGCTCTGATTTTAAACAGAATGCTTGGATGGATCATCTAGTTTGAAAGAGGAGAACTGTCCACAACGGCACAAGAATGCATCAGCATTCTGCTCCCATAACTTGAGAGGATTTGCTCCCAAATGGATGTGCTGACAAAAACTGATAGGAGAAAAAACTGCCACAATTTTCTCACCATTGGACAATCTGTGTCCCTTGATCCATTCCTTTCTGGCTGTAGAAAATCTAGCTGCCCTGTATTTTGCTTCCAGTCTTTCTCACAAGCAAATCATTGTATTTTTTTCTCTTCTATTTTATGTGAATAAAGCATTTAAGACAGATGACCATAACATTTAACCAATAAATGGGGAAAAAGGTGTCTCAAAAAGAAGCACAATTAAGTGATGGAGTGACCATGCCTCTGTCTGGACCTTAATCTATAGAAAATCCCTGGAGGGAGTTGCAGCCTGACTGGCTGGAGCCCTGCAGGATTTGGAGAGTATTTGTAAAGAGGAGTGGACCAAAATCCGTCCTGAGACGTGTGCGCACCATATGGCCAACAACAAAAAGTATCTGAGGTCTGTGTCAGCCAGCAAAGATGTCGCCACCATGTACTAAGTTGTTGAATTTTGCCTGAGAATAAAATACTTGTTTTACTTCATAAAAAACAAAATAATTGATTTATGACTTTTAGTTCAGTTTTTGTTGATATCTCCTGTTAAAATAGACCCACCATAAATATCATAAAATAATAATTTATTAAGACTTTATTTTATTTAGAAAGGCATGAAATTCAACAGTGGATAAAAGAATTATTTCCCCCGCTGCATCTCTGGCTCTGATTTAAATTTTAAATGACCAAAAACACAGAGACTCAACTGATTAATTTTGCTCAGCTACAAAGTCTGTTGTACAAAACCTAGAATTAAAGGTTTTCTGTACTCTTTGTAATATTTTATGGCTCAGATATTAGACTGTTTTCTTTTTCCTGTTACTTTTGCTTCATAAACATCTCTAAGCTATTTCTTATGGGTTCTCTCATGCAGATCTGGCGAAGGTTATGTATGCATATGTGTCATCATGCTCAGTTTAATGCAACGCTCTGTTTACCAGTTTGGACAGATCATCACTTTTACATCCCCAAGCCATACAGTCCAGACTAAATCTAGTAAACAAGCTCATGTTCTGCTGACATTTACACTGTACACTAGCTCCCGGTAGAAATATTATCTTAATTTGCACCCAGCTGCTGGTGAGTTTTCATACACACATAAAAATTGGTCAAAAAGACCAGGCTCCTTATGATCTTTTCTAACCTTTAACCAAACACACATCTGCCCATAGCTTGACCACAGGTGGGTTGTTCCTCAGTGGGCATTTCAGTCTGTGGCTCTGCAGCTGTGGAGTAGTTGGATATTTTGTTTCGCTGACTGTGGACATCTTTAACAAATGTCCAAATTGAAAAACCTTTAGTTTTAAGTTAAACTTTCTTTTTGTTTATCATTTTGTTTATTATTTGATTTTGCTTGTGTTGTACAGCGCTTTGCCATTCTTCATTATGGGTGTTATAAAATCATAATTCTAAACTTAGGAAATAGACTCCTACTAGAGCAAATTTGCAAAATAACTCAAATATTGGGCCGACATCTTTGAAATGGGAACAGTCTGGAAGACAAATTCAATGAATGTGATATTGTAATAATGAAAGCAACAATTTTCATGCTAATTCTGGTAAAGAGGGGAAATGACAGCTGCAGAAATTGCATCTAAGTTTTGTTAATCTGTCTATGACTGGGAAATGATTGTTCAAGTGGGACTCATATCCATTTCCTTACATCCAGCAAGGACATATGCAATTTTAGATTTTTTTTTCTGAAGTGAAGCGCTTCGGAGCATCACAGGGGTAACAATGTAAGCTGTTTCTCTGGTATTACACAGTATTAGACATATGTCAGGAGATTTGTGCTAAAATATGTATAATGTGTGTTATTTGCTATTTCTATATATGCTGACAAACATTTTACTTCTCTCCCTGAATAATGTGGCATGTTGCATTTTTTTATGTAATCACTATGTACAGTAAAATTAATATATATTTTTTGCATTGTTTTTTGTAAAAAAAAATAAATAATTCACCAGAATTTTTACTTCAGCATGAGGTGAAATGGGAAAGTTCTCCATTATTGCACCTATTCATTAATGTGTTGATAAATACTGTAGAGGTCCAATAATGTATCATAAGAAGAACTTTATTAATTCTGCAACAAATTATTGTGCCAATTTTTCAGTGCAAATAATTTTATAAAAAGATTTATACAGGATTATTTGTCATGGTCCTATGTGGAAAAAGAAAAACTGGCAAGCAGATACACGTAGCACGGGCTAATAATTTAAACATTATCTAATTGAAAGTAGAAAAAAATAATTTGTAAATATAGTTCGTTTTTTTGTTGTTGTCTGCTTAAAAACTTTTTGCCATCAAGAAAGCTCCAAGCATCATTTAACATGTCCTAAAAGTTTTGACCATTACTGGAATTCATAAACTATCCAAACTGCTTTTAATGTTAAGTCCAACGAAAATAGATTCAAACGTTAAGAGATGAGTCTTTCAGAAGGCCTGAGCTCAAAGTGGTATGAGGAGACCCATTTACTTGGGATTTTATTCGATGTCTCGTAAAACCAAACGACTTCCAATAATTGTCGTTCCAGGATGTGATGCCCATTCCTTCAGACATCCATCAAGGACGAATAGCTCTGGTGGAGAAAGTCTGAACATTTCAAAATGCCTCTTTACATACTGCCGTGGTTCTTTCTATCCATCCATATCTTCCTGATCCACCACTTTCCAAAAATGTATCTGCTTCACTCTCTATCTTTTCAGAAATCTCTCGCCGTTTTGCCTGTGTTTAATTCTCTCTGTGTTATTGTCATTTCCCCCCTTGTCTGTCTCTGTTCCCCTTCCCTTTCCTCTCCTTCTGATATCAGTCATACTTCAGCTCTGCCGGGCTGGGCCACGACTGAGCTGCGAGAGGAGGTAATTGAATTTCTCTCCTAGAGTGACTCACATCAACACAGACAATTCAGACATAGCCAGGCACGAGGTAATAGACAGGGAGGGCATCGCATCAGCTTAGAACTGCAATTAACTACAGTGGGACACAGTAGCTTGAAGCCTGAATAAGAAACCGGGGGAAATAAATGTGACAGCACTCTCTTCAATTTTACAGTCCATGTATTCATGGTTCTAAGACTGATATGTCATTAGACCAGCTGCTCCTCAAGAGGAAAGAAATCAGAAAGGGCGTTTCTGATACCTGTTCATCATCACTCCAAGAAAAATATTCCCCTCATATATGGAAAGTACTCTAAGGACAGAGATTTTTTTTCTACATTAACTTGTTTTTATTTATTTTTTGATGATTAAGTCTTTTTCAGAATAAATTTGATAGGGTTGGTACACATCAGCATCATCAATGATCTTCCTGTAGGAAACATGCTGAACGTAAACATAGAAAGCTGCTCTGGCCGGATTAATTCCTAAATGTAAGGCAATGTTTAAATGGTCCAATTCTTCTCCATGCATTATGTTGTGCATGCACAACTGCAACTCTGTTGGTGCTACTTCTTTTATTTGTTTTGTGCTCCTGCAATTAATTCTTTTACATATATTCAAAATAAAATGAAGCTAATCAACAAAATGTACATTTATTATTATTATTATGGTCATTCTTTAAAAAAGCGTGTTTAGTATAATTATCACACTCACAAGGAAAATCCTCCATCTGAATCAAAGAATATAGCTATTAAAATCATTCATGCTTTAAAAAATACTAAATAATGTTTGTGTTTATCTTATTTTTTCCCATTTCCCCCCCGGTTTCCTTAAGCTGGGTTGTTGTGGCCTACAACAAAAACAAAAACAGTGCTCATCTAATGTGTTTACACCACAAATTTTTGAGCAAGACTGTGATTTACTCATTTATTGATTAGAACATATTAAGAGGGATTTGAGGCTGATTAATTATAGTACTCACTATGAGGCTGAGGGTTATTCCCCTGCTATCCATGACAGATATAGATGAACTGCATGAAAATGTGATTTACAATCAGTTTTCTACTGAACTGTAAGTGGAAGGGAAAATTGTATACAGCACTGACTGGGAAAATAATCAGTTATCTAGTGAAAAAGAAATATTCCAATGTTCAAGAGAGACAAAAGAAAGCAGCCGGGGACTTCTTGCTAAAATGATCATTTGCGCGTGTCTTCACGCTCCCTGTGAAGACACACAAACACAAAGGAACTTTTTTATCTTTCAGTCAGCACCATAAAAATGTATTAAACAATATCACTATGGATTACAAATTCCTAATTACAAATAGACATAATTTATAAATTTTTCACATGTGGGCATCCTGTTTAAAAACACCGAGTCAGCCTTAGCCAGAAAAATAAAGTTGTGAAAAAGAAGGTCTTGAATAATATCTAGTAAACTTGGCAGACCCATCTTGGCTGATCAGCATAAGCTGTAAGCTAATGAGTTTGAGTCAGCTAAGCAACTTTCTCTGCATCCTCATTATACATTTTCATGAACCTACCGATTGATTAGATCTGCTTGTGCTTTACAAACGCTGCCAAGATAAATAAATGAGGAGTAATCAACACTTGGAAGCAGTTCACTTGTTTCTAAGGACTCCGTTAACAGTTACAACAAAGACTGAACTCGACTGTCATGTTAATATGAGCAATTTTCTCTTGCAGCAAACAGTATCCTTCTTCCATAAAACACCTTAGGCCAGATACAGGCAGCATTTTTAAAGAATGGTACACATTGCTTATTTATTTCATATTTGAAGAACAGATATGAAAGATTAACAATGTGAAACCAAAAATGTATAGAAATAACATGCTTTCTAAATATTATGGCTGAAACATATATTTCTCTGACCAAGTTACCACTGAGACAGAGCACTGTCACATTTTAGTAAGAAATCCTTTCTTACTTTTTTGCTTTAGTTTTGTTTCTTATCTATTGCAATTTTATTTTTTGCTTGAACTGAAAATTATCGACAAAGGTGAAATTACATTTGATTACAGTATTACAGTGTCATGCAGGCAGATTTTCACTATGCCCAATCATATGTTTAGTGTTCAAACTAATTAAGTCTGATTAAGTTTCCCCCCCATGAAACAGATGAAAATTATATTTTACAGCTGTATGCGCTGTTCAAATAAGGCAAATGAAGGGTAATTTCAAAACCCCATAGAGAGGAAAAAAGAAGACAAAATCCATGGGATCTACATGACAACCCAAGATTTGAAACGATAGATTTTCATAGGTAGACCCTAACAGCTAGCCACACGCTTGAGGTGTTGGTTTGCTTTGTGCAATGTTGAATAATTTTTAAAAGCAACCGATTTGTGAAAAAAAAAAAAACCAACAGAAAAACTACTGTGGCAAATTGTGACTTACGAAAGAAGTAGTATTGAAGTGTTACTAGTTACTTGGTTATCAACATGTCCATCAGGTGACATATTTAAGCAAATTTACATTGATAATTATCTTATGGTGTGAATGCACAATCAAACTCTAATGCAGATCAAAAAGGTGAACTCTGGTCCGCCTAATAAGTCTGCACGTAGAGTGCAGCTGACACAGAGAGCAATGAAAAGCAGAATATAAGTGGTTTAAAGTTGTTTTACATCTGTTTATCAGCATTAATTTTACTTTGCTAAAAGAAAAGGTGTGTGCTGAAAATTGTGAGAATTTTAAAATGTGACTCCAGAGCAAGAAGAAATCCTGGTCTTTAGACATTAAGGCTAAAATAAACAAAGTCACAAAGTCTTATCCATTGCTCACTCCTCTATTAATGTTATAGGGCTGGCCATGTTTAAAACTAATCAGAAGAATAAAAGATAATAGGATCATTTGCAAGTTACACCATGAAGAACAAACGCACTGTGAAAAACAGTGCAATACTTTATTTATTCTTAAATCATGAGAATTAAATATCTGTGAACACTAATTTGCTTGATATTTGATATTGCAGGAAAGGACATGTTGATGTTGTAAAGAATACCGTTAGAGATTTCCCCTCATATTTGTAAAATCTAAGTTGTGACGAATCCGTTTCCTTGTAGGACAAAAAGAGGAAATAGTGTTCTAAGAAAGTGCAACTCTTTTTTTTTGTTATTTGATATTTAATATTCCATTTACTCCATTTTTAAGGTTTGGACATCTCTGAATACTTATTTGAACAAAATATTGTTTTTGAATATTATTTGAGAGGCACTCTCATGTTGAAATAAATCTACATTGTGAAGCAATCCTTATGTGCAGTGAATTGGAAATATTTTAGAAAAAAGTACTGAATTACAAGGCTCTGAGGCATGAAACTACACATCTGAAAATGAGTCCCACTTCGGCCCCGCCATTGGAAAAATGGACCTTTATTTTTCCCTCAAGACTTTTTAAAAAATGTGTGCACATAAACGCACAGTTGAATCTTTGCTATGCATTATTACAGCGCTTCATTTGACATTTTGCAACTAATGATTTTACTTGAGTTTGGTCATTATGTTTTACTATGATAGTAAAGGGTTATTATTACGATGGGGAAATCCGTTTCAAGTGTCAGAAATCCATCCATCTGCGAACTTACTCTTGACATTATGCTGTTAAGTTAATCCAACATTTTCTCTTCAGTACTTTTAAGCTTTCCACATTTTGTCAGTCTCATAGTGACTTTAATAGTTTAAACATTTTTGTTTTATAATTTTAAAGTCCTTAATGATTGTGAACTCCATCAACATCTGGATTCTGACTGCGGTCTTTTCCAGTTGTTGTAGTGTGAATCCTTTTTTTCTTTGCCAACTCTTCATAAATCAACTGCTTTTTCATATGTCAGAAGTCTGTTTCAGACTCAGCCTGCTATCTCTATAAGCATTTTATACCAAAGGTCTATCCTATAATGTGTTATAATGGTGCCCCGGTGTTATCAAAGAACGGCATATATTTCTCCAAAGCAGTGAGGAGTTATGGAAATATATTGCTGTGGGGTATTGTGCTTGTCTCGCTGGTGCTAAGTCCATTTATCATGATAGTGTGACACCTGAGGGAAGATACTCTCCGAGAGCGCATACACCCATCCAAGATACTGTACACACACATTCCTTATGCCTACCCATACAAGAAAACCCAAAGATGCACACATGCAAGCCGGCGTTCTGTGTCCGCATCTGAACACAAAGACACAGAAGCACGGCGCGGACCCAGCAGTAACGAGGAATTGCTTACATATGGTGTTATACTTTTACACAAAGCAAACGTGTCTGTGCAGCTCCACACCTGCACAGAGAAGTCAAATGACACACATCAACAGTGAGTTAACTTCAAAATATGCACACATTTGCACACACAGGCCTAAACTTTATACACGTAGCAGACTCAGTCAGAGTAGCTAAATCAACAAAGGAGAAAAGCCTAGAGACTTATACAAAGGTTTACCAACTCAGTAACAGATGCAAACTGTAGAGGAAGGATAAAAGAAAAAAAAAGACAAGAAGACACTAAATAAGTCAGAGAATTTAAAACAGAGAAAAAACAATATAATATAGGACAATCTCAAGTGGTCACATTAGTGGTGGAAAAAGAAAATAATGGCTTCTTAGCTTCACAGATAACAAAATCAATAAAGTGTCTCTGTCTTGAGGCTAATCAATAGCATTCTGTATATACTGTTACGGGAGGAAATGATTAACAATTAGTTTTTTCTAACTTTTAAATGTCAGCTCGACGTTAAATGAGTTCATCAAACAGTGGAAATATCATTACAGTGTTATTGGTCATTATTGCTGTTTGTGAACCTCAGTTATACAAACAAAAGCAGAGATAATCAATAATTTGGTGACCACAAAGCTCTAGTGTGTTGTTTAAGTGGAAGGTGGTTAAGATGTGCATAGTGACAAAACTGAATGAAAACACACAGATCTTTACCAAAATACATGAAGTATTTATTTTTCAGCAGCTGACTACTACATATTTTGTCTTCTAGACACATTCATGGCTAGTTGTGTCACTTTTTAAAGCTTGACATTTAAAGACGGAGTGAGAAAGTTTCTAAAATCAACAATATTTCAAATTAACAGATGCTTATGTTTGACTGTCAATAGTTTTTATATAAATATGTCAACAAATCAATAAACACAGCTTATGTTTGCATAACAACATTCTGATGAACTCTTAGAGGAGATGGTGTCTGACTTAATGTTTGATGTTTTTAATCTATTCTTTTATCAGCCACAGAAGGTAGGTTGGCTTATCCGTCACACGGAGGCATTATTCCCATCAAAATGATAATTTTTACTTGTAAATATTGTCTCCTAAGAAGGCAAGGTTGTGTAAACAGGCAGCTTGTCTGGTTTTACATGATAAGACAGACTTCTGAACAGATAATGAGAGGTTCTACCCTAGCTATTTGCTCAGGTAATATTGAAGTGAGCATGCTGGGCTAAAATATTCTTTTCGATTTTATAATCTTGACTTGACCGCCCGCATTTAAACATAAAAGGTTAATGTTAAGCCAAATCTGGAATCAATATATATTTAACTTTTTCGCCTTTAGCCTGCTGTGACTACACGTGTCGGAAAAAAATTAATGTACATAATAATGAATCCAGCACTGAGCAAGTTATACACTGAGGGAAAAATATCAGTTTTTCTTAAGACTGCTTCTCCACATATAGAACATTAAGTTGAGCACATGGAAGTAATTTTTGTTTCTGAGTTTAAGAAAATCAGATAAAAACGACAGAACAAATCTAGACTGGCTCTTGTTGTGGTAAATGTATAAAATTTACTATTTTCTGTATTTAACATTATTTTTATAAAAAATATTTTGTGAATAATGGCATGTGGCAATACTACAAAGCTAAAATAGCATGATTTTTCTTGTAGGAGCGCAGTCCATGTCATGAGGCGCTGTTCGCTGAATGTAACCGCTATAAGCTTAAAGACTTTTATTATAAAGTAAAGAAGACGTTTTTGAATATTTGTTAATGATTTTGATGATGGCACATGACAAAATCAAAACTCACATGAGCAAAAAAGTCCTTTCACCTTTCCTTTCTCTGCTCATAGGACTAGATAAAGAACTATACAAATAAAGGTCAATTACCATTCACCTCTGACCTCTGACATCAAAAGGCATTTCCTTCCTCCACAGGTCAGCCATTCACCTGATATTTGCTCAATTCTAGACCAGTTTGTTTACCTTCAAGAGACGGCTGTGCACAAAATTCCCAGTAGATCCCCATTTTCTGAAACATTCAGATGAGCCCATTTGACACCACAAACAATACCATGTTCAAACTAATACCTTTTGTTCTGAGACAATACCATTTAGGCACTGGGACATCCCCACAATGTCTCAGAATTGCCTATTTCCTATTTTTTTAATAATCAAATTGAATAGGTGTACCACATAATGACTTTCCATCAACTGCCTGTTATACATAAGCAATGTTACCTACAAAACTAGTGCTTTTATGGCATTGCAAGTGTTGGCATTTAAAATTTCACCATTGCCTTATGTTTTCACTAAAGGCTGAAATTTGCACTTAGAATCTTGTTCAGTGTCTTTTTATTTACCAGTGATGAGCTAAGGGAGCTCTGATGTATTTCTGTACACAACTTATACTAATATACAGGTGTACCTCTTTCTAAACAAGTTCAGGCAATATCTCTGAATGTAGCTGCAGAGTCTGGAATTACTATGATTTTTCAAGGAACTCTGGAGCCCATCTGGCTATTTTTTATCACTGTGGCAGGAAGGATTCAGATGCAGTGCTGCCTGAGGGCTTGAAGGTCATGCACATTAAACAGTGATTTTCATCCTGCAGACTTCCTCAAACTCCCCATATTCTTTCACAAAAGTATCCACTGTAGATTTTTAAAGACCCAGGTTCTTGGCTGATCTCTTTTGTTTCAGGCAAAATATATATTTTCAAGTTCTGTAAGTGATGCACAACAGTGCATCTATTCTTTGAAATAGATTTGTTTTTGTTTGATGTTGTGTTTCTTCCAATTTACTGTAGATCCTCACTAGTTAATCTGCAGAATGTTTTAAAAATTTTGCCTGTGTCAAACAATTTAAAGATGCCAGCAAATCCTGGATTTATCAGTATTTTTCATATGCAGTTGAACTGAAAGATAATTATCTGCAAATAGTAACTGTGGCTCACGATCAGAGCGACTGTGAATTAGGATATTGTATGTCTAAGAGTCTTTGGGTAAGACATTCAGACCGACATTGCCCAATAATCAACAAACTGTTGTATGAATAGATGACCTGAAATGTTACGTGTGAGTGGGGTGTTTAGTTTTTGAATGCACAAAATTTGGTCGTTAGAACCAAAGGGCCTAATGCAAATGGAGCGTCCTGTATATTGAGTTATGTGTTACCTGATCATGGACCAGTTAATGTCAAACCAAACAGTTAATCCATTCTCTCAGTTTGTTAGACATAGGATTTATAGGTGCTTAAGAAGATAAAAGTTTGCAAGGAAACAAACATGCAAGATAGGAAGGGATTCACTGTCAAAAACAAGTCACCAAGTGCTGTGCGGCCACAATCATCTGTCCCTTTGATCTACTGTTGGCTGACATCCGCACTGACCTTTACTTACATTATCTGCCATTATTTCACCATAAAACCAGATTTATAGCTACAGTGAATGCCAGGCTCCTAAAAATCTTGTCTTCTTCTCTTCTACATCTTGTCCTTCTCCTTCTTGCTCTTTATTTTCAAGGTTTCATGCCCATGCTCCCCAACGCCTTTGCTAGTTTGGTGCTTAACAGTTGAGAAAGTCAGAGTCACTGGCGGCATTGTAATGGACAATGTGGATCAGAAGACAACACTCGGAAATAAAATTAAGGTACAACTCTACGTCAGAGCATCAAGCTAAACTTTTCTTCAAGTAAAATACAACCTTAAATTATATATTTTTCTTTGTTTAGTATCAGATAAAGTGGAAGGTTTAGGGTGTGAACAACAACTGCATCAATGGGAAAAAAGTTGTTTTCAGGCATGTTTGTGTAAACTGTGCTTCTTCCCCGATGGCCTGCAGGCAAACTGAATGCATCATCTCCCGGTCAAACATGGGCAAACAGAGCTGGGAAAATCCTGGCCAAGTGGTTCTGTTTTGTGTATTTGATCTGGTAGTTTTACTATCCAAGCTATGTTTTCTTGGTTTGCATGCTTCAATGGTATAGATCACGATACATACAGTGAAAATCAATGTGTAAAAACATACTATACATTGTTTTTCTTACTGTCTAATATAAAAGGTCAGTTAGAAGTGGCAGACTCCAGATGTTCAGAATAAATAATAACAGAATAATGTTCAGAATAATTTTTATTACTCTCTTTAAATTCATAAGTTCACAAAATACAACATTACCATTATACCTTTGGATAATGTACAAACCTACAGACAGTTCACAAATTCTACCCTTCACAATAATAATAAAAAAATAATATTAATCACAATGCCACGGTGCTGCTGTGCTGCAGAGGAGCGCAGAGAAGGACAAGAGGACAGGAGAGAGTGGAGTTGTTTTCAGAGATTACATTTTAAGAAACGGGAGGTTAGCCTGAATCAGCTGAAACAGAAAATGAAATTACATTCAAACTGCAGCAGAAATGACATCCAAAAAGTACAGAAGCCTGTACATTAATCACGTGTTAATCAAAATTAAAGTATAGAAAATGTGAATTTATGCAGGACTAATGTGTTAATTTTGACAGCCCTAATATACATACATACACAGACATTATATATGGGAATGACGAGAGACACTGGCACTTATAATTCACCACTGTCTCTGATTAAATACAACTCACTTGCTGTGAACTTACAAGGGGAACAATAACCTAGAACATTTTTTCTATGTGAATTGATTTTCAATGTCAATATTTCTGATTTTATGTACCACAAATCTGGAACAAACTTCAAGAAAACTGCAAAACAGCTGAAACACTGAGTTCCTCTTTAGATTTGCCTTTGAATCATAATTACTAGAATATTGACCAACATATATGATATCATCATCGACACTTTTGATGATGGCACGCAAAAAAATTTAATATTTGCTCTCAAATTGGTGGCTGATTGATACTTTGTGACTTTTTCTTTTTATGTTTTTATAAAAGCGCTTTGAACTGCATTGTTGCTGAAATGTGCTATTCAAATAAACTTAAGTGATTTATTGATTGATTGATTGATTGATTGTACTGGCACATTGCATTCGTCAATGGCAAACGTTAGCAACTGGGTTAAATTTAAAACTACAAATCGTTTCTCAAAAGCCAAAGATCCAGACCTTCTGCATGAAGCAAAGCGTAGAAAAAGACGTTGTTTCTTTACCAGGCTAGCAGTTCATAAAATACACTTAACTCTGAGAAATGTAGCTTATTAGTATCTTGTACCATGAGATGTCAAACCCCTGTAATAACTCTTGAATAGAGTAGATTATGGTATAATGCTGCTTTGTTTTGCATATAGGTTTTTTATTGTGATTTTTGTTTTTAATTAAAGTGTGGTTATATGGAGAAAGAAAGACTAGAGTCAGGATGGGCATGCTGAGAAAACCCAGCCCATGATTTGTGAAAGCACTTTGCATTTCACCTGCAGATAAAACTGACCTTCAATAAACATTTATGTTTTGGAAGGAAAAATTTAATATAAACTTTAAAGAGGACCAATTCAAATAAAATTGCTAATGCAATTGCTGTCGGCCCAGTTCCATGTCGGTGAGTGATTGCTTAATATGATGTTGGTTCACTTGCTGAGGAAATTTGAAAGGGGCTGAAGCCTAGTGGCAAAGACATTCTTGTCACACAGATTTCTCAAAGCAATTAAGGTTTGACATTTTCTTTTTCTTCAAAAATACTATCATACAAAATATTAAAAGCTCTGATGTCTAAAATCTCGATTTTCCAGGTTTTCTTCACACTTATCACTGATTTCTTGCAGATATATTTCCACATGCAGATTATTAGCAAAGGTAGATCTTTCTAAACATATTTTAACACTAAATGACACATGTTCCTCTGATCCTTTGGACAGCACCTTCATAAATAACCTTGATTAATGACAGACAAAGACAGCATGCTATTACATGGCTATTGACTCTAAATCGCCAACATCAGGCAAGCTTCAGTATCCTCAATTAAAACTAATTTACAGTAATTAGCACTGATGGAAGAGCAGACAGCAGAGATTGGATAAACTGAGCTGATTCAAGGACGGTCAGAGACATTTAGGATGGAAAAATTTAACATGCATCTGGGAATTCATTTCTTCAAATCAGTTTTATAGGTGCAGGAGCTAATTGAGCATACATTTGTGCAAATGTGCGAGTTCTGTTTGCTCACATAGACAAGGCAGATTTATTTTTTTATTATACATACATTCATACAGGAACTAAAGGACGATTTCACTTGCTTTGACCTTGCCCGGGAAACACCAATGACCTGAGGTGTTTACATGTCTCATCTTTCATCAACTACTCTGTAATGTATTTAGGCTCAAGACCATGAACTGCTTTAGGTCCATCAACACGATTTAAGATTATATCCTTTGACAAACAGGGAGCCAGTGCAGTAGTTTGAGAACTACTATAATGTGGTCCATTTTCCTGGTGTTCGTCAATTGTCTGACAGCAGCACTCTGGGTGAGCGCCAGCAGCCCAATTGATATTTTTTTATAGAGACTTGTGTAGATAAGAATACAATTACCTAGTCTATTGAAAAGAAAAAACATGCACAAGTTTATTTATGCTCCGGTTTGACAAAACATTTTAGTCTGGCAATGTTTTTTATGGTGTAAATTAGGATTTTATGAACTGTATCAAATGTAATGCTAAGATCTAGACAGCATTGCGATTAAGATATGTGATGAAAAACTTTTACCAGTGCAGTTTTAGAGCCTGCATTGGCATCTGAAAATCTGTAAAGATATAGTTTATATATATATATATATATATATATATATATATATATATATATATATATATATATATATATATATATATATATATATATATATATATATATATATATATATATATATATATATATATATCAAGGAGTAGCTACCTTAAATGACAAACTTTGTTTTCAATTGTTTTTGCAAAAAATTATGTGGAATCTGGAGTGGAATCTACGGCTGGTCTTGAGCTTAATTATAACCTATTATAAGCAATATGATTTTCATGGGTGTTATGTGAAACATTGAATTTCACCTTAAAGTAAAAATATATTATATAAGGACACGTTAAAGTATAAGAAAAATATATTTACATTACAATAAACTATTAAAAAAAATATCATCTCCTCACGTTCAACTGCACCTGTAAAGTAAAAAGCCGCTCAGCTTACCCCCAGAGTTCAAAAGTTGATCTTCATCAAATCAACACCACATCTGGCATTAAGTCAACATTCACAGTACATGTTTAATGGTGCACTCTGAATATTTTCCTGCAGGCAGCAGTCATTTGTGTTTGGGAGCAGATGCTTTTATGTAGCAGCAATCCTTTGCACAGTCATACAACTACTTAGAAAACCTCGCTTAAACTCACTTGCATTAATAAGTGATGATAATGTAACAGCCTTTCCTGCTGGTGTTTACTTTGGATGGGTATCTTTTTGGTAGACTGAACTGGCAAAACATTTTCAAAAAGCTGTCGAAGTATACACACTGGCTAAGTTAGCACCAGCTGGGGAAGTGGGAATGAAATTAAAACACACATTGAACGATTTTAGGCATAACTCTTATCACAGGTGTGGGAACACTGCTGGCCCTCTGTGTCTGATCTCACCTAACGTCTGGGTACACTGACTGGGTCATTCTGCTTTTGTAACTGTTTCTGAAGGGTGTATTCACACCTTACACTTTACATGTTTGGTCCGTTTGAAACGAGCCAGAGTTCTCCCATTTTGTGCAGGTATGAACACACTCAAGTGAACCCTGATTCAGACAAACAACTGGAAAGAAACTTGATTTTTGAGATGTTTTCAGTCTGCTTCCAAACAAGCTGAGGCCTGGTTTGCTTCTGGTGTGAATAAAGACCCGCCTTGATCCCACCCAATTTCAGGAAATAAATGGTTTTTGGACTTCACAAGTCACCATTCCAGGACTTTATGGTAAAATTGAGCCCTTCAGTGTTGTTAACATTACTGCTGCATGTACTGGCAGAAGACATTTATGCAGCCGTCCTGAGTTTAATTCCAATCCTCTGTTCCATGTCTTTTCCACATCTATCTGCCCCCTTAAGATTACTTTCAAATAATGTCCAATAATGCCAACACATCTTTAACAAAAAACACAGTTTTAGACGTTTGGATAAAATCAAGGTAGCATTTAGCCTGTTAATAGGTTAATTATCCTTCCACTAAAGCACAAGCAGTTTGTACTAAACATTGCTAAATTATACTTGAAACAATATGACTTCTTTAAACCTCCGAAAATATTAATTCCTGAGATGTTTGGTTTGAAACAATACAACAGTTTCTTAGACATTTTATGAGCATATTGATATTATTCACAGAGATTCTGTGTGATTAATCTGATTACATTTTTGAATCAGTTGAAAGCACCATTTGAAATGTCAAGGAAACCCAGCAGAAAAGGAGAAAGCATAAAGTTCACTGTTGAAATAACAGCAAATAAAGCTAGTAGTAGAGGAGAAAGTGAGGAGAGGTGGTCAGTTTGTGCTTCGGCAACCTAGCAGCAGAGCTGCAGATAGCTCAGGATAACCTAACCTTGTTAGAATGAGTCATGAGAGAGCCAGAGCGAGGGAGAACCATCTTCCCGGACTGCATCCCCCCCTGTTGGATCAGGATGCACACTATACCTCACCCACTCGACTCATTGCTGTTTAACTGTAAGCTTTATCAAAAAGAAATGTTCTAAGGCCAAACTTAAAAGTAGACAGGATGCTATGCTACCTAAATATACTGGAATCAATTGAATTGGAGATATGTCCACATGGTAAGCTCTGATGTCACAGAGTTGCATGAACTTTGTACTCAAAATACTAATGTGTGTACAAAGCATCTCAAAATGAGCCATACCCATTGGTTCAAAAGTTGAGCAACTGTGTAATTAATAATAACTTTCAGCCTCTCATAACCCACACTGTGATCCATTCAAACTGTGATCCATTTCACGTTATCTGGAATACATTACCTGTATTCCAGGCAATGTGATAAACAGAATATACATTTTGTAAACAGCTTTCACCACACAGCATACATAATTGGCAAAGAAGTTATCTCACCTTGAAATGTTATTCACTTTCTATATTTGCCTAAGCAAGTATCTGGGTTGAGAGGAAACTCCAGCCATTCCAGCTGTGACTGGTACATTTTAGTCCGTCACAGATCATAGGGTTAACACAAAGGCAGAAAACTATGAATGTGTCAGGTTCCTAAAAGCATAAATTGTAAAGAATAATCACTTATATATATATATATATATATATATATATATATATATATATATATATATATATATATATATATATATATATATATATATATATATATATCAAAGCAAGTGAAATCGTCCTATATTTGTTTTTTTTCTTTTTTTTTTCTTTTGGATTTTCCAACATTCAAAGTTAAAATTATGCAAGTGCAAAGCATAAACTGGTGGTTATACTGCCATAAATCATGGCATGGGGTCATAATTACATAAATCATAGTATAACGATGATTGTAATTAAATCCTGTCAAAAACCAACGACTTCTTTCTAACAATCCTCTCATTCTCTCTCTTCCCGTTTTTCTATAAACTCCCATTACTTCTTCCAACAGATTGCTACTTTATGAATTACACACATTATCCCTTGGACGGGTCATTTCTATTGCTTATTAATGACATTCTTGAAGGACAGTGATAAATACAAAGCATGATGGCCACGTTGTAGGAATTAATCTCTATTTCAGGAATTGTCTCAAATTCATTAATCCATCTAATTACCACAGATCTCACAGAATATCAATGTCCTGATCTATCTCATTCGGTGTTTTGCACTCTCCCGCTCTTTTTCTGTCTCAACCACAAGCCCCTTCTCATTAGACTTATGGATTTCAACATTATAAATGAGTGTCTTGAGAGAGGAAGGAAAGGTTCTTTGCGGAGTGATGAATTTTGTACATTATCAGATTACATGTCTTATCAGTCAAAATCTGCCTTTGCTGTGCTTAAGAGGACAATAATCAAAGAGGACAGTGATGTGCATAGATCTGTCTCTATGTTCTAGTCATTGAGTTAAGAACAGTTGGTCGCCTTTTGAAATTTTGAGCTTTTTTTTTTTATCCAACTCAGTCCACATTAATCAACAACAGAAATGCATCCAAGTCATCCAAGATTGCTGAAGGTTCAAAGAGTTTGAACATTCTGTGATTATTCCTTTTTATTTGATTTGCTTTGATTTTATTTTGGAGTTGATTGCAAGGTTTTCCAGCCTTGCTCTGCTGACAAGAAGATCAGCTTTGATTTTGTGTCTTCTTTTATGAATGTCTTAAGACTTGTTCCAGTTATGCAAATTTCAATGTGAAAGTCATGAAAAGCTAGATTTCTTTATCAAGTTTTTATGTGGAAAGAGAGACTGTGGCTTTTGAAGAAAGAACACAAAAAGAACACTTTCCTCTAAAAAGCCATCCATCTATTTACTTTACCTGCTTAATCCTTGCAGGGCTTCTTTGCTCTGAAGAGAGGCAAGAAGGGTACAGAGTGGACAGTAAACTAGTCCCAGCTGAGTAACACACACACACACACACACACACACACACACACACACACACACACACACACACACACACACACACACACACACACACACACACACACACACACACACACACACACACAAATGCTAAACAAAAATGCATGTACATGTTTGTTTCTATTATGTCGTAGCTCTGTGTTTAAATTGGTATTTCATTATTGTTATGTGATTCTTAAACATTTACTAGCGTAAAATTGTTTTTTAAATTATTCTTTTTTCTCATGTCCCTTAGTGTGAAGGATTTTGAATTATCGAGTATGAAAGGCAATGTCTATGCAAATAGACTTACCTTCCACTGAGAAAACCAAAGCATGTGAAGAGAACATGTGAACTGGAATCAGAAAGAGCTCAGGTAACATGCAGCCCTTCTCTAAAGATCTATATTTTTGTATTTTATTATTATTATTATTATTATTATTATTATTATTATTATTATTATTATTATTATTGTCTGTTTGTTGTTTTCAATGTATTTAAGTGCGTCCTGATTGAATGCCTGGTGTCAGCTCAGGGTCCCAACTACAACAATAAAAGTGAGACCTTGGTGTCAAGATTCCCAAACCTTTTCTAAAATTATTTTGAGCGTAAACAAATCCACTCTTTCAATTATCCAGGAAATTAAACAAAATCTATTTTTGATCCTACAGGGGAAAGAAAATGTTACAAATTAATGTCTTTCCAGCCTTAGCTTTAATATTAGAAGGAGCAGATATTTGTCTCTTTTTAGCCATTATCACTTGTTGATCTCACAGCTTGTTCTCATGAGAATCTCAAAGCACCGTGATGTAGCAGGGTGGTGTGCTTGTTTATCACGTTGTTATTTTATTTATTTACTTCTTCAAATGAGTTGATAGTTCAAAGGGCTTAGAAATTTGAGTGACAGTAAGCTTCTTACCTAGAGGACACAGGCAGATGATAGGAAAGCTGCTGTTCTTATGAAAATGAGTCGCATTAACCCTCCTTCTATCACACTGACATAAGATGCACAAGCCCAGAGCCACAGATTTTCAATGCTTCCTGTGTTAATAACACTGGCGGAAAAAAAAAAACTTACAGGGAATAACACAAGTTATATTTTTAGTATTTTAATAGTAGCTAGATAAAATCTTTTGTCTCAAATTGAAATTTCACAATCTAAGGGTCAGATGAAAATTTGACCACCAAAAGTAGGATTTAAGGTTGATTTTTAAGGGAAATTAAATGATGAAATGTTCTGTTTGTGGGACCGATCAGAATTTGACATGATGATGAATCTAAAACTGGGTTGACATCCAAAAGGATACAACTAAGAGATATAACTGCATTTTTTACAATAGTAGGAAGAGATTTTCTTTGACAACAGTCTTGGCATGTTTATGGGATGCTCACATGTGTAGAAAGTAAAAATAATTTTATAAATAATCTTGCAGCCCAAAGCACAAATGGCTTGTGGCAAGAAACATTTCCTCAGTCGGTCAAAGATGTCTGGTAACCTATTACTCGGTGAAGAAAAGCATTTTGATGCAGATTTAATGTTTGGGTCATTGTGAGATTCTCACTTAACAATAACCTTGAGGAAAGACTCTATGGTTTCACAGTGTTGATAGAAAAATCTAAAATTAAAAAGTAGACCTTTATCTTATTGATTTTATTTTAAAACAGAAAGCTAACAATTACTGCTGAAGGAATGAAATAGAACAATTTATTACAAATCTCTGAATGTCAACAATAATATTTATTATAAATGGTATTTTTACATTTATTTGTTTTTAAGCAGAAATATAGAATAAGAACAATTAAACTGGTTTGTTTCCTATTTGTGTGCTTACTGTGCAGAATTCCTGACTATTTTTTTCATGTGACACAAGTAATCATTTAGATTATCTGCTTGAGTTGCCAACCTCCAGTACTTACCAAGTGTAGTTTGCAAACAGTGTTACCTTAATGAGATGACTGGCATTCCATCCTGTCTGACATAAATGTGACTTCAACTTATTTCTGTATTAACATGCAGAGATCTTAATGTAATTTAATCACTTTAAGGAAGCATGGAGACTCTAGAGTTAAGCATAGCTTATAGAAATAGCTCGACTTCGCTTTCTTCTGGTCAGGCAGGTGGTTTGCTGCATAATCAGACTAAATTTTTCAACCCCAGCGGACTGCAGGCAGGAACAGCTCTCTTACGCCTTTGCAGTTCATTATATCCAACAGCAGGACTGCTAGATCCCATTTAACAAGGCCTGATGTCCTGCCACTTAAAGATGTGGTGGACTTGGGACACGTCCAAAAGTTTCAAACCAGGCCTCGAGGACTGAAGTTTGACACTTGTGCCTTTGGTGGGATTAATGTATGCACTCATGCTCATATAATAATATGTCCAATATACACTCAATTTGTTTAGGTGCCCCTGTATAAAAACTTAGAGGGATAGCTCAGTATCTGTCCCTACTTATCTGACCCCAGATCTCACAATATGCCCCTATGATGGGCTGTACTGGTATAGTTCTTAATTATATTTTAACAATGGAGTTGACAACAGTCTGCTGAAAAAAATTTAAATATTTAGTCTTTACTGTAGCTGAAGCTGGTGCAACTGAATGTCAACAATATTATTTATTATTAATGGTATACTAAAGATACTAAAGATACTAGATATGGCTTTACAGAAATTGTCACAGTAGTTAGATGTTGCTTCCTAAAAAAGAGACTTCACAATTGTGCAAAATCATGAAGCATGAGCAATTATCAGAAACAATCTCCTGCATCTGACCAACACTTTTCAGTTTCAAAGTAAGACCAACAGAAACAGGTTCATACTACTGGCCCACCAAAATATCTCCACTCGTGGCTCGACTGTTATGGGAGCATTATAAATCTAGACTATGGTAATAGAGTGGCCGGCCTCCCAGACCTGGATATGACTTATTATGTGTCAGTATTTTTTTTCTGACTCTTCAAGGTATTTTAGCTTGAAGTGTAAATAATTAATTTCCCTATTTAAAGAATGCCATTGATGATTTATAACCTGAGGAGTGTAGCAGGATAAGACTGCTAGATACTGCTGAATGACAGAAATATGTGAAAGACAAATAAAAACTGGGTAAAGGGATGTTGAATAGAAAACTACTAAAAGATCTAAGTAATAGTGTAATTTTACGAAAAAAGGGAAATTTTATTGAACAAAATCAACACATTCAGATTCTTCGCTGTTACTGACAACATTCAGGGACTGTGTTCTCGAGAAAAATGTTAATGCTGGCTGCAGAGCCCATCAATGTTTGCTTCATTTTAATATATAATTAGCTTTTTAAGTCACAGAACTAATGAGCTTCTTTGAACTCCATATCATGTTGATGCTAAAGACAGAAGTTCTGCATTCAAAACATTTAAATAATATCTGGGATTTGTGCCGAGCTACTGCTGGTGTTGATGCCAGTTCCAGAGATGTTCTTGCCCTGTTGTCCTCCCACCCTAGCCCAAATCTATCTGGTTTGGCTCCATTACACAACATGATACTTTTGTCTTCTTTGAATCTTAGCACCCTTTACTTCCCCCCACAGCTTTTTTTCTTGCATATGCTGCACCTCTTCTCTCAAGCTCTGCTTGTTTTCTCCAGTTTCCTCTTTTCTCTGTAAGAACAGTTGGCCGCGTATGATTCCTCCCTACAAGTCTGTCCAGAGAGGGAAGTGATTCACTGAAGGTCAGTCCTTATCTCTCTCTCTCTCTTTCTGTCTGCTCTCTATTCTAGCCACTAGCATGCATCCACACACGCACACGCGCAGACACAAACCTCCTTCCAACCCACATACACACACACTCCCACCACGCGTTCAGATTATAACTAGTTTCGGATGGGAGCTTTGAAGCATGGAAGGCTGGCTTTCTTTTATCCCAGCATTGACTCATGTTCCATTTTTATAATTTAGTAATTTCATGAATATTAATGCCTTCCCGTTGACCTGACTAATGTGGAGAAGACACTCTGATGCATACACACAGACACACATTTTCTCAAAGGACTGAATTAGATAAAAGAACAACTAACTACAACCACTTAAAAGATGTTTCTTATAAGTGGACAGATGCTGTAGTGGAACATCTTTAAATATGTGCAGATATGTGTATATTTGCTTACATACAAGATGGCTTAGTGTTCAGCTTGCTGGCTTGTTGCTCTAAGACCAGGGATGAAGGAACATTAGGCCAGGGCTGATAATTGAGTGTTTGATCACCATGTTGTACTCGTTGTCAGCTGACTTAAATTTTAAAAAGTGCAGCCACTTCAGTTTATGAATTGCACTGTTTGAGACTACATTTAAAAAGCTAATGGGTTTTGAGAAGTCTGGGCAATCAATTTGAAGAACGTGATAATAGCTGTAACCTGTCAATTAACATTTTTATTCAGTTATTGTTTATAATGGGAAACACAAGAAAAACTTGCAATCTTAAACTATGGGGCGTACTAACACTGCATTTGATTTCTTTCGCAGGCTGATGCTCAGAGCTGGGAATGACATCACACTCAGAGTTCTAGTTGCAAGTTAGAAAACACAAGAACATGAGGGATTTGATAATTGTTGTGGTGTAAGCTACTATTAACTACACCAGCAACTAACAATGTGTTTATCTCCAGGTTATGGATTTAAACATAGAAGGAGCATGTTAAACAGATAGATACTGCTCACAGTATCTATCTGTTTAATAAGATACATATCATCAGATGTGGTCACAAGTGGCTAATTTTCATTGTGTGGGGAAGCCAATTTGGATGTGAACTCAAGCTCTGCCTTTCCCAGTCAGAAATCCGATTCACCAAATGTTCTTATTAAATACTGAATACCCAAAAAGTGACATCTAATACACAACACAACATAGATCAACGCAGGTATCATAACGGGCACAAAGAGGAAAACGAAAAGGATGTTTGTTTTGAGGAGACACTCTGTGTTCACATTTGCATATTTTTGCATATTGTTTTTTAACACTTTAAGACTTAAAGGAGACAAATTGGCAGGTGTGACGTCTCTGGCTTAAGATAAATATTTTTTTGAGGGGATTTTTGGAGCCTATCACAGCAGTCATCACAGGATCCACTGAAAAACAACAACTGATGCATACAAATCCACGCCTGAGAGCAATTTTAAGACACAAAGCAGACTAACGTGAATGTGTTTGGACTCCTGGGGGTAACTGGAGAACATTAACAATAAAAAATATGAACAAATATTTATGTTTGTAGAATTTATTTATTTACTTATCATCCATCGATCCATCCATTTGTCCGTAATATGACAAACATGGCGTAAGTGATTTTGAAGCTCAATAAGAAAATAGAGGAACATTGAACAGAAAATGTCACAATTGCTTGTTTTATCATTTAAAATTGTCAAACATTTTTATTTTATTCAGTTTGTAATTAATATCCTCAGCAAATGCTTCTTTCAATAAATGGAAAACATAATTAGCCTAAGACCAGGAATGAACAGCAATGGAAAAGTGGAAAAAGAAATGAAAATCAAGCACAAACTGAACTGTTCTGGCTTGTTAGGTTAGGTATTTTATAACTAAGATCTAATTATGTCAGATGATGAAGTGTAGAAAAGAGAACATAGAAGGTCAAATAGAGTAAACTTATAGAGATTATCCTTTACTGACAAACAGCAACAGCAATATGGCATGCAATGATTTGAAAAGAGAAGCAATGTGATACTGAGAACACAAGTTGCACTACTACATTTTATACATCTGTAGAAATGTGCTGAAGGAAAATTAACATGCTACAATACCATAAAAATGTGCTGCTTTTGACCATTATGGGGAAAAAAAACACAAGTTACTAAAACATGAACACTCTTCAGATTTTCCAATTATTAGCTCCTCCTGAATGACGAAACGCCTCACCCAGATCCTTCAGGCTTGAGTTAGGCTATTCTGCAGAGTAAGCTCATTTTAATTACTTGTTTCCAAGATCTGGTTATTTTTGTCATAATATTTATTTTATAATGTTAAGTGAGGGTTGGAACATAGATGGACCAGTTGATTAAGGTCTTTCTTCGCCAGAACAGATTGGCATTATTTGTAAATCCCTGCTGATGAGACTCCAATCCTCCACTCCAGTCTACCATTAGCAAACAAAAACTGAATCCTGAAGGTTCATATTTTATTGGTTGAGGGCCATGCCTTCAGGCGCAGAAGACCTGACTTCTTATTTTTACTGCTTCACACTTGGAAGCAAAGTGCTCCAATGCACACTAAAGCCATGGTTTAAAGATGCCTGCAGAACCATGTCATCTGCAAAAAGCAAAGAAGAGAACCTGAAGATTTTTAACCAGTCCCTCTCCACAGCACCTGACATCCTGCCTGTGAAGACAAGAAACAGAATCAGTGAGTAGGGGCAGCAATGAGGGAATCTGACCTGGCCTGGGAATAAATGCTGTACTAAAATTCAGACACATCTGTTTCTTTAGTTGTAAATATCCCTTAGAATCATCTTGAGCAAGTTCCACTCCCACAAAATGCATCAAGCTACATGGTTGTGAACCTTTGGCATGTGAACATATGGACTGGACAGTTCCCCTTGGTACATATCCAAAGGTAAATATTTGATTCACGGTTCCATGGTTTGGATAAAAGCCAAATCAAATCAAGCTCAAATTAAACCTAAGGTTTGACAGTGGGTCAGATCCTCCTTTCCAACACCCTCGAGAAAACTCTACCAAGGCTGAAATGCCTGTAGATACTTCTGTAGTTAGACTCTATTACTAAATTGTTTGACTACTCCTTGTGGTGAAACAATTTGTTATAATAAAACACTAAACATTATGATGTTTTTCTTATGTTCTGGTGTGTATTGCCAAAATTCTGCTTTGCACGTAAAGGGTTAAATACTGAAAACCCAGGAGCTTTCGCTTAAGTGTTCCAGTATCAGTTATTGAAACTCTGACAAAGTTCAATGCCATTATTACAACACAAAAGCAAGAATTAAATCCAAGTCATCTTTAAGGAGAAAGCAGACAGGGAAATAAATATCACAGGAAACCTATCCAGGATAAGGAAAACATTAAGAAAAAAAAAGTATGCTTTTAGACAAGTTAATATGCTAATAAGCATGCTCTGTTCTGCACTCACTTTACAGAAGTCTCTCAGTTTGTTCAGTTCCCAAACCCTTCCTCATGTCTTCCTTTCTTCCTATCCGTCGTTATCAGCCTGGGTGCAGGCATGTGGACCGCCCGCGGAGAGGTGCCCACAAGGCTCAGTCTGCCTCCCTGCTTCCTTCCTGTCGTCTTTGCCTTTCTGCTTGAGGTCAAACATCATCAGGGGGTGTGATTTAGTCTGATAAATTGCTGCCTTATCCCAAAATGATAACACATACCCTGGCATGGCTAATCCGAAGAGAAAACAGCAAAGTGTGTGCTTAGAAGAATTTGCCACTCATATGCAAATACGCAAGCAATCACGGCAACATTTGAAGCTCTGGACGAACACGTACACCAATAAACAGAGAACTGCTTGCGACTCTGCTGTTTGTTGTGCTCATGTCTCCATGACGAAGTGGACCAATGAACTGTGTATGCACCTGAGAATATTTTTTCTGTGTTTATTAACTCTCCTAGATTGCAAACTGTTAATGAGAATGACACTGGAACCTGAGTAGAATATGGATGTGTGACTTTGCATTGGTGTGTGTGTGCAGGCGTGTTCTTGTCGGTGTTTGAATTGACACCGATGTCTAATGAACATGTTAATAAGGATGGCAATTATTGTTGGCAGACGAATGAAAATTGTTATCTAATGGGTCTGTATTTCAAAACAACAGGTTAGGGATGTTGTAGGATCACTGTTATTGTGTTTAAAGAGGAGTACATGAGTAATAGGCATTTGAACTGCCTAGATTCATCAAACTGATTAGGGTTCATATTGAGCATGTAAATAGCTTCATTATGCTCCTAAATTTAGCTAAAATAAGGCAATATTGAAACTGATACTGCTACAATTTTCAGAGGTGTGACATATTTAAGCTTTTCTTAAATATTACAACAATTAAAACTACATGTTCATTTTGCAGCATATAGCTGTGGCCTCACCTATGCGCTCCAATTTACCATGCGTATAATAACCAATGTGCATCTTTTCAGTTTATTCTGACTATTCTGTTCAGTAGCTCATGTTTTTATGAACAATTAAACAATTTTCACCATCATTTTTACTACCTGATGTTTATGTTCTTTTATTCTTTTAGTCATAAATCTTTATTCAACAAACTTATATTAATGTTTTATCTTTCAGAAATTGGTACTGGCCCGGTCTGTTGAATGTTGCAGGTGTCATCTTCATCCGTTGCTAAGTTTGTGGAAAATTTTAAATATTCACGTACCAATCCTACGCAGAGTTGAACAAGAAAGTATTTGCTTTACAAATGCAGAGAAAAATATAATTTCTAAATTCTGGCTCTGGCTTGTTAGCAAAACCACAATACATTACTGGTTTGACAAAAAAATTTTCACACACACCTTGTTGTGATACTTGTCAAAAATCTGAAGGCAACAAGAAGGACAATTCTTTTTGTTTAATGTCCTTTATTACTCTATCATGTACCAAACATTTTATAGAAGCAAGTTAAGAACTTTGCTGTAGTTTATGTGAGGAGGCATATTTAAATGCATAGGACTGTGCCAGTATTTCTGGCTGCTCTGCCACAAGTGTCAGAGCAGCATTAATTTCCTTTTACGCTTCCTGTTGTATATTTCTTAATGTTCAACATCATTCTGTCATGGCACCCAACTTGAGCCAAGTTTGAGCAGATGGCCTCATGTTTGACTCTAAAATACACAAATGTTTGTGGTTGGCTCAGCTACTACATTGTGCAGAGAATCGTTTAAGAGACAAGGAAACACAATATTTTATTGTATGTATTAATATCAATAAGGTCTACAGTGCACTGCAATTTCTAGGACCCTGCATGTTTTTCAGTCATTGAAAAACTCTCAGTAATATCAGGAGACATCAATAGTAGAGGATTCGTGTGAGTTGGTTGGTGGTAGGGCTGTGATTTGAATTTTTATCACGCTTGCCTAAGGGCAGTGGCATGAAAAAAATTGTACTTTTACAAATTATACCCAGATCACAGTGACAAGGTGGGTCCTTTCAAACAAGAATCACTTAAAATAAATTATAGTTTATCCATCCATCCATTGTCTTCCACTTATCCGGGGTCGGGTCACAGGAGTAGCATTCTAGACTTCCTTCTCCCAAGCCACTTGGTCCAGCTCCTCTGAGGGAATCCCAATGCGTTCCCAGACCAGCGAAGAAACAGAATCCCTCCAGCGTGTCCCCGGTCTTCCTCTGGTTCTCTTCTCTGCACACCCAGAGATACCCCAGGAGGCGTGCTAACCAGATACCCAAGCCACAAGTATAAGCTTAAAGCTATTTTTTTTCCAACAAAATTTTCTTTATTTAAAATACCCAGTGTGTTTAGCTAAGGAAAAAGGGATGTTATGAACATAAAAACTCCTCTCTGTCTAAATGCCATTATCATCCACACCTTCAAAAACAAAAAAAGCAGACTTATGTAACATTTTTCTGCAGATTCTTTACCTACACATGCCTATTAACTAAATGAATTTATGTGAATGAAGTGAAATACTTGAATTTCATCAAGGAGAAACTTGTTGGCCACAAATTCCCCAATGATGGAGTTTCTCATCTAAGTTGCTGTCACTCTATACAAGCCATGAGATCCTTTCAACAAAAATCTTGTCAACACTTGAATAAGAAATAGAGAAAAAAGAAACATTTGAAATATTGATTTTACTTCAAAAGGAACTAATTCAACTGAATTGAATCATAGGTTGTTAGTTAACTGAGGTGCAGAAGGGTGCTATAAGAGTCAGGACCTTGACAGGAAGACATAAGGTTCTAGAGAGTAAAACGGAAAGATGGTTCCTACTGTCAGGGTGAACAAATATATCAGGGGAGAGAATATTTGCTCGCTCTTTAGATGCCTGGAACGTCCCTACTGGTTTTATGAAGTAATTTGAATAACGTCACAAATTTGACAAAAACACATATTTAGAAGATACAGCATTAGGAGTAAAATCCCAAGGTTTTAGGAAACAAACAAATACTGTATGAAAACTATTCATTTGATCAAAAATATACAATAAAACAAATTTGAACTTCCTATGTTCAGAGGCACTGATAACGTAGTGTACCTTCACATGGAGGAGGAAAAACAACATAATGGTGAGGAGCAACACATACAACATCCTTCAACACCAGCCCAAGAATCCACTCATCATTCAGCAATGTCTGTCCAGCGGTGTCCTTTCAGTCTACATGGTAATCAACCACAGCACAAGTCCTTTTGTGGTGTTACAGTTTATTTCTGCTTCAGGTGTTAACTGAGATATAATCACAGCACCAGAACTCAACTCTGGTTAGCAGCAGACTGTCTGGATGACAACAGAGTGGTTAGCTGGTTAGCTGTTACACCAGTAGTATATCCGCCTAGATTCAGAAATGTTATTTAGCTGGTCAAAAACAAAATCCCGAAAGACTATCCTACTGTTCTTACTGGTGTGTGTGGGGGCGTGTGTGTGTGTGTGTGTGTACTTCCAACTGTAATATTACATCACATTATACAGGGGGACCATCGGAAAGAGCGATGGTGATATTGGTTTTATTCAGCTCAAGTCTGAAACATGGGAGGTTGTTTCTGTTGCTCAGACTTCGTTTCCAAGCACACCAAATTGCTTGCATGAACGGTCAGGTCAGTTGGCAACAAAGCTTTTTCTTATCTCAATCATAAGCTACAGAGAAGCACATTTCTGTTGCTTTTGTTCTATTCATAGAACAAAAGCCATGCATAGTTGCAAGACAGATTGCTGCAGATGTGAATGTAGCTATTTTTGAACAGTAACAGGTGATATTATGGGTGTTGCAAAGCCTCTTTGTGTCACTTTGGCGTGCCATGTACAGGAGAACTTGAGCAATGTGTTGCATGCTACATGGACGTAGTCAGCAATCAGGTCAAATTTTAAAATGTTAATATCTCACTTCAAAGCCAAGCAGATAAACTAAAGTTACGCAATTAGATTATTATGAATAAAGTACTAGCTCTAATCTTTCTGATACCTGCCTTTCTTTCTTAAGTAAGAAGATGCTTATGATTTATAAGAATATAGTAAGTGTTGTATTTTCTTTTTAGAGTTGATATAAAAACCTTATTAGAATTTAGTAAGCAGGTTCATAATAGCAAAGATTTAAAAACAGCAAAGCCTGGAATGTAGAAACTTTGCCCAGGAAACAAATGGTGGGTCTCTTGTGAGAAAGAAAGAGAATTAGTTCCATGTTACACCCTCCAGGCTTTGAGTTTGAACTTTTGCCCTTGTTAAATGAAAATATACACCTTTTTGTTAGCTTTATTAGAATGTAATTAGACTCTTAGGTAACATTTTTTATGTCAGTGGAAATAAAAAAATGGAGGTATTTGTGTTGAAAGATAAATCAAACGATCTAGTGTCCTGAGAGCTTAATTGCTGAGACCTTGTTGTGCGCAGGCTGGCCAGGGGGTTCCTAGACTTTGCACTAAAAGCAAGTTACTTTTAAGTTCACCTTATATGTTCACTATGTAGTCTTATAAAATCAAAAAGCATTAAAATGTGACTGACGTTTCTTTCGACTATTGAGAAGCAGCAATGATCATCCCTTTGAGCAAAGCAAAAAAAAAGTAATTGAAGAATGCGTTTCTAAGAAATTACATAGATTCTAATTTATTTCCTAGACTTGCACACAAGTCATACTGTGAAATTTGGTTTAAAAAAAAGATTCTCTGAATTAATACCCTAATGTGATTAGAGAACACAGACAGGTTTCAGCTCTGCTTGGATTTTTGTACACTGTGTAACTCACTCCATAGAATGAAATTAATTGAAGATGTACATTTGAAGGATATTAAAGGGAAGAAGTGAGGGATGCTGATTTTGAGCAAGGTCAGAAAATACAGTTTGTTTGTTGTTTTTTTTTATATTTCAGATTTATTAAGCATGAAGCAAGATAAATGTGTAGTGCCTCTCTTTAAGGCTGCAGTAGGTAACCTTTATGAAAATATACTGACAGTATAATATGAGACAGGTGATCTATGAACAAAATCAAGCTCTTCTGCTTTTTCTCAGTATTGCCAGTGCTATTTGCAGAAATACACTGCTTGGTCAGAAACAACCAATCAGAGCCCAGAGGAGGGTGGTGGCACTGTCAATCAAGCTTGTGTACACGCTATAAGGTAAACTATATCTATGCTAACTGTAAATCATTATTTCAGCATATGAGTGCAGGCATCAAGCTTATTAATGTAGACTGAAGAAGAGAGCACACCACACTTTTATTAACTTATTATTTCATTATTTCAATGGTTACACATGACAACCCAATACAAAGGCTGAAAGAATGGATGGATACCATTTTGACCCTGTACAATTAATGTAACACTGGTACTTCAGTCACATTTAAACTAGAGATTTTTTCCCTAAACATTTTCTAAAAACATGTGTCCACTGCGATCAGGACACAGAATGCATACAGAAAAACATATCTCTTTTTAAGGGTAAAATCAGTCAATTCAAGTAATTCAAGTTGTCAAATATACAGTATGCTAAGGAGAAAAACACACTGTGCTCTAGAAAAATAGTCTATTCAGTCTGTTATAGTGGATACAATTAGTTCATAAACGTTTTATCGACTTCTAGCTTATACTGACCAACTCTAGAAAGAAGAGTTCTATAATTAGTCTAATTTCCAAGATTAAAAAAAGCCCCCAAAGCTATTATGTGTGCTGCAGAGCAATTACAAAGAAAGCATGTAGCACAGCTATTGACTCAAGAATATGCATACTGAGTATTGTAATTTAAAAAAATTACTTGTGCCAAGCAAACCAAAATATTCTCTAATTGTTAAAGAAAAAGAAATATTTTTTTTCTTGTAAAAAAGGAGCCAGTTAAATTTACTGTAGAAGAACAAACTCAGCACATTTCTGTAGTTTGCCTCAGGTGCTTCAACAATAATGGAGTTTTTACAAACACATTGGAGCTATGCTGAAAAGAAACAGATAGTCTACTTAACCTCCCCAGGTGCTTAAGAAGTGGAATACAGGGAAAGTGAGAAAAATGAGATTTTAGAATTGAATGACTTGACTACCCAGGGGCATTTAAAAACAACAACACAAAATCACTTTTCCTCTGTACATCAGTATCTTTTTCATACTCTGAAGCCTTGTTTCATGCCTTTATGAGCAATACTTTATGAGAGATCTTCGCTGAAATGTAAAGTTATCTTTTTCACATTTAGCTTGTTTATATATAAATAAGTGTTTTTCAAAACTATTGCACAGACTATTCATGAGCAACTGATTTGAAATGCAAGACCAATGCAGTTTGTTTCCCTAATATTTAGAGATGCTGTGCCTTTTTATTTAAGGATTACAATTTTTGATTTCATACAGATAAGACATTTTTACTATTTTCTGATCAGAGAATGAGTAAAATTAAAAATGTCTGATGCAATGATGTTGATCAACAAACCTAGTTCCTATCAGCAACATATTTGAATTGATTTGAATTTAAACTTGGATTAATTTTTTCAAATTTAAAGATCTAATAAAGAGGACAGGTGGTTATTTTCTTTTCATGTCTGTTTCATGCCTGCCTCCTCATTTTGCTCTTCTCAGCCCTTGTTAATTAAGACAGGTGAAAAGGAGCATTGATTAATGCCTTGAAATAGAATTACAAGTCCTGGTTGTTAATGAAAAAGTGAAAAATGTTCACTCAGCCTTCTTGAGGCACCTGATTTAAAGGTTTTTAGCTAATTTAATGACTACTATGAATCTACCTTTCTACCTTGTAGTTAGCTGATCAAGCAGGCATTGGCTAGCTATAGTAGGAGTTTATTCTGCTTTACTTACTGCTCATCAGATTTAAACAGCAGAGAGCATAAAAATGGGTATCACAAAAGCTGTAAGAACATTTCTATAAGATGTCATTTCAACTGATTATAGATCCCCAGTGTAAAAAAAGAAAAAGTGACTGTCCATTTTATAAAACTGAAAGCGCTTGAAGGATTTGTTCTTTAAAGCATTTTCAGAAATCCACAAAATTCCTGAATATCTAAAAATTTGTAATGTAATAAAGATGTAAAAATAAAAGTACCTAAAAGGAATGTTATTTTTACTGACAAAAAAGATGTAATCAACTGAAAGTCAGGACCACTACACTACTTTTTTTGGATAGACATATTTACTACAAATATTAAAATTTTGCTACCTTGCACAACTTATATTTGACAATTTTGTTTGGTGTGTCTTTAATAAGCTTAGCAATTAATCATAGAAACAGATAATTGAGCTACACAGTTGTGTGACTCGTTTCTATGATGGCAGTAGAGAATAAATGGGATCCATGGCCTTGAGTTAAACAATGCGAAACTATCCATCACCCGCTATTTGTCTCTTTTATCTGCTGAAGCCAAGCAAAGGTGAGATGCTCCCTTGAGACAGTCATAGATTACATTTCCAGGACACACACATATTCCCATGTTTGGTTTACTCTTGTGACACAGATACTGCCCCTCTCTGTTTCTCTAACAGCTTTGTCAGTCACTTTTCTATGAAGACAATGTCAGACTATGAGTTCGACTCATAATCCACAGCAGACAGCAGATCATCAAAATAAATGTCCGTCACAATAATATGAACGAGCAAAATGGTTACATTTGTAGGTCAAACATTGCTCAAACTTACTTTATATTAGAATTAAAGCAGCTGAATGGCAAACTGAAAAGGTTTAGCTATTGTTGCCTAATTTTTTGGTTGGTTTGCAACATAGTAATTGCTTCTGTGATCAGTTTTATTCAATTACTTGCTGATTCTCCCTACAAATGTAATGTTTTAGGGACTGCTATTTTGTTATTAACAGAATTAATGATATAAAACATCTTCTTACTGGATGCTTAAAGAAGTATTAAGTATTATGTAAAATTGACTTTTTGAGCTTTATGTCTTGTCAACATGTTATTAGCTCATCAAAAACACACTTAGAGTGAGTTTTTGCTTTGACTCTTTCATTCATGGAATCCTTGAATCTCCTGTAGCAGCCATTCGGTGGCGAATAAATACTAGCTCTCACATAACCCCAAATATTTCTACAAAACTCAATCTAGTTACCATGACAGTGGATAAACAGTTTTCCTGTAATGGTAAGTTGTTTTTCTGCCACTAGCTCGTTTAGCAGTGAGAACATGAGATTGACTGACAGCGCTAAGAAACTCCTCCTGGCTCTGATTGGTTGTTTTTGGTCTATACGAATCGGGAACAATGTATTTACTTAGACTGCAATAGTAGCTCAGGGAGGAGGTGGAAGAGATTGATCTTTTCACAGATTATCTGCCTCACAACATACTGTCACAACATAGTGACAGTTTTAACAAATGTAAACCACATAGCTTTTATAAAAGTTAATTACTACATCTTTAACTACAGTTTTTTTACTTTAGTGGACTATGGAAAACAAAAGTATCTTCTGTGATTTTATTTTATCCCAGTGCCTTTTAGGTTTTTCAAACAGGTCCAAAATTCAATGGCAGCATACTTCAGGAAGTTTTGAATAAATGGGACATAAATAGGGAGACATTATGTGAAATTCCCACAGTGGATAGGAATGACATTCTGCATCAGTTTTTATTGTAGGAGAGTTATAAAAAGAACTTCTAAGGACTTTCTGCTGCCACTCGCTGTGCAGTTTCTGAGAGCAGGCTGTGAAACCCTGGCAGAAATTTTGACTCCTCAACATCTTTTTTTATAACCAAGCTTCATGAAATATGTCTGCATTTTCAGTAATTTGAAGATGTCCTTGTAGTGTGTTATCATGCATTTATTATAATTTTTTTTTCACAAAATACTTAACTTCTACCTAATAACCTAAAACGTTTCAGTGTTCAATGTAGTGTGCTCAAACTAACACTGTTCTTTAACTGCATACGACTTTGCTGTATTTTTCTGCCCATTTTGAAAGTGCTGCAGAGCTGCAGCTTTTCAACAACTTTTGATTTTTCCATATTTACTTGCAAAAACAGGTATATTCGAAGCTTGAAAGTTGTTGGTGACTGCATAAATCTTAAGCAACACAGATGTTGAAATTTACCATTTTTTTCTTCCTCCGCTTTACTCTATTTAGTTAAGCATCTTGGGGCACATTATTGAGCTGCACGTGGGTGCGTGAAGAGAAAAATGCACTTCTAATTGGTAGTTACAGGAGACAACTCAGATGGCTTTTTCGGTGTAACTACAGGAGTGAAAATCATTTAGTACAAGATAATGATGTGCCTAAATATTTTAAAATCTGTCCCGGTTTTACATTTGAGTTTATCCAGTATGAAATAACAAAAGTTTTCGCTTCTTTTAGAGGAGCAGGGTTCTTGGAGTTTTGCCAGATTTAGTTGCAGTTGCCAACCAGTGTGATAAGAAAAATGTGATCATTAAGTTTAAAAAAGTGTAGTCTGCCTCTACACTAGAGATTGGATGGATGAAACAGTAGTGCACATTTTTATGACATTTGCAAGAATTATTAATTATTATTAAAATATTTGACTAACTAAAGTGTGCTAACCCAGTGGAGAATGTGGATGCAACAGGGAAGTCAGAGAAGCCCTCCTCTTTGGATTAAAGCCTTTTGGAAGAAATAACATATTCCAAAAGAAAACAAGAAAGTACTCCGTCCTCATGATCTTGTGAATTAAATGATTAAAATCAGAGAACTTTGGTTTTGTCTTTTGACCTTACCAAATGGGCTCAAGCAGCTGATTGTTTCGCTTTGGCTTTGTAGGCTTTATCATCATGTCATTCTTCAGTCACTGACACTACTAGCAAATTTGCATTAGATGTGAAGAAAGAGCTGTGAAAGTAAACAACAACACATAAAGGCATCACTGAAGTCTTTTGAGAGGAAAAAAAACGAAAGCCATTCAGGCAAGTTAAGTAACATGTAAAAATGTGTGATGCTCCTTCCTGCTTCTGGGTCTAGTATCTCCACCAGACATGAAGAGAGATCAGATGACACTGCTTACATCTGCTTAACTCAGATTAGCATTGTTAAATATTTCTAATTTGAGATGTTTCTCCATTCAATTAGGACAAGGGACACATCTAAAGCTTGCAGGACTCTGTCTGGCCAGTGAGGCTTGCATTTTGAGACCAAGGTCAAGGAGTGCAGTCACCTTAGAAGAGCTGAAACTATATTAAATAAAGCCGCTTTAGTTGCTAATAATTCTTTCTGGCAACTAAGGGAGTTGTTTTAAATGTGTCCCACTGTGCCTACTAACTTTTAAACCCACATCAGAGATTAATCCTCAGTCATATTCCCACAAAAGTCACAGCATGTTTTTGATTGCTTGGGATTGTCACCTCTTTACTTTGATCAGATATTCACTTCAGATCTGAAAACAACTATGGAGAAATAAAAAAAACAAACCACTCAAAAGTAAACTTTTCCAGTTGGAAAATAATGAGTCCTCATACTGAGAAGAATGTGTTGACATTTTTTCTCTCTCAAATAGGTTGAGAGTCATAGATAAAATCACAAATCACAACTCAAGTCTCCCTCTTTGTAATGATGTGATAGTGAATATACTGACAACGAGATTAGGTTGAAGCTTTTATTTGCTTTGAATCATTATTCTTTTTTAATTAACTCTCCTCATGTTCTACAATGTCTTGTTCATATTGCTCCAGTTAGACACTTAATATGTTTTGCATATACTCCCATAAATAGTCACAGGAACCCTTGAATGTAATGGTCAATATACTGTTGTCCTTTTCAGTAGAACTAATTAACATTTACAAAACTAACTACTGCAGTGTGAGAATAAAGAGCAATGATTTTTATATATGTGTTTCCCTGTACCTTACAATTTAAATATGTTCCTCTAAATTACCCGTGTGTGTGTATTTTGGAGAGTTAATGATTTTTCTTTCAGTCATATATCTATTGACTCAGTCCCATATACCACTATGATAACACTTTAACATAAAATTCCCATTGGTGTTTATTATAGCTTCATGAGTCAGTCTGAGCAGAAGAACCTCCATTTGGGTAATTCTTTTAGAAATAATAGGATACAAACACTGCAAAGCCACTATTTCTGATGTGCTTCATTTCATATTAAAGCTAATTTTCAGGAAAGTAATTTGCAACCATTTTGTCACCACGTATTGGTCTAATTGTCTGACTTTAAATCAAAGTGGCTGGCAACACCAAATGCCAACTTTTAATGAACATAACAACCACACTGTGCAAGTACGTTTGCGCACTCAGACATTTGTCTTTCGAAGCCTGTGTTCCTCGTGTATTATGACCACATTTTTCTGTTAAAGTGGCCAGTGCAATTTTTTCTTCTGTGTTTATCTTTTTAATTGTTCTCTAAATGCACATATTTGTGAAGGCTCATAGTACGCAAGGGAATTGTGACAATTGTAGCATTTTCAAGCTGAATAGTTCTTTTTAGCTATTGCTTTGTCTATGTAGCACAGCAGAAAAGTGGGACTAAGTTGCATAAAGGGTATGACTAGATCCTGAAAAGAAAACTGTAAGGGAGAAGTAAAAAGCAATAAGCGAGTTTATATACTGTAGTGTATCTATATGTGTATTGTAAACAAATGTATACAGCAAGTTTGCAAAAGCAATTTCTCTCATGTGCATAGACACACATGAAAGCTATGTGTCTTCCAGGGTTTAGCATATCAAGAAGCATTTCTGCTTATAATAATAGACTCGAGTAATAACTGCAGGTGGTGCACTTGGTTGTCATGGTGATGAATAGTCTCCTGGGCAACACAGGAAGTCCATCTGGGAGGAAATCTGAAAAAGGAAGTAGATAACAGAGATTGAGGAGACAGGCGCTACCTGATTTATTCTACTCATCAATCATTTTAAACTAAAAACTATTAGTTTTGTACTATGACTGAATGGGCAATACACTCTTTGGGAACAAGAACACATCAGTGTGAGTTCAGATTAAAAAAAGAAAAAGAAAACGAGCAAATGCGTTTTGTCTTGGAATGGGGAAACCAAAAATAGCAGTTCAAATTAGATCTAAGAACAGCAGCGGCAAATAAAACCGCCTAAGCATAACTCCTTCTTTATTCTTTCATTCATTTCCTCTTCTTTTCCTCCTTTTATAATCCACTTGTATCATCTAACCTTATCAGCCACTAAACTTGCAACACTAAGTTTTCTTTCTCCCCTACTTTCTCAAAGTTAAGAACTGAATTTAATGACTGCAATTATTCGATGCGTCATGGGTCATCAGAGAAAATTTAGTCTGACAGTGAACAGTGTCACAGTGATTTTTATGTTGCCTCCAAACATTTCTCTGCAACCTCTCTTAATGTGTACCACTTAGATATTGCTCATGCATATTTTGGTTTCTTCTCTTCTCACTTGCTGATTAGAAATGAGCTCAGACATCTTCTAACAGGAGGATCAAAGGGAATTTTCAATGTTATGCTAAAAATTGTTCACCCTGTGTACATATGTCTGTGGGTGAGGGTTTTGTGTGCTTGTCTATGATGTGACACACAAGGCTAATCAAAGGGAAAGCAGCAGAGGCTGCGACTTAAGCATAACGCGATTGTTGGCCAAGCAGGTGAAGGCTGTTTTTGTGATGAGTTATGCAACCTAGTTTTAGTTATTGGCACTTTTGTGCTTGTTGCAGGAGTTTTGGTTTTCAGCTTTTCCTTGAACTTTTCCACATTCTATAAAAGTCCCCCCACATTATACAATGGATTAACACAAAGTATTAAAGCATTTTGCAAACCTATCAAAATATGACTAGTTGCCCAAATATAAGCAACCAAAAGGCTCATGGTAACTCAAGAGGAGCTTCAGAAAGCCACGGGAAAATGGGGGAAATTTGTTGACAGGAGAACTATTCATTGTGAGTCCAACGAACTTTTACAACACAGTAACAACAAGAAGGTCATTGTTGAAAGAAAGCCATACAGTTGGCATGAAACACCAGAAAGGAAGATGCTCTGGTTAGATAAGACCAAAACTTCTTTATTTACGATTTATTGTTTCAAATCACATAAAAAAAGGTTGTGAGACTTGACACTAAGTTCACTTTAGGCCTAACTCTGATCTCCAAGCAAGTCAGGTTCTCAGTAAGAGTGAAGTGAATGCTCTTTTACTCCTTCATATGATTTATTTAAGTCTCTGGTTTATTGCCACATGCACAGCTGGCAGGTACTGTAATAGTTTTGATGTTGTTTCTTTTTATAAATTAAATTGTTATAAATCATTAAGTTGTAAAATACAAATGCAATGGCTGGTTTGATAAATGCTTTATTATAAATCTTCCTCTTTAATCCAACTCTGGTTCTTACTCATATATGAATGCAGCTTTGACAAACAGATTTTATCCATAGTGTGCAAGAGACAGGAGACTTGTTGATCCAAATGCAAGAGGACATTTTATTTTGAGCTAAAACCACTTCTCCTGGGATAATTTTTTTAATGCTCACTTTGTGACACATACCAAACATTTCATCTGACAAGTTGAAGCATGACAATGATGAAATCTGTAGTAAATTATATATTATTTTTGCACTGGGAAAATCAATAAATTCTAGGATAACTCTTTATATTGTGAGAACCTGCCAGCGAGCATTTGCTTCATCTGGAATTAAATGTCAACATGTCTGCTTGCTGTTGAAAAGCAATATTTTTATTTAGCTGCTTTGTGAATAAATAGCACTTCTTAGGCATGAAGTTCAGATATAAACTTATTCAAACAGGTGAACCAAATCTGAAGAAGTTCTCCAATTGTTTCATCTGCTTGCTTCATTACTTAATACCTTTTTTTGGCATTATTAGATTAAAAACTCTGTAATGCATTTAGTAAAACCAAGATCTACATCATCAATCCACTCCATACCTTTAGCCCAAAATGTTAAGCTGACTGGTATTTCTACAGCTGCACAGCTGAAACCACAAACTTGAAAAATCACAGGTAGATGAGAATTACCTGACAGAAAACTCTGAATAAATGCATGTAAACATCTTTAATTTTATGCTTTTTTACCAAACAAATGATATTTCCCCACCATAACAACCAGGGAAATAGTCACAGAATGTTTCTGCCTGCATGTAGAGGAGACATGTTGAAGGCTTGTTTGTAAACAAAGGAATCAAAGGATTTTAAGCAAACATGCAGCAAGAATTGTTCTCTATGGAAACTTTGTCTCTTGTGTTGATAATTATATTGACCCGTTAGGAGCAGAGCAATATGATAAGTACATGTCATTATGTGGTATTTTCTCTTAGAATAGTAGCAATGTTCCTACCTGTTTGCCTTCAACCACTCTAACCGAAGAACATCATGCTACCTTGAGCAGAAGCCCAACTTTAATCAACATTTATGCAAACTAATTCAGGCAGAATAGAAGAAGGATGTTTAGGATGTGGCTATCCAGGTTTGTCTTGTTTAAATGTTTATGGAGTGTATTTTATTTTCCTGTTACATAGATTTCAATTTTCTTTGCTGCTTAAATTCAAAAACATCTTCCTTTGATATGTAAGCAAACCTAGAGAATTTCTCTCTAGATTTAATTCAAAAAGACATGCAGGTTAGATGAATGACAAAGAGTATAACTTATACTGCTGTGTTCTGCCTTTGTTAGTGTCAAAGCTGTCGCTTAAACTGTAAATCAAGGCTGTCTTAATTAGTGAATACATATTTATGTCCCGATGGCATTTTTTTTTCTGTCTAGGCATTGAACGTAATCTTTTCCTCCCTTTTATCACCATTGTTCTTGATTAAATATGTTCGATGTATGAATGCCCTTGTGCATGCCTTCTTTTAAGTAGTCTCCTTATTTTGCACAACTGATACTAAACTTCATATGCATTTTAAATGCACTTTTAAATGCACCTGATCTCTGAACTTCCTGCTCTGTTCTTTATTCTTCATAACACTGTTGTCTAAAAACTTATAAAACCTAAAAAAAAAAAAAGCTGCTGTATTTTTACTAAAATGAACTCACACTCCAGATCAATCTTTAAACCAATTAGGTGAAATTTAAGCAAATTGGTTACATCAGATTTTATTTGAGGTAAAATCATAGAAAGGGTGGAACATTTTCACATCAGTCTTTTTAAAATTTTATTATTAACCATTGAAAAAAAATTGTTTTCTTTTTACTTTATAATTATCCACTACTTTGCACTAGTCAATCACAAAAAGCCAGACTGAAATACATTGCAATATGAGCTTGCAAAATGACTAGTCCTGAAGTGATCTACGGGATGTGAATAGTTTTGCAAGGCAATGTAACTTTAATTCACTTTTCTTAGTAATTTGAATAAGATACTTTTCTGAAAGTTCACAAGGTACTAAGAATGCTACCAAATCGTTCTTATATCATCAAAGTTTTGCTTGATTATAGACTTTAAAAGGTTTGCTAAGAAGAAGGTCGAAAGAGAGACCAGGGGAGAATCTGTGTGGAGTGGAAGCAGATATCCAAAGTTGGAACCAAGTGCTGACGATTGGGAAGGGCTGACTGTAAGGGAACTGGGTCATTTCTGTCACTTCTTGATGACAGATTTTGTGTCACCACTGGCCACCCTGTGTCACTCTGCCTCCTTCCTCTAGAGAGACTGACACCAGCGTAGAGACAGGGACTGTCACCAGTCTCAGCCCTTTTCTGGCCCTGTAGTATCTCTGTGTACGCCGGGGTGCATGCGCCAGTGCTTCTATCCCGTCATTTCAGTGTCACACTTGTTGTTGCTTCTCTAAGTGCATGTGTAAGGGGCAAGATGTGTGTACTGTTGCTTTTTTTTTTTTAAACTTTTTTTTTTAGCAGTGACACAGTGTAACAGCACAAGGCCAAGCTGGTCACACACTGACAGTTGTGAATTTTCCCCCTGGACACGTTCAGAGACAAACCTTCTTTGACTGGATTTACTCTGTCTTCATACCAAGCAGAAGAATTTTAAAAAATAATAATGTTAAGAGATATAAACAGGATATTGCCTTATCTTTCATCCCATGACCTAGGAAAATTGCACAATCATACTGTTTTATGCAGTCAAGAAAATAGTATGATTATCAGTTTTCTCATTAAATCTGATAATTAAGTACTAGTTGTTTGTGTAAGAACAAAAACATGGTGAGAACAGTCACCATCAAACCTACAGACACAGCATACATTTTTGAGCTTTATTGTTCTATTTTATATTGTAATGATTCTGTGTTTTAGTTCTGCTGGGGTCCATATGGTTATATGTTTATACCAGGACCGGAAGAGGAGAGAGTTCAGGGTTGGGTTAGCAGTGACGCTATCAGTTGAGTGTACCGGTTTGTTAATGGCGTGCTTGTATTTATTCTAATAAACCCTGTTTAATGAGACTACATCTGCTGTGTTGGCGTCATTACTATATATATATATATATATATATATATGTGTGTGTGTGTGTGTGTGTGTGTGTGCGTGTGCGTGTGTGTGTGAATTTGGACAAAATAAAACAATATTTTGTTCTATATGTGGGCACATTTGGACACATATACTGTCCAAGTGTGAATTTGGACAGTAAGTTATAACACGGTACATTCAAATTCAGTAGATCATTCTACGCTAATTGGTTAAAGGTTATCAACAGGGGGCAAGCTGACTGCATCAAGCCACTAACTTTGCTGGTCATCAACTCTACTGCATGAATTTGTGTTGAGCAAGCATGTGGGAAAAATGGAAAGGAACAACTCCCATGAAGAAACCTCCAGGCATGGGAGCTAGTTTGGCTATGTTTCTTTTTTTAACTGTTTTGACAGTCAGTCGTTTAGAGAGATGTTGGAACATGAGTGCTTGTTTGACTGTTTGCTGCTGCACCAATAATCAGACAGATCGTAACTTCATCAGAGGTGGATTATTCCTGAGATTAGTGGATTATTTTCCATTGCTTAGCAACAGATTGGGATTTAAATTGTATGTGCCATCTAAACTGAATCTCACTACTGAAAAAAACACATTTGCTTGTTTATCAACAAAAAGCCCTCAAAAGAAGATCCTCATTTCATATTGAGCTTGGATACAGCTAAGAGCACATCTAGTGGGATTTTAAGTTTAAGAAATTATGAGTAACAATGTTATGTCCTTTTATGATCTTTAATAATTCATTTGTGACGTCCAGGTCTTTCTAGCCCAACCATTCCACGCTTAAAGCAAATAACTGCTACTTAGAAATTGTCAAATACATAAATAATACGCTAGTGTAATTTAAAAGAATAAAAAATGCAATCTTAACATTGAATTTAATTATTTTTTTCACCTTTGTTCTTTTTTTTGTTGACAACATATCCATAGGCCTCTTTTATCGTCCTGTATGGCTTCTGTCTGAGTTTGTAATGTTCTATATGATGCCACATAAGGAGATGTTGATATCAATTTTGAAATAAACAAAAAATAATTAGGACAGTTCAATAATGTAGTGTACAGCGGCTGGATACTACATAGCTTATTTATGGCAGGAAAGCTGTGTTGAAAAAAACAGTGAACTTTTTTATAGTGATCAAACATCATTTGAGAGGACTGTGTCTCTGTGGACTTGTTTATGTTTTCCAATAAGTACTTATAGAAGCAGACCACTATATTTCTTTCAAACATACAAAGGATATGTACAAGACAAGATCTAAAAATTGCATTTCTGACAACAAACAAATAACAGCACAAAGGAAAATGCTAGATGTTGCTATATAGATCCACAAACCAGGAATTTCTGAATGTTGAGACTTTGGTTGTCCTCATTTTGTTACTTTTATGTTTGTTGTCAGGAAGGTCTGTTCACATGAATTATGTAATATGAAAATAATAAGATCCATTCACTGATTGTCATGCAACTATAAAGGGATAGCAGTGGATACTAGTAAAGACAGGGAGCATTTTTGTTAAATGCTTTTTTTTGTTTAGCGAACAAAAAGAGCTAGACATCATTTAGTGGGATCAAAAAAATAAAATAAAAACTAAATAAAACTTGATATAAAATGGTGGTTTACTGAATGTACAAGGAAATAACTCAACTAACTTAAGACTGACCTAACATAAGTCATGAAGGTAAATTGTGGTTCAGCCAAATCAATTACACACACAAGGCAAACACAGGTGGGCATAAGAGCAAACTAAATACAAAACAGCTAACATCTCCCTACAGCTGCCAAGCACCTGGTATAGCCTGATGAGCTGGCTTTGAGATTTCCCAGTCCTCATCCCTTGGCCCAGTTTTGCTCATCCAGGAAGCAGCTGACACCCGATAAAGGTAACTCCAGTGTAAACTTTAATTTAAAAAATCCACTTTAGGACTGTACTGTGTCAATATGCTTGCATTATACAGAAGGAATGAAACAGGTACCAGTTTTAAAGGTTACTATTTGTGATTATGGAATAAACCTTTATGAAGCCTCGATATCTTCCAGCAGTCTGTTTCAAGGGACACACAAAACTCTTTGCTGGTTTGACTGCTCAACTTGTCACTAGTATTTTAGGTTTATTGGGTAATAAGCTTTAGTACCTGAAGGTCTGCTTTGTAATTTGAGGTCCAATGCTTTTCAAAAATTATCTATTATATTAAAACCATCAATTCAGCAGATGAACTAAGACACACGTTTCTCCAAACCTTCAAAATAACAAGGTCCCTGACTCTGATGGTGCAACCCCAACAGATGATGGGAAAAGACACAGCTCTCTCAACAACAGACATATAGAATATCTGCAGCAACTTGCTGCAAACCTTGAAAAGTCCTATCTTCCTCAAGAAGTCCAGTCTGTTCAGTCTCTTCTTATAAATGGTTTTACTGTTGTGTCGTCAGTCCAGTCTGATGTCTGATGAGCACCGAGTTATTTATATTCCTCCACTTCTTCTCCCATGATGGAAATAGGGCTTGACCTGACCCTGGTCCTCCTGAAATCAACAATCATCTCCGTTGTTTTGTTTACATTCAAAATTAGATGATTGTTCACACACCATGCCACAAAAGGTGCCCACCAGCTCTCTATACTTCCTCACAATAATATCTTGTCTTTGCATTTTCGAATGGTTATTTGGAATACATTAGTTTTTCAATTTGTCTAAATTAATTGTTTGTAAGCTTAGAGTGTAGTGGGTTCACCAATAAAACTGTGAAATACAGTCCTTGATCTTTACACATACATATTCACTCTGGGCTGTGATATTACTATAGGTTTGGTACTGTTGGTTTTCATAGACTTCTGAATATGAGCATATTTAAATGCTGAATCAGTTATTCATATTGTTGCCAAAACATACACTGATCATGCTATTTCATGTTAATAGATACATTTAAAAGAATCTGTTGCCTTTTCTCAATCCCTGTGTTAACTGGTGTGTTGCATATCTGACTTATTTACTCCCACACTCTCAGCTTCTGGTGCTCTCCATGCTCCCATGACATTTTTTGTCATTCCTGTCCCTCACTTTATGATGCCCTCTCACCTCTAGCACGAGTCCTGTCTCTCATTCCCTCTCCTCTTTCCTTTTTCCCACCCCGAGGTGCTAAAGCCATAACAGAGAAAAGTGTTATTTCCAGCCTCTTTACTTTTCTCTCCTCTGAGGAAAGAAGGCTGATGAAGTGGTAACACCTGCTTGTGTGTGTCAGGTTGTGTGTGCTCATGTGTGTGGGTACTTCAGCTGAGGAGGGAGCATGGTTACACTGTATAAATTTAGATGTGATGAACACACTCTAGAGAATGAGATAAAGTCCTGCTTTCTTTAAAAAAATAAATGAATACAAAAACTTGAGCTGAAAACTTCTTAAACATGAGGCTCATGCATGCACACACACATTCTGAGCCGGTTGCTCTTTAAGAAACAAGAGAAGAAATTTCCAAACCCCTCTTCCTGCCATCTGTTAGCGTGCAGTCACAACCCACTCTCCCTTGCCCTCTGCAATCTGCTGCATCACACGCTGTCAATGACACACAGACACATTTAGATACACAATACCACACTCTGCAATGACTCCATATGCAGCATTAGCACCATGACACTCAGACATGAACACACACACTCTGCCATACACCTACACATATCCACTTCTTGCATCTCGATTCGACTTTCTCTCACTCTCTTTGTGTCTCGAGCCTGCGGACAGGCGGGAGCCAGAGCATAATGGTGATGCTTGTGATTGATCTCATTAATACTGAAGAGCAGACATGTTGGTGTATGGTTTTTATCAGATCTTCCTGGCAAACACAACAACTCTGAGAATGGCACCACAGGCAAAGGGGTGGCGACAGGTGGTAGGGAGTGAAAAAAAGGAGATGATACAAAGGTGGGAGATGAGAGAGAGAGGGACATATTCTGCATAATCACGCAACAACAGTTGGATAAAAGAGAAATAAGCAACTGCATTGAAGGGAAAGGACAGCATATTGGCTTATCTTTCAAGAAAATTACATTAATTTGAGGTTTACTTTTCCTCAAACAGACAATCATACAGTTGTTGCGATGCTTGAAAAGAAAAAAAAACACAAAGTATTAATGACAGGAGTATTTAGGCAGCACATGTGGGTAATGCCGTGCATTGGTCCAAATTGGTCACACTGACAGCTGAATAATACACAAGGACCAAAGATTATGAAAACTAAAGGAGTGCTCCTTATTACCCGACTTAATTGGCTGGAAAAATTGTCTATACAGAATAAAGCTACAATGGGCTTTGCTTGTATTTGTGTAGCACTTACATAGGATATAAAACCTGCAAGGTACTTAATTGGATACAGCCAGAGACTCAAGTTGGATCTGAAAAATGTCTGTGAAGAGAAATAGTCCTTAAATCTGCCAGGGGTATGAACTGCTCTGCGTCTGACTGAATGTAGGTATATTATTATTGTTTAGCTATATATGTTATCTTGGTGGATAGTATTTCCAGGTCTGTGTGCATTTTGAGGCTTTCCATTTCAATATCTCTTCTTGTACCATTTAAATGATCTCTATTTGGCATGTTGTTGTTAGCTCAGGCTTCTTGCTCACCCGTGAGCCTTCAATCTTAAACCTGTAGCCAATTTAATGTTCAGGTGTGATCTAATTTCTTATCTTCACGTCAATGTTTTCCTCCATTTTCATCACCTCCAGTTCTACTAGGGACATAGAGCAGCAAGTAGCTAGGGACAGGTAAAGTAGCAGCACCTTTTATATTGAAATATGAGCTTAGTTACAAAGGCTTCCACATGTGTTTAAAGTGAAAGATGCAGATTAATTATTTTTATTTAGTCAAAGTCCAATAACATAATTTAAAAAGGCAAACCCTTCAAATGCAATAATTAACTACAGAAAAAAATTACCATAACCATAAATGTTCATTAAAACAATCTGATGCTTTTTTCAAGGAACATTTATTTTATTTCATTACATTTTACTTCATTAAATTTGTCACCTAATGCATTTAATGAAATGTTTATTTTATTCATGCTTGAGGACCACACCTTTGATTCATCCCTGCTAGATACATTTCTTGTTCATGTCAAGATCCATATTGAGAAATAACAAGCTATTGTAATATTAGCTTTACAGTTATATTAAGAGGGTGAGTTTCAACCTTTAACACAATTATTTTGTTCTACCTTCTTCTATTGTTAATTGTTGGTCTCTAAGTTTATTTCTATATTTAAATGAATCTGTCCTTTGTGCCACACAAACTGTTTAAGCTGTTGGCTGATCTAAGAAAAAAGGATATTTTTTTTCCTCATTTTTGCAGAGAATGTAGCAATGAAGAGTCAGTGCTTGAAGCTGCTCCACTGGGAACAGTTGACAGCTTTATTCATTCTTGGTTATTCTCAATAGGCATTCCTATTGGAAGATTTCTAGGGAAATATGCAGTTGACAGACATGCATCAATGGCTTTTGTCATATGTGGATGACAAAGACTGAAAAATTTTCCTGAAAATAAAGTGTTTGCCAGATAAGCAAACATCTGTCTACCCATCTAATCTATCAAATTCTAACATTATACGGCTTTTACTGCACAACCCACCCAGCAAAACAACATGAAACCAATGCCTTAAAGCAGGGGTGTCAAACTCCAGTCCTCGAGGGCCGGTGTCCTCCAACTTTTAGATGTGCCTCTGCTACACCACACCTGAATAGAATAATTAGGTCATTAGCAAGGCTGGGAGAACTGATCTACACAAGGAGGAGGTAATTAAGCCATTTCACTCCAGTGTTTTGTACCTGTGGCACATCTAAAAGCTGTAGGACAGCGGCCCTCGAGGACTGGAGTTTGACACCTGTGCCTTAAAGTGTGCCACCAAATATGTAACAACCCTGCCAGTTTTCATTTTCTTTAACTACTTCTGTCGTGTCACAAATCTTAAACAAATGTGTTTAAGATTTGTTGTCACAACATAAAGATTTCGAACTTGATACTAGTATTACAAAAGATACTCTATGCTCTATCATTTTCAAATCTGCAGAAATATTTTTTTTGAAGAATATGTCTCTTTCCAATAAAGATACAACCAATTACACTAAGATAAGATTTTCTTCATATTCATTACTGCAAAATCATCAAGTAGGTGATCTAGACAGATATTTTTGCAGTGTAAAGCCGAACACATGTAATTATCACTACTGTCCAATTTTTCATTTTCTGTTAATTTTTTTTACATTTTTCCAGGTGATCAGTTAGATATAGCAGGATAGGTTGTGACAAGTTCTTACTGCTAATAGACTGTTTGTTTGCGTAAAGTGTTTTTACCACATTAGCCACTCATTCCTTCACTACTGAACAGATGAATTTCCTGTTCATTTGGCTGCTCAATTTTGTACATGATTGAACCATCACATGACACCACCTCTCCAGTTTACAGAATGAGAGGTCCATCTCCATCCCCACCACACCCCCAATTTAAATTTCCCACAATACCAAATACTTTCCTGAGAGCAAAGCTCCATGCAATGTTGAATCAAAGAAAAACATCAATAGGAATACAGCATAGGAAATTAGTAAGTGCAATGTTGTTGGTGCCATCTGTCTGAATGCTGTACTTAACGAATCAAATTTCCTCAGCTTTCAGGAAGTTCAGTAGTTTTTACGACTTACCCAATATTGTGTGCAAGTCATGTTCTCAATGAATGTGCAGATGCATTTTCACTTTGATTGTTCCAGCTGTTTATACTTTGCTAACTTTGGGAATGCTTCCTGAAAGACATCTTTTTGTCTTTCACCACAAACTAGTTTGTCATCAGCAGATATGGCACTTTAATATTTAGTTTAAGATTTCCCTATACAGGTTCATTGGGCCAAGCAGATGGGGTCTCCACTGTTCATATGGAGGAAAGCACAACTAATCACAAAAATGTACTTTACTATGTAGTGCAAGCAAAACATTTTCGGTAATCAGATCCAGAAAGAGTAATTAGTTCTCATACTGATTTGTTCAGCCAAAATTGTTTTGATGGTTTCAAATGTTTGCTCTGAGCTCTGGAGCTGATGTCGTGAGGGAACTGATCAGCCACTCACAGATGGATCAAGGAAAGTCTAGACAACCCATTATAATACAGATTCAAAATTGTTTCAAAGATAACTTCTTTAAATTCTGAGAAACACTTACAGTATTTTCACACTACTGTTTTTCTGAAACGTGTAACTCTTCCATCAAATAAAAGGAAGGTTCAAAGTCAAGTTTCAACAAAATAAGAATTACAATTCACAGTTATGATTAATTATGAAATATTTTAAAGCATTTTAATGCAAGAAAGACTTTGACATGAAATACAAGCATTCAGGCAAACCTTTCTAAACATCACTAATTAAATTATACTCCAGATAGTTAGGCAGTCTTGGGTTCTTGAGCTCCATCTATGCATCTATCTTTCTTATGTGTGCTTGAAGTAAACCCAGTGATCCTTCTCTGAGTCCCCAGCTACATTCTGCAACTGTTCACCAGGGATCCTGATATCTTGGTCTGCCTTGGGTTTTTCCCCAGTGGGACACAATTGGAAATTCTCCAAAAGGAGGTGGCAGAAATCTTCCTAATCCTACAGTCACTTCAATTAATTGCTTTCAATGTATAGGAGCAGCAGCTTTAGTCTAAACTACAGACTACATTTATTAAATTACTGATTATTTTTGACAAAATTTTTAGCCTGTATTGTTGCCTTTTCTTTTACCTAAGCTTTAAATCAGTACTGACTGGTGTTTTATTGAACTTTGTTTAATTAAAGATAAACTCAGATCCTACTGATGGAGGACAAAACATTTACTCTTTTGCCAGCAATAGCATTCAAAATTTATTAAAACCAGACTTTCAAATATATAAAGATAATAGCTTCAAAGGCTTTCAATAAGTGAAACATGTTCCAAAATATCACCTAGGACATTTTTGTTCTGTTTTGAAAAACACTGCTACCTGGAAGGGGATTTTTTTATCTTGTGCTAAGAAAGACTTAATTAAAAACCAACATTTCCTTAACAACTCTCTTAAAGTGAAGGGAAAGTTTTGAAAGCTTGAGCTAATACCTGATTGCTTCTTTAATTGTCCAGTTTGCCGTGTTTGCTTTTTTCAGCTTCATGAAAAGGTTACACTATTTTTATAAATTACTGATGTTTTTAACAAGAGCATTTTGAAGGTTTTGCAATCAGTGTGAGGGTATATGGGTCCTAATGAGAAAGGACTTTGAAGATGCAGTAAAAAAAAAAAGACCTGTTTTTACATGCTGTAAAGTGCAAGTCCAAGATGAGGCAGCTCAGTTGCAAATGACACTGTCACTGTTGCCAGGATACAGAGAATGTTGGATTATGTGATATTCAAGGTTCTTTTAAGTCCCTCCTATAAAATGTACTTTAGCTGCAGATAAAGCTGTACACTACATGGGTGCCCTTAACCATTCATCTTCAGGAACACATAATGAATCAAAACAAATTTCTGGATTATTTGAACAATATTATGTTAAGCTCTGAACTTGAAATGTTCATTTCAGAGAAGCAAATGTTTTTCAAATAAAATGTCATACAAATAATTTCAAGGTGAAAAATCTCAATTTAGGGCAACTAAAATTTTATTTATTTATTCTTTTGTTTTTTTGCTTGTTTTCCAAGCAAAAGAACAATCTGTCAGCCTCTTGAAGACCCACAATAGAGGTATATTCAGAAACAATATGTTTGTATGTACATTCAAAGAAGCATGTGACTCTAACTCAATGAAGTTGGGACTCGTATTACATTCCATCTTCATTTCACTGAGGAAATGAAAAGGAAATAAAGTAGATAGGAGGAAGGGCTGAAAAATATTCAGAAATATGACCTTATGTCCTGTTTCTTATGTATCTTATGCCACTCTGAAAAGCATGTACTCATCAGAGGAAGAGCCTCTGGGAATTTTCTTATGTTACAGGAAAAAAGCCTTTTTGCACCTTCCTTTGCTATGTCTCAGATGTGAACGATTAGATAAATCGTGGCCTCAAGTGAAAAAAGTTTGTCACACACCTGAACACATGAAGGATAGTGAAATAAAAGTGCATTGTTTGAGCTGGTCTTTGGGTGTTTGATGTCTTGTTTATAACCTTAACAACATTGGATTTTCTTTCTTACATTATTTGTTTAGACAGCAGGGAAACACTCAACCTCTCACCTCACTTCCAGTTTATTTGGCAAAGGGTAGAGCAAGTAACTCTAACCCTCAAAAGATATTTTCTAAATTCAGTCTTAAAAGATAACATGACTAACTAGGCACAAACAATCACTTAGCAAAATGCTAAAGATTTTACTCTGTATGTTCTAGATGTTTTTATTTAAACAGTGAGACATCTCACATTTGTTTTTACTGGATCTCAATGATGTGATTCATAACAATATTCATAATATTCAGATTCATGTACTTAATAAGAAAGTGGGATTGTCTTATACTAAGGTAAAATGGTTCAGATCATACTCGGTAGACAAGGACTGCTTTATGTCATTTAGCAATTTTGAAATTGAGCAAGTAAAAGTATGTTTTATCTATTTTGAGTTCAAGATAAGAGTTTATTTTAAAAAATTAATAATAGTAAAAACAAATTTGGCTTATTGAAAAATATGTTTAATGCCTGATTAAAGTTATTCTCAGAAGATACTTTTAATCTGACAAACAAGTCTCATACGTATGTATTGTCAATTAATAAACATGACTGTAGAAATTATTGTAAATACATACATTAAAAGCCAGGTTTGTGGTTTATTTCAACATTTTTTAGATGAAGGTGTCTGACTTATGCGCAGAAAAGCAGGGCCAGCCTGTGGAGAAAATGCTAAGTGGGCCAGCAGCCCAGGGGGCGCCAGAAAAAGAGGGGGGAAAAAAAGACTTTCAATATTCTTTTTAAAACTTATAGCTAATTATATAATTTCTTTATACGAAAGAATCTGCTCCAATGTAGCTACATAGCAAAGAATGTTAAATACTACATCGATAATGATACTTTGCTTAACTCCCCCCTCATTCTACACTAGTTGGTTTGTTCCTGCACTCTGCGCGCGCACTCAACGTCAAAGCTCGGGTGTGAGCTGTCGCGCGCTCTGCGCTCGGACAGTTCTTACGCAAAGCTGAGTGAAGCTGACACCCCACCCACCTCAAAAAATTCAGCAAATAGTCTGAGTGGTTAGTGCTCCGTTAGTGCAGGTTTGTGCCGTTAAAATTTTCGTTTGTGCAGCTTTCGTTTTCGAGATATTAAAAATTATATTTTAGGTCATCCAGAGTTCACCATCCCCCCATGTTGCTCCAAAACAAACCAAACTAGGCTACTTCGTTAGTGCTTCGTTAGTGCAGGTTTGTGCAGTTAAAACGGACGTTTGTGCAGCTTTCGTTTCTGAAATATTAAAAGTTATTATTTTGGCCGATGACGTCACCATCCCCCCATGTTGCTCCAAAACAAACCAAACTAGGCTACTTCGTTAGTGCTTCGTTAGTGCAGGTTTGTGCAGTTAAAACGGACGTTTGTGCAGCTTTCGTTTCTGAAATATTAAAAGTTATTATTTTGGCCGATGACGTCACCATCCCCCCATGTTGCGCCAAAACGAACCAAACTAGGCTACTTCGTTAGTGCTTCGTTAGTGCAGGTTTGTGCAGTTAAAACGGACGTTTGTGCAGCTTTGGTTTCTGAAATATTAAAGATTATTTTTTAGGTCATCCGAGTTCACCATCCCCCCATGTTGCTCCGAAACACACCAAACTGGGCTACTTCGTTAGTGCTTCGTTTGTGCAGGTTTGTGCCGTTAAAATTTTCGTTTGTGCAGCTTTCGTTTTCGAGATATTAAAAGTTATAATTTTGGCCGATGACGTCACCATCCCCCCATGTTGCGCCAAAACGAACCAAACTAGGCTACTTCGTTAGTGCTTCGTTAGTGCAGGTTTGTGCAGTTAAAACGGACGTTTGTGCAGCTTTGGTTTCTGAAATATTAAAGATTATTTTTTAGGTCATCCGAGTTCACCATCCCCCCATGTTGCGCCAAAACAAAACAAACTGGGCTACTGCTCATCATGAGATATTACATAATTTTTTTTCATACGCCAACTGACTTCACCTAAATTGATGACTGTGGCCTGCTCTGGACATAACCACAAAGCAAGCAGTTATTAATTTTGTATGTTATTGTGTAAGTTAAATTCTGCAGATTTTCAGCTGTTGTACAATGTGTACCTTCTTTTGTTTTGAACTTCAATAAAGATTTCGAACAAGAAGAAATTTGTCTCATTTCAAGAAATGTTTTTAGATAGTAATGTTTTCTCACCAATATAACTTTCTCCACAATAAATGAATCCTGTCAAGACAGGACATGCGGCCGTGACCGTAACGTAATGTGTGTATTTGTACGACTGTTCAACTGTGCTTTGGTTTCGGAGGTGGTTTCAACAATTATATTCACATTGTTGACTTACTTTCTGCTGATTATGCAGCAAAAGGGTAAAAAACGACAACAACAAAAAATCCATAGCTAACATGCTAGTTTCTTGAGCAAATAAAGTTTTTGCAGAGTTAAACCGGAAGTGCATGGCAGGGTCATTGGTTCAACAAAGTTCATCCAAGTAATGTACTTAATATTTAGTAAATATATTTTAAATGCAACGAGTTTCATTTCATCCAATTTCTGACATTAAATGTATATGCGTGATCTTCAAGGATTTTTAAAAGCACGTAAAATGTTTTGCCAACTTTGACAAAGTTCTCACACAACGTCAACTGTGATTGGCTCCACCCACACTGTAGCGAGTGTTGTTTTTGCGGAAGAGCAAGTGTAATTTCAGCCTCTCGTTGAAATTATTCTAGCAGTTTGAAAGAAATCGTTTTGAAAGAGTCATCTTTGGAATTTTTCCAACCCTGATTTTGATTTTTGAACAAGGTAAGTAAATTAATGTTCAGGTTTCATATAAAATGTTGACTCGATGCAAAGCAGAGAGGATGTATGCATGGATAGCTTACGGCACAAACCTGCACTAACGGAGCACTAACGAAGTAGCCCAGTTTGGTTTGTTTTGGCGCAACATGGGGGGATGGTGACGTCATCGGCCAAAATTATAACTTTTAATATTTCAGAAACCAAAGCTGCACAAACGTCCGTTTTAACTGCACAAACCTGCACTAACGGAGCACTAACGAAGTAGCCCAGTTTGTTTTGTTTTGGCGCAACATGGGGGGATGGTGACGTCATCGGCCAAAATTATAACTTTTAATATCTCGAAAACGAAAGCTGCACAAACGAAAATTTTAACTGCACAAACCTGCACAAACGGAGCACTAACGAAGTAGCCTAGTTTGGTTTGTTTTGGAGCAACATGGGGGGATGGTGAACTCTGGATGACCTAAAATATAATTTTTAATATCTCGAAAACGAAAGCTGCACAAACGAAAATTTTAACGGCACAAACCTGCACTAACGGAGCACTAACCACTCAGACTATTTGCTGAATTTTTTGAGGTGGGTGGGGTGTCAGCTTCACTCAGCTCTAGTAGCTGTAAGAAAGCATCATGTCAAAACGTCACAAATCATCTGGTGCTCAAGAAAAAGAAACAACAAACCGAGAAAGGAAGAGGAAAAACGTGACAGAAACAGAGGTACAGTGAAACTAATGTGATCACATTAACTGTTACCTCAGTTGCTTAGTAGAGTGTAGCGTTAACTTGCTGCGGTAGCATCTATGCTAACTAGCCAGCTAGCTAAAAATCAGCTAGTTTTGCTTGATTGATGTCATGTAACATAACAAGCGAAGCAATGTGGGTTAGCTAGGCACTAACCCTCTAAGTGTCCATTATATTGCCTTCATGCCAGTTTATGTTAACTTTGTTTTACTTCTTGCAAATAACTGGATCCAGAATAAGAAATACTTGTATACAATTTTTATTGATTATTCATGACTTTTTTTTTTTAAATTATTGCTGAAAACTGAAATATTGTAAATACATAAAAAATACAGTATATTTAAAACATAACATCACAGAATAAGAAACTCAAAAAAAACAAAAGAAACAACAAAATAAAGTAAAAATATAACAATCACTTTCATCTGCCTTGGACCAACACAGAAAGACTGCAGCCTGATTTCAAATTGAAAATGTTTGTGAAGGAGTGTGAAACGGAGGCCTCAGTGGTTTCATGCTGATCTAGGTAGCTTCTAATTGTTAGGAGCAGGTGATTTCTGTTTGGTTACCAGTTACAGGAATGTAGTTTGGACTTCTTGCATGACTGTTTTTCACAAGGGACAGGGAAATGTGTCAAGCCATTGAGAAAGTGTTAACACATGTACAAGAGGTATCTTCTGCTATGTTGAAATATTGATAATAAAGACTGAGTGGATTCCAGATTATTTAAGTAGGTAAAAACAATCCAGATAAAGTGTAAACAGGTAAAATAAGTCAACTGTGAGCTCATTACACAACAGTCACATTCTTGTCAATTTGTAATCAATATTGCATTCCCATATACTATTGAAATGTATTGCTTCATTGAATTCTGCATTTACTGTGATAATTTCAGTCTAATATAAATTGCAACTGAGAAAATTCATTGTGTATTTGACATGTACAGAATAACACATTTTTTATGGTTTTACTTTTATTTCTGGAATCTTACTCGTCTTTTCCTCTTCAGATGCAATATTGAGATATTTAAATCTCAGCCCTGGTTCTTCTGCAACACCACCAATCGCTCCTTCTGTTGCCTCCACCTCACATGGGCTCATTCTTGCATCAGAAATAAAGGCTGCACCAATAAAGAGGATGTGCTGACTGACCACATCCTCTGCCTAATCAGGTCAGTATATTCTCAATATTTTGGGTTTATGGATAACTAATATTTTGGTTAACATTGTCTTTCATAAATAATAGTAATATTTTTAAAAGAAATCAAAGTCTTCAGTGTATGCGTATGTAAATTGGTGTAATGATTGGGGATCCCAAGGAGTGGGAATGCCCAGGGTGCCAAAGTGGTTAGGGCTGGTCCTGGCAGAGAGGTTAGTTTGGTTGCTGGGAATATTGATGGCCTGGCAAAAGCCTGCCTGCAGTATTTCACATTCTAAACATTGAATAATACATAAAGTGAGACCATGTCGACTCCTCCTGTAACATGTCTTGTTGATGCTTTCTCAAAGTTTTATAGAAACTTTTCAAGACATTCTTGGGAGTGCTGCCAAAGTTTTAGCACTAAATTGTTGTTTTTACAAAGACTTCATCAGATGAAAAAAGCCCATGAACATAAATAGTGATGTAGCCCTTACTTGATCAATTATGACACATCTAAATATATAGTAATATAAACTCAGTGATTATAGAATAGAACAGCATTTTTTGCTGTAAGCCTTTCATTTGTAAAACTCCAAGCATTTTCTATTTTTTTTTCTAAAAGCCTCCTTTGGTAGATACTATGGCTCTGCAACAAAATGACCCCTTTGAATTCCCTTCGTCCCATCACAATTATTGTTGTCATTGTTCTACACATATGCATTTACTTGGCAATTTCTGGCATCATTGATGCTGTCTCACTGAACCCCATGGGTCAAATAATAACTAGAGACCAAATGAATACACTAAGTAGGTTCATGACAACAAATGTTTGTGTGTACAAAGGCAGAAAATATGACCACACATCTTTCACTCAGTGTGGATCAGATAAAAGCAACAAATGAAACTCATTCATTCTGAATTAATATACATATGCAGGAGGCTGACTTCCACTTCCATCTTTAGCAATTAATGGGTATACACACTCCCATAATTAATCTCTGCCAATGTATCAAGAAGCACAGTTTGAGACCCTCATTGAATGTCTCATCAAATTAGTGTATTTGTCAGACAAAAAAAATATTGTTTCTAATTATTTTAACAAGTAGCAGGAAAGAACATCTAGATAAAGGTAATTCATATTGGATTGAGAACAAAGATGGGCACAAAGTCATATGTTTTAAAAAATATAAAATTGATTAGAGTGTGATGAGAAGAAAAATATCATCCTGTGACAGTAATAAAACATTTTTGCAAACACTAAGAAGTGACATTGTGACTGGAACTGTTAGTTTTCCGTTTGAACTTTTTACTATTAGTTTCTGAAGGTCATCAATAAATGTTGTGTTTGTCTTTCAAAAATATTTCTTTTTTAAAGGATTTTTTATTGGTAGTGGCCTTTATTTTGCCCTAGAGTAAGGTAAAGGTAGGGAAGACGGAATAATTGTCCTGTCGACTGACTTTCCCACTTGGGCTGTGGATCTCTGCTGCTTCTCCATAGTCACTGGCTTCTTTCATTAATGCTAACTTTGCCAGCTGTCTGTACTTTTGTTGTACAGCTAGTGTATTGTTAGGCTCACTGTTCAAAAATCAAAAAAATCTGATTAATTCTGATGATTTAACAAAGTTTCACCAATTTTCACGTAGAAATTTTCTTTTAGATACTAACCCACACTATGAACGTCTGCACAATTTTATCCATTACTTGCCTGGGTAAAATCCTCAAAATAAGCACTGTTGTTATTGTTTTATCATTTGTAGTTGTAACATTGAACATTTGAATATAAATGTATTCATTCTAAATGGTCTCCATAAGGATGCGAAACAGATAAGGTACCATATGTGGTAGCTTTATTGACCTTGGTTTATATTTCAATTAACTTTTTAATTAACAACTGTGAGAAGCAACTTAATGTTTTTAACTGCATTTACTTGCAACTAAATTGGTTTATGTGGCCTGAATAACCTCTCTTGATGACATGTCTATGCTGGCCAACTTTAAGTGATTCTGGAGTATTGCAGCTTTGTTTAAGGTGTTCAAACGAGGCAATTGTCATTAGTTTGTTTTGTTCAGTTTAATGAACAAACAGCTAGCTCATTGACCTTTGACAATGCACATTTTTTTTTTGGTGGAGATTTAGTAGTTTTGTGTATATATGTGAGGGTCTCGGTGCAAATACTTGCGCTTCACTGTGTGGAAGGCTGATTGTGAGTGAATGTGGGCACATGGGCTTTTGTCTGTATCTAATGGGATGGCACAATAGTGGCATCTGTAACAGGCAAAAAGAAAGGATCTCAGATGGCCTCTTTTGTTTTAACAACGCATATGGTCGTATTTAATTGTGTTGCTTTGTGTTGGGGTACTGAATAAGTTCTTTATATTGTGTGTGAGACTTTTTGTGCGTGTCTGAATTAGCCTTGTAAAGCCAGTTTCATGGTCTTTTCATCAATACGTTCACTTGGTGCATCTGTATTATGATGGACATAGTCCATGGAGAAGTTTTGTGACAAGATGGGGGGAGGGGTCCACAGTGTTTGGGTAAGATCATGTCGTTGTGTGTTTTAGGGTTTTCTTGGACTCTGGTTAATATCCACAGTGCTAATCAAAACAAAACAAAAAAAAAAGCTAATCTGAGATTTAGTTTGACTGAACATGTCTGCTCTCTTTTCATTTTTCACACACTGATTAGAGCTATATATACAAAAGAGAATATCAGTCTTGGGGCTTGTGCTGTTTTCACTAAAAGCATTGACTGATACAGGCAGGTAAATTGTTCCCATGCAAACACACTATCTGACTACATTTCTTGAGCTAACCTCAGACTGCTTTACTGGATTTCACAAAGAATCCAACCTCAATATTTATTTAATGAATACATTTTCCTTATGGGCTTCATAGTAAGAACTTACGTTTTGATCAAGAATCAAACACTGGAAAGAAAAGGAAGATGTTTCTTTGGAATAGAGAAGAAGCTGTGCTACCACACTAACACCATAAAAGTAAGAATTATCAAAGCAAAGATTTTTTTTTCATTTTTTCTTACTGTACATGACATAGGTTATGTATCAGAAAAAAAAGAGATGTATCATTATATCTGCATTTTAAACAAAATACTTAAAGCAGGCCAATATTTTCTCATCCCATCTTATGTTTTTTGGAGGAAAAGGGGGAAAAAAACAGTTTCGCTAAGAAAGATTGTGAAAGAAAAGTTTTATTTTTCAGTTGTTCAGATTTTCCATCCTGTTTTGCATATATTTAGCCTTCAGCTGAGAGTTGTTAATTGGGTAAACAGGTAATTCCCAGCACAAGCCAAACGCTTTATGTGCCTATTTGTGAAAGCCTTTGTGTGTATGTACGTGCAGCCATGATGAGCACATTTGTGCAGGTGAATGGTTAGGCTTCATTTAGCCTTAAACAGCAGAATAAACAATGCTGTTAAGTGCACATGGAGAAATGAAGTTAAATGCTCTTAGGGAAGTCAAGAGGTAAGTTATGCATGGAGTCATGCATTATTGAACAGCAGCATTTCGAAGGTAGAGAAACATTATTCAGAAGGACCCAGAAAGATTCCTTTAGATGCCAGTAGCCTTACCATGCTTTCTGACAAAAACAGGAATAAAAGAGATGAGTAAGATAGTAAAGGGTGGAGAGGTGATGATATGCTGAAAAGCAAAAGAGAATGCATGAAAAATATTATACTGCCTCCATTTGTGTCAGGCTCACCAGTGTGTGACATGTTTCTCCCCGTTGGGACTTCTAGTCCTCCCAAACCTATCTACTTTTTTATCCTTCACCCATCATGCTGTCCACTTTTTATCATTTTTATCATTGCTCTCCTCCACTCCCTTTTAGCTGTCCAATCTTGTCATATCTTCCTTTCTTCCTTTGTCAGTCACACGTTAATATTTCTCAACTCCACATTTCTCACCCCTTTACACAAACACATGCAGACACAACACGTTCTGCCCACTCACTCCGTTTGTCTTGTAAATCTGTTTTATTTGGCAATGATTGTGTTCCAAACAGGGTTAAAGTTTAAGAAATATTTATCACAACTGGTGACCCTACAGTGCTCATTGTGGCAGTAGAACTTAAAACCAATTAGCCACTGCAGACATAGTTTGTCCCCCGTAAAAAAATACGGCAATATTTATGTTTATATTTATTCTTCATTTATTTTGTATTTTTTTTGTAAATCATTTTAGCCTTCAAATCTAGTCTCTTAACAGAGACTAGATTTGAGGTCTCTGTTAAGTCTGTGTACATCTGTGAGAGACATTAGAGGGGACATGATTGAACTGATTTGAACTTTAAGAATGTTTATTTGTCTTTTATGCGCCACAAACCTGGGACAAACCTCCAGAAAACTGCAAAACAGCTGAAACACCGAGTAACAGTGACAGACAGAATGGAACAGAACAACTATTGAAGATCTGCAGAAGTCCTAAGATGGACTGGCTCTACCTGGTAGGAGAAATATTGTCTACTTGGAAAAAGGTTGAGCTGTAAGCCAAACTACATTCCATCAATATACACATGCATACACATATATAATGTTTTCTGGTTTAATGTAGAGGATCAATCCATCTGTTTACTCACAGGAAAATGGCGAAATGCTCTTTTCCCAGGATGGACAGGAAATCCATGAGAACTGTATCAGATCTGATCCCTCAAGGCATTCAAGCAGGTTGACCATGTGAATGTTGCTACACTGACTTTGGTATTCCAGCTGGTCCACCTTATTATGGGAGAGAGTTTTCTTCTTTTATGAGGTGGAGAATATGGTATTCAAATTCAACTAGCTTGTGCATTTAAAATATTGACCTCATTCCATGGTTTTCCCCAAAAAACTGGCTAAGCCCAGTGCTCAGGCCACCAGGGCAGTCCACCAGTGGCCCACTGTGTTTTGTTGTATTAAGAAATGTTAAGTTGACTTATAATACACTGCAGGACACCATGCATTAACAACATACTGTATATGAGCAAGGAATGTTTATATATACTGTACACAAAACACAAAATTCCATGCTATTAACATATCAAAACCCCAATACCATAATTTGAAAAAGAAATCCATAAATTTACAATGCAGAGATAACAAAGTTATGCAGTTTTTGTGACCTCTCAGTAAATTTTCATAGCAAGTCAGTATGAAATTTTTTCATCACAGTGAGCTGCAGTTCACACCAAATCTGAAGGTAATATGATGAACAAGTAGCGGAAAATTGTTAGAATAATAAGAAGGAGAACATATTTAGTTGTTTTTATTGTATAATGGTAATCTGATTTACCTGCTATTCTGACTGATTGCAATCAGCAAAAGGTCCTTTGCCTTTGTAGTGGGTTTGAACAAAGGCTGCTGACATTTAATTGAACAGGACTGTGTTTTGTCTGTACTGCACTACACCTTTTATTTTTTAGTTGACTAACTATGCACATGTATGTTTATTTCTTTGTTCTTCACGGGTACTTGTGCATTTATAGTGGTAATTTCCTTAGGTAATGCAATGCAACCCAAATGCGTTTCACAACCTGTTAAGACTTCTTTAATAATAACAAAAAAACAATTGTAAATCAGGACTAAAATGCATAAAGTGAATAATTTCCTCTTACAACATAACAAAAAAGTATTTTATTACTTTAAAGTTCCTTTGCCTGCACATTCAAAGTTTAATGCATTTAAAATTGTCATCTCTATTTTAAGTGAAACATCCAGTTTATACTTGTTATACAAATATTGTCTCATGAAAATGACATAATATTCTGGGATGTTGTACATAGCAACATGACTCCCTGTGTAGTTATATATAACAAATTAAACTCTTGTTTAGGCTACTTTTTGTATGATGCACTACATTCTTACAAGACGGCAATGCCAGACACAATTCAAAAATAGCAGGTGTGTTTTAAAACCAATTATCTATTTTCATTGCTACACAGATAAACTGATAGACTGGGGCAAAAAGTAGATGCCAGACTTAATTTCTTCCAACATAAACCATTATCTCGTCAATGTGGTCAGTATTTTGATTTCCAAAATAAGCATTAGGCTGGGATGTACCCAGTTTTCACTTGCTGCTGTACAGTAAGCTCTGCCAAGTCCTCTGAGGAGGCCGCCAGGACAGCACGCCTTGGGATGAACGGATTAAGAAATTTTTGGCTCGAACAGCTACATTGACCATGAGCACAATCCATCATCGGACAATGAGAGTCACAGGCAGAATGAGGGCCTAGTCCACCATGTGAGCCTGGCATGGAAGCCCCAGGTGAGAGGTACAGAAGGCAGGGACTCGACAACCACACAGGGTCAGGATCCTTTGGACTTCAGGGAATTTCCCTCAGCCGCATAGCAGATCCTCACAGCTGCTATGCATTCTGTTGATTGTACTCACCTTATCCTGAAAAGGAAACCTGCATTTGCTAATCACCTTGCCAGGGTTTCTTTGTTTTTGCAGCCAATTGGTTTATGTTGCCTTACCCCCTCAAGTTTCTGTGCAGATTCTTTTGTGTTTTTTGCTGGCGCTCTTTCTGATCCCTTTTGATTTGCGTTTTTTTTATTTGTACGTTTTTCTTCAACAAATATTCTTAAAGTGTAACTAACCCCCAAATCAACTTTGTTTTTGCTAATGAACTGTCCAAATAGGTTATTTGGGCTTCTGTCTTTATGTTTCTGTGTGAATCTTGACATGGGTTATGATTTGACAGGGGGGAGTAAGTGGCTCTTTAAAGTGCAACTAACCTCTCCTTAAAAGCTGCGCCCCTAGCAACTCCTGTCTCACCATTGGGTGGCGGTAGTGAGCGGTTGTGCCTTGATATCTGAAAGCAGGGCTGTAATGAAATTGTGCCAAGCCCTTCAGCTGCCACCAACAGGAAAATTCAACTACATAGGCATTGTTTTACCGAAGTAGGCCAGCGGTGAGACTGTTTTAGGCTAAGTAATGCCGAACTGATATGACTCCATTTTATCTACAAGATTATTCACACCATCAAGTTTATATAGAACACTAAGATTAAATGGCCAGATGTTGAGGGTAATTGCATGTTTGTAATTGCTTCTCCTGTGTTGCATCTCTGAATTGCTCAAAGTGTAGACATTTTTCAAGGCACACCTCAGTTATGTTTAATCATTCATTTGCTCACTTTGCACCAGTGCACCTTCTGTTTGTTGCTAAATAAATGAAACTGACATTGGCAAGCTTTGTGGACTAACAACTGATTGTCTTACTCTTAATAATTAGCAGATACAGTGAGACCTCCATCCATTGTATCTCTGTATGATTTGTAGTTTATTACACAACTCTGATTAGGCACCTGAATATGAAGGTGTGATATTTATTTTGTCAGCCCATAACATTTCTAATAACATTTGGCCCTGTGTCAAACTTCCACTGCAGATCTCCTATTTCCAGTATGCAACAGGCACTTCAAGCTGCAGTTGAAATTTACTGTCAAGTCTTTATAGGCACCTGAAAGGTTTTGTTTGCCATAGGTGATCAACAACCGTAAAAAAATCATAGATTGCAGTTATCAGATATAGCAAACTCCCATAAATCTCCTGATCTTTTTTTTTTTTCATCTATGAGCAAAACATGTGGCTGTCAGGGTAAAATATTAGATGTGTGGGTAAAAGGAATGGCAGCCTCTTCTTTGCATTGCATCATTCTGTTTTTGTCTCTGTATTTGTATAATTCGTGTTGACTCTTTCCCCTTTTTTGAATTCACAATAGCTCCTGAAGCAGACTATTTGATTATCAGCATTTTCTCTTCTCAGCTGCACATTTTACCCCCCACATTTCCTCACTCCGTGTCTTGTAAGTTCTCCATTGACAAGCTCCCACTCTGTCCCCTCAGGCTAAGACGCACATGAACAGACAATATCACCCATTCAGCATCCCAAATCAAATTACCATGAACAAAACAGAGTGGTAATTTCTAATGTGTTTGTATATGAGCACACACTAAAGCAAAATCCTTTAGCTATGTCACTGAATTATTTTGACTTGCATACTGTTTGCTATGCTAAGTGAATTTAATCAAATATAGAATAACACTATGTATTGACATTGCTCAGATCAAATTACTTGTATAAGAAAACAAAAATAGAAATAATGGGTTTAATTCAATAAGTTGTCCACAAAGCACTCTTGAAGTAGAGCATGATGTAAAAAGAGAGGAAGCAATATTTTCTTTAGATGACACTTTTTGAGTGGAGATACATTATTGGATTTTGGATAGAACCAGTGTTGGTTTTTCTCCTACTACATTCGACTCATTATTTTATGTTGGTTTGTTTATTTTTCTCACTTTTTTCTAACCACCCCTGGTGTGCAGACACATGTACTTGTTTTTACCATAGAAACCAATACTTTGCACCAGAGGATGATTATTGTTGTTTAAGGCAATGTTCAAGTCATATTTGATTCAGTCAACAGCCATGGAGATGTGGAGTTTCATGTTAGCAAACCAAATACATTAAACACAGCTTCTCCAACACAGTTAGGCCCTGTGTCTCCTTAATATCAAGATGTCTGACCTTAGCATTTTTTTTTATTTGTGTGTTTAATTGGGGCAAATTTTATGGTTCTTACCAATTTTCTACTAATCAATTTGCCTGCTTTTCTCCCAACTGGCCAAAATCAGTTTCATACAGAATGTGGACAAGATGGTGTTACATTCAAGAGTGCTTAGGAATACAGGACAAAACCTGTCCTCTATGCATTTAAATTTAATTGTCATACACAGACCAGATCCATAATTCATGGGACTTGAGTAGGGCTACTTTTCAATGGAAGAAAAATAGCCCTAAGCTTTTTGCTTGTTACACTTTTACACTGTACACCGAGCAGTACATCTTACAACAAGAGAAAAAAATAAAATCTTTAAATTTGAAATCTGTGTGGCCTGAGGTGCTGCTGTTTTGGGTGCAAAGAAAACTTATTGTGCTACAAAGTTGTGTTGTTAATTTCAATCTGTTCCCACTTTTGTGTCTTTTCACAAAAAGGATATGCTTTCACATTGCCCAGAAAACTTGACAGTTGCATCACAGCTTTAGTGCTCCAAGGCAGTGCAGCCCACGGGTTCATTGCCAATGTGTTGCATTAATTAAAAAGTAAGTTCTTGGTATCCATGCATATTGTAGGGTGTGCTTTTGTCTCTACTGTTGTTGTCTCACATTGTCAGCCTTCATTAATAAATTTGACATTAAATTCTTTTTACAAAGCTGTGAAAATGTCACTTGAGTGAATCCTGCTTTATAATTTTTTTAAACGTTTACCCAGATACGCTGTCTATATCTTATATCCATACAATACTAAAACAATAGGTGTTTTAGTTTGACAGTGGTTCAGTCTGTACAATAAACATGATTATTTCAGCATATTGTTTCTAACCATGTTGTGAATGAATTTAAAACATCAGATATTTATCTGTTTAAACCTCAACCATAAATTTAGACAAGCTGTTCTTCCTGGGCTGCATGGCTGTATTCCCTTGCTACTAGTTATTTTAGATTGCCTTTAGGCATGGATGTTGCTACAGATGAAACCAGAAGTTTGCATACACTGAATAAAAATACACACACACATTTTTTTCTTACTGTCTGAAATTAAAACAGACCAAACATCTATTTTAGGCTTTATATTACGTACAATTACCAAAATTATTTTTGTTTTGCTAAATGCCAGAAGACTTGGCGACAACATTTTTTTAGATAATTCTTTGCAACTTTTTTTGACAAGAGCTTACAAATGTTTGGACAGTACCAGGGATAATAGTCTTTTAAACTGTACGACCTGGGTCAAACCTTTTGGGTTTTTGTTCTGCAAATTTCTCACAATATTTTTCTGGAGTTCTGGCCCATTCCTATTGACGGAAGTTGCTTAACTCAGTCAGGTTTGTATGCCGTCTCACTTGCCATGGCTTTTCAGATCTACTCACAACTTGTCCATAGGACTAAATCAATGGAAGAAAAGTCTTCTAACTTGAGGTAATTAAAATTCACCTAATCTTCTCTCATTACAAGTAAGCAAACAACAACATATTTAATCCTTTTTAATAACCAACATAAATACATATAGAGTAGGGATAACCCAGTACTTTTGTCAATATTGTATGTGTGTGTCTGTCCGTCTTTTTAGCTCTACTTGGTGAATGAAGGGCGGAATAACTTATTTTATGAGTATTTTCTAATAGATTGCTTCTTCTCTTTTGCAGAATCAGTCAGGGAGCAATTTCTCTGAAGGAGTTGTGCAGGGCACCACAGCACACTTCATGTTAGGTTTTATGTTGTCCAATTATCTGTAAAAGTGTTTGAAAGTGGGGGTTTGTTGGATATTCCAGTGGAAAGGAAACAAGTAATCTACATCTTCCCCCAAAATGGCCTTTAACCTGAAACCGTTTAGCATGATTCAGCAGTGTAGCAACCCTACCATCATGATTTCTGAATTCCGTGGTAGTGCTGCTCTTTCACCTTCTTAAAAGGGCTCTCTGCAGCTCAGTGCTGCACTGATAACCAGCACTCTCCTATCCCTACAGGCAGAATGAGGGTAAGAGAGAGACAGAGGCAAATATCCAAACGTCTTCGTCCATCAAAGGTAATGAAAGAAGCCCTCGTATTCTTTGATCACACAGCAAGGGCATCAGGCCCGCATTAGGTTTCTGAAATATCTCAAATGCTTAAAGCTTTATCTATTTGAACACACATGGTAAAAACACTTTCACACATTCGTCTGGATGCATCATGCGCAAACAAATGTGCATGTAAATCTAGTGCATAAATACTAGGGAGTACATGAAAGGCAAAGATGCCGTCAGTACTGTCAAAAGTGCTAACATTTCAAACAGAAAAGATAAGCAGATAAGGTGAATTGATTTTTTTTTATCAATTCTCTAAATTATGTTGACACCACAAAAAAAAACCTCCTGCCAGTCCTGCTCAATCTTTTTATTCAGATGCACTGGGTTCATCTTTTTCTTTAACTTATTGTTAATGTTAAGGAGCTTCCATCTGAATAGCTCCTCTTAAACTTTTTTGCATTCTATTTCTTTTGTGAAGTGAAATCTAATTTAAAACTCACTGACAGGACGAATGCATAAACAGAGTATGAAAGAGGCAGACCTGGAAGTATGATATATTGATTTAATTTCAAGTTGTCTCTTGGTTTTAACTATGAAGTGATTGGTATGACAGGTATAAACTAACAATTACCTTTTTTTTTTTACCATTTTTTTCCTGATCAGTTTGCATGAGAAAAAATGTAAGCATTGAATCAAAGCCACATATGTAAGGACAGTTTAGAGAGGCCAGACTGACAGTCATAAAACAGTTTTTAAATGGGGAAAAAGCTGGAGAACCCACACATTCACTGGCAAAACATGGAAACTCCATGAATAAAACCCCAAATTTGGGATTTCTACACAGAACCTTCTTGCTGCAAGGCAACAGTGTTACCAACTGTGCCAATGTGCCACTGAATAAATACATTTAAAGTAGTTAAAGAAGGTTGTGGCTCAAAGATTTAGTCAGTATTTTTTATAGGTGATAATAAAATGCTTTGGACTGTTATTTATTGCAAACGTCATCCACACATTCTTCTCCTAACAGTGTAGTACAAATTTGTCTTAGCTTCAGTTTTTCCAAATGTTTAAAAACTATTCATGCAATGCAATACATTGTTGCAATTTGTTCCTTCTAATGTCCTCTGTGACTCTTCACATGTAACTTAAAATGTAAAACATAAACAGAAAGCATCTCTGCAGTCTCTGTGTAACCAACTTATTTTAATATCAACCAACCTGGGTTTATGGTTCAACCATTGCCAAGAAGCAGCTTTAAAAAAAAAAAGAGAAAAACTTTCAAAGTGTAGTTCAAATGAGACAAAACTATGATGTTCACAGATAGAATGATCAGAAATGACTGTGCTTTTATTTGTCTTCTGCTCTGAATATAGTGTTTATAACTTCAAGGTGACAGTGAGGGGATTACACAAAAGGTAGGGGAAGACTAGAAGCTAGCTGGAGTGTATGGAGCAGTCTGAGAAAGTCTTGCATAAAGAAAACTGTTTTCCACTTACGATTCCTTTAGAGGTTCTTCGTTCAAATAAGGCAGTTTAAACGTTTGGTACACAGAGTGAGAATGTAGATTATTGCAATTAAACATAAAGAAATAGTAATAAATTCTTATTAAAGATATATTAAACACAATAACAGTGGCCTTGAAAGGGTTAGTTGTGGATCTTTAAAGAAGGTTGAATAGACAGATGGACGGCACAAAAACTGATGGATGCAAGAACGTTAGCACAACCTTTTGGGACTAGAGACGGAAATTAGATCCTAATCACATATTTTGTACTAAGAGATTATGCAAAAGGAAATTATGCAGAGGGGTCATGATTGCGCCCAGTTCTACTCCTACTCAAAATGTGTTGTATATGTTTATAAAACCTTTGGTGAAAAAGAAATGATAAACCTAATAGCACTCCAGTTTAATCTCTGTAAATGTTTTTTGAATGTTAGGTTTGTCGATTTATACTATACACCTTTGCCTATGCCCTTAAAGGTTTCTCTAAATGCTATAATGATTTGAACACAATGCAATGCAAGCGTAATACAAAAATGGTAAAACAGGAAAAAAAACCCAGATATATCTTAACCAACCCTGGAGGGTGTCCTAGAGAACATAAACAAAACAACTAATGATCTTTAATCAGTATGATATTTAACATGGTATTCTAGCAACAGTGTAGTATACTTCTGGTATGTTATGTATTGAATGCTTGCTGAGAAGTCAGTGCAAGATAATGGAAAATTGTAGAGCCTCGAGCCAGCGAGGGGCGTCCAATATTTCAGTTTCTGTCGGTACCATCATAATTGCAAGCAGCTTATATTCTTGTGAACTCTACAATCTGCGAAAGGAGCAACCATCCTGTGCTCCAGAGCTTCTTCGGCAATGCTGCAACAAGAAAAAAAAAGAATCAACTTGAAAGATAACCGTAGCTCTATTTAATGCTTCATTGACTTTATTGTAGACATTAGGCCAATCTGGAGCAATTCCTGTATTTATAGAAGGAAGATATAATACTATTCTTGTGCTGATGGCATCACGACTTAACAGTGAGCTCAAACCGATCTAATAAAGGATATTGTCACGTCTCATAGCTTTCGCTGTGTTCCTAATACTGCAGTAAGAAATCAGAAAGAAACAGTAATTGTTCTAAAGTAAATATTAGTAATATCAGACATAATGTATTTGCTGAAGGCATGTGCTGAATCCTGAATACCACGGAAACCAGAATTTTACATACACCACATTAATAGACATACTATTTTTCTTTCTCACTGTCTGAAGCCAAATCAGACCAAAGTTTTCCTGTTTTAGGTCGGTTAGAATTACCCGCATTGTTATTTCGACTTGCCAAATGCCACAATATTTATTGAAATAATACATCAGAGGTTTATTCATTGTCTTCAAAATCAGAAGTTTACATACAGAACGGTTGCTGTCTCACTAAACGATGAGGGAAAGCCCAGATGATGATGGCATGGCTTTGGAAACATCTGATAGGTAAACTGACGCATTTAATTTAATTGTAGGCACACCTGTGGATGTATTTTAAAGCCACACCTGGAACACATTACTTTCTGGTTCGACATAATGGGGAAGTCCAAAGAAATCAGCCAAACACAGTTCATCATTGGAAACAACTTTCAGATGCTTGAAGATGCTGCCTTTATCTGTTCAAACAATTATATGCAAGTATAATTGCATATCCAACAATCACACCACCCAAGAAGGAAACCAGGCTGTCCAAATCAACCCCAAACAAAAGTCAAAGACCATGTGAATATGCTAGCTGAAGCTTGTAAAGATTTTTTTCACACTGAAACATGTCATGTATTAACAAACTGAATCTGTAAGGAGGCAGCCATTATTCAAAAAATATATATAACCCTATCTTTCATTTGTTCTCATTACTGTGGCACTTGGAAAATAGAAACAGTTTTAATAATTCTAAATGACCTATAGCAAGAGGAATTTTATTACCTTTAACTTCAGACAGTGAGAAAAAAATGTGTACAAGTCTTTTTATTCAGTGTATGTAAACCGCTGGTTTCAACTTTATGCTCACCAACTAACGAAAACGAAGTAAACTGAAGTTAATATTTGACCAAACATTCTGAAAGTGAAATGTAAAATTTCATTCGCAGTGTGTGTGGTGGTGTGGGAGCATTTTCAGCTGGTGTAAGGTCAAAAAACATGGCTGATGATCAAGGGATTGGCAGCAGAGTTTTGGGAGGAGGGGAGAGAGAGAGGATATTTCATGGCGTGATTTCTAGTTGCACAGCTTGCTCTGGTTGTGATGGTGACCTTGCCGGGTGAGGGCTGACAGGTGGAGCATGGATGGGTTGTCTGTGAGTAGCTGATTTGCTTGTTGTTTTGTGGTATTAGTGTTGTATGCAAAGGGTTTGTGGTCTCCAGGTAAAAATGCTTTCCTTTACTTTGCAAAAAACATTAATTAATGTACTTTGTAGAAAAGGCTTTTTTTTGGTAAACACTACTTAAAGGCATCTTCTGTATGGAGAAACTATACATGTGAATTACTCAGGTTTACTGACCTGTTCTTTCACACAAACTCTTAAAAATGTTGAGGTCTTTTGTGTCCCTTATATCCGCTCTAAATTCCATTCCTTTTCATAGATTTTCAGCTGGATAGCAGTCAGGTGATTGCCTGAGCTGTTTTAACAGTTCTATTTTCTTTATCTGAAACCAATTAAGTATAACATTGGCTGTTTGGGATGTTTAGAAGTTCACAATTATCTATACAATAAAAGCCAAAGAGCTCAGTCTTTGCAGCTCTGACCAGACTACGTTCTCCCAGTATTTTATTGAGCATCAAAATCTTCTGTATCAAACTTTAAATATCCTTCAGTATCTTTTTATTTAGCAGTGGAGTCTTCTACAGCACGTATGCATAGAAATCATTCTATTTGAGTCGATTACTTATTATTTTCATGAGAAATCCTGTGACTTCTATCTGTGGATCTTGGACTCTTGAGTTTGCTTTTAATTCCTTTGTCAAAAATCTCATGAGGCTGACTGGTTTATGGTGAGAAATTGTTCTGTCTGCTTTCACTATGTGTTCAGTGGCACTCTGGAACATTCAGAAAATTGTCCATTTCAATTTCCTCATATGTTTTGCACCAGTAAGACCTTTTTTGTGTGTCTTTGCTTTTAGTATTTTGCTTTTTCAACCAGTCCTCTGTTCTGCAACATGTCAGTAATGACAAACATTTTAATAGCCTCCTGAGACCCGGGCTTTTGTTTGATGTGCATTTTTTATGTCTCCTTACTATTTGGGATTAGTATGACCTCATTTTAGTTGAAATTAAATTTTAGCTTTCTATGTGCTCTTGAACTGTGTCAAAACCAATGCCCTCATATGAGGACAATGGGTCTGTTTTTGCATATACATTTTCTCCTTGTCATTTGGGATCATAAGGACCCAATTAGCCTAAAAATGAAATTTTAGCTTTCTACCATATGTGGTTATCTCAAAACCCAATGTCCTCAGACGAGGACATTGGGTCTATCTGTGTGACGATAAGACCATGCAATCAATGTTATTATTTACATCTGTGTTTACAAAAATGTAATGTCCTCATATGAGGACGCAGGGTCTCAGGAGGATAGGACATTAGTAAATATAAAACAAGCTGATATTGATTTGCACATATAGCACCAGTAATGCTTCCTAAACAAGGGTGACCATATTTTGAATTCTAATATAGAGGAAAATTGGCCCAGTCCTGAAACACTTCAATGAAATAATCAACACTCGTTCAATAAATAAAACTGGGCTAAAATGATAGTAATTGAAAATAATTGGTTATTTCCATCTTTGTTTATGTGTTTAAATGTTTGCTCTGAATCACTCACCATAGGCATCAGCTCTGGAAAGATGTCAAATGAAAGAAAGGTGGTCATCACCTATTGTTCTGATGAAAGCCAGGACATTTTCATCAATAAATAAAATCCCCCCAGATGCCCCAGACAGAAATTGAAAAGTGGACATGTCTGAGAAAAACTACATTTAATCACCCTTCCAACACACTAACAGATATCAGCTGTTCTCTTGACGAGGATGTAGTTTGACAAATAACTTGGGCATTAATCTGTAATTTTTTTAAAAACAGTCTCAGAATGAATAAGAAACAGCATCTGTCAAGTGTCAGGTATTTATTTCTTCACAGAAGAAAAAGAATTTTAAAGGCAGACAAAATGTAACAGTTGCACAACCCTTTCATCAGGTTGACTTGCTCTTTGCAGACCTGCCTATCAAAAGTATTGAATGCTTCTATAAATGGTGCCATAGGACACACATTTTCTGCTTGCATGTTTCAGCACAGCAAGACTTTCTTGTTTGACATCACATTGAGTTTTTGTACACTTCAGAGAGATTTCAGGAAGCAGGACGTAGTCATAGCTTTAACACAAATACAATTGATCTTTCAACATAGTTTGCTTCAGATTGTCGTTTGGGGTCTGTTGCACTTACTTACTTATACTTATCTAGCTGTTATTTCCTCATCAAGAGTATTTCTTTCATTCTTTCATGTATATTTGAGAAATCCTTGACTCTCCCGTGACAACCATTTGGGGGTATCTTATCACTTGCTCTCAAAATGTGCTGCCCATTTTCACAAACCTCCTCCTCAGAGCTGCAGGTCCCAGCCAAGCACCACTCCCCCACTCAGCTCCTCCAGATTGCTGGCAGTAGCAATTAGCAAACACCTGATGGAACTTTGTGTCTGCTGAGTTTCTTATACAAACTATTTCTCAGTTCCTAAAATGGTTGTAAACCGTATTATGGAATAGCCCTTGTGTGTGTGTATGTGTACCTCGTCAGACTTTTCTACTTTAGCATATCTAGCACAGATCTTCAGAACACTGGCAGGAGAAAGGTGATGTATGCTGGCTGCAAGTTGTAATTCTATTATTAGCCTAGTTGTAAAAAGTTTAAATAGTTGGAACAACATTCTTCTTTTCTTCAGGCAACATGCACACGCAGCATGACGTTGACTGATAATCCCTCTGTATTGAACATAACAGAAATGGTATAGCGCGTTATCAAAAGTAGAAAAAATGAAACTCAACACTTGGAAATAGGAGGCATAGGAAGACTGGTTAATAAACGGCATGCGGAGAACATTTATATGGAAGACACGCAGAACTTGAACTAGTTACTTTAAAGTGTTATTTGATCAAACCATAATTAAAGATGAATAATTATTATTTACATAGATTTGTTTATTACCATTCAGAGATGTCTACCCTTTACTGTCAAACCCTTCTTCTCAAGAAATATTTAGGTCAGTGTTGCTTTCTGAACTAAATGGCTCAAACAATAGGGTTGCAGTCCTTCAGTAGGACCAGCTCCCTTGTATTACTTCACCTAGCTTCTTCCTCTAAAACTGCACACAAATCGCTCAAATCTTTGCTGAAATCCTCACAACTTCGTCTGCTTCTGTGTGTTCAATTAGTTGTTAATGGGTTGACTTAGCCTGATTACGTCACAAGATGGCACTGGCGTTTGACCCAGTTACTACCGACAAAAACAGTGACACTCTGGATTTACAGTATTCTGGGAGAAATATTTACTATTAAAAGATTTTCTGAACCCAGAAAGAAAGCACAGGAGTTCAACTTTTTAAATCATGTATTTTTTATTTTTTTGGGCCAGTGACATTGTAACTGGTAAATGGAGAACTTATGTAGTAAGCAGCGATACCCCTAAAAGTATTTTTTTTTTCTAAAAAGTTACTAAAGTAAATCTAGGTGGTTACAATCCACATGTGCTTCCAAATCATTGAGGTTGGGTGTTCCAACCACCTCCACGATTTTAAAATTAGGCAGCAAAACGAGTAGAAGGGTTATGTACTCTTTTGCACTTACAGCAATGTTAGAAACCCAAAATGTCATTTAAACTTCAAACACTTTAAATTTTAAAGTATATAAAACCAGGGAACATTTAGATTTTACATGCAGGAAAATAAGTATAAAGATCTGTTGTACACCTGAGTTGAAAATCCCAGTTAGCATGGACAGAAAACAAGAGCTGAAAAACAGCTGGCTGTTACTGACATATATGAGCCCAAGGGGCACAAAAACAAGTGCAAATCAAGCCACCTTCATGATTACTGTGAAGTGCCATGCTTGTGTTTGTCTCTTGCTGTCTCCAGCTGCACCCACAGCTGGAGACAGCATGGAGCCATGCCTGAGGTGGCCTAGCTTGACAGTATGTGGTCTGCAGCATGAACTTTTCATCAAGGCGTGGCCCTGACCTAACCAGGGTTAAAACTTGCTGCTGGCTAGATTAGTGCAGTGAACAACACAGTATGAGGAAAATTTCTCAACTGAGTCACCTGCCAAAATTAGGACACTTTTGCCTTGTCAAGAGCCGATCTATATTTACTTGGTTTAGTAGCATAGGAATATTTGGCTTGTAACGGTGTTTTATCTAAAACGCTTACACCTCTAAAGCAGAAGTATCCTTCAGAACATACAACATAAAAACATTGTTTTGTTTGTTTTATTTAATAAACGAAATAAAATAAAAGACAGATTAATGTCTTTGATCTGTTTTTGCAGATCAAAGACATTAAGAAAAAAACAAAAAACAGTGCAGCACATTTTTTCCCCAGTTTATAATATTCAGCACCACTTCAAATTATTATTCTTTTTTCCTTGATCAGTGTTTCAGTCAGCATCTACATAAAAGTGAATCATCATGACAAACAATGATTTGAATTCTCATCAGGCCCCAGGACTGATGTCATCATTGCAGTAATGGAGTTACCTTTAAGTGCCACATTAGTGGAATGTTTCTTTATTGTTAGAGTTATTCTAGATTTATGTATTTGTGCCAACAGTACATAAATCTACTTTTCAAGGTTGTTTTCAGCCAACCTTGAAAACATATTTTAAGATTGAAAGCTTAACATTTCATTATTTTTTTTCCATTGCAGAGGTCTCAAGGCTACAGCTTCATTAAAATGTTTTTTCTCTGATAGACAAATGCAGCAGCACCTTAATGCTCTTTTAGATTCACTACATATGTCTGTGGCTAAGTTGAAAATATAATACTTTGTCCTATGTATATTGCAGTGAACTATAGCATACACACCAGTAATAGACACAGGAACACAGGCCAGTAGTCACACTGGAATGCAGGCATTTGGTCATCTAGTTACTTAATTGTTTTCCAACCCTGTGTTTATCCAAGAACTATGTTTATCTGATGCTTATTGCTATAATACAGCATACTGTGTAAATTGATCCACATTACAAACTTATTATCTTATGATTCACCAGCTCTTTTAACATGGATGTTTGAAGTTACTGCAAGTATTGATACTGGACTGACACTGACAGATGGTGCCACTTTTTAAGTTATAACTCTTGATAATTGTTACCATAGAATATAAAATCCACCCTTTACACACTAGTTCTAGGTAATATGTGCTATGTGGAGAAAAAATCAATTAAATAACTGTTTATATCCAAGTACATCTTTGGCATCGGTGATAGCCCTAGATAAAATGTCCTTCCTAGTCTTCAAAGTTGAAGTTAAAGGTATCTAATATAGCTAGTAGTGACATTAGCACCACATACTTCAAAACTTCCATGGAAATCCTTTCTCTCTGCATTCTCTGCATTCACAGCTCTTAAACAATCCTAAAAGCAAAATATCTTGCCCTGAAGTGGAGATGCAAATAGATAAACAGACAAGGCATTTTAAAAGCAAAATACATTACTACTACTAATAATGTTATGGATATTTGAAGTGTAAGTTTTGCATTGTAAGAATTTTAATTTAGGTATCCATGGTGTTTGTAGAAAATTAAAAAACATATATATTTGTAGCGATGTGGGGCTAATCAAACAAAATTGACTGAAAGTTAGTCTTCCTAAAAGTTTTGATATCCTAGATATCTGTAATTTTGGGGGGGATAAATATATTTGTGTATAGGATTGTTTATAAATGTCTCCTCTGAAGACCCAGTCTACTATTTGATAAAACAGGCTTACAGTTGTTCTGTGCCTTTCCTTTTCTGCACACTACCTGTTACTGGCAGCAAAAGCAGAACTTGGATTCATTAGTACAGTATAAGCAGTGCTATCAATAATCATGGTTGTAGCTCCTTGCAAGTTTTTTTGTATGTACAGAGAAAATAAACTTTTTTCTTTCATATTTTTGCCCAATATGTACACCTTCCTTCCCCTTTACTGTTTATTCTAATAAGCTTCACTATCATTCGCAGACATTTATTTTGATCTTCTTTGTACACAAACATTAAAGACTATAAATGACTCCAGTGATGTAACAAGAAGTATAGTGGGTCCATTTGTTTCAGTATTGTCAAACTATTTTATAGTACAACATTTCTAAAAACATTTATCTTATCCAATACATTTATCCAATAAAGAATTTAAAATTCGCACTAAGCTATTTTATGTACTTCCAGACAATTCCTTTTGTCTTGAGAAAATGCAGAACAAAATGTCTTTGTTTTCTGAGTGGAGAGGGTTAGCTATGATGGATGCTGTGAACACCTTTTATTTTAACACAAAACTTAGATACTGAGTTTTGTGTTTAAAAAACAAAACTCAAAGCAAAATCCAACCTGAGTTCTGCTGCAGTTCATAAGGCTCGTCATTATTATTACCCCCTTTTGACTCTGGTAATAACAACCCTTTTGGGTTGACGAAGATGTAAAAACATAACCTTCGGTTGAATTTGCTCCACTTCTTTTTTTTTTTTTTTTTTTCCAATTTCCTTTTGTAGATAACTCTCACCCTTTTCTGGAAACATGAGGAGGGCAGAGGCTTTCATTGGCAGGGACTTAAAAGCTCTAGCATGCACGCGTGGCCTGGCCGGCTACCAAAACATACAGCAGAGTAGTTCAACTTACAAGGAGTCTGACTTGATTTTCTGCCAGGGACGCCATTACTCCAGATACTCCAGAAACTGTAAATAGTTTTTGCTGCTATATTAATGTTCAAAAGATTTTGAACCTTTACTCACAAGCTCATGTGACATTACCCTGATAGATCATATCAGAATAGAAGGCGACTTGTGTGTCATTTTGAGGTCAATGTTTTCTTTGATTAGTGATCTTAGTATGACACATTGCATGACAAGATCATGCAGCAATATTTTCTGTCAAGAAACAATATAAGCCGTTTATAATAAAATACAAAGTTAGCAACTTTAGTACTGTCATCCTTTCAGAGAGAAACTTACCGGTACATTAATAATCAGGAGTGTTGGGGTGAGAGCCAGTGACCCAGTTTTACATATTATAATGGTTTTGTAATTCAAATGACTTTTTGTAACCCTGAAAAAGTATTTGTTCAATTTTTTTAATTTTTTGTTACACTTAAAATGTTAATGTTACGGGTTAGGCTTAAAGTCACACAAAAAGCAATGCAAAGCAGCATGGGGCTACTTGGAAAAAAATTAACTTCTCATGTATACTCAGGGGATCTTTATTTGGGCATTGTACTTTTTTCTTCTATCCCAACTGAATGAATGAATTAACTTTCAAGACTTTACCGGTCACAACAAAATCAAAATGACACTAGTGAGTTAAATTGAAATTGTTCACTTTCTTGTCCTAAAAAAAAAAAAAAACTGTAACCACATTTTAACATACAGCAAAAATATTGTTTCCTTTTTTTTGTAGTTGTTGACAAACGGGTGTTTCTGCAAGAGTTCCACAGCCTGAAGGTTCAGAGGCCGTGCCAGATTGATGATGTTCAAACAGCAGCTGAAAGAGCTGTGAGGGATTTTATAGAGAGCTCAAAGGGTGACAGCTGAGTTGGGCTGACATGAACCTTGACCTAACACCTCTTTAGAATGTCAGCAAGCACACACACACTTGCACACATTAAAACGTACATCCATGCAGATGTACTGGGCCCGGTAACATTTGCACTGCATATAAACACATGCAGACTGAATACACAGACACAAGGTTTATTGCCACCTTTATCTCTTCCTCTCTCTTTCACTCTCTTTGGCAGACACACATCCACACGCAGGCACAGAGTCTTTGAAGGTTATGGCAGTAGTCTCTAATGTGATGCAGAGTCCCAGTACATATCTTTAAACTGTTTTCTTTCATCTTCACTGGAGTAGATGAGGAGATAGGACAACATGGATTTAGAAAATCACCAGGCTAGCAGGCTAGCTCATCGCGTGAGCACATTTTATCTCCAAACTGCCAGTTTTTCTGAAAGTTCTCTGTTTTCAGATAAACAGCTGCAGCTTTTTTTGATTGTATATAGATGTTTATTTTGGTCCCTCTTCTTCACCAATCTTGCCAGAAGCTTGCATTAGATACAGAAATATCATTAACTATTGCACTTGGAATTATAAGACTAACATGAAGAGTAATGAGTAAAGAATGATGAAATGAGGCCTGATGTCTTAATAAGCATGATTGTTCATATATTTTTCATGATTAAACTCTCTTTCCTAAGAGAGTTTGTTCTGAACTGGTCAAATTGTCAATGTTCACTGTAAATAAAACAATTGTTTATCCTGTGGCGGAATTAGCTTCTCTTTCAAAAGCCAAACACTAGATCAGTGTTGGGCAGCAAAGTACTTACACTATTGATTTGTGTTTCAGGTCCAAGTGTGAGCGATTACTGTTTGAATTTCAGTAAATACGCCTCTAATCCAAGGAGCTCTATAATTCTGCAGCATAGTGAGGGTGACTTGTGTCACAGAGCTCTAAATGGAAAAAATAAAACAAACAAAAAAACAAAGCTCTCTAACGTATTTTGACTATTTGCTCAAAGCGCAGATCTCATCATGGTTTGCATCAGAATAATTAGTCATTTCTGATCTTAGAATGTGAAGAGTTAGTGCACAGCTGCTGTTATTTAAATAAATAAATAATCTGATACAAAACCCGAACATGATTGGAATTGTGTTGAATGGTGATGATTTAGAGTCGTCATTCCCCAGACCTTTACAGACTACTTCTGCTTCCCCTTAGAGTACTAAAACATGGATGTTGAAGCAATTAGAAGAAGTTGAAACAAATCATTCTTTGCAAGCCACAAGTAGCACACATTCCTTGAGGAATTGCAAGTCTCAAGTCAATTCTAAACTCAAGATGTACAGGCAAGTAGCGAGTCCTAAACTTTGAATTTAGATTATTTTAGGCAAGTAATCTGACCAAATAATGTTATTAGAATTATAATAATTTTTTAAGAACTACTAGTGACACCCACTGTAACAGTCATATTTGTTTTCTTACATTTTTTTAAATCTCCTTTTTAAATTTAAATTTCATAAAATATTCTCACAATATAATTTAAAAATTATAATAATAATATTTTATAAATAATATTTTTATTTTACATGACATAAAAGTAGATATCTTATGTTTTTTTATTTGCTCAAATTTTTATCAAGTTTTATGACTCGATCATATCAAGGTTTGTTACTTTGACAAAACAACTCATGGTGTCTTTTTTGAATTGGATAACTTTGAAAAATTTCTTTCATTTTTTTACATCTTTAAATAGGTAATGGTGATTTGCAAAACCTTTGACCACATAGATGAAACGGCTTCTCTAAAGCCTCCATGATTTATCTTGCAAGACAGACACCCACACATTAGTCACTAACTGAAAAAAGAGCAGCTTTCTCCACTGCAGATATTTCAGTCAGAATCTCTCAAGATAATAACAGTTGTGTTCTCTCAGAAAAACAGAAGTAATGTCTTGTGATAGAAAACCACCCAAAAAGTATGTATTGGTTGCTTCTTGGTTCATGATTTTCAAATTGAACATTTCAAATTTCATGTAATTTCATGTAATTTGAATAACCAGCTAAATGCTCCCCAAACTAACAAGACTTTCTAGGTAAATAAACTAGATTTGATTAAATAGGATGCTCCCTGGGCAATGGTTAAAACACAGAAATGTGCAAAGCAGTAAAAATAATTCATAATTACTGCTAAGTAATAGAGAACAGAGAAATAGTTAAAACCGTTCAGCATGTTTCCCTTTTCCGTCATTGCATTGTTCAACTTGTAGAGGCTTCTAGCCTAACAAAATACAATATTTTTCCCTTGTTTGTGTTGAGTTAACGGATGGCACATATTGAACAATAAGCAAATATTCTTACTCAGTCTTCCTCTCAATCCCTCTTCTCTCTTATCAGCTCGCTCAGCTTTTTCATTAATATTCAAAAATTATTAATACCCTCCCATCCTTTTCAGTCATAAAGAGGATGCTGCAGCAGCAAACTACTAATTCATTAATCACATCAATATTGGTCACTGCTGGAAGTGTCGTTGTAATTAAGTCAGATTTCAGGTTCTGGGAGTGTGCATGAATTAATAATGAGCTAATCAAAAAGCACTTGGCCTGATTGTCACGACACTAACACCTAGAAACACGAGTGGAATTAAGCGTTATCTGTCCCAGCCTTATGGAGTACATCTGCATCTGTCATGGCCTCCAGTGGTTTATTGTTTTCACTTGAACTCCCACAATTCGTAATATTTTCCCCCTTGAAAGTTAATGTGAAAACTGTTTCCAGCTGATATCTTAAAAGCCATGGAGTATTAACAAGCAGGAAGATGGGAATCACTGGACTGAAATTCTCTGCTCCGCACATGTACACACATAAATTGAAGGGCCTTTTGTAAAGGAGAAGCATTTCTCTGGGGAAATTTCAAGAAAGAGAGATAGCAAGACATCTCTCCAATGTCATTTTATCCCCACGAGTGACCTTGTGAAGTACAGTACATTGAAAAGAATGCTTACTTTGATGTAAACTTCTTGGATATTTATTTTAATTGTCTTTGGGGTAAATGTGAAAACCAGATATGGTTTATATAGATTTTGGGTTACATTATTCTTATTTATAAATGCAAGTCTTTGAAATTCACACTCTGCCACTTGTGTGAAATGCATGTTTTTCCATTCAAATTTTTATTAAGGAACATGAAGAATGCGCATCTCGTCTGTTCACAAAAGGTGGTATAGTCTTATACAATCATCTGTTCAGTTTGTTATATTGATCTATTCAGCATACCATTCATGTGATTATTCCATCTCCAGTATTTAGTGTTGAAATGCATGTTTTTATTGCAAACAAAAAACAAAACAAAACATCCTATTACTTTATTACGAGGAACAAATAAGTCTCGACGGGGAGTAAACATGGGCTTCTGGACAAGTTTTTTGTTGTATTTAATCAAATGAGCTAAAGTACTATGCATATTATGAAATGTATTACTAGTATTTTTCCACAGTCAGGTAATTACTCTGACATTTAAGAACTTATTTATTTATTTACAAATAAACTCATTGCCTTTTGAATACATCTAATTATGTGAGCGAAATTTGATTTTACTATGCAGTACTTCTGTGAGGGCCTCCCACATATGTTGGAGAACAAACAGCATCATGAAGGTGAAGGAACGCAGCGGATAAGTCCAGGATAAATCTGCGTTACCCTGAACATCTCACCAATCACTGTTAAATCCATCAGTGATAAACAAAAAGACACAATCCCATCAAATTCATCTTTACAGATGCTTTTCATTCAGATTGACCAATCTTCAGCTAACAATGAAGAAAACTTTTTATTTCTCTAGCTGTTCAAAGCTGTTAGAATCATACCTCAATGCAGGTAAATTGAAGTATGTGATAGACATCCAGGATCATGTCTATCACATACTCACATTTACATCTGAATTTTTATTTGTAATCAGAGCATGTCAAATAAAAAAAAGTCAGTTGTTGTTTATTTAATACACTTTTGAAAATTGTATTCCTGTCCATCAAAGGACTAATTAGAATTCTTACAAATATATGCTCATGTTTGCCAGTGAGTTTGAACAAAAGTCAAACATTTATTGAATTTCATTCTGTTCTACATTCAAATTCATACATAAACTTGAGTTTTATTTCACTGTAGCTATACAGGAATTTTCAAAGAGGTGGTAGCATTACGCTCATTTTATGTTCAGCCTTCATTCAATTTGACTTCATTGTCTTTCCTGCCTTGGAAAAAGGATTTTTATAAACATTTAGATTACTTTTAATAAATGTGTCGTATATAATATATGTAGTGCATTGGAGTAAGGATCACAAGTCAATTTTTACTGTGGAAAGGAATAGTGCTTTTAAATTTTTTGTTTTATTTATGATTATGTTTTTATTTTTAGAACAAAACAGATTCAGATGAAGTCATATATAAATCAAATCTTCTGCAGAAACAATATTTTGTGTGTGTGTCTCAGGAAGAAATCCAGACAAACGACTTTGTGTTTGTCTCCTTGTCAGTCCTTTCTGAACGGATTTCTTGAACCACTTTTGAAAATTCCCTTGTGGAAGTTGCACCCATTCGGGACGAAGAGTGGATGACACGAAGCCATCTAGGGAATGAAACTGCCAGTACTCATCACCAATCCAGCTGCCGAACATCTACAATCAAACGTGATGTCAAAGGCATGATGCCATGAATGCTTGTGCTTTTCAAGCGACGGTTGGAAAGTACACAGGCAAGCTCAGAACAGAGGCAATCTCTAAATCTCATTTTTCTCTGTCCCAAAACACAAACACACACATGCTGTAATCACTCACATCTAGGTGTACCACCTGTGCCCCTCCTTTCCCTCCCAACCCCTCTGTAATCCACTTGAATGTAGCTGGATATTAGATTAGAAGTTATAGATGTGATTATTCGTCCCTGGGCACAGTCATCTATTTGCTGATTAAAACATGAACTGGGGGCCATTATGTAACTGCTTAAAGAGATTAAACCTAGTCACCCTCTTGGGGGCCTGCTCTCTGTCGTAACAGGCAATAGAAATAGCACAGGCAATGACACCTATGACAGTTTTTAGTTCAAATCTTTTTGGCTTTCACAACTGAAGCACCAAATAGTCAGAGAAGGAGCATGTGTGGAGTTTCAAGTAATGATTTATGTTTTACCTGAGCAAAAGAAACTTGAACCCATTGAGAATACTGTGGTTTACACATTGTATATTGCTTTGCTTTGTCGTCACATTGTTCACTCAACATTTTAACAACTAATAAGTACAGGGTTTGTCAGTTCATATACTCCCCCATTATCTTTGCACATAATACAAGTAATAAAAGAAGAAGTATCTTTCTATTTAAGTTTGGAGAAAATAAAACACTTTGGAAAAGAGAAGCATCTCTTACATCTCTGGAGACCTGCTTTATGAAGTCCATTTAATGCCTTGGCTAGCAGTCTCTGAGCAGCAGCCTGCATCTAGGATTTTCATAAAAAATATACCATTCTGGCTGAAAGATGACAGCATCCCTGTTAGCTATCAACAAAACTCTGGGGTTTATATCAGATATGTGTCACAGTATTAGAATATAACTTTGTGATTCATGTATTGAAAGGTGCAATATGTAACAAAAACTTTCCTTGCTGCTTGTCTACTTTGTTGTGTGGGAGAAAAGCTGTTAGCAGTCAGTCTGCTTGTTTATCCAGCTGGATTCTGAGAAATTGCTAATAGGGCCGCTCAAAGATATGCATAATTTACTTAAACAATTCTATTGACAGTGTGGTAAACAGTCTGTGGCACCGATGGATTTCTAAATGAAATGCAACATTTACTTTAATTTGAAAAAACAACTTTTGACAACTGAACACCAGTCAAATTATTTGTTCTTAGCCAAAGCAAGACGTTTTGGATACCTCTGGTTCCAAATTAGCTTAACACAAGGAATGTTACAGTTGTAGCTCATGTCCTGCTATATGTCTCTGAACAGCATCTTTGGAGGACTGATTTCACTTGCAGTCCACTCCTTGTAGATACTCTCCAAATTTTTGAATAGAGTTTTGGTTTACAAGCCCCCTGAGGGCTAATCTGTTTTTCTATTGTACATTTTTTACAGTACATTCCCTATTCTCATTATTTTTTTCTGCTGTGGATTATAGAAGACAACTAATTGGAAAATATGTTAACTTTCTGTGTGCTGTATGGTGATCACTGTAATGATTATAAACATGAATGTGGGGTTTTTAGCTTGGCTTTGATGATCTTTACTTTCAAAGAAAGAGCAAACTAGAAACAGCGTAACAAAGTCCCAAAAGAGTTGCAGCTTGAGGACACTACAGCAGATTGAGTTTCTTCCTGTTCACATATAGACATGAACACACAAAATTTAATTAGTCCCAAGACTTTTGCCTACTTAAATTTGAGGAGACATTTAATAACCACGTCTTCAATTCACTGTTTTGAAATTGACGATGCTAAATGGGAATGACAATCAAATTCTCAAATTTAATTCAGTTCAACAATGCTTTCTTAAACTCAAGCAGAGTTTAGACATTGCAGTTATTCTCATTATGTAAGTTTCTTTGTAGAGTCATTAATGATTAATACAGCTGTAGGCAGGAATGATTTCCTATAGTGGATGGTGTTGCAGGGAATCTGCTGGAGCTTCTGACTGAAGACACTTTTGTATTGAGTGACTATGTATGAAAGAAGATGATGCTCTGAGTTGTCCATTATGTTTCACATTTTATGAAGCATCTCTCTTTGTAGAATGAGTGCACTAGGCTCCAAAACAATCATAAGAACAGAGTCAGCCATTCTTATCAGCTTGTTCAGCTTCTTAAAATGAGGCATCACCTTGCTTAAAAATGCTAAAAGACCTACCACACTAATTTAATGAAGACACTCTGCTCAGTACATCACTGAGATGTCTCGAGTACAATCATTCAGGTGAATGCTGATTTTTTTTGCAGTAGCATAAGTGTACATACAGTGTAGTTTTGGAGAATATTATTATGGAATTCATTTTCAGCTAAAGTGAGACAAACCTTATTGATGCTGTACTGGAAATACAAACTAAAATATCGCTAGATCCACGGAGTACGGATAATAGTATGAATGTAGAATATTTTCTTTGTTTTACCACAAGTTGCCACAAGTTCCATATCTCACTTAAATATTACATTTAAGTCACCAGTAATCAATATCAGATATACGATATATATATATATATATATATATATATATATATATATATGTTGTGCTGCATATTGGAACTGCGAAGGTCTCATTGCTATCGACTAACTTGTGTAAGTGCTGATCTATAACCAAGTATGCCATATGTTTCTTGTGAACCTTATTGCTTCCCTATTCCCAATAAAGTGGCAGAATAAAAAGGCTTTTACAGGTCCCTGTGGTGTAGCAGCTACTTCCAGTGGTAGTCACAGAGCTGCAGGGCTGCTGTGGTGACAAATGGCACCAAGCACATATTTTACTATGGCCATTTACAATGCATGATCCAGGCTGTGCTGTTCAAATGACTGCGCAGCAACTCTGTCAAGAGTTATGGTGGCAGTAGGATTATGCGTGTGTGCTAGTGTGCTGCCCACTTACTGTACAAATATTTATTGAGCTGATTTAGTTAGTCATTTAAGCATTTAGCTGTTTTCTTTATTTGTGCACTATATATGAAGATGACACCAGTCATCCATGGTGATAGCCAGATTCAGGAGCTCCTGTGTTAGAGCATGCTACCCTAACCCTAACCCAACCCACACAAGTTTTTATTAAGCAAGATAATTAAAATAGATTAATAGTAACATATACATGCACTCTATTTGAAAATGGCCCTCTCTAGGTCAAATACAAGGTCCTCATAAACATTGTATCATAGTTTTAAAAGACTTTTTAAAGTCTGTCATGGTTGTTGGTTTCAATGTGCCACTTTAAAGATTATATATATATATATATATATATATATATATATATATATATATATATATATATATATATATATATATATATAGTAGTACAAAGTATATAACTTTTAGACTTGTATGCTGTGATGTGAAGCACTTATTGAAACACACCTAAAATTTCTCATAATCTGTTTATTTTTCATGCACATATCAAGTTGAAAGCAGACGTGTACATACACTGAATAGACACATACACCTGTTTTTTCACTGTTGATACTGGAGGAGATTTATGTATTTACCAGGAACATAGTTTCATTTTATAGTGCAGTCAAGTAGCTATGTTATTACATAAATTTGACTTTGATGCCTTAAAGTGCATGAAATATTCAAAGCAACTCTCCAGGTATGTTTTAGATGAGGGAATAACATCATAACATGACATAATGGTCAAAAAAGTTTAAACTTTAACCAAAATTATTTATATATATTTAATGTTACATTAACACTTGAACGAAATCTCAGAGATTTATGTATTATGTATATATTTAAAATTCTAAGTTTGAATACAGAGTGATTACCATAACTTTCAACAATGATGTCAACATGAAAATGCCTTTTTCATAAATATCAAGATTATATCTTTGAGGCAACCAAAATATTTGGGCCCTGAGCTTCTGATCCTGAAGGCTTTTGTGAAAGTCTGGCCCTCATTGCATGTTATCAAAAATGAAATTTGGCTAATTTTCCCACTACATTTATTATTAATTTAGCTGGAAACAAGATTAAATTCCATCTCAAAAGTAATAACAGACCACATCTTCATTATGAAGACCTTTTAAAAATCCAATTGTCTGGTTGTGACTCACCAATTAAAAATTGATCACATTTGTTATATTCATCTCTGCAGTGTTTCATGATGCAGCTCTTCTCTATAACCCACTTCATGGTCATTTAGACTGCAGCCTGCTGAAGGATCTCATTTTATGGTTATAATATTATGTTCTGTGTTTCTTCGTGAATACAGCATTTCCCCTTGTTGCAGACTGTATAACATTTTTCCCTTTTGCTTATGTGTAATGGGATACACTGCCTTCAGGGAACAAAACTACAACCTTGAGATCTTACGGTGTTGAAGATCTAACAGACATAGCCATGAGGGGGCAGAGATAAGTTGATGCACTCTCAGAGAACATATTTATTTTAATATGCTTTCTTTCCTGTTCTTCGTTTGGGTCCTTTGTTGAATATCTGGCACTCATCCATAGCCCCATCCTCAAATGACGCTTGAATCACATATTGGAAGAAAATTAAGGAGAGGAACAGAATATTATAATAACCACTAACCTTCACTAAACATGTTCCAATTTATCAAATCAGCTGTTTCTAGCTTTTAGGTACTTGAAAACATGAACTTGTTGAAGTTCATGTTGAACATCTTTACTTGTAGGTTCAACATGTTTTTTATTTTTCAAATTCCACCATAGCAATTTACCTAAATAAAACTCGAGAAAGTCTGTCATGGTTGTTGGTTTCAATGTGCCACGTTAAAGATTACATGAGTGCTTCTTGATAAGTAAGTCCATCTCGAAGATCTTCAACTCAAGATACTTGGGAAATATCCTGTAGTGATATATTTAAAGTGTTCATTTATGTTCATTCCCAAGTTCATTGAGACACTGGTTGGGTGTACACACCCAACTGTCCACGTTTCTGTATTAAAACCCCTTTTCTATTTGTAGTCTTATGTAATATTTTAATCTTTTAATAAAACTGAGTTATGGGTTTTCATTTTCTGTATGTCACTATCACCAATTAAACAAACACTGGAAATACATCACTTTGTGTGTAATGAAAATAGTGATTTCAGTTTTTTCAGTTACTTAAATAAATTACACTTTTGATTGCACTGTAATATCTGAGATAAAACTGTAACAGTGATTCTTGAAGTGGGACGAAATGGGTTTAAATTATTCCTCAAGCTTATGTATACAAATATGACAAATAATGTTTTGGAAATGTAAAGATGCTAAGGTGCAAGTTCCCAGTTGCAATTTTTTTATTTTTAATAGACCTGACCCAGAACTTTGTCATCACCATCTGACAAAAATAAATATAAAATTATTTTTAATGACCCTATTAGTGATATTTTTACTCAGTTTTACAGACAAATGCTTCTCAAGAAACAAAAGAAATGTTATTTAAAACAAAAAACAACATAAAGTCCATCTGAAGGAGTTGACACAGAACTGAAGGTGGTGACAAACTAGTGAGTAAAAATTACTTGATACATGTGAAGTAATGCCATTTATGTAAAATACATTAAAATGAATTAACTGCACAGATTTGCCAACACTCTCACTGAAAGAGTCACACCGTCAGCTAAAAACTCTGACGGAGTTGACAAAATGCCAAACTACCTCAATTTATATTATGTTATTCTGAAAGAGGCCATATTGTAGCTCATTAGGTCCATGAAATCTTTACAGTACACTAAAATTAAGCATTTATTTCACAAAATGTCATCAAAGTTTTGTATATTGTCAGTTATGATGTTGACACATCATGATTGTGATGAACAACTTAGGAATTAAATGGAAGAAAAAAACTAAAGAATAACATAAGCTAAGAACTGCTTAGTCCTCTTAGCAAAGGAAGAGAAAGGAAGAGGTCATGGGGTCCTCAGAAGTTCTGATGCCCCCCAATAATGCCTGATTTCTTTTACATTCTTTGACAAAAACTTGGGACAAATTTCAATTGAGTTGGAAAATATATAAAAATAATTTTTAATAAAATTTCTTGATACTTTTAGAATTATTTATTTGAATAATTGTACTTAATTTTCATAATATATTATCTTAGTATTCCTTTAATTGTTTTAAACTATTATAATGTATTGAGTTCTGCTCCAGGACAAGGGATTTTAAAGACACCATCCACAAAGTTTAAAATAAAAAAATATTCACCAAGCACCCGGAAAATATACATTGTTGTGCTCACATGGCCCAAGTTAGTTTAGTCAGATATTTAAAAAATATATATTTTGTGTATATTTTATTCAAATTTTGTGCTTAATCCATAGGACCTGTTTTGTCCCTCTTCTCAAGAATTGCCCCAATTTGGTCAAGCCTTAAAAAGCTTTCAGGAGAGCTCCCACACCGAGCTTTGCACTAACTCACACCAACAAGCAAATTAACATGCTTCGACAACTGTCCATTAAAGGTCCATGTCAGAAATTATTAAAAGTTAAATCGCTTGCTTTATTAGCGCGACGGAAGCTTTCCATATCATTGACGCACTGAGAGATTATCACAAACACGACATGTGCTTGAATAAAAAAAAAATATATATATATATATATATATATTATATATTCGATTTTTGTTTTTCACTTAAGTATGTCCGAGGGTAAAGAGAGTGGCAGCCTGAAGCGGAGACGTAGAAAGTGAGAGGCTCAAAGTGGTAGCCAGAGGGCGGTGGCATTTCTCTCTCTCTGCGTAAACGGAGACTGTGGCGGAGCGGAGAGAGCGCACGGAGAGGAGAGCAGCTTGGAGAACAGTGGCGAGGCAGCAGCGCCGCTGACACAAGTGGCGGGACCGAGCAGTCATTTCCACCACCTCTACCACAGCTCCAGCCGGCTGCAGGTTTCTCACAAACACTGGAACTATAGAGGCTTTACAGCCACACCACTGGCTTTGGACTTTATCTGCAGATCCTGTGCTGGAGTAGCGGAGGGGGGTTCTTATTTCCCCCCACCCACCAACACCATCGTGGACGGAGGAGTTGCGTGTATTTGTGCGCGTTACGCCGTGTCTACTCTGTAATGGGCAAAAGTGGACTGAGGAGTGGAGTAGCGCCGGGGGGCTCTTGTCTGGTGAGAATGTTCGCCACGCCGGAGATCCTGGTTCTTTTGGTGCTTACACACGCAGGAGTCGCTCAAGGTAAGGCACGGAGAGCGCCTTTTATAATTACACCTTCCCACGTTTAAAAAGTGATGAACACCCCCCTCGTTGCCGCATGCCAGAAGTAATTGAACCCATCTGATAGTTCTGATAGTTTTATTTAATACGAGTTGATGCTGATGAGTCGGTCAGCATCAGACTGCACGGGCATTAACGCATATTTTCATCTAATGTAACTTGTTAGAATAATTTCCTTTATTCCGCAGTTATTGTAAAAAGATCGGAAGTCTATGACGAATCCGTAGAAATACTTCTATGGATGATTATAATTTTCCCTCTTACTCAGTACGGTTGTTTTCAGTAACAAACAGGCAAATCCACTCAGAGTTTGCAGCTCAGACCCAAACTCTGAAAGGCAGCGTTCCGTTTCACGCTCAGGCCACTGATGTAATTTAGGAGCACTTTGCAAAAATACAGGCGACGCTCCGCTGCCCCGATTGGAAAACTGATCCGAAGTGGGCTTTAAGCTACAGGACACCAGTCAAAAAGCTTCCAGGCAATTACAGATCTCACAGCAACTCCGCCGAATAGCTTACTGCTGAAAGATTAAACCCTGTGAGGCTCCAAGATCAGAGAAGTTTACATGATGATATTAGATAGTATCCTCCAAAAAAGAGCTTAGTGTATTTGATGGTACAATGTCCGGATGGGGAAATTATTTGCTTTTGGTATATTACTGTGTCCACAATATATTCCCCCAAGTGAAGCATAAACGTGATATTGAAGTGATATTTCACCCAGCATCGCTGCTGGTAGTGGGGATCTAGGTTGATCGAAGAAACGCGTATAAACTTTCACCTATTTAGGTATTCCATTTCTTATTAGGTGAAAGTTGGAATAGTATTTTTTACTTATACTTTTTTTTTAAACAAGCTGCTTCATTCTCCACTTTTGCCTTGTAAAATGTCGGCCTTTTCCACCCCTGACCTGATCCTTTGCTTTGATATGACTATAATATTCCACTTGAAAAGCTGTTAAAAGAAAAATACACAGTAATTTGCCCTGTCCATGCTACAGGATGCAGTCCATAAATTGGTATTGACATTACAAATTGGCCAAGGGCTTTTGTGCTGCATTTGGGAAGTAATTGGACATTATGTTGCAGCTACCTTTCTCCCGTTGCCCGAGGGAGCAACATTTCAGCAACTAACTCCAGTATTCATTAGAGCAATTCTTCAATGGTTTGCAGCCAGATCAATAGATTGCAAATAAGAGACACATTTTGAGCAGGTGGAATATATGCGATTCTGACACCAATGTGCAGTTTAAAGCTGATAAGTTGGAACTACTTCTGTGCAGAGGAGCATTTCTCTCATTCTACCTTCATCTATAAAGGCTTTTTTTGTCTCCCCACTCTGTGTCTGGCTTGCCAGTTACGTTTTTGTGTATGTTTCAAGCAACTCGCCGTGTGTCTCTGAAGTTCTTTTTTTTTTGTGAGCACTCGTTAGTTGTTCTACTCACAAACACAACCTAACTCTTGGGAGGAGGGTTGTTTGGTGTGGATGCCTTTTTTTCTTGGTGCCTCATTGTGAAACTCTGCTCTCAAAAAGTGTAGCTATAGACTGCAAATGTGGAATGGGAAACAAATACTTGCTCTTGCCAAATTATTTCTCCTCCTGCGTATCTTACCTCCTCACCGAGTATCTTATGTCCTGCTTCTGCCTCCAGTTTCTACTCATTTTTTAAATATGTGGCCAGACAAGTTTAATAGCTAAAATCTTTGCCATGGTTGTAACTTATCATTAGAATGATAGTCTTTGTGAAAATGATTCTGGCACTGATTTAGATGAAAGTCCAGTGATGAAGCAGGGGGAACCTCAATCAATGTTCTAAGATGTTTTTTTTTTTTTTTTATGAAAACATAATCAATGCAACTTCATCAGATACAGTTGTTTCATTTCAGGCCATAAGGAATGCAATGACTGTGTTATGGATATGTTCCTGAATCGTGCTCCTCTTTTAAACACAATGGGAGGAGGAGTGATAGTTTAGATCCACTCTGGGCAGCTTGAGTGCATGTGACTGCTTTCTGTCTATGCCCCTCCCTCAAGCAGTTGAGCAATTATAAAGCCATTAGTTGAGCGTCTTTATGTTTGATGTAGGGTGAATGGGTGTCGCTGTACTCACACTTAAAAGTCCCTCTTGTTTAATATAATCACTGAAATGTTGAGTAGCCGCATTGTACAATTTATTTTATATGGGATAATTGGGAAACCCTTTGGTGTGTTGAGGTTTTATATCTATCCTAATAAGATCCAGACTGTAACATGTTGTGCTTTGGGCTTCTTCTTTTTGTAGAAAGCCCATTTTTTTCACAAGAGATGTTTATTTTCCTCTTGGACTACATAGCGGCCAGTTCACTGTAAACTGAGATGTGGAAAAAAATCAGCTTAGGCACTTGCTATGCTTAATTTTTTAGACCACATCTCTTTTGAACCAGTTTATAGGATCACTGGTGTTCAAAAGGGATATGGACTACAGCTTGGCACAAGAAGCTAAAATCCATGAAAACTTGACATCCTCTCTAAAAACACTTCCACCTATTTTAATAGTTCAAGCACCAAATATACTTTGCTATGCATTAATACACACTGCAGAAACCATCTTTTGTACTACAGCATAAGCTAACATTTTCAGTTGCTGCTTGATATATTGTTCAGCGGAAGTCATAACTTTGCAGTTCAGTAACATGTTAACATCCATAGGGTTCTGGTCATCGTTGTGTGGCTATTTATGGCCAGAAAGCATTTATATATTTTAATATGGCACAAGACAAAAAAAAAAATATATATATATATATATATATATATATTTTGTGAATTTGACATTTCTGACCCCTTGTTTTCAAGCAGTATTTTATTCAGATGAAAGGTAACTTATTCTTTTGTCTATGTTTATTTAAAAAAATAATTCTTCGGGGGTGTTACACATATCTCACTTGGGTCCCAGCTAGAGAACTGCAAGAAACATTTTAATTTAAATGGCTATCTATTTTGAGTCAAAAAACTGTAATAACTAAGCTACACCACAGGATGCAATAACATAAACACAATGATAGACTCAAAATTGTTAAGAAGAACCTATGCATTGCAAAAGCAGTGGTAGGCCAGTCTTTACCAAAATAAGCAAAACAATGTAATTCATATTCATGTTGGTAACTTTGTCTTTTCCTCTCAGAAATCAATATCTTCAGCTTACATTTGAAGCTTGACGATAACAACATTGGGACAAAGTGAGATAAATGGAGAAAAACTAAAAAAGAAAATGTTCCATTAATTGTGTTGTTTCCAGCTCTTGAAACAAAAGAGGGCATGTCTGAGGTGACCATCAATATCTCCATTTCTTATTATCTCCAGTCCACATAGAAATACCACTAAGTACTTTTTTTAGTTTTTTTAAATACACTCTTTTTAACCAAAAACGTATTTTTTGTGTAGATGGGAGGTGCAAACTGAACAGAAACTGTCTTATAAAATATTGCTAGGTCTGACATTTTACAAATTCTTGTCACTTTTTAACATAACACTATTCAAAACTGGAAAACCAAACCTTGAAAGGCACCAGGTACTTTCCACTGGTGCTATGCAAGCATTTCCCACTAGGAGGAAACCCAGGGGCAAACCCACAACTTGCTGGAGGGTCAATATCGTCCCTTTTGGCCTGATTATGTTCACTTTTCTTTGCAATGAATCCATAAAAAAATTTCATGCTTTCACATTACTTTTAGTCTCTTCTTTTTGGATGCCCCAGATATTTTTTCTGTAGTACTACATGTTTTCTACTTAGCATTGGCTGGACACCAGTATCAAGGTTTTAAAATGTAAGAAGAATAGAGAAAATATAGTGTAACTCAGCACTGCACCTTCCCACCATTCTCTTGTCTTTGCTTACAATAAATACAAGAATTGATCAATAAATAGCACATTTTCTAACATACACAGCAAGTGTTTCTTCCAGTTTCACAAGCATGCCTGAATGTGAATGTTGGCATCTGAAAGACTGCAGGCCATCACTTGAACAGACTGATTAATACAAATTTTCTTTAACCAAAAAACAATGTTTTTAAAATGTAACTAAATAAACTGGATTTTATTAGGATATGTCTTAGTTCGTTGAGTTCAAAACAAGTGTGATGATGCTGAAAGTGTTTGAGGTTGGTGTTTGTTTTTGAACTTGGCAGTTTGGGGACTGTCTTAGAGAACTCCTGTGGAGTGTGTACTTGCGGGTGTGTTTTTATGTGTGCATGTCTACGAACTTGGCACTATCGCTGCGCTCCAGCAGAGCTTGCAGGGTGTTATGGCATTGGTTTGTATGTATGCGCACACATGCGGCATGACGATGCTGCCAGGGCTACCATGCTGTCTCCCATTATGCTCTTATCCTGTCCCATGGTGTGGTTTATCCATGCAGGGTTCAGCACTTGTAGGGGGGACAGCTGGGAATTATTGGAACTAAATAGGACACTTTGATTGGTCGTGCTGCCCCAACTGGCAAAGTGCAATTGGTTGAGCTGGTTTTATGTAGTAAATTTGATGGCGGGCCTCTATCAGAAGGAGGGAGAACTGAATGAGTGAGGAAGGGAGATCTCTCTGGGTGGCTCGTACGGGCTTTGATCACTCCACTAGGACTTGACAAGCTGACTGCCTCCAATGCACACCCCTGCGCACACACACACACACTCATTTTCTCATGCACAGCAAGATATTTCTGCAGTGAAACAATGCTGCATTTTGTCCACATTCTCTGGGTGGTGTGTGAGCGTGCTCTGCATCTACGGTGTGTGCATGGACTCCCCTTCACAAGAGTGTGTGAAAGGAAGTCTTTGACTGTGTTTCAGACTCTCTCTCTCTCTCTCTCTCTCTCTATTTTTTCTCTCTTTTTCAGTGGACCCTCCCGCTGCGAGCATCAGCCTAGTGATTGCAGATCTTCCTTGCCCTTCCTGTCCTTTAAAAAGTATATTTCTGGTTAATTCATCCATGCATTTAATTGACTTTCACTTTTTATGTGACTAGTAGCAGGACATTTGTTGTATTTGCCTTTTTAATTTTATATCTGTATTCTTTTAGTCCTGTTGGCTGTTTAAGAGATTCAATGACCTCTCTTTGTGATTCAAGTCCGATGGCCTTGCTCGTCCCTTCATGGTTATCTGTTTATGTTTTACTCTCAAAGTATAGAAGTATAAACATAGCTGTATGGAAAAGGACGTAGAGGTTGAAAACTAGCATGGATCGCCGAAAAATGGGGAGAGGTTTTCAGGAATGTGTTACTATAGGGCAACTTGTAATTGTTCTGTCATGTCAACTAGTATTGGCGATGTTACATGACGTCCTACATGCTGTCAGGAGATGTAGAGAAAGAAGTGCAATTCTTTGTCACGCCGACAGGGGATACAGGTGATCTATCATTCGAGTTAAATGTTAGAATTTATTCTGCAAATGTGTTTCTATCTCTCCTCTAGTGCATGATTTTTTTTTTGTTTTGAAAAAGCCAAAAATCACATTAAGCAAGCTTAAAAACTTTTCCTTGAAACTGAGGACGTTATTTTGAAATTTGCATTTTCCATCAACCTTTGCTAATGCGATACCTCAAAATGAACACAAAAACATTGATTGAAGCATGGTTACTGTCCTCTTTTGCTGCGCCGTGAGAGTGAGTTGTCTGACAAATCTGACCACTAGGTTAACTAAGTTAACAATGTTCACCCAACTGTTGCCACTTAGCCACTTTGTTGCTATATTTAGTGACTCTTCAAACTGGATTCTCCACATCAGGCTTTTTAAAGATTTGTGTTTAGCAAGAAAACTGCAATCGGTGCATCGTTTGTCACAACTTGATATTCTGTTTTGTGGTACAAAAGTCCTGTTTTCTTTTTTTTGAGAAGATAAAACACCAGGTTTAAAAAAATACTTTTCAAAATATTACATTGATAAATGGAGGCTCTTTTCTTGCACTTCACCATATGTCTCATTCTCCTTTGGGGGAGAATCGAACACAAGAATGCATCCCTGTGTGGGTTTGTCTAAGTGAACTTGATTTTCTAGAGATGAGAAAAGAAAAACAGGGAAAAAAGAAAGATATAAATGCCCTAAAACTGATTTCCTGCTTCTCCTGCTGTTGGGCATAATCCCTTCTAGAGTTTCATGTAAAGATCTGGAATTATGAATTTTTCATGGCCCGTGTAACAGAAGGCCTCATTTGGTGCTCTCATTTCAAGGCTTTTTGTAGCAGTTTAGCATTGTGCATTTGTGCATGTGGGATGGTGGCAGTGAGAAAATGACACTTATTTCCAATCGATGGCCTACTATATAGTTCCCACTGGCTCCTTGTGGTCCTGTAGTGATAAAAAAATTAGCATATTTAGTTTTTTTTTAATATTTACAATAAGGTTTATTTTGTGACATGACTAAGTAAAATATGTTCTTTGGTCTGGTACTGTTATAAAATGACAGACATTTTGTCAAAAATATCACGTTATAGTTTTCATATACTGAGGTGTACAAAATTATTACCAAGTTCTCCTGATGTCACATTTTCAACAAACTGGAATAAAAAAACTGCATCTCAAATCCCTAAAGAAATCAGTTGGGCTTGGTGAATTACCGTCACTGAGTGCCAGGCTGCAGATTTTCTAACTGGTGTCCATGAGCTTACTACCTCACTCGTGTCACTTGTCCCCATTTCTCTGCCTGGCTCGGTTTCCTCATATTCTCTGGCCTGCTTTCGCTTTTCCCATCTGCTTTCTCTGACATTCTTCTTGCTTTCTAACCTTCATCTCGTTTTTAAAAATTATTTCCCTCCTCTATTGTTGTTTCACACAAGCCTGTTTCCCTTTTCTATGCAAATTTACTGAGAGTGTGGCCAGAACAGTGGACATATTGTTGTGCGTCTGAACTGGGCCTGCAAACAGCGGGACATTTTGTTTTTGTGTGCATGCGTTTGGTCATTGAAACTCATCAGTCAGCCAGAAGGAGAGAACTTGCTTGCACAAACACAAGTTGACGGCAGACAGACTAAGCTCAGAGAAAAGGAAAGAAGAATTGGGGATAGGTAGAGAAAACAAACTGCATTTCGTGCCAGCTACTTTCCATTGACATCTCACCCTGTATCTTTGCTGTGAGACCTTGCTTCTGTTAACTGCCGGCTGCTTAGGGTTTTCATGGTCTATATATTCTTTTTATTTGATCTTGTAAAACCTGCAGTAAATAGCTCAACTTGGTTTATTTGCTTCAAAAACAGGCAGCGAGCTGCACTTATGGGAGTCATGTGATCAGAAAAGGCATTTTTTTTCTTCCTGTGTGAAAACAGCAACTTGTGCCTCTCAGTTTAATCCCGTATTGTCTCTCCTGTGTCTGCCTCTGACACTTTTTGTTTGAATTTGAGCTAAAGATTGTGCCTGGTGTGGCTCCCCTTTTTTTTCCTCATGAAAATCTTAGCAGTAACCTATACATCACTTAGTTGATCAGTGGCAACTGTCAGGTTCGCTAAATGACTTAGGTTATAAACTATTCAATCTTACTGGTCAAAATTAAGTCTTGTAGCTTATCAATAAAATTTGTTTCAGCTAAAGAGTAATTCTTCACCTCACTAAGGAGCTACACCTTACACTTTATAAGGAAGAGTAGGAGAGTTTTTGTCAGTTTACTAAAAATTGCATTGAAAAACATAATTCTAACATTAATAAAGCAATATCTTCCCGTTACTAATGAACAAGTTAAAAAAAACAAACCTAACTTAAAATATCTAACAAGTAACATCAATAAAGAAGACAAAGAACTAGTACACAGTACTTGTTAACTTGGGTTTATAATTGGAGATATTTCTCTTTGAAACATAGCTGATTGAAAAGTGAAATGTTGTCAAGCATTTGTTTAATTTTTACATTTCAAGGGGAAAACTATTTTATGGTCTAAATTGTAGTTTTATGACTTAAAGGAAAGTGAAAAGGAAAAAGAAGGGAAAAAGCTGCCGAAGGGCAAACAAAACACAAAAACTTCTCAGAATGTTCTCAGAGATGTTTTGAGAACAAGGAAAGTACCTTTTGTGTCCAACACATGTTGTAGCATTAATTTATTGCTGTTGCAATCCAACAGGATAATCTGCCCTGTTTGGCTCGCTGGGGTTTGACTTTTTAGATAGATGAAAGCTTTTTAGGGTTCAGTTGTAAGGACTGGTTTCAGAGATTGCACTTCCCTCTTTACCTCATCAACCAAAGCTGATCAGCCAATCAAAAGTAGACAAAAAGATAAAACAACAAAATTTAAGTGCATCTACTGGTGTCACTGATGAAGTACACACAGAAATAAATACTGCACACTGTAAGTTTGGAAGAAGCTTTCCATTACGAGACAGACACAACCAGCAGATGGGCCTTGGTTGTGTTGGCATAGTGGTCTTTTTGCACGTTTGGGGCAAAAAAGCCTTATTTGTGTTGCCATGAATATGTGATTAAGTTACCATTGAGAAAGACACTATGTTGCAACAGGAGGTCCACAGAGCTGGGGCCCAGGTATTTTTGTTTCCACCAAAAGCTTGTTATGTATATTGTACTGTTTTCACAGCATGGGAGAGGAAGAATAAAAGAGGGGGAATATGAGGGCCAAGTCTGAAAAAACAGCAGTATAGGGTGATGAAGAAATAGTGGACTGTGAATTAGACAAAATAGAAAGAAAATCACATAAGAGAAGATGCTTTTCTCCTCTTCTTTTTATGAGACAAAGAAGAGAATTTGAAATTCAGGGTCTTTTTGATATTAAACAATGCGTCACTGTAAAAGCCCATTGAACTCTGGGTTGGTAATGGTTAGAGGAAGTGGAGGGAGTAGAAAAGGAGGGTGCAAGCAAGCTAAGTAGTGTTTGGAAGCAGCCTGAAAGATTAGTCTTTCTCTTCCTCATATTTTTCTCCACTTCATTCTTTCCCCTTCTCCCTCTCTTGTTTCCTTTTATTCACCTAGCGCCTTTCAGATCTAATTCTTCTTTTTTCCACCTCATCCAAGCTTCAACTACCCTCCAATCCCCTCACCACTCTCTGTAGATCCCAACAGTAACTTTTTTTCCTCCTTCTCCTGACCCGCTCAGTCCTTGCCAAAGCTGTCTGGTAATCCAATGATCCATCTAAGGGAATATGCAAAAACTTGAAACCATAATTACTGTAATCACCACTGTAACTTTTTACCTTCTCAGTTTACATCTGGGTTTGCACACATACACAGATGAGGTATGCTTGCTCCTGAAAGAGTACATTGTAATTCTGTAGGATGGCATGACAAGGGGGATTTAGTGTGTGTTGTACAATATGCTTTTGCTTGTCTGTTTTCCTGCTGTAGAAATGATGTAATTTACCTTCCAACTCTTTATGTTGGCATAGTAAAAATAAGAGTGCAACCAACACGCATAGAATACTCAAATATAACAGAAACTATCTATTCATCTATTGTCTGTACTAGCTTATCTTTGCAGAGTGATGGAGATGTCACTGGTGGCAATCTCCACCAGCTATTTGGCGAGTGGCAGGGTACAGCTTGTACAGATCACCAGTATATCGCAGGTCAACATAGAGGCACACAGGATAAGCAATCATGCACACACTCCTAAGGAGAGTTTAGAGAGCTGACCTGACAGTATTTGGAGGAAATTGAAAATAACCATTCACAGTGAGAGCATGCACTGTGACCCCCCGCAAGCTTTGGATGTTTCTCAAGTTGGGAAAGAAGGTCCTGGATTTGAACTTGTGACCTTCTTGCTTTGAGGCAACAGTTCTACCAACTGTTCCACTGTGCAGCCAGAAAACTTACTCTAAAGATTTTATTGTGTAGAAATTGAACAAAAGTATATGCAGACAGAAATATACATGGTAGTCTACTTGTGATGGTATATAAAGCTGGAATATTTTACTCTGTAGGTGACAAGATTACATGTAAGCAGTTTACTTTGATTCATTTCAACACAGCATTCTAAGTGGCTCATAAATATGGGCAGCACTTTGCTGAAAAGGCATGTTTCATACGTTTGGAGCACGGCTGTGTATGAATGTGTGTGTGTGCGGATGAAATGTCACATTGTTAGTTTCCAGAATTATCTGTGCATGCAGCATTTTTTCCATCCCCCAAAGGAATACAGGTAGGACGGTGCCAAAGGTGGAGATTGGAGACAAAGGAAAGAGCATAATGACTTTCCACTGTTAAAATCACGGCTTTGTGAAATCTTTTGTTTTCCTGTAAAATGCTGAACATAGAGGAGCAAAAGGAGGCAGCGGGATCAGAGGAACGAGGGGAGCAGCGTTAAACACATGGAAGTAGAAAGATATAGTGACTTGGATATGGGAGCTCTGTGAGCAGAAAAGACTGTCTGGATAGTAATTAATCTCAGTCCTTAAAGGGACGGAAGTAATCTGTTAAAGAAAAAAAGCCTGGATATGGACTTTTGCTGGAATTTGCAGTACACTTTTATAGAAACTATATTTGCATCCATTTCTCTTGTTTGGCCTATTAATAAATTATGATTAGTTAAGCTGTACTTAAAGTCCAGTGCCCCTTACTGTTTGATTCTAGGTTGATGGAACTCATCCATTATTGTGACTAGATGCAAAAGAAATAAAATTAGACAGGTGATTTATTGTACAGATTTTCTGTTGAATTAGTGAATTTCAATAATAGATTTTTTCCCATTGAGTCAATTTTTATGCTAACCCTGGAGCAGTACTATTGCTAGTTTTATAAATGCATGGCATTCAATAATTTGGTTTTCCACAGCCAGGGAGCAAGATTAGTACAATATCATTATGTTAAAACGTCTCTTCTGGTCAATGTTTGATATTCTTTTTTTTGCATTGCATTCTGAATTTATGTGGAGGTACGCAGAGTAGTGAAAAAGCTAAACTATAAGGATCATTGAGTTCGTCTCCCTGTCCTTACAAAAAGTTGTCCAGATATGTTATGTTAACAGCACTTTATGTTTGAACAGTCCTGATTCAGATCTGTGAATATAATTGCAAAAAAGGGATTAAATATATCATTTGAACCTAGATTTATTAATGTGACTCTGCAATGTCAGAAAACGCACTTCTTTGGAAAAATGTAAATGGTTTATACTCAAATTCAGATAATAGTAGTCAATTAAATATGTAGTCAAAATATGATCTCCATTTTGTGTCATGTTTGATTTACCTTCAGGACAGAAAGGGCAATATTAAAACATAAATGGAGAAAAAGACACAGGGTGTTCTCCGGCAAGACATTGGACCTTAAGTTGTCAACCAATACTGTATAGGCCTTTTGGTGTGTGAATGTGAGATAGAGAGATGAGAAAAATTTTACTTGAAACAGAAAGAACTGCTGCAGGCACAAAATAAGATTAGAACTGGAACTGACTGAGTGAAAGCCTCAATTTGTGGCAATTTGTACAATCTAAATTCTGCTAATACAACATTAAGATTTTTAATGTACTGTTTTGAACAAAACATGCACTGATCTTGCCTGATTTTTGTGCACTGATCTTGCCTGATTTTTGTAGCGTTTTAACCAATTTCAGCTAAAACATGATATACATGTCATATGCTATTTATTTGCTGCACTCCATATGGGCTTCATGCCCAATATGGGGTCACACATAACGTAGTAATATTTTCATGGATATCAAAATTTATGTCATGTTCTGACATTTAGTGTGAATATAGAATCCTTTAAGGCATTGTTTCCCAACCCTGGTCCTCAAGACACACTGTACTATATGTTTTAGAGGTTTGCCTGCTTTAATGCGCCTGATTCAACTGATTGCAGTTCAACAAACACCTGTTAATCAGTCATTAATTGAAATTAGCTTGACTGAAGCAAGAAAATACCTAAAACATACAGGGCAGTGTGCCTTGAGGACCAGGGTTGGGAAACACTGCTTTAGGGCAGGGGTGTCAAACTCCAGTCCTCAAGGGCCAGTGTCCTGCGACTTTTAGATGTGCCTCTGCTGCACCACACCTGAATAGAATAATTAGGTCATTAGCAAGGCTCTGGAGAACTTATCTACACAAGGAGGAGGTAATTAAGCCATTTCATTCCAGTGTTTTGTACCTGTAGCACATCTGACACCGGCCCTTGAGGACTGGAGTTTGACACCTGTGCTTTAGGGGATATTTGACTACTTTATTTAAGTTTGTTAGGCATGGCACAATTATATATGATGCAATGACATGCCACATTTTCATATTTCCTTTGTTACTGGAAGCGTGAAGCTTCGCACAATGTTGATTTAAACAAGCAGGTTAGTTTTCCAGCTGTTGCATGCCAACGTTATAAACCATTCTTGCATAGTTTAGATTAAATTCTTTGGAAAATATCCTATCAATTTTTTGTTATAGCTCACCATAAGACAAATACCTGCGAGTAGCATCAATATCTTTATGCCTTGTACATGCTACACCTACGCTAATGATGTAAACAATCAAAGTTTTAAATGATTAGTTCGAAACATTTTCCCTGCTATCCTTAAAACAGGGCTGTGAAATCTGTGGCGACATACACAGCTTAACAGGATTTTTTTAAAATTAATAATCATCATTGATGTTTGTATAAACAGCATGTTTGTAAGTACAGCAAGAAAAACTTTAATGAGCATATTTACTGATATAATGACAGTAATTTGCCACATGCTGGGGTATCATCTAAGAGGTTGCTGCTAGAGTTTAGATGGCAACATTTTATATCCACGTTGCAATATCTTTGTATTATGAAGCTCCCCTGATGTCATTTTCCATTTCTGTTTCACTGCATGCATCCTAATATATTAAATTATTTCTCATTTATTTGCTAAGATTATTTTGTTTATGTTGCAGTTCCATGCAATTTTTCTAACCCTGACATAGAGATTAAGTATTTTCTCTGATGTTTCTAGGATTCCATTTTACATAAAAAAAACACTGTGAACTTGTTTGAAATCACACCAATTCTTTCTGTTCGTCTTTTCACTTTTTACAGGCCAAATGCCTACACTAAGCTCACAGTTACCAAACTTGTGATAACTAAACTATTGAATAAATGAGAAGTTTCAACTTTCTCATTCTGAGCTGAGTTTATCCTGCGCAGCCTCCTGGGATTCTATTTTGAAATAAAGGCTTTGTCAAGGAATGTAGTAAAATATTGTAGCTCAGGACCTCACTGTTATAACATGGAACTCTAAATTTCCTCCTTATAGTGAATTAAAACCCCCTCATGTTGGCATCTTGTGTCACTTTGTGAAACCTTTCTGATATTTATGATTTTAATATATATTTTTTATTTTTGTGAGCAGGAAGAATTCATTGTCTTCAAGTGTTGCAACCCTCTCTGGTGTGTGCATCTGGTATCTATATTTGTTGCCTTTAAATGCTTGCTCTTTCTTTCTTCTACAATGACAATAAAATGAATTCTGATTCTTTATTTTGTTGTTAGTTTTTAAATTGACTTGTGTTGTCAGAGGCTAAAAGACTTTTCATCAGGCTGGTTAACAATAGTTGGTTATATAAATTTTGAAGAATCCCACACAACTTTTAAATTTTTTGCAACATTTTGTGCACTATGGAGAAAAGGTAGAAAGTCATAAATATACAAAATACAAAGAAATTGTTACCAATCGGACAGTGCCACAACTGGCTAACCATTAGCTGCTAACTTACGGTAAGTTGACATCAACATAAATTAAAGGGCTATGTCACCTATGTTGAATATTGATTTACATATATACACAACTTAAAACAACCTATATTTTGCATTTTCTTGTTTTGTGAGCTCGATATGTTGTATTGCATGATTTGAAACTTTCTGAGTACTTTGACAATGGGAGACTAAAAAATGTGTGACTGCTAAGTCTTGGTATGCTAAGTCTTACTTTATTCATGTCTCTGCAAAACAATTCATCAAATCAAAATCCTTATACTAATTGCAGTTAAAAAAGAGGACAAGAAGTGAGCAAACCACATGTGGTAAAAAGTCGCATGCAGAGGTGACACCATATGATTCAGGTAGAAGGCATAAATTCAACTTGTGACTGTTTTTAATGTTACCAGTTTCAGTAAAATGGTTGTGGCTGTTTGCAGTATTTTTGTGTCAAAGATGTATTGTGACAAAGAGCCTTGGTAGTTACTATAACAATGACATAAAATATGTTGAATTCATATCAATTTTATTTTGAGAAATGTCTGTTTTAGTATAAAAACCATTTGATTCTTAATGCCATTGCTAGTCAAATAAAATAATCTGTAAACAGTTGGATAGTTGGAGCTGTTTCATTTCTGTGCTTAATTTATTACTGCTTCTTTTAAATATTTTTAGTTTTATTTCACTGTGAGGTTGCAGTAAAAACACAGATATTGGAACTGATTTCATAAAAATATCTGAAACTACCCCCCATGCAAGTAATTTTCAGTACAAGCATAGAGTCCTGCTTTTGATGATGTACACCAAAAGAAAACAGTGGTGTCCTTCTGGTTTATATCAAAGCTTGCGCTCCAGCACACTTGAAGGTTCTGGAATAGCGTTTAACCTCCACCACATATGTATCAGCTTTTTTCCTTATTTTATTCAGCTGACATCATCATCATCTTCTCAAAGCACAGCTGTTGTGGTGGTGCAGTAATTTTTTTTATTTTTTTTTTGGAAAACAAACTGGCTCAGTGTTTAATGACATGTGGCTGAGTTAGTGAGCCAATACTGGGAAATCACACAAACACACATACACACAGCACACTAAGGAATAAGAGTCTCTGTCCTGGTCCTGGTCAATACAAGCATACAAGGGGGTTTTCAGGAAAAGGAGCCAACACACTCACAAGGCTACATTGGGATGACTTGGGCTGTTTGGTAGTTAGTATAAATGTGAATAAACACTGTGTTTCCAAATAGACTAGTTATGTTTTTGGCAGGATTTTTATGAATCCTTTTATTCTCTATCTCTCCTCTTTTGTAATTTGGCTGCCATGGTTGCCAAAAATATTAAAAAGGCACGTAGATGGTCCTACTCATATGGTATCTCCTATGTTAGGTGTAGTTTAAAATTGGGTTTACATGTTATGAAAATCTGATTTTGAAACACATCCATATGCCTGAAACCTTTCACGGGTTGATATGAAAGGAATCATACAGACAGATTCCAAGTCAATTGCATAGATTTCAAAGTGATTTTAGTTAAATAATTTAGTAAAGTTCAGTTTATTATTGAAATTAGTTAAAATGTTTTCTAGTTTTATGTGTTACAGCAGTATATAATTCTACGGTGCAAAAATGATAGATTAGATTTCAAAATGTTGACCTACATGAGGTGTAGAACTGAAATAGACTGTAACATAATATTATGTTTAATACTTTTGTAAGGAAATATATGATTATTAAAAACTAGTTTTGATGAAATTACATTTAAAATAATTTTTAGATATACCATTGTAATATTTCTACTTTAAATCTTCTGCAACATAATAAAGATACAAAATAAAAGCCCATGTACTAAATGTGAAAAGTATCACATAGTCAAAAAATAAAACTAGCTAATGACATCATTTAGATGTCAGATTTGGAAAACCTCTGCAGCAGGAGGTCAACAGAAACTTTATATGAATGGCACAACATCAAACCCGAACATCCCGGCATAAAATAACAGCAATGGGCCCCAGTTGTTGTATTATGCCGTATGGAAATCTGTTGCAAGTGTCCGTCTGTAAGTCATATATTTAGCATTTTTTGCAGTGACATCATGTGTATGGGGTTACTTTTGTGAGAGCAGATGAATAAGCACATAACTTACATCATAGTGTCATAGTAGGGTTATTTTACCACATCAAAGAGCATGTAAGCGCTTTTGAGCCACCCGTGCTTTCTCAATTCTCTGTGTCCATCTCTGTTTTTCTTTGACTACAGCTCCCTTTCTCTTTCGTTCCTCCTTTCTTTTTTCTCTGCTTCGGATACAGTCTTCCATTTTTTCCATCAGTGCTTCCTTCCTGGGGGATAGGGGAGATTTAACTTTGAACAAAAAGAAAGAAGACGGAAAACTTTGCTGAAATTTTTGAAACATATTCCCCCATCTCTGTTCTAAGAAATGTCATCCACACCCAAAGAACAGTTTCAAAAGAAGCAGAAAGTAGCTAACTAAAGCCAGACAATGCCCACGGCTCCCTCTAGCTCTTGCAAATCCTTGTATTGTTGCTGTGGTTATTTGTGTTGCCTCTTCCTCTTGAGCCCTCCAGGGTTTTGGTTTATCTATGCTCAGTGCTGAGGTCTTGTCGGAAAATAAGAGCAGGGTTGCCGTTTTGGCCTCAGGTCAACTTACAACACTTGAAAGTTTGTTTTTGGTGTGAAAATAAACTCAAAACTTTTAGTTCTGATTGGATGTAGGGTTTTTTGTTGGGTTTTTTTTGTTTCTGACATTGTACTATGTTTCGCTACATGTTTCACTGTATTAGTTCAGCTGCGAAGCATGCCCCAGAGTCCACACCTGCTCAACAGGCCCCATTTAACTGAATCCTAAATACATCAGACTATAAAGTTATGCATTTTGACTGCACTTGGCATCTGGTGTGCATACAGAATACTGTTAACTGTAAAAAGTTGCCTGATGGAAAATAACTGAATGCTATTGAAATGTCACATGAGATGGAGAAAAGTATCTCCTCTGCTTTGTAAGAAGAAGTTTCTCAATTGGTTTGTGAGGGAAATCAGATAGGACTAGTTTAGAGTGACAACCAAGTTGTGTGACAAGGCATAGGCTTTAGAATGTTCCACAATGTGTGTTATAAAAGATAAGTTGTGTGACCGTTGTGTGATCAGAAAATGCATAAAACTATGTGTGATACTTCTGAGCACTCAATGCTCCCTGAAAATGGCTGTTTGCTGTGTGCTCTTATTGCTAGTAAGAAATAAATACTGAAGAACTGTCTCAACTGTCTCTATTAAAACTCCCTTTCCACAGCAATTCAAGAGCACATTATGTCACTATTAAATCCTCTATTTTGCAGCTTTCAGGGGGAAAAGGCAGTCTTCCTTCTTTCCTGTATAGTTTCTTCGATGTGTTGTAGACTTTGGTTTATGTCCCTAAAGCTTTTAGTTCCACTGCTCTGCATCTGCAAAGCTAAAGAGGGGGAGGCATGTCTAATGAATTATTTACAGAGCACAGAGTTAAGATAACAAAATGCTTCAGAGTTTCAGACACGCTGGTGCCATCAAAGGTATGCAGGCTATTCACTCACCTGGCCAATAGGTCTGGAAAATACCTATATTATTAGCTATTTCTTACAAAGTGCCTCACCTAAAATGAAAAAAAAGAGAAAGAAATCAGACCAGAATGCAACACATGCGCAAATAAAATATACATTTCAGCTTTCCAGAAAAGGCCTTTAAAAAAAAAAAACACTTGCTTTTGCAAATTAACTTAAGCCTCCAGAATATTTCTACATGTTAAATGACAACTTGTAGCAAAGTGAAAGAGGGACTGTCTTACTGTTCTGCTCCGTTTCACTGTTGGTCAGATATAGTGCTGTTAAAGCATAAACATTTTGGAGATGAGAGTTAAAGAGCTAAAGGGGGGAGTTTTGAAAAATTTGCATTTTTGAGCTTTATATCATATTAAAATGTTATCCCCTCATCAAAAAGATACCTAGAGTGTTAACTCAATTCTTTCATGCACGTTTGAAGAATCCTTGAATTTGCCGTGGTAGCTATTTGGAGGTTCTTAAGCATTTGCTTTCACAAAGCGCCGCCTATTTCTATTTCAGCCTCTCAGAGCACCCCTCCATGACTCAGCTCCATCAGACTAGCAGCAGCAGCAATTAGATGACGCCTGGTGGAACTGCGAGTCTGCTGATTTTATTTTATGATCTACTTCTCAGTGCAACATTCCTAAGATCAGTTGTAAACAGGATAATGGAGAAGCATTGTTGTGATGATGTGGTGAAGGCAGGTTATTGGAAAAAGCAGGAGCATCTTTAAGAGGCAGAGGCCAATTCCAAGGTGTCAATTTTCTTTTAAATTGTATTTGTTGTACACAGCATTTTATAGCAAGTGAAGCTAACCAAGTTAATTGATGGGGCTATTTAATGACACTATGTGACTAGAACATTTTTAAGGTTCTCCTATTTTGTCCAAAGACAGAATACAAGTCAAGATTCTTTAAGCTGTAAGCATACAAGACTATCTTTGTATTTTTTCTAGAGAACTGGTTGTCTGTTGCAACCAGTTTGTCTTCAGAAATCAATCAAGGTAAATATACCATTTTACCAAGTCTGATGCATGAATTGGGTAAATCTCTCACAAACACAGATATACACACATCTTTTAGGTCTTCTAAAGTGGACATTTAATAATCAAGGACCTTTTCCTTTGGGCTGCTCCACTGAGTAGGTCACACACACAAACACTCCACTTGTGCGACACAGTATTGATTCTGAGTGTTGTTCTTTTGCTGTTGGTTAAACAAGACAGTAATAATGGAGCGACATTGTTTAGACTGCTTATTGAACTGTGACTGGCCAAATTGATTGCTGTCTTCAGCTTTGGGAATGCATTTGAGTCGGGGTGTGTGTACATGTGTGACTTTGACTTTGTAATGTGGGTAGTTGTTAGTATTAATGTCTCTGTTTGCTACTGCTCGCGACAAAGTAAAGGACAAGTTGTTACTTTTAAGAACATTTTCTTATCTAAGCTTCTTCCATTAATTCTTCTGTTTTAGTGTTAGCCTACTAAAAAGGAAGCTAAGATATAACTTCTGTAAAATAAAGGCCATTATCAACAATAAGGGGGCTGAAACACCTCGCACAGAAAACAGTGATGCCTCAAGTAGTAGACTGATCATTTGTGACATGCCAAAGCAAAACCAGGAACAAGTAACCAGAGAAAAAGTGGAGACTTGTTCCTGGTTTTGCCATGGCCAATCACATTTTATTTATGTATTGATGAAAGCATTGTAAAGCTAACTGGATAAATCTGCCTAAATTTGCAGGTGAATTAAAATAGTTTTGTTGTTTTGCAGTGTTGGTGCAATTAATCAAACTTAACTGATGGTGTGGAATAATCATATGGTTTCTCTGTGGTTCCAAATACCATGGAGGATAAAGTTTCTGTTTTGGTGAATAATTAGCTGTTTTGCAAAGGTTTTCAAATACTAAGGGAGTCTAAAATTTGAAAGTACTTCAAGTTGGGTGATGATAAATGGGGTTTGGCTGATCTGGACTGTTTCTTGATATAAATTAGTTCCACAGCGCAATAGAGGTGGAACTATTGCACTGTGGAACTTGGGTCTCCAATGAGACTAAGGTTTCATTAAAGGCACTTTGAGTGATAAATGGAAGATCCAATCAATCTAATGAACAAACTATGATAAAATGAAATGGAATACTGGAAAATAACTACAAATCAAATTAACTAATTAAAACAAGGTACATCTTAAAACATAATTTCTCCATCCAACAGAATAGGAAGGGAACAGATCATGGATGTATCTCTGTCAGAGGTTGGGCCTCAAAAGACAACTCTTACCTGTCCAACACCAGGTTTTATATACAGGAATCAGTTTCTTATCAGTGATGTCAAAGCGCAACTAATTAGTTTGAATAAAATGGATGCCCAACAACAATAACATCTGCTTGTTTTAGAAAATAATAATCTCAACCATAAATTCCGGTGATCACTGCTCACCACTTGCAAAATGTATGTTGCTTTTGGTCTGAAAATCACATAGCACATTGTGAAGACAGCTTTTATCTTTTTGCTTATCAATTTGCCTTTTTTAATTCAAAGACAACATGCACAAAAATTGCACCAGGTGAGTGCAGACAGATTTGAAGACTTCATAAGTACACCTAAAAGAAAGAGATATTTGGGTCTTATTATCTTTTGAAGTGCTTTCCTCAAGGCTTCAAAATAATCCATTGAGGTCTTTGCATTTTCATTCATCACAAGTTTCTTTGATACAACGCAAGGTTGCACTGTTGAACAATTTCCAGGCCTAAAGCCCTACAAGCATGTATACATAATTCATGTTAGCTTAATATTGAAATTGGTCATTTGTTTCCTTGCCAAGGCCCTGTGAAAGGAGAATTAAAGAACACTTTGACACTCAGTCATCATCGAGATGTTTTGATTTGACACTGAGTGCATCCAGTATTTTTTATTTTTTTTTATGAACAGAAACTCTAAAGCACTTCAGATATTTCAGCGCTCTTCACATCCTAGCCTCAACCGCTGAATTGGTCTCTGAGAGACCCAGAGGGAGATGCCCTGTTGGCATTTTCTGCTCTTTCATTAAAGCTCTTCCGTTATTCACATGTATGCTTGCAAACATCCTTGTATGCAGTTAAGTCAGATGTATGCAGTGGTTTATGTGGCATACCGAAACACACTTATACTTGCTGTATTGAGGAAATGTGCACAAGTCATTGTGTGTCTTTTAAATATAAATATGTAACTTAGATTTTTTTTAATGAAAATAATATAATGATACTTAAAGTAGCCTTAATAACTACTTACACTGTTATTTCTCTACAGATTTTTAAACTTTTTAAAACATAAAATTATTTGTACTAAAGATGCATCAATGCTTTAAGCTGGTTCATTTGAATTGGTTTGGAATTTTGCTTCTTCTGTCTCCCTGACTCATGCTCTGTCTTCTTCTCACTTTCCTTCTTTATTTTCACCATTTCCGCTCCCCCCCCCCATTCCCATCCTGTCACCGTAAAGGCCAGTGGCACCATCCTTGAGGGGCATTGGGCGTGTTTCTGTAAGTTTGCAAATATGTAGGAAAGAGAGAAAGGGGATAGTGGGGTGAGGGAGAGACTTCAAGAGATTGTTAATATGCAGAAGTGTCTGAGAGAGAAAGATATGAGACATAGAGATCATATGAGAAGGGGGATTTTGTGTCTGCGTGTGTATGTGTATATTCTGCCGTTTCTCAGGCTCTCTAATTGGGACATGGGTTCTGTCTGTGCTTCGCACCAACCATTTTGATGTAAGTCCCACATGAGCATTGCTGTAAATCTTGATAATGGTATTAGGCTTGTTGAGCCATTCGGGGACTTTAGCCTGCAGAGCATGCATGCATGCAAACACACCCCAATGTACACACCCAGACACACACACACGCAGTCTGAGGGTGGTGCAGATAACGCTTAGTAGAAAAGGCTCACATGTACATAACGAGTAGCCCAAACTCTGCTCATTACTGTTGCAAAGCCAGACCTCTGGGGCAGTTACCACTCAGTTTCTGCGATAAATCTATTTCAGTTAGAGAGTGAAATGTGTTGCTCAAAAAAACCCAAAGACAAGCCAACATTAGGGGCTGCAATTGTAAGAAATCTACACATTGCATCCATACATATTGGAGAGAGGAAAGGAATTGTCACTTCAGCCACAGTAGTTTGATTAAAATCCACAGCAAGATGATATGACAAAAAGACATGAAATGAGGAAAATCATTTGATCATACATGTTTTTATGGAAAATGTTGCAGCAAAATCATTCATCTCGTCATCATGTGCGTTTGGTGATGAAGTGCTTGGTTTGATTTGTTGGAGTTGTTATAACTGCAGAGTGGAAGTTCTGAAAACATTCTACCAGCACAGTTGGTTTCAGACGCATTGAGGCTAGAGAGACAAATCATTTTATTTGAAGAGTGCCTTACAACTCAACTCCCCGTTTTTGAAGTATTCCATAATAACATAATAGCAGAGCATCCTCTCCGTGTCCAACAAAAGAGAACATAGTTTTTGAAAGCGTGATGCAGATCAGAAGAAAAACTTGATATGTTGCCTTGAAAGAAATTTCAAGACAACATCACTCCAATGAATGATTCTGTTTCTTGTTTAGGAAATGTGTTTCTATCTAGGCCACTAAATTTTTTTCTATCACTTAAATGGCATTGCGAATATTTGCAGTGTAAATATTACACTGCAAATCTAGAAATCTAGATCTAGAAAACTCCAAAATCTAGAAAACTCCAAACATGTATATTATGTATAAACAGTGTTTTATGTTTTTGTTAGTTGTATAAAAATCTACCTGATGGATTTGGAACAATCCATTAAAAATTGCTTTAATTTTTGTTTTAATTTTTGTTGCTCATGTTTCTAATTGTCTAAGCCATTTGGTAATGTGATGTTCAAAACCGCAGTTGCCAGAAAACAGTGCAGAATAATCTTAGCATATGAAATCTCTGTGTCCTGAACTGTGCATGAGGGTTCTGAACTTTGTCTGAACTTGTAGTGCAAAAGTCTGCCTGAAGGGGGAGATTTCATTACCTCATACTTAAAGTTGTACTGGGAAATAAAAAAAGATAATCTGTCAGCGGTGGAGTAGGAGGGATTGTGTGTGTAAATAAAAAAGATTATGAGACTGTTAGTTTGTTTTGTGTAAATTAGAAACTATCTTTGTGAAATTAACTTCCTAATCAGTTTGAATTCCTGGGATTTTACTGAACTCCTAAAAAGTAGCATACAGCACAAACAGAGACGCACAAAACCAGACTTTTGAAAAACATTTTTTTTAAAGTCCTGGGTTCGATCAGTAAAAAAATTAATTTTTTTTTGCGAATGGATGGAATGTGCATAACAGTTTTGCTAAATATCCTAATTAGTGTGTACAGAACCTTAGTTCTAATGTCTAAATATTAAAGCAAAATCAAGATTAAAAAGTAGCAAATGGCAAACGTAATAAACAAAAAATAGCTGTCACATGTTGGTCTCAAATACCTATTGACTCAATGTCAGACGACTTTTCGGTGAACCATTCATACTGGCTGTTATAAATATTTGGTTTCAGGTTTCAAATAAATGACTTAAATGTAAGTTTGTTGCCAGCTGCTGGATGAGCAAAAAAAAAGATAGTGTACAGAGTATGTAGGAAGCATCTAGATTTTCTAGCTGCAGACTTAAATCCAGGATGCATCTGTCAAGTTGTCAGATGGAAGTCCTCGTATAGCTTTCACTGATGATGAGGGGGAGGCGATGGAGATGAACAGCACCTCAGAAGAGGTTGTAGATTATTAATATTCTTGGAGTGCAGAGAGTTTAGGCTTGTCGTGGAGCTGCACCTACACAACAACAGCTTCCAGGCAGGATTCAGGCTGAACGGAACAAAGCTTGAAATCTGACCAGTATCTCAAGAAGGAAGTTATTCCAAGAGCCTTAAAGTAATCAACTCACAACGACTTATGGGGGTGTGCGTGTGTCTGTGTGTGTTTAGATTTTTGCAGACATATGCTGACTGACCTTTGACATTTTCAGGCATTGTAGTAGAGTACAGCTGAAACCATTCAGCTAATATAAGTTAAACTGCAATGCCGCTGGGATTGACAACACACCCAACATTACACCACACTTTGTTTTACACAGATCTGATCTACCAGTTTTTAGAAGAGCCCACTGAAAATAGATTATTTATTTGTTTTAAACAAATCAAGTGTTTCTAATGGTATAATCTACCATCACCGCAGTACAAATTAGTTTCAATCCATAGATACCCCCCAGACAAGCTAAATGGCTTGTTGTCTCAGTTTCAGAAACTATATTAGCTTGTCTATTCGCTTTTCTCTCTGCAAAATGCAAATGATATAGCAGCAGAATGCTGTAAAAGCTAATGAGAGTAATGGGGTCTGGTCTGCTCTCTGATAGAGTTGACATAAAGGGGTGATGTGGGGGTTAGATCGACTGTAATATATGGGAATGGATGGCTGCAGCTGTTACTGCTGGCTCCGGCTCAGGTTTTGTCTCCATCTCTCAAAGCAGATGGAAAATATTATGATGCTGATGATGAGGGAGAGGGGAAACAGTGACGAAGACAACAACACAATGAGTCAGTAGAATGCTAAGAGGAAACACTTAAAAATTGTTAGACTAAATCTTTCTCAGGAGATGTTTTAAACATTCAGTCATTCGCTCACTGTCAAACCAAGTGCTGAATGTAGTTATTGCTGGTAAACACCGGGAACGGAAAATAGTTGTGCTGTAGAGACATTTTATGACCACCTTCACCATTGATTCTAAATACACTAACAAAACCATCTAATCACCATCTGAATCCTTATATCTGTAAAAATGTCACTGTAGAAATACAGTGTCCTCAAATTACAGTTTGCAGTTGTAAGAACTTTTAAAAACTGCCTAGCAGAAATGCTTTTTTGCATAGGCTACATACAAACATAGTCCTGCTGCATTTTTCTTCCAGAGTCACAATGTCGACCAAATTGTGTGACAGTTTAGAGCGTGGTTGGGGAAACAACGGACAATTTAATCGGCATGACACCAGCAGGGAAATCTAACAACGGAGCCACCAGTGGGGCTTGTTTAATGATTTTCTCCTTTCACCGTTTTCAATTAAGGTACCTTGCTGTGATCACTGCTGAGTCTTTTGGTCACTTTGTGTTCCTCTCTCCATCTGTCTGGGTCCATTTTTTATTTTTTGTACCTGGGTATTCACAGCTTTCTAACTCTGTTCAGCTGTTTGGAGACTGTTTGCTCTTAAGTCTTCTGAAGGTAAAATGAGCTAGTGAGAGTTTGATTGTGACTGTATTGTTATTATAAAAATTAACTCTTTACTTATTTTTGCTTGCTGCATTAAATTAGTAGCCTCTCATATTGGGGCTACTGACTGAGTCAAAAAACACTTGAAAATGGATTAACTTTAGTGGGAATTTAGGTCATTACCTCCCCCGATATTGCAGTTTTATCTGATGGGGCTTTGGCATCAATGCTGGTTCAGTAGCAATGCTAATGCTCACTTTATAAACTAAATTGGTTATTGACTGTAATAATGTGACTGATTCACATTAAGTCCCAGCACTTTATCAGTGTAATTAAAAAAGTCTCTGATATCACTATCAGTTTGTTCCTTTAAATTACACAAGGTTGCCAAATCATTTTTGCTGTCAGTAAACAAATTGTGGATCATGCTCCATAGCTAAAACCAGAACCAAATGATAAATTATCTACAGAGAGAAAGTTAATATAATTTTTTTTCTAACAGGACACAGACATTTCTCAGAAGATAATGTAAAAAGGCTCTCAGTTTTTACGATACATTTTTCTTTATGTTTTAATAAAAAAAATCATGTCAAAAGTTATGAATACCCTTCTTGACAGTTTTTACTAAAATTGCTGCTGGTCAGTTTTCCAGATATTTTCACTGGTAAGTTTTCATCTTTGGTAATTAACTGCTAAGATTTGTTTAGATTAGTGAACCTAAATCTATTAGGGACATCTATAATTTTATGTGCAACTGTAGATGCCATTGAAAAGGAATGTTTACAAATGAGGTTTTTATTTGCAAATTCATTAAGATTCACTTGTGGTGAGTTCTTGATTTTTAATCTGATATTGACTTAAAAACTTAAATAAAAGTAGATGTAGTGATGCATATCATTTACCACAGTCTGTACAGAGTTACACTTGCTGTATGCATTTTTTTAAATGTGTAAATGAAATATTTCTTATTTTAAATAAGTGAATAGTCGTGAGGCTGGAAAGTGGTCACAAGGAACAAATGCATATTTCTGTCTTTGAAAGTGTTTCCAGGTGTGTTTCTTGAGAATGCTGAAATTGTTTAAAGGTTGGTGATTGTGGAATAAATAATAGATTTTAATTGGAGGTTAATTTTTGCCATGGTTTATTTAGACGCGATGCATTTATTTCTTGTATCTTGTTGAATTTAAGCCAATTTACAAGACACCTTGCCAAGTTTTTTTTTTTTGACTGACCACTACGCCCTCAGAGATGTACTGTCTGGCTCACCTCATGCTTTTCAGAGTTGTTTATGCCCAATGAAATGGATTAAATAATACAAGGGGGTCCAATTTGGGGAGTGAGACCACATGGTTTGAGAGCTTGTGATAATAAAACTTACAAATATTTTTGTCAAAGTGAAATGGATCTTACAAATCACACTCTAACTATCCACTATGCCAGCCTATAACTTCATAAGTATAAGGTATCGAATATGAGCCCTTATACTCATATTATAAGGGCTCATATAATATGGGCTCATATTATAAGGGTATGAAAATAAGCTCAACACTCACTATGTTTGAGACTTGTTTTGAAATATAAAAACAAAGAAGTAATTTCAAATTGCCTTGTTGTGTTTACAGTCAGTTAATAAGGAAGTCGTCAGGCTGACGAGATTTGGTTAAAAACACTGAAAAGACCTTTACCACTTCCAGACTGTTTGTGTGACAGCATTTTCAGCACTTGGTGAAAAAACAATTTGCAAATACTATGAGAATAATGTGTCTGACTGTTTGACTGTAATTCTGCTAAAGTTAGCAAGTGCTTTATTTTTATCAGCGCTTAATTAAAGGGCTATTTCACTTTTTTATGAGTCTGCACAGCATTTGATCTCACCTAAATCAAAATCTGACTTTCACAGTTCCAGAGAATATCTCCCCCCCATCGGTCTCAGTCTGCTGCAAGTGAACCTTAGAGCAGTTTGTTTACTGTGGGAATGCATACTGACTATGAAGTTTTATTATTTACCATGTATTCTGTAAAACAGTGGAATACGTCAGTGTGACATTCTTCTGCTGCATCGGACCAGAACTGAGCAGAGGAAGTGTAATACTTAAGTATGTGCTTCCTCACGGCCTCGGACAATTGCTTCTCAAAACTATCCATTCTGTTCTGACTGAAAGCTTCAGCCTCTGGAAGCTGAATTGTTGGATCTGTTTTCTGCATAAATAAACACACCTATGAAATTCATACCAACCACACAATATGGAGAGGGGGGTGAAAGGTTTGCTAGGGGAGTTGTGACAAGAAGAGGATGACGACATGTGGCTGAGAACAAAATGACGCAATTTTTGTCACACAGCTGTGACACTGAGTACTGATTTAGGCAGCTCGACTTGATCATCCAAATCGCTTTAATGATGTCAGTCGGGCTCTACAGTTCTGAGTTGTTTAGCTGAGAAGTTTGTTTTTTTAGCTTCTCGTTGTTTCCTCTTTAAGCTGCTTTGATCTCCTTGGTCAGTTTCTTTCTTGCCTACTTAAAAAGGATCTGGATCCCACTGCTCTGATGTAAGCCTCGTCTTTGGTCAGATGCAGCTTCCTCAGGTATGACGTTTACTATGGTTTATTGTTGGTGTTTGTGTGAAAGGTCTTGGTCTGGACCCACTAAAAACTGATGCATGATGACACACATAGAGCTAATTTAGGTCGGTGACTGAAGCTTCAAAAACGTCAATCTGTGAAGTCAAATCAGGCCTGTAGCATCATCATTGACTCATCAGTCCACTTCCTAACAGTCCTAACCACAAGCTTAAAGGTTTTCTTTTTGTTCTTTTAAGTTGGAACAATGAAGCAGACACTTGTCTGTACCAGTAGTCCAGTGTTTTTTTTTTTTTTAATCCCTGGTGTATTTAATGTGCTGTCAATTCTTTGGAAGTTAAGTTGAGAGGTTTACACTGGTAAACTTCCCACGAACAATGATGGGAAAGTCTGGGTGTTTTTTTTTCTCCACTTCTGTTATGCTGTTTTTCAGCTTCTGATGCGCGGTTTTGTGGTGGGATGTAAACACTCGCCAGATGCTCTGTCTTTGGAGAGCTCTGCAGTGTGGTCCGCTTAAAACCACTGGAAGCTGGGCATCAGAAGTGAGTGATCCAGGATGTGTTCACATATACAGGTTTTGGTGAAGCCGTTCGGTGGGTGGCAGAGCCACTGAAGTCTGAGATCCTTGTGCTGAGAAGAAGCACCTCATCTGTTTTGTTTGCCAGGGCACAGTACCTGGCAGAGCATGAGGATACCTGTGTGTTTCTCCCGTCTGTGTTTCTAGTAAATCCCACTTAGAGATGCCACGCTCTCATTAGGGAACTTAGAAAAACTCTGAATTGATTAGAAAAGAAAAAAAAAATGCTCAAGGAAGACTACCTGATCGCTAGGAGTTGATCTCTGGTGAAAGTGATTGTAGCATAGAAGCAAAGTTCAGTTCAAATATATAAAAAACACAAAGTACAAGCAAGCGTAGTCCCAATGTGGCCATCTGTGACAAACTCTCATACTAGTGACTACAAACATTACATTAGTGACAAAGTGTGAAAGAAAAAGAAAACTGTCCCTCTGGATTTATGACAGTGCATGCATTTTGAGAACAGGCTCATCTTCTCTCCTCTCTATCTCCCATCTGTTTGAGAAGAAAATAAGTTACATCAGCAATTTTCATTGTAGTTATGACTGAGATCAAACAAAAGTTATGTTAACAGCACCAAATAAATGAATAAAGAAAACTTTAATTTTTCACACATTTTATTAATTTAATTTCATGTTCTACCCTAACAGAGCATACCTCATTTTAATCTAGACTATATCTACTTCTCCATTTTATTTTTTTATGATGCCTTTGTGTCATATGTGCAGAGATAGTGGCAAATCTGAGAAGCTACTAACTTAATGTAAAGGTTCACAATGAAAGAAAATATAAAATAATATTTTGAAGAATATTTTGAACTCATCTTAACAGCTTAGATCTCCTCCATAGTATGCACGAAGGAAGACTTTTGTTTCAGTCAACAACAGCAGCAAAATGTTCAGGGAAAATTGTAGGAGCAAACTGCTGTGCCAAAGCTGCCCACATTTAAGGTTGCTAAAAAAAAAAAATCTCAGGTCACTGCAAGAGCAGAAACATGAAGGTTTCTCATAAATGACAAAAAAATTACATATTAGGACTTAAACCATATAAAATATGTGGAATAATCATGTTACTTCTGTAAGCTGAGAAGAAAATTAAAGCCACGCTGAGGTTATAAAACTAATCTTCTCTGACCTTTTGACAGTCGGTGGGGCCTATTACTTCTGACCCATTAGCCAACTGGTACTCCCGCTCTGATCTACCCCCCCCCACCCCCCAGTCCCCTCCGTCATCTCTCTCTGTCACTTTCTTTCTCCCCTGCTCCCCATATGTACCTCATGTCCTGAGGATGTGTCATACCTCGATGTCTGGACTGTCAGAGAGGTTTATATCTTCATTCTGTTACCGTGGGTGACAAGGCATTCCGTTACCTCCGGTGGCAGGGTACTCCGTTTCCCTCGGTGACAGAGCATTCCATTGCCCTCAGTGACAGCACTGGGAATCATTGGGCTTTAAGCACCAGCACGGAGAGAGCTGTTGTGTGTAGGGAAGAGACACGCCGGGGGTTGCTCTCTTCATATGTTTGTTTGAGATTTTACTAGTCAACTAATACATATGCATGTTTTGGGCCTACCTAAATTTGAATTGCCACAAGTTCCTTAAAGCAATTGTTCATGGGAAAAAGTAAAAAAAAAAAAAAAAAGTCAAATATAAAGGTTAAAATTAAAACGCAAGAAATCAATCCAAGTCTCCTAGTGTGTGTGTGTGTGTGTGTGTGTGCGTGTGCTTGTGTGTTCCTTGGGAAGTGGGAGTAAAGGGGGAAGCGTAGCTCTAGGAAACAGAGTGAAAGGGCAACGAGGGGTGAAGAGGGATGCACTTCACAGAGGAGACCGACACAGCATGACTGTGTACTGCCCCAAATCTCAGGACCATTTGCCTAATTTACTCATTTACACTTGCTGGTTTTATCTTCAGGACAGCTCTGGCAGTAGTGGTGGTAGTGAAGAAATTTCTTGAGCAAATTATTATTCGCTCACAATGGACAGTTGAACCCAGCTGGATACAGAAGAACAGACTTGGTGACACTTTTAGAATTACAAGTGCTTTGAAATAATTGGCTATTAAGAAGGCAGACAGAGGAGTCTGTTAAGGGACTGGAAACTCATACAGGGTGTACCAAGCCTTTCGCCCTATGACATCCTGGAAAGACTCAAGCCCGCATTAACTGTGCCCTGGATGTATCTGGTAGGGAACATTAATAAATAAATGAAAACTAAGAAAGACTCGACTTTAGAGTTTGCTAAGAGCACTATGCTTTTGTGAGAAATATATATTTTTTTAGCCTGGGACTAAGGCTAACTGCCTAGAATGCTCAGACGTATTCTGTCTCCATATGAAATTTGTGATAGTGTATACAGGGAACATTTTCAGAATCTGTGTAATATGAAGTGGTATTATTTTCAGGAAACTGACTTGGCATTATAGAGATAATTTATTTTTCAATTCAGTTTAGTTTATACCATGCCAATTCACAGCACATCACCTCAAGGCACAATACAGGATAGCCACATCTGAGAAAAGGTTCCAAAGAAAAGACAAATACGGTTAATCAGGGAAACTGGAAACATTTTGAATAAATAAAAAAAAAACTATGCATTTTATATTTTCACTTGAATAGGAAGGTATCATAAAACTAGAAACCATTAGCAGCCATTGGGCTGGTGTCAGTCAGAAGCAGAAATAACAACCCAGCAGTTAGCAGGCAAATGGTCCACAGATTGGAAGCTGCTTGGATGGAAGAAATTTAACTTCCAGCTGGCTGAGCTTCAATGCTCCAAAATATATCACCTTTCCTCTGGTACACACAGAAACACACACATACACACACCATGCACATTCCACACAATTTAATGTATCATACATTTCACCTTCAGAAGCCTGGACAATATCCTGTTCTCCATTTATGTGATAAATTAACCTTATTTGTGTTCCCAGTAAAGAAAAAAAACAAAAACGAAGAAACACAGCTAAAGTGTGACTTTAGACACACAATGCCATTTTATCAGAGTTTTAAGGTCTATGTCATTCATTGTTTCTTAACTGCATTCAGTGGTATAGAATTAAGTATCAGCTTACAGCAGATTCAGTCTCACTTGCTTTAACACTCCCACACACATATTCTTACTTTCAGTTCTATAACTAGGTAGACTTGCAGGGTTTAGAAATAAATTGCCTGTGTGAGACTACGTTACAAGTATCCAGTTTTAATCATGGTCTATGTGTAATTCATTTGTCACATAGAACAAAAGGTCCTATTCCTTTTTTGTATAATATATTGTTCTGAAAAAATGACACTACATACAGACAAAGAAAAATGTTGGCAATATTCATCCTTCGTTCCCTTTATTGTCATATTTTCTCCTACATTTACACTTCTTATGGTCCCTGAAATGTAAAACAATTTAATAAAACAGTCAATCTTCCAAGTAGGAGATTCAGTCATCTTTGTCTTTCTCTTTTCAAAATCCTGTCCTCTTGACCATTTTTCCCTCTGTGCTTTGTTCCATGTAAAGGAAACAGTTTTGGCAACAGCTAGTCAATCGGACCACTCCATCCCGCAGAGGGAGTGCAGAATAACGAGCACTGCCGGTGGATAATGGCCATGATTTAGCTCCCCAGTCAAAAGGTTACACTGCTCTAGCTCCAGAATGAATGAAGGTAATAAGATATCCCTTGGATAAGTAAGTCTCACATGAACTGCTGCACTGCAATCCCCCAAAGCTCAGTTTTAACAGTTATTTTCAGTTTTTAAAGGGAAGCTTAGCTTATTCTGGAACACTTTTATCAAATGAAATACAGTTATTGAAGTTGGTATAAGGTAGCAAACAGGGTGATATATGCAGAAATTAAAGAGAAGACCAAAAGTAGTGTCCCTATTATCTTGACACATCTAGAATTAGAGAACTATTGGCTTGATGTAATGTCTGTTCTGGGGTAGCGTAAACGATATTGAAAGGAAAATGAATTGAGCGTTTACCTCTCAAATGCCACCTGAAAATTCTACTCTTAAAAATTGTTCTTCAAATCATTCAACTTTGAATGAATTTATGTAACACGATGTGGTTCAAATGAAGACCTTATGCTATATCTGCAAATGTTTAATGCCACATTTAGATCTGATTTCTTGTTTGCATTTTGCTTTGCATTTTAGTGTATGAAAGTTACCATCTGAGTTTTTTTCATACATTGTGAGATTCTGTAGCTGCTGCCATGAGGTAGTGATTACACATGCATTTCCAAGGCTTTAGTGCCGTAGTTCGCGATTTGAAACACATGTTTTCTTTGTTCTTCTTTTGGCTACTGTGGAAGCTGAGAGAGCAGAGTGGTGTACACCCACACACATAAACACTGAGGCTGGGTGGTAACTTGCTACTGAGTCAACACTAATTAATGCCACATTGCATGTTTACAAGCCAACTTTTTCCATTCTTCTAGATTTTTTCCCTTATCTTTTTCTCCAATGGTTTGTGCCATGTAGAATTCTTTTTACAAGGTCATCTTGTGGCATTGATGTGTAGAAAAAAAGGACAAAATGGCACATCAGCTGGAAGACCATTTAGAAATATTGATGTAGTAAGCATAATTTGGCAAACATATGGAAATGCAATTAATACATATAAACATATTACTGATTTTCTTGGAATTGCGTGTGTACCTGGGTGTGTTGGAGGGGTTCCGCCATTGTGAAAGTTCTTAAGGCTGAAAGCAAATAGTGGAGCAAAAGAGCATTCCTCTCCACATCTCTGACTTTTGTTTCTTTCTTTTGTACTATGATATGGCCAAATCCCAAGTCAAGTTATTCTCACTAGCTGAGTTTCCACTGAGTTTGCACAATTTGACATTTCAAAAACAAATTTGCTTATTGGAAACACACCAATTAAAAAAAACAAACAACTACAACAAAAAACAGTTTTTCAATTAAAAGGATTAGTTATATCAAAATTGGTATTTCGCAAAACACTTACTCCACTACACACTGCCTTTGTGTGTGCCACGTCTTGATAGCACAACACAAACATACAGCAAACTCTTGAGGGGAAATATTGACAGCTGACTTCAGTATGAAGTTTCTTAGGTTCTTGAGCAAAGTATGCCAGTATTTTTATTTGAAAAGAAACATTTAATGTAACCACATAAAGTGGTGCTCAGTTTACTTTATTAGTTTAAAAGAAATGCATTCCAGCCAATGATGCATGAAACTCCCAAAGTACTAAAACGTTTTTTCTGCATTTCTGTTAGGCTACACTTAAGAAACACAAGCCTTTAACATTGACACCATGCATAACAAGTTGTGTGGGACTGTTAACTTTACCCTTAAAGTTTCATATTTTAAGTAAGTCTGTCAGAAGCAAGACTGCCATACAGTCGGTACCACCAGGGCCTCTGGCCACCACCAACAGGCAAGGCAAATGAAGTGTCTTGCCCAAGGACACAATGACTGAGACAGATTGAGTGGGGATTCAACCAGTAAACCACTAGGACAAACTCTGACCTCCTGACCCACAATCTCCTTAGAGGAGAAGTTGGTTCACAGGAGTAGGTTTACACATTTAAAGCTAGTGACCAATAATTACTGAAAGTATTTTATTTTTATTTTTTGGCATTATCAGATGTGTTTTCCTTTGTGTAGGTCTTTGTCACATTTTTTACCCAACTACACGTAACTGATTGTGTGCTCCACTGATGATACCAAGTAGTTCTCAATATCTTTATATTAAACATTCGATTGCCTAAGCCATTAACAATCAGACACTTCTGGCTATGTTTGCTCTCTGTCAATTGAGTCTAGTTCATCCACTCAATTCCCTATCCTCTCCTAGGAACTGTTTTTAGTATTTGATTTCATCCCTTTGGTTAGACTGGTTGTTTGATTTTCAAAGTTGCTGGGAAATAATTTTTGTACCGTCATTACAAACAACATTATATAAACCAAACTCTCAGAGGAATTAGAAATTAATACAGTTCAGGTGGCAACAATTGTTTGAATTTGGTACTATCAAGGCATACCTCATAAAATGACTGAGTGTATCACAGTTTTTTACTCAGTATTACAGAATGTACATTCAACACCCTCTCCTGGTCTTTTTGTGATCCTCTTTCATCTTTAACTTCAAATAAGTGTATGGTTTCATTAAAATCTTAAATCTTTCCGATGAATTTCAAGTATGAAACAATAACCGCTCTGTTAGTCAGAATATGTCAATACTGTTAGAGAACTTGCCCATGCTTTTCTGGCACGTGCATGCCTATGTGAGACAGACAGTGAAGTGAGAGTGGTTAGCATTCAAATGAGGTGACAGCGCAAAAGCAATTAGTCTGACTCTGCCTTTGTGCCGTTTTTTTGTTTTTGCTGTGGGTTTTTCTTGCTTTATTATTCTATCTTCTTCTTGTCTTTTGGACTTTTTCCTTTTCTGTCTTCTCACATTCCATCATTTCTCACCCCCACACTGTGACAGAAGGAGACTTTATTTTTACTTTCTTTATTTTGGCAAAGTGAAACATCCACCATGTGAAAATATACACCCACTCTACTTTCTAAAGAATTTTAGCTCCTATGAGACTGTAGATGTAGCTCCATAAATCTATATTTATAGAGGTAAGGTAATGTTTTTATTTTTTTACTTTATGTATTATACTCTTTTGCTAACATTTGGTTGCTGGTAATTCCTGTGTTTTTTATTTTTCTGCACGTACTCAGCATTTTTTTTCTTCCCCTTGGTAAAAATGTGAAAAGAATCAGCTTTAAAAAAAAGCATACAATTCAGTTCAGATCCCTCTTACAGCAATCCCTCATACCAAGTGTGCATGTAGCGAGAGTGGAGAGGAAAAACTGCCCTTTAACAGGAAGAAACCTCCAGCAGAACTTGGCTCAGTACAAGTAGCCATCTGCCATGACCGACTGAGGGTTTGAGAAGATGGAGCATATACACAAAAAAGAAACAGATGAACTGATGTAGGATTATTTTCATTGTTCATAAAAGTAAAAGGTTAATAGCAGTAGACAGAAAATGATCGCCCGATAACTTCCTCCAGGAAGGTATTGGAGTTAAACAGAATGTCAGACCATGTGTAGCTCTATAGAAAAACAACAAAGAGAAAACAGAGTTGAAATAACAGTTAATGCAAATCATGGAGTAGGTATAAAGAAAGTGGGAAAAGTTTTGTCTGCCTGTAGCCTAAGCACAGAGATATCTCAGGATAACCTGAGCTGGTCTAACTATAAGCTTCATCAAAAATGAAAGTTTTAAATCTAGTCTTTAAAGTGGACAGGGTGTCTGCCTCCACAGGAGAGGAGCCTGATGACTAAAGAATCTGCCTCCAGTTCTACTTCTAGAAATTCCAGGAACCACCAGTGAACCTGCGTCTGAGAGCGAAGCGCTCTGTTAGGAACATATGGATCAATCAGATCTCAGATTGAGCTTCATCCTTAACGGCTTTATATGTGAGAAGGAGAATTTGAAATTCTACTCTGGATTTAACACGAAGCCATTTTTATCAGAACCCTTCCTACACCGGTTTGGATCAACTGAAGGGTTTTAACTGTATTTCAGAGACTTCCTGATGATAATCAGCACTATACCAGTCTTAAAGTAACGAATGCATCGACATGTTTTTCAGCATCACTTCTGGAGAGGATATTTTTTAGTTTTGGCAATATTCAGTAGATGAAAGAAGAAAATCATAACACTTTATAGCTCTGGAAATGGCTACCAAAATATTCTTCTGACAAACCTTGCCAATATTTGCGGTCAAAGCAATCATTACGTTTTTAGAACTGGAAATATAAATAAAAAAGCAGGACAAGGACCCAGGTTATCTTTTCTTATCATACATTATAAGGAGGATCAACAAAGAATTTTTCATTGTAAGATTATGTAACTGTTTTTTTTCTAATTTCTTTATGAATGTTCTGTGTCTCCCTGGCAATAGACAGCTTTGTAAAATAATGAAGGAAATTAATCTTGTGCTTGCTGCTAGGCATAATTTTGTTAAGTGTTTACATGTTTACCGCAGAGTGAATGCTGCAATGAAATTTTGTCATCAGTTTGACAAGGTTTGTCAAATCAAACAATATTAGCTTTCTGCAGTACTTTCATCCAGTTAAGTATTTACTTGTGCACATCGTATATATGGTGCTGGTCAAAAATGACTGTTTAAAACGCAGCTTTTATCATCACATGCTTCCTTTAGCATGCAAAGTGGGTACATGCATAGACTCACACATGCTGCATTTTTAGTGTACTCCATCTTCATCAGCTGTATCACTGACATCCAACAGGCACACTCTGGGTGATTGACATATGAGACAGCCAATTATAAAAGGCTGGGAAACGGACCAAATGTGAGGTAGTGAAAGGCTTGTTTCTGTTTATGAATAAAACATTTTAAAAACAGGCTCATGGTTTGATTTGGATTCTGTTTCACGTTTGTTTATTGCTGCAGGTTGTTGGCTGACTGTCAGTGTCGGTGAAAAGTGTCAGGTAATGCTTTTGTCTTTGTGTGTAAAAGTGTGTGTCTGTGTGTTTCTCGGCTCAGAAGAAAATGCCAGACACTGACACCTAGTCAAAATAAATGCTAAAATATAGATTGCCTGGAAAGTTTCATCAAATTGTTGTTGTACTTGGCAGTCTTCTGGTAGGGTATGACTTTTTGGCACTGTTTTACTCTGTGTTCAAAATGTGCAAACCATGAGGTGTAGTACAGGGCATATTGTACACAATATGGGACCCAAGAGAAGGCAGGGGATGATATATAATGTTAAAAGTAGTTTTTATAGAATATAAAGGGTTGCGTATTGAAGCAGTGGTTAGCACTGTTGCAGAGTCTTTCTACATGAAGTTCTCTGACTTCAGTTTATCATTTAGTTAGACTATCGCTGTCAAATTTCTCTTAGGTGTGAGAGGATCTGTATGGTTGTTTGTCCTGTGTGTCTCCATGCTGCCCTGTGATCGCTTAGGAACCTGCCCAGGTTGTATCCTGCTTCTTGCTGACTGATGGCGATAGCACCACCACCCTGCAAGGACAAGTGGGTATAGACAAGAGCAATGGATCACTGATAGATGTGCAAAGTTGGTAGAGTTGCACCCGAAATGACCTGCAGATATACTTGCACCAGAAGGTGATATTTCAAAATATGTACCCGAGTACATATGCACACCCCATTTAATAGGTTTTTACTCCAGAAATAAATTAAATGTTCTTTATCATTGAATACTTTGTGTTGGTTTATTAAATAGGAAACATCTCCTTAAAATAAAGTGGTGCTGGTAATTTCATAATTACAAATTGCAAAAAAGTTCAAGAACTATAAATATTTTTGAAAGATACTCATAGAGTACACGTTATTTTCTGAGTTTAACATTGGCAATCAGTTATTTGTTTTAACATTACAATTTCATGATGAGATAAATCTGTTCAATCCAGATCACTGTTTAGAAAGAGCTGACGCAAGGGGAAAGAATGTAGCACACGATGGGCAGCTTGGGAGAAGAGACCCACAAACCACAGGGTGGCCAGAGCAATGCCAAACCCTCCGTATACTTTTCACTCACTCCTCAAACTCGCTCAGCCTCCCTAGCTGCTGAAATATGGAACCCAAGACACACACTGCTGCTCAGATGGCAGCACTTAGTCATAATGGTTGCCCATGTGAAAGTGTAACTCCACCCTAAAGGCAGATCCAGAGTAGAGTGCCCTCACAGAATGGACAATTTTATGTAAAGTTTATGCCCTCGAGGTGCTTTTAGGAAGGACAGATTCTGCTGTCTGAGACACACATAAATCATGGCCAACCTTTACAAGGAACTCGGGAAGAAGCAGGCCTTCACCCACATAAATACTAGGACACCAGCTTGCTAAATCTGGGGCAACAGAAGCCTGAAGGGTAAAAATAAATATTTGTATTTTTTTTACATGTATTTTTCTGTGTTGAATTGTACCGCCTGGCTTTATGATACTGGGACAGAAACTTGCAAAAATTTCACCCCATAAACAAAAACAGAACATTTCTTTGACTTTGTTACTCTGCACTAGTCTAATATTATGCAGTGTTTCTCATATGTGTTCCGCTGGTCTGATTTGGTTTTAACATAACCAACCATTTGAAGGTTTTATTGGTCTTGTGGGATTTTATATATTTTCAAATGACCATCCATGACCATTCTGGCCATTCTTTAGGCTTTACTTCTAGTAGTACTACTGAGGTTTCATATCGCAAGAATATATAAAATCTTGCGGGATTTTATATATTTTCAAATGAGCATCCATGACGGTGTCCACACAGAAAAGTTTTGTTGTTTTTGTGGCCTGGTAGTGCTTAAGTATGTTGTATTCAGTGACTAGAAAATGTTATATTTTAGCTTCTATTCATACAGTTACCACTCAGTTCCAATCAAGCTGAGTTGAGGTGAGAATCTGTTCTCACCTCAACTCAGGTGAGAACAGATTTATTTATTCCTTAGATAATCTCTACGCAGTTTCAGAAATACACAGTTTTGAAACTTACTCTATGTCCAATCCTTATACATCAGACAGCTTAATAAAGTTGAACGTGGCAACATATCTAATAGGTAGCTTTCCCCTTTTTTGGCTTTCTTTTTATTCCTTGAAAGGTCTCTACAGTCATGGTAATTTGCGACTGATCACCAGTATACTCTAGCAAGTCACTTTGTACGTCATATCACCAGGGAAACCACTGGCTGCAGAATGTTGACAGAACTGTAAATAATTATTTTGCTTCTGAAAAAATCCTATTACGGAGTACCAAAGGGGAAAAAATTGTTTCTATGTACTTTCCCCTTCTGTTCATTTCTCCCCTTTGTTTTTCATGTCATTAGTCTTTTTGTTCTATGTAGGATCCCCCATTTTTCCCCCTTTTCTTTATATCTTGATCCATGGCCTGAATCTTTGAGCTTTAATTCTGAGATTCCGTTTCACTTCGCCATATTCTAAACAGTGACTTTCTGATGAACCTAAAAAGATTAAAAGAATGGTGAGGGAAGGCTTATCTGTATTTTGCAGGGTTTTTTTCACTGTTTCACTAACTGGGTTTTCTGGCTGAATATCTTCAAGGTGACAATGAAATACATGCTTATAGTATTTTGTTTTACTGCTTTGTGTATATATTTATATATATATATGTCATCATTGACTTTTTTATGCATTTCTTGCATTATCAAATCTGGGCTAAAAAAACTGAGCAAAATTACATGTACTGTTTAGGGCCGGAACATCAACCCATTCACTTCAATTAAATAATTACATAAATTATAACGTGTTAAAAATTTTAACACAATTAATCACACTTTTTTTTTTTTTTTTTTTTTTTTTACAAAAGCAATGACCTTAGTATTGTGTTTCTGGTATTCCTGTAAATCTGAAGCACAAGCAATATTAGCAAAAAAAAAAAAGAGGGACAACAAAATCGCTTTTCTTGGCCTCCTCTGAATTCTTTTTTGCTTTAAATAAACAATCTAGCAGGATGCTGGAAAAGATTTTCTGTTGTCCCATGCAAGTTGTCCAACAAGGAGTAGGCCTATCATCGAAACTATCGAAACCTACTCTACATTTCAAAATAATTTTTTTTTTTTCAAAGAAGCTACATAAATGATCAGGGGTTCCTGAAACACTTGAAAGCTGTTTAGGATTTTGCACCAGTTTGAATAACCTAAATAACAGATTAAAAATGCTTGTTGTTGAACTCCTATGTCTGTTCAATAACTTTGCAGACAAAAGAAATTAATTGAAAAGGTTGCTTATGTTGTCAGTGGCTTTGGATTAAAATGCAATTAATTGTAATTAATTAATTACAGACACCAGTAAAAACTTTGAGTCCCACTCAAGTAAAGGAATGTTCTTAAATTCATATGTAATGTATGGTTGTCCTGTCTTTGTAGAAAACATGCTATGTTTACACCAGTGTGCAAGTAAAGAATTTTGACAAATCAACAGTTAAAAAATTGACAGCAGTGAGTTGTGCAGAAACGTCTGTCCTTGAGAACTTTGTGAAGTCTGTCAGTCTAAGTTAGTTAAAACATGCAGTCTGCTGCTTGTAGTTGTGCGTGTGCATGAACATGTGTTTTTCAAAGCCTGTCTGTGAAAAACATATGCTTTGCTGTTGGGTGATTGATTGTCAGTACCACTGCATGCTCTCAGAGCTGTGCTTAGTGTGTAGGTGGTGGGTTGCTGTCTTTACCACACAGTACAAATGTTGGATTTTGCCCAAGCCTTATTGTGCAAATGCCCTAAGCATGTATTTTACGCTCTGACACTGTGAATGTCTTTCTGCTAGATGTTTACAAAATGAAAAGAGGGATATGAAATGGTAATTGCAGAGGTTTAGTTTAGAGAGTAAAAGGGGAAAAAGAGGAAATTAGAAAATAAAGACTGGATGACTAAGATAAAAAAAGAAAAAAAACTCAACTGTGGAGTTGGTTTGTGTAGAGTTTACTTACTTTCAGTAAGAACATTTCTTTCCATGGCAAAATTTACAGTCTAACACACCGGCATGTCTATGTAGTAAACTTTATGTATATGTGCTGGGCATACTCATCCCTGAAATGACTTTCCAATCTGTGTGAGGTAGGAAACTACATAAGTAGTATGCACACTGGGACCATGAGTGAGAACACTCTTCTTTTGTGTGTGTGTTTGGAGAAAGTATACATTTTCACCCTAATAAATTACACAAGGTTCAAGCAGTGAGCAAATACATGTATTCCCCCTTTGATTTCCCTTCTACACTCACTTTTCAACACATTTCCTTTTCTATCAATCACAAACTCCACTGAACAGATATATACTAAATCTGCTCATTTTACTGTTTATAAAAATGTCTCTGAGATGAGTGCTTCTTCCTGGTTCTCCCCAGCCATTTCACCCAGGGGACAGATGATAATCCATCCAGCCTTCAACACTCAGATTTCCCAACCAGTCGCTGAGTTTGTCAGGTCACTAAATATTGTTGACTTAATTTTTTCCCCTTCTTTTCAGTGGAACATGAGGATGTGTCATGGATCAGCAGATCTTTTTTGGAAGATCTTGAGGTTTTCCCACATAGATAATTGGCTTCCTCTCTTCTTTCTGTTTCTGCCACATATCCTCAAAGACACTTATAAATGTGGACAAACTCACAAAAGATGGTTTGGAAATTTTGTCCCCTCTACACCACTTTTAAGAGGTTTCAGGAAGAAAACATGGAGGAAAAAAGAATAAAGAAGGGAAGCAAAATTATAAGAAAAAAAGCTTAGCTTTTACGTTTAGTTTTTTATTTTTAACACTTTCCTTCTTAAACTGGCAGAGATAAAAGAAAAATACAAACTCTTTGCCTCTTGCTTATTTACTCCTTTGGGACTAATCCAAGCTAATGATATGCTTTTCAAAAGCATTTTTCTTTATGCATTTGTGATACCATGCGTATAGTGGTGGACACCGCTCACTGAGCACAAAGACGCACTATAAATGAGCTCCTCTTCACACTATTTTCCTCTTGATTTAGTCCCGTGCTTATTTTACAGTGAACAGCTCCAAGTATTATTGGGCTACTCTTAAATGGAAACAAGAGGAAGTATGAAGTTAAGTGAAGGAGTGGAGAATTTAAGGCCGCCTGTGTGGTCTTTAAATGCATACATGCAACAGGTTGTTTTTAGATGTGAGCACTGAAAAGAAACTTCTGTCTCCTTTTCTTCACTTTGTTTCTGTTGAAGCAGATAAACACAATTGGTCAAGAATGAGGCATTTTGACGGCTTTTATGTTTTGTTCTATTATTGGAATTAACAACACAGATGTCCTTGCATACATTTTTTCCAGAATTAAATAACACATTTTTTATTAATATCATTTTGCACAGGGAAGACTTGGACCATATTTACAAAAGTCCGGAGCCTGGCATGATTTTCCAAAAATGGTTCATATTAGCTGCACGGTGGCGCAGTTGGTAGCACTGTTGCCTTACAGCAAGAAGGTCCTGGGTTCGATTCTCGGCACGAGGTTTTCTGCATGGAGTCTCCCTGTGCATGCATGGGTTCTCTTCGGATACTCCGGCTTCCTCCCACAGTCCAAAAACATGACTGTTAGGTTAATTGGTCTCTCTAAAATTCTCCCTAGGTGTGAGTGTGTGTGGGCGTGCACGCCTCTCGCCCGGAACGTTAGCTGGAGATGGGCACCAGCACCCCTCCTGATCCCACTAGGGACAAGGGTGTTAGAAAATGGATGGATGGATGGTTCATATTAGAAGTTGAAAATATGTCTGTTTGAGTTAGTTGAGACATGCATAAGGTTTACATTTAGACAAATCCTAGTTTAAGTTTGAAAGGGCGTTGTACCAGGCTACACATTCATTTATGTAGTTCCTTTATTGAAATATGATAACTTCCCTTAACAGGAGCTAAATGATCTGTTGCCAAAATCCAGTTTTTACAATTTTTTTCTGAATTAGAACAAATTGGCAGCATTTGGTGTTTGTGTTCAACATTGAATTAATCACTGCCTTAAAACAGAAGATAGGAATAATCAACACCTAAAAGATGTTAGAATTCAAATAATCATCAAATAGTATTTTTCTAAATGCTGTATGTAAATTATGTGAGTAAATAATCTTTCTTTTCTGCCCTTTTCCCGGAGACGCTAATATTCTTCTATCACCCGGTATCTACAGCCTTTTGCTTGCTTTTTTCATTCCACTCTCTCATTTTGGCTCATGATTAATCTTCTTTCCGTCTCATGCTCTCACTCTCTCAGCCCTCCACCTTTAGGCAAATTACACTTCCTGCTTCTTCTGTTTAAACAGAAATTCTTCTCTTGCCTCCCTCCGCTTATCTTTCTTGCTCTTCCTACACATTTCAACCCAATTAGTTACCCTCTGGTTAACTTGTCATTTAAAATCAGTGTGCATACCATACATATACAGAAAGACATCAGCGTAAATTCATGTCTTTTTCTGTTATTTCTATCATGTTTTCAGTCGGTTATTTTTTTGACATTTGAATTGATACCAAAGGTGGAATGTGTTGGACCATAAGCATTTTCACAGCAAATCTGAAAGTGAAATGATAATAGAAAAATTAACAAACGAGTAGATATGAATATGAAAGGGAAAATCAAAACTGTTTTTTGTTCAGATGAATTAATGTTTTGTAAGATAACCCTTAACAACACTGAGCTGCACAGGCATCGTAGAGGGCATTGCTAAATAGTTTTAATAGCCCATTAGACTGAGAGTCTGACCTAAAAGATTTATAGCTTTCTTTTTAAGAAGTACATCAGAAAGATGTACTCAAGTTTCTCAAAGTTTCTTCCAAAATACATTTTCGTGAGAGTGAATTTAAAACTTCAAATAGATATGCATCACAGGTCTTTGTAGGAAAATGCATTTAATAATTACAAAGGAAACAGATTTTATAAATCCTAGTTCTTTTATTTAAATGAGTGCATAAAGCAGAAATTAGAAACTGATTTTTGTTTCCAACACAATTTTACCAGTTCTGCTGTAGAAGTTGTCTCTGAGGGCCTTTTTGAACACGACTTTTCCAATAAAAACCCTCTGTTTGATTTTGTGGCAAACTATAAAGTTACATGTCAATATGCAGACATACAAATACAATGCAAAATTTTTGAGAAACTTTGGTAATAAAACAAAACATTCTCCATAAATAATACCTTTGAAAAACAGTTTTGAGAAATTTGCAAAATTTAAAGAAGCCTTAACAGAGTTTTATCACTGCTGCATTTTTACAGTATTTATAGTTACACGCCTATGCAATATTTAACGGCTCATGTCAAATTTTTGTCAGGCTCAATAAAACTAAGGAAATAAGGCGCTATGTGATGTCTGCAGGCCACAAAATGACATGTTGAGTTTAATATGTTTGTAATTTGTACGGTACGTTCAGATGAATTAAAATAGCTTCAGTGTGTTCAAATCCTGTGCGATTCCACCTGTGTTTTACTGACAAAGGCTGCAAGTTTCTCATATACACACATTTATATGTTGACATAAGCAGAACAATATTTGACCCCATGAAATTTTACTATATGATAGAAAGAAGATTAAACTTAGTTAGATGAGATATTTGAGTAGTCTTGGCTTTAGTTTAAATTCCTTCAATTGCAAAGCAGGATAAAAAGAATAAAGTGCAATTTTTATTAGTTAATATTATTTCCCCTAATTTCATCATCTAACCTGAACCTTATTCCATGCATCACCTCTGGTGACTTGACATCTGAATTGTCTCACCCCTCAAGTTGGTTTGCTTGACCAGTTTTCAAGGAAAGCATTAGTGATTATTTCTGTGCTCGTTGTGTTTATAAACCATTTAGGCCATACCATGAAATGTTTATTTCACTCAGAAATGTGCTTATTTGGAGAAGAATGAAGCTTATTTGTACCACACAGCTGAATCTTTTGAAACTGTTGAAGCCAGCCCAGAATTTCTCTTCAGACCTAGAAAGAGATTTCCTCAGCCAGTTTTGCTCACACTGGGGGCATGTTTTGGATCCGTGATGGAGTTCACAGCACATCCACAGTGTGGAAAATCAGTGAATCAGACACTCGTTGCTGTTCCAAATTAAATTTGTGAGCAGAATTTTCATTTTAATGCATCTTAGTGTCACTGAACATTTATTTTCACCTGCTACTCCTTTCAGCACTTCTAAAGGTATAAACCATCTGACTATACTGGATGATAACTGTGAGTTGTAATACTGTCTGTAATGCCGAATAAATTCAAATTGATTTTCTCATGATTACATTTATTTTATAATAAGAATAAAGTGGCCTTCTAAATTACCCAAACTCAACATCCTTTTACCATCATTTCATTTGTATTTTACACTGTCTTTTACAATTATATCCTTCTAGTTGGAAAAAAAAAACATCCATCCATCCATTTTCTAACACCCTTGTCCCTAGTGGGGTCGGGAGGGGTGCTGGTGCCTATCTACAGCTAACGTTCCAGGCAAGAGGCGGGGTCACCCTGGACAGGTCGCCAGTCTGTCGCAGGGCAACACATAGGACAAACAACCATGCACACACACTCACACCTAGGGAGAATTTAAAGAAACCGATTAACTTAACAGTCATGTTTTTGGACTGTGGGAGGAAGCCGGAGTACCCGGAGAGAACGCATGCACAGGGAGATCATGCAAACTCCGTGCAGAAAGACCCCGGGCCGGGAATCAACCTTCTTGCTGCAAGGCAACAGTGCTACCAACTGCACCACTGTGCAACCCAAAAGAAACCACAAAAAAAACATAAATAAAAATGGATGTATTACCATTTTCCTTTTTTCTCTCATCACAAAATAAAGGTTTGTGTTATGGTAATTGGGGTATTTTGGCTTAATTGTGCCAAGAAACCAACTCAGTGACTTTTTTTGTGCTGTATGATGGTGGTTAGCAAGTGGAATATATCGTACATCAAAGTAAATTTTTAATCTGTCGGTATTTAAATCCATTAAACTGTGTATTCTAACAGAGTGTACAGGCCTCTTCAATAAAAAAACCAAGCCACTCAACATCAAAGATTCACCAGCACTCTTCACAGTGGGTGTCAGGTGCTTTCTGTATGCCTGTTTCTCTGTCTACACCAAAACCAACCTTTGATGTTTGTAGCCAGATACTTTTATTTTGATCTCATCTGACCATGTAACTCAGCAACTCAGCCCCATTACTGTTTTGAATGGTGTTGGTTCTTTACTTTGTTGACTGACAAAGTCGATGTTTTCATTCCTGTGGCATAGCCTCCGAAAATGCTCTGCTGGTTTTGCTAGATTTTGCTCATTGGAAATTTGGCCCTCTGACCAAGGTGTCTTTAATCTTCAAAAGTCCTGCTTTAAGGTATGTACAAGGAGCCGTTGTATATATTTTTTTATATCTTCTGAGGTTGGTAGAGAAAAATAGAAATTATCTATCTGACTGTCAGTGATTAAAGAACAGGCAAACTGGTTCAAGATGATAGAAAATCAAAAGTGGAGACCAAGATATGTGAAATAAATCTATGAATGCACAACACCTTGAAGCAGATGGTCTACAGCTACAGCAGCAAAAGACCATCTTTGTGACAATCCTTAGAGCTAAGAACAGGATACTTAGGCAATAATTCCCAGGGGCGCAACTGCATACTTTTTGATGTGTATGAGAACATGTCATCGGCGCCCATTAACCCCCCCAGGTTTAATATGTCCATACAGCTCTCCCTTATTCAGGCACTTATAAAATACAGCAATTAAATTAAAACCATCATGGTATTTAGGTTTTTGTTGCCTCCCTAATGTTGTTATTCCATCCTGATGTGTGAATAAATTGCAGCCTAATTAAAAAAGAATGGAACAAAAATAGGCCAATATTTTATCATTTAATATATAAGTGAGCCAAAGAGCCACTTCCGCCAACCTCTAGAACCACCTACGAGCTGCAGGTCTGAGGCATTTTGTTAGTATATTTTCCTTCATTCTTATAGCTTGATAGGAAGTCAGGTTATCCAAACTGGCAACCCACATTAATAAAATAATAGTGAAATAACATTGACCACAAAACACTGTATTTCTAAAAGAAATCAACATTTTTTCCTACACAGAAAGCCCTAACAAATTAATGTAGAAAAAGTAAACGGTTTCTCTTCACAATATTTATTTATCTACCAATAAATCAGTATGATTTGTTATTTAAATTGCCATTTATATTTTTTGGTCTCAGGAGATGATTGAGGGATGAAGAGACGCTGATGCCTGGTTCTTCGAGGTTCTGACGGTCCGCAGTGTTCCTCTCCTGACCCATTCTGTCTGATATCACACAGACAGAATGGGTCTGTCGGTGGGTCAGCGTCACTGAATATTGCCGACACATTTTCTTTTTAAATCACCCCTATTTAACTTCACTGAAATTGTTCAGCCTGGAATGTGTGTCTTCCTACTTTTTGACAGAGGTTTTGCTTCTAAGGACAGTGGAGAATCAGTGGACATTTTAAAAAGATGTGGGTTGATAGCAGTTCACCGCGGCTGCGTAGTGTTCGTTTCTAGGCAACCGTGACAACTTCATCAGTTTGTGGCGGTTGGGGTGGCGGGTCCTATTTAGGTCCCGCTACGGCAATTTAGCTGACCTTAATATTTCCTGTGTTATGTTTTGGTCATTATTGTTGAGATCTGTGTGACATGTGTGTCTATCAGACATGTATAGAAATACGGAACAAATTGCACCCGGTATCGGTTCAATACAGGACACAACAATTAACAGTCAAATACGAGACGATTCCGTAGTTTATGGGATGGGTGGCAACCCTAACAAAACAACAGCCACCTGTCATTTTAGGCTAGCTTAAGCTAACCTGAATATTTACAACCCTCCTGTTGATACACTAACATTACTTATCGACTGTCTTTCAACCACTTTGCAAAGCTTTTCTTCATCCCTCCAACATCGTTATCCCTCCCCTTTTTCCTTATTCTGTTTTGCGCCCCGGAGTTTTTTTTTTTTTTTTTCTCCCGCCCCATCTTTAGCTCCATGTTGTCCAGTGCACTACTACCATTTTAATTTAAAAGAAAAAAATATATAATTCTTGAAGGGGCGCGTGTCCAAGCTACCTGTATATGTACTGTATGTGTGTATGGGGATGGGGCGGCGGGGGCAACAAGAGCAGTAGTGAAAGAACAGGGGATAGGCCTACACTGACCTGCACTTACTGTGAGTGCAGGTCAGTGGTGGTGTAACGTGTGGGGAATATTGTCTTGGAACACTTTGGGCCTCATGGGATTGTTGCTGACCATCTCCAACTGATTCCTTTACCATGACAAAATGTTCCCATATCTCAAGCCATTTGACCACGAGGATTTACAAATCTGCAACACCTGCCAGATTTTGTTATGTCAATATATACCACAATCTCAGAGCAACCTTTTTAACTTCTTGTTGAATCTGAGCTGTGAAGAAATAAGGCAGTTCTGAAGGCAAAAAAAGGTCCAACTCAGTACCAGCAAGGTGTACCTACTACAGCCTTTAGTCGATCTTCACTCACTATGTGTATTTTGTAGTTGTAGCATTTGGCGCTGTATAAGTAATGCAACAATAAAATTAGAATCACAAACAAGTCTTAGTGAATGGGAGCAGTAACTTGGGAATACATATGCAGACTGAACAACATGGGAGGAGACACTGTTCAGCAGAACAAACAGAAAGTAAGTGAATAATAGAACAAAAGGACAAGGAAGGCGTCTCAGGTTGTTAAAAAAAACAAAAACAGAATCTTACCGCGCTATTTGAAAATGCAGCACATCTTTTCCTTGTTTCGGGTTTTAACATACATCAAATGTTTTATTTTTCAGCGTGAATCCAACAAAGGCATGTTTCTACCTTTATGTCTTGCAGTGCTTTACATCACCTGTAAGATGTTCACTGACACGAGCACAGATGGTGTCAAAACTTCATTATGATCCATGTGTTTGAAGATGATGTCAAGTGCTGGCACTATTTTGTGCATTTGAAGATGAACCCCCCTGTAATAAAACATATTGATATTTCCAAAAGAATACTATTCACTGGGGGTGCTGTGGTGGCACAGACGCACAGCATGACCCAAGTATAGAGAGCCTTAGTCCTTGTGGCGGTAGTCGCAGGTTCGATTCCCAGCATGGCGACATTTGCTGCATGTCTTACCCCTGTCTCATTACCCTCTTTCCTGTCGGACTACTTTCAAATAAAAGCCACTAGAGCCAACAAAACCTTAAAAAAAAGAATACTATTGATAATTCTGAGGATTTTAGGTGTTCTAAGTTAAAAGATTCTAACATGTATCACCTAAAAGCTGCTCAGTTGGATACGTAGATTTTTTTGTTCACCTTTTCTGTCTCTTATTTATTGTTCAGCCTGCTATTTTACCCTTTTAGTGCGACAACAGGGGAAAAAATCCTAGCAAATTGCTTTTCTTTTTCTTAGTCAAGTGGTTTGAGGGTTTTGCAAATTCTCTGAAACCAACATCAAAGATCTTCCAAACTACTTAACAATTAAAGCAGAGAAAGAGGAAACTTAAAACAAAGATCTTCATTCCACTTTGAAAGCTCAAAGATGATGTCGAAAAAGGCAGAATTTTGTTTAGAAAGCTTTTCTTTTGAGAGAGAAAGAAGTTAATTACACATTATGTTGGATTATCTCAATTTTTAATTTGGATGTGAATTGGGACTGAATGATTGGTCTGTTTTTGTTTTTCTTATTTTCTCGTTGTGTAAGCCTTTTATCTTGGTTCTCTTGTTTCTGAATGTGCAAAAAGGCTGCTGAAATCCTCCGGAACCTTGCAGATCAATTGTCAAGAAAAAAATGTAATCTAAATTCAAAGTTGTAAACAAATATGCATAAACAGACAAATAAATCTGTAGTAATACAGTAAATTTACCAGATTTCTTTGAAATAATTGCTGACGGAATTGATGTTCTAAACTAGCTGTCGATCGATTGGATGTTAAATGTTTGCTTATTTTAGTTTCTATATCTATATGATCGTTAACTGCTTGTATTTCTCTATGCTAAAATTGAGAGAACGTATGTTATGGATAAGTAAGAGCATCACATTTTTTTTGTGTGTCTTTCATGTACCAGCACCTAACAGTTTGACTGTTAGGTGCTGGTACATTTCCCGTTGCACTTCTAGCTGCATGAGGATTGTTACACACGGCATGCATGAAAGTACAAGAAGAAGCAATGTGAACATGATTTTGCAGAATAACGAGTGGACAAATATTTGCAGATAATCATGCTCTCAAAGTAGAGGCTGAACTGAGAATGTTGAGTGAATAGTTGGAGGAAAAGACATGCTATAAATTTATAATAGGGGACTTTGTCAGGAGAGTGAAGACAAGCTAATGTCCTTTTGTGTTTACAACCCCATAAGTATTATCCATTAAAATCAGCTCTGAAAATGTTCCATTTATACCCTTGTATTTTACAGCAGCATTGCATCCCACTGGCATATTTGTGTGTGAAGTAGGCAAAAAAAGCTATAAATAATAAATCATGTTCTTCTATACAACTACAGTAAAGGGTTATAATCTTGTTATGTTGACAGAAGACCTCAAATGAGGTATGACATCAGTTGTGTCAAAGAAAATCTTGAAGAAAATCTTGGAGCAGAGAAAGATTTAGCTGAAAAATATAAGGTGCACAAAAAACAAGGGCAATGGCACAGGAAGGGGAATAGGAAACAAAATAAAAAGGAAACAAGCAGACACAGAGGAACAACTGACTTTAGTGATGTAATTCAATGAAAAATCTCAAACAGGTTTGTCTGATTTGTTCAGGAAAAGCTCAATCCTATGAATTATATGTGTTGCATACACCGTATGGGACTGTTTGGTATTGTTCAATTTGTCATAATATAACATCTTAGGGGCAACTAGATATATGTGGTTGCTCATGTGGCAGGCAGCTACACAGTTATGCTAAAGAAAGACCATTGGTACCTACATAAGTGAAAGACATACAGTATTTGACTTATACAGTGCATCTGGAAAGTATTCGCATCACTTCATTTTTTTTTTACACATTTTATGCTACAGCCTTATTTCAAATTGAATTAAATTAATCTCTTTTGTATTCTGCACACAAATACCATATTATGAACTGAAGGAGAATGTCCTTTCTCCATTAGGTTCTTGATGTATGAGGTTGAAGAAAAGTCAGTGAGTTCAATTCATGAATTCCATTTATTAATGCCAAAATACAGTCGGTCATTTGTTCATGCTATCCTTATGGGCTAACAGAGCAAAATGGCATCATACAGCAGTTTGTAACCCCCTTTGTTAGCCTCTATCTAAGCTAGCCCAAAAGAGGGCGTTCCGTAGCGTGTCATTTCCTTTAGCTTTGCGCACATGTGCCCTATGTGAGTGCATGTATGTATGTATATACGAGCATGCAAATAGCTAATGGAGAAAGAGGAAAACACTGAATTATTTATTCTCAACAGAACATGCATTTTATAAAATGATTAGAAACTGATAGAAAGCCAAACAATTTGTTTGATTTGTAATTGCTTGTGTGTTACTGCCAGGTCGTTCTTGAAAAAGAGATTTTTAATCTCAATAAGACATACTTGGTTAAATAAGGTTACATACAAGCATACAAATCACATTTAACTATTCATCTAGGAAGTCTCTGTTGATTGCTGAATTCATATTTGCCTCTATATCCTATATAGGATATCCCTATATCCTCACTAGTTTTTCAGTTCCTGCTCTTGCAAAACATAATAATGCAGCATAATACGGCCACCACTATGCTTCACTGTAATATTTAATGTTTCAGTCAAAAAATGTCATAAAGAGGAAAAAAAAAACACATACATCACACCTGTCTATAAGTTGCAGGGCCAGCCAAACTATAGAAAAGCGCAACTTATAGCCTGAAAAATATGTTGTCTTAAAACAGACACCAAGGATTTGCTCTACAAATCAGACTTTTCAGTCTTTTTATACAAAAAAAGCCAGTGGATTACATGTGTTACTTACCACTGTTTTTTTTTTCTGTCATTACTGTCAAAGCTGTTCTCTTGCTATGATAAAGTGCTGCAATAAGCACTATCGCTGGCGTGCTTGTGCCTGCTCCAACCTAATGATGGGCTGGGTGGTTAAATGCTCTGAAGCCAATTACTGTGTTGTGTAATTGGTGTCGATTGCACTGAGGCCAATTATGCACATTTGCACACCCAGCACCCTTATGATTCTGCGGTGGAACACGAGGCATGGGTTGTTTGTGGTCAAACACAAGAGGGTGGGGATAAACATTATGTTACATAGACAATTTATAACCTTTTGATTAACCTATTTTTTCACATGGCAAATCTTCTTAATTGAAATAAAAAGGTAGTCAGCTCCATGTCTGTGTCTTTGCCTTACAGAGTCATAAGATCAACTTTAAGAAAAGCTGAGATTGAATGTATGATTTTTTAAGAACACTTAGATTTTAACCTGCAGTCACGTCATGTAGCAGAATAAATGTGATTTGAGGTGCCTATCCATGTATTTTTGTGAAAATCAACTCTTTGTAAAAGGTCGGTCACTTTTCAAAGTACATTCTGCAACTGTAAATTGTACATTTAGAATTGTTACCATCGTGTGTAATTGTGCATGAGCTGCTTTTGGCTGAACCATGAAGACTTTGGTATTTATTTTGCTGAGTACAATGGAAGTTCTCCAATTATGTGGTTAGCTGTGACATTTCAGGTCAGAAGAGTGCCAAAGATCCAAACGCATTAGCTCCATGTTATCAGCCTCTTGTAATAACATTGTGTACACAAAACTCTGCTTTTAAAGAGTGAGAAATGAACTCTTTGCAAGTTTCTATGCTTGGCATATTAGGCTATTTTCCTTTTGCAATAGTACTCATGTACTACTTACCTACAGGGAGATCTGAAAACATCTGTGCACTTATGCCCATATGTTCTCTCTGACATAATTGGTTTGATATGCCTGATAAAAAAGTGTGTGGTCTAACTGTAATTACATGTAGCCCATGTAGTAATGAGAATTAAGTGACTGCACATGGTTGCAATATAATTCAATATATGGGTTTTATTGCGAGTGTTACAAAGTGAACCTTTTCTCACCAAGTCTGGAACAAACATTAAAATGGTAGGAGTACTTGTATTTTAAATGTAGTATTCAATATTTTTTTTATTAGGATTAATATTGTAGAACAATCAACAAATAGCACACAAATGTAAAGTGGAAAAAAAAAAAAGTCAAGGCTTTTAATTTTTTTTTTTTTACAAATTAGTATCTTAAAAGTGTGGCATGCATGTGTATTCAGTTCTCTTGGTTAAATGCTTTGCAAAACCCCACCGGACTTGTGAACTCGTAATAGTTTCTTCCTTTAAATATTGAGCGATCCTGCCATGATCGCTTTGTTTACTATGTCATTGCAAACCACACATATGACGAAACGCAATGATGTCACTGCGGTGGGAGGGGATTCACAGGAATTTGGCACAGTGTGTCTTATGGACCTTGATGTCCAGCAAACATGTGGCCGCTGTTCGACTTTGGCCCAACCATGCTGGACCCTTAATACTTGAATATGTTTTGATCTTAAACCATCTCATCATAAATATTGCTGTGTTTACAGTCATCGTCCTTAGATGATCAATCTCAACCCGCCCCTAGTCATTTTTAGAATAGAATAGAATTGTTTGCATAGCCAAGAAAGGTCACTTTCACCTCTTCTAACTGGGGCACCTAATTCCACATGTCTATTGTTTGGTGTCTTGGAAGGCAGTTGGTCATTTGATATATTTTTTATGCATTTAAGAGTTAAAGGACTTGCACAAATGCACAATGGACTTTTTTTTTGTAAGAGAAAATTTAGAAACAATTTTCTTCCACTTCACAGACATACACTTCCTTCTGTCTGTCATGCAAAAATATAAATAAAACACATCATAGTCTGTGGGTGTCTTATTAAAGCATGTGAAAATGCTCCAAAGCATTGAATCGATTTTGAAGGAACTGTACAGTCACTGTGAAATTGGAAGATATATTTATTTATTCATTTATTTTACATATCTAGCTCATGAAAATAGAATTATTACATGGCAGCTAAACAAGACAGGGATTTCAAGAGGACCAGACAACATAGTTTTCTCTTTCAGTGTCCTAGGATATAGAATATAAACAGTCCCACTTTTAGTTGTAGAATTAAAATGAAGTGAGACAGCAAGCTTAAACACCCTGGTAAATGTTAAAGTGATTAGAAGGTAAGCTGTTTTCACACATGAACACCGGAGGTGTTTAGGAGAATGTCCAGACAATTTGGACTTCACAGGAGGAGACTTTCTGCTCGAGAAGCACTCGCACAGCTGGAAATGTAGCAAAGCGAGTGTGTGTAAGGGAATGCATATTCAGTGCACACCAGAGGCAAGATGTGATGCAGAAAAGTCTGCTGTGGAAATCGCTGTGTTTTCTTCACACCTCGTTGACAGTGGAGAGTGAGGCTACCTTATGAGCATTTTTGTGTTGGTGCCAGCACTAAAATATATCTGAACATATTCAGAGTGAGAGACGGATTCACTGCAGCAAATGGGAAAACAACAAAAAGGTCAAAAGAAAGCAGCGTGAAGGAGCACACTGACTCATTGGCAGCAAATGCTCTAAAACATTTGATGCAGTGTTTGCACATTGTCTCACCTGCTGATTTCAGGACTTTTTAAAAAAAGGGGGCCAGTACAGAAGAGTGCCTTCAAGAAGCCTGAAGCAAATGTTTTGGACATTTACGTTCTCACATACATACCCTCCGGAACATCTCTAGAACATTTCAAAACTTCAGTTCATGTGTGAAAATAGCCATAGAGAGATTTATGAAAAGAGTTAAATAGAGCATGCAAGAAAGAGCCAGATAGATGAAAGAAGGAAGACGCAAATAGCACTGCTTAAGGAATCTCAGAGAGGTTTCCCACAGGGATAAAGCTGATGTAATATTTAGAGGTACAAGGGGCAGTGGTGTCACCCCGACTAGCTTTTAGACCTCTCTGAATAGCAGTCAAACTCTGCCAACTCCCTTGGTGCAATATGGCCACACACAAGTTGCAGTGACATCTAACACGCAAAGCACAGATAATAGACTTTTTATGTCCATATGCTGGAAACTAGCCAGGTGAGTGGTCCTGTTGCTTCCCAGAAGTGTCCACCTGCTCAGAAACAAATCGGTTTCAGCCTCCATTCCATTAATACGTAATAGTCAGTTTTAACATCCATATTTTTCCATCATAAATCTACAGATGATGCCAAACTAATGACTGTGAAATATGGCATACAGACAGGGTCTAATTTGTTGGGAAGCCTGGAAAAGATATGTGAAAAGCTTTAAAATGAATAAATGTTTCCACTCAGTAACATAATTGCATACTAAATATATAATTTCAATGTAATTTTGATTATGGCTGGAAAGTTGGTGGTAGCTTTTTTTTTTCCTTGGAAAAAGCCTTTTCTGTTTTACCATTATACCATTATCACGCGAGGTTTGCTAAACTCTTGGCGGACTTCTATACTTGATTACTTTGATCAAGTGACAAAGTTGTCGATTTTCTGGAACAATTGCTGGTGGGTTTGGTGTGATACACAAACACATTGTGCCCAATGGCAGAGGTTTGTTGCTCGTGGAACTTTCTTGGACCACATGGGTACAGAACTTCCCTGAAATATTGAGACATTAAATATTTCTTGTGACATTAAAATGAACATGGGTTGTTATCAACACAGAGATGCTTAACCAGTCACAAAATGCACCTTCATTTGAAACCATCTCAATATCCAGATCTAAATCATACATCAGCAGCTGTAATTTGTTATATGTATGAAATATTTATCTGCAGTGTTTAAAGTAAGTGTTAAATATGCAAATGTTAAAAGTCACTACAATATGTGAGTAGATTGTTGTACATGTGTCAAAAATGACATGCCTGAGACATTTCCACATCTGCTAGTTTGACAGTTTTCAGTGTGAGATTATCCTCTTCTAAAATAATTAAATTTAAGGGTTTTACAAATCGCTACCAAGGTTACCAACACACATTGGCTTGCAGGCCTATATACTGTATATCTATATATTGAAGAGTGTGGCTTGTAACAAGACAGAAAATAAAAAAGAGCAATCATAGCAAAATTAGAGAACAATCTGTCTATTGAGTATCAAATACAATTTAGGCTTAATGTGGACAGTTCAGCCATTAAGCTAAAGCTTAAAAATTCTAGTAAAACCACTACTAATTGTGTGCCTTTCCATGGGCTAAGCCCAGTTTCCCTCAAGTGTGGTGAAAATGTTTAGATTATTTATACGGCAGTTGAACCAAACTCAAACAAACACACAGATGCACACAGATATTCCAAGGCAGATTACATGAACTTTCAAGCCTCTGGCCCCTGGGAGCTTTCAGCAGCTTCTTCTGATGTCTAGAACGTTCAGTATATATGCGAGTGTGTGTGTGTGTTCTGGAAATGACAACAGACCCTTTCATAAAGGTCTTGGCCCTTCATCTACCTTGGGGCCAAGACTGCATGATGCCTGCCCTAGTAAAGACCTACATCTGTCCTTTCCCCTTTTTCCCTGTTTTTCCCCCCATCCCATTGAGTCCTTTATTTCTTTCTCTCTCTCTATGCTTGTTTTTCTGTCAGCACAATTAGTTTCAGAATACTTTTTCGGCAAGGCCTACCTCTCTTTTCATTTCTGGACCTCTCCTTTAGTCTGTTTGACTGTTCCGAACAATTTAGAGTTTAGCATTTCCTGTTATTCCCATCTGAAATGTACTCAACCTATCCACCTAGTCATTCCTCCATTTTCTTCCTCCAGTCCTTCACATTTTCCTCCTTCTAATCTCCTCTTGTCCTCTGTTTTTTCCCCTTTTTGTTGTTCCTTATGCACATTTATTCAGAATATTTTTCTAAGACAGTCTCGTTCATGCTTACACCCATAGTGCTCACACACTCCCACAACAGTGCACACAATCTGGCCCCAGTAAAATCTTCCAACGACATTTACATCTCATGTTAAATGGATGAGCTGAGAGAAGGTGTCCTGTTTTGACTCCAGTGTCGGTTGTTGGGAGATAGAGGACAGATTCTGAGATTACATCTTTATGTGATCTCCATGTTGCCTTCGCAGCTGTTGTCTGCATGACATATCGCATATTATGCTTGCTGCAGTCTTGTCTGTCATGACAACAATTTACAAAAACACAGTATGTCATAAACAGTAATGCCTGTCTGACATTTTAAATACATATATCTCTAAATGTGGAACAGTAATATAAGTTATGCAGTTTAATGAGTAAATGCATACATTTCACTCGTAGGCGTTCAAGAGGAAAACCCCATCTGTACTTAGTTATCCTTCCTACCTGTGAATAACACCAATTTTTATCACTGTCAAGGCAACAACGTGCCCTTCAGCTGAAACGGTAAATTACACACGATCTGTCGTCCCAGACTGCAATTACTGATGTGATGTCTGAAAATAAACAGTCATGCACAGAATTGTATCTTCTGCACAAACAAGGTGAAAGTCAGGAAAGTAGGTCAGAGGATGCCAAAGTGATGTTACGAGACACAATGAAAGTTCTGCTCAGTGACCTTCTCATTCTGAGAAAGAAACTGCCACATTTATGTAATGTCACTGAAAAACATGCTCCTGTAATAATTCAAACTAAAGATGTCTTTATTATCATATCATTTGTAGGCTTAGAACATTGCTGCTCATGTTGTCTTATCAAAAATAGGTTACTATTACATCTAAGTATTATAGAAAACACACTCAGGATGTTAGTTGAGGGAAATTTGTTTGCTGGGATTTACCTTGAAGACACAAGCTAAAATTAAAAAATATATATTTATTGAAAATGTGTAAAAAAAACATAACCTACAAATGAGCTCTAAGAGAACAATATGAGTTTTATCTTAAGTACCTTCATTAAAAAGTGCGTGTACTGTAACATTTTTACGGGTTAATGACCCTCTCTAAAAGCGGCAATAGTTAATGTTCTTAAAGTTTTTTTTTTTATGTATTTGTTAGATATGACACCTGCAGAAATTCACAGCTCCTGGTCAAAAACAACCATTCAGAACCAGGTGGAACATCTGAACACTGTCAATCATGCTTCTGTATGCGCTCCTCACACTTTCCCCTGCACAACGTTTACAAGGTCAAGATTGATGATTGCTGAAGCTATGCTAATGGCGGTGACACAACCTAACGCTACAGGAAAACGTTTTTTTTCGCTGTGCCAATGCCTAGTAGCCTGCACATTCACAGCAGGTGTGAGCAGCATGTACACGAGTCTGATTGACAGTGGTAAGACCATCCTCCTTGCTCTAATTGGTTGTATCTGACTGAGAGCGGTATATTTCCGCAGATGGCTGTAGAATCACAAGAAGAAGGTAGGGAGTATTCTTTCAGGATGCTCTTCCTCTGACTAAACTCATCTCCCCATCCTTGTTCATGGTCTGCTATCTGAGATTTTATGTCGGTCCCACTTCAAAATGTCATTGGCCATGTTTTGCATGAACAATTTTAAAACTGCTTCCTAACTGCTCTGGATGTGGTCTACATTGGGACTGAATGAAATGTCATATATCACAGTTTATTAATTTATTCAAAAACAATACATCAGCATAATTAATGTTTCTTGTTCTTGTACCTTAACCTTAGTATTTATGTTAATGTTACTTTTCATTGTGTAATTTTTTTTTTCAAAAACTTCACCAGCAAATATTATTATGGCGTATGTGCACACATTTGTTATCTTTTTGGCATAAACCCTTCCATTCCATTAGAGATGGGCAATTTGATGTAGTTCTTGAACATATCGTCAGCACACATTAAAATGTCTTTAAACCAAATGAAGAAGCAGCGCTGTACCTTATTGGTTCCACTTCACTTCACTTTGAGAAAAAAGGAGCATGACAAGCGAGGCAGATGTGACAATTGTAGAATAGAAAAGCACTTTGCACGTAACACATTGGAATTGTGTGAATTATTTAGTGTTTTTTGTTAATCTCGTTTTTTTCTCTCTGTTTCTCGGTTTCTCCTCAAATAGCCTTTCTTTTTGCCCTTTTACACCATTGTTGTTTACTTTGCTGGTTGGCTTTATTGCTCTGTCTCCTTGTCTGTCTCTTGGTCACCTTGAGATTCTGAGTGTCCATTAAGGCTTTCAACTTTCCTGATGTGCTACTTGCTTTCAAAGCTTTCCTGGACTTGCATTGTTTTCACCCATGGCTGACTTGCTCTCCTCCCAGTAAAAGAAAAAAAACAAAACAAATCTGTGTATATGCGCAGATGGTTTACAGCTACATAAAGGCAATTTAGCAGTTTTCCTGCTTCCACGTTTTGTGATTTCATGATGTCCTTGCATTTTGATCAGAAGTTGCCCTCTAAGAGTGTTTAAAAAAGGTTTCTTACTCTGTTTATCTGAATCCTTGAACAATAATTGTTTACCCTGAGGCAAAGTGGTGTCCTAAGTTCTTATATTTTATCATTTAGGATGTGATAGGGAAGGGTGTGAATATGTATGCTTAATTTTTCCTTTGAAAAGCCTTCATATTGACATAAACCATTCAGGAATGGATGTGCGTGTGTGTGTGTGTATGGTCCTGTCAGTCTCTCAGAGCAACACCAGTGTATTCAGTTTGTCATGTTGCTGACTGAATATTTCAGTTTTTATTCAGGCCAAAGCCTTTTTTTTTCTTCAACACATAAACACAGCAGGTTTGTCTCTCTTTTGGCTCAAACAGCTGGTGTGGTTTTTGTGGAGCCATTTGTCAAAGTCACGCTGAAGTGATGCGAAGTTATATGCTTGTTACTGGAAAATCTTTTGTTTAGTTGCATGTAAATATCTGTCCGTCACTTGTCTTTTTAGTATACACTGGCTTTTGTTGTCCTCTTTGGTGTTTAAGTCTGTTGACATAAACTGCAAAGGGGAATTTTCTGTTTCACATTTTCCAAATAAGTTTTTTTTTTTTACCAGTTTTTTTAGTGATTTGTGTTTAATCCAAAATGAATGTCAACATCTCAGAGAAAGAGTAGCTTTTGTAAATGTTGTATGTTGATAAACAGAATACTAACACTTGATTCTGCAGATGGATAAATTGTCAAGTTTCTTTACAAGGAGTCAGTTCAGTTAACTCACACTTTACAAGACAAACAGATCCAGTTCATATCCAACTGTGTAGAATCAAATTTAGTCAAAATTCTATTCAAGCCATTACATTACATTTTTAGATCAGAATCCAGTTTATTTCCACATGAGGCTTCAGTTTCACATGCCATCCGGCTTATGAAGTAACTAACAAGAACATGTTAGAAGGTGGTATTGATAACATTAGACTTTATATTAGATGTTTAAAGCCAAGATTGATTTATACAAGTACTTTGAACTTTCACTTTACTACTGTTGGCAAATTACGTCTGAACTTAAAATAGTGTCAGGATTGATAAAAAAGTCCAAATGGACTTAAAACAAGAGTCACTTCAGGTTTCTCATTGATGCAGATTAGTCATACGGCCGTCAGAATTAGTTTTACAGTAGTTTTTTCGTTTTAATATGTTAATATATCCTTTACTAATATTAACATTGTGGGGTGACCCACCTGAATCCTGCTTTGAATGTGTTCCTGGTGGAGTACCTTCAAATAAAGGCCACCAGTGCCAAAAAGTTCTTAAAACAAACAGAAAAAAATTGTGCTTGTTGGAATAACTCACCTTGATCACCACCTCATTAAGAAGAGCATTGTGTGCCTGTGTTGAATTTCAACACCCTGGAACAGAATGGCTTTCAATCTTATAGAACAAAAAAAAACAGCCTGTTTTAGGGAGTCAACTGGCCTTAACATAAAATGCTGCAATAAAGCTCCATAAAATTTGTTATTAACTCACCATGGGGCATTAAAGGTTTAAAGACCAAAGCTAATTTGGAAGATTTAAATGCTGCTTCAGGTTCAAGTGTGCACAGACCTTTGTAACCTTTCTTTTTGCAAGGGTATTCCTTCATTTGCTTGAGTGCATGTCTAAGTCATGTGCTTCTGAACATTTTTGTAACTTTAAATCTTTGCCTTATCTTATGAGAGCCAGTTATTTTATGTGCGTGTATTTGTATTTCAATCCTATGGGATGGGAGCCACATAAAGAGGTAACTAAAAGAAATTGATCCTGAAAATAAATTTGACTGATGTTTTCATGTGAGTTAAATAATTCCACTGTATTGCCTCACTAGATGATTATATTACTTCATAGAACAATATTAATTCTAATTTAATCATTTCCAGTGTTCCAACAGTGAGAACCGTGCAGAGATTTGCAGGAAGACTCATCAAGCAAATTAGTTTTAAATGAATTGAATGAAGAGAGAGAGAGAGATCCAGACAGAAAAATGGATTATCACACTTCTGCACTAACAGCTCTTCAGCTAATACTTTGGAGTCAGTAGTGAGCAATGGGGACAGCGAGTCTGTATCGTACAGCTATCAGCCAGCTGCTCACCAATTATACAAATGGAGCTGTGAACAGGTGGAGGATTGAGGATTTTTAGTTAGCTGTCTACAGTACGTCTTTCTCGAACATACAAAATGTTCATTTTCAGCATTTCCTCTTTCTGCAGTAATAAGCAAAACATGCTGCCCACCCATTAGGAGCAGGGTTACATGGAAATGTGTTTATGTGTGCGGGTGGATGCATCCATTTGGTCTTTCAAATAGCGGCACTTGCATCCCAGATACATATCATTTGAAAATATTTGCAGCCCACATACGGATTTCACACCAAACTTTGAGATCAGGTTACAGAACTACTTTTGCATAAAGTCTGTTTATCATTATTATTTTGATTTTGAGTACACCTTGCTGTGCGGTCTCCCATGTGTACGTCTTGTATAAGAATTTTGTATGTGTGCGCTTTGGCTCAGCTCTTTGGCTGAGCACAAACAGCCCTCTGTGTAAACACCTCATTAGCGTCGGGGGGGTGGGGAGGGACGTGCACCCCTGTGTGTGTGGGGGGGTGCACGCCTGCGTGTGTGTGTTTGTGTATGTGTTGATTGATGGGGTCACAGCAGGGTGCCAGGCCTACTTACAACCTCCTGCCTCCCGCTTTCCCCTCCACTCCCGTTTCTCCTTTCCATCGCTCAGTTCCATCCTCGTTTAATCTGGCAGCAGAGGCGAAGAAGAACAGGAGCGCGAGTCACCAAGGGACACTGCTCGTCTTCAAAGGATGCGACTCATGCCGCTTTTTGCCTCTCCCGTCACCTTGTCTCTTTACTTTGCCCTCGCTCTTGTCTCCTCCTCGCTTGCTCAGCTTCTCCTCCCTGCAGTTTTGTCTTCATGTTAACTTTCTCCGCCTCCCTTGTTTTCCATTCAGACATCAGTGATTCACGAGACGTAGAGATAGCGGGAGAGAGTAATTTTTGTTTTGTTATACCTGTTTTTTTTTCTTCCTCGATTGATACTTGTCAGATCTGAGTTTTCCCCTCTGAATTTGTACTTTTCTGAATCTGAAGTACTGTTTGGCAAATCTACCTTCATTCATTCAGTCTCGTTCCCTTTTGTATTTTTTTTTCCTTTGTCTGGATTTTCTTTCTTGATGTTTTGTAAACCTCCTCACTGTCTTCTCCTCTATTCTTTTCCTATTTGTGTTTCACTCGCTCAGCTTGTCAACTCGTGCTTGCTAAAATTCTGACATCCCACAAGAGAAAACAGAGACTGTACAAACTATATTTCTGAATTTGAAGAAAGCTGCTGTGTATGCAAACAAAGAGAAAGCTTCTGCATTATGTCCATTGTGGAGAAAAACAAAGACAGGGATTTTGATAAATTTATTTAAACAACGTCCTAGGTGTGTCTATGGCTTTTCTTACAGCTTATTCAAGTTAATACTTAGTTTTTGCTGAACATAATTATATTTTAAGTATGTAAATATTTTAATTTTTTCCTGTTCATTATATTTAATTGATTTTATACAGATAAATGATTATTGTAGTATTAAGTGCTAAACAAGATGACTATATGTTAACAAAGCAATATGTCTTATTTTAAAGATTTTAATTATGGGTTATTTGAAATTCAAAATTACAGCTAGTTATTGGGGCAACTAGCTGTTCATATTTACTTAAGCTGGCATTTATTCTATTAAAGAGTTTAGAATAAATTGAAATGCATTTCTTTGTGTGTGTGGTCTGTGGTTTCTTTATTTCTGTATTTTGTTAATTGTCCATGTTTGGATCTGAAATGAACATATGAAGGCTTCCTGGAGTTTATTGTGCAGAATGAGTGACTGCTTAAAGACCACCACCACAGCTGATGGGCCCACATATACAGAAAGAAACACACTCTTTCTAAAAACCTACTAAAACACTTGATCTTTCACCTCACCTCCTTTGGAGAAAAGTCATTTTATTGGCTCTTTATCTTTTTGTCCCACCAGTCCAAACAAACGGGCTCTTTGTTTATGGACCCTGCCTTTGTTACAGTGTCGATCCACCGCCAGGCTGGTATGCAGCTCATACATGTGTGCGCGTGGTGTGTTTATGTCATCCCAGTGCACATGGTTTTGTTTGACTCAATGTGTGTTTATGTTGGGCTACTGACAAAGAAAAAGTGGTTTTTGATTGTCTTCCTGTTCTAATGTTAAACAAAGGCTTAACTAAACCATTACCAGCGTGACTGACTTGCAGAGGGACAAAACTGGGAGAGAGACAGGTGGACTGTCAGGGCAAGTCAGACAGGCAGGCAACAGTCAAGTGCCCAGACAGTCTGTAAGGCAGAGGAGGAGGCGAGTAAACACAGTTAGGAGCATTTGTAGGGATTTGCAATCAGCCTTCAGAAAACACTCCTTATATATTAGAGTTAAGTAAAGTAGCCAAACGTATTTGTCAGAGAAGATGGGAAAACATGGGGAGTTGTCATAAATATGAAATTTGATCTGAGACCAATGAACCTTTACATCATTTATTGAAAAATAATGAAAAGAGCTTAATTACAGAAGTACAGAATTTTTTATGTGATTTGTTTGCTTATCTTCATACAAGTATCTTTGATCTTGACTTTGCTCATTGGTACTCAAATTGTGGCATAAGTAAAATTTAAACTCCCCTCAATGGTAAAATTTTGTATCAGTCATTTACAAATTAGTTATACGCAAATTAACTTTGTTGAAGTGAATGACTGTGAAGCAGTTCTGCTGAGTCCTGGAGCATATTTGAATTTAAAATAAAAAAAATTAATGTGGAAATTATTTCCAGATTGTTCCACTGAGATTAAAACCACTGAGATTCACTGACTGTCCAATAACTATAAATATTAGCTATACAAGCTAATAAGAATCTGTTTGTCACTATTTTATATTTTCAAACTCTGTAGCAACATTCTCACGAAATGAGGTGAGTATAAAAATATTTATTATGAGCAAATATGTGTTTTGTGCTGCAGCTATCTAAAAGTTTTATATGCAAGTCAGCCATATTGGATTTTGACGTAGGGGTTGGTTAGACTTTTACACTTTGAAAACTTCAAATTTGAAATAAATAACTTGTAAGTAAAAATATAAGTAATAATCACATTATGCAGAGTGTCTTCCTATCTATCATGCAATGTGGATTGCTTATGCTTGTTTTTTACTTTGTCTTTATTTTGTTTTTTTGACACTCTTATTGTTACTCCTTATTAATTTTTCCTAATTCTTTAACTTGTTCCACTTCGTCTTCAAATAAGTGCCTGTATAACTACATATGTGACACATTAAGTATTTTGAACCTTAACTAACACAATTTACTGAAAATGGCTGATGATGTTGCACTACAGTTTTAAAGTGTACTTCAAGAAGTACCAAGAGTACCAAGAAAGAATGCAATTTTTTCTGTTTAAGCAAAAAAACTTGCGCCATGCATTTTTGTTCTCTGATATAAGAATGTGGATTTCAGTGAAAAAGTTGCCGTATGTCAAATAATTACACACGCGGTATTTTTAGACTTGTTGTTTAGAAGAGGAAAACACTTTTATATTGCTCCTCAAACCCAACTAAGCAGTGTTCAGGTAATTATACTAGGAAGCTAATAAAAAAGGAAAAGGTAATTTGATGAATCACAGAAAATGAGCAAGAGGGTCCCTATTATCTGAATGATGAAAGGGAAGCAGCACTGAAAACTATATTTAGCCTATTATTGTTAAGAGAACAATGCACGGGCAGAGAGTAGATCAAGGATGCTGGGCTACAATGGGACTTTATTATACACCAAGAGAGGTTTTGTTCTAATTAAACAAGTATTGAGATACACACAAGCAATGGGAATAATTGCATAGTTGGTCTTAGAAAAGATTTGCTGCATAACAGCTATTTGCCAGTTCCTGCATGCTTTATTGGTCTGTTCATTTTAGGAGATTTTGACCTTTAGGAAACAACCAGTGTTGCTCGTGAATGAGAAATGCTTTACTTTCGACATTTATTGTCTTTCAAAACAGGCCAGAAAATTTAGAAAACTGATTTCACAAGTGGATCATTTACAATAAGAAACTAGCAAGTTCACAATGAAAGAAGTGATTAGAATAAAATAAAGAACCAGAAACTGGCTTGGAAATATATTGTTAGATATTGAAATTCTTCAACATTTAATGTTCAACCTCACTTGTGGTCAAGTGTATATGCACCTTTTTAACATTATAGACTACTTACTGTTAAACTACATTACATCAATTTACTTAAAAAGTTAATTTTTTGTTTTAAAATGTAATTTTTTTTGTTTTAAATATTAACTATTAAATAGTTAAATATTTTTAATTAACTGCATACAAACAGAAAAATGCTCAGATCTCAAATAAAATTGATTTATTATTAAAACCTTCTTCCTTTAATTTGTATGCTGATCCCCACTTATGGCTGTTGACTTTGATAAAATATGACAGATTGGGATGTGTGCTCAAACTACTTATTTAGTCATAAAACTATATTAAATACAAACATATACATGTGGTAGAAATAGATAAGAAAACTATTCTGCACATGAAAAACGTTTCCTTCCTAAATTGTAAATATTTGGATCTAAATCAAGGACTTTAATTCCTCTTCAGTGCAACATGGTTTTTATATAAAACCATATTTTTATAAAGAGATTAAAAAGACATTTTGGCTAACAACTTAACATCGAACGTGTATATGGAACATTTCTGAATTGTTGTGAGCTTTCTTTTCACAGTTTATTTTTAAATGTAACTGTTGACAGAGATGGTGATCACGATAAATGATATTTATTTATTGTGATCACAGGAAAGCTAGATATGCAGAAATGTTAAATATTTAAGTCCAACTTATTCCTGTGTGCCTGTGTTACAGTTTAACTTTAGCTCTATCATTTGTTACATGGATTTAAATTATAGAAATAACACAAAAAAAGGAGCTGTGCTAATGATGAATATCTTTTGTTTTGTTGATCAGTATCCCTCTGAGCTTGTGATTTATTCATTCATTTAGTCAATTCCCCAGTCTAATCATTCAGCAAATTGTCATATATGAAGTGGATACCTTACAGACAATCAATAGGGCTTTAATTTATCACTCAAAGATAATTTCATGCTCTCAATAGCCCATTGGCTATATTAATGCATCTATTAAGGGAGTGTGATATGAACCTAATATTGCCCAGTGTCAGAAGGGAGTGTAAAAAGGGAAGGATAAAGCAGATTGAGGAGAGTACCATGACCAGGCCTCGCTCTCTGTGTTAAATGAGTTTAAACTGTTTATCATTTTGGTTAGCTTTCCTCTCGGATGAGGTTGGGCAATCTAACAGCTGCTGTAACATTTTAGCATATACTGGTAAGTAGTTGAGTTGAGTTTTGACTATTCTTTCTTTATATCTTTAGTGGCAGATAAACATGAACAGTAACACTTCCACTGAGGCAATTGGTTTTACATGGTGGACATTCTCCTTACCCAGGCCTGTCCAGCTTGGAAGAAAATAGTCTCACTCAACAGCATGGAGGAACATTTCAAATGCTTATGTCAACTACTGGACAATCACTCAAAAACCACCAGCTTATGTCTAAATACTTTTGTGTGGCATAGATTTATGTTGAATAAATAGAGGGCTGTTTTGCTTTTTTTCTTTACAGAAATCCATGTTCAATGTGCTATTACAATATTATCCTTTGGTGACACAGATAAAAACATTGTCGTAGAGTTGAATTAAACTTAAAAAAAAGAAAAAGAAAAGAACAGCGGAAAAAATGGAAACATAAATGATTTATCAGAGAGATGGAAAGAGCTTGATTAAAATAGTTATGGGAGAAACCTACAGGGACAATGACGAATGATGTAAGCCATGGTGATCAATGAGTCATCTCCTGCAGCAGATAATGGCAGCTATCACTCTTGACTTGTTCATCCATGTATTTCCATCCCCTCTACAGCAATTGGCTGTATTTTCAATATCTAAATGAAGTCACTGTGGAAAAAAAAGTTGTCACCTACTTTTGTTGACTTGTGAGTTGTGTTTCCTCTCCAGGAATTAGGTCCATATCAGAGTATCAGGTTATTTACCTCAGGAAATTGCATTACTGTTATTGACAAAAATCTTCAGATATTTTCAGTTTTCCAACTGGAACTGGTTCATCTCTCTTTGACCAAGCTATAAAGTGTAATTGCTGTGACAGAATCATGGGTTAAAATTTTGTTACTGGGAAACATGGTCTTTTATTTTCCTAACTAGAACGCCTTCCCCCTCTCTCCCACACATGCTTGAAATTTACAGTTTCAGTTAAAATCTGTTGTAGTTTTACATTTTCTGCTGCTTTATCCTTCTGCAGATGTTAAACATGTGCTGAAATTTTTCAGAGTGATGCATTTCTGCAATTGAAACAATGGGAAGAGTCTTGGCTTTTTAAATACTCAAGTCAAGGATTCTGTTAGTACCAGTCGTGATTGGTTGTCTTGCATTGCGCAAGGAATGACTTTCAACTGAGCCTGAGATTCTGTTTCTTGTGGCAATGAATTTGAGTTAGGTGCAGGAAAATAAATAAGACAAAGAATGTATTGTTCCCTGGGAGTAATATCATAGTACTTTATGGTAATTTGTGTTCTAGAAAAATCAGGGGCTTTATTTGTTTTAAGTGTTGGAAGTATGCTGCACCTAATGTCCAGCTTTTCCACACCTCATATTTTACTTGTATCAAGTTGAAACTTGGGTGTTGAAAAGCTCTCTGGTCTCAAGACTTTGAAACAAAGTGGAGGTCAACATAGTTGCAGTGAAAATGAAAGAAGCAGGCCACCTGGTGCATGTGTGCATGTTGGTGTGTGTGCAAAGCTCTGACCTGAATGATACTGAACAAAGTTACAGCAACAGGGGGTCTTCCTTGCTGCTACAAATGCTAGCACCTGGCTTTCATTACACATCAATTTGCACATAGTCACAAAGTCTCAAAGACAGTAGAATCGTTCTGTCTGTTCCTCTCAGACCGTTGTTTTGTTTGGCATGCACTTGGAGCCAGGCGCCTTAATGGAAGCACTTTCCCACTGGCTTTTAGCCATTGTTGACCACAATTACTCACATACAGCAAAATCTCAGATACACAAAAAGACTCCGGTACAGGAAGCCACATTCATACATGTTGGAACAACCCCTTAAAATGTTGCAGGCCATTTTAACCCTATACTTACTAGAACCTAACACTTTATTTCAACCACAAATGGAACACAAGTGCATAGTAAAGCTTCAGTCAGACATACATACACACACTGTTGACTATTAATCTACAGTAGATACATGTGTTAGAAATTAACCAATCTGACAAAACAGTTGAATCACTTTCCCCACCAATTTTTCACACTCTTGCTTTTTATTGTTATACTCTCTTCTACTGTTTAAAATTAGATAATACTTTTTTGATTGACAGTGTTAAGTGCAGTCAACCACTTTGGTGCAGATGAGAAGGAAAGATCAAAAGACTTTGAGGGGGGTGGTGTGTCGTTTTCCTGAAATAGATAAAAAAAAAGGTTCATCTTAAAAAAAGTATTAGAGAGTTTAGGTGTGCAGATTCATATGAAGATTCACACAATGGCAAGTGGAAAGTTTAAAAATGTTTTGACTTTGGTGAATTCTGGAAAGGGACCACAGTGAATATGTAATAATACTACTAATACTGCTGCTACTACTACTAATTATAAAAAAATAATATTAATAATACTGATGATAATAATAATATTTATATTATTAACTATTATGCTAACATAGTTTGCTATTTTCTTTGTAAGGTACTCTTTATACTGTATTGTATTGTTTTGGATTTGTGGGTTATCTTAAATTTCTAAGATCCTTCACATCTTTATCAGCATCACAGACTCCAGGTATCAGTTTCTCACATTAGCTAAAGTCTTAGTGTTGAGTTAATAAACAGCCAACAAATCCATGTTTGTATTCAATTGTTCAAGAGTTTTGTTGTGCTCTAGTGGCCTTTATTGTAAAGTAAAATGGCAGGAAATAGGGAAGAGAGAGAAGGAGAATGACCTGAGACTGGTAGTCAAACCAAAGACATGCATTGAGGACTCACTGAGCCACCCAGCACACCAACCAATGCTTTGTTAAACACACTTTAAACTTGTAGTTCACATTCATCTTGAACAGAGTCCCAGTAACCGTATGAGATGTTTAAGGATCTGCCTGTTGGCATTTTCACTACTCGATAAATATCTGTTACCAGAGAAAGCTCCATTCCACATTAAGATAAAAATGTATGAAAAGTCCCGTTTTCAGATTCCTCTTTGAAAGTAAAGGAGCTAAGGAATGTACCTCTCTAAAATCTCTTTTGCAGTTTAGACCTTGAGACACTTGAGACAGACCTAAACAAAGAGCCAAGTGGGGGAAGTTGTTCCATATGCTTAAGTGTACCTTGGCTTGATGTTACCAACAGCAGAGGTTGACACAGGCCCCTGACCTTTTGTCAGCAACACACGGAAAACACATGCTCTCCTATAGTAGCAGAAACTTTCAAGATTCCTCACATATCAGTTACCGATGTATGCATATGTGTGAGTTGTATGTTTTTGACCTACTGGGAGAATTCCACCGTGTGAAGCCGTCCACCCTGTCAAAGAACTGCATTCATCCCACCCTGCCTGTGCTGAGCTAAGCCCGCTGGTTCCTGTCAAAGACGTTGTGGACTCTGATGCTCTCTCACACACACCCCCACTGGTAGAGAAACACACATGGGACATACTGGGGAACTTTGTGATTAGGCTAAATTACCATAGGAACAACAAAAGAGCTTTCAGGTTTCTTGTTCAGCTGTCATTTGATGCATAGCTCATTAACTCCCACAGGAAGTTGCTAAAGGCAAAAATCCATCCTGATGGGTCAACAGCAGCTAAAAAGGTTCTCTAAACCAGGAAGTAATCAGGCACTGATTATCATTATTATTAACATGATGTCAAGAATGATTAGCCCCTTTTTAATACGTTCCATTTTTAGTAGTTGTTGCTACATAACTAATATATATATATATATATATATATATATATATATATATATATATATATATATATAAGAAAGAGATAGAGATTTTTTTCTTATGATTTCAAGTCTTGTATCGAAGCTAAAAATAACTCCTTTGGGAATCAGAAGTGGATCTGTACAGAGTAATTTACTTGAGCTTTGCTTTTTCTTCAGCACACAAAGCCTACTCATGTTTTTGCATGCACTTTAAACATCTGCAGTTATTGCAGGGCATCAGGGTGAGTTTGAGCTCCTGCATGGATAGAATACTAAAACACTGGGTCTACTGAAAAGTCATGATGTTTTTATGAGCAGCAGTTCCCTTGCCTTTTAAACTTTCTTTTCTAACACACTGATTGTTACTGTGGCTCGACGGAACATTTATACAGAGACTCAAACTTTTAATCATTTAACTTTTTAGAGGTTTCTGTAAAAATTGGCTAGTGTTGAGCAAGTGTCAGGGTTTGAGTGTGAAGAGGAAACAAAATTACACATGATTTTAAAAATATTTTAGACAAAAGAAACTAAAGAAATGTGGCTTGACAAAGGTTGTATTCAGTCTTCTTTTCTCTGATATCAAAAAATGTAATCCAGTCAAACCAGTTGCCATAGCAACTAGTTACTACTTACTAAAACTTACATTATTAGTAAGTAAAGCTCACCCGTGGGTAAGCTTCAGAAGTTTATTAGAGAGTGATAGAAAAGAACATCAAAAACCAAGTAACATACAAAGATCAGACATACAATTTTGGAGAAGAAACAGCTTTCAGCAAAGGCACAAACGCGTCACACCACATTGATTACTGAATATGACTTACAGTCTGTAAATGGGAAGTCATCATAAAGTCTTGAAAACATAAATATACAGTATCTGACATTCATCTATATAATGTGTCTATTGTGAAATGAGTTACTGAAATGAATTAATATTTCAGTGTTCTAATTTATCAAATATAAATATATGACAATCTTATACTTACTATTCACACACACACACACATATATATATATATATATATATATATATATATATATATATATATATATATTAATCCCCATGTCTAAATGTTTATATGATTCTTGAAATAATTTTGTAAAGTCTGTTATATTTGCTGTTTCTTGCATCTGACACCCTCTTGCCTCAGTGTAACAACTGACTTGGCAATAAAATCTAAATCTGATTTTGAATGGGTGTTAAGGCTACAAAACTGATGTTCATGGGCAGTCTCAAGCCATTGGCGTATGTCACAGTTTACAGGTTTTTATTCAGCAAAATATTTTGAAAATCCTGATATATCTTTATTTTTTATTTATATTATTTTTTTTTTACCACTAGGAGCTCCTTTATGTTGGTCATTCAAATAAAATCCCAATAAAATGCATGTATTTGTGATTGCTGCTGGCCATTTAGGCATTCTCGCAAAGTTATGTAGTGTTCCTTAGTTTATATACAGTATGTCCATAAAGAAGCCATGGGCAGTGACATTCTGTTATGTTGCATAGCTTTGATCAGGTCAAACAAACACTGGGTTGTTAAAATTTCTGGGCTGCACAGGCCTGTGAGAAATGGTAATAAGAGATCTAAAACACAGACAGGCTTGAAGCGGCGACAAGGCATCTTATATGCACAGAAACATAGGCTAATGATAATTTGTCATTTTCCAGGCTTCCAGAACTGTGAGGCTGTAAGCTAGGCTAGATCAATAAGCAGGCATGTCCTGTGGGACTTGTGATATACAGTGTTATACAGATTAGAAAGTTTTTAGAAGGGTAGGTTAATACTTGAAGAAAGTTGATTTGTAGAGTGAGAAAGAGAGCTGAGGATTGGCTAGGAGTGCTAAGTGAGGCATGTGAAGTGGGAAAAATAGTGGTTGCTCTAGGTGTGAAATATTTGAATGAGATGGAAAAGCAAGTCAAAATTCTACGGAGGGATGAGAAGAAGCAAATGAATTTCTCAGTTCACTGTGAAAGTCTTTTTTCTGGATATGCAGCCAATTTGTCTCCCAGAACAATTCTTATCATGTGCATTTCCTTTTTCATTCCTCCCTTCATATTTCTCTCTACCACTTTGCTATGAAACCTTTTTTTTCTTTCGCCATCGTTTATGCATTTTTCTGACACACTGAGCAAAAATAGACACACAATATGCACATATGCTTGAACATGCCTCGGATTTGACACAAGCCAGACAGAGCAATTATAGTTGATTCTGGTGCCCCTGTGTCTCATCACCTCTGATTGGTTCAAACAAGACATTGCCTCATTGGTTTGGTCCCCATCACATTGAATATAAAGCAGAGACCACAGTCTGTTTCCAGCTGATGCCTATCAGTTTGTCTTAAGCAGATTTCCATTTTTTGTCCATTTATTACCAGGGTGTCCTGCAGAATTTGATAAATATTCTGCCTAAATAATGACCCTTGAGATGTACTAGTGTGAATCAGCTTAAAACTACATTGTCACAGCTCAATATGAGAAGGTAGTTACTTATTATAAAGCTTATGGAGAGTTCTGTATTATGTAAACTAATAAATGTTTTTCTTCTGTTTGCTTTTCTCTTGGCTTGATCTGTTCCTGTTTTGCATTGTGGTGCCACCTGTGATCCTCAAAACTTCCTCAGGTAAGAATGTTTCTTGGATTATAAGCTGACATGTAGCACCCAATTCTAGCATTGCAATCAATACTTTGCAACTTAGTCTTTAAAAATAAAATACTTCAGAGAGTATTTTTAATTCAGAGATCAAACTGTCATAACCAATTCTGTTCATAAACTTAATGGACAGAATATCTAGGGGCATCCTCAGGATTCTGTCTCTGCATTTTGCAGATGATGTAGATTTGTTGGCTTCATCAGAATGTTTTCTCCAGCTTTTGAGGAGGGGTGTGCATCAAAGTGTGAAGCAGCCGGTATGAAAATCAGCACATCCAAATCCCAGACCGTGGTCTGAAGGCGAAAATGAGTAGCATTCCTTCTCCGGTTTGGGGGAGAAAGGAGGAGTTTAATCATCTCAGAGTCTTATTCACATATGAGGGAAAAATGGAGCAGTAGATCGATAGGTGGATTGGTGCTGCGTCTGCTGCACTGGTCTGTCGTGGTGAAGGGAGAGCTGAGCCGAAAGGCAAACTTTTCGATTTACCAGCTGATTTATGATCCTACCCTCCTCTATGGTCACAAGCTCTGAGTAGTGACCAATAGAAAAAAAATTATCCTGGAAGAGCTCAGAGTAGAACCGCTGTTTCTCCACATCAAGCAGCATCAGTTGTGGTGTCTCAGTCATCTAGTTTGGACGCCTCCCCATTGAGGTGTTCCTTGCACCTCAAATCAGGAGGAAACCCAGAGGATGACCCAGGAACAGGTAGTAATGGAAAACTCAAACCTATAGAAAGCTACTAGCCCCCATGCACATTAAAACTTGAAATTGTCAAAATTAGGACATAAGCTTTGAAATGTGATTTTATCCATTTGTGAAAATTCAGCATAAATGAAACTAAAGCAGAATTCTATTTAGTCATCCATCTTCTGTTGGCTAAAATAACTGAATATGTTCATTCTTCATAAGATTAACTATAGAAAAACATCTCAGCAATGATGTCTTATTTAGACTTTATTATTAAGTACCTATTATTTTGTTTGAATACAATCAGTGGATGTTGCAAAGCTGCTGACAGCTTACCAACTTAAGCTACAAATTTTATATTAAAATCTAGATGGATTTTTTTAAACAGGCATTTCTTCTGACGTAGTGTACAATATGTGAAAATAACTGGATTTCATCTTTTTCATATCATGAGTCTTACCCCAGAAAAAAAATCCTATTAAATCTGAGTGATAAAGTAGCACCCTTCTGAATCTTGTTAGATAGCTGAAACTGAGAGATACACTTTTCTGATTCTCAGAGAAATGGCTTTGGACAGGAACAGTGGTTCTCGATCCCTCAATCCCCCTCGGGGTGCGTTAAGTTTTTGTTCCAGCTTATCCCTCCGTCTAGTCGACTCAATTGTGCTGTTCAGTGAACAGTGAAATGGACTTACCAGTTCCTCAGTACTGTCAGGTGTGTTTGTTCACTAAAATAAAGGAACAGATGGCCCACAAACCTCTAATAGGTAGCGCAAGCTGGAGGTGTGTATGCATGTTAGTGTCTATGTTTGTGTCACACATGCATGGATATCAGCAAACGTGCATGTCTCTGGACACTTATGAGATGCTTGTTTCCATGTTATGAATTTGTATATTTATGAATACAGTTTTGTTTTTAGGACAGTTAGCATTTTGGCAAGTTGGTATTTGGCAAAAGTTTAAGTTGTGGATTGAGAGGTCTGTAATCGAGGAGTCAAATTTAAGATAAAAATACAATAAGAGATCAGAAATGAAGAGCAGTAGTTGGAAGTAAAGAGAGACAACATTTTATGTTAGTTAAAATGTGAAAAGAGGGGTAATTTAGTATTATAACGCACTTGTGGTGAAAATAACAGAAAGAGAAGAAATATGCTATATTTAGTGGCTAGTTCATACATTATCTGAAGGAAACATACAGAAAGGGAAGTCTGAGAATAAAGCTTGATGCTGTAGAAAACATGATCAGGACATAATGGAAGATTAAGAAAAGGGCATCTTAAAGGGAACCACATCAGACGATGATATATGACTTGAATGTCTGAACTTCTGCTTCAAACAGAGAATTAAAACAGCAGACAAAAAGCAGGGGAAAAGGCAATGGAGGACAGACAGACATGAGGAGAGACCCTTGACATGAAGAGCAAGTGACCCAAACTAAACTTTAATTAGCATATGGAAATTACAGCAGCTTCTGGTATCACAGATCTCTCACCTCATATTTTTCCTTTGTCCTCTGTCTTACTTTTTCCTCTTTCATTTCAATAACCTATCTTCCATCTTTCCTTGGTCACCTTCTGTTTTCTTGACTTAACTTTGTCCTGTTCACTCTGTCTGAAAGTCCTTGGTTCTTTTTTTCCTAGCTGTCACCTTTTGATATAGTCCGTGAAACCTCTCTTTCCTCATCGCCATACCTACCTGCCTCCTCTTGCCTGTTCTCTGTCAACCTGCCTTTCATTCTCCTCCAGATTCCTGTCAGATAATGTGGTCATTTTGGAAAACAATTGTTGACACTTGGCTGGATGTGTTCTCTAATGCAACCCTGTGAAAAAGCCCAAAATGTGAACCAGCATGCTTCAAAGTATCAGTGTCAGCTAGACATAGCAGTCGACTCCTCAGCCTTGATGTCTTTTCACAAAACTAGAGAGGAAATCTACTCACCTTGAGCTCATCAAATGTTGCCTGGGCATTTACTCTCAAGTGAACACATGCAGCACATCTGACCCTGTGCTTATTCCTGTTGCATGTAATGCTCTTCTGACACAAATATTTTAGGTCCACAGAAATGCATTTCCTATGCACATGGGGCATTAGTTGATATATTATCACAAGTTGAATGCATTTTTTTCCCAGTCTGTCATATTTGTATTTTGCACTTGCTGTCTGTACAATATGGATGTTTTGCCCCAATTAAAGAAAATAATCACTCAGTTTTGGACACCCCTCTGCATGTTGCAGATACCGCTATTGTACCTGAAAGTGCAATATAGGTTCCACATAATTAAAGCTGCAGTATATAAATTTTATAAAAAAATATGTTTTTTAAATATGTTTTGTTAAAACAGTCACTATGTCATGACAGTATAGTATGAGACACGTAATCTGTGGGGGAAAAAAAACAAACAAACAAGATCCTCCACCATCTCAATGAGCTACTATTACTGGAGAAACAACCAATTACAGCCAGGAGGCAGGTCTTAGTGCTCCAATGTACTAATGGCAGAGAAACAACTTACCATTACAGGAAAAGTGTTTATCTTCCATCATTGGCGGCCGTACTTACTAGCCTGATCATTCATGGCAGGTTCTGCTGACGAGGAAAAGCTTTAATCTAGCAGAGAACAAGCAGGAGGGTGTGAGCAGCGTGAACACAAGCATGATTGACAGCACTAAGACTGAGCAGTGTATTTCTGTAGATAACACTGGGAGGAGACAGAAAAGTGTTATTGTTTCACAAATTATCTGTCCTTTGCTAAACTGTCACAAGTTAGTGGTAGTTTTAATGGGGGGACGTAATTACTATAATACGAGAAACTTACGGAATACTAATACGGGAGCGCGACGGGAAACGGGTAGGAAACGGTAGCTTCCCGGCCAAAATGGGACACTTGACAGGTATGGTTTGGTAACTTGCTGTCCTTAGTTGTTAATCCAGTAAAAAGAATAAACATCTAAGGCAGTTTATCGTCTCACTGATCAGGGATGAGCAATTTTAATATTGCATTTCTATAATTTTGAAATACATGCTGTTACTATTTAGCACCAGTGACTGGTTCACTTCCCATTAAAACCGTGGGGCATTGAAGTTATTTTCTTAGGAGATGCTTTTAAAACCAGAAAAAAACAATATGTTTACAATAACCGACAACTAGAAAAGCAATACCAGAGCACAGGCCATTTTCAGGAGTTACTGCTAAATTGTGTGACTAGATTTTATGGAGCTAAAATGAAATAAAAAATACATTTGTTTGAGCTTGAGGCCTTTATCTTTGTTCTGTCTCCCACAACTTTGCCTTGTCGTACTTAATGTTCCTTTTTGTTCAGTAAACACTTGCTCCTTTCAAGCTGTTTTGTTAAACAGCATCTTGTTTTCCAACTTATCCAAGACATCAAACGTGTGGGGATGCCCTTGGGTTGTTTGCATACAATAAACCCCTTACCAAGGTGCATGAGTAGCGGAAGCATCCTAATGAATCCTTCCTTTTATATTTATCTGCTTAAATTTGCTTAGACAGTGTCATAATGTGCCACATATATGTGATGTTTGCTCTGTTGATGAGATGAAATGTTTGTTTCAACTTAATATTTTTGATCTTATTCCTATCACCCTCTTTCAGTTTTCTGCAGTACATTATTCTGTCATTCTTAACTTCAAGGTCAGAGAGCGTTATGAAAGCATTCTGAACAAAGGTTAACCATTTCTAAATCACAGAGCCAAACAAACAGCGTAATTTTGGCTTTTGGATGTCTGTGAGGTTGACATTGTTTTAAACTGAAGAACAAAAGCTTTTTTTTTTTGTCTCCCAAAGAATTAGATGCAAGACAAACAAAACAATGGAAGGCAGTTCAGAAAGACTTTGTAAAGCATAAAATCTGTTTAGTTTACTTGTTGGATTTTGTTATTTATTTTGTATTTCAATATGGGTTTATCTCAGATTGTCTCTACTTTGCAATTTAATTCTGCTTTTTTTCCTCTGTGACAATTCAGATTGTCTTTTTAAGCACGTTCAATAGACGTGAGCTGAAATTGGTGAATGTTTTATTGGCAACCAGTGCGGCACACTTTCCAAGTCGGAGGATGACAGCTGACTTGTGTTCATTACAAAACAATAAAAACAGTCAAAAATGCAACAGTCAGTATTTATTTTCCTTCTCCGACCTGCAAACCATTTTGTTGCCTAAATTACATTTTGAATGTCTACTTGGCATAAATAAACTGTTCCTTTTTTGAGACCTTTAAAGTGGGAAAATATTTTTTTTTCACCGCCGATAGCTTTTTTTTTTTTCTTCAAGTCATTGTTGTGGTGCAACATACAGACTGCTGTAGTGATTTCTGTCACGTCTAATATGTAGATCTTCTGGGTTGATCCTATGCTGTGTGTTTTGTCTGTGTCTTTCTGACAATGTGTGCCACACATTTCATAACAAGATTTGTCCTTTGAATGTCCCAAATTTCATGATTTATTTATCCTTTTTTTGTTTGGGTGTGTGTGTCTGCGTGTGCTTGCACTATAAAACTCTCCATCGGCACAAAAGGCATGTCATCGAAAGAATGAAACAGCTGTGAGTTCCCAGCAAAAATACACAGAAGTAGCTTTCTAAATCTCTTTATTTATACAAAGGAAAATGGGTACTGAACATGTCGAGCTTTTTGTTCAGAAATACATTTCTGAAAAAGTCCGTTGACATGAATTTCGAACCACTTGTCAGTAACAATCCAAGTAATCCACACATATGAAGAAATCTAAGCAATGAAATTATGTGCAGTACCGTGGAATGCAACTCAAATTTCTCAAATGACCAAACTTCTGATAAGTTGAAATTATTTATAACTTTGCAGGATTTAAAATTACTTAAATATTTAAAAAATAGATACACTTCTCAACAATGAGTGGAATATTCCTTATACTCATTAATACTGTCTAAGCCTTTTGTTATATTTGCTGACTATTTTCTTTGCATCTTTCCATTGGTATTTCAATATATTTATTGATGACCTCCTTTATGGCATCAGCCTAATCTTTAACTCTTTCCACATAATCTCTTTAATCTCTTTGTGCATCATGGTTTGCACCACAGCTTACAGTACTTAAAGAAGAAGAGCCTTAGTCACGAATACCATAGCACACCTTAAGACTCTAGTGGCAGCAAAGAAGAGCTTTTCCCACTGATATGTTAAAAGTCAAAATTATTTCTGTATTTCTATCCTCGTGAGTCACCATCCTGTATGTTTTAGATGCCTCCCTGCTTCATCACTCCTGAATGAAATAGCTAAGTTCCCTCACCAGCATTCATTCATCTCTGCAGAGATCTGGTATCAAGCATTTCATTTCATTTAAGTGTGCTGGAGAAGGGATGCAAAAAAAAAAGTTGCAGGACTGTAGCTCTCAAGGACTGGCCTTGGAACCCCCTGCTAGATGCCAATGCATTAGCGCAGAAAATACGGAATCATAAGATAGCTGTAAATAATATGGATGAAACTACACTTCCAACTTTTAACCAAACTTTTCTTTCATAAGACTCCATGTTTAGCTATGAAATTAAACTAAATTAATTTATTTTTAATCTACCTGTGCTGAATTTAGAGGAAATAGTTCTTTTGAAAGATAAGTTCACACAGTGCTGTCAGTATGAACGCTAATTAACTGACTATAGATGTGTGTGCTGTTCTTTTATTTTCCTGAAAACTGGAGGTGAGCTGTGTTGTGCTTTGTTGTTGACAATGCAGCGTTATAACGTGTTGCCATGGTAAATACCCAGAGTTGCTTGCTCCCTGCTGTTGACAAAGTGAGCAAATGTCGAGTCAAGTCGAGTAGCAACATAAAATGAAAAATCTCCATATTTTGTGGGTATGAAACCATTGCAAGCTGTTATGATCCATGACATGCAGCTATTGGCCAAACAAATTTAGAAGTACCACTCGATGATTTTAAGCAATTACAGTTGACTCATTTTGACTTTGTGAAAGTGAGTATGTGTGATAGCACTCTGTGTTTTGGATCTCAGCAGGATGCTGTAGCATGAAAAGGAGAGACTGACCCGAAACAGCCTCATCGTTTTCTCTTATTGCAGCTGACAAAAAATATATCCCTCCAAAAAGGGAAGTTGAAATTAAACAGTCCTTGATATGGAAAAAAATATCCTAAGCCAAGTTTCCAACTTTAAATAGTTGGAATATTGGCGTACCACTTTAATCATTCTCAATGGAATGAACTCTGCATTTGTTTTCACTTAAATCGTCTTTTCTCGTCTTATACCTGAACACCCTGTTCTTCCATTTGTTGGACACTTCTTTAACTTTTGTTCTTCTTCAGTAATCCCGAACTCTCAATCTCTGCCTCTTTCCATCTGCCTCACTCAGCAAACTGAAGCCTTTTCTGTCATGATTGTTCAAGTTGTCTTCTTTCTCCTCTGTGCCTTCCTTTCTCCTCCTTCCAGTTTTGCTCTGGTGTCAAAAGGCCTGAGGGAAGATTTAGTCAGAAAAATGGTGTAAAAAGACAGGGAGCACAAAAAAAGGCAAAGCAGAAAAGAGGGAGAGGTCATCCATGGCCTAGTGTCTTGTCAAGGTTTTTGAAGCTGATCTAGTCGGCCTAAAGTTTATGTTCTGGCGCAATCCATTGTCATGCATCATTGAAGACCAGATGAAAACATGACATTGTTGTGAAAAGATATTTCAGTTTTTCTGATTAATCTAAGTATAATTTTTATATCTGAATATATGTAAAAAAAAAAAAACATTTTCCCACACAAATATCTTTAGCACATCATTTTTACATTGTTAAAATGTTAAAATATTCAAAAGAGGCAGAATGATGGAAGAAACCAAGCAAATCTGTTTTGAAGTAAAAATCTCAAAATTTATATATTCCAGAATTTTACTTTTACAGTGGTAGGTCTTATCTAACTGTAGCTATCAAGTGAAATGCTCTGGGGATAGAAAATGTTTTTTTGTGCAACAGGAAATTTCACAAACACCACTTATCTCAGTCAAAAACATTTAGAAAGCAAAAAATAAATAAAAAATGACTACGGTAATTGTCTTCTCCACAAAAGCAGCATCCTTTGGGAAGATGTTTATAAACACTGTTAAATATATTAATGTTTCATGAATTAGCATAACCCTCATACTGGAAAGTTAATACAGCTGTCAAGCAGCGAACTGTGGATACTTGTTTTACCTCCTTTGTCATTATTATCCCTGATCGTGGTGCTATGATTTACTTACTTAAATGTTTTAAATAATCAAAGCAATCTTAGAAAATATAATCTGAGTAAATATAAATTTAAGTTTTCATACAACTGTTTCATTTGTCAAAGTAATAAAGGAATTGAGAATTACTTTTTCACATTTTTCCTGGTTAGCTTGTATAACTCTTCTTCATTAATATATTAATCATTTTAAAACGATGTTTTCTTGTTCTTGGGTATATCTTTGATGGATATTAAAATTTGTTTGATCTTAAACATTTAAATGAGACAAAAAGTCATAATAATAAGAAATTGCAAGATACAAAGTACTTTCTCACTGCACTCAATACATGATGACTGTGTTTATCTACTCAAACGTTTTTTTAACCTTTCCAGTTTTTGTTGTTTACCTTTGTAATTTTGATGTATATCATATTTTTATTATAGAAACTGAACATTCAGAATCACATTCTCAACTATTTTCATATTCCTAAACACTCCTTCATTCAGCTGGTTGGAAGATGATGTGTAAGCAGGCTGCTCTCTCATTATAATATATAATATGGCCATTATCATATTCCTAATTTGCACCCAAATGGTGGAAGACACAAAAGGGGCGGTGAGGACTCTGAACTACATACCGTAGAAGGGTCATAAATCTTCCCTCCTCATTGTCCCCGACTCTCTCCTTTCCCAAACCAGCAAGTTGACCCCTCCTCCAACCAACACACACCCACACACATGCAGACGTCTGTCAGATGTACTCTACAATAATTAGGTCTTTCAGGTTATGATAATGTTTATGCTGTTTTGTGGTTCATCTGTTCAGTGGTGCGTAAAACACTATTAATCACACCAGTCTACATCACAAGCTGATTTCAGTGCAGTGTGTGAGCATGCTGGGGTGTGTGTGTGTGTTTGTATTTGCCTTGTTTCTGCTGCTTGTTTAATGCTGAACATTTCTATGTATACTATACGAAAAATTAGGAACACAGGAATGAAAGAAGCCAAAACATAAGGTTTGGGGATATAGTCAAGAAATGTATTACAACCATGCTAGGAAAATTACAATATACAAATGTTTTGATGCAGGAGAGTGGCCTACATTTTCTCAACTCCCACAGATGGAGGTGTTCGCTTTTCCCCATAACCACAATTTCTGTTACAAACGTGATTGATGTGCACACTGAGGGTTTTCTCTCTTATTACATTCAATGATATTATTTTTCCAAGTACAATGTAATATATATATATATATATACAGTATATATAGTTGTTGTTTTTTTGTGTGTGTACCAGTACGAATCATTCAGGCACTGTTTATCAACAGGATGTCAAGAATGATTTGCCCCTTTTCTAACTTGAATTTTTTTTAATATATGTTCCATTTTTTATTTGTTGTTCCCCATCATGTTTTTGGAAAAATTAGATCATTGAATATATTAAGAGAGAGAACCCTAAATCTGCACATCAATCACATTTCTAACTTAGAAATTGTGGTTATGGGGAAAAGCGAGAACAAGTTTCAAAGAGAATCATGAGAATAAGTAAATTAATCAAAATTTCTTTTTCGGACACTTATGATCCACTGTGTAGCAATAAATACAGGAATATGCCTATGGATGAGTCATTGTAGGGATGAGTCATTGTAGGGAGACATTTTCTTTATTGTCAGTTTAAAGTTAAATGACGTTTACATGTAAATTATCTTGAAAAAGCATTATATGCTTTATGAAAAGATATATGTATATACTTTCACATAGCTCAATCAATAGATTGATACAATTGTTGTTTTATTTGACCTTTTGCAGTGTCATACTTTTTGACAGTTTTCATACTGCTGTACATTGTGATGCAAAATTGCACCACATTTCCAAGTTTCCATGTATAAAGCTATAAAGCTCACACCTGTTATTTATATGGAAAGTGGGAGAAAAGGAAATGATTGTGATCTGAAGCGTGGGCAGGCTAGCACAAAGATCAAGAACCCTAGAAAAGGAAATGAGCCTTTCCAAAGACTTTGGATCACTTGTTGTGAAGCTATAATTTGTTCAGGTGTCTTTTGTTCACAGCCTGCCATCTTTCATTTCTCTTACTCATCCACCCACTGCTTTTTACCTCACTATTGATATATGTGTCCAATGACAGAGAAAACAGGCCATGTTTATGGAAACAGATAGAGTTTACATATGCAGGTCTTTGAAATATCCCAGGTTTATCCAAGTCTGTCAAAATATAGGTGATTTTTTCCCCCATGGATTTACTTTTACTGTCTGTTGAGCAAAAACATAGAACATGAACAAGAAAATGACCAAAGTTTAAACTTAAAAGGATCTTTAACTATGATTGTTGAAATCAGTCAAAAATCTTTTTAACTGTCTGTGGCCTGTGAAGTAGAATAACTGTGCCCCTGTAAACTTTTCAGATAACAAACGTTACAGACATTCTAACTTTAAATATAGTCCTAATGATAATTCTTTTCTTTGCAACAATCTGGAAAATTACAGCCTGTGTTTGGTTGAATTGCTTTTCACCTTTCACTAGACAAGTAAAATTTCTGAAATGATTAAGTGTCTTCAGTTTGTTCTCTATTAATCAATGCCTCTGTCTTTTCTTTTCTGTTATGATTGAATGTTACAGGATAGAGGGACACAAGGTTGTGACAATGTTGCTCTGCTTCCATAGTCCTACATTTGCCATCATCGCCTGTTTTCAGTTTGAAAAACATCGTGATTCATACTTTCAAGATTGTTAGGCTTTCTGCCTATAAATATGGTGACATTTGGCTTTCAAATAAAATAACGTAGGGATTGTTTATCACATGTATATTCTAACCAACATCCTCACATCTTAATCTAAAACATTTTTAGTAAAACCAACTCTCGAACATGCACATTATTTATTTTCATCCTACATATTTCTGCTCCTATCAATACGCTTAATAAAAAAAACAAAAACTGATACAATTCCAACTAACTGTTCGATTGACTTATTGATTAACATTTGTATGAAAATATCCTATTTTCCAGCCTTTGATGTTTCTCGGTCAGTTCCCTGAAAACAATAGTATTGGCTCACTCAGCTGTAGTCCATTACCTTTGAGCTTAGAAGACTGAAAGTCTTAAAACCCATTCATCAGTTCTTTGACAGAGCTACCTACTGCAAACAGATTCAGTCATGCAGTGACTACTCTCCACTAGCCCCTCCGCACCATTTCAACTCCTGACCCCAGCGTCCACCTGCACAGAGGCTCTTTCATCATACAACACATCTTCTTTATGGCTGACTTACACACACAAACAAGGCACACACACGTGCAAATGTAACTTCTCTACAGTCCACACAAACATGCCCAAATACACACCCACATAGCTGAAGGCTTCATCACCTTTGACCTTTTGACTGCAGTTAACTAACTAACCTCTTGTTATTTCCCCTCCTCACTTTGGCGCTATGTGTGGGGTCTCACTGAAAAGATCCAGTCACGCAGCACCAGTAGCTGCAGGGCAACTTCAACCTTATCAACAGATCCATCTTTTTTTCTAGATCGATTCACATAAACAGTGTGACTCAGTCACTTGTTCACCTCAGGATTTGAACTTCTAACCTTTGTTTTGCTCAGCCACGGTAATCTCTTCACATTTAGTTCTTCTGAAAGCCTTTTTACATGCTTACTTTAAGCACTAATTGGAAAGGAAAAAGACTACTTAAACGATTGATGATTTTAAAGTTTTGACATTTTAATTCATTTTGTTGTTTTTTTATGCCAAAAAAATGATGTTTGGAAATTAGTAAGGGTTAGTAAATTAGTAAGGGCTGCTTATTTTTTTTTAACTAACTACACAGCTTGAAAGGGAAACAAAAGAATAACCGAAAGTGTAGTCCTTTCAGAAGGCCTGATAAATGTGGCTTTGTGTTATTAAATTTGAACTTGAATTTATTAAACTGAGTAAGTGTGGTATATTAGAAAAACTGTAATTCTTTGGGTAAAACTTACAAAATGTGTTGCTCCTCAACAATAGAAACAATCAAATGAGCCAGCCAGCCGAAATTAGCTTACAGCCACAAACAAGCAGTTAATGAATTAACTAGCTAGTAAAGTGCCAATTACACCATTATACCATTATTTGATATATCACATGCATTTCATTCTGTGAACTATTTTTTATTATTTAGTTTTTGACTCAAACCAAAAAACAACAAAAAAGCTTTGTCTCCTCAACCTCAGCCTATCTGGCACCAACAACAATATGATGCTCAGTTACTTGCATTTGTGTTCTTCCTTATTCTGATGCTCAGTTTGAACTTCAAGTTGTATCAATACATCTACATAGATACCTTATTCACCAAATTGATGTCCTATCATTTCCGCCGCAAGCAAGCAAGTCACATCATAACATTTTATTGAAGCAACGATAACATAACTTCTCTTTGTGCAGAAGAACTTATATTAAACTGTTTCTTTAAGAAAAATAGTGCAACAAAAGATCATTAGATCTGTTTTACCAGAGTTCTGTAGTGACAGGATCAGTTATAGATTTAATTATGAGCTGTCTATATGCCTTTGACACAGATGAACCCTGTGTTTTCATAATTATGCTATATTGAAGAGTATTTCTATTTTAACCAAAATGATTGAAACACATTACACACATTTCTCTGTCCCTTTAATGGCTCACTGTTACAATAGTTGTCCCTCTGTGCTATAACTACTGCTGCTGATACCCTCAAGCTCAAGAACAGCTCATTTCAGAGTTATAATTGTGATAGTGTGAGACTTGAGATAAAAGGTAATTAGGACTTTTCCAGCAGAGGAACAGATATAACACAGTGATCATGTTAATAAAATAATTTGCCAATCTGGACAAATTTTTACCTCATTTATTACTCACACCAGGATAAGCCAAAATCCCCAATAATGGCATTGGAGGTTTCCAAAATGATCTTGGAGCACTGAATGTATTTATCATAACCAATATCTAACAAAACCTACAAGCTGCTTCATTAGCTTGCAACCCAACTCAGCATTTATAATAAGAATGTCAACAATAATAAGAGGATGAATGTTGGTTTAAACCCAGTCTTTTTAATAAAATATGATGAACATAATGCTGACCTGCAGGTTAAGAAAAGGTAAAAATGCTAAACAGAAGTAGAGTCACGTTACTCTTATTTGTTGGGTATATTAACATATATGTACTATATATATTTAAATAAGAGAGCAGATGTTAGGTGTATCAAGGGTGTGCATGAGAAGATAGCAGAACAAGACGATAAGGAGAGGAGCATGGTCAGTACTATCTTTAATAGGGTCAGAAACCGAAGATCATTATAAAATACCCTTGCCTTGAGGAGCTATTTATACCAACCTAAGAAGTGAGGAGGTAGGAAAGGAAATGGAAACCAAGTAAAATAGGGATTAAAACAAGAAAAATGGAGTAAAAGAAGAATGAGAGAGGGTGATTTAGAGGAGGCTTGGGTGGAGGCAGTGGAAAGATGCTGCAGAACCATTTGGAAAGACAATTTTCAGAAATTAGAAAGTGTTAAGGGGGAAATGTGGACAGAGAGCACAGCAAAAGATATGCCAAAAAGACAAGGGAAAAGTAGAGGGAAGAATGTGGAGGAAAGAAGAGATACAGCAGGAGAGGACAGGCTGTTTAGGCAGAAAGGATGAACCAAGTTGTGAAATTGGAAGAAAAGGGAAAGGAAGCGAAAGATGGTGAGTTTCCAGATGGAGAATTTTTCCTGATCCAATTTTATCTTCAGCTCTGAGTAAAATAGCTAAAACATGGGACGATTTTCAAATGAAATAAGCCTTTAAGCCTTCATTAATTGATTTCAGGCCATCATACTGTGTTTGTGCGTGTGTGTATGTGTGTTAGGCAGCCTGTCCAAGGTTTTCCCTCACCAAAGAATTGTATGCAAACCTCACCAGAACAGGCTGTTTCTTTCTCTGTGATGGAAACTGATGGTACAATATGGCATAATATGGACAAGAAGATTGCTAAGTGTGGACAGAAAAAAATTTAAAAAGGTCTAAAAGGAAGAGAAGATCTTGTGTTTTTAAAAAATAAAGTGGCTGGGTGGGAGGAAGTCAATGTGCCTCAGGGGAAGAGACCTAAGAAAGATGGATGAATACATTTATGCCATTACTCCAAAGCAAAACTAGAGAGAAAGTAGGGTGAAAGAAATAGAAAAGGGAGTTGTGAAAAAAAAGAATATCAGCAAGTTCTGTAAGTTCTCAGTACTATAAAAAAAGACCAAACATGCTGGGCCTGATAAAATATATTAAGACAGAGATATCAGATGTTCCTTTTCAAACCTGACGGCTTAAAAAATATGCAAACTCACATTTTGAACAGATACATTCACATACTTAAAACCATCCATATGCTGAGCTTACAGACTCCCAGAAAAAAACATTATCCTATCGCCCTGAAAATAGAAGTCTTTCCTCTGCCAGTGTTTTGATATTCTAATGTAATGCCCTGCTTCGGCTGCTTGTATTAATAGCGATGCTAAGCTGTGATAGTAGAACGTGAATGAAAGCAAAGCCTTGCTTTTCCCCCAGGCTCTGGAATAAGAGAGACAGATTCCATCTGGTAGATAACATTACACAGCAACTTGTGCAAGTTTTACCCTCATAAGCTTACGTAGGACTTCATGTATCAGTGAGATATTCCATCTGCATGCAGGTATGTGTGTGATACTAAATGAAACTCATTCTATGCCTTTGACATAAAACTTATTTTTGCCGTAGTGATTTGTTCGTTTGTTTCCAAATACGCCACAGCTCTGTGTTGCTTCACTCCTTTCCTGTCTTATACTAGGGCTTTACCATTTCGTTACAAAATACTCCTAATGTTTTGTCATTTCAATTGTGTGCTTTTAAGTCCTCTCTATGAGAGAAAGTTGTGTTCTTTCAGGCTCAGCTGCCTTAAAGTGCTGCCTTTTTTTGTGACTTTCTGTCACAAACAGAAATCAGTGGGAGCAGACTCTCTCAACACCACAGGGTAAAGAGGTAACTACTCCTCTTGTTACTTCAAGATAAGCATGTAAAATTTAGATGCAACAGGGTTTCACACCTAAATCCTTCCACCTCAAATCCTCGGCTCATAACAATTGAACCTACAGTATTTCACCAGATGATCTCACAAGGTGACAGCAACTGAATAGTACTTTGCAAAACACGGTTCACAAACCCTGAACAATATGTTGATGTTACATTTAAATATCATGAGGTTTCATCCCATCCCATCCCTTTCCTATATGGTAACGTAAAACTGGGGTATTTGTATTCATAACATAAATTTTGTACAAGCCCATTTCTAATTTAAGCTTTTCTAGCTTTCTATTTCTGTTGGTAGTAATCTTTAGAATTTATGCAAATCAGAAATCCTAAAATAAATAAATAAATAAATACATAAATAATAACAATCTAATTTAAATTTATGTTATTTTATTTTACTGTCGATTTCTTATTCCTTCCTATTTATATTCTGGCTGTAGGCCTTCAATAGGACATATATATATATATATATATATATATTCCATTTGAGACCCTTTGACCACATTTTTGCATTGATATTTTGTCAAATTGAGATTATTTACTTATTTATTTTGGCAATATAGCAATGGTGGGTTTATGCCAGTCAGACTACTGCATCCTTGTTTTGGAAACCCTGTGGCTTAATTTCTTATAGATTACCATTTGCAGGGATTTCTGCAGGAGTAACTACAGTCATCTACTGTATATTTGTCAAAAAATAACAGAATTCTTTGGGTCTTTTTTGTAATGTCACAGTAATGAAACTGAAGACATAAAAATACCATAAACGTGATTGCAACATGATCTTTTATTGACCACCCGCACGATGTTAAATAGTTGTTAAATACTGTTTGAATCCTGAAGAAGAGTAATGAGGTCACAATGAGAACCTCATTACTGGTACACACTATTCCGGATCTGACATTACTGGTTTGGTACACCACTAACCCAGTTAAGAAGGGGGAGACGAAACTGAAACCGACAGCTAATCCAAAGACTCAAGCAGCTCTCATCTGGCCTCACTAGGACCACAGTGGCTGATAGTGTGACATTTCAGCTACCACCCACCCACTGTGACATGAAAGATGCGTACATAAAAACTGTAAGCAAAGCCTCTTTGTCTGGTGCTCAACCTTGAAAGAGCTGATTCAGATGGAAACCTCTGCTGCTGACCATCCTGAGATGCTGTGCAGTGTATCTGTGCTGTCTTGCCCTGCAGAAACTGGAGATAAGCACTGGCTTAAGGGACACTCTGGGACAAAAGAGGCATAATATGCACTTTTCCCTGTTTCTGAGCTTGAAAATTTAATCCTTTCCAAACTCCTAGATTCACAAATAGCATAAAAACAATCCACAAATGTGGTTAAAAGATGGAAGTAAATTTAAGGGTAGATTAAAAGATGGAACAGTCTAAAGATAATGACACTGTTGAGGAACACATTTAGATAGTACAATACTTCAGGAGTTAATAACAAATGCACCTGGCAAAGTGACAGTACAGTTAGATGTCAGTGCAGTGTCTGTGAGTCTGCGTGTGTTTATGTGCAAGTAAATCTTGGCAGAGACTGCCATTAAAAAATAGCTACAGAGAGCTCTCACACTGCCTACCTGCAAACACCCACACATCATCTGCCTGCTGCTTAACATGGGCGTGGGCCCCATTCTATATGCATGATGTGTGTCCAACTTTGAATGTGTTTGTGAGTGTGCCTCTCAACCGAGTGTCATTTGTGATAGCTAGATGCTTCAGGTCAGGAATACAAAGTACATATTTTCTCAGTTAGGTGAGTTTACTTTATGAATTTTATATTTTCCTTTATTTTCCCTAAGGGATCCATTCCTCCTTTGTATTGTTGTGCCTACTTCACTTTTAGGCTGATCTTCATGACCTCAGAATTTAAAATGTATAATTGTTTTTCAAATGATTGAAGTTAGTATAAAAATTGTCTTTCTGCAAACTCATGGAGGGGATCTTTCTGATCACCTCAGTATTTCATAAAAGCTTCATCTTGTGTATTGTTTTGCAAATAAAGAAAACCCCTGTAGAACTAAAGAGAGCCACCATATTTACAGTGGTTTATCTCAGTTGTATGCAGACCAGCATGCCACAGCAAAATAAAAAATGTCAGTATAAATATATATAACACAAATAAATTGCCTTTAGACAAAACAAAATCTAAAGGAGGTGTTTTTAAAAATCAAGAAGATAAATTTTGCAACTGCAAAAATACAAAATCTTGCCTCTTATTAACTGCCATCTAACATGTATAAATTTTTAAATGAACATGTGGAAAACTGGGACACAAAGCTGTGGAAAACAAAGGATGAGCATTTATTTATATAAATTTATAGACATATATACTCTATGTCTATGTATAGACATACTGTATATTCAAATGTTAAGGCTTGTTGTATACCTTAGTTAATGAAAAGTGTGCACGCTCTGTGTACTTACCTGATAACTGAAAGTCATGCAGCTTTCAGAATTATAAATTAGGAATAAGTTAAATGTGCATAGCGTTTAGCCTGTTTGCATGTTTCTTGTGTAGTTTTATATATTATTATGTCATAAATTATTGGAGTTGCATATTTAATTTTTTATGCCTTTATGAAACACTTATATAATAGTTCTTCCCAATAATATGATAAAAAAATAACTATTTTAACACTTTACAGGAATAAAATAATTATTTTAACACTTTACAAGAAGGGCCAAAAGTCTAACTAATAAAAATAAAATATCATTATTTCCATGACATCCTTCCATCCATTATTCCTATTCCCTCCAGGTTACGAAGTGTTTGGTGCCCATCTCTCAGGGTCAGAGGGCGAGATTTAGGATGCACCCGGGACAGATGGTCAGCCCATCACCAACACCATAAATACAATCATTCACCTGCACATTCACACACACTGACTTGAGGGCATTTTAGAAAAGTAAATTAAACTAACAATCATGTTTTTGCACTATAGAAAAAAGCCAGAGTATCTGTAAAGAGCCCATCCATGAACGATAACCCTGGACTGGGTTCAAACACAGAACCTTCTTGCTGCACACCAACTGTCCTAACAACTGTGCAGCCTGACTTCTTTACGCATCTTCAAAAGTAGCTTCTCCTATTGTGTATCCTTTCTTTTCACAGTCACCATACAAGCAGGTCTGTGGAGTTTGAGGAAATTTCCCAACAACAAAGACTTAAGTTTTGTTTCTTGAGTGTGCTTTCACCTTTGTCGCCACCTGGAGACCTCGGATTTATAATTTCTTGTACTCTACAAATAGTTCCTCTCTTTGGTTCTTTAAACTGTGGCCAGCTGGAGACTCTGAGTCACTCTGCTGTGCCCACAGACGTAAATCTAGTTTCAAGCTTTAGTTGCGGCCTTCAGTGTCAGACAAGTTGAAAGTCAGAGGACACCAGCCAGCTGTCACCGTCTGCTCCACTCTGAGATTGACTGGCATTCAAGTCATTTCTTCAATTATAAATTGCTTAGCTCTGACTGCCCTGTAGATAAATAACTGGCTCTGACAAGTATCATGCTGTTCATGTTCTACTTGATCATCTGAGGTTTATTTTTGTCATTATAAGACTTGGATTCAAATTTATACTCAACAAGCATAGCATTTTGACCACTGACGGATGAAATGATTGACCCTGAGTGTCCTTTCCTCATAACATATGTTAATGGATGGGGTATCAAAATAAAAATAGTTCATTGGGTGTTTTATTTGATTTTTAATGTTGGGATGAAGTGAAAAAGACAAAAAACAACAATGTATTTATTTTTTGAATCTCACATGAAAATGAATAATAAAATACCGAGCTGTTTTTTAGTTTTTCAATTTCTGACTATCAATTAAAAACAATCAAAAGTTACATGGACTACTCTGAATATAAAATTCCTGTCATTTTGTGATTTCAATGTAAAAAATTCACAATGCTGTAAATGTTGATCCCTTTGTCTATAGTAAACTTTTCAGAGAATAAAATCTTAATTAGGTTTCAAACAAATACTTTTAATGTGTGACCAATTGCTTCACAAAGGGATGTGACAGTCAAATTTACAATCACAAAATCTCTTGACTGCTGTTTTGAAATAGACTTTCCTGTTAGATTTTCCTTTTAATTAACGTATTTCCCACTGACTTTCATACTAGCTGGATGTTTTATGTTTTAGCAGCCAGCATAATGTTGTTTTTATTTTTTGATTTTCCTAATTTAAAACACTTGAAATTAAACACTAATAGACAAGAGGGACCACTACTTCTTTCTACTTTTTTTCCACGGATATCAGTTTCTTAATGACCTTGTAAACAAAGGTGTCAAATTTTTGGTTTTGTACCCAAAATATACAAAAAAGACCATCATTGATGAATTACTAGGAATGTATCAAATACAGTATTATAGCTTGCTATTTGTTTAAAACATGTACAATTTTGTTAAATGCCTACCCTGAATAATATTGCTTTTTGCAAGATATTCCAAGGTAAGTAATAATACACAAAATGATAAACCCTTTTTCTACATAATATAAACTATTCACATCTTCAATCACAAATTCACATATGAGTAAATTAATCTGTAACCTCAAATATAGTATGAATAATTACATGGTCTATGGTTAAACTTGAGAAAGCTGAGCTCTCAATTCATTGAGAGTGGGGAAGACGGCTTAGTGAAGAAAAATAAAATTGTAATAAAATTGTAATAAAAATAAAATTGTACTTTATATTTTCTGAGGAAGTAAATTATAATAATATGGAGTTTAAATAACAAAAACCCTCAAATGTAAATAACTGATAAGATTAATTTACTTGCAAGCATTGCATGTTTATGAATGTGGGCTTTCTGCTAAGTTGAATGTTTCTGTCCACTCTTGTGTGTTTGTGATGTATATAATTCCACAGCAGTGATACACTATCACGTACCATTATCCCTCACATTTTATCTCAGATTTTTACCTTCTTCTGTCTCCCTAAACTCCTCAAACTATATCCCAAGAAGATTTGAACATCTCTTTGTAAACTGAGTGCAATGTGTTGAAGAGTAAATGATATGGGTATGTATTTTGTAGACAAGTGTTCTGTGGGCAAGACTCGGTAATATGAGTGCCATCAGTGAGAATTTATGTTTTTTTTCACAACAGAGTGACTGTTTGAGTCAAAAAGATGAATAAAATAGCAAGCTAGAATAGAAAAAAGTTGTTTTTTTTCCCCTGAGTGTACACAAATACTTTTCCCCTTTTTGTGGGTTTGTTGTGGGATTTATTGTTCTGTTTATGTATATGCATTGTGTAGAGAAGTGGCTAGTGTTTGTGATGTTTGTGCATTGTTCTGCATTTTTCTGCTGGCACATGATTGCATGTCTGTTTACTGGTGGTAGCGGCAGGGGATTAGTGGTAACTGGTGCCCCAGTGTTTAAAGTGTTTTGTGTGTCTACTCAAGAAGTGTGTGAGAAAGTGCCTCTACTCAGAGCAGCTTCCATGTTTTTGCAGCTGCTGCTGATTTGAACTATCTGATAAGACACTAAGAAGTATGACCTCATGATTTCCAGAGCTCCTACTCAGATACACATCGCAGACCTTTCATAGTACACAAGATACAGACTCACACTCCTAACCACTCCACATTTAACCTTATAAGGTTTCAACAGCTTTAGTTTATACAGGTTCAAATGCCATACCATCATTTTGCATATGAGCATTTCCAAGAATGTGTACAAGTACATTGAGGGCGACTGAAAAAGTTAACTTAACTGAACCCTTTTTTTTTTTTTGTCAAAGAAGCTTAAAATAAAAACCATAACTAGCCCTCATTGTTGGTCTAATAATTTTGCTTTAGTAGATTTAGAACATTGTGATTATCACGTATCATGTATTTTGTCTACTAAACTATTTACACTAATATTGTTATTCTCTCTTAGTTTCCATGTCATTGACTCAATGATTTGTCACTATATTCGCATGGTACCACTTGATTTGCCTGCCTGAAATACCTTTATTCAAATCATTAGTTGGTTGGTTTTGTGAGGTGACGAGGTCTATTGACTTCAGTGAAGGTATAAACCTCTTCTTACTCTTAGTACATGTTTACTACATACCTTAAATCAAATGCAGAGTCTCTTTTACTACAGCCATTCATTAGTGATGACAGCATTCAGGCACGACGTTTATGAGTTGGGCTGTTAGGATTAGTAAGTCATTCTGTCAGGCGATCAGGAGAGAAGATTGGGGCAGGGATACAAATGAGGTGAAAAAACAGAGAGTGCAAAATTGTGAGTTAGTGTGAGAAAACTAGAGCAGCAAAGTTAGTCCAGATGAGAATAACAGTTGATTTTATTCATGGGAAAATGCATCCTTGCCCCTCCCTTTTATCCGTTTTACCCACCCTCTTCTCTGGCTATCATGTTTCTTGTGCCAATCAATAATTTATAGCTGTAGCACCAGAGCAATGAACCCCCCAGCTCTCTGAATGACAGATGAGAGTGAGAATGAGAACCGGGCAAAGTGAAAAGCAGGACAGGCGTAAAAGCAGAAGGGTGTGAAAATATAATATAACGAATGGCACAAGTGACAGAGGAGCCAAAGCAGCAAGGGAAATGACTGACAGGAAACGGGCTGAACAAGGCACTGGATAAATAACCAGGAGTGGGAGAAAATTTCCCTCATATAATAAAATTATGCTGCAAAAAGTCTACCGATTTTCATACTCTGGGAGAACTAATTACAGAAGTAAGGTAAAAAATGTCAGCTTCGTGACATCAAAGTGGAGATGCTACCTACTCATTTTTCCTCTGTTTGGGATTTGTTGTTTTACCTAAGCTGCTTTTAGCTTCAGCCCACAGTGCATTGCTATTTTCCAAGAAAAGAACAACAACAGCATGCTTGGATGGACAATAGGGATGGTAAAAGCGAATGCATGCATGCAATTATGTTTAGTTACTTCTATTTTGAGTTGTTTTTCATAGTTGTTTTTGCACAGTTGTAGCCATCACACTCAGAGATAAAAGTATGCAGCTGTGTCAAAAATATTTTGTGTTAAAAATTTTCCGCACAGTCAAACACAAAAGAGCGCCTACACATACACGGAAAGGGTCTAAATGATCTCAATGAAACCATGATGATGATGGAGGGAAGAAAAAACTGCCAGGTGGGGAGTCAAAAAGACCAAAAAATAGTGAGACAAAAGAGAAAAATCCCGTTTTGTTCAGAGAAAAATACATTTGTTTGTACGAGAACCTTTAATTTAGGTGCATTGTGTTATTGTCCGTGTGTGTCCATGGGTTTGAAAGAAAATAAAGCTTACCTCCTCAACCTCCCACCTGCTCTTGTAATTCTGTGTGGTTTCGGTGACCTTGGCAACCTGGCGCCAAAACACGGTTGGTGTCCCTTTGATTGAGGCCAAGAGGGGGCGTGAAGTTTGGACAAAGCGGAAACACAATGGAGGAGAGGGAACAGGAAGGAGCAGGAGGATTAGGTTCCTGTGCCCCCAGTGGTGGCTATTATGTCCATTGAATTATTTCCTCCTGTCTATCAATCGTTATGTCAGTACAGTTTCTGTTCTATCATCTCCTCTCTAAAAAGTGAAAGACTAATGTGAGAATTGAAGGTACTTAGACAATTATTAATATTCACCCAGCTGGTTATGAATCCCTTGATATTTGAAATGACAGAAATGCCTTTTGTCCTTCTGAATACACAATTTTGTGCTACTTTGTGCCCATCATATTATACTACTAGGAAATACAGGTTTTGGTTGTAACATGACAAAATGTAAAACAGTTGTAGGAATACAGAGATTTTTGCAAGGCACTGCATGAATAGTTGTGCTTACTAAATTCTAGTGGATTATGTATTTCTTGTTAAATACCAGAAATAAGCATCCATTGAATTGCTAGACTTCAGTTAATGTGCTTACAGTTTAATTATTAATTTCTGCTTTTGACATGTCTTAATTAGATCTAGATTTATTTTTTTTATCTGCTTCAATAAATGAAGCAGAACACATTCTAAAACAATTAATTTGTAATACCATTACTGTGATCATTTTAACAGAACACACATCTCACTGTGCTAATCACATGAAAATGTGCAGTGCTTGTGCTTCTGCTGGAGGAATACAGGATGCTCAGCTGACTTTGGCCTCTGACAATTCCTTGACAGATTTCTCAGGAAACAGACGTCCTTTATATTCTGAGACATAGCAACTGTTTTGCTGGATTCCTGTGTTATTGAGACTTTGAGATTGAACAAATGTTGACAGAGAAGTGGAGTTCTGTATCACAACAGTTGGGGCCTTACTTTAAGCTCTGATTTATGAAGGACATTGCACTCATATTACAGTTTCTGTCAGTCGCCTTGGTCCATTTTTCAGAACAGAATTAAAACTCTCAAAACTTCTTGTTCAATCTTCACATCGTATCAATTGAGCACATCAGAAAAGCATTTTCTCATTTGTGTGAAAACATCTTAAAGGTCTTTGTATATCCATTCAATTGATTATGAACAATTCTCAGCTTTTTCCTGCATTTTCAATTTGTTATGTCATGTTGATCAAAATGTAGTTAGTATATGGGTCTCTGTTAAGTAACCGCCACGACTTTTAAGCAGATGTTTGTCCTATAAGAACAGTTTGCTGTAATATGACTAGAATATTTATATATATTTGCAATTTACAATTTTGAACCTATAATAGTTGAGGACATGACAATATCCTCTAAATTAGCTGCTGTGTTGTGCATATCATTCTCCTTTTGTAACCTTTTGTGTTAAGATTTTGCCTTGAGGCCTTAAGTCTTGTGCGCAACAAAACAGAAATGAAATTCTCTTCATAAGCACATTTTATGGCTTGTTGTAAAGACATCTTTCTGTGCTGGTCACGAGCTTAAATCAAGTCCATTGGTAGGGATTTTTTAAAAAATAGGCTAAGGGAAAAATGTGTTACAGTGATTCTACCTGATGTAAATCAAAACAAACAAGCAAAACATTTCTGAATTAAACTTTTAATACTTATTTTTTCTTTCCTCTTACAGTAAGGGATGAGGATGATTTCCTTAGCCTGAGTGAACTCCCCGAAACCTTCCCCTCCGACCCTCCAGAGCCTTTGCCTCACTTCTTGTTTGAACCCGAGGAAGGCTACATCGTCAAGAATAAGCCTGTGAATCTGTACTGCAAAGCGACGCCTGCCACACAGATTTACTTCAAATGCAACAGTGAATGGGTTCATCAGAAAGACCACACAGTAGAGGAGAGAGTTGATGAAAACTCAGGTAAGTGAAGGCCGGCTCACCTGGAAGAGCCGTCACACAAAAGATTTATTTGAAATGAAACAGAAAGATGAAGAACAAGGACAGTTGTACTTCTTTCAGATTGGATTATTTTATTTATCAAAAATTCAAGTGCTCTTACATGCCAGCTTTACACCAAACAGGTTTTTAAAAGAACACAGTTTAGCTGAAGCTGCAGGGTTTAAGACTACAGTTTTGTGTGAGAACAGAGGAGAAAAGCTATTTATGTTGGCAATTTTCTAGTAAATATTCAGCATAGATAAAAAGAAAATCCAATAACAGGATGTTGAAAACGTGTTGCAATATGACTTCATGTGTCATATTAATATTTGTATCCACACCAGATGTTTTTTTTTTATTTTTATAAATTGCTCATTAAGAAAATGTCCAAAAAATTTAAACATCTGGATATATATTAAATGTTTATTTAATTCACATGTTTATTACTGAATCAGTGGAGATCTGCTTGTTGCTCTTCTGAGGTGTTAAGGGAGCCCAGATTGTTTTAATACAGGCCTTTAGCTCAGTATTTTTGTTATTTGTGTACCTATGATTACCATACTTTTTACTTCCACCTAACTTTCCATTAATATACTTGTACCAGGTACTCCATGAACAGCTAGCGTCTTTTTGCATTAACTTTTTGTGTGTGAGCATCAGTGGCTGTCTGCTTGACAACTGTCCAGTCAGCAGTCTTCTGGACATTTACATAGCACATGACAGAACTGTTCTGTAATTTTATCTAGTTTAAAGTGGATATATATTGTGATTGCACTAACGTTTGATTTACCGTAACAGTATCAGACTGTTTTTTACTTGTTTATTGAATCGAGGAAAAGTTCCCCTCCACTATATGTTATACCTTGCTGTTGTTAAAAGATAAACTGTGTCACAAAAATACCATGTCACTTACTTCACCTCGGGGAAAATAATAAAACAGCTGTTTATTCATTTTGGGAATGAACAGAGTTTTCAGAACGCTGGTTTGTAATCCTATTTTATAAAAGCCTCTCTTACGCAGAGGGTTACCGATTTCACCGCAATACGTTACATGGTGTCGTATCGCGTTTATCAATGCAGTCAGAAACATGAGTGGAAGGTTGAATTAGGAAAGTCAGACTGGTGTGCTCAGTGGCAAATTTTGCTTTAGAAACACAGCAATTAGAGTGGGGGCCCCGAATACTTGTTACTTGTTAATAAACACTTTTTACACTTCAGTAAGTTTCTGTATGACTACTGTCCACTTTTTGTTGAGTAAAATATTTCTTAAGTATTGCTGCTCTTACTGGAGAACAGTTTTTGGCTACCATATTTTCTGCACTATAAGGCGCACCACATTATAAGGCGCACCTTCAATGGATGGCCTGTTTTAAAACTTTTTTAAAATAGACGCTACAGTAGAGGCTGGGGTTACGTTATGCATCCATTAGATGGAACTGCGCTAAAGGGAATGTCAACAAAATAGTCAGATAGGTCAGTCAAACTTTATTAATAGAATCGCAATACATCATAGTAATATTAAAGAAAAAGTAAAAGTAAAAAGAACAGTGCAGTAAAACTGCTTCTACATTTGATAATGCAGACGACATTTAAATCCCATGAGAGCATAGAGTGAGTGCAAAAGTATGGTAATGAAAAATACATATGTTCTCAGAATGAAGGGATAAATAAATAATGATAAAAATGTCCTCAGAAATCAGAATTATAATAGCTACAGTAGAAATGTTGCTTTTGACAGCCACGAGCCCACGATGAAACTAAATCCTCACAAAACAAGGTAGCGGTCAAAATGAGGTTCTGAAAGGACGTTCATGGAAGTTTTTTTTATTCAGCATTTTTATTAAACAATGACAGTTTTAGAAATTGTCATTGTTCTCTTCAAAGAGACAAACACAAATTTATGCTTTTTTGTGAATATTTCATTGAGACTATTGATACGGGTCATTTCGACCAGCACAGCGACCCTGCCAAGACCTCTTGAGACTCCTTAGCCCTGCAGGTACAATTTTCTAGATCCACCACTTTTCACATAGGTTCAGTTATTTGTGCTGAAAGGGAGGTCACATACAAGATGTATGCACACAGCTGTATCAATGCTAGTGCTGTACCTCGGTGTTTACAAGACACTTTAATAGGATCCGATATGATGTACTGGACTGCAGCCAGTCCCACACTTGACAGCAAGCAGCATTACTCTGCTTACTAAGTAATGATGAATCACAGTGTTACTTTGGCAGCAGCATAAAGACGCAGACACACTGGATTCTAAGATTTAAGGTTGACGTGTTTGGCTCTTGTTTTTCCACCTGCTTGATAATGAGCCCAGGTCCCCAGAGCTAAGGATTAAAAACAGTCTGACAACCACTGATTTAAGGTACCTGCTCAGAGGAATAATGTAGGAGTCAACAGATGCACAACACAGCATGTTTGAGGTGGAACTTTTTGTTTATTTGTTTTTGTAAATTTAAAAACAAATCTGAAGAAAATGCATGTTTAAGATGTTTTAGCGAGAATATATATTGCACTGCAAAGCAAACCTGGGAGTCATACATAGGACTGTTTTGTTTTTTGCTTAGTTTTTTTTTTTTCTGTAGTAGACCTAATTCAAGGCATAAATTGATACAACTGAACTGCACAGTTTGAGTCTTCACACTTTGACAGCCAAGGTATGAGGCAGAGGGATATATTCAGCAGTGGCAATAAAAGGAAAATATATACAGTATATTTTTCATTAGTAGCATTCACACTTAGTACTAATCATCAGACAATAAGAATCCTTTATTTTATTCAACCACATTGAGTTTTGGTGTCTATCATTGATCTCATGTGGAGCTGCTTTATTAATTTATTAAACTCCTGTAAACAATTCATTGCTGACTTCCTAACAGTGTCTTACTCAGAGGGAACATAATTAAACTAACAATCCATGGACCTAAAGTTTTAAACTGTTACGTTGACTGACATCATAAGAATGTGAACCATCCATGGAACCAGTTTAGCGCATAATGAAGAAAATTCCTGAAAAAAGAAATAAGTGCAGCTTCGTTTGAGTGTAGTTGTGGTTTGCTTTAATTCATTCCTAATTTATCTGTAACATGGCTGTCATGGCCATCTGCGAGTTATCCCATCCCCTTAGGGTCATTTAATCTCCCAAGCACGCTATAATCTACACAGAAATATACATACAAATTTGATGAATAAATAAACAAAGTGAAAGCATAATAGGATATCAAGAGCTGGTGAGGTCTAGGGATGAATACATTTGAGTTATTTTTTTTTTGTCCTTATTTTTCCAAATAGAATTTGTAATGAACACAGTTTAGTTAAACATGCATTTCTTTGAAAAAGAGCAAAAAAGCCTCCCAAAAAACAACCGAAAGCACAAGATTATACTGACAGCAAATCCATTAAGCGTTTTTGCACTTGTTCAAACTATTTAGGTCACCTTTGAACTACAGACACAGAGATTATAAAGTGATTATATATTATGCAACATAGTTTTATTGAATCCCATTAAATTTACACTGTGAGCACTTTTTATCAATGTGCATGTGGAAAAAGCTATATTCTATAAGCTGTTTCCCCCTCTGTTTGCTGCCACTTCACAAAAGCAACTAAAGTGTGACTTCCATACTGCTCTGCTCCATTCTTCCACTCCCTAACTTTCCTCTCCTTTCTTTTTTCCCCGATGTCTCCCTTTCCTCTTTTTCCTATTCTTATTTTCACTTATTGAAATCAGAGAGGGTAGAATAGATAAATCCTGAGATTGATAAAAAAAGCAAAAGTGTGATGATGAGATGCTAAAGAAAGGAGTTGTTGACAGGGTTAGATATCAAGGAGCTTTACTGTGGAGAAAGATTATATCCAGCGCTGCTCTTTCTGTGTGCCTTCTCCCACTTCCCTCATATTTGAGTAGCTCAGGGAAAATGTTGGTCTTGAATAAAATCATAAAATCTGTACATACCAGATGTGCAGATTTTGATCTGAAACGGGGACTTTTCTAACACTTAAGTTGCAAAAACAAACACTTCAGGCATGACTTCACTTGACTTGTGATGAAACAAAAATAAATAAAGCTAATTAAAAGTTAAGCAAAGAGATGATTACAAAAAATAGAAGTTCAAACAAATGTTAAGTACAGGGCTTTACTCAACTTCAGTTGTTTTAAATGTCAAGTTTTTTGTTTCTTGTGCAACTCCCCACTTGAAAGGGATAGTCTCTATGGTGATGTTTTCAACTGGATTTCACTCAATGAAGAGCCTCAATTTTAGTTGATCCATTTTTATTTATGCATGGATGGTCATGTCACTGTAGTTATTTAGTCATGGACCTTACCACAGGGGCCGCGTTTCATTGGCTGATGCCTATTCTATTTTTAACGCGGCTACCACATGCCTGGCCATGTCACAAACACACTTAGCTTCCCGTTAGCTAAGTACAGCATTATGGCAGTACTGACACAACTTCTACACCTTGAAGCCTGTCTGCTACACAGTCTTACGTTAGCTAAACAGATCAATATGCAATGTGTACTGTATCTGACATACACTAAAGATTTTATTTTAGCAGAAAAGGCTTTGGACTAAACTGTTACTCGTGTTAGCCACTCTAGCACCAAGTACAGTGTATCAGGCCTAGGCACACTCAAACATTTGCCAACAAACCACAGGAATCACCCACTGATTTCAAAAGTAACTTACAACACGATGAATGCCCGACTTACCCAGCCTTGCAAGAACAATAGGCATCAGTGATCTTGTCCACAGCTATATTGATGTAGAGGGTGTGTGGATCTGCCATTTTTCTCATCGAGCGAAAGCATTTTGCTGTGACGTGCACAATTTTGGAGGCACCACGTGGCTCAAACACCTTGATCTCATCCAAAAAAGATGACATGAACTTGTTAGTTCCTCTGTCCATTGTAGTAGCTGATATATTGTGAAAATCCGGTAGAAATGATGCACTAATCGAGTCAGAAATACACTGCAGAGAATCAGTCGAAGTGGAAGATGCCATGTTTACATAGAAACAACGCGCCACGAGGCTTTGTTTGTGAGACTTGCGGCCACGTGGGATTTTCTAGGTCGGTTGTGGGCGGAGCTTGGTAAGGTCCATTTAGGTGAAAAACCTCAAAAGAAACAGAAATACATCTATAACATACTCCCACTTGAACTCAGTCTACTTTAATGTAAGCAGAATAAATATAGGTGGAGAACAGCCGTAGTTGTTAATCCTGCCCATTTTCAATTAAATGCTAGGCCAGTTATTTAAAGTTACCTTTTTATTAAAAATCTAGCAAAGAAAATATAACTATTACACATGTACTGAATAATAATTTTTGTGTATGATAGAAAATTATACATGTGCTTATTTAGATTACACTGACTGTTAAATAAAGACATTTTCAGTGTTTATATAAGCATCATTCATACAACCTCAGTACATCTCCATTAGCCTTGAATTGGGCATAGACATATTGTGTGCCAGGTTACTTGCTTTGTCTCCATTAGCCAAAGTGCGAATGGTTATTAGTCTGCTACTAACGACCTGTGACTCCACATCAAAGCTGCACGTACACACACATATATTAAAGGTGCACATGGTATTGGCTTTGGTGATTTGTGACCTCTTTCCCTCCTTCGCTGTCTTCTTCTCTGTATTGATTTCTTCTCGTCTTTGTCGTCTTTCCTTTTTTTTCTTCTTGGTGTTTCTATGTGCCTCTCTTTGTTTAGCTCTCTTTTTGCCCTCGCTGGCATTTCTCTCTAAAACCCTTCTGTAACCGAGTCAACCAAGTCTTTTGCTTTTTTTCAATATTCTGATTAGAGATTTTAGTTTTTATTTTAGTTCACAAGAATCGGGACATTTCGAAGTTAGTCTTCAATGACTCATGGTATGGATAACAGCTGTTTGTCTGCATATACTGTATATCTGATTTGGGATCATTGTCTGTGTTAGCAAATGTTTGTGTTTGGTCTGTGTGAAGGTAAGCTTTGTTTTCCATGTCTCTATGCTAATTTATAGTATTTGTTTGCCTGATGCTGGGTGAGTGTGGGAATTGTAAGAGTTTGGTCGCAGTTCCCTGCATACCCTGTTTCATGTCCTGGTTTGTTGCTTTTTTGGAGTCACTGAGGGGCTCAAACATGCACGCTCAAAGACATTAACATTTATACAAGCAAACAAACACACACTGGGACTGTGAAAATCAGTCAACATCAGAGTCGGAGCTGTTCAGAGAATGTTCAGATGCACAGTCACATCTAGCCCCAACAGAGGGTTGTCAATTTTTACGAATTTAACCCCCAAAAAATGTGGGAAAGAGGCCTTTAACCCAAATTAATTATTGGAGAAAGTACCTGGACATTGTAATTGGGGCAATTAAAGATAGGTAGAATAGTAACTCAAATTGTTTCAAAAATAATTGTACTATTTTAATCCACTTTTTGCTACTGTTTAAATCTAACATATATATATATATATATATATATATATATATATATATATATATATATATATATATATATATATATATATATATATATATATATATATATATATATATATATATATATATATATATAGTGTCCTTGGCATTGCTTAAATCTAGTAGTGTTTTAGAGAATCATTTAAGGGTTGAAAAAGTACTATATAAGTCAGATGGCATAAAATAATATTTCATCATTAAAATTGAATGCAATTTTACTTGTAATTTTTTAAATCTTTAAATAGTTTCCATATTATTCCATACAATTTCATTCTATTTGAGTTGAGACAAAGTTGTCAACTGGTACAACTGGTACAGACAACAGATGATTGTTGAAAAAGAAGGTTGTTGAAAGTATTCATAATAGTGCTGGAACTAATTTAATTAAAATCATTATTTCTGAACATGGGTTATTCTCTACTGAATGAAAGTACTTATATTAAGTGCTTGATTTTTTGAAAATAGTGTGAAACTATGTTATGCAATAAAATACTAACTTTAATTTACATTTTTGTTGCGCATCTTTTTCAGGATTACTAACAATGTGGTCAACATTGTAAAAGGTAGTGCCTTTGCAACCAATAAGACATTCTGGAGTATTACAACTCTGCATTTAGATGGAAACCTATGTTCTAAACCTTATAATTACAGGTTAATCAGTTTTTATTTGTAAAACACATTCTATTTGCTGAGATAAGCAGAAAGAGGTTCCAGGCTTATGATAGATGGGAAATTCATGATGGATGTTAATTGATCACCTGCGTCTTTGAGCTGTAAATTCTTGTACTTATTTCTATTTCTTTCTTTTTCTAGCTTTGCTCTCAATTAGAAGATTGTCACAGATTGTCTTACCTTGATTTACTATTCTGCCCTCCTCATTAAACACAGTAGTAGTGAAGATATAGGGCAAAAATCTATATCAACAGCATTAATGTCTATTCACTGTAAAACTGCTAAATATTTTTTTTTAATGGGATGAAGTTTTTTTTTAACCTTCTGTGCGCTTTTTAAAAACTTTACTGTAGAGCTCTGCAATTATGAAAAAAAGATCATAATCTTTTTTTGTTTTCATTATTTCAGAACAAACACTCAGAACAATGTTTGTTCTGAGTTTATGTCACAAATCACTCATTAACTTTGAAAGATGCTGTAGTTAATACTACTAAGCAGTGCAGCTGTTAGATTGTGAATTTGAACTGGTCTTGTGATCTAGTTAAATTGAATTCTGTGCATGACTGTAGTCTGGAGCTTAATGAGGCACATATACAGCCACACAAACGCTTCGATGCTTCTGTCTTTAAGTGGAATCATATTACCGACCTCCTGCTGTTTCATTAAGTTCAATAGCTGTATTTGGTAGTGTTCCATATGCTAACTTTACATTTGCTTGAGTCCATTTGGCATAACTGGCAAGCTGGTTCATTTGAATCATTGACTTTAATTGCCTTACTTTCCTCATTACTTTTGGCAGCATCATTCTACCTAGCCTAGCCTCCTCTCTCCCTCCCTTGTGCCCTTCTTCTCTTTACACTGTAGTTTTTTCTCATTGCAACTGCCAATCTGCTAGCTGTCTCAGATGTAGCCCCAGTTTCCATGCTGGTTCTAATTATCTCGTTTTACTGGCCACTTTTTCAACCTCTGCCTCTCTTGATGTGCTCTTCTGCTTTTTCATCTTACCCTGTGAAGTCATATCAGTCTCCCTCGTTTTCTTGTTAGATGGAACACTGATGTTCGTTCTAGTTTTATGCCGTCTTTGCTCTCTGCCCTCGCCGTGTCTTTTCTCTCACTGGCACTTTTCTTCAGTTGTATCTTTCGCAAGCCTTTTACTCTGTTTACTAACTACTTTGCTCAAAGGGCTTGCTTTTTTGTTCCCATCTTCTTTCAATACATCCTATCTTCTCATTATTTTGAAATCAAAAGCCAGATCTTTCCATCGTCCTTCATGATTCACTGAAGGCTTGTTTTGCCAAGCCTTCATGTTTTAGTTTTCATGCAAGTTATTCATGGTGCTAAGTTACCACAATCTTGTTAAAGGAATTAAACTTTTCCTTTCTCTGTCCCTTTGCCTTTACACCAGCTTGCTTGCTATAGCTGCCTCTCAGTTGGCAAGAACTCACTGAGTCTTCATAAGTAGGCCCAAGTCAGATTTGTGAAGCCCCACAGAGATAGTTTCTCAGGTCTTTGTAACACTTCTGAACCTGAAATAAACTGCCAAGATGTTCTCTTATAGTCTTTCCTATCTACTCCCCATTCCCCACATACTTTTAACTTAAATCCATTTTTATCTCTTCTCTCCTTTCCTTTTCCTTTCACATTTTACTGCCCTCTTCCACCTCCTCGTCTGTCATCCTCACTCGTCCTCTTGCTGTGCCAGTGTCTTGTTGCTCTCTATTACCTGTACTAGCAAATCATTTTTCTCTCTTAAAATACTCCTTCCTTTTCACTCTTAAGACTTAATCTTTATTTTTCTTAATCAGTGCCCTCTTGATTTCTCCTCTTCTTTGCAATAATTGTTTTCTGTCTATTTGCATTTCTTTAAATGTCTTACTTCATTTCACTGCTCCTTTTTTAAACCCTTCCTTTGTCACAGAAATTTCGATTCATTTGTACCTCTCTATCAGTGATCCCTTTTGTCCTGCCAGTAGGGTGCAAGTATTTAAACATTGCATTTATTCTTTATATTGGAGCTGTTTTCAGATACCAAAAGAAAAGAGCGAGAGATAAAAATTTGGAGGATGCAGTGAGATAAATGATGGAAGTGAAAATGAGTAATTTCTAAGTACAGGGGAAAAATTACATTTATCCACTGAATAAAAAGAGCTGGATTTGTAAGTGTCAGCATATATTTAAAAAAGATAGCATACCTATGGGACGTTGTAAGAGTATACATACTTACTGGACTTGTTACAACCACAAATATCTATGTATTTTGTTTGAAATTAATGTGATATGACCAGTGTAAAGTTGTGGATAACTATAAGTTGGAAAATATGGTTTTCGAGATTTCTTACAAAATAAAAATAAAACGTTTGTTGTGCTGACTTGTATTCAGTTCCCATCACTCTTACACCTCTACATAAAATCTGAGCCAAAAGTCAAGAGTCAGTAGTTTCCTTAACCACCATTCACTGCCATTACAAACTTTTGGATATGCCTCTTCCAGCTTTGTTTCTAAAGACCATTTTTGTCCAGGATTCCTTACAAAATTGATTAAAGCTTCCATATGTAAGTTTTACAAAACAAAACAAGCAAAAAAAAAAAAAAAACATGTTTTTTTTTTACAAATTTGTAAGGACTGTCACTATTTCTTGACAGTTTAGTAAATGACAGATAATCTGGGAAAAAAGAAATCATGCTTCTCTACCTTCTCCCTGTGCTCTCCTTGCTATCTGCAGAAATACACTTCTCTGGCAGAAACAATCAATCAGATCTAGGAGCAGGATTGTTTCTCTGGCATTAGCACATTCAGCAGCATATACATGAGTGTAATTAACAGCGCTACGACACTCCTCCTTGGCCCTGGTTAGTTGTTTCTGACTGGGAGCATTTCTTCTGACAACAATAGTAGCACTGAGAGGAGGTGGCGGAGCTTGATCTTTTCACAGGTCGTCTGTCTCATACTGTCACAACATGGTGACAGTATGAAACTGTAATTGTAAACGTGAATGATGTAACAGTTTTTTCGTTTTTTGTTGTTTGTTTGGTTCTTTTGCAGGTCTAGTTGTAAGAGAAGCCAGTATAGAAATAACGCGGCAGCAAGTGGAGGAGCTTTTTGGTCCTGAAGATTATTGGTGTCAGTGTGTGGCCTGGAGCTCTGCTGGAACCACCAAAAGCCGCAAGGCACATGTCCGAATTGCATGTGAGTACATTTCAACAAGCACTTCAGAGTCAACAGTGTCTAACCAAGTCACAACAAAAACATTTTTAATTTGATACGCACACAGTCCTTAACACATTCATTTTTCCTTGTGAAAGGAAGCACCTAGGAAATGAAAACAGTCATCATTTCCACTCTGCCAGGTCCAATCTCAGGAAAAGATCTCTGTGTTAGAGATACTAGTCTCAAAGATGCAGCAAGCTGACTAAGAAAAATGATGATCTTATATGATGCAAGTAGTACCTTCTGCACAAAACTAAATGCTGGTGTGTTTGAATTATTATGATGTATATATGAACACATGTGGAAGGATGTGTATGTGTGAAGCATTTACTCAGTTGTACTTGTATAATTACACATATTCAAACAACACAGATAAACTATGCTTAAAATAAATTTAGTAAAAAACCATCACTTTATGAGTTTAGGTTTATATGTTTTGTATAATATTACACTAGGGTTATGACCCTACCAAAATCCACTGCAACAAAAGCTTTCCCTGAAACATGTTCAGAACCTTCACACTGAACTGAATTCTATTTTTACAATGTAGCTAAAATCATTTTTTCAATAAACAGGTTGGATGATTTTCCACCCTGTTTTATCATGCAGAGTACAGCTATGATTTGCCTTCATGCTGCACACGATTATCCCACACAGCAGCTGTGAACTTGACTGAAAGAAGACGTACATCCTAATGTAAATCTCTTGCGTATATCATCATGTTCAATGACTACTTTGCGGGTGGTAATTATATTTTGATACCATCAAGTCTTTTTAATGCATATTACAGCAGGCCCACGGAGGCTTTTTACGTTGTCTTATTCATGTATGTGTTTTAGCATTTTAGCAAGCTTTAAGCATCTCTAGTATGTTTAAACCTCACTATTATGACAAAAATACACATTTGGTTTGTGTTCTTTATTGGTATGACATCACTGAAGAAAGTAATTTACCTAATAAAGATATACAGCTAAGAATAAATAGAATTTTTTGCAAAGAGTGACATTATTTATTATACATCTGTTTTATTTCTAACACAGTGAAATTGCCTCAGTAAAGCTCAAGGGAAAATCAAAGAAGAATCCTTTTGTAAATGATCAATTGACAGCAACAAAGACAATTGAAATATGTGATTGAAAATTTCAGAAAGCCTTGTTTATAATTTTTCAAAAGCAACTACATAAAACAATAGATTGGTCTTTCAAAGTTTCTCTCCCTCAGAATTGAACCCACAACAGCAGTTTTCCAGACATCAATGCACTCTTCGATTCAGCCATATAAGACAACTGGGATTTGTCTCTGTGTTCAGGTTGTAGTGAGGTCTTGCAGTAAAGAAATACCTATATCAAAATCAGCCTCTCCTTTCTATTTTCCCTGGCTTACACTGACAGCCTGGATACACATGGGTGCACTTTTGAAAGGACAGTTTGGGACTCTGACAGAGTCCATTCTGCAGACAAGACAGAATAAACTGTGCACATTCCCATATGTAGCACTCTACCAGACAGTATAACTCTAACAGACATACACCCTTGAAAACCTCTGTTCCCATGTTGATTATAATCCTGTCTAGATGGAAATCCATCATGATGACTCCTGTGTTTCTACTTCTTTTATTTTATTTCCCCCCAAAAATATTCTGACACATTTACTTCTCAAGGCTTGGTTTTCTACTTTTTAACTTACCTGGTTTGCAGGTTCATATTAGCTGTTGTTCATTTTTATGCTTGTACCAAAAGGTTTAAAGTTAACTGTATTAATTTATGCCTCAAATGTACTTAAATCGATAAATCTCAGATAAACAATTTACATACAACATTACAGTACATGTATGTAATTTTGGGAGTATGTTTGGATCATTCCAGTGTTAGGACCCATTTATGGCCAAGCTTTAACTTTCTGGCTTACGTGAGGGGTATTTTCCTCAAAAGCTCTGCATGGAAGTAGTCTGTTTAAGGTGTTGCCTTAAAGTGCATCTTCAGGTGTGCCTCTATTTAATAAGAAGTTTGCTAAGCCATTATATCGTCATCTGGCCTTTACCACAATCTTAAAAGTTACTCTAATCCTACTTCTCTAGAAAGTAAAAAGCAGGAAAGGTTATGTCTTATTTAATGTCAGATTGGGAGAAAAGATTAGGATTTCATACAGTGCAGGTAAAAATCTAGTATCAACATGATATATGTTTGCTGAAAAAGCTGACAATCATGCACTTTTAAAAAAGTACACTATCACAGTGATGCACAATAAAAAACAGTTGCATTTTTCAAAGTGAATTCCGAATATACTGCAGCATTTTTGCAATGTTTTACTTTGTGAGGATGTTTTCCTGTCTGTCAGCAGTGAGTTAGTGACATAGTCAGAAATATCCTTCTAAGCTTCGCTAATAACATTCTCGACTGGAATAGGCCCTCCTTGGGGTGCAATGAAAGCAAGGTAATGTGCTGTTTTTGGCTTACGTTGGGGCTGACGCATGCTGTGAGACAGATGCAGGGGAGTGTTTGCATACTGACTTCTGAGACTTAACAGGAGCAAACACTTGAAAATAGTCACCAGCGGCAAAAAGACACGAACAAGAGAGCATTTTTCAATACACTTCTATAACTTATCCTAACATAGAAAACAGATGAAGATGTCCACATGTTCTGGAATGCATAGTTATGAATATCATAAGAAACCTTCATATACAATATCAATATCTTTGTTTACATTATCGAAATAAAGGGAAGTAATTTTTAAGCAGGCCCTGATACAAACCATTGTTTTGTTATATTTAAGATTTCTGCTGTTTTTTATTCCACTGCTTGAGTCTGATTACTAATGTTTAATAGCACTATAAATAATGTGTTAACTTTATTTGGATTACTTTAAAACCCAATGTATGCGCAACATACAGGGTTTTTTGAAAATCTTCATATTCAGTATCTTAAAATAAGGTGAAAAAATCAAAATGTGCTGATTTTTCATACTAGGTCTTAAATTATACATAATCCTAAATTTAAAAGTTTGTTCATTTATAACTTTGTCCATTTACTCATTAAATGTCAGTTTGTGCTCCCGAAACATGGTTATTGTACTCTTAGGCTTTTAAAATCAAAATGTTCTTGTGATGTTGTCCACTACTGGTTACTTCATCATGGGAAAGTAGATATTTAATGAGTCTGGCTTTAAAATGGGGTTTTGAATAATTTTCTAAAACCCATTGTTAGGAGCCTCTCAGGAAATTTACTGCATTTTATGAGAAGGTATTGAACAAGGTATTAGAGCCTTTGTCCAAAAAGTTTCAACTGACTTTTTCCCCCCTCCCCTCCAGGGGGTCTTTTGTGGGCTCTAGTGCCCCTTATATGAAAGTAGGCTGACAGGAAGGGGGGGGAAGACATGCGGCAAATATCGCCGGGTCTGGGAATCGAACCTGTGACGGCTGTGTCAAGGACTTAAGAAGACCTCCAAACGTGGGTTGCACTATCCCCTATGCCACCACAGCATGGCCCCACAAACATTGTTTGAAAACTAATGCTATTCGAAAGGCTGAAAAAAGTGTTAAGCTTAATGAGATGTGTCTGGCTTTAAGGTAACCACTATCTTGTGCATCTAAATCTAATATATTTTTTTTCTCTGTGGATTGTCCCAAACACAAACAGCATTTTAGACTGTTCAAAAGGAGATTTCTTTTGGAAGATGATATTCTGCAGAATTTACAAATTCAAATTTAGAAAACCCAAGTTTGAACTGAATTAAAAACAATTAGAAAATGCATGTATTTCAAAACTTTGTCATGCAGAAAATACACTCACCATTGCCTTATTTGATATACCTTACTAGTACCATCTTGACCTCCTTTAGTTTTTGCCTTAATTCCTTTTAGTGTACATTCACCAAGGTTTTACCAACATTTCTCAAACGGTTGGTCTGAGGAGACATAATAGTAGAAATTGTGACAGAATTGTGAACTGCATATCCATAATCAGAATCTCATATTGTTTGAAGCCCATTGAAGTTTAGCAAATTCACTTTCACATTTTTAAAAACCAGTTTGAGCTTGGTGAAAGAGTGCATTATCCTGGAGAAGGCAGCCACCAGAAGATAGGTTCATTGTGGTCATGGAGCTATGTTCAGGTATGCAGGGGAGTGTTTAATGCTGTACCATTAAAACTGGCAAACTAAAGAAAGAATGGGTCTAGGTTAGAGTAAAGTTTGGCTAAAATTTGATTCTATGTTCGGATGTTGAAGCTGAAATCAAGAGTTATCAGTCCAGACACCATTTCAAAATATATGTAGTTACATTCTATTTAGGTGCGATCAGCACTTTCTCAAATATTCAAGTCAGTCTGTCTTACACCAGCAGCCATGTCACATTCTAAGTCATTTGAATCTAATTTTTCCCAAACTGGTTCCCAGTCCAAAACTTCAGCTAGTTATCTCTACCTTACTAGATGCCTAATTGCATTAAGTGCATTATTACAGTATATCGTATAATTGACAATATGTAACATCAAGCAATTGCACACGCTCCCTGCTTAAAATAGCTGTTTGATAAGTGCTAGATAAAGGTTATTGTGATGGAGAAAAGAAAGGAATTTTCTTTCATCCTTACCTTTCTTTCGCCACATAACTTGTTAATGTTGTATGCCCCACTGTCCTTCACTTTCTTTTTTTTTTCTATTTTGGCAGTAATTTTTGCCTTAACTTGATCTGATTACTCTCAGCCCTCTCTTGCGATAACCTTTTACTTCAAATCGACCCAACCTCCCGACCTACCCTGCTTTCGGCTCCTATTTGGATCTGCTGTTGTGATTAAAATGCTTCCTGGCAGCTGGAGCTTGCTGAGCTAAGTGTCTTTTACTTCACTGTGCAGCAGCAATTCAGCATTTCTTTCTTGCATTTACTGCTTCATTTTCATGTCATAATTTCTTTGATTCTTGTTTTTTTTTCCCTCACCTTTTAACCCTCCTCACCTCGTCTCTTCATAGTTTCACTCGGACACTTGCGGTTACTTTCTTGCCTGTATCCCTTATTCCTCAGTATCTTTTGGCCTTCTAAATGATAATGCCATTAACTCTTTACAGTACTAAGCAAATTGAAAATTTGTGATTGCCAGTCACGAAGCCATTAATGTGGCTGTAAAAGTGACAAAGACCCAGTCAAATACAGTATGTTAAATCTTCTGCTTTATTGGACTTTTGGCACTGGAAATGTGTGGTGTGAGAGGTACAGACAACTCAGTTCAGCTTTATAAAGAAAATGAGCCAAACACTGACACTTTCAAGTACTCTCTCAGTCATGCAACACTGCAGTCAAGTGCACATGAACGAGTGAAACACAGACTTTAAATACACATTAATGTGCACAAATTGTCAGTCACACTCTTTGCCCCGGCAGCTATCAGGTCAAGTCTTTCTCCTTCAATGGATTTGTAATATGCCAAGTCCCCACACATACTCACAGACATACACACAGCTATGTGCACACGCAAATTTACACATACATGCACCCATAGACACACATACACTCTCCTCAGTGATGGCAATTTGTTCTGCCACCTTCCACTGAGACGTTTGTGCATAACAATCAAGAGTCCAGACACTCAGGGGCACACCAATAGAGGCAGCTACTTGTGGCAACTGGAAAATCTCTGTCAGTGGGTTTCTTCTGATTTTGTTTATGTTGCAAATATCCAAAGTGGATGAATTTATTTTTCCCCTCAATTGTGGCTGAACTAAACCTAGGAAAACATGTCTGAACAATGATTTTTCTTCCCTGGTTTTGGACTTTAATGGAATATTTTTTGATTTGAATGTAGGCTTAAACCTGCAGAGGCTTACAGTCTTACACAATCAATCACTTGTAACCCAGCAACAACTGTGCTGGGCTAGCCAACCTTTGTGGTATGAAATTTGCACAGCAACCAAAACGCTGTCTCAATGGCTTTTGACCTTTTAAAGCATGAAACGTCAGTTGCAGTCTCAGCAATGTTTATTCAAGCAAAACTGTCCATGTCTCATTTTTGTTTTCATTTTTCTTTAAACTGATTTGTATTCACTTTGACATTTATGCAAACACTTTTAACAGAAGCCCCCATTCTTGTTTTTTATACGTCATAAATGAGTTTTTGGTTTTTGGTGTTGAGGGTGATTTCATGATGGTCACAAACACAGTATAAACATTTTTATAGTTAAAATCCACAAAGTCTTCCAATGTATGTGTCTGGAAGTGTGGTTATGATGTTTCACCACTGCTGTGAGCCACTGAGCTTTTCCCCAGATGTCAAGGACTGCTTCAGGGTACTCTTAAGCATTAGAGTGGTAAGCCACACTGTTGATTTACTCACACAGAACTCGCTCACTTGGTCTTTAAAGTCCAAGTGTGGGAAATAAAAAAAATGGGAAAAAAAACCAAAGGTCTCAGTAACAAAGAAGCAGAAAGTGTCATTGAGATGTCACACAAAAAATTTCTATGAAATGTGTAAGTCAATAGTTAAGAAAAATCACAAGGGATTAAGCTATAAACATAAGAGTAATGTAAGATTTATAAGACCAGAATATTTAAATAAAACGTGATTACCACAAATTATTAAGGTAGAACGTAAGGACATACTTAACTTAGCGTAAATGTTCCGTGATTTACTCTAACTTAACCGTGCTGTTAACCAAGCACTCAGTGTAATTCTTTTCCGTGACTGACGGCAGCTTTGCTGTTTAAAGAGCACAACTGACTCTCTTGAGTCATTTAATTGTTCACATTAACTTTGATCTTTCACACATTTTCACATTAAAAAGCACAAGCTTACACAGACCATAAAGACTTTATTCATCTTCTTCACAAGCCATTGTGATGAGGGAACTGGGCCCGAGGTACGGTGTAGAAAATCCAATGGAGGTGTATTCTCACCAGGAAAGTCCGCTTTTCTGGTCTGGACCAAAATACATTGTTTTTTGTGTTTGGTGTAGTTTGTTTTCATGTTATGCTTTTTTGAAACAGGACTGTCATTTTTAAACAAATCTATGCAGGTGACAGCCATTGCTCTCATTGAACAGAAATGACAGCGATAGGACAGAGCACAGACCTATAACAAATTCACTTTTAAAGAACTGTTTGTGTGATTTCTGTTGTGCACGCCTGTGCTGTTATTGTAAATGCACGAGCAGCTCATTCACTGCAGATTTCACAATGGGATATTTTTAATTTTGGAACGACATTAGTTAGTGTGTGCTGCAATCTGAATGAGATGATATGCTCTGCCACCCCTGTCCCACAACATGCTGACAGCAGCATCGCAAAGCAGAAGACGGCACATCAGGTGTGATTTTAGTACATACGCAATAATAGCATTAGCAACACTTAAAGGCTCTTTTTGACCACATTGCTCAGCAACGGTGGCTTGTGAAATCCAAAAAGAATAGTTTTTGTTGTTGGTTCAGGTCGAGACAGGTCTGTATTCACACCAGAAGCAAACCACTCTTTGTTTGGAAGCGGACCAAAACACAGGTCTCAGTCTGTTTGTTTGGTCCCCACCATTGTTTGCTTCAATGTATTCACACCTACACGAAACGTCCAGACCAGCAGGAAGAACAAACTTTGCTTAAAGTGTACCAAAAGTGTCAAGTTTGAATACGCACTGTGTGTAACATGATTGCAACATAATTGCATGAAAAGGAGCCTACACAGCTGGGTTTTAAACTCATAAAACCCAATTACAACCTTCTGGCTGTAAAGCAAAGGAGCTAAAAACTGAACCAGCATCCGCCCTATATCAAAATGATGACTCATAATTATATATTTTGTTAAGACAAGTTGCTCTCACTGAAGGGACTCATTCTTATAGATACCAGAAAATCAAATACTTTGCTCACTTAACACTTAATACAGCTGTCTAAAGAGTCCCAAACAATACTATGAGCAATCTGGATCCATAGTGTGATGCTATGTTTCAGCTCAAAGCTCCATCCACAACCTTTGCACAGTCTTTGTATTGACTATTCTATAGATGTATATACTACTTAGTTGTAGAATTGCTAGAAAATTAGATCTCATCAAATTACTACTTCTTCTCAGTCTGATCATTGGTTGTAGATTTCAGGCAACTGGTTGTTAGAATGGTCACACTGATACAACTGATACACTTCATAGCTAAGACAATATATTAAGGTGTTTTGTTCATCTCTGAAGATGTGAATCATTTTAAGCTCAAGACTACAGTCTCAAATGTTAAATGGTTAGAGATTGGCGCCAACTTATTGGATTAATTGTGATAACAGAACAGAGAGGGTTACCTCTGATGATGATTTTGAAAACCCAACATATGTTCAGAATTGAGGTAGGACATCTCCAGTAAAAACAAAAAGAGCCCAGTTACATTCTGCTCAAAACCCCCAGAATGTCAGAATGTGAACATAATGGTTTAGGTATCTGATCTCAACCACAAAAGATATCTCATGATCAAAAAGTAGCAAGTTTCCATGGTTGAATTTATTTATTTTATACCTTAAAGAATCTTTTGATGACATGCTGCAAGGAAACAAAACACTTTATGAATTGTCCAAGTTTGAGATAAGTAATGTGCTTTATATGCTTGTATTTCTTTGGTCTGCATAAAATATAAATCTTTATTTTGAATTGAAGGAGGTCCATATCTTGGTCTGCAAAGTTTGAACACACGTTGCTGCTTTCAAAAATACAATGCTTGTGTTTTTGTTTCTGCTGAACCACATAGAAGCAGCCGAAAAGCTTTCTGGTCAATTTTTGATCTTAACTGAGTGAGCCAGTACTGCTGAGTACTGGCTCCATGGTAACACATTAAATTGTTTGCTTTTTTCAAATCCTGACTTTAGATTGAAAGACCTTGTCTGATGTCTTCAGATGATGACAGGTTGTGAAGTGTTGAAATGACAGGGTGGGGAGTTCAGCAAAAGAATTGGTGAAGTAGAAAGACAATCTTGAAAGTTAGTGAAAATGATCCTCTTTATAGCCACATTGAAAATGTGACGTTCAAAGTCACAGTGTACTTTCATGTCTTCCATTTTGATATTTTGGAGCGCTCCAGGCATTTTGAAAGGAACTTCAAGTTTAAGTGTTTAAAGGTTGACAATGTACTTGAATGCTGCAAATACAAACAAGAGAGCGTTTGGGATTTTTTTTCATCAAGGTAAATTACTAGGATAAACACTCTAAACACATGTCACTCTGCATCTTTTAAGAAGTTACAATCAAAAATTATGTTTGATATTTGTTTGAGCAATAACATGAATAATGTTCTTAACCTATAATAAAAAAAACAAGCTGTAATTGTTATTAATGTGAAATATCATGTGTGATTGTCCTGACAATTATTACAGGGTAGAAAAAATATGGGACCTAAAAACCTTTATTTGCTTTCCTCTTCGTTTCCCCTTCAGAAGCGACTGGAATATAATAAAACTAAATGAAAACTGACACTGTTGTTTGTAGCTTGGTGAAATTAAATTGCATTTATTTAATAAACTGCCATTTATGAAATTAATGATCAAATAAACCACCACCAAGACCTCCATCACAGAGATGTGTGAACAAAACTGTAAATTAATGGAACCACATATAAGATGAATATAAATTTTTGCAAATACAAGATGTACGTCTTTTGTACAGTGAGAACAGTGAATCATGATTTGTTTGTTTCCTCTCGTGCTTGAATGATTTTTTTTGTGTACTATAATCATTTAGATACAACCCATAGGTTCATCTTGTTTGTTTTGTTATTGTATTTCAAATTGTTGCCATGTGGTGTTACGCTAGGTTCTGCAGTTTATTTTGTAATCTGAAAGCTGTTTTATCATGATTTTATTACATTACAATTGTTCAATCCTCACACATCAGTTACTTTGTTTCTCCAAAATTAGCACAGCTACAGCAAATGGGCAATCTGGAGCTTGTACGCTCTCTGTGCCGGAGGATATGAGCAGCGCATGCATGAGCATGATTGACAGTCCAAAGTGTTTTAAAAGAAAATAACAGAGATAAAAGAGCAGAAGGAGTAAATAATGCTTAGAATCACCTTCTATAGACACTCTAACTTTTGTAATTTAAAACTAGTAACAAAGCTTACTCTGCATTTCTTTTTAAAAAGTCTTGGTCCATGATTTTGTTTGGTTGATTAAAATGTCCTCTCAGTTTTTTCTCTTTACTTTCTATTCCCAGAGAGAAAAGAGATAAAGGAACACTAATGCTTAGAATTGTTTTCTATAGCTAGTCCAACTTTTTTGCAATTATAATCCAGAAACAAAGCTCACCTTGCATTTCCTGTTTTTTCAAATCTTGGTCTATGATTTTGTTTTGTTGATTAGACTGTTCTCTCATTTTTTTCCTCTATACTTTCTATTCCCAAGAATCTCACATTGCTTTTTATTGCTTGAGCAGCTGCATCAGGGGGAAACTGTTATGATTTGGAACGGGCAGCATGCATGGCAGAGACACCCATTTAGGATAATTGCACTGAAATGTGCTTATGTAGAGGTGCCCAAGACAACAAGCTAACCACAGACATAATAACAGTTTTACTTGATTGATGGAAGCTTTAAGTAAAGAAGGAAAGAGGCGGAGAGGGACACATAGGGAAATTTGGAAGGTGCTTTTATGCAAGGGGAGGCTATTTATTTAGTTTAGTTTTTTTTTTTGTTTTTTTTTTTTTTGCTGATGCTGCTATATGGCGAACACCACGTTACAAAAACGAACACTTCACCTGCTCCTAACTGTTGTATTTCTAAAACGCTACTTAGAGAAGTATATATTGGATTTGCTGATATCGAATGCTGGACGGTGCTATTTAGGGAGTGAAGTGAGGTCAGTGAATGAGCACATCTGTCACTTCTGCCCTGTGAAAATATTTCCCTTGAGGACACGTGCACAAAACACACACCTTCTACTGTTATGAATTTGTGGTACCCCTTCATTTTCAAAACGTGTCACCTTATTGTCTTTAAAACGGAAATATACAAGGAAAATATGTCCTTCTCATGTCAACTGGCAGAGTTAGAATTCTACAGCATCCTGTCTCACAAATATGTGTCTGTTCATCCCCAAGCAGTTTGCTTTAATCTCCTTTAATTTCATTCTCAATCTTTATTGAAATCAACTCACAGCCAACTTCTCATTTCTCCATCTCCCATCCTAATTAAGACCAGGAAATTATTCCTAGAATTCCTTGGCACTGGAAAAGTGTGTCTCGTCCAGAAGTCACTTTTCTTTCTCCTTGTGTCTAGAGTTTTTTTCTTCTTCTAATTTCTTGTTTCATGTGTTACTGTACCTGCCTTTTCATCTCCTCTGTGCAGTTTTCTCACTGTGAAACTACCCTGCTGTCTCTAACGTTCCATCTTTGTTTTTCAGCATTGGTACATGTACGTGTGGGTAGCCATGTGGTGGATTTAGAACTAAAGCTTTTGGTGATTACTCCCATAATGAACCATCATGCTCTGTTCAGTCTGTCATCCCCCAGAGGGATTGATTGCATTATGAAGTTATCATTCAGCCTGAGACATACTCTGTGTCCTCACACAACTCACTTAACCAATATAGCTGTACACACAGAATGTGTAATGAGTAGATTTATATTGCACAAAATGAAAGCTTGCCTTGCGTTTCAGCAGTTATACAGGCACATTTTGGGAGTCCTTAATGCTTTTTGAGCAGCATGTCACTGGAATTCTAATGAAACCAGTTTAGGCTTATTGCTCATATGGATTTAAATATGGAACATTGTTTTTCACTTTTCACAACTCTTGCGAACTTCTGTAGTCATATTTCAAACACAGAAGCTTTTTGCTTTACACAATTCAAATCCTACTACATACTGCTTATGCTTCCTGTCTGATAGATTTTGTTTGCCTTTAATGCAACTCTGGGTTAGTTTACTGGTCCTTTGCAATTTTGTACCCAAAGATTGCCAGTTCATCCTGCCCTACCACCATTTTGTATTCGCTAACAAACCATTGCATACCTGCCTGCCTGCCAATTAGCTCCTTGATATCTACCATTTGGTACCAAAATTTTTACCTGGTCTTAAATGTGTACTTATCACAGCTAATATTACTGTTTCTGTGGCTACTAATAACATTAAATGTGAATGCAATCAAACTTTTGTGTGAACAGTTTGCGACCCCAAAGCAAACCATATGCACAGAAGAATAATATAGATGTCAGACAGCCGCACTCTGTTTGTGGATGTAATAACAGGTGCCACCATATGTGTATCAATTTTAAAGTTGTTGAGCAAGGGGAGCAGACAGCATTTTCTTTTCAAAATTATAAAGAAGGAAACTGATACAAAGAAAGCACAACTAACAGCAATGACCTTTTGTGGGGCACTGACTGTGACTTCTGCAGAAAAGTCTGTTCGGATGCAAAATCAGAACCAATAGTGACAGATTTCTTTCAGTAGTTCAGAATTTTCATAATTGCATTTTCAGCTATTGTTTACATTTGGATTTACTGCGTCTGGCTTCTGATGGTGCTGAATTATGGCAAATAACTCACATCCAGCTGGGATTTGACTGCACTAAATAACTGGAATATAAGTAGGGATATGCGACAGACTGGCAATCTGTCTAGGGTGGACCCCGCCTCTTGCCCGGAACGTTAGCTGGACATATGCACCGGCATCTCCCGACCCACTAGGGACAAGGGTGTAAGAAAATGGATGGATGGATGGATAAGTAGGGATATATTTAAATAGGTATGTAAGTAATATGTGGAGTTAATCTGTCTATGTGATTGAAGGGATTTCATTATATTTTTCTGGATATAAATTTAACTTGTCTATCTTCTAAAGTGTCTTGCAACAACCTTTGTTACACATGATCCACGACAGTATATTTTATGCACAACATGTTAGATATTTTTATGAGTAACTGTCCTCAACTGAGTTGTGGGATATATTACTGTAAAATGGTTGTTGATTGTTCCAGTGCTATGCATTTTTGTATTTTTACAGTGTTGGTCATTTCGTAACTAATTGTTTGGGGGTTTTTTGAGGGTAAAAAGAATCCATTTGCAGTGAGATGTTTTGCAGTGACCACAACTTTATAGCTCTGAGAACTGATGATTTTGAGCAATGTTTCATGCAGTATTTTTAGGGCTTGATCTACAAAAATTCCAAATAAGGATTGCTAAATTGTGAGCAAAAAAGAAATTGTACGCACAATAAGTCAATGTTTTGCATATGATCTACAAAGATTATTAGTGCAATTGATTGTACGAGCAAAAGTGGTGCGAACCATCCTCTTTTCATGAGGATTTTGCATGTGCTGCTGGTTACTGGCTCATCATGGAGAGAGTCTGAGGATGGAGTGGCCATAAAAGAAAGATGAAATAGAAAGTCATTATGCCAGAGGTTTTTTTTAACAACAACAGCAGCTCACGTGGGTAGCAGCATCCCTGTGTAGTCGTAAAACCCTCTGCGGTCCCCCTTTTTAAATAAGGGAATAACCATCCCAGTCTGTCATTGCAAGGGAACCACCCACAATGTCCACGCAATATTACGAAGGTGTGTCGACCAACACAACCCCACAATTTCCAGAGTCTTACCGAACTCGTTCACCCCTGGGACCTTGCCACTGAGGATCTTTTTAACCAGATTAATGGCCTCAGTACCAGAGATTGGAGAACCCGACCCAAGGTCCGCAGACTCTGTTTCCTCACTAAAAGACGTGGAAGACTGGAAGGATTGTGACCTGTATTGTTATATACCACACATAATACTTCATCTTGGGTTTGCACAGCTTCTAATTAGAACCTTGACAAAATTTAACTAGCTAAATTTGTACTGACATATGTGGAATCTTTAAGGAAACTCAACTGGCAAAACTGTTACATTTTTGAATATAACATATGTTGTATGTTGAGCATGCATGATAAAAATATATAGTTTCTAGAAAGAGGCATTTTTAAGGCCGCATCTTCTTTATTTCTCCCTTTAATCTTCTACATCTTTCTGCCACTTTGGTTGTCCGCATGAAATTCCCTGACAGCAACTCGGAGTCAACCAGTTCAATATTTTAAAGAATGTTCTGTCTGGTCTGGATGTACCTGCAAATGGTGAACTACTGCTGACACTTAAGGTGATTAAGAGCACACTTGGAAACCAGCAGAGTAAAAAGACACAAGGATAGACATGCAGCAGACACTGCATGTTCTGAAAGTTTTCTGAACACTTTTGAAACTTAAGGGCAAAGGACAGAACAGTTATTTTTCGCCCCTTTAAGTGTGTCTTTTTTAAACGTAAAAATTTTTAACACACATATTTTTAATCTCTTGCCTAAATTTTTCTTTAGCTTATTGCACACCAGGGATTCTCAAACTTAATGTGTAAAGTTTCAAATCTGCTTTCAAGATCCATGGCCAGAAACAACTGGAAAACCATTTCATCCAATGTTCATACAGTTTCCAAAGAAAAAGTGACACTTAACACCTGTAGTTGTAAGTTTTTCACTCTAAGTTGCACTAACTTTGGGCAGTAATGTGTAAAAAGCAGGATAATTTTGTAAGAACCTTCAACTTAGCCAGGATCAACTTAATTACTTTTTATACCTCAAAAAAACGAAGTGCCTTTCTTTAACCACATGAATAAAACAATAAACAAACTGAAAATTAACACCTTAACTCCAACCTTAAAACAACTGAGGTAAAACTTACAGATAGAAAGTAATCATTTGCACCAGGGTAATGATATACTCATGCTTTTCTTAGTCACATATCAGTCATGAACCAGTTTCACCAGTTTTTAGTTTCAGTCCAAGTCATTGGGGAGGATTGGCACAATGAAATCTCATATTTCAAGCAAACTCTGCAATAGTTCTCTGCTTTCAGCTATTCCCACTTCACCCTCATCATCTGCTCCTATAGATATCCATCACATCATCAGACTGGTCCCATAAATACAGCTGCCTGCTAAGCCTTGATACACTGTCACTTATCTCACATTACAATATGCTTTATTAGCTTCTTCTGTGACACGCTAATTATTTTCACATGTGGTAAACTCAACTTTCCAAGTAGACATATGTCATTACAACGTATCATGAGGCAGCAGACTAAAAGCCTGAGCCGGATAGTAAGGAATTAATCTTTCACACTCAGTAAATATAAAATAAGAAAAAAATAAAACTATGACAGTGGTAGAAGTCACCATCAACAAAGAAAAAATGTCAATGAGTATTAAAATACTATGGTAAAATTTTAGGAAAACAGTAAAATGAAAAAGGGAATTGAAAGATGTGTATGTCCCAAATAGTTTAATTCTACCATTGTGAGCCTTTTTCTGTCTCAAAGTGAATGAAAAAACATCTGAACTCTCAAATCATTCAGCGGGAGAAAAAGCTACACATTCCGTGCTGCTTTGTAATGCTGTCATTTATCACAGCATGCAAACCATTAATGTGAATCATTTATTGTCTTTGGCTTGCTGGAGATCCCTGAACTCTGATGGAATCTACAAAGACAGAAAGTGAGGTTACATTTAGTACATAGTTATAAAGAGAATGCCACACAGCAAAAGTGGCTGATGGGAAAGTGTGTGTGGTTTTATGTGGATTCCAAAAACAGGTTATCTTTTGAGATCAGCACTATTGTTGCTAAGTGTTTTCTCTTGTTGTAAACTAGGAAGGTGTGAGAAGCCACTGCATGCATGACTGAGTTAAAACATAACTATAATTAGTCTGTCTCTGCTGACTCAAGACTGAGGGTAAGACTCTGGTTCATACTGACATGGCACAACCTCTAAACTGGTCTTCCTAAGTGCTGAATTACTTCTGGAGTATTTTTACAAATAAAAATACATTTGGGTTGTTGCTTTGTAATGCAACATTTAATTCTCTAGCGCCACCAAAATATAACATATAGTTTAAGCTCCTTTTCCACTGCACAAGTTTTACCTACTTTTAGCGTAATTAAAAAACACTTTTCTCACTGCTATTCCTTGATTGTCATTATAAAATGCTTCCTTCTCTCCTCAGACCTGAAAAAATCATTTGAACAAGAACCTCTTGGAAAAGAAGTGTCGTTGGAGCAGGAGGTTCTGCTACAGTGTCGTCCTCCGGAGGGCATTCCAGCTGCTGAGGTATGTGCAATATTATCGTTAACCTCCTCCTGAGCTGAAAGGAAACTAAGCCGTGAGATCAAGAGAAGGAAGTCATTGATGGAAGAGAGTGATAGAATAAAAAAAATGGGAGCTGATATATATAGATAGAAGTAATCATATGGGAAAAGCCTGGAAGCGCCACAGAAATAAGAGTTGTATCAAATGCAGTACTTTGTGTTTGAGTTTTTTTGGGGGTGGAATCGGTTAATCAGTGTTTTGTCAGGAGCAGCATGGAAATGTTGCATGTTCTATTTCACATACCATTATATAACATACTGTTTATTTTAATAGAAATAAAAAGACAAATCTGTTATATAATCTTAATACAGTATTAGTACTGTTGTAGTAATCCACAACAGTACATTTAGCTATACAGAATCTAACTTGTTGCCTTTTTGGATAGATTTGCCTAAAATAATTTTGGGAATACAACACAATGTGTAACACTCATACTTTTACATTATTCAATGATAAATGTGCTGAATTGCCACAGGAAGAAACAACCTTAATTCTGTTTTGACTGATGGATGCATATAAGCTCTGCTACATGTATGAACTGAGACCCTAAGGGTCCCCAGAGATCCAATTTGAGGACACCTTAAACCCATTTAAGGGGAACAAAATAGGAAAAGGTCAGTGTAGGTGGATCATAACCAAGGTACTTTAAAGTGTTATGCAGCCTGAAACATATTAGAAATTACTACTTTAAGTAAGCAAGCATATTTGCTCATTTGTGTGACCTAAACTTTGTAACAAACTAACTGCCTCTTTGTCTTTTACAGCAAACATTTAATTATGTTTATGGGTAGCACATGAACACAATGAACACAATTATATTCATCAAGTGCATTGTCACATTGACATTTCATTAACTTATAAAGTTGACCCTGTAGTAGGCATTTATTTTGGGGCCATTTAGGTCACTTTAATTCTCAAAGTGCTGGATCTAAACTATTTGCTATTCAGATTGTTGTTTAATTTCTCACTTTCAGATGGTTTGTACCTGTATGTATGAAAAGTCATTATTTCATCTATGCCTTTGGTCACTGGGGAAGTGCAGTGACCCCAGGCTGCACTTTGAGAAGTGTGCACTTAGAGAAGGCTTCACTGGCGGATGGGGAGTCTCTGAATCAGGTTTCCATCCTCAGGGTTTGATAGTCGTTTGCTATTGCACTTAAGTACATAACTCCCCTAAGAGAAAAGAGAGAAGGCATATCAGCATACAAATTGAGAAAGCATGTAGGAGAAAATCTAAGACTGAGGTGGGGTAGAAGAAAAGGAAGACAGGGAAATCTGATTTTTGTTTTCCCTTTTACAATATTGCATCTAGTTTTTATTGGGGAACTTAAGCAAGTGCATTAGTTGGATTTTGTCACTATCAATCAATCAATCAATCAAATTCTATTTGTAGAGCACATTTCAGCAGCAAGGCATTTCAAAATGCTTTACATCATAAGAAACTTAAAAACATAAAGTCATGCAACATAGAGTCAAAAATCAAAACATTACATTAAGTCAAGTGCCAGCAATAAATTCGTAATTGATTATGTTTCAAATACAACTCTAAACAGGTGGGTTTTTAGTCGCGATTTAAAGGAAGTCAGTGTTTCAGCTGTTTTACAGTTTTCTGGAAGTTTGTTCCAGATTTGTGGTGCATAGAAGCTGAATGCTGCTTCTCTTCGATTGGTTCTGGTTCTGGGGATGCAGAGCAGAATCAGAAGACTTGAGGGGTCTGGAAGGTTGATACAACAACAACAGATCTTTAATGTATTGTGGTGCTAAGCCGTCCAGTGATTTATAAACTAACAACCGTATTTTAAAGTCTATTCTTTGAGCTACAGGGAGCCAGTGTAGGGACTTTAAAACTGGTGTTATGTGCTCTATCTTCCTGGTTTTAGTGAGAACGCGAGCAGCAGCATTCTGGATCAGCTGCAGCTGTTTGATTGATTTGTCGGACAGACTTGTGAAGACACTGTTGCAGTAATCAATGCGACTGAAGATAAACTCATGGATGAGTTTCTCTAGATCTTGTTGAGACATAATTCCTATGACATTCAAAGATAGAAACCCTGATTATTAGTCAGTTTTTGTGTCTTTTTGTTGTCTTACACCTACTTTCACCCTCTCAACTCATGCTCAGTTCCTTTGGAGACCGGCCTCCGCACTAACAACTCATTATCACTCCTGCCTTATCAGCATTTTTTACTGCAGTTTATATTTGACAACTGTTTGAACACATTTGTGCAGCAAAAATCGTATGGACACAGACACACACATGCACACCCCTACAGAAAAATAAACCTACTTTTCCATTGTGTTCAATTTGCTACCTTTTCCAGTCGTCTTACTCCTGTCATAATAGGATTTCAGGAAAATGGATTGGTCTGTCTTGTCTGTCTGCTGAAGCTCTTTAGAGGGATTTGGATTTAAAACCATCTGAAGACCCTTGGTTGTAACCCTGACTATTTTTTATTGCCCTTGATTTTCAGTTTTTCTCTGTTCTTATCACATCTTTTCTCTTTGCCATCAGCTCAGTTGTTCTCAGTTTTATTTGTTCCCTTAGGCCCTGGCTACAGTTTCTCCAGATTTTATTTTTTTATGGATATATATTTTTTCCTATGAAGAACAACTGTGTATACAATCCAGGGATAGGGACAAAAAAGCTAATCGTATTTGTTGTGTTTTTTATTGCCGTTGCAATAAAGGTGATGATAAAGTTGTTAAATTGTAAGATATTCAATAAAATATAGATACAGTATATGCACCAAAAACTTCGGAATCTGTTTTGGAATCATTTTGATCATTGTTGATGTCACCAAAAAGGTGAAGTGTCTACTTAAGTCTAATTCAAGTTACAAATATAATGACTTTAGACTTGACTTTATGAACTCGTGAAAGACTTATGATTCAGACTCTAATGCAAATGATGACAAATGGAGTTGAATTTTTTAGCTGAAAATTCACCACTTGTGTACTTGAACCCCCTTGACTGCTGGTGGTGGTCAGAACGCCCATTGGTGGCGATTGCATAGCAGCTTTGCTTCTGTGAGTCTGCCCCAGGGCAGCTGTGGCTGCAGTATGGGTGAATGACTGAATGTAGTAAACCGCTCTAGTCCTCTGGACCATTTACCATACAAATATCTTCCACTTTACACAAGATAATCTTTATATCAAATTATGGAAGAGAAACATTGAGAGCTCCCAAGGAGCTGATATTGCTAGTATGTGCACTTGTATTCCTAGAAAAGCCATTTTTATTTGAGGTATTTTTTATTTATCTGACACAAAAATATGCAGCTATAAAGAGTGTCACACTAAAATAACAGTTGTCTAAGAAATACATATTTTCTGACAGACATTGTTTCAAAAACAGAGAAGTTAATATAGAAAATCTGACCAAAGTTCTTCTGAATAACAATATTTGCTGTAAAAGGCAGCACTTTTTTCAACACTTAAGGTCAATTGAACTTGCTGCCAACTTTTGTCAAATATATTCACCTTTTAAAAAGCATTCATATATAATGGGAATTAATTATAGATTTTTAAATGTTAAACTAAATTGACTAAGATTCAATTAAATTTAAATTCAAAGCTTAGAGTTTGGGCCTTGACTGACCTGGAATATGCAAGTTTTTGACTTTGGACATGAGTTCAGACTTACATGTCTTGCAACTTGACTGGAAACTGGAGAAGAAAAAAACGTATTATTTACCTAACGTCTCTGCACGTGGACGGGATGAGCACATGCAGTGGAGAATCTCTGGTTTATGGACAGAGCATAATGTTTACAACTTGAATCCTCTTTCTCTCACTTTTTTTTTTAAATTGACAGCTCTCGTTCTTGGTGTCCTGTGACCTCTCTTAAAAACGTTCTAATATTAGTCACCACAGTCGCCTTGTGGACCAGTTGACGACTGTGATATCCATGTCTTACTGCCCAGCTGGTACCTGACTGTCAACATGCTGAAGCAAAGTCTTTACTCCACAAACAAACATGCTTAAAATTTACATTCATACTCATAAAATGTATAACAGCAGACAGATGCCAAGTCTTTTCTCTTATTGACACATGCAGTATGTGTGTATTTGATATATATGAGGAAAAAAATACATTACAGCATGACTAGAAGCACACAAAAGGACAAGTTTAGAAGATCATTTTAAGTGCTCCAGAACTGCTAGCCTTCAAAGGTCAGGGTCAAACTAATTCCAGACAGCAAAGAAAATGTATACACACCTACATGCTACTGCCTCATTTTCACTCTCCTCGAACGACACCTTTTCTGTGAACTGAAAGTCTTTACTACGTGTTTTTTTTATACCTTGCATTCTGATTCTACTTTGAGAGAAAAGTTGGGATATTAGAAAATCATACAGATGCAGCTAAATCTTCTTGATTAAAGAGTCTGTAAATTCAGTGGACTGTCAACAGTTGTAGCTGAACATTTACTTTCCATAAACTATCCTCACAGTTTGGGTTAGTTTTTTGTGTGTTTTTTTCATCGCCGAGATCTCAGGTCCATTGACAGATAACACCCTAAAGTAGCTGTGCTAAAGGTGAGCAGCTGTTTGAAATTTGGAACTGAGCCACAGTCAGTTCAAGTGTATACATACCGCACAAATGTTGTGAGGCCCATTAGGACTGGAAGGCAGCAAACTGACAGCGATAATACATATATCTTATAACTTAAAAGAGTCTGTGTGACCCCAGAGGGTAAGGAGAGTCAGTGGACTGCACACGACAGGTGGAGTTATAGATTTCTGCGTGCTGTTGTGTGTGTGTGTGTCTGTGTCTGTCTCTGTTTTTGAGTGATTACCCCAGCTGCAGCGAAATAAACACATCAATGTATGGTGACAGGCGCTCCACGTGTCACTAAGGCACAAGCACACACACACTAATGCATACACAAAAGTCAGACAGTAACTTGATATGTTTCTGGAGCCTGGTCAAGTTCCTGTCACATTCTTAACCACTTCATCCACCCTCTAAATCAATGCAGTTACTGAGATAATGGCTTTTGACCACTCCTTAAATGTACTGTGGCATAACATATTTAAACCACAGAACAATTAATTCCTTCATTGGGGGTGCAGCATGTTGGCGTGTGTGTGTGTGTGTGTGTGTGTGGATTTTCTATGAAACCAGTCATTCAAATGTAAGATTCAGAAAATGTTCTCCTACTGGAGACATGCCCATTACTGCTGTTTTATAGCTCAAAGATGGCAAAAGAAAGATGTTGTATCTTCAAGCATGCTGCACACACACTCACACATCTTCCCAGGGGGTAACAGGCACATCTGTGCATTAGTGAGGCCCCAGGAGGTTATCCCACTCATGGACAAACAAACCTTCACAATGACCATTGGTGCCATTTTTCTAACAAATGCTCATGTTAAACTGTGTCAAGTAGGCTTGGAAAAAAGTATTTGCCTAATCATTTGGGCATCTTTGTGTACCTTCGTGTATATGTGAGATTGTGTGATGAAAACTGTAGTAGATTTGTCTGTCAGAAGGTATCAGTGTTAGTGAGGCAAAAGCTTATAAATGCCCCATTTTCATATATTTAGAGTAAGTTGAGTAGGACTGCAACTACTGATCATTTTGCAGGTGGATAAATCTGTCAATATTTATCCACCTAATAAACTTAGGTGGATAAATGTACTATTATTCTATTAGTAAATGGTTATTTTCAACTCAATATACAATATACTCAATATACTCAAAATACAAAGTACAAAATGTACTTTTACAACAAGACACTTATAAAAAAAGAAATGTCAATTCAATAAAATCATACAGATAAAATTGCATGCATTCCAAGTTTTCTATCTAAGGAAACCTAGCATGTAGAGAAAACGTTACTGGCTTTGTGTCATTGACTTTGGAGCAATCTCGCACACAGAACAGTGGAAATGAAAACTCCCTTTAACAGGAAGAAACTTCCACCAGAACTATGCTTAGTGTGAGTGACTATCAACCACAACTGACTGGGGGTTTGAGAAGACAGAGCACACACAAAAACAAAGTACCACTGATCCAGAAGTTCTTAGTATTTGAAAGAAAAGTAGCAAATGTAGTAGCTACTCTAGTGGCTTCATTTAGGAGAGAAACACAGCTAAGCAGATAAGCTTTGAGAGAGATTTCAAGTCTGTATCGTAGGAAGAGAGGAAGTACGAAGAGCTATGACAGCTGAAACTCAGTCAGTGTCCATATCTTGGAGAATGACAGTGATAAACAGTGAAATACAATGCCAGATGGATCATCTATAAAAGGAAAACTGATTGTTGACAGCACTAACTCAACTGATTGCTCCCTTCCAGGAAGGAGTCACAGCTAATCTGAATTACCAGACTGGATGTAGCTTCTATAAAGAGTAAAAGAAACAGAGAGAACATAAAGTTATTATTCTAAATAACACACATAATAATAAATAATAAATAAAACTGGAGGGTAGTAGGAAAATATAGTTGGGTGAGGAAAAGGGGGCAACATGTACTCCTACAACCTAAGCCTATTGACCAGAAGTCAAGTCCTCGAGGTCTACTATCTTGTAACTTTTAGATACATTTTTCTCCAACGAACCTGAATAAAATGAATGGGTCAGTACCAGACCTCTGTAGAGCTGATGAGGGAATTTTGCAGTTAATTCAGGTGGGTTGGATATGAAATGCATCTAAAAGTTGCAGCATGGTAGATCTCGAGGACTGGTCTTGGATTGCTACAGACACTTAAATAAATAAATCCATACTGCTTAGTTATTCATTTCTGCGCCACAGTCCCCCAAAGGGTCGGAGTGGACTCCGCTTGAGTTTTTTACACTGCACAGTCCCTGAGGGGTCAAATTGACCTCTCGCGTGCTTTTACGAGTTTTTTTGTGTGTGTGGTTTTGGCTGACAATACACACCCATTGCTTCTCCGTTGTTTTTTTCTGAGCTAGTTTTGCACAATTTTACTGTTGTCATTCATTAGAAAAAATTTCTTGCACTATTATTATTATTAATTTTTTTTCATATAATGTTAACACTTTTTGATCGTTGGGGTGAATATATATCTGATGTTGCTGTTACACCTTATTTTCCTTCCTGTGGGACAATGAAGGCTATTTCTATTTGTATTTCTCTATTTTCTATAGTTAGAATTTCTGAACAATACAGGGTTGAAAATATGTAATATCATATTTGCATTTTCTTTTAAACAAAATGTTTTCACCTCTGAACCCCAGGAATTAAAATTGCATCAATAGGAAATGCGTACACAATTGTAAGCTTTGCTTGAGTGTATTTACGTTTGTGGTTGCATGGCTGTTTTCTGTGTATAAAAAAACAATTTCTGTAATGCTGCTTCCCCAATAGATACTTACCTTAATCCTCTTTGAGCTGGCATAGTAAGCTCCACAGCTCAGCTCCCACCACACTTTTATGTTGATCCCCAACCTCTGTCAGAAATCACCACCATAATCCACAGATTAGACAGCAATCTCTTTTTTATTTCAACTACCTGGGTAAATTATTGAAATGATGTTAAGCTTATCAAAATGCCATTGCACTGGTTTATCATTGAAGAGTAATTTCCAAATGAGAAAGATGAAATGGAACAGCTTTTGTTTCATTTTAGTTGTAACTGTGGTGTGGTTGGGTGTTGGCAACATGCAGTAAGATTATAATCACCACATAAAGATCAAATTATGCATTAGATATTTCTACCCACTCACATATAAGTGGGATACAAGTGGATATAAATCATTTTTTATCTTTCATCCCACCTTAGCTAAGTGTAAAACTGCCAAACACACAGGCACAGGAACTGCAAATGTTTACAGTAGTGTGGGAAGTGTAGTCTTCCTATATTATTGATAAGGTGTACTTAATTTCAGGGATGAGGCAAATTACTCCTTTTAGCCATCTGATCGGACTACATAGAGCTGAAACATAAGGTTTTTTTTTTCTTTGCAAGTTTATAGCTTTCTTTCTTTTTGAATCTTTAAACACTCCTAAGATTGTCACAATTTTTTTATCAGTTTTCTACGTTTTCTACGTAGTGCCTTGATAAACCAATGTAAGCATTGCTTTTTTTCTACTACATCATATTGGGAATAATGGATAAGATTGATAACTGCTAAAAGAAAAAGAAGATAAAAAGGTAATATCTTTTTCTACATGAGTAATGGTGATTCTAGTGCATTATACATGGTATTTCAAAATCCTTGTCAGTGGTCACAATAATATGGACTGTACACAGACGACCACACAAGAACATGACAGACACCTGATGAAACTTCCATCACACAGTCCTTACAGTGGAGGACAGTCGAGTGAATTGAGTAGTATTTAGAGCTGCCTGTCTCAAATATTTCACTAGTCAAGTATTCCATCAAATAATCCATCACACATTCAAGTAATCATGTAACCATGTACTATACTAATTCTTCTTAACTTTTTCTCCCAGGTCTTGTAGTTAAATATGCAGTAAGAGATGTGCTGTGCATTTTCAAATGCAGACAGATTAAGCTTTCTTATTTTCATTTTCATTACCTGTACTGCTCACTTAACACTCGACCATCACATTCAAAACATGTCTGTGCTTTAAAATATGAACCACTTGTCTTCAAAAGTATGTTTCTGTGTCGCAAATACCTTTGAAAAGATGGTACTGCATTCACAATCAATGTAGAAGCTATTTTTTTCTCTTATGTTGACTCCAACTACAGCACTTACATTAAATATGTCCATCAGCTAAACCACTTCCAGGAACTATCAATTAAAATACAAAGATGGAAACTTCTCGTTATACAGGCACTCTGTATTTTGTTCCTTTACTGACAACTTAACTCACATTATTTTTTTCTTTTGCTACTTGAAGTGGGCAGGAAATATGCAGCCCAATGATCATTCACTCTTTCAGCTCTCTGTGGTCTGAGGTTTGAGTTGTTTTGAAGAAAGAATGTTTCTTGTCTGTGTGTGTGTGTAGATTGAGGGTTGAGTGGGTGCTTCACTCAGAAGTATGTCAGCAAGGTATAATGAAGGCATTTGTGTGGATCCCCCTCATCACCTCAACCTCCCAGCACACTCCCAAATTAGAAGGACCCAATCTTTTCCCTCTCATTACCTGCTCAAAAGCTTCTGTGGGGATTGGTGCGATTGTGTGTTTTTGGCCTCATCTCTTTCAAACATGTTAAAAAGGCTTTTTTCAATCATTAAAGTTTTTTCACTGAATTCAATTCTTGAGCTGCAGCTACCGGTTCGCTCTCTGACAACATTTTTACTTCTGAATATATATATTTTTCCCATTTCTCTCAATTACTATTTCTGTGTTTCTTTATCTTATACTGTTTACCTGTCTTGCTTGTGATTTTTTAGAATGTGCTGCCTCTCTGTCATTCTCATAATCTCTTAGTTTTTTCCGTCCCTCTTGTCTGTCTTGACATAGTTCGAGACAAATCTGAGGAGTGATGGTGACATGACTGCATAGAGTGTACTGCAGCTACCCCTGTTGCCCTTGGCAATCCTGACAGTGTTGTCACAGATGAATGAGCACACTGTTTTGACGCTCAGTGTGGAGTTGTCAAATAACAAAATTTGTTTCTGTTCTGTTGAGTTTGGGAAGTTCTTAGACCTTGTAACTCTTCTTGGACAACAAAAAAAGCTTTTTAATTTGTGATTTGTGTGAGAGTTTTTAGCACAAGTTGATTTATAATAGAGGAATTAAATGAACATCAAACAGTAATTTGTGAAATAATTCAGCGATTAGCATTGGTTCTCAATTTGGCTTCTGGTAGAAATTGAGAGATAATTTTATATACTTATCCACTTGACAGTAAATTCCTCATCTGAGACCAGGACTGAAAAAATTTTAATAAGCCTGGGCTTTAAATAATTGCTGCCAATTAATTGCTTTTCATTCACATCACATCATCATTCGCTAACGTGATCTTAAGTGAATTATAAAAGGAGGTTATCATCAGTGCAATTACTTTTTTTTATTCTCGCTTGATTTTGAAAAGTATCTGTGTCTGATGGCACCACATGTGAAACATTGGTACAGCAATATTCTGCTGAGAAGCTACTAATCCAAGTGGTGCTCTTCTACTTTCTGATCCATATTTGTGGCGAAATGATACGAAGACCTGTCTAATACATTTGTGAAGCACTTATGGTTATTGAGGTTTCCCTTGCAAGATTTAATTCAATAGAATTTTAGCATAATTATCCTGCAGATTGTTATGGTTAGAGAAACTTCTCTTGTCAGAACTCCAAGTGCCATGTATCACCAAGCTTTTAACAATAAAATTACACATCTTTATAGAAACCTATTTTTGCATTGACATTATGGGATATTGTATGCAGAGAATTGAAAAATCATCATCAAATTGATTTTATTGCATAAGGTGAAGAGGTGTGGATACTTTCTTGTAGCACTGTGAGTAGAATCTCAATTCTTTGTGTTATTAGTTTTACTTGGACAGTTTTATTTTTTTCTGGTGTACAATTCATTTCTAGAAAACTAGAATTAAAAGGTCTATTGGTGTGGGCAAGTAAGATATTTCTCTTTAGGTTAGTTCTCATTCATTCATGAATAGTACATGAATTGAAGAATGCAACACAAATGAACAGGATGGTCTCAAATAATTCATCTGACCAAGCTAATAAAGCAAAGCTGATTTTGTTATTGGGTGGTTTTAATAACACTGGAGAGTTTGAGAGTCAATTAAAAAGGATTAGCATGCCCCCAAGCAGCTCAGAGCCTCTTCATGCTCTAATGATTATGGAGTGTCATCAGAACTCCTACACTTTACAGTGAATCAGCTTTGACATATACAAACATAGTGCTTGAGTGTGCATAGTTTTCTGTTGCTGTGTTAGACCTGTTTCCAGCTGGTGATGTTTCCAGGGCGTAAACTGTGTTTGGGCCAGTGGAATAGACTGTGGGTTTTCCCTGCTTCCCCAAAACCCTATGCAGGAACAAAAGGTGCTTTTAGAGACTGCCTGGCTGCAGACCTTTTCATCATGGTCAGTACTTAGTGCTGTAACACCATGACTAGCAAGTTTAAGAGTTTGAAAATGTTCCTTTAGATTGTGTTTGGTGACTTTTTCCCTCATTCTTTAACTTATTGGTTAGTCTTTTTCACTTTGCTGTTTTAAATTTAGTTAAGAAAGTTTTCACTATGTTTATATCTATGTTTTGATAAGTTTGACAAAGTCCATTGAGTAGTTTGAGGAGTTTTCATTTATGTTTTTTTTCTTCAATTTTTATCTTAATCTCTTTTTCACATAGTTCTTCTCACTTAACTTTCTTTCTTTAGTAGTTTAATGTTTGCATTGCATGTGTGATTTTAAATATGTCACCTGGTAAGGCAGTCTTGTTGAAGGCAGGTCTACATCAAAGATGAAATTATTGGCTTAAAAAATACATGAATAAAGATTTCCCCTGACTGTTCAATCACTGTGCCCTATGTCACATTGAATTAGTCTCATTTAGAAGTTTTAATCTATTGTACATATGAAATTTGTTTGGCCCTTTAGTAACTGGTAAGAAACAATAGCCTAAACAAGTTTCCTTATTTTTGAGACTGTTATGAATTATGCATCACCTGAGATGTACGAACTCTCTTTCATTCCTTTGTGAACATTCTTGTTTTACTTCTTAGGGAACAAGAGAGCTCAGTAGAAAAGGCAAAATACATCATTGTCCAAAGGCGGAAAACAGCATGGACATAAATACAGGGAGCATAGACATGAAAACTTTCACTGCACTGACCCCTGAGCCTGCACAAGGCTGTTCTATAATTTAATAACTTGTCAGTCATTTTAACACTGGCTCACAGCTGCAGGAAAAAAGTTATAGGTAAAATGATGACTATAACAGGCCTAACAAAATTCCCAAAACTGTTATAAAATGTCTTTCTAGGATTGTGTTAAGTTCAAAGAATCTATAGCATATTAATATGGTCAGTAAATAATATTTAGTGTTTAATAAACTTTCTGACCATTACTTATAATGGTCCACTTTAATAATACCTTTTAAAGTATGTTAAATTTAAGTGTAAGAACTACCTAAAGAACAAAGTAACAATAAGTTAGTTGTCAGCAGGTTTTTGTAAGTTTAATATTTTTATATTACAATCTTTTATTCCCTCTATGACGAGCTCAAAGTGGCTCCCTTTTGAAGTTTTACCTGATGGTTTTTAGGTGTTGATTTTAATTCTAGCTGTTACTGGGTCAGCGTCTGTTTGGGGAAATGTTCCCTCGACATGTCTGAGGCGTTGAGTAGAGTTGTGTGTTTTTGCAACTTGTCTTTTCCTGACAAGTTGCAGGAAAACTTGCAACTTGTGGAATGGAAAATAAAGCCCTTAATTTATAAGGGCTTTATTTTCCATTTTATCACCCAGACACCCCCATCTTAACCCATCAGTGCTGTTTTCCCAGAAAGTGAATATTTTCTGTAAAAGGTTTTCTCATTAGTTATTTTGCATATTTCTGTGTATCAGTGTAGTGGCTGTTCTGCTTTGTTTCTTCTTCATCCATAATTGGCTTTCAAATTAATAAAGAAACAAATTAATTGCACATTTTGTAAACAGTCAAATACCCACCAGGCCCTTAGGTGTTGGACATGAGAACTTGAAGATAAGATAGAAAACAATGATGAGGGAATTCAGAATATTTAAAAAAAAAGAGTCTCTGTTTTTTTCTGTATTTTAATGATCCATTGGAGAAGTTTGTCTCTGCTTCTTAGATTCACAGATCAGGCTCATCTGTCTTTATGTCTGCATTGATAGAAAAACCCTGTTGTCATATTTATTGTGTTCTTAAATAGCTTGTGCCCTAAACATTTTAAAAATGCTTTGGATTAGTTTCCACATGAGTCATGTAATTCACCCAACGGACCAGGATCGTCCTCTGTATCAGCCACAGTGGCTTTTGTAATTCCCACACAGTCTTTTGAGGTCTTTTTCATGCTTTTCAAACTTCCGTTTCTAAGTCATGAGTCTTCGCTTCTTTTTTGTGCTTCCTGCACATCTTTTTCCCATTAACTCACCAACCACCTGCACCATGTCTCCAAAGGACAGACCATCAATCAATCTTCCACAGTGGTAGTTCCAACGATGTAATGCCTGGCTCCACTTCGTGACGAAATGAGTTGGAAAAATTAGCAAAAGCTGGTATTAATGTTGGATTTTTCATGCTCACACATATTTTCACACACACATTTTTAACACATGCATTGTAGTGTAAATTACTACTCTCACCTACTTTCATTGTCTTGCTGATTTTTTTTTTTTTACACAATTCCCTTAGCTCTCGCCTTTGCATTCCTCACATGACTTTTACTTTCCTGCTGTTGTTTTCCCAAGCATGGGAGCCTAATAAATTGCTTCAGCATATCTTCCACAGCTAGCCTTTCTACTCCCTTTTCCACCCTTTTACCACTCCATCTTTTTCTGCTCTTTCTCTTCCCAGTTCCTGACATGGTATAGAAATACCGCATTTGTCTTTTGTACATTTTCTTTATATTTTCACTTTTCTGTTTGTATTCCTTTGCAGTCTTTTTCTCCATTGTTCCCTCTCTGTCCCATCCTTCCTTACTTGCTTTCCCTATCTGTTGACATTGTCAACTTAGTTTTAATGGATCACCCACAGTTATCTGACTCTTGTTTCCTCTTCCTCCTTCACCATTATCACAGCCTCACCTACTCTGTCTCTCTCTTTTTCTACTTCAGCATTGCTGTGGAAATACCTTTTCTTTTTCCAACACTCTCTAGAGATTGTTCCTCATCCATCTTTTCACCTCTCCACTCTTGAATGTTGACGGTAGAGGGTGAGTCTAATAGATCACTATGAAGCATCTGCACCTGTGTTAAATCTCAGTGGTAACACAGTGGTGTGTATGAGTAAGCATGTGCACATGTGTGTTTGTGTGCACTCTGGAGAGACCGATGTAAGCTTTCTGTTCAGAACATCTGTGACCTCCTTTAGTGGTGAGCTACTTCCCTTTATGCCTCTGTTAACCATCTTCTTATGTACCTTGGTTAGATTTCAGGTAAACATGGCAGAGGTAAGTTTTGTGAGTCCTTAAAAAGTGCATGTCTGGGAGTTGCATAATAAATGATGCAGTGTGAAAATACGCAAGAACAAAAAAAAGTCACAGCTGAGTAACATAGCGCTCATGTATCATACATGCAAGTCATACATCATCACTTGTACCACGTTGCAGCAGAATAGTGGGTTATAAATAGCTCTCTGTTAAGCTGTCCCAGTCCAAATAGGCGTCCTCTTGTGTCCTGATTCTGTCTGTACTGGACACCTTGGAGAGTATTTCCTACTCTGATACACATCATATATAATATGTCTTCTTCCTACAAAGAACACATAAAATATTTCATCTGCGGTGTGCCTTAATTTGAATATGTTTAGTTAGCTAGATACCATGCTTGTAAAACCAGTTCAAAACACAATATCAAATAATGTAAGCTGTAGTACATGTCTTAGTTAATCAGTTCCAACTACAAATATCAACATGTTTTGTTAGGATTTGTTTTGCAATTGATTAATATAAAATAATCCATGGTTGTTAGGTGGAAGGAAAATTTTATTTGCAAAAACTTTTAACAAATGAAAAAAAGGGTGCCGCATATTTGCATGCAACCTCTTCTCCTCTCAGATTCCTATATAAAATCTCACAATAAATACACCTATCCCTAGAAAGCCTCCAAGATTTTTGTTTTTATAATATTAGTATATAAACTGGATCGTACAGATCAAAAAACATACAAGATAGACAAAAACATGGAGAAGTTTAGGGGAAACTTAAATTATAAGACAACGTCCAAACCTTACAATATTTTATGGAGCACTGCTCAATCAACCAAAAACCTCCTTTCTAACTCTAGAGGAGCTACAGTGGTTCACAAAGTAAATGCTTGAATTTGTTGCCAGGACAACTATTAAGTGTGTATTGGTGAAATTTGGCAACAGTGTAAGACTTTCAAGAAGGACGTCATTTTTTTAAGTTGGAGTTCATAAGAAGTTTAGTGTAAAGTTTGAAACAAGTTATATAGAGGGCACAGCAAACACAATGGCATATCTGCTATGGTTAAATTTAACTTTTGTTTAATATACAAAAAACAATGTTTGGCAGAAAAGTTAAATGACATATCACTCTTAAAACATATTTTTCACAATAAAACTTTTAGGTTGTATGCTCTTGGGATGCTGGTCTCCAGTGCAAGCAGGGAAGCTTGTCACAGTTTTTAGAAAGTTAGAACTATTTTTACTGTACAGAGCTACAATGGAATGGTGTAGGGGGAAAAAAATCCATGTACTAGAATTGCCCAGTCAAAGGATTGCCCTCAATCTGTGTGAGAATGATTAGTAAGACTGATTTTCACAAGTGCTATACATTGAATCTGATTGAACTTGAAATATTCTGCAACAACAACAGGCAAAAATTTCAGTTTGTATGTGAAAAGCTGGTGGAGACATAATCCACAAGTGTTAAATACAAATACACCTGCACTGTTTAGATTTTGATTTCTAAAAGAAAAGCGAGAACCATGTATTATTTTTCTTTTCTTTACCCCACCAGGGGGGTCGTCGGGTCTCGAACCCGCGATGGCCGCGTCAAGGACTCAAGGCCTCCAAATACGGGTCGCGCTAACCGCTACGCCACCACGGCACGCTATAATTTTTCTTTAACTTCACATTTATGGTGTGCTTTGAGTTAGTCTACATAAGTTTATAATTGTAATGGGATAAGGGAACGTTACTATGCTCTCCTTTTTGTCATTGTTCAACATATAAATGCTTAAAAACTTGAAAAAAGTTATCCACTCCTACTCTAAACTAGATTTAGAGTAGGATATGTCTTTCCAGAACTTCATTAAGGGGTTATTGTTGATGGCAACCCAGTTATGTCAGCACGGTTAATTGGGTCTTTATGTCACTTGCTTGGATCTAATTAATTAAGCTGTCAGAGCTTCTGAAATCCCATGTTGACACACACATACGCGCGCACACACGTGTACACAAGCATACTCTCCGCCTTGAGTCCCATATATATCCATAGTGACCTTATGTTAACCTGCACAATCTGCCAGTCTGGCCACTCACAGTGTGTAATGTATTGCTGTGGTGCTACTGGCTGCAGTGAATTCCCCACAGAAGCACTGGGCAGCAGAACTGTCCTAATCACCTCCCAAGCGTGGAGAAGACGCAGACGGAAACACCAGGACATATGGCCAATTAAGACAGTGATGTGAAATGGTACAAATATAATGTTGGTGGATGTGTGTGATGTGTGCTGGAGAGCCCACATCACACAATGGAAGTAATGCATTGATTATTCATACCAAGTGTTATGGGTTCCAGCACAAATGTTGACATTTTATCTTAAATACAGTCTGTTTTCTTGTGACTGTGTTTGACATAATTTAGCAAAATCTTGTCTTTACACGTTTGGTTATGTGCTTGTGTCAGCTTGCCACACTTATGCTAGAGAAATGGCTTTATTTGCTGCCTTATTTGTTCTTTAAATCATTTGTTCAATTATTAAGCATGGTGCTTTTGTTTGGAGCCTGAACGCAGACTGCCCTACTCTCACTCTTATTGTTAAATGTTCCTTCTACATTTAAACACATAAACAAAATCTTTATTGGAGAGGCAATGTTTGGAAAATGTAGTTTATGGTGGAGTGGATGAAAAGGAAATTAGATTTATGTGGAAAAAGTGCTGGTAGGAAGAAACATGGTGTTGGGATGAGGGTGTGTTGTACAGATCTTAAAGTTGAAAGGACAATTAAGCAAGGTCCTCTTGGCACAAAAATGTGGCCATTTGTATTTCCTAGAATGCTGCCAACTAGAAGGTTTAATGTTCAAATTGGAGGAAGTGAATTAAAGAGAATGAACACCCACACACACTATGTGTTCCCTACAAATCTCATTTGTTTCAGCTTGCTTTATCAAATCAATAGTTGCTACTTGTACAGTTGTAAATTACACTACTTAAGAGGTGATGCTTAAAGATTCACACAGAAGCTGAATTTTTAATATCTGTACATCAGGCTGTTTTATAAGATCCAGATGTGCAGACAAAAGACCACTAGAAGTAAAATTGTAGAACTATCATTAGAAATTAGGATTTAAAATGATCTACGGTGCCTTGCAAAAGTATTTATACCATTTTCATATTTTGTCATGTCACAACCCTTAACTTAATTGTATTTTAATGGGATTTTATTGGATAGACCAACACAAAGTAAAACATAATTCAGGTGGAATGAAAGACAGCATCTTAAGCTTTTTTTGATTATTTTTTTTCTCATTTTTTTTTGTCAAATATTATGACAAATATTACAGTGAAAGTTGTTTGAAATTGAATTTTGCAAAAATGGTTTGAATTTTTTATTTTCATGTTAACTCTCAAATTTGACTTAAAATTCTAGCAGAGGCAATATAAGCTGTAGCTTCATGCTTCACAATTTCTGTTTTCTGTCCTTCATTTGTATGTTACTAAACAAACAAAGAAAAAAAACTATCAAAACTTGTCTAGTAGCTCACTCTTTGTCATATCGAAAAGAGAGCAAACCTGAACACCAGTCTCAAGTCTTTTCACAGATTATGCTTTTCTAACATCGAAGCACATAAATATGCTTCGATGTTCACCGCGCCACTATAGCTCTGACTATATGTGTAGGATATTTGTTCTTATTGAAGGTTAACCTTCACATCAATTTTAACTTTTTTGTTTCATCCATCGGAGCTGTGGATCTCTGCAGCTCCTGCAGTTACAATTGATCTCTTGGCTGCTCCTCTGATTAAAGCCATTTCTTTGACAGATCAGTAAGTTTAGGTAAACGGCCATGTCTTGATCAGAATATCAGTGTGGACAAAATAACTAATCACTAAGGACTATTTGGTGGTATATTACATTTTGTTATGCATGCTCATTCTACAGTACATGCCAATAATGTGGATGAATTTTTACTGAGCAGCATTCTGTAAGATCAAGTCTGTAGTTATTAACCTGGTTATTTCTGAATGTATTATTTATGTTTGTCAGAGTAAAGGCACCTGAATACTTATGAACCCCAAAGTTAGCTCATATACTCTGTACATATATATATATATATATATATATATATATATATATATATATATATATATATATATATATATATATATATATATATATATATATATATATATATATATATATATATATATACAGTATAATAGTATTATTTTAGGATTCTAATACTCTATGTTAATTGTTTAAAGCCACAAAGTGTTCTCACAATAGGCTAACTATTTTGTCTAATATCAACACAGACACCCTCACACACAAACTTCCCCCACTGCCAGGCGCACTGTTGGATTAAATTTCTATTAGCTTTTCTCGATTGAGTTTGAAGATCGTTGATTAGCCAGTAATGGCCTTTGTTACTGCGCTAATGAATAGCTTGATTACTATTCTACTTAGCAACACATCAGGGTGTGGGTAGTGTCTGTGTTTTTCTGTGTGTGTATGTTGGTATTATCCACAGATAAACACATGCGGACAGTTATGGCCAATTGTCTGGGTTTGTGTCAAGAAAGCTGATGGCAGCAGAAGAGAAAGATAGATGGTCTTCTCTGCCAAGACCCATCTCTCATCCTGTCGTTTCCTCTAACCCTGCTGATGCCTGTATCGGTTCCCTCCTCAATGTGTTTCCTTCCAGCTGCTCTCACTTTCTGCTTCCTTCTGTCTCTTAACTATTATCCTTTTCTATATGCCCTTGCCTCACCCTTCTGCCTTTCTTTTATCTTTCTGTATTCATATCTTTTTGTTTCTTACATTTATGTCTCTTTGGTCTGTTTTTAGTCAGTGTTGCTGTATCTGCTGCTGATTTGACTGAGTTGCCTGTGGTGATTTTGTTGCGTTTGTGTGGTTTTCTTGTGAGTAAACTAGAAAATGTGAATGTTTGATAATAGAAACATGTAAGGCAATTATGGTAATGGTGCTATAGGTACTACTCCCAGTCAATAACAATGCACATGGGACATCTGGCCAAGATGTACTCAAATATCTGAATACACTTGCTCCGGGATAGGAAGGGTTATGGGGCTGCTTCCCTTTTAAAGCTGATAATATCTCTTAAAGTGTGTGGAAATGTGATATGGTTCACTATATTTTCTGCACCTCACATAAAAGCTGTAAGGCAAAACTTTCAAATATTAGTTGACAGTAGTGGATTAAATTATTGTTAATAGGGCTAAAATACATTTAAAAAGCAAACCTTGTGTTTTTCTGTGTGTGTAAACAGAAGTACCAGTCTATTAAATATGCCTACTCTGAGTATTTTGAAAAGTAAAGTAATTTTAACACAACCATCTCTAATGTTTAGAGAATGGTAAATGCAGGGAATCTCAATGGGTCATTAAAATCAGACTGTCTAAACACAGAACGTCAAACCTGAAATCAGATGGGCTGTATGAATTGAAAATCACACCAGGTGCTACTAATGTCACCAAAAATGTGCACCGGCTCACCAAAACCTGAAAAAAAGATTGAAAGAATTTATCAAGTTTGGTTTTGGCTGTAACATTCAGATGAATGTTACCCCTTGCACTGTGGTCTACCCGTTTGGTGTGAACAATATTAAACAAAAATGGACCATCCTGTCTTATATAAATGGTTCATCTTGCTACTGGTAGTATAACAGTATGGAGTGAGCAAAGCGAGTGTTATTTAAATGCCACAGCCTTCTATTCTGTCATTTTTGTGATTGGTGTATTAGGCTCAGCAAGCACCATGTTGTGTTTGGTGAACATCACCCTAATATAATATTAATTACAAAAGGATTGCAAAGCTACCTTGGCTTGCCAGGATGTAAACCTAAAAGTCATTTAAATCATATGATGCCTCAAAAATATTGACTGGTTAATATCCAGTAACTATTTTAACACATTTTACATTGGTTGAGAAGCAAAACCCCAAGAATATATTTTGGTTTGAAATAATAAAGTATAAACTTGGCCCTAATGATTTTCTTTAAGATGAATTAATCAAAAAGTTAAACTGATGTCATTAAGGAAATAAAGTACTTTTTTTTTTTTACTTTTAGAGTTATTTCTAAAATGTCTCAAATCTCCTTCCAGTTACTTTATTTTCTGCCATCCAACACACTTTGCAAATAAAGAAGGTGACGCCATTTCCTGAAGCAGGAGGTGGGGTTCTTCGGATTATTAAAACATGGAAACACCCACACATTGGTTGATTAATCACTTGGAGAGCTCTTTAACCCACTCATCTGTAGACTTATACGGATCCACATAATATAGTTAATCAAGAGGATAATCCTCAGTGACGAACATGCATATTAACACTTCAATTACCCACACACACACAAACACACGGCTTCACAAATAAATATGCTGAACAGTAATTTTTCCATGGTTTCATTGCAGAATCACGCTTTGTTGTAATTAGTTGATTTTGTGTTTTGTCATGCCCCTTGCAGTGAAACTGCTGCTATGGAATAATAATGTTAGAATTCGCCACCACACTTTCCCATATCTCAGAGTTCTTATCAACTCCCACATGAGAGTCTTTGTAGTGTCTCCACAAAGCATGTCACATTTTAGCATTTGGCTCATAGATATTCTTTACTGTTTATCTTACTCCTTGCACTGTGGTCTACCCATTTGGTTTTCTTTTGCAAGTTTTATTTTGTGTTTTTCTCAGTCACACTGTGTGACTATGATGTTCCTCCTCTGAGCAGCAGATATGTCACGAAGCTTTGCAGTTCAAAACGTTTTCCGTTGCTCAAACAAAAGGAAGCATACATACATCTCTGTATCTTGGTCTGCTTTTATCTCCCACTCCAGCTGAGGCTTTGTTCGGCTGCCAAACAGAACAATATCTCAATAGATGTGAAATACATTAAATCGTTCTGTTTCATCATTTTTCCAGATAACATTGAAACCCATGAGAGCATTTACATATCTAGATTTTTTTTGCTCTTCACCACACATGATATATGGGAAATATTCTTTTCTATCAGTGTTTTACTGAGAAATATACTTTTTTTCCATCTTCAAGCATTGACAGTTTGATCCTCTGGATTTAGCAGAAAAGGAAATTAAAAAAACAGATTTTGTTTTTTACAAAGATTTGTATCTTTGCAACTTTGCTAGTGCTTTATTTACGCATATATGTACCGCATATGACGCCCAACTAGTGCAGAAGCTACTGCTTTACTTGTCCATTAAAAAAATTAGCAGCATTAAAACACTGTGAATTACTGCATAGTTAACCAAATAACTTTTTTAGATATAGGTATATATCAAATGAAGGTGAGCAGTAAAATTCTATTATTTATTGTGTTTTTATCCTTTTGTTTGTGCCTGTATGAAACTGTGCTTGTGCTGTGTTTCTAAAGCAAAAGAGACAGGTGAAATGGGGCAAAAGTTAAAACAACAAATATCCACTTTCCCTTAGGGTTGATTTGATCCAGTCAGCCACCGTCTGCCATTCACACACATACACGCAAATGTACACCCCCTCTGACACTCCAACACCAGCTGTGGCTAATGATGCCCCGGTAATGGTAGGCTTGCAACCACATGTGGTCCCTTTGTCTGAAGCCACCAGAGCACACATCAGTCTGACAGGCTTCAACCTTCACAAGTCATCAAAGATCGCAGCTATTTTCAGCGCATTATCACACAACAACTCACAACCAGCATTAACTCGTATTACCACAAGGATCAGCTAGATTATCATATTGTGAAGAAAAACATAAGAAATTCATGCTTAAATATTTTTTTGGCCATTTTTATTCACCTTATTTCAGCATTTCAATAAAGCAGTAAATAAAAAAATATTTAGATTATCTTTGGAAATAATCAAACACTTTTTAAGAGGAATTTAATGTGGTTTCTAAGGTTGTTTAATTAAATGTAGTGATTATAAGCCTTTGGCCTTTGGTTAAACTATACTACATATATCTGGCCTGAGAAATGCTATTGTAACAGTTAATAATATGATGTCCTGAAGTCACTCAGCCAAACCATTGATGATCTCCCTCACTTTGGAACTGACCTCTACCATCTAATAAATTACCTTTATCAATCAAGACACAGAAATGTCTAACATTTTCCCCATTCAAGAAGAAAATAAATTTTTGTTGCCTCTTTTGTATGTTTATATTCTAAATTCAAATTCATATTCAAATTTGAAATTACTTTCTTGATCCCAAAGGGAAATTAGATATCGCCATAACTCATTAATTTAGATTCTTCAGAGTTATTGTAGATAGTGATGGCTGTTGGTAGGAAAGATCAAATGTGTTTGAAGAGAGTGAAGCCAAACCAAAGTCCAATTCCTTGCTTTAGTGCACAGGCTTCGTGTATTGAGGTGATTTTGATTTTTTTTTAACTACTAAGGAATGCATTAATGGAAACTGAAAGGTCACACTGCAGTTTACTTTAGATTGACAGTTCTGGTCTGCAGTGGTTACCAAAGTGTTCTTCCAGAGTTTTATAGATCAGAGAAAGAAGCAACTGGAATAACTGAGAAGGATAAGTCTCTGCCAAACCTGAGCAGGCACTAAACATGAAGAATTACACAGAATTAATTTTTCTTTCTGCATCTGAAATTTCCATTTCCTAATGTGAAAGGAGGAGGAAATTAAATGGTATGAATTGAATACCACAGCTTGAATGTTTATGTTCCTACCATAAAGATTGGATGGGCTGAATTTATGAGGGTTTGGACCAGTAAATACAGCACTCAGGAAATGTGATTAGGCTCATAAATAGAACAGTTTACTGCTGTCTTACCCTTCATCCAAAGTACCTTGTGAAAGCATATGTTCGAAGCGTTTTTTATCTCCACAATTTTCGAATTCCACATTAAAGGGTCCACTCGATACAAAAATAGACATTCTTGTTATTTTTAGCTATAAATAAAGTCAAATTCTCATTAGAATTTGACTTTTTTTAAGATTAAATTTTTGCATGTGAATTTTCTCTTGGCAAATTTAAAGTAAAAAAAAAATCACATAGGCTACATAACTGCACAGAATAAAAATTCAGTGTTTAAATTTAATGTCTTAAAAAGTTTGATTCTTATGAGACTATATTATTTACATGATATTCCATATGGAATTGTGATTAAATAAATTGAGAAATTCACCCACCTCTGTTGTCTTGTCGGTGTGCCTTGTTTTTATATAATTATTTTTGAAACTTTCATCCTTGCTGACAATGTGGAAAGCTTAAGTATGCAAGAGAAGCACTAAACACCACATAAACTACAGTATGTGCTCTCTATCAAAGTGAATACATAGAGTGTAAGGACACCATGGTAATTAGCCATGTGTCTAAATTAAAGCCAATGCATTCTGGCAAAATAAAGTGCTTTTTTTTTCACAGCTTAGAACCAGGATTTTTTGTTTGGTCAAGAATTAGACAGATTTAGTAAGCAAGCTATTTCTACAGTATGCAGTTGTGATGTAAGTTAGCAGACAGTCATTGCTGAAAGGAGATCTTGATTATGTATCTCATTGTGAGACCTCTGGGAATCCAAGAAGTGAACCTGCCATCTCAGCTGGTGACTTTAAAGCCGGAAAATCTGCGAACGAAAGCAAAAACTGCCATTATGTTGGCTTGGTTTGGTTGAGAGCCTGCAGGGCAATGAATGGATTCCTTAGGAGAATCCTGGAGCATGCTGGTAATCAAAATTCCCTCTTTGCATTTTAAAAATTGATGATGAGGCTTTTCCAACAGAGTGGTTAGATTCGTGAGCTACCTCAACTTGAAAAGGTTGAAGCAACAGCCAGTAGCAACAGTTCACATTTTGTGATGGCATTAAAATTAGGAGAGGGCATTTGTATAGTGTTTGCTCACATGTTCCCAAAAATTACTTTAATTTCAAAATGCATATTGGTGTTTATTATTTGAGCTTCAGCTTTTACTTCAGCTATTGTCCTTTTACCAAAAAGGCATATCCCTATTGGCATATATATATAAGTTTTCACATTAACTCAATTTTACTTATTGTTTTTATTTATTCAAACCTTTGCACAGATGTTTTTGTTTTTTTCTGTTTCCCAGGTGGAGTGGTTAAAGAATGAAGAAATAATCGACCCAGCAGAAGACAGAAACTTTTATATCACCATTGACCACAACTTGATCATTAAGCAGGCACGTCTGTCTGACACAGCCAACTATACATGTGTAGCTAAGAACATTGTGGCCAAGAGACGAAGTACGACAGCCACTGTTATTGTTTATGGTAAGTTTGCAGGCTTGTTTGCATAGATCTTGTATTTGGACCACAGAAATTGTTTTAAAGAATTATTAGCACTATCTCATGAATGCTAGAATGCTTTTTTTCATCTTTATTGACTTCTCTTTTCTTTGCTTGAACAGGACGTTTTATACATCCTGTTCTGTAATTCATTTTTCTTTTTATTTAGCCTCATGTTCTCATCAAACTTTAACTTTAACCTCACCCAATTAAGCACCACTTACCCCACTCATAATTACCCTGCTCCCCTGTCCCACATTTTTAATTATAATAGTGGGTCTTTCCAAATGCATGTTTTCTGAAAAGACTCTCAGCTCTATGAATGAATTGTGCTGCATATTCATTTACCCTGTAACACATGCAGAAAATAATGATACAATATTGTCCAGAATTTCACAGATTGGTTATATGGTTGTTGCTGTTTTTTTTCCAGGCAGTGTTCTTCAGGTGATGCTTTTGCGATTCTGAGCTGAAAAGCAATCCTTGCTCATGGCAGTCTTTTATAAGACAATAGAAGAAATTTTGAGGCGACAAAAAACTAACATATATAGAAAAGAAAAAAACTAGTTATAAGCACATGCACATACAGAATGTCTATCTCAAATGTAACACTGACTTTATTTTGTAGTGTTTCAATCAAAATAACTGAGCGTGTGTTCCTGTTCAATACAGACAGCAAGAGATGGAGAGGTTTGACACTGATGTATCCTTACAGAAATAGATTGTTCAATCTGTGGTCCAATCTTCTTGCCGCCATATAGGCTTGGCTGACAATGTTGACAAGGTGAAATAGAAAAAAAACACAGAACGATAAGGAGGGAAAAATTGAAACAGCTATAGATAAAAGACAAAAAGGTGAGGTCAGAAGTAAAAAGAAAATCAAAAATAGCAATACGTGTCTCTATCTTAATTAACTGCATAGTCAAAAGCTTAGCTTCTAATTGAACTTTAGAATAGGAATGAGCACATTTTTTACAAAGTAGAGACAAAGCTGCCAAGCTCCAACCTCAACCCACTCTGCCTCTTCACATGACAACCTTTCTTTCTGTTTTTTTTTTTTTTTTCTGACTCTTTCTGTTTTAACCTGAATGAGCTTTTTCTGGCAGTCTTATTTTTTTGTAACAGCTTTTTTTTTACTGTCGGCGCATAATATCTAAAACACAATAGTGGTAATAGAAAATAATAAAATTCTGAAAGGAAATATTGTTTGTAAGTCTTCACATGTACATATAAAATAGGCAAAATAAATTCTAAGATTTTGAAATATTTTTAATGTTTGCAACTATTTCTAAAATTAAACAATATGGATGAGAATGTTGGATTTTGTATGTATTGGGAATTGACTAAATATTATTATGTATTCTTAAATGAAGATATGTTTTCTTTCTCTTGGAAGCTTGCACTGTTTATCATAAGCTACTACTTTTAAGAAAGAATAAGTTAGATTTGTTAACAAATTAGCGTATTTTTATATATTCCTTTTTATTTTGCTTCCAGTCATGCAGACTTTTCTCATTATTTGTCCTGAGCAATATTTTAGGTTTGTTGCTAGGTTATATTTCCCCTGATTATTTTTCAAAGATTTTTCTGTCACTTGGTAATCTACTTAATCCTGTCAGTGACCCATTCTTCCATAAGAAAGCCAAAGCACAATAAATGAGGTAATTTTGTGTGTACAAATAATTGGTTCACAAAAGAACCAATTATTTGTAAAGCACATTTTAGCAAATAGGCAGTTCAAAGTACTTTACATGACAAAAACATAACGCAATAACCAATTATAAAACAAGCAACAAAAACATTACATTTTGTCCAGTGTCATCAAGATTATCAAGAATAATCATTCTAATGTCACTTTTAGCTTATAATGAGTCTTTCAATTTTCACTCATTTAAATGATTGTTCTATTTTGCTGCAGTAAACGGTGGCTGGTCAACATGGACAGAGTGGTCCCCTTGTAACAGTCGCTGTGGACGAGGCTTCCAGAAACGAACCAGAAGCTGCACCAACCCCGCTCCTCTTAATGGAGGACTGCCTTGTGATGGACAGGCCATACAGAAGCTACCCTGCACCACACTGTGCACTGGTAATTGTATTTTTTGTTTGATCAGATTCTGTGTTGTCCTATCTGGAAAATTGTCCTTCATTCTCAGAGTTTATCTATTACACTTGCCACCTTTTCCACACTATTTTACTTATAACTGGCTTAACTTCTTTCACCTTTGATTCATCAATAGTGGATGGAGTCTGGACAGACTGGAGTAAGTGGTCAGCCTGTGGGACAGAGTGCACTCAGTACAGGAGAAGAGAGTGCAACAACCCTGCACCTAAAAATGGTGGAAAGGATTGTGAGGGCCTGGTGCTCCAGTCTCAAAACTGTACCGATGGGCTCTGTATGCAAAGTAAGTTGTCCGAAAATATAATCAAAAGAAACTAGATGCATGACTAAAATTTATGCTCTTTAATTTGATTTATTTGGAGTATCTGTGGCTCTAAAACAGAATTTCACCATCAATTTTGCCTATAGTAGACAGAGAATATTCACTGATTAGCTGTAACCAGTGATGGCATAGTTACCTTCAAAAACTAACCTGGTTTCTGGTTACTCTTTGAAAAACGTACTTATTTACTTTACTTATTACTTGATTTTAAAAGTAACTAAGTCAGATTGCAAGTTACTTTATTAGTTACCTTCAGCAGCTGCCAACTACAGCCTCAGCCACACCAGCTTAATAAATGACAACCAGAGTGAATCAGCCATCATTTTCTTCACTACATCCCATCTGACCAGCTTCTTCAACTCTCCCCCATTTACTGGTTTTGCACCAAAGTTCAACTTTTGTTTTTAGGACTGCGGGGGTCCTCCAGGTTTTTAGTCACAGTTTTGTTCTTCACACTACCTGTTGGAACTTGCTCTGTCAGTTTGAATGTGCTGCAACTCCAAATGTTTCTTCAAATTTGATGCAGTATTTCTTAGGAATATAAAGCGAATATATTTGCCTTGGAAAAGTTTTGGTTTTGGCCATAAATTCAGCTCAGGGATAACAACTGTGATGACAATTGATATATCCATTTGTACTTTCTATATAAATGTAATGTTTGAACAGTCGGTTTTAATAATATTAAACCTAACATATTTTTAAGAGATGGGGTAATTTGGATTTTTTACCCTATGCACAGTTTTACAACTTTTTTTTTGAGAATTAGATAAATACAACTGAATGCTATGGTTGACGATTGGGAACTCAGGTGACTACACATGACAGTGTTTTCGGAAACTGGCTGTCTGACGGGAAAGCCCCCATCACTTCCCCGCTGTCTGACTGTGACATTTGCTGCTCTCCTGAGCGTCACACTAAGACTGAAGGAGGGTTAGTGATGTTCTGATCTGTCCTTTTTAAATATATTACTTATAAATACCACCGTATTCCAGTCTTTTTTTCTCTGCACTAATTGTAGTAGAGGTAGCCTTCTCATATGTTGAGACTTCATTTCTTGTATAATTCTCAGACATATTCTGTCGTCTTTCCTCATTACCTGCTCATGTGTCAGCTCACTTTTCTCCTACAGTCACCAGCTTTTCGTTACTTTCTGTCTCATAAACATATTGTCAAAATGGATTTTATTTCTGTTTCCTGAGAGGTTTTACTTCTTGTTCTTCCCTTCAGTTGTCGTTTGCTTTTTCCCCACTGTGCGCTTTCTTCTCCTTTGCTCACTGTAGGTGAGTCACCAAATAGAACAACAAATGCAAGAGGGTTTCTGAATGACATTATTAAGTTTAATCTTCCCTCTTTCTCATCCCTTACTCAAGTCAAAAACAGCGGTTTGGTATTAAAGTAATGACAAATAATGATGTGGAATTGTCATCCACAACTTAGTCACTTCCAACATCAGTAGATTTAAAAACCTGCATGGGAAATGTGTGCTGAGTCATAATGGGCACAATTTAACAGCAGCAGCTTTTTTTCCAAGGTGGAGGCAATTATTTTTGTTGACTTGTGGGAGCAGTGCCTGTTGCTCCATGTGCTCAGAGTAATTGGCAGACAAGCATATCAAGAGGGTAGGAGAGGGATGTGTGGAAGTTTGAAAGAAATAAAAAATAACATGAAAACAGAAATACGTCCTCTTTCTAAACATTCTACATTTAATGTCCATTATTATAATTTTTAAAGTGTTTTTAAATCTAAATATGTAGCAAGTTTTTCAGCTTTTAGGGATTCTACAATAAGAAGACAATTTCCAATACATTTTCTTTGTGTAAGTTTTCCATTTAAATGTACACAGTTTTTCCTCTCTTTCCATTTTGGCTCTCCTCAACAACAACATGACCAAAGAATCCAGTAAGACAAGGGTACCCTTACAGAACTCAGGAACAGAAACATGAAGTGATGACATACTGTATGTGTTAGTGGTTGTGAATGCAATGGCAGCAGCTTGAGGTGAGAAGCAAGCTCAAGTACTTGGACGGGACAATGAGTGGGCTCAGGTGATTCATGGTGATAAGGTGTCTCAGTTTGTCTGAGGCATCAGAAGCGGACCCTAGTCCTCAGAGCAAGGTGATACACTGGTGCTTTGGCAGGAGGAGCAGGACTATAGGCATTGGCCACTCCCCGTGGATAAAGAGTGGTGGTGATTTGGCGATGATGACCACTATGGTGAGTGTGACACACAGGGTTAGGCTGCTGAAACCACTGGAGCTGAGGCTTAGGCTCTGATGCTGCTGCCAAAAGGTTCAGCTCAGCCACCGAAAGTAGAAGCATAAACCAAAGAGCAGGCCATGGATGTGTCTGTACCATGGTTCGATTCCAAGTGGAGAAATAGACATTCTTAAAGCCCAGAAAGGTGGTCATGGTTCAGTAAAGTCTTGAGAATGACACATACTTTTCTCAGTCTTGCACCAAAAATACTAAAAAACAGACACATTTTGACCTCTGTTTTCTGAGGGAAAACTCCTGGTTCTGAGTTTTCCCTCATGGGGGGTTCATGTGAGCTCTGGTCTCCAGGCCCAACTCTGGGAACCTCCTGTTGGACTCACTGGTCCACAGTTGAGACTTCCTCCTACATCCATGTTGTTCCCTAGGTTTTCGCCTCCTGGCTGACATCCAGAGTCTCTATGCAGGTTAATGCTTACATACATTTGCTCTCCAAACAGGGCATTCTCCTAGTTTGTCTTCTAGAAAAACTTTTTGTGAGTTTTTCAGAACTGTTTTGATTTGCTATCTTACTTTCCACTCATGACCCACAACTGTTTGTGTTTTTGATTTTACTTGTGTTTGGATCTTTTTGCTGTTTCCATTCAGTTTTCTCCTGTGCCCATTATTCTACTTCCCTTGGTACCTTGCCTAGATTTCTTCTCCAGCTGTACTGGATTCATTGATTGTACAAACCTGGCTTGCATGCCACTCCATAATATTTAAGCTCTGTGGTTTCTTTCACTCACTGCTGAATGTACTGTTGCTTTTGTCCTTGTTCCCATTCTTATTTTCCTCATGTTAAGTTTTCCAATTATTAATTCCATTATTCCACATTCTATTATATGTTTGCTGGAATGACCCTACCTGCTACATTGGGGTTTTTTCCCCATATGCAATCAGGAAACATGCCATGACATATATATTTAAATAATAATGCAATACTATTCCTAAATAAATATATTCTTTAGCACAGTATTGACATAATTTACTGTATATGCACCCTTGCCTACACTGAGCCTGCTGTATAGTGTATCACATCTCCAATCCATCCATTTCCTGCAACCTGTGATGTATGCGGTCACAGAATCTGGCATAAAACCCAAAGAGGTATAGATTTCGGCTCATTTCCCCTGATTGATTTCCTGCCTGTAAAATGACTGCACAGTTGTGGTTTTATGTCAGCACTAATGTTTCAACTGTTTCTTGTAGCAATAACAGGAATTCATGGAGCATGCTGTCTCAGTGTATGGACTGCACTGTCTGTGGCTATTAGAGGGAGTTCCTGCATGCACAGCCTCTTTATAGTGTATTTACAGTATATTTGAAAGGCATAAGGTAAATCTTGTGGCATAAATCCATTCAGTTTATGAAAGATTGCTCTTTTGGATTGTAGCCTTTACAAAGACAGAAAAAAACCTCCCAGTATGTGTGGCAAGCCTTTCCCATTGGTGTTAAAAATAGCCAGTTAAACTGTAAGTGTTAGTGGTTTGAATGAACTGATAAGGCACTGTCAATTTAGTGGGGGATTTAATGTTTTAGATAGTGTGCTCTATAATTGACTTTGTGCTCAAAAGCACTTCTCCCTCGTTTTCTTCTCTCTTTCTCCTCTCTTCCTGCACCTCCCCCTCCGGATTTGTGCGCTCCATCGTCTTTTGCTGCCTTCTTCCTCTAAAAGTTGTATGCTTGAACTCTGTGAGGTAGAAATCCATTTGCCCTCACTTTTGCCCTGCAAATCCTTTTATCTTTGTGTTGATGTGTTTATGTGAGAGAGATATCCCCGTGTGAGCTGGCGTGGGTGTGCGTGTGTGAGCGCGTGTGTTTGACTTCAAGATTTTCTTTACCAGTTGTTTTCTCTCTCATGTTTTAACTTGTTGACTTTTATCTGACACATTGATCACAATTCTTGGATGAGATGCACTCTGAGTTCCAGCAGGTCATCCTGGAGACCATGACATTTTCCTCCCAACCTGTGTTCCTGTTCATGAATATACATGCTGCACAACAGTTTCACCAGAACAAATTTAATCTCCAGCACAGCCTCTAAAACCACAATAATCACTAGAGATGCTCACAGTTATGTAACTTTTGAATTTGGATGAAACAATACATTGTGTTTTCCTTTTCTCATGCGAAACTATCAGCAGGTACTGCACAGCAACAAACAATCTATCTCCATTTCTGACAAGCTCTACTTATTCCAATTTTGTTTCCTTCCATTGCGGTCTTTTAGCAATGTTTTCTGCATGGCATGTCAGAAACTTTTTCCAACATTTTTTAAATGCGTTGGTCTCATTTGGGCTTGTCTTTTTGTTTAAACCTCTCTTGTGTATGCTGTCATTTAATCATGTATGCTTCATTTTACAAGAACTGTGTTTTCATTATTGGTTTTTGGATGCACAGTTGTATTACAAAAATTACAAAAACAAATCTTCCTCCCCGCTTGTTGCTTGAATTACTAATTAAATTTTTTACAGTCATTGCATTTTTTTTATTCCAATATTTAGTCCAATCTTTGCTGTTACTTGTGTTTTTTTATATAAAACGTCTGATAAAGAATTTTTTGCTTGATGTGTCTCTTAGCTTACATGGTTCCTTTCAAAACTTGCACATTTATTTCCTCATGTTGCATTCTCAAACTAAACCAGCTTACAGTTGTCCATAGTGAAAGGAGGGAGTAGAATATATGAATTCCTTGTCTGATTAACAAATAAAAATTCCTAAGTCAACACTTTGTTGAAAAGTGTTAGCCATTCTGTCACAGTTCAGGCTTTAGGTCAAGTTTTGTGTTCCTGCTTCCTAAATCTCAAATCTTTTGCCAGCTGTTACCGGATTCCTTTCATAATTCACCTTAATTAGCTCCATTCATCTTACCATCAACTCTTATCCACTTCACTGTTTCAGCAGCATCCTGCTACCACCACCATGTTTCATAATGTTTATAGGGGAATGTGTATTGTTAAGCTGCAGTGACACATAGCTTTGAATGTTGACCTAGAAGCTCACTTCATCTAACGGTATGACATATAGGAAACTGTATTACAGTATTACAGTCGCTGCTGACTTTCAGATTTCTTTTTAACTTGAGCTATGAATCTATGTAGTTCCTCCAGATTTGCTGTGGGCCTCATGGCTGCTTCTCTAGGTGGAGGTTTTGCTTGTAAGGGCCTGTCAACATAGGTGGATGTCCATGTCTGGTTAGGTTTGAGGAAATGGATTTATTTTTCATTTCCATATTAGAGTTATTCAGTGCTTTGTGGGATGTTTAATGCTTTGGAAGTTGAAGCCACTGTCATAAAGTGACCCAGTCAAGAGGCAGGTGAAGGTTTCAAGTAAAGCTTTTAGCTGTCAGAAAAGATTTCAATAATTCTGGTTAACAGGAGGATCTTCTAAAAGTAAGAAAGGATAATTAGGCCAAGCATACATGGAGGGCAGTAAAAATCAACTGCAGCTGGGTGATTACAAATAAAATTTAAGTGCTCCAGAAAGTAAATTTAACAGAAGCCACTATGGGAATACTATCAAAACTGAAACCAAATTGACCAACCCTAAACAGCTGTATGTCAAATATATACCATACCAACACTGTTTTAACCTGTTTTACAACTATAATCTGGACCTGTGTGCTGTGCTATTTTATCCACATCATGCTGTTTGTTCACAATTTTTTTCTCTAAGAAACCTCTGAGGCTACCACAAAACAGTTTACATTTGGACTCTATTTGCCAATTATATTTGACTTTTGAAGCCTATTTATTGCATTTGTTTCTATTTAGGGGTGTTGAGGCATAGTAAAACACAAATGTATGCCACAGTTTAAAGATTAAGCCTCTTTGATATATACTATATATTTTTTTCTTCTTTACAGTTATTTTCAATTTCAGTCATAAAGTAACAAAGTGTGGCCTATTTCTGTCATATAAATTATCTTTAAACGCAATGTAATCACACCGAAACAAGTCAAACTGCCTAAAGCAGATGTCTAAAATTATGACTAAACCTCACCTCACCTGACCATTTAAAATAAAATGGCACATACTACCTGTCAACTTTACAAGTGCAATAATTTGTTTATAGAGTATATGGTTATCACCCCACTTAACCTTGGCAGTATATCTTTCTTTATAGTGCTGAATCATTGTGTTTTCTTTAGTCAGGTGTTCTGCCAAGAAGCTTTTAAGTGAACCATGTTGTTATGGAGCTTTATATCAATTATATACCAACTCTTCAATAATACATCAGTGCATCAAAAGTTCATCTATGTCAAAAACCTCCTGTTTCCTTCAACTAGGTAGACCACACCAGATGACCCATGTTTCGCATGTATGGTGTCTGAATATATATATATATTTTTTCATTTTGTGGTCTAAGAAGCTTTTTGGCAAACCTTTTGTATATCCATTTTTGCACAACTAAACTGACATGGCAGGAAATACTGCCATTTACATGTCTCTGTGCTTTCAGTTTTGTTCCATTTGATTTCATTTACTTTATTTTTGTTGTCCTTTTTGATTCATTTTTCTCATTCCACCATTCGTTTCTTTTCCTGTCCCAAGGTTCATTGTTTCAGAAGTCCACTGAGCCCAAAGAACACAGTGCTTTGGGAATTCCATGTAAGTTGATGTTTTATGTTTTACAATAATCTATCTTTCTTTTATTTCAGTTTTCTTCATGTAGCCATTTCATTCTGTGAGCAGTCACTTTTTGTTTTTATTTTATTGTTGCACTTACATTTTAAAAACTTTTATTCTGCTAATCAATTCTGCTGTCTTTCCTTCTGTCTCAGCTATGAATCCAGTACCAGTTAGCTTGAATCTCTATATGCAAGTTTGTTGCAGCTGTGATTTTTTTTTATAGTTTCCAATTTTGCATCAGCATAGCCAAAACTTTGATGTGTTGTGTTTAAGAGATTTGCATCAAGCTAAACTGGGTCCAGAATGTGCACTGGAATGGCTGCAGGTGTGCACATATCCTCTTGATTTGTCCAGTGCATTTCTGAAGCCCTTCTTATCTTAAGGTGTAGTCACATCAGGAAAGCCCTTTGGTCAGTTTTTTTTTAGTCTGGACTAAAAGCTGATTGTTTTTGTTTTTGTTGTTTTGTGTGGTTTTGTTTTTTGGCAAGCGGACTATAATTTATAAAACAAAGCCATCCTGGTGATGATTATTGCTCCCATTGTACAGAAAGGAGGAAGGTGGAACAGATCACAGTCCCACATAAACAAACTTCGGAAGTTCTTGTTGCATTTCTCTTGTGCACATTTGCGCTGTTATTACAACTGCAGTACCAGTTTGAATCAATGTAATATTTCTAATTTTGGAACGGCGTTACTAAATGTGCGCTGCAAGCTGAATGGGATGAGTGTATTCACACCTGCAGCAAAGGCCCAGGTCAGCAAGGGAAACGATCTCTGGTTCATTTAAAGCAGACCAAATGTGTCAGATGTGAATACACTCTTATAGAGATTTTGATGTGTCAAGTCTAAATTGTGAATTTTGAAATTTTCTTCATAGGTTTCATATTGAGTGAGAAATTTTGATAGGATTTAAAAATATATATTAACTATAACTGTCCCTGATACCACTATTTGTGGTGTCCTTTGTATTTTTTCTAGTGGTCTTCCCGGCCTTCCATCACCTGTCTTTTCCTTCTGACACAATAAGAGAAAATGACCTCAAACTGAGAACAAGACAGAGTGAGAGGTGCAAGAGGGAAAAGATCTCTGCCTTTCATTCTGACTGCTCTCTTTGGAGAAGAGCTTTTTTTGGATCTTCAAAGCCTTGAGTGTCTTGAATGTGTTATTGCAAGTACTGTCTGTCGACACAGTTTCACTATAATGGAAGGTTTTGCAAAATTAACAGTGCTAGGCAGATAGATGCAGAATACAAATAATGCAGAAACAGTCAGCTCATTTAATAGTGTGTCATTCTGTTTCTGATATATAAAGCATCTCTCATCAGAATGACGTGTTGTAATTGTGTTTACATTTCCCTTTTCGGTTTTATTAGTTAGACATTTATCTTAGTGCAAACACTCCTCCATAGTTCTCTTCTGTTCTTTAAAACAGCTGCAATACTTTTGGCATAGTCACTTCTTATTTCTGGAGTACCAAATGTATTTCTAGTATGGCCCACTCAATGCTTAGAATACAAGTTGAAACCATCCAAAAGTAAAGATGCCAAAAGGATTTTATTTATTCTTGTTTTTTATTTATAATGCAGTCTTAAGTGATTGATTATATCTTTCCTACTAGAGAGGAGGACTGCATGTGATCATAAGTTTTTTTTTCCAGACTGAAACTTTATTACGGTGTTCCATAGTTTGACATCCTCCCTCACCAGAAGAAGGTCTGTGGATCAATCACAAATATTGATCCCACTTGTATAGTCTTACTGAACTCAGAAAGTCATTGCAAGCTTTGTTTTCTATTTGTTGTTCGGAATGGACCGTTATTCCTTTTCAAAACTTGTTCTCAAACTCAAGTAACCAAGCAAACTATACTGTAGACTCACTGGCCACTTTGTAAGGCATACCTTGCTTGTACTATGCTGGACCACTTTTTCCATTAAGAATATTGTTTGCAATGCAGATTCAGAAACATTTCTCAAAACCTTTGGTTCATATCAGTGTCATAGCATCACATAGCTACTGGAGATTACCAGGGGAAACATCCACTGTGCAAATCTTTTTTTATTACACTATGTCCCAAAACATCCAATTAGAAAGAGATTTGGTTACTCTGAAGGTTTGCTGTTCAAGAATCCAGTTGATATGATTTGAGCTTATGATGTTTGTTTTCCTGATTCAGGTAGCCATCAGAAAAAGAATATGCTGTGGTCATAAAGGGATATGACCACAGCAATACTAAGGTAGAGTGCAGGATTTAAACAAGGCTCAGTTCTTACAAAGAGGTACAAACTGTGCTAAGAAAATATCCTGCAGAACCACCTATAGTCTGAACCATTGGTGTAAGAGAGGGTGAATTGACACTCTCATGTTTATACAAAATTTCCTCCTTACCATCTGACTATTCATTTTGAAATCAGGACCAGACAATGTTTTTCATTCTGTTCTTGTCCGTTTTTGATGGTCTTGTGTGAATTGCAGCCTTAGTTTATTTTTCTTAACTTTAAGGAGTCTTATATTAAGGGATTTAATTTCCCTTTGGGATCAATAAAGTATTTTTGAATTTGAATTAACTGAATTCAGTCATACCTGGTGTGGTGTGGTCTTCTTTAGCTGTTCTGCTTAAAGGTTTGATGTATTGTACTTTCAAATATGGTTTTCCACATACCTTGTATATAGCTAAAGCTGCTACAATATCTGCGAGTACAATATCACCAAGGACTTGCATGCAACATCTGGCTTTAGGTTATAGAGCTGCAAGCTCAGTGCATTAAAACCTGGCTACCCTCTACCCACTTAAATCGCCTTTCACTCTTATTTTTTCCTACTTTTGATATAGATTTTAATCACTATCTCTTTTCTGTCAACACCAAGACAACATCCACAAAACTGCAGCTTATTGAATATTTTATCTATTTTGGATCTTTTGCTATGAACTAGAGACATGCTTGTTCATGAAAATTTCATCAGATCAGCAGTTTCTATAGAAAGCAGACCATCAGCCTGTCTGGCACCAACAACCCTTTCATGTTCAAAGTCACTGAAAGTGACGGAGTGACTGTATATCACAAATTTATAAACAGTATGAGTAAAGGACAGGTTGATATTAACCTCCAGCAAAATGTTGCATTTTGATGGTTTCTTGTATATAGTGCATTCTGAATTCCTTCATTATGTCTTTAATGCTTCTCTAATAGGTTACATGAACTGTAGAGGTACTCCCCCACCACAGCACTGTGGTGCTTCCACAGTTTGACAACCACCTTGACCACATGAAGGTCTGTGGATCATTCCCAAATATTGATTCCCACACTGAAGTCTCATTGAACTCAGCAGGTTCCTGGGACAGCACCATCCTTACATACTGTACACTTCCAGAAGTAAAGTCAGTCCTTTCACGGGACGTTTTATAGAATATTTGCACCTAAGCTGCAAAAACTAACCACGGTGTATATATGCATATGTGCATCGGTATCCTACTGCACATTTAATGTTTTCGAAAATAATTTTTTTTGGGCAGTTGAAAATTATCTTAGATCAAGAAGGTCAGGGTAAAAAAAACTGATGAGGATGAACTTGATTCATTGAGCAGAGGGAATTGACTTATATTTTAGAACTCATGTTTGTGGGCAGCAACTGAAAACTTTCAGACCATGAGAAACAAAATTCTCTAATCAGATGAGACAAAGATTGAACTCTTTGATGTGAATGCCTGGTGTCATGTTTGGAGAAAACCAGGTACAGATTCTCACCAGGCCAATACCATCCCTACAGTAAAGCGTGGTGGTAGTAGCAGTGTTTTTTCACATCATGGGGTATTTGTGTGTGGAATTTTGAGGAAAGGGGTTAATTTAATCCAATTTGGAATAAGGCTGTAACAAAGCAAAATGTGTAATACTGAAGCACTGTGAATACTTTCTGGATGCACTGTAAATATGAACTCAGGTTGGAGTTGATTGACAATTAAATTACACTTATCTTCTTGGTATTGACATATTCCCCCAAATTCACCATGTAAGGTAAATATAGATACATTTCTAAATGTCTGTGTTCTTGCATACTCTGTTTTGAATTGAACCCTATTAGTCACTCTATAGGTAGATTCGTCTGCCAGGGATGCTGTATGGGTGGTGCTTGCATGTTTGCGTCAAAGAAGATTAAAAAGGCAGTTGAATGAGAGTCAGATAGTGATTGTCCACAGTTCTGCTTTGGATGTGAATCACACAGAAGATAGGAACGAGCTAATCTGAGTTATCCTTGCCCCCCCTTGTTTAAATCCTCTCCGTGGTAGATTGAACAGACTCAGAGAATGACAAAAAGCTCAGACAATCGATAGACAGTGATTGCTACTAACTGAGAGGGTGAGCTGGGGGCTTCTGCTTTGATAGCCCGTGTGTGTCATCAAGTGCATGTGAAAGAGAGCATGTCCTTTTTGCAAATTCTTACGCGCTCTGGTCTGTGAATATTTAAATATACACAGTGGTTACTTACATACACACAGAAACACCCCTACTATTCCTGATTTCAAGATATTTTTACAAGATAAGGTAAATTGTTAGCAGCCAGACATTTCATTCCATCACAAATCATTGTGACAGTAACTTATTTACCTGCTCTGACTGCACATGCAAAGCCAGTGCTGGTGAAAGAGAAAGAATTTGAATCCATTGAGCTCTAATAACACACAAAGGCAATGTTTAGCCTCCTCACTGGGAAGTATTGAGTAAAACTTATTAGTAAAACCAATTATCTCTTCGAAAGAAATGACGTATCTCATCAGCCCACAAATCTTTCTTTGTAAAAGTCAACACTGTTTAATTCTATTCCCTTCAAGTTCTGTCCCATTGATTTGTAACTTCTTGCAAATGTTGGCAAAGCAAAAAGCATGCATTGTGTGAGTCTAAAATGGATCGCATTTTTAAAACACAAAGTCTTGTTGCATACTAGTACATCTAAAAAATTCAATTAGTGTTTAGAAAGGCAATATTTTTTACCAGACATCTCAGAGAGTGAAACTCATATAGTTATCACATATAGAGTGATATACTCCAAGTCTTTGTTACTTGCTATTTTGATCATTATGGATGACAGAGACTGAAAACCCCAAATTCAGTGTCTCAGAAAATTAGAATGAAATGAAAAAGGTCATTAATGGTGTCACACCCAAATGAGCTAATTACCTCTAAAGTTCTGCAAAGGTTTCCTGAGCCTTTAAACGGTCTCTCACATTGGGTCAGTAGGCCACACAATGACAGTGTTGTGCTTTAGCAGGAGTCAGGTTTTGGCTATTAATAATTATAACAGTTGTTTAAGACAATTAATAATAAACTAGTAATTTAGCTAAACAAATTACCAAGTCGGGGCAGCAGTCTTTTGACAAAATAACCAATAATGTTCAGTCTTAGTTATTTAAAAATACTTGTCAAATAATGCCTAGGTTTTCAAATATTAGATAAAGGCATGAGTCCAGCACCCAATGAGATGACCAAAAATCTCCTTATACCACCACATTGAATTAAATTAAATAACATTTTATTGTTTTATATTAACCCTGCTACATTAGACATTCACTGCGTTATTTCAATATGATTCACACAAACATTGTAGCTTTTTTACATGGTATGTGAGCTGCTCAGTAAGATATTACTAAGAAGTAATGAGATCAATATGAGAAAATGACCCATGCGATATTGGTTTTTGCCATGCACCATTTGCAGATGCCATAGGTTAGTTTATGTTGTATTGTTTACCTGTAAGGTCAAAGCAACAGAAGAAATGTACCAAAGATAAAAAAAGAAGAAAAAAAGGGAGAGAACGTTAAGCAAAAGTAAGTAGTTTAGTCATGAAGGTAGAAGCCCATATGGGGTGTCTTTTTTTTTATTCATCTCCAAACCAAAAATATGGAAACAGATAGAAGTTTCCCAAATCATTCAATGGAAAATTTTCTTGAGAGGGAAAAATGTGTATTTCCTGTAGCTGGCACATATTGTGTGCTATAAAGTTATACACCTTTAAGTTAATGTGGGATTATGACAAAGATTCCATAAGGAGATGGTGATTATTATAATTAAGATCAAAAACTGGAGGCCTAAGAGGATTATGCAGTTCTATTCCCTACTGCCAAATGAAGGGACTTTGATAATAGGACAGCTTTATGCAGCTGCAGTTGAGGAATCCACGACCTCACAGCAAAGAGAATTAGAAGATAATTGGTGACTGGAAATGAAGATTTCTAATTAAGTTAGATATTTAAAAACTGTATGTATGTCATGCATTTAATTTAGACAGTTAAATATTATATAGTAGTTAATTTTTTTGTAATTCTTAATGCATGTTATCTTATTAAATTTAATTCAGTTTAATTATCTAATAAAATTTTATTTTATTTATAATATTTATATCAAATTGATATTTCAAAGGGCACACTCACACACTTATGATGTAGCCCCAGCTTGCATGAGTTTTTGTCCTGTGTGTCTGTGTAACCCTGTGAAGAAATGCTACCTGTCCAGCATTTACCCAGCTTTGTGTCAGGTGACCACTGAGGATAATTACCAGTCTTCCTTCGAGTATAATACGGTACTGTGGATAGTAGAACTTAATTTTCAACATCTAGCTGTTATACATGCTTCTTATACAAAGTCATTTATCAATAAACATCCAAACAGTACTCATACATTAGAATATCACCATCTCAGGTTTGATTTTGTCCTTCCCTGAGAAGCAGTGTAAATGGAGACTATGCATGACCCGCACGGCCCCCAGAGACGGTCAGAGTGGTTCACAGCTCCCTCAAGTGGTAAATGACTAACCAACACTCTTAAGTTTTTGTGTGTATCATACTTGTGCGGCTCATCAAAGGGTTCACTCATGCATAATCAAGTGCAAGTGAACTTGCTTTGGTGTGACAACAACAAATCCTTCAGCAAATAACTTGGGCTGTTTGTTGCTAAAAGCCTTTTATCTGCTACTCAACTTTAAGGGTGGATTAAAAGGAGTTTCCTATACTTTTTTGTCATCTTAATAGCTGCACACAAATCCCCTCCCACAAGCTGTACAGGACATGATTATGAACCTTTTACTTTAAAGTGTGAGACTCCAATAACGTTAATGTTAAATATGTAGGATTTATTTTTCTCTCTCTCTTCCACTCAGGATTTACTGAGCTCTACTTATTTTTTTTTTAATCGCTGCTCTGCATTTTATCCACTCATTTCTTATCTTATTCACCAACTTGTCTGCCAGCTTGTTCTATTTTTGTATGTTCACTCCTCATCTGCTCTTGTGCTTTATTTTAAGACTTTTTCTGAGTGCAGCATACTTTCTCCAATTATTTTCACATCTTTATCCTTTGCTCTCCTAACCGGACCCCTTTAATCCTCTCCTTTCCATATTCATTCTTCCTTTAAGCATTGGGTTATGCTTTTTCCATTCTACATTATTCAAAATGTAATATTTCTGTCCCTTCCTCTCTTCTAAAACATGACTCACAAATTACTTTTTCAGTGAAACACCATTAAAGTGCAGGCCAAATTGAAAAAGGATGTTGGGACTGTTGTAAAATAATTAACAACCCTATTAAGTTTTAAGATTCCAAGCCACTCTTTTTTTAATGAAAGGTTTCTGTATCTCTCTGTATCTCTGTCTAGACAAATTACCATATAAAACCAGCTGGAGGGCGACTTGAACATTTCATTTGAAATGGAACCTATAGTGTTTGTCCTTTGTATTTCAATGATAGCGTGAAGGGGATGTAAACATTAAGAATGCCTGAAAGCCTTCAAAAGTATTCCTAGTTTTACTTTACTTTTGTACAGCATTGCTATAGATCCCTGGATCCTTTTATTTCACTCATTTCATTCCTCTTCAGAATGTTTTTGCCTCCAGTTCACAGTAAGGTAATCTAACATGTTGTGTGTCTCTTTTTGTTTCCTCTAGCTGCCCCGAGTACAGATGATGTGGCTCTGTATGTGGGTATCGTCATCGCCGTGATTATGTGCCTGTTCATCTCTGCTATCGTGGCACTCTTTGTATATCGCAAGACGCACCGTGACTTTGACTCGGACATCATTGACACTTCAGCACTGAATGGAGGCTTCCAGTCTGTTAATATAAAGACAGCCAGATCAGGTAATATATGCATCATATTAGAGTTTCACCTAGGAATATGCTGTGAAAACCTGTTCAAAATGAGGTCATGGAGAGTACCATGAACTGATCTGTATGCCAATGTCTTCTAAGTCAAATGTTACACAACTGTCAACTATTGTCTGACAGTTGGAAGCTTGGCTCAAAAATTGAGTTAAAGGCAGGATAATTGCCCAAAGAAAAGCAGCAAGTCTTTGGCAGAAAAAAAGAATCACTGTGTGGAAACTGTCCTTGTTAAAGTCTAGACTTTACCTTGATAAAAAATGCTGTTGTGGGTCCTTTTGACATTTGAGCAGAAATGCATGCCTCTAAATCTAAATGCAGAGTTTGCCTAAATCCCACATGATGTGAGAAACTAGTAACTTCATACAGATTCAAGGTATTGCTGCTAAAGTTTCCTCACATACCTGCTTTGCATGTTTGCTTAATTTTTTATTTTCATAATAATATAATGAGCTATCTCCTTGTGCACTTGAAGTTAGATTTAAACAACTGTTAAGCATAATAATATGTTGTGGACTATACACAGCTAAATGATGACTTGGCTAATGGCAGATGTGATGTTGTTTTCATGCAAATAATTGTACCTGTCACATCCTCTTTAAGGCCTTTATGCCAGTGTCATTTATTTTCTTTTTTCCCCATAATGCTGTCAGTCTCTGATGGTTTGGATTAATCTATCTCTTCCAGAGACTGCTCTAATCCATCAAAGGAGATCCTCTGTTCCTCTCTCTGTGTTATTCCTCACTCTCTGTTTTTTCCCCTCGTTCCTTCCCATCTGTACTTTTAGTGCAATCAAATTTCCTTTTCATCCGCATTCGTCTTTTCATTCTGGTCCCAGGTCTTAGGCTTTATATGTTATGTCTCTACTTTTTTGTCATCACAATCACAATGATGAATGTCTTTCTGTTTAAATTGAGTATATTTTAGACTCTGGTGTGCATGCTATCATTTCTTCCTCTTTGCATGCATATTCAAATATTAAACAGATGAAATTCGGGAACAGCAGATATCAGTCAATATAGGTTCTTAAACTTATTGTATTTGATTTGCTGTTATTTTTCAGCAGAAGATAAATTATGCACAAATTGAAATGTAAAAACAATATTGACTTAGCATAGTCAAAAGTGCATCCATGCAAATGACTGGTAGAAGGCACTTCTACACCCCCACAAATCTGAAATAAATAATTTTCTTCAAATGAACCTCAGCTTGAATTGAATTAATCAAGTTATTTCACGGGGTACCATAGTTCACAAATAATTTAAATTCTACATTACCATTCACTGAATAGTACCAAAAAAATGCCCGGATATCATGAAAAGTCCTGATGCTTAACAACGGCATTTAAATGTGTGAAAGTAAGAAGATAACTTGATCTAAGTTTGATTTGTAATGTGTGGGAGCTCAGCTCAGTCAGTGCTTCACGAGCCAGAATAGAATAGAATAGAATATGGAAGAGGAAGGGAGAGAGGACGGTCCCTTGTGGAGCTCCTGTGTTGCTGACAACACTGTCTGACACAGTGTTGCAGGCACATGAACTGTGGTCTGCCAGTTGGAATCATATGCAGACTTATCCAGGACATGAGCCAGACCTTTCACATTCTTTGACTTAAGCCACTCCCAGAGACAACTTTAGAAGCATCTTATCTGAGCTAAAAGGAAAAGCCACAGCACTGAGTAGGCCAAAGTCCTATTTTCAGATAAAAGTAAATTTTGCATTTATTCTGGACATGAAGGTCCTTGAGTCTGGTGGAAGAGTGGGGAGGTGGTGAGTTGATCAAGGTTCTCTGAAGTGGAGAGCACTACAGTCAGCTGCTGCTTTTGTTCCACTGTGGTGTATCAAGTCTAAAGTTATAACGACTGTCCTCGATGAAATTCTAGGCCACATTGCCCTCCCCTCTGATGACAGGCTTTATGGAGATCCTAATATTATTTTCCATCAGGACTTGGCATATGACCACACTGCCAAAAGTACCAATAACTGTTTTTATGACCATTATATTGCTATATTTGATTGGCCTGAAAACTCACCTGACCTAAATCACATAGAGAATAAATGGGATACTGTCAAGAATAAGATGGTAGATGTCAGATCCAACAATGCAGATGACTTCTACTAAAATAGCCTGGACTTCTTTAACACCTCAGCAGAGAGACAGAGAGGTCTCCTCTAAGCAATATTGAATTGGTGCAGTAATTCATGCAAAAGGAGCCCTGACTCAATACTGAGTATAATCTAAAGTATATCAACAGAGTTTTCAGTTAGCTAACATTCATGTGTTAAAAATAATAATTTTGCAGTAGTATGGATGATTGTAATTTTTTTAAGAAACAAAGGTTGGGTCTTCATCAAATGTAAGGAATTAAAATCAAATTTTACATCATTTGTGGCAGCTCTAGTCTCCCGTTTTCAATCACTAAGACTTTTTTGTTGGCTTTTAAAGACACTTTTTATTCAAAGCCAATCCTCAGCACCGTTTGTAAATGACCCAATGTTTGTGTTTGTATAGCAGCTTGTGCCTTGATGATTGGACTTTCACTCACAGTTTACAATGAAAACGAGAAAGTGAGGTCAGAGCAGGAGCAAAAAAACCCGGCAAACTATAAATAAATGTGTGCATTCAGTGCTGAATTCCTTACATAGAGACAGGGCGACATTTTATCTGTGAAACATTGAGATGCTTGTCACTCTGCACTGAGGGACGACTTCTGATTGCTAATAATGAAGTATTATCTCCTTGAATGTCTCTCTCTGTCTTTCTCTCTGTGGTTTTCCTCTACTTGTTAATTAAATTTCAGCAGGGATTATTTGGCAGGAATACCCATTGGCTTTAAGGGTAAACAGCATGGAGGTAAAGAAAGTAGAGGGCTGATAGCTGACAGGTGCATGTGTGTGTGTGAGTGTGAGGAAGGGAGGTCATGATGAGTGACTTTAAAATAGAAATTGAGGGTCTCTTGGAGGGAACAGCAGGATTCCAGGTGCTATGCACCAAAAAGATTTACCTGGTGTGAACAAAGCTGGATTTGTTCTCAGAAGGTAACTGGCCTTCTGTGATCAAAGCAAAATTTAGTAAGTTGTGAAGATTTTAATTATGGACAGGCCTCCTGCCTTCATATACAGTCTGCGAATTATTAGATGAGGCTGCTCTGTATCATCTGTGAGGTAATGGAGCGAACAAATTACAAGCTGCTCTAAATTATAAACTTTTTTGTGCAACTTGGCGATTGAAGTAAAGAAAAAGAAGTCTTGCATATCCTTTGATGAAAGGTTAACCTTGGGAAAGTTGTCTCTTCCTTTGTTTCTGGATATCAGCCCTCTTTGACAGACATCCAGAGTGACACTCAGACTAAGACCTTTGCCCAGGGCCTTGGAGATGTGAGGCTTTAAGTCAGGTCATTATTAAAAGAAGGCCTCATCTTTCAACAGTTCACAGATACTGTTGTAATATATTAATGTGCTCAATGCAAGTTACATAAATCAAACTTGAATAGCTCTATTTACAGAACAGAACAAAAAATGCTGACTTCTGAGCCTGTATGTTTTCTAGTTTCCATATTTTGGAATGAGTGTGAGAAGTGCCTGGTCTACATGTGTATTATCACTTTGTCTGTGATAAGTACAGATATGGTTCTTCAATAACAGAGCGACACATGTAGAAAGTGGGCTCTGTTAGGTTTCTTCCCTCAAAGGTAGTTAAACTCCTCTCTAGTTTATCTCCTCGTTAGTATAGTGGTGAGTATCCCTGCGTGTCACGCGGGAGACCGGGGTTCGATTCCCCGACGGGGAGTGAAGTTTGTTTCAGGTCCCTCTTGAAAATGAGATCTAGATCTCAATGGGGTTTACCTGATTAAATAAAGAATTATTAAACTCAGTTCATTTAAGTTTTACTTATATATTCCCAAACTACAACAAATGTCCTCTCAAAGCACATTACATGACAAGCAGGTATACCCATTTTCAATCCAAATCTTGCACGTTTTGACACACTATAGTACCAACATAAAACACCTTATTGACAGCCATGCCTCCCCTTTGCCCCTTTGCTTACTTCCCTTTCTCCTCCTCACTGGTTTTTTAACAAAGTGGACTGACAAACAAATATATTTTACGTCACCTTTCACTATCCTCAGATGATATTTTCTGTAGCTCTGACTCTGGTGCCATGTTGGTTCTTCTTTCTTTTAAAGTATTAATAAAATGAAATGTTCTCATCCAACCTGTCTGATATGTCCTTTCAGCTGACCTACTGACTGCCCCTCCAGATCTGACAAATGCAGCTGCTATGTATCGTGGCCCAGTTTATGCGCTTCACGACGTGTCCGATAAAATCCCGATGACCAACTCCCCCCTCCTGGATCCACTTCCTAACTTGAAGATCAAAGTCTACAACTCATCAGGTCTGGTCACACCACCAGATGACCTCGGTGGGGACTTCACTTCAAAATTGTCTCCTAAGGTAATATTCCAAGTGCAGCCACTGACAGAGGCAGGATCTTCCATCTTAATTTGATCTTCTCTCACCCCAATGTTTTATGTTAATCTCTTTGCTATAACAGCACATAATAAAAGAGGATTTGAAAATGTAGGTATTTCAGGTCAAAGACAAAACAAACTCTGTTAGTATACATACATCTCAGTGCCCTAGTTTCTTCCCTCTGCTCTAAAAACTACATTGCAAGCACAATAGAGCCAGTTGTCCCAAACAGAGATGGAACCACTCAGATTCATCACAGGACCTGACCTGAGGCAGTACAAGAGTTAAGAGTGATGATGATCTCATTCAATCTTAAGGCCATTTTATTCTTACTATAATAGTTTTTAAACTTATCTGTATCTGTAAACGAACCTGCCTCATGAGTCACAGACCAGAGCTATTTGTTGCAGCACTCAGTGCATGTCAGGTTATAACACATCTTGGGCCTTTTTCTTCCTCAACATTTATTGTAATTCTTACTATTGTCCTTGGACAAGTGTATGAAATGAAACTTTGTTGTTCTTCTGTACAATGGCAGTAAAGGCATTTTGATTCTGATTCTGTTTTATCCCTAGGTTACTCATTCCCTGTTGGATAACAGTGACAGTCTAAACATTCGCAGCCAGAGTTTAGCCCGGACAAGAGATCCCTCCTGCACTGCTCACGGATCCTTCAGTAGTCAGGGAGGACACCTCATCGTGCCCAACTCAGGTTAATGTTGTTCAAGCACAGCTCAGTGCTAAGCATTGATTTTATGTTCTGTCCTTTAAATTTTCATGTCATTTACCAAGATTTAAAGATTCTGGATTTTATTTAGGCCTTTTAAATAATAATAATATATTAAATTATCTGCGACCACTGAGAAAAATAAAGTAAATATTTTTCAACAAGAAATTATGATGTGTATCAACACATCAATATATATCGAAAAGTCAGTTTATCCTTTATGTATTTATTTAAAAAATAAATTTAAAATGATCAGAGTGACAAAATGGAAACTGGTGGTGCATTCAATAATTCAGTTGTGCGTCTGTAAATTAAAAACTGTAAGGAAACTTATTTTTGCCTTTGTCTGTGTTGCCCTACTTATACGCCCTTATTCAGGTGTAAGTTTGTTGGTGCCAGCAGGCGCCGTCCCACCAGGCAGAGTGTATGAGATGCATGTGACTGTGCACAGAAAGGACAGCGTAAGGTAAGTTTAGCATTGCTCTTTAAGTTTGAACAAGAAACCTTCTTTCTTATATCAAATTTTGCACCTTCTTTGTTAAATATTTATATCTTCCCTGGATTTTATTCTTAGAGAGTACTTTCTACTACACCATGTTCTAAATTATTATGCAAATTGGATTTAAGTGTCATAAAGATTACATTTTTTGTTGTGCTATTAAATTTATAGATGGTATTGTGTGTCAGGGCTCTTTGAATCACTATAATTAATGAATTAATGGGTTAATTAGTTAATTAATTATTAATGGGTTGATTAGTTTGTCTGGTGAGCTCAATTAAAGGAAATCTACTTAAGAAGGATGTTCCACATTATTAAGCAGGCCACAGGTTTCAAGCAATATGGGAAAGAGAAAGGATCTCTCTGCTGACGAAAATCATCAGATAGTGTAGTGCCGTATGACAAGGTATGAAAACATTAGATATTTCATGAAAACTGAAGCGTTATCGTACTGTGAGGAGATTTGTGGCTGATTCAGAACAAAGATGGATTTGTACAGATAAAGGCATAATGAGGAAGGTTTCTGTTAGACAAATTCATCGGATTAAGAGAGCAGCTGTTAAAATGCCCTTACAAAGCAGCAAACAGTTATTTGATGCTGCTGGTGCCTCTGGAACCTCAAGGTGGAAGATCCTCTAGAGGTTTGCGGGCCATGAACCTACTATTCAGCCCCTAACCACAGCTCACAAGCAGAAATGGTCGCAGTGGACCCAGCCGTACATGAAGATTAATTTTCAAACAGATTTGTTCACTGATGACTGCTGTGCAACCCGGATGGTCCAGATGGACGCAGTAGTGGATTGGTGGTGGACGGCCACCACGTCCCAACACGGCGTGGCGTCAGCAAGGAGGTGGTGGAGTCATTTTTTGGGCTGAAATCATGGAGAAAGAATCATTGGTCGGCCCCTTCAGAGTCCCTGAAGGTGTGAAAATGACCTCAGCAAAGTATATGGACTTTCTGACTGATCACTTTCTTTCATGGTTCTAAAAGAAGAGCCGTACCTTCAGTAGCAAAATCATCTTCATGCATGACAATGCACCATCTCATGCTGTAAAGGAATACCACTGTGTCATTGGCTGCTATGGGGATAAAAGGGGAGAAACTCATGGTGTGGTCACCATCCTCCTCTGACCTCAACCCTATTGAGAACCTTTGGAGTTTCCTCAAGCAGAAGATCTGAGGGTGGAATGCAGTTCATATCAAACCAGCAGCTCTGGGAAGATATTCTGACATCCTGCAAAGAAATTCAAGCAGAAATTATCCACAAACTCAAGTTCAATGGATGCAAGAATTGTGCAGGTGATATCAAAGAAGGTTCTATGTTAACATGTAACTCTGTCTGTTAAGATGTTTTTGACTGAAATAGCTTTTGATTTTAGTACATGTGACTTAATGCTGCACATTCAAAGAATGACTGTTTGCAGTTCTTTATAATCCATAAAATGTTTAGAAAATCTGCTGTGCATAATGATTTGGAACAGTGCATTTTGAGTTTTTTTATTTTTGATAAAGATACTTTTCTCATGGGGAGATTTGTTCAGTAAAATTTGATTTATACTGTAATAGTTCATGACTTGAAAATTATACTGACTATCATTTGCAATGACCATTTAAGAAAATCTGAGAAAATACCACTTGCACAATTATTTGGAACATGGTGTATTTCTCCCTTTCATACATGCTACGTGTGTGTGTTGCTTGTATTGACGTTTTCTCCAAGGTAGCATGAATTAAGGAGACAAAAAACATGTCATGTGTTAAGTTATGATGTTATTTGTAATAGCAGTATGTTTACATATAGTACACCCTGTTGTAATTTATTCAGCAAACTTCATCTGATACCATCAAACAGCTGCTAATTCCATCTGTGAAATTAAGATCAGCATATTTGACACATTAATAATTAACTAGTTGGTATCATATTCTGTATTTTAATTCATTGAAATAATCCTTATTAGCATTTTCTTAAATTTAAAGCCAATTCTATGGTTAAATGTGAGGCACTTCACATTCAGTGTTTCCAAATATGTGAATCTTAAACTGACTACAGTGCAACCGATTTGCATTTGTTTCATGTGGTGTTTTGGGCCCAAAAGCAAACATGTGGCTTTTAAAAGTAAACACTGCAATATCTGTTTTTGCACATTAAATAAGATTAGTGGCTAGTTTGGGTATTACTGTAATCCTACTACTTGTACTATAATCCTTTTATTCTTAAATCATGTACATGTTGGAGTTTGAACCCTTTGTAGTGTACAAGAGACAAGTGAGAACATTTTAATATTATTACTTTAATCTTTGGAAAACTGACTGCACACGTTGGTTGCACTGCAGACTTATATAAAAATTGAGACATGCTGTCAATAATTGTTTGCGCAAGTGAACCTTTTAAAGATTCTGTAAAACTGTAAGACACGTACTCTGAGCCATCTACTCCGTTCCAGTGCATTTCTTAATCAATGTCGATCGATGATAATTACAACCTTTGTTACTTGCTGTAGTGTTTCTAAGAGTCAAACGTCTCCTGTGTCCTCTGTCTTCATCTCACTCAATTACTGGCAAGCAAACTCACAAGGCCAGCTTCATTGACGTACTGCAGCAATAAATTGGAAAGCTAGAATTTTGTGCTTTACTTTATTATAGCATAAGGGATTAGTTCTGCTGCTCACACAAACACACACCCACACATTTATTTTGACTGATAATAATGTTAACAACATAATACAAAATTATAAAAACAATATCTTGAAGTGGTCCAGCTTCACTTGGAGCTGGACCACTTGCTTCTAGTAGAGAGAATGGGGCTAAAAATCAAAGTAATGGGAAAGAGGCCTTCCAACCTAATAATCTCATTATCGAAGAAAAATAGTCAAAATACCAGTGGGAAAATGGAAAAAAATATATTCCCTAACCCAAAACTTGGAAAAAACCTTCCCCTGGTTAGAAATTATTCGAAAACTCTTATTTGCTGTAATGCCAACTAAGGAGTTTACATTGATTATTGAGAAAAGTATAAATATTTTAACAATAAAATATACAATAAATGCACATACCTTTAATAAATTAACACTCCTTTTAAATAGTTTATTATATTTTAAGAGATGACCATGTTACTTGTCAAAACCAAACTTCTTAGTTGAATGAAAATGTATTTAAATCTTATTATACAAAAGGAATGGGTAATTTTGCACTTATTTATAAGTAAAAGTGAAAATAACTAGGGGATAGAATCAAAGACTGTAGCTGCAATCAAAAGGCAAGAAGGTTTAACTCTAGCTTTCATTTTCCCTCCTCACTTGAACGTTTCAGGAGTCAATATTGAGATAGATCGGCTGAATCAATATTACTGATAAGAAGTAGGAGCCCATGAAAACAAATAAATACACATTTGATCTCTGACCTGTAAATGTGGTATATTCTGAAGCTTGTGGGTTAAAAATTACCCTAATTTGTTATTTACAAGAATTATGTTTTAGTTAAAGTGTATAGATTACAGTAGGCTTTTAAATAATGAAAACTAATGGAATCCAATATACTTAGCCTGACATTTTTAGCAAAAGTTGACAATAGTAGACACCTATTCTGTTTCTGTACTGTAACATAAAAGCCATTAGTCACTAAGTGCTTGAGGTTTCAATGCCCAGTTGTGCCATAAAAGGCAGAGAGAGACGACGATCATTTTCTTTCTGTCTTAACTGGAAAGTACTGACTCCAGCTGGGGCTGACGGTGCTGTTCTTTCTCCCAATGAATCTCTGATGCTCTGATTTCTGTTTTTTGATTCATGCATCACACTTATTTTGTTATATTTTCTGTTGGAATGACGCTTACTAATCCTGTTCAATTAATTTCTTTCCAATCTCTTTTATTTATGTTGGTAAAAAAGAAAAAAAAAACTTTTTTTTTCTTTAAATAGTTGTTTTTAGACTTGTATGCTAATAAATTATGAGATATTTGACTATTGGGTAAAAAGTAAATTATTCTGTGACGTTTATGTTGTAACCTACAGATAAGTTCCTATACAGTGAACCCTCATTTTTCGCGGGGGTTGCGTTCCGAAAAGAACCCGTAATAGGCGAAATCCGTGAAGTAGTTACCTTTATTTTCTTTACAATTATTATACAGCATAATTAAATACTCTACATTGAAACCAAAGACCAAAGCCTGTTTTCAAGCCTAAGCATTTTTTTTAACAAACAGAACTGTTTCTTACAAATAGCTCCAGTAAAATAATAATTTAATCATCAATACGAAGTACAGTAGGACATGTTATGTTTAGTGTTATTATTAGTCGAAATACGCCACCTTGTGGTCACTTCAAGTTATTGTTTAAGTTAATAGTAGAAGAAGAATATAGACAGGAAGTGCTTTGCCCAGAATCAATGGCCGCTCCACGCTCCTCCTAGTTCTTTCTTGGTGTTTGTTAAAGCATTGTCTTTTCACAAAAAAGGAAGGAGAAGAAAATTACTGAAGTAAACTTTATTAACCAGTCATCGCCGTCAGGATTTTCTTCATCTTTCAAGATTGTTTAGCTGTTTGGATAGCTAGTGGGAGTATCTAGTGAGGCCAAGAACAGTGAAAAGACAGCACCACGGCAAGCATCAAAGCTAAAGAACCTATCACGTGGAGCTTCAGCCAGCGCAAAGAGCCAAGTAAAGTGCATTCAGACATCATAAGCCACAAAATGTCTGAAACCAAATCCCAAAGGTCTCAAAATAAGTCAGTACACTCTCTAAAGTCATCAAAAGCAAGTTCTACGGCTAGTATTGAGTTACTAAGAGCTAAAGCAAAAGCCGAAGCTGCTCAAGCAAGAGCTACGTATGCAAAGAAAGAAATAGAAATCAAAGTAGAGCAGGCACGTCTACAAGCAACCCTTGATGCACTTAGAGCAGAGCAAGAACAAGAAGCTGCAGCTGCAGAAGCAAATTCATTAGAAGCAGGACTACTACAATTGGGCTTTGAAACACGCAGCGTAACACACGGGTCATGTCTTACAGAAAATAAAGCGACACGCACAGCCCAGTATGTTTTAGATCAAGCAAATCTCACTGCAGCAGAGTCACCTGCCCCTGTTCGAACTGAAATAAATAATCCAGGACTCCCGTTGCAACCCTTCGTTGTAAAACAAAAAATGAACTACGCAGCTCCTGAAAGCGAAGTTTGTGAAACCCAGTCTGCCAGTTTCAAGCAGCTTGCTCCTGTTACACCGGTGTTACCCAAAATGAACCATGCACACAATAGCCATGTCGAGACCCAGCCAACTTATGATCTGGCCAAGTATCTAGCCCGCAGCCAGCTCGTTACTACAGGCCTCACAAGCTTCGATGACCAACCCATGAACTACTGGGCATGGAAATCATCTTTCAAAACCGCTATAGCAGGTTTGGACCTTTCTGCAGGAGAGGAACTAGATCTGCTTGTACGTTACCTCGGTAAGAACTCATCGAGACAAGTCAAACAAATGAAAGCTGTCAACATTAGATGTCCTGAAGCTGGTTTGGCCATGGCCTGGGACAGGCTCGAAGAAGTCTATGGCTCTCCAGAAGCTGTAGAACAAGCACTCTTTCAAAGGGTAGAGAGCTTCCCCAAAATCACCCCCAGAGAGCCTTTCAAACTCCGAGACTTAGCTGACCTAATGTTGGAGCTTGAAGCGGCTAAGCTTGATGGGTATTTACCAGGCTTGTCTTACTTGGACACATCCAGGGGAATTCAACCAATAGTTGACAAGTTACCTTACAATTTGCAAGAGAAGTGGATGTCATACGGCTCAAAGTATAAACGTGATCACGGCGTCAGTTTTCCGCCTTTCACTGTGTTTGCTAACTTCATTCGCACTGAGGCCAAAACGCGAACCGACCCAAGCTTCACCCTCCACAGCTCAAACCAGTTACCTGAGAGAAAACAAATGCCGGAAAGGTTTTCCAAAGTGCCCATATCTGTCCACAAAACTCAAGTACAAGACAAAACAGAAAATAAAGAAAAAATCACAAGTACAGTAAGTCCCAACAAACAGTGTCCAATACACAACAAACCTCACGCGTTAAAACGCTGCAGAGGATTCAGAGAGAAACCTTTAGAAGAACGAAAGCAGATAATCAAAAGGTTTAACATCTGTTTTCGCTGCTGCTCATCTACAGATCACCTCGCCAAGAACTGTACAGCAGACATCACTTGCACGGAGTGTGACAGCAATAATCACATTTCTGCCTTCCATCCAGGTCCAGCACCGCAGGAATCTAAAACGCCGCCTCCCCCACAGTACGGCGGGGAGAGCAGCAAAGCGGATGTCCAAGAAGTCACCTCTCGGTGCACTGAGGTGTGTGGAGAAGGGGTGAGCGCCAGAGAATGTTCCAAAATCATACTCGTCAATGTGTATCCTGCTGGCCACAAGGAACAAACAAAGAGAATGTACGCAATCTTGGACGAACAGAGCAACCGTTCTCTTGCACGTTCACAGTTCTTCGAGTTGTTTCGGATCCAAGGAGCAAGATACCCCTACACATTGAAGACGTGTGCAGGGCTCACAGGAGTTTCAGGAAGAAGAGCTGGTGGCTTCATGGTGGAGTCAATAAACGAACAGTTAAGCCTTCCTTTGCCAACACTCCTCGAATGTAATGACATTCCCAACAACCGCTCGGAGATACCTACCCCACAAGCTGCATCCCACCACACTCATCTGCATCGGATCGCGGACAAGATCCCACCATTGGACTCTGACGCTGACATACTGCTACTGCTGGGCAGAGATGTATTGAGAGTTCATAAAGTCAGAGAGCAAGTAAACGGCCCAGGTGACTCCCCATTTGCTCAGAAACTGGATCTGGGATGGGTCGTGGTTGGTGACGTCTGCCTAGATGGTGCACACAGACCCACACAAGTAAGCAGCTACAAGACTTTCGTTCTGGAGAATGGTCGTGCGAGTTATCTTCAACCATGTAACAGTCAGATGACTGTCAAAGAAACATTCACAGAAACACCTGAGCTTTCTCACGGCCTCAGAAGCTTCCAAGCATCAGGATGTAATGTGGACAAGATTGGTCAACAAGTTTTCGCTCACACACCTGACGATCACAAATTTGCACCATCAGTTGAGGACATGCGGTTCCTCCAAATAATGGACTCTGAGTTCTACCAGGACAGTGACAACAGCTGGGTTGGTCCACTGCCCTTTCGGTCGCCACGACAACGTCTACCCAACAACAGACAGCTGGCTTACGATCGTCTCATGTCACTCAGGCGCTCTCTAAGAAAGCGGCCTGAAATGAAAGCACATTTTCTGGAGTTCATGGAGAACATGCTCGCTAGAGGTCATGCAGAAGTCGCACCGTCTCTAGTCCACAATCAGGAATGCTGGTACTTACCTTTGTTTGGGGTTTACCATCCCAAGAAACCCACAAAGATCAGAGTTGTGTTTGACTCAAGCGCCCCCTATGAAGGAGTCTCTCTCAATGACGTGCTACTCACTGGCCCTGACCTTAACAACAGTCTGGTCGGAGTGCTCATGAGGTTCAGAAAAGAACAAGTAGCCGTAACCGCTGACATCGAACACATGTTTCACTGTTTTGTTGTTAAAGAGAGCCACAGAGACTTTCTCCGCTTTTTGTGGTACAAAGATAACAACATGTCCTGCGAGGTAATTGAGTACCGCATGCGCGTGCACATCTTCGGGAACAGTCCCTCCCCCTCTGTCGCTATATACGGCCTCAAGAAAGCGGCAACGACTGGTGAAACAGAGTTCGGGACCGACGCGCGCAGGTTCATAGAGCGAGATTTCTATGTTGACGATGCCCTCAAGTCATTCCCCACTGAGCAAGAAGCAGTTCATGTTCTAAAACAAACACAGCAGGCTCTCGCTTGTTCAAATCTCAGACTACATAAAGTCACCTCAAACCGCCAAGCTGTTCTGGAAGCCTTTCCACCAGGAGACAGAGCTAAAGAGGTCGAAAACTTGGATCTGTGTGCACCAGATCTCCCAGTCCAGCGGAGCTTAGGACTGTTGTGGAATGTTGGCCTTGACACTTTCACATTCAAAGTCGACGAGGATCAAAAGCCGTTCACTCGTAGAGGTGTCCTCTCTACGGTCAATAGCCTCTACGACCCTCTCGGGTTCCTCGCCCCCATCACAATCCAAGGCAGGCAAATACTCAGAGAGCTAACCAGTTTGACGGACGACTGGGACGCACCTCTTCCCGACGATACAAAGGCAGAGTGGTGCAAGTGGAAGGACTCTCTCCAAGATCTGCAAGGTCTGCAAATACAGCGTCCTTACACCTCTCTCTCTACAACTAACGCCCAAAAAAGAGAACTCTACATATTTGCTGATGCGTCTGTGAAAGCTATTGCAGCCGTTGCATATATCAAAGTCTCAACGTCAGAAAGCACAGAAACTGGATTTGTGTTTGGAAAGACCAAGTTGGCTCCTCAATCGGGCCTCACGATTCCGAGACTCGAGCTATGTGCCGCAGTGCTCGCAGTTGAAGTTGCAGAGTTGATAGTAGCAGAAATGGACATTTCATTTGACAACATTGAGTACTATACGGACAGCAAAGTTGTGCTAGGGTACATATACAACCAGACCCGAAGGTTCTATGTGTACGTGCATAACCGAGTCCAACGCATACTCCAGTCGGCACGCCCTCACCAATGGAAGTACGTTCCATCTGAGCTCAACCCAGCAGACCACGGGTCTCGTTCTGTTACAGCAGCCCAACTGAGCAACACAACATGGTTGGAAGGACCGGCCTTCCTCCTCAAGCCTTCACTACAGGTACCTCCTTTTGAAAACTACAACCTTGTCGATCCTGTTGCTGATATAGAAGTGCGCCCCCTTGTGACAACAAATCTGACTCGTGTCACAAAACCAGCAATCACTCCAACATGTTTTGAAAGGTTCTCAAACTACAGCGCTCTCATTAGAGCAATAGCCCAGTTGATTCATGTCGTTCGCTCATTCAATCACTCCAACCAAGCATCCAGCTGCCACGGCTGGCACCTTTGTCGACCTACAGAAGAAGAAATGGGAAAGGCAAAGATTTGTGTCATAAAGAGTGTTCAAAGTGAGTACTACAAAGAGGAGTTAAAATGCATATCAGAAGAGTCAAAGATTCCCCTCTCAAGCAGTCTTTGGAAGCTGCATCCCATATTGGACAATGATGGACTCTTAAGAGTTGGGGGCCGAATCGCACATGCTGAACTGGGTATCGACACCACTTGGGTACCCTCCTGATACGCTATTACCATGGATCCGTGAAACATCAGGGGAGGCATTTCACCGAAGGAGCGATAAGAGCTGCAGGATTCTGGCTGGTGGGAGCCAAACGAAGCATTAGCACCGCTCTTTTCAAGTGTGTCACATGCAGGAAGTTACGAGGAAAAGCTGAATGTCAACAGATGGGTTTTTGCCTCCTGAACGGATGATGGTCGCACCTCCATTCACATACGTGGGTGTGGATGTGTTTGGGCCGTGGGAGGTTTCCACCGGTCGCACAAGAGGGGGTCAAGCTAATTCCAAAAGGTGGGCTGTCATGTTTTCCTGCATGTCTACGAGAGCAGTACATATCGAGTTAATCGAAACAATGAGCACGGACAGTTTCATAAACGCTCTGAGGCGGTTTTTTGCAATCAGAGGCCCGGCAAAACAAATCAGGTCTGATTGCGGCACAAATTTAATCGGCGCCTCTCACGACCTGAAAATGAGTGAGACGGATCTCTCCATCAAAGATGTCGAAGGCTACTTGAACAAACAAAACTGCTCATGGATCTTCAATCCTCCGCACGCACCACATATGGGTGGTGCTTGGGAGCGAATGATCGGGATTGCCAAGCGCATCCTCAACTCCATGTTTCAAGATTGTAAAAGAGCAATCCTGACCCACGAACTGCTGTCTACGTTTATGGCTGAAGTCTGTGCCATCATGAATGCTCGTCCTCTCGTTCCCGTGTCTACCGACCCTGAGTCACCTCTTATCCTCACGCCGTCGATCCTGCTCACCATGAAAACAGGATGTGCGCCTCCACCTCCTGGAAACTTTGGAAATGGGATACTTCTGAAAGAACAATGGAAAAGGGTTCAAAGTCTCGCTGATATCTTTTGGTCGAAATGGAGACGCGAGTATCTTCACACTCTGCAGTTGCGCCACAAATGGCAGGATAAGAAACAAAGCCTCAAGGAAGGAGACATCGTTCTGCTCAAGGACTCTCAGGCCAAAAGGAACGAGTGGCCCATGTCCATTATCTCCAAGACCATCCCAGGGGAGGACGGACTTGTCAGGAAAGTTGAAGTAACTACTTCTCATGCGGGAACAAAGAAGACCTTTTCACGCCCTGTGACCGAAGTGGTTCTGCTTTTGTCTTCCGAGCACTTCGGTGTCTGTTAATTTGAATGTGGGATAGTATTCTCCCAGGCGGGGAGTGTTATGTTTAGTGTTATTATTAGTCGAAATACGCCACCTTGTGGTCACTTCAAGTTATTGTTTAAGTTAATAGTAGAAGAAGAATATAGACAGGAAGTGCTTTGCCCAGAATCAATGGCCGCTCCACGCTCCTCCTAGTTCTTTCTTGGTGTTTGTTAAAGCATTGTCTTTTCACAAAAAAGGAAGGAGAAGAAAATTACTGAAGTAAACTTTATTAACCAGTCATCGCCGTCAGGATTTTCTTCATCTTTCAAGATTGTTTAGCTGTTTGGATAGCTAGTGGGAGTATCTAGTGAGGCCAAGAACAGGACAAATTGTGACTCGCGTATTTCACTGTTCCTCTGACTGTGACGCTGCGGCCTGACTCCTGCTCTCTAGTGTCTTTTTCTTCTGAAGCCTGTGGTGCAGGTGTGTTTTTTCGGGAGAAGAACATAGTTATCGGTAGTTGTTGTCGCTTTATTTTCTTCTGGGCAAAAATATTTGCCAAAATTTGCCAAGCTGTATTACGTATATTTAAATACCGTAACGTTATTGGCACACAGGTAGAGAAGAAGCGTGGAGACTGTTTAGCCAATCAGGACGCAGAACACAATGCACTGTGAAAAAAAAAACTGCACGAAAAACTCTGCGAAGCAGCGAGGCCGTGAAAGGTGAACCGCGTTATAGCGAGGGTTCACTGTATAATATATACCTTCACAGATTCTCACAGAAAAGATGCCATATTGCCACATTGACTGATTTTTGAAAAAAAAAAAACTCTTTCCTTTCAAGGATGCCTGAATGTTTGAGTGTAAAAATCTTTATACATACAGCAGAGATCAGAATACTGTGTGCTGTGACAGATGTGTGCTTTAATTTATTTCAGTAAATAAGAATGTTTCTGTACCAATTTGTTTCAAATGTTAATATATTGCCAGCGTTTATTTCTGTTAATGTTACAGCTAATGAAAAGTCTGATCATTAGAATAAGACCTGTAAAATAAAATTTTAGAAGCAGTATTGCAGTCTTATGCCCTCCACAATCATGTGTTGCCTAAGAATGTTGACATAGGTAAACAGTCTTTGAGACCTTCCACAACAGGAATGAGAGTCCTTTAACCAATTATATTAATAGAAGGTTGGGTGGAAGGAAAAAATATAATACAGCCTTGAGATGAATGTGAAGCAAAGCCCAGTCAAGAATTTGGGTAAAGATTTACAAGGCACAGCCATAGCCATAACAGGGCTGTGTGTGATTGTTTTGACATGCTATCACACACAATGCTAAGCATGTCACATTGCATGTGTTGCTTCCCTTTAAGATTAAATTGATTTAATTGATTTAAATTGAATTAAATTGATTCTTGAATTTAATTTGAAAATCAATGCAACAATCTGGTTAAAGCTTGGAGAGGGTAAGCTTCCAAGCTGCTTGGGGTCCAGTATGAAGTTTTCACTGGTAGTGTTGATTTGGGGAGCCATCTCATTGGTTGTTTTTATTCTACTGTGTTAAATGTAATTCTAAGTCAGAGCAACTTTCTTTGAGAGAGCCTCGAGCACTATAAACAGAAACAAGTGGAGGAGGCTTGTGAGACCATTGAGGATTTATTCCACTTTAAATTGTCCTGGAAGACATTCTGGGGTTTTGTGTGATTCATAAATCCCCAGATCTAATCCACTATTAAGCTTGTCTCTCTAGCTGATTTATTCTGATTTCCTTTTCTAGCTGGAAATGGTACCTGCCCATTATTCAAATTGTACCAATACTTGGCTTAATAACCATGATGTCACTAAGGTAGAGTGGCCAGAAAAGTCCCCTGACATTAACCCTGTGGAGAAACTATTGAGTATTGTCAAGAGGAAGATAAAAAAAAACTCAAGACACAACGTGAAGTTTGCAATAAAAGCACCCTGGTTTTCCTTAAGACGTGAACAACGATGTAATAATTCATGCAAAAAGAGTCCTGACCAATTACTGAGTGCATACAGTGTTAAGTATATGGACAGATTTTTCAGCAGGCCAATGATTCTTTATAAAACTACTTTTTGTCATGTAACATTTGTTATATTCAAATGTTCAGAGAAAATTAATTTAGTTTTACAATTGAATTAAGCCATAATTGTTTAAATGAACAGAAATAAATACCAAAATACATTCACTCTGTGCCCAATGTTTTACATTTTGAATTAAAATATTGATATGAAGCTTTTAGAGAAATTTTAATAATTATGCTTTAACTGTAGATATAAAAAATTTTACAGGGTAGTTGTACGTGAAAAGGCTGCAGCTGCAAATTTAAAGACAGTGGTATTCATTCTTCTTCAGATGTACTCATTCATTAATAGTGAAACCTACTATTTCCTGGTTGGTAGGAGATAATTTAAATTGATTACATTTTGCCAGGAAAAGTTGTTTTTAAGCTTCACCTTTATTTTCATAGGTCACTTTTTGAATTGTGTGGAATCACATCATAGACATATGAACAACCGTGACACATTTTTTGCTTTCCATCTTTACAGTAACTGTTGTGCCACATACAGGCTGTTGGATGTCTTCTCTCTTCAGTCATTTCACCTAAGTGTTATCTGTCACTCCCAGACCCCTGGTTGAAGACATCCAGACAGTTCTCAGCCCAGTGGTGAGTTGTGGACCCCCAGGAGTCCTGCTGACTAGACCAGTGATCCTCACCATCCACCACTGCGCAGACAATGTCCACGAAGACTGGCTCATACAGCTCAAGAACCAGCTGCCCATGGGAGAATGGGAGGTGGGTGTTCAACACTGTGTGTTGTTTGCTTGTGTGCACTTTGAATATTGAAATTCTGTTACAGAGCTTTTATCACAGAGGTTTCATCTTGTGTGCAGATGGTTTATTTAATTCAATTTAATGTAGATATTTCTAGGTGGATGTGCCAATGCAATGAAATACTGCACAAAACAGAGAGTCTGTTGATGTATTATAAATAATTACACAGCTGAACCAGTCCTATGACAAATTATTAATATGTGGTCATGAATACACACAGTTTATACACACAGACATGCACACTTAGAAGAATAAGCTGAATTACACAGATATGGTGTGTATCCGGTGAGGAAGGGAGAAGAAAACGAAGAAAGGAAGAGGAAATGCAGTAAACAGAAAGTGCCTACAGGCTAGTAGACAAGCAGGGGGTTGAAGACTCCTATCAGAGGCAATTTGTTATGCTCCTGCTATCCTCCTCTTCTCTCATCTCACTTCTTATGTGTCTATTCCTCCTTTTTCCTGTTCCCTTCTTCTTTCTTCTTCACATGTCTCTCAGCATGAAGCCTCTACCTCAGCAATCTATTTCTTATGTGTGAGAGTGAGACTGCATGAGTGCGTGCGTGCACGTGTGTGTCTGTCCTTGTGTGTGGGTGTGGGTGATAAGGCTGTCTTGCAGCATCGCTGTGTCAACAAGGCCCCCGTATGCTGTCTTCTGTTGCTTATCACAGCTCAACACAATGTCTCTGCACAATTAGCCATGCATAAGATTCGGTGCGCGTGCGTCTTTGTGTGTGCATGTATGAGAGGGGAACGCGCAGAAGAGGTTTCAGAGCAGACTGAATAAAGATGAGAAAACTGAAAGTGGAATTTCATCATGAAGTCGATTTGTGTTTTTTTTTTCTCTCATTGCTGTAGAACATTCATTTCCCATCAGAAAGTTTTCCCCAAAACAGGCCGAGGGAGGTAATTGAATTCCCCTCATATCAGGAGGAGCAGCCACGGTTGTGATTACCAGTAATAACAGATTCAGACCATATTGCTTCCCTACCTCTCTGTATTGATTTAGCTTGTCTGTAGGAACAGAACTCCACATGAACTGCAAATCGAAGCGCAGTGTTTTTATCACATGTGAGCATGTAGGATGCATTGATTCCACAGTGCGCTGGTGTCTGCAGGCATGGACTCATGATTTCACTCACACAACTAAAGATGCAGCTACCAGACTAAAAGGAACTCAGTGAGAACTCAGTGCACCAATATTACCCCTAACTATTTAACTACAACAGAAAGCTCATATTTACAGTGCCATGCAAAAAGTAATCTGATTCCTTAAATTTTTCCATTTTGTAATGCTATGGTCATAAAGTTAATGATGTCAATATAATTTGTTTCCCCCTAAGAAACATCACATTATTACTAAATAATGTGATGCCTGTAAAGAACCTACATCCCAAACACAGTCAATATCACAATAAAATTGCGGTCCCCCTTTTCAGTCCCCCTTACTCTGGTAACATTAAAACAAAACTCTGACAGTGTGTTCACACCAAACTCATTACGCGTGTCAAAAACGCGTTCAACGCTTCAAGTTCAACACGTGTATGAATACAGACGCTAGACATTTTGCTCTACACCTAGCATCTCACGCATCAGGCCCATCTGGTTTACATTCAAAGTCTATGTGGAGGTCAAGGATGCGTCAGAATCGCTCTTGCCATTGTTTTCTGTTGTTTGCCTATTTGTCAGACGCGTCAGAAGCGCTTGACGCTAGCTGTGCGAAGCGCACCGTGACGCGCCTGCACACAGACTGTGAACGTAAACCAGGTGCACCTGCCACGCGAAACGCATGTGGTGTGAATGCACCACGAGCCTTCAGCAATAGTTATGTACTAACAACTGTACAGCCGTTCTGCAAGGCTTTGGAGTTTTGTTATCAATCTCTTTGAACATCTCACAGTGGACTCCACAATCCATTGTTCAATAATTTAGCACAACTAAACCTGTAACACAACTGATTGTAGGTTTTGTCAGACATTTCTGTCCACTTAAACTGAGGCCGTGATCTGAAAGGCTGCTTTTCTGATGCAGCCTGATTTCTGATTGGCAAGACCAATGGGCAGTATTTCACAAGCCATTGGGGAGATAATAAATGTGTGGTAGAAGATCAGATGAAATCAAAAACGTTTTGGTTTCAACGCAACATGGTCTATGGCAAAAACCTAACAATGCAAATAAAACCCACGGTGAAGATTAATGGGTGTAGCATTATGTGGTAGGAATGTTTGTCTTCAGGACAAACAATTAAGCTGCTCAAAGTTGAAAAATGTTATATGGGGACTAATTACACAAAAATGCAAGAAGAAAACCTTTTAGGGACTGCAAGAGATTTGAGACTTAGGTAGATGTTCAACTGTAAGTAGGGCAGTGACTCTAAATATGCAGCCAGGGCTACTGCAAAATGGTTTGGATCAAAATATATACATTTGTTAGATGTCTAACTAGTGCTTTGAGCTAAATGCCATTGGGGATTTGTAGAAAAAGTATATTCACATATGTTCTCTTTATAGCATAGCTAAATTTTAGGTACCGGTATTTTTCCAAAGAAGAATGCAAATGAATGATTTCTTTTCCTGGGTAGACATGCCCAGGAAAAAAATGAAGTATATCATTCTCATCCACTTAACAAGAATATTTTATCTTGTGTTGGTATATCAACACAAGATATACAAATGCCACAACATACTATCTATATCCCCACAGTTTGGGATATAGAGAAAACGGCATTAAATAGGTTGTTGCTCTATTAGCAAACTTGTGTACTTGGAAACCCTTACTGTTCCTTCACTGGTATAGAACCTGGTATTTTTATAGTAAGCACTAAATGTAGTGTGGGATTGAGTGAATGATGAGTTTATTGGGGTTGATGTTTCCAAAACAGATTTGAGCAATATATTGATCTTGTTTTGCCAGAAACAAATTCCCAGTTTGTGTCATCTTAGACATAAATTAAGCATGACAATTTTAAAGAATAATGTGATTTTTTTTGTGTGGTCTCCACAGGATGTGGTTGTGGTGGGAGAGGAAAACTTTACCACCCCCTGTTATGTGCAGATGGATTTGGAGGCATGTCACATTTTGACAGAGACACTGGGGACGTACTGCCTGGTGGGCCAGTCAATAGGCAAAGCAGCTGCTAAGAGGCTCAAACTGGCAGTTTTTGGGCCCGTCTCATGCACAACTTTGGACTATCACATCAGGATTTATTGTTTGGACGACACTCAGGACGCACTTAAGGTAATGTGTTAAAACTCTATGTACTCAAAGTTCAGTTTCTTTAAAAAATACTTGATACTGAAGGTATTATTGAAGCACAAACATTTGCCAAGTGTTTTAAATGCTGCAAAGCAGTAAAGAGTTCTTCTTTTTTTACCAATCATATTAATATTCCTCTCTTAGGATTTGCATTTGAAATGAGCTGTATTAGAGCTAAAACAAAATGGATTGCATAAAGTCATGAACAGAAGCATCTTCACCCCTCGTCTTGTGGAGATGTGCCGAGAAGCAGTAAACAAAACAGGTCAAGCAATGTCAAAAGAGAGATGCATTAGAAATTTAAACAAATTCAAAGCACCGGAGGGGCCATCTGATACCGGAGATTAACATTGGTAATTTATTCGTGCAGTGATAAGTCAAGTGTCACTGTGGCAAACAGCCATGCACATAATCGCGTAAACATCAACACACACTCAGTCTTACCAGTTCAAGCAAACAGTTGTAACTTGAAAACCAAGTTCAAAGGTGGACTTTTAATGATGAAAAGTTTGCGTGGGTTAGCTGAAGTTTGAGAGCCGACTAAGTGAAGTTTGTCTGAGGTTGATCAGAGAAAAGAAAGGAGGCATCAAAGCTGTTCTTGCAAACATATATCTTAGTGTTTGTGGGCCTTCATTTGATTATTTTTCCTGCAGTTCAACAGCCTTTAAATGTTTCCTTTTCTGCATGTACGTTTATACACCTTAAAGTGTCTGAAAGGTTCTCTTATAGGAGTTGCATAGATGGTTTACATTTCTAATGGAAGTTTGGTTGATTCTTTTCTTCTCAATACAGACTTCTTAATCACATTAAATTGATCAAATTCTCACTGAAGAAATAAAACAACTAATGCACAGCTTTATATTTTATGCTGATTTGTTGCCATAGTTCCACAATTCGTTCAAACAGTGATAGCAAAGGAGTTTGAAAATGACAATTATTTATGACTTCCTTTACTTTTCATTACAAGAAATGTGTGCAATTTAAAAATGAAGAGAAGACTTGTGGGTAGAGGACACTTCCCACTAGTTTTGTTCATTTAAACATTTTATAATATACTTTAAACATCACTTCAAATGATAAATAACTGATAAAACATATTTTGTGCCACAAACTGGAAGTGCAAATCAGCGCAGCACTGAGACTGTCTTCATTCTGCATGCAGACCTCAGGCTGCAGCAGACACTTTGCCCATTTTAATACTTCACCTTTTGATTCAGTGTTCAGTAGACAGCTCAAATTGAAAGAAGCCAGTCATGAGGGGACATTTTAACCCCCTGATGCATGAGTGGGTCCTTTTGGATCCGGTGAGGTCATGTTTTTGAAATGTATTTATAATGAAAAGTTTTCATCACTTGGTATTCCTCAACATTCATGTGATTGATATCATGCAATTAAAATTTTTAATTTACCTGAAATATTAAAGAAATAACAAGAAATATCATGTTTTGTATTACTACCCATTTCTTCCATAAGTGGGTTCAAAAGGACCCACATTCATTTCTTATGGAATTTAATGGGAATCTTTGTTTCTTACCAACTGTACCAATTTTTTTGTGAACCATTCCCACTGAGTCCTAAGTCTCACCCCTGAATAATGACATTGTACAAAGCAAGGACTCTTACATATAAGTATTATCTTTATTCTTATCTCACAAATGTTTGTGTGTGTGTGTGTCAATCATCAGCGCTGTGTCAGTGTTATTGTCACAAATCAACCTATTAGCCTTCTTTGAAGTTAGCTAACACTAGTTGTCTAACCAAGCTAGTTCACATTACTGCCTTTACTTTATTGTGCATGTGTATTATTTGTGTGTGTGTGTCTCTGTGTGTGTCTGACACCCTGGATAAGAAAACAAAAAGAGAAAATATGTTGAATGACATGCAAAACCTGTTGATCAATGTGTTCAAGGTTCTGTCTTTTATTTTCTCAATAAATAAAGTAAAAATTCATAGCTATATAAATAAATACATAAATAAATGAGCTGAAAAAAAATAGAGTGCCTTCTCTGGGTCGAGGAGGATGTCCTGCCCCAAGTGGAGCTGGAGATTGACAGGCGGATTGGCGCAGCGTCTGCAGTGAAGCAGGCGTTGAACCGGTCTGTCGAGGTGAAGAGAGAGCTGAGTCAAAAGGCGAAGCTCTTGATTTACCGGTCTAAGTTCCTGCCCTCATCTATGATCATGAGATTTGGGTCATGTCCGGAAGAACGAGGTCACGGATACAAGCGGCCAAAATTAGTTTTAGTTTTTTAGGGTGTCTCGGCTCTCCCTTAGAGAGAGAAGCTCAGTCATCCTGGAGGGACTCAGAGTAGAGCCACTGCTCCTTCATGTCGAGAGGATCCAGGCATCTGGTTAGGATGCCTCCTGGTCGCCTTTCTGGTGAGGTGTTCCGGGCACCAGGAGGAGGCCCCCGGGGAAGACCCAGGTCTGGAGATACTATGTTTCTCAGGTGGCCTAGGAATTCCTTGGGATTCCCCCGAGGAGCTGGATCAAGTGGCTGGGGAGAGCAAACTGTGGGCCTCCTTACTTAGGCTGACCCCGCAACCTGACCCCGGATAAAACGATGGATGTATGTATGTATGGATGTATGGATGGATGGATGGATGGATGGATGGATGGATGGATGGATGGATGGTACACATAGCACAATAGAATACTGACATCCCCCTCCCCTTGCCCACACACATAATGGACGCTGTCATTGTTCCAACATTGCTGTTGTCATTTCATTTTAAAAATGTTCTACAAATTGTCACAGATGTTCTACAATTTCTTCTGAAAATGCTTAAAAAAGTGAAAAATGAAAATATTTCAAACATGAAATGATTCTTGTGTTAAATAAAACACAGCAGAAAGTATCACACTAAACATTATTTTGAATCAAAATGACAAAAGTAGCATAAAAACACATTGATTTAAAAACGGATCAAAAAAGACCCACTCATGGAAGACTGTATAGTTAATATGTCATGCATCAGATGGTTAAAGAAACAGCAGTGACTCTTTCTATGTAAAGTTTCAGACAAATTTGTTGTCGTGGTAATCTATTAGTATATAAGCCAAACTATGTCTTCCTTTTCCCCCATGGGCTTAAACATGACAGAAGCTAATTTCTTTGAGTCACTGGCCACCAGGCTTTAGCAAGGACCAATATTTATTTATTACAACCTCATTTTGAGGGGTCACCAAGAAGACTTTCACTTTGACCTTTATTGTCATTGACATTTAACACTGGGCGCTTTGGATGTAGCATAACCAGCAATAAAGACATCTTTGAGATTATCAAAAAATAAGAGGCTGTGACTGAAGAACTCCTTTTCTGTTCAGCTTGAACATTGTGTTGTTTGGTTTAAGTTGTCTTATATAGTAACCTTACACACAGAAGAATCTTCCACGAAATTAAGACTCTAAGGGTATCATTTTTTCTTATGTTCTTTCAGCAATATCTAAAGTAATGCTATAAAGCAGGCAAAAAGTAAAACAGCAGCAAAGAAAATAGAAATGTTCATACTTGTGGGGCCTGTTTCTCTTCCAAAGGCCCTGGGAACCATGTTGGAGTAAAAGACATCACAAAATCTTAGGAATATCAGGACTTTTCAAAAGATTCTGAAGGGCTCTGCAAGTAATCTGAAGATGGTTTGTTACTCAGTCTATCAGCTGAGTAAACATATAGCTAATAAATTACAAAACATTATACAATAGTTAAAAAATCAACTTTCTGCTTTGGTTTAGAGTTAGAACATCTCAGTCTCTACACCAACTGTACATGCAATGCAAAACCTCTGAGTTGAGCTGAATTGAGCACAAGCAGGAATCCAAGTTTCAGAACAATTTATTGACAGTAGGTGTACCAGGAATTGTGTAACCAGCAATATTTGTTGAAATCAGAATTTTTCCAACATTGGAATATACTCCTGAGTAAATGTCCATAAATTAAGGATGATTTATTATAAATATTTCAGTGTGAAAACAGTGTTTGTATCCTAGCATGAAAAAACACTGAACTGTTCTGCATTTACTGTCTATTTCTGCCTGATTTTAGATACACTTCCTCTCTAGTATTTTACCACAGAAGTCTACTGACAATTAAAGCATTAATAATTAAGATAGTGAGGATGGTAAAGAATGATTTTGGTTTATTGCTGCACAGCTTTGATTAAATCCAAGGAGCACAACCAGAAATGTAGGAGTTTGTCATTGTGAAATAAGTGCCCTGTGCAGTGGTTTGTGGATGACAAAAATATCAAACCTCCAGATAAATGTTTAAGTAGTTTTGTTTTATTTATTAAATTATTTTCTTGAGGGAAGAATTGTGATTTTTTAATTACTGGATCTTTGTATGTAGGAGGTTCTTCAGATGGAGACTCAAATGGGAGGGAAGCTACTGGATGAACCAAAGACTCTGAACTTCAAAGACAGCACACACAACCTGAGACTGTCAATCCATGATGTGCCACACACACACTGGAAGAGTAAACTTATTGCAAAATATCAGGTGAGGAAAATGCAGGGGTCAATATAGAAATAACCATACTCAGTAGTACCGTTTATCTTTGTTTTTATATGCAAAACTGATTTATGTAATGCTACAAAATGCTATGCTACCCGTGTATGCTTTGCAGGAGATACCATTTTACCAGGTGTGGAGTGGATGTCAGAGAACTCTTCACTCCACCTTCACGCTGGAGAGGCTGAGCTCAGCCACCACAGAGATCAGCTGCAAGCTCTGTGTTCGGCAGGTAGAAGGAGAAGGCCAAATCTTTCAGATCAGCAGCACATTAGAAGAGGTATGTTTCTAGATTTTCTTTTGCAAATGTAAATATTTATGTCCTCCACAGATTAGAACCCAATGTGCATCAAAAGAAGCAAACTCAGATACTCAGCGGTATCAGCATATCAGTGTTATGCTGATACCGCTTGTTCAAGTTAACTGCAGAAGATAATTACAATAAGCAGAACAGCTCAACAAATTAAAGTAACACTGGTGGTAACTTACCTGCAAGTTCTTTGTCCTACGATGGAGATTCTAAAGTCGTACAGTTTTTTTTTTTCTTCTCTCCATGACAGCGAGTCAAGGTACCTGTTGTGGTTCTGTGACTCTGCTTAATAATTCATACAACCGCTACAGGTCCCGTCATGTGACATGAATAACTCTTCTTTGATTTTGTATTGGAGTGTAACCACAAAGTCACAGAAAGTATGTGTGTGTCTGTCAGTATTGCTGCAGCCAGTCGTAACAACGTATTAATGTGGACATGTTTTTTTATTATTATTAATCTTGACATTTTTAAACCATGAATATACAGTTAAATTGATGTTTTTCTTTTTCCACATTGAAAGAAGTAAGAAAATTGTCCTTTTTCCTGCTTGCTTCTTTACTGGTTAATTGGCTAAATGAGTATAACAGCCAACATGTTTTCTTAAAGAACTGAATGTATAATAAAAGTCAGCGCTCTGATATGCCTGTTTACTTTCTTGTACACATTTTCAGATTTTCAGCAGTAATTAAATACAGGCAAACATGTACATGTGGCTTAAGGCCACATGTAAATGTATATACGTATATATATAGTATTCTCCACCAGCTGACAATGTGGCAGCCAGTCTCAAAAGCCATACTTATCAGAACCATCAGAGGGCAAATCACAGTATTGAAATTTAATTTTTATTACATTTATAGTATATGACATGACTGCACAAAAAGAAGTAAAGGATTTGTGTGATTGAGTGAGGCTTTGACATATAAGAGTTCAACCCTGCTTTTTTACTTCAACAGCATTAATACCAAAGAGATGGTCTATAATGTCTCTTTACTGACTCTGTTCATTTGTTGGTGGTTGAAAAGTCTTGGCTTGGAGTGGACGGTTTTATGCCTGATCCACAGTAGTTTTTTGGGATTATTTAGAGCAGTAGTGGTTGAGACTGAACTGTAAGTTGCAAATCAATGCAGAAACTTTAGTAAAACATTACTGGTATTGGAAGTGCCGTAACTACATTAAGGGAGGCAGTAGTTGTATGCTCCCTTGTGAGGATAGTTTTTAACTTACAGAAACACTTCTGTGAATTTGCAGAGCAAAAGAAAAAATAATAATTTGTCAAAGACAGTTTTCTATTCAGTGACAATCTTTGGCATGCTTCATGGTAGCTTTTGACATTAAGTGCCCTGCCATTTCTAAAACTGCTAAAGCTGCGAATCAAAGTGCCTTGAATGTTTATTCCTGAAGTCCAGTTCTCAATTTATCTTACTACAGTACTTTTAAATGGAAAAAAACCCAAACTGATTTCAGAGTTTGTTACTGTTGCAGCAGTGAATATTTTAACTCTATTTTAGCATGTTGTGGATAAACCACACATTGTGATAATTTCAACAGACCTCTTGCATTAATCGTCCTAGATATTTGATCACTCTTCCGTCCATGAATAATACAGCCCTCATTTAAAAGGTCTGGAGTACTGGCACGAACCTGGCTCTTAAGCTCAGCCTGATAATGTTTATTCCAGAAGCTTAATGTTAACTGGCTTTATAGATTCTCTATAAACAGAGATGCGCGTTTGGCATCTGTGTTCCTTTGAAACACCTAAAACCCACGTTTCAACCAACTGTTGATTTGTAGTGAAGTAGACAATTTAGGGGGCAGTTCCTCCTAGGTCATTATCCAACCTATTTTCTGTAGTGAAACACACCCTCAGCATAATACTACCACCACCATGTTTGTTTCTAAATGGAAATTTACTCTACGTGCAAATTTAAAGTTGTAGAGGGTTTTGGATGTTGCTTCCTAGATCTTGACAGTATTTGCAACTGCGATACCAGTGAAAATTGCAGGCCTCTTTATCAATTTGAAATAGGCCACCGATCAAAAATATGCATTAGTCTCACTGGATGTTTGACTGGTGTAAAGATAAGCATCAAAACATGGAAAAATACATTAGTAAGTTTTGTGCATGTCATAGACTAAATACAATTCTGGAAATCCTCAATCATTCTGTGGTGCTGAACAATGGAGAGCAAAGCAGATCTAAAGCATGTATCACTTCGGCAGATAGTCAGCGATGTCCCTTTGCATTAATCCTTCCATCTCTATCCACAGAGAAATTCTGGTGGTAAATTGAGGGTAAATAGAGACAGCAAATAGTAATCGCTTGCATCAACAATGACAGTTGTCGTGTCCCTCTGCCAAACCACGTTCATTAGTCTGTATCCTCCTTTCAGCTCAGGAGCGGCAGAATAATGTGAAGGCTTAGAAACAGATGGAGATTGACAGGAAAGAGGGAGAGAAAGGAAGTGGCTGCAGGTTTCTGTGTTTTTTCTCCTCGTGTATTGATGAAGACTCTCCTGTGTAATTTTATCCTCACAAAAGACAAGCTTAAGAGAGATGAGCAGAATCTTTGCCTCAAAGGAAATGGATGTACTTGAATTTGAAATACAGTTAGCTGAACTGCATTGTGGATAGCTATTGACAGGTATATATAAATAACAAAGATGTTTAAGTATTGTAGAGCCCTTTAGAAACATGTTCTGAGTATGAAACTATGTGCATAATATAAATGTTTACAACAGTTGTTGTTTAAATCAATTACTTGGTCTCATGACCCCCTTTTGTCATCTTTCCAGGAAGTCCAGTGCATAGACACATCCCTGATGGACCCTGCCAGTAATATCACAACCTTAATGGGGCCTAATGCCTTCCGTATTCCTTTATCCATCAGACACAAGTTGTGTGGCAGTTTGGATGCACCACAGACCAGAGGCAACGACTGGAGGATGTTGGCTCACAAACTCAACCTGGACAGGTAACACTCACATTTACTATTATTTGTTTTCTTTTTCTGTGTTTTGCTTGGCTCCCTCAGGTGTTTCACTTGATTTTACTTATTTAGTCAGAAAACTTTCTACAGAGACTAGAACTTAGCTTTGCCTTGGCTGATGAAATCACAGAGTGCAAGTCATCTGAAAAGAACTGTTGAAGTAGTAGATTTTATTTTCTCTTATTTTATTTTCAATGGCTGCAAATTTTGTTCATGAATGAGACCCTGAAGTTCTGGAGTCTTTCTGAGGCGAGTTTGCATGTTCTCCATATGTATGTATACAGTACCAGTACAGCATCCTCAACAATCATCGAATCCTTGCAAAAATGTGGACAAAGCCTTTACATAAGCTGTTAAAGAGCCTTAATTAATGCATAATCTCATTTTTGCTGGCTTTCTCTTATAGTGAGTGAAATTTTTTTACCTAATTTTTCATATCCCTCATTATGTGCAGTGGCAAGATTAAGTCATTAGTTGTTGATATTTGTCTGACCTTTTTTTTCAGGTTCAAATTGTTTTAAACTCTGAATTTGTTGCTGTTACTTTAGATATGAGTCTGTCAGGACAAAGCTGAGCTTTTAATAATTTGCATTAACTTTCAAATAGAGTAATGCACAATTTTTAAAAAATCCGTAGACTATGGGAATGAACACTATTGATCAGATTAAAGATCTTGGTGTTACATTTCATTCTTGTTTACATTTTTTTCTTCAAGAAGCACATTTTATCACCATGATCGTTTTTCTCTCTAATAAATGCAAACAATCTAATATAGGCTTTTATACCTTGCAGAAGATAAAACTTCAGTGCTCTTCTTTCTGGTCTTCATAAAATATTTAGCCCCTCTATAGTTACTCCAGAAATCATCTCCTTAAAAGCTGGGAAACAAAAGCAAAAGAGTTCACGTCACTTTAATTTTACGCTCTCTGCTCATGTACATTTTACAATTGAGTTTAAGGTTGGAAGTCATCAGTGCTTGTAGTATCAAATCTCATTTTATCACATGATCATTCAGATCCTTTAGGGGCCTGTAAAAAGTTTATTTGTAAACCTTAAAGTAAGAAGAAAAAAGTAACAATGCATTTTTCGCTTTTTATGGCTCACATCTGAGGGCTGGCCTCAAAAACTATTCTTTTTTTAATCTAAAGTTTTATCTTTTATCTGACGTTTACAATAGTTTTTATATTTTAACTTATTTATACGTTATACTTTTATATCTAGTTTTATTGCACATTTAGGTTCCAATAAAACTATAAATTTGAAATAATTTTATTACTTGAACTTTTTTTCTGTTCTTATTAACATTTTATAATAGTTGTTTGAATTAAATGTGAACTTTAGAATAATCATATTTTATGTATTAATTTGCTTAATTTGTATTTTGACTTTTTTTTGTCTTGTTCATTTATATTTCCTCTTTTATTACTCAATATTTTTTTTCTTGCTTCTTCCAGCGTCTGCTCGTCTTCATAAAATCAATTTCCTTGGTATCTTTTCCTCCTCTCTCTTTGCTTCGCTCAACGCATTTGGTTTTTTTTTTTTTTTTTTTTTGCTTTTTTTTCTGTTTTGTTATATATGAAACACATTCTGCTGACCTCATTGTATTTTAAAAGTGCACTAAAAAGTAAACATATTTATCTTCTGATTAAAGTTTAAGGGAAAAACTATTTTCATTTCTGCTTTTATGAAAGTCAAAACAAATCTACCTTAATTGAATAGCCTGTTTTCTGTGTTTCTTCCCTATTTTGATTGGTGGAAGATTGATATTTAAGCAGGTGACAATGTTTTACCAACATTATGATCAATGGTAGATAGTAATGTATAAATTGAAGATGGTTAAGTTGTATTTTTAAATAAGAAACGTGACCAGTGTCTGTAAGTGTGACACCAGGTTTTTTAAAAGTAATTATCCATGAATGTGAGATTTTCCACCTCTGAACAGATGTACCCTAAATGTACTCAGACGTATTCTAAATTATTCAGTGTGAGACTATGCCTCTGTAGTAAAATATACAGTATGTTTAAATTTAAGCTCTTTACACATTTTTACAAGGGTTGCCACAAAGTGTGAAAAGGAGCTGAATATGCTAAATATTTACTTGTTTTTTTTTTTTTAATCTAATTGTCTTCGTGCTGGCTCTGTGATGTGACTAGCAACCTATGATTTTTGGAAAATATTTCACCCTGCACACAAAGCCTCCTTCTAGTATCCCTCTATGAAATGCAAAGGACAACACTTTATTGTTGATGTAAAAGAAAAAATGAGTCTCTGCAGAACTAAATAGGTAATTTGACTTTGTTTCCTCCAGTTGACTTCAGGTAGCAATCTCAGAGTTTTATCATTACCCAGTCAGCTATACACAGATGCTTGGCTTGATGATTCAGACTCATTTGCTAGCTGCTACAAAGCCAGAGCCAGATATTGAGAGGATAATTAGGCACAAGTGCAAATCATTGTCCCCACGGCCTTCCTGCTCATGACGCAGCTGGTGAATGTGGGCACCGTGATTTCTGGTCAGCAGGTGAACTGGTAGAAAATGTGTTGTTTACTTTCCCATTTCCTGTAAAAAACAAGTTTTCATAAGAGTCTCAGAAAGTTGTTTTGCCACTGATCTGTCAAAGCGTTCATCAAAATAAGGCTTGCTGTTACAGCTTTCTCCTTGCCTAAACACGCAGAGTGACCACATTTATGACTGGAAAGTTCTTCCGTACTCAGCTTAAACTGAGCCCCTGAGGTCACTTAACAGCTGTTCCTTATTGGAAACAGATAAAGTCCAAATAAGGAAGAAACAATGTAAGGAAGATTTTGTTAATTGTTGAATGAAAATGTGCTGTTAGGCATATATAATAAATTAGAAACCATAAGAATTTACCATAAGAAATTATGGTACATCCTTTGCTTTTATTAAAATGGCACCAGAGTGTGTCAACAGTACAATCACAAGATTTACAGAACAGAAAGTCTCCTTTTATCCCCATGAGACAGAAATATGATGGTTTTTAGCTTCAAAGCTGCAACAAGACCTTTGTGTGAGATGGCTTAGTGTCTGACTCTTCCTCTGCAGTCACTGACGTCCTGACTCGTGACACATGTTGCATCTCCCTATTGAATTGTTACCGCATTTATGAGGAAAAAAAACATTTTTAGATTTTTTTTGTCTAATTTGTTCATAATCGTTTGTGTCAAAAGATCAAAATACAGTACATACTTCAGGTTTCAATGACAGATTGACTATATATTCATACTTTTCAAGCCGCATTATGAACTTTTTAACCTTTTCTTGACTCCCTCCTTATTTTTTAGATACCTGAACTACTTTGCCACCAAGTCCAGTCCTACAGGTGTCATCCTGGATCTCTGGGAAGCCCAACATTTTCCCGATGGAGATCTAAATGAACTGGCCGCTGTACTGGAAGAAATGGGCCGTCACGACAGCAGCCTTGCCTCCATGACATCAGAACACTAACAAAGGAACATTTTTATTATGACGGCAAAACTCCAGAGAATTACATGTGGATTGTCCGTGGTTGGTGCTGCGGATAACCCGATCGGATGCAAAATCAAAGAAAAGTTGTCACCACGGTGATTGAGCAGCACTGTTTAAATACCGTGGCAATTAAGCTGTCGCAGTGAAAGAAATAGGTGCTCAAGCAGGTGCTGATGTGTATCAGTGTGTGAGTTTTTGGGAGTCATGAATACAAGAGAGAATATATACTCGTCTACACGTATATACAAGAGGGAAAAAAAATCACATATTCTCCAAGCACTTACTTTCTTGCTCGTATGATGAACAGGGACAAGAAAAAAAAGGTAAGCAGAAGTGGAGATACTGACCTTGAAATCGTGTATAGGAAGGAAACAGAATCATAAAGGAAGCAAAGGTAAACCAATTACAGAGGAGTAGGGAATGCTAGATTGAGGATAAACAAAGACACAGGTAGACTCTTCACAAAGATGAAAGCAAACACAGAGAGCAGCTAAACTGATTACAGAACAGAGGGAGGACATCAACATAAAGTGATGGAAGCAGCGGGCAGGTGACCATCTGGATGGAAAGCAGATAATGAGAGCAGCGATGAAGAAGACTCTTATCTTATAAGCCTTGGCTGTACGTGTTTGTTGGTACAGTTTGTCGTCTTTATATTGTCTCTTAGGGAACGTTCCTTGTATCACGCTGTCTGTATGCGTGGCTCATTTTCTGCTACAGATTTTCTGACACAGTGCTTGTTAATCAGGAATCCTGACTGGAAACAAGTCTGAGGAAACAGTTTTTTTGTTTTTTTTACCCCATAGAATGATTTCTAATAGACTCAATAATTTTAAATCATTTGGGTCAGGAGAGCAGGAAAGGCAAGATCATTTGTCAGATAAGCCAATCCAAAGATTGTTTTTGAAACTGGCGCCGGCGGAAAATATTTTTGTCGTATTTTGCTGTGGAAATATCTCAAAAGAAAGAGCACCTCATCTCCTCTTATGTTTTGTATATTTTTTTTTTTTTTTTTGCTTTCATATTTCAATCAAGAAAATCATTTTCCTGACAACTCATGCTTTGTGCAGCAGAGATGCCAACTTTTTTTTAATTTTTTTACATCCTGGACGGTTCCTGGCTGGCAGTTCAGGCTTGTTTCTGGAGAGGGTTTAACTCTGGGAAACAAGTCACCGAAGATTATTTTTTAAATCCAGTTGTGAACCAAATTCAGTATTACGTGACAGTGTTTTTTCTCCTCATTTTCACAGGATGTCAGATAAATTATCCAACTGTGACTTTGTTGGTCACTGGCACCATCTAGTGGCCTTGGAAGAATTACAGCATTTAAAATGAAACTTTTCTCCTCTTTCATCTTCACAGTGTAAATACATGGGTATAAAATTGTTTGCATAATATTATTTTGATTATTAATAGTTTAATAGCATAAACATTTTTGTTTTAATTTTATTATGTATTGTTTTAACTACATTAATGAACATCTTTCACTGTTTTTCCCTGTTATTTGTTGACATCTAAAAATCCAGAGCAAAGCATTTTGTTTGGAAAAGTTAAAATCCACAGAACTGAGGGGCCTTTGTTAAATAAAGTATGACTGTTTCAAAAGTTCAGTTTGACTCATGTCAACAGTTTTATGTAAATGAAAAACTCCAGCTCTGTGTTTTATGAATAATTGTCAGATGCCCCTGGAGATGTGTATGATGTTTATCATTTAATTAGACTACATGAACATCCAGCTCAAGGGAAATGCATATAAAATATTCACAAAGGTGTATGGAGACATGCCATATATAACTGAACATCTAGTTTGCAGAGGAGCTTCTGTAAAGGATCTGTAAAGGAAAGAAAAAAAAACAAAATTTAAAGGGTAAAAAAATCCTATGTGGAAATCCTGTGGTCGTCCTCCAAACATTTTCTTTTTTACAATTTTTTGTTCAATAAGAAACTTCAGATCTAGACCTCCTGCACAGATGTAAATCCAGTTGTTCATTATGAAAAGGTCTCTGAATAGTTATGTTTTAAGTATCAGAATTAGAACATTTACAGTGCCTTGTAAAGGATTTGTACCCTTTGAACTATTCACTCTTTGTCACGTACCATCTGCCACCTTCAGAATATTTTATTGGGATTTTTGTGACTTTCCAATTCAATTTTGCCTCCCCCAACAGCAAGTCAAAAGTTTCACTGCAGTCACAGCAGCCAGTAGTATGGAGTATGTTTACACCAGCTTTGCACATCTAGAGACCAGAATATTTGCTGAGAAACAAAACTGCCATGTCAGCAATGATTCCACCTACACCTTTAAACAACTTTATCTATTGTGTTCCTTGGTTTTCATGATGTTGTTTGCTAATTTTCTCTAACAAATATCTGAGGCCTTCACAGAACCGAGGGATTTATAGTGAAAATAAACTCCACATATGTAAAATCTGTGTACTAATCATATGACTTCTGATGGGAATTAATTTCACTGGATTCTATTTGGGGTAAAACTAACCTTGACAATCTAGACAGTTTAGAATTTTATTTTTAAGACATTTTGTGAACTGTTTCATTTTGCTTCTACTTCACAATTATGCATTATTTGACATTTGCAAATCACAAAAAAAAAAAATAATAATTATAATCCAATAAAATAAAATAAACTGTGTGGCTGTTATATGACAAAATGTGAAAAAGCTCAAGACATGCGGCAACTTTTATAAGGTATTGTACAAATTGGTGGTTATGGAACCTCTAATTTCAGGAAATCAAAGGGAAGGGCTGAGACACTTTAATGTGAAGACAAGCCTAGACCATCAGCTCTTTGGATCTGTTTGTTTGAGATCACATATAAAACATGGAAACACCTTTCACACCGTCACTCCCAAAAAGCTTACATGTTGGGTCCAAAAGGACACCGCTGTCCTCGTGACAGTTAAGGGTCAAAGATGTATTGTGACACATTAAAGCTAAGTCATACTAGATCTATTTTTCAACTGAGTAAACATGTTGGAGAAAATTGTTTTGTTTTTTTAAAGAACCTGTTTGTTTCTGCGTTTACAGCTTACCAGCAGAATGAGCATTTTTTTGTGTTGTAAAAAAATGTTTTTTTCTTTCAAAAGAGGATTCATCCAGATCTCCTTTGAATTGTCCTTCATGTTGTGAAAACAAAGAAAGTAGTGTAAAGATATAAAAATATGTAAAAATATTTTTTATCTACAATCTGTACAGTTGTGTACTGTTGACTATATTTGGCATATTTCAGAATTTAAAAAGCAGTACAATTAGATACTAGTTTGTATGTTCTTTTGAGTTTTTCCTTTTTTGTAAAAGCAGTGTCTACTATGCAAATATTGGTTATCATGATAGAAGTCTATAGCTAGAATTGTCCTTGTAATTTTGCATTTTATTTTATTATGAGTGGTTTGATTTGATTTGATTTGATTAGTGTGGGATAGTATTGGTCCATTTTAGCTAACTCTGGCACGCTTCAAGAGTCTTGCTTAATATTGCTGACTGCTTGCCTCTCTATCTCCTCTAATTATTTTCTGTACAAAGTGTAAGAAAGAATTTTTAAGACAATTAATAAATTATATTTATAAGCAATGCTGAAACGTTGTCCTACATTGTGTGTTTTTGTGGAAAGAACCGCTGGAAAAAGTTAGCTATTGGAGCTTGTGCTGCAATATAATGAGACATTTTCTGAATCACAAACTGTAGAGGTAGTCAGATAAAATAAGCCAGAAGGAAGGAATCAAAAAACTAAAAAGTCCTTATGGTGTCACTGTTCTACATGCTGCGTACTCAGCAGCACTGATGGGTAATAATGAGGCATGCTGGGGTTTTCTTTCTTTTTTTTCCAACAAAGGAAGGCACACATCTGAGTGACTCATTAACATGTGGCCGCCGCAAACTGTGAATCAAGCATGTGGATAAGTGAATCACTTTATTGAGGGGGTGTTGAAATTTCATTAAACTTCTTAAATAGTCACAGCAGGTAAATATTAAGTATGACATAATTCCTAAAAGAAAACAAATAGAGAAAGAAAAGTAAATTTACTCAAAAAAAACCAACAACCACAGGCTTCTTTTTCAGCAATATAAATATGAAAATATGAAACCGACTGATCTGAATAAGAGCTGTTGCTGTGTTTGAATCTCAGCCTGAGGTTCTTCTGCATAGTTTCCAGGTTCTCCCTCAGCATGCTGGGACTTTTTCCGGGTAGTCCAGTTGCCTCCCGCAGTCCAAAAACTTTAAGGAGTGGTATTAAGCATTTTCTAGGCATACAGTGCCATTTAATAGCATGATCAAGAAACTATGTTACCCTCAGTTGTTTTAAAAATGAAATGCATGTGTATATGTATATCAAATATGACTTAAAAAACTAACTTTGTAAGTTAATCCCTTGAAACTGGACCAGTGTCGCTTTAAAAACTCCTGCTCTCCCTGAAATTCCACCTTCATAAAGTTATCACAGCAGCGCTCCTCCATTAATCTTTTAACAAAGTTTTCATCAATGTTGCATTGAGAAGTAGCTCGTATAATGAGCTCGGCAGATGTGCAATTCCACCAGGTGTTTGCTAATTGCTGCTGGCTAGTCTGAAGGACTTGGTGGGGAAGACAGGGCAGAGGTTTGTAAGCTTGGAAACTGCAGCTCCAAGAAGGAACTGTGCCTCAAAAGTGATGCTCGATTCACCCTGGTGTCATGCACTTTCTTAAAGGTGCATGAAAAAAAATTAAGGCGACACCCCAGTTTTGTTTAGTTTTTTTTTTTTTGATAACATTATAACATGATGTAAAGCTCAAAAAGTTGATTTTATATATTAGCTCATTGACGTCCCCGTCCTAAGGTATAAGGATGTGAATGTTTGATTGTTAGTCCAGTAGTTACCAACTTCCCGTGCGATGCTTGATAACTGCTGGAGATAAGCACAGGCCACCAAGTGGCGCTGCAAGGACTAGGCACAGATGATGGATGAAGGAAATAAAGTAAAATGTTTGTGGATCTGCATAAATAAGAAAACGGCTACAAGAAGGAGCAACTGACCTATAGTTGTCTATATATGAAATCAATCTCTGAGATGTTTATGACCTATAAAAGAAAAAAAAAAAACAGGTGGGATGAGTTTATCTCGTCACCACATAGCGAGAGGAATGTAAATAAATAATAAAGGGCAGTAAATAAATCTTAACCTACTGTGAAGAAACTGCAGCATAAAGTGGAATATTAGTCCCCAATTCTCCATAATCTTTATTTTAGGTTTTTATGCAAATATCTTTACACACAATCAAATGTAGGGGGAATGTTGCAGAGTGTAGCATAACTACCAAATTAGAAGGGTTTCCATGAATTATTGATTGCTGTAAGAGTCAGTAATTCATGTAAGCATATCCACAATAGATAAATACAAAAATAAAAATCTGACTTGGACTTATGTTCAATCTTCATTCCATGTTGGGAATAACTCTTTTAAGACAAGTTTTGAATTGTTGCAAATATGGTGAAACACAAAATACAAAAAGGCCCTCAGAAGCACAATCCAAAGTTAATGTCAACATAGAAACTTTATTTTCCCACAGACAAGTCTTCTATTTGAGTTTTACATGAAAAAAAGCATTTTTACAACTTCAATTAGCCTATTGCAGCTCACATACAAATATTGAATTTTCAGTGTCTAGAAACGTTATCACCATGAACAAAATCTTACAGTAACGCCTCATAATACTTGTGTCACATGGTGTCAGGTCTTGCAACCAAAAGCAGTCCATTAATGAGTGACAAAAATGTGTTTATTCCATAACAATAATAATATTAATAATAATATAAAGCCAGTAGTGAGGTGGCAAGTGTTTAGAAAGGATGTGTTCTCCTGCAGTGATGTATTGCGTTGATCCACACCTCTTCAGTTCTATCAATCAGACCTTCATCTAACAGGTAGGACAGCTTTCACAGAAAGCACAGATATTATGTTCCACTTACTGGTCAGTAGACAGTTGTAGTTTCTCTGCAGCTACAGCCTCAAGTTAAATCTATCCAGGACATTTGCATGATTCACACTAGTCTGAATCTAATTTGATAAACCAACTTGGCCACATACGACATAGCTGTTTTCAAAGAGCCTTGAGTTGCAGAGTTCTGGGCGTATATATGATTGTGTGATCTTCTAATCTCCTTTTCTCCAAGAGATGAAGGCTTTGCAATGGGCTGGACCAAAGCCAGTGTGGTTGTTGTCAGTGTCCATTCTTTGCACAGCTGGCAGTGGCTTCTCACAGCTTGATATCCTGTGATTCTGACATTTTGGCAAGTGTCTTTTTGACCCGCAGGGCTGTCAGGCGGCAGGCCGGGTTGTTGGCCCAGCATTCTGTCATCAGCTTCCCCATCTGTCTCAAACACTGCAAAGATACAGATTTGTGTTCGGGAGGTAATTTATTTGTTTGTGCATGTATAATATTGCATGTTTTACCATATATTACCTCATCGCTGCTCCATCGATTTGGAAAGGATGGCCGTAGTTTCTTGATGCAGACCACCTCTCGCATGTCTTCATATGAAGGGTCTGTGGGAACTAACTCATGATATGGTAACTGGTACTCCTCTAGGATTCCTGTATAATGTAAGTCAGAGATGATAGTAAACTTTAGGGGTGGTTTCAAACTTACATTTCATACACAGTTTACCAAATGCCATGCAGTAAACAGAGGAGTTGTGCTGAAGTAGAAGAAAGTAATTAACTATTTTTTACTTGGTTACATTTACTTGAATAGCTTTTTTAGGTGTTGCATTGTACTTTTAATTTTTACTGGAGTAATACAATGACTTAGTTCAACTCTTTCTTGTTTCATTAAAAACTATTTATCTCCACTGAGACACCATCATTAAAGTGAAACGTGGTTGCCATCATTTTGTGAGAATCCTTTACTTAAGCAGGGACAGGAAAAGTGGTTGGTGAGAAAATGTAGGCAAGACCTGAAGAAAAACCTGATAGAGGATGTACAAATCTTGAGACCGGGGCTGTTTGTTCAACAATCCTGAACAAACAGCAAGAGCCACAGAATCTGGTCCAAGTCCAAGCCTAAAATTAACTCAGAATCTACGGCGAGACTTTAAAAATGCTGCTTGTAGGTACCTTCCATCCATTTTGATTAACTTTACAATGAGGAAATGTTTCAGTTTATATGTGTAAAACAGATGAGACATACTTCAAACAATTTACAGTTTTAACTGTTTTCAAAGGTGTTTCTATTGGACTGAAGACAATTTTCCTTCCTATTTACAATTATGAATGGGCTCAGATAAAATCCTACTGAACTACACTGAAGTGAGTAAGAGGGGAAAAGGTCAAGGGGTCGGAAATTGTTTGCAATGCACTATATTTACCTCCTGAGACACAACGGCGAGCGATTTCCCAGAGGATGAGCCCAAAGCTATACATGTCGGCCATGATGTATGACTGAAAATGACTCCTGTTCAAAGTCTCATCCAGAACCTCTGGAGGCATGTAGCGCTTTGTACCAACTCGAGTGTTGGGGGGGATGTCCACTTCATTGGTGTCACTAGAGTCAGTAATTTCAACAAGTAAGAACTAATGTATAAAAATATACATTTAAATGGAAAGATGCTAAAATGTTCATGTTTCTAATGCACACCTGATAAACTTTACTGCCAGTCCAAGATCAGCAATGCAGCAAGTCCCATTTCTTTTCACCAGTATGTTCTTACTCTTAAGGTCTCTGTGAGCAATGGCGGGTTTGCCCTGAGTGCCAAAGATCTCTGTATGAAGGTGACAGAGTCCCGAAACAGATGAATAGGCCAAACGCAGCATGGCTTTATTGTCCAGGGTGGTTGATTTCAGGTAGTCATACAAGGATCCGTTTTCATGGTAGTCAGTGATGAGATAGAGCTGGGTCCAGGAGCCGGTTCCTTTGATATCTGCAGCTATGAAACCTGTGAAGGAGGGAATGGAGAATAAAGAGAGGCAGGGAGTTATAATTTCCATATTGCTGGTTGAATTTGAAAGAATCCAGCTGTTCACACATCACACACCTTTCATATTCGTTAATAGCACCAATAATTATGATGGGCAATTCAAATAGGTAATTCTCCTGACAGTGTGCTCATATAAAGGAACAGCATCAATTAGGCTTTGTCATAACGGCACAGACCACTTTCACAGTAAACGACTTTCTTCTTATTCTTCTTCAAGATTTAAGACTGTAAGCTCAGTAGGATTTCTTTCAGAACTTTTTCTTAAAATAATTAACTTGTTTAAAGTAAACAAAAATACTGATTATTTCATGCTGTGCCATGGGACCTGAAATATGTTAAATATGAATACTGAAGTGTTTAATAATCTAAATGAAAAAAACATTTTATAACTGTTCTGGGAATGCAGAGCAGAACCTTATGCTGTATTGTTACAATCAAGAGTAGGATGGAGATAAACTCTTAATGCCATATGGCTTTCTTGTTTCAACTAATGCATTGAAATGTATTAAATTATATCAGAGTAACAGAAAACTATGTTTGCATGAATGATAAAGTCTCTGAAATAGTTCATATAGTTCAAATAGTTTAATGTTGGTGTATCTCTGGGTTTCGCATTTGGTTCGCTGCTTATTAGTTTGTATTCTAATGAAATACAATATGCTTAATTTTACTCATTGTCTGTCAGTTTCACAAATCATGCTATTTTATGTTTCAATTATGTTTTACCATTGATATGGTAAAAACATAATTTTTAAAGGTAGATACAATTAGATTCTAGATATCTGTATACATTTAAAAAGGCAACCATTTTCATTTGATAATGAAAATTAGATTTCATGGCTAAATCTGGCACGTATACATTATTGACCCAAGTATTCCTGTTGATTTGTGTACATCATATCTTTTGCTTTATTTTCACGTTGTTTTGCTATCTCTTGGGAGACACTTGTCTCATCATCTATGACAAATATAAGCAATTTTTTGTAAAAAAAAATAGTTATTATTCTAAATCTGTAATAAACACATTCATGACAACTGTAAAGTTATAAAACTGAATTTAAAACAATAATTTACAGATGCATGAAAACCCTAGGCTTCAAAATAAAAAAATAACAAAAAACAAACGCTACATGCCAGGTCATCCAGCGAGACTCACCCAGTATGTTCTCATGTCTCATTAGGACAGTCTGGTAAATTTCGGTCTCTCTGAACCAACTGGCCTCCTCAGTGGTAAAGAAAACCTTAACAGCCACCTTTTCTCCTCTCCACCTTCCCATCCACACCTCGCCATACCTCCCCTTTCCAATCTGCTTCACCATCTGAATCTGCTTGGCTATGGTTCTCTGGACCTGGGGAAAAAGCAGGGCACAGATAAATAATGTACCATCTCTGTGCCTTGCTTCGTGTCCCATCATTTCTGTATTTTTGGGATACAAAAGCCTTAAAACAAAATCTATCTATGTGTTATTTGATCCATTTTGGGGGGAAAAAAATCTAAAGATTTAAGGGTTAAAGACTGACAATGATTGCAAACAGGGTATTTTTAAAAGTGTTTTGTGGGCATCTCACCAACAGAGGGAGACCTGAGCCTGAGCCAGAGGTCTGCGACTGCTCTATCAGGTCCTTCAGAGACTCTCCAGGAGGAATGTATGTTTCATCTTGTTCCAAACCGATGCTGTACCGAGGACGAGACTCTTGCCGCTTGTACCTGTAGAATCATGTTATTCAGCAAGCAATCATCAATACTCCTCTAATAAAAAGTATGAACTGCACGGCACTTTTCCAAATTAAGGAAGGAAGCAGTGAGGTATCATCACTGTTCCATGTGATTACCTGAAGTAGCAGAAGATAATAATGGCAGCCAGTATAATGATGCACACAGTGACTGAGATCAATAGTGCCATGTGGTGGATCTTCCAATCGACATACACTAGACAGGAAAAGATTAAATAATTTTCAAAAGTGACATCTAAAACATTTCATAATTTTATTTGTTTCCCAGTTTGTCCCTATTAGTCACACTCCACTTGAGTAATTTGTGTTCAAATCAAATTCCCCTCATAATTTTTCTATTTTCTTCTGGCACACTGTTTCTTCCCTTTAGACCTGGGAACAGCGGCAGGAAGCCCTCATCCTGACGTCGATGAATTCTCCTCCTGTTCCCTGATGATAAGGTTACAGATTGATGACTGCCTTCAGCATCTGCAGAAGCCAGTGATTTCCCTGGGAATCTTTACTTACTGTTTCTCAAATATAGTTGTGTACAGACCTTGGTTTAAACTAGACGGCTTGCATTAACTCTCTCACTCTCCAAAATGACATATGTCCGAAAATTTTAATATTACATAAGAGTATCAAAATAGGATACTTTTTTAAAAAAATTATATATTTATTGGAAATGTCAATGTTCTCAAAACTATGCTAATTTTTATATACTCAATATTTGTAAATTAATTACTGCATCAATGCGGCATGGAATGGAGGCAATAAGTCTGTGGATATGTTAAGGTGTAAAGGAAACATGTTGCCCTGATGACCTTCAGGGCAAGGTCATCTGCCTTGTTGGCTCTGGTGTCTCTCATCTCCATCTTGACAACACTCTATGGATTCTCAATGGGATTCAGGTCAGGCCAGTTTGCTGACCAATCCAGCATGCCAACACCACGGTCACTAAGCTTGAGGCCCAACACCAGCAGATGACATGGAACCCCAAACCATCACTGTAGAAACTTCACACAGGCTTTCAAGCAACATGGATTCTACACCTTTGCACTCTTCCTCCAGACTCTGGGACTTTTATTTCCAAATGAAATGCAAACTTTGTTTTCATCTAAAAAGAACACCACTGTTCAAAAATCCAGCTCTTTTTTCCACTTAGCCCAGCTAAGACACTTGTAACCTAAGTTCAGATTTGTCTGAACATGGCTCTTGTCTGACTCCAGCTTCAGTCCATTCCATGTAAAGCTCCTCCAACTCATTTTAAGGATATTACTCAACAGTTGTCTTAAGGTTGCAGTTATTTCTGTCACTGGAGTACCTATTCCTACTTTTTCCTTTCACTCAACCTTCTTTGTTTAGATACAGCACTTTGTGAACAACAGCTTCTTCAGCAGTGACCTTTTGCAGCTACCTTGTAAAAGGTAAATAGTCGCATTTGTCTATGCGACTAGACAAATGTCTAGCATTTGTCTATGCGACTATTTGTCGCATGCAACAAATAGTCGCATTTGTCCAAGCGACGGTCTTCTTTATGACTGTGTTGTCTACTGACCTGAACTGAGTGATCAAGAGACCTTTGAAGGTATTTGAGTTAATTAGCATATTGTGGTTTAACACTGTGAGTTTCAAACATTTAACTTTACCAATATTCAAATTTTCTGAGACATTTCAGAGTTGTAAGACATTACCGACAAAATTACAATGAATAAAAGCCTGAAATATTTCACTACTTTTGTAAAGAGTCTATAAAATGAATAAATTTCAAGTTCTGCAATGTTGACATTTTTCATAATAATTTCTTTGTATTTGTATATCATTGTATTATCAGTTTATCATTACACTATGACTATACTACAATATGAACTGGATGAGAAAAAGAGAGAGACAACGATGACAGTGTAGAGAAAAACTTACGAGGCGGTTTGAGTGGGGGCAGTGTCGGATGAAGGTTTCTGTTACAAAAATCTTCATCCGTGCAGCACTGTAACGATTTCCTCTCATGGGGGAACACCGTGTCCTGAGGACACAAAAGTCATAAAAAGTTGAGCCTGGTATTAGTATTTAGTACGTACAGCACCTTTCACAATTATCGACAGTGGGGGTAAAAAAAAAAAAAAGTTGAAATAAATGTGTCTCTTGTTGCATCTTGGCAATATCACACTGCAAACTACTATGACTATCTCAACTGAACTTTGAGATCTTTGATATTGTTTTTCATCTTTCATGCTGTGCTGGATGTGATTCATAGATGTTGCCACAAAATACATTTAGTTTAAAGGTAGTTCTACCAAAAACTAAGGAAATGTATGAAAATCTTTTATTCAATCCCTCATTATTCTACCACTTTGTAAACATAAACCTTTTATCAAATACTTCTAGGCAAGAAAAGTTTAATCTATCTTAATGTGTGAGAGAAAATGGTTGCCTTTTTAAATGTATACAAATATCTAGAATCTAACTGTATCTACCTTTAATTAAGCAAAAACAAACATAATAACCAGATTTATAGCTAACAGAGTAATTTGGTTTTTGTTTTCTAACACAATCATTGGAAGTCTTGCTATTTAAAATTATTTAACCAATATCAATCACAGAAGATTAAAAAGTGTGTGGGGAAAAAAGGATATAGAATTGAATTGTGATGTTCAAACTCACCCTGCACTGAAACTCAGATCCGACCAGCCCCAGGCAACCTGCAGTGAGGACCGGTACTCCGCCCTCCTCCTCCACCATTTTAAAGCAGTACCCATCCGTCCTTCAAAAACAAGGAACATTCAGACACAGAAAAGCAAACTAAACAGATGGATCTTTTATTAAAACATGGACTTATGTTGGTTCTGTGTTGCTGCGTTACCTGCATGTGTTGTTAATTGAATCATCAGGGCAGTGGTGGTAACAGTGACACCACAGAAATCTTTGAGAAGACAAAGCAGGAACCGTGCTGCCTAATGCCTTCTTTCCATTCTCCACTGTTTCCTTACTGGACGCCTTTAGCAGCATACTGTCCAAAATGTTGCCTATGAACAAATTAAAAGCAAAAAAACAGGCAGATTTAAACCTTAGAAATGACAGATCTGTTTTATTCTCTACAAGTCAAACAATAACAGGGAAAATGAACATTAAACACCAAAAATACATAAAATAAAACAGAAGTTGATTTTTTAGAAAACAGACAAAGAAAAAAAGTATAGCTCAATTAACATTTTTATTGAACATCAAAAATGTTGACAGTTTCTGATTCTTTATGTTGTGTGATCTAATCAGATACTTCTGCTTTTTTTAGGCCCGAGCAGCAAAGCGCTGCGAAGGCCTATTGTATCTGTACTGTTTCTTATTATTATTAGGCCCGAGCAGCAAAGCGCTGCGAAGGCCTATTGTATCTGTACTGTTTATTATTATTAGGCCCGAGCAGCAAAGCGCTGCGAAGGCCTATTGTTTCTGTACTGTTTCTTATTATTATTATTACGATTCTGCCCCCCCAAAGAGGCGCCTTTTTGGGGGCTTTATCATATTCAAAAACTCACCAAACTTGGCGGTGGCGACTAGAAAATTTAAAAATTTTGAATTTTAAGGTTGTCGCAAAAATCGCAAAAAAAATTGCTGAACGGCGGCAACTAGCAATTTTCTGTTGACACAATGGTATGAACGTACTTCATCGTAGAGACATGAAATTTGGTACACTTGTAGAGCTCACCAAAAGACTCAGAACTTACATTTAATGTTATAAGCCAACTATCACAGAAAGTCGGCCATTTTGTATTGAACGTCCATTTTTTACCTCGATTTTGACGTTTACAGCCTTCGTATTTGATCGAACTCCTCCTAGGGATTTCGATTGATCGACTTCAAACTCGGTCAGTCTGATCATAAGGCATGTTTGATTTAAAGTTATCAAATTGGTGAGTTTTGGAGCATGTTGAAGGGGGGTTAGCAGGGGTCAAAGTTCACCTACTCGCCATGAAACACGAAACTCTTATATTTCCTATATAAAAACACATAGAGGGACCAAACTTTCAGTGATTGATCGGCATCAGGTGCCCTACAATACCCTATGGTGAAATGATGACATCACTTAGGCCACGCCCCCTGAGAACAGGAAGTGTCATGTTTTACTGTGAACGGTCGCTATCTTAGCCCTTTGACCTAATCAACATGAAACTGTGTCCAGAGACAGAACACATGTTGGTGTGTTGTGGATTCCAACCCCGACCGGCTTTGACATAGCAGGTGGGCGTGGCGGTGTGGCGAAGTGACCTGTAACGCCGTTGCCATACGTTTGGCTCTGAATTCCACAATTTCGGGCCCAGCTGCTCCAAACTCACTAGGATGGATCATTATCCACCCACCGACAGGAATTCATAACAAAATGTGGTGGGCGTGGCCTAATTTCTCTATAGCGACCCCTAGAGTATTTTAAATGAACAGCCCTAAGCCATGCTTTAACCTAGAATTACGAAACTTGGTACACATGTGTATCTTGTCAGGACGTACAAAAAAGTCTATTACAGCCATGGTCAAAACCCAACAGGAAGTCGGCCATTTTAGATTGAAGTTCATTTGACCTCGATTTTGACGTTTACAGCCTTTGCATTTGATCGAACTCCTCCTAGGGATTTCGATTGATCGGCTTCAAACTCGGTCAGTCTGATCATAAGGCGTGTCTGATTTAAAGTTATCAAATTGGTGACTGTCTGAGATTGCTGAAGGGGGGTTACCAGGGGTCAAAGTTCACCTACTCGCCATGAAACACGAAACTCTTATATTTCCTATATAAAAACACATAGAGGGACCAAACTTTCAGTGATTGATCATCATCAGGTGGCCTACAATACCATATGGTCAAATGATGACATCACTTAGGCCACGCCCCCTGAGAACAGGAAGTGTCATGTTTTACTGTGAACGGTCGCTCTCTTAGCCCTTTGACCTAATCAACATGAAACTGTGTCCAGACACAGAAGACATGTTGGTGTGTTGAGGATTCCAACCCCGACCGGCTTTGAGATAGCAGCTGGGCGTGGCGGCGTGGCGAAGTGACCTGTAACGCCGATGCCATACGTTTGCTTCTAGATTCCACATGTTTCGACCGAGCTGCACCAAACTTGGCCTGAGTGATCCTGGAGGCTTGCCCATCAATCCTACGTCATCACATTATGACGTCATCTAAGCCCCGCCCCCTCGGAACCGGAAGTGCCGTTTTTTTCCTTGGAAAGCTCTGTTTATGGCTCTCTTGACCTAATCAAGTTGATTCTGTGTTGGATGACAGATAGGAAGTTGATCTCGCTTGCTTTAAAGTGCCAAGAGTTTTCAATGGCGGCAACGCCGTTCGTATACGTTTGCCTCTACATTCCACATATTTTGACCGAGCCGCATCAAACTTGACCTGAGTGATTCTGGTGGGATGCCCGTCGATCCTACGTCATCATATTATGACGTCATCTAAGCCCCGCCCCCTCGGAACCGGAAGTGCCGTTTTTTTCCTTGGAAAGCTCCGTTTATGGCTCTCTTGACCTAATCAAGATGATTCGGATGATAAGCTCTGTCAATGCTCGCTGCTGGCTGAACCGTGTGGGCGTGGCCACATGGCCAATATCAGTCCCTCGCCATATGCATACGTTTGGCTCTTACTCACGCATAGATCATCCGATTGACGCCAAACTGGATATGTATGACCTTTGTTCACCTCTAAAGAGCCCAACGAGGTTGAGATGTAATTTGGCTCCACTGCGCCCCCTAAGTTAATACATCGGCCGTATGTCCTCGACGCATCGACCGATCTGCACCAGATTTTTCGACAGTCGTCGGGGTGCGCCGCCGAACGCATTCACGCGTGTCGACCGGTGGACGGGCGGGGAAAATGCGCGACAGCTCCTGCGGCGGCTAGCGGGCGGCGGTGCTGGAAACTGCGGCGGAGCTTCCGCGGTGGGGAGCGGGCTGCGGCTCTGGAAACCGCGCGAGAGCTTCTGCGGTGGCCGGAACCCCCGCGGTGGCCAATAGGCCGGAGCGGCGCTTGCTGCGAGGGCCGCCCGAGGCTGCTTGCAGCTTTAATTAGGCCCGAGCAGCAAAGCGCTGCGAAGGCCTATTGTTTCTGTACTGTTTCTTATTATTATTATTAGGCCCGAGCAGCAAAGCGCTGCGAAGGCCTATTGTATCTGTACTGTTTATTATTATTATTATTATTCTTATTTTTCTGCCCCCCCAAAGAGGCGCCTTTTTGGAGGCTTTAGCATATTCAAAAACTCACCAAACTTGGCGGATGCATACGGGGAGTTTAAAAATTTCGTATTTTAAGGTCGCCGCAAAAATCGCAAACAAATTGGCTCAACGGCGCCACCTAGCAATTTTCAAAAGACCCATTGCTATTCACTTACTTCATCGTAGAGACTTGAAATTCGGTACAGTTGTAGAGCTCACTAACACGCTCAGAATTTACAAGTAATGTCATAGTGCAAGTATCACAGGAAGTCGGCCATTTTGTATTGAAGGTCCATTTTGGACCTCGAGTTTGACGTTTACAGCCTTCGTATTTGATCGAACTCCTCCTAGGGATTTCGATTGATCGGCTTCAAACTCGGTCAGTCTGATCATAAGGCATGTCTGATTTAAAGTTATCAAATTGGTGAGTTTTGGAGCATGTTGAAGGGGGGTTAGCAGGGGTCAAAGTTCACCTACACGCCATGAAACAAAAACCTCTTATATTTCCTATACAAAAACACATAGAGGGACCAAACTTTCAGTGATTGATCGACATCGGGTGTCCTAAAATACCCTGCAGTGAAATGTTTTTTTTATGTAGGCCACGCCCCCTGAGAGCAGGAAGTGTAATGTTTTACTGTGAACGGTCGCTATCTTAGCCCTTTGACCTAATCAACATGAAACTGTGTCCAGAGACAGAAGACATGTTGGTGTGTTGTGGATTCCAACCCCGACCGGCTGCGATGAAGCAGGTGGGCGTGGCGGCGTTGCGAACGCCATCGAATTTCGTTTGGCTCTGAATTCCACAGTTTCGGGGTGAGCTGCTCCAAACTCACTAGGATGGATCCTTATCCATCCCCGAACAGGAATCCATAGAGATATTTGGTGGGCGTGGCCTAATTTTTCTATAGCGACCCCTAGAGTATTTTAAATGAACAGCCCCAAGCCATGCTTAAACCTAGAATTACGAAACTTGGTACACATGTGTATCTTGTCGGGACGTACAAAAAAGTCTCTTAGAGCCATGCTCTAAACCCAACAGGAAGTCGGCCATTTTAGATTGAAGTTCATTTGACCTCAATTTTGACGTTTACAGCCTTCGCATTTGATCGAACTCCTCCTAGGGATTTCGATTGATCGACTTCAAACTCGGTCAGTCTGATCATAAGGCATGTTTAATTTAAAGTTATCAAATTGGTGAGTTTTGGAGCATGTTGAAGTGGGGTTAGCAAGGCTCAAAGATCCCCTGTGATTGACTGTGTAATATGTTACACAGTCAATTACAAAGGGGATTATTTTGTCATGTGTGGGGCAATGCTGCCCTCTGGTGTCGAATTACTGAAATAATTAAACTATTTCAGTAATTTCAGTAAATCGACACCAGAGGGCAGCATTGCCCTACGGAATGACAGTTCAATGTTGAATTAAAGAGGAAAAAATTAAATAATTTGTAATTCTAACACAAAAAATCACAGAGACACCAAAGTTTGAGATATTGATCATCCTCGGGTGTAGAATAATATCCAATGGTCAAATGATGACATCACGTAGGCCACGCCCTCTGACAACAGGAAGTCTCGTATTTTACTGTGAACGGTCGATAACTTCTGCACCAAACTTTGCACGAGTGACCCTGGTGGGATCCTTGACGACCCTATGTCATCATATTATGACGTCATCTAAGCCCCGCCCCCTCAGAACAGGAAGTGCCGTTTTTTTCCTTGGAAAGCTCCGTTTATGGCTCTCTTGACCTAATCAAGATGATTCGGATGATAAACTCTGTCAATGCTCGCTGCTAGCTGAACCGTGTGGGCGTGGCCAAATGGCGAATATCAGTCCCTCGCCATATGCATACGTTTGGCTCTTATTCATGCATAGATCATCCGATTGGCGCCAAACTGGATATGTATGACCTTTGTTCACCTCTAAAGAGCCCGACGGGTTTGAGATGTAATTTGGCTCCACTGCGCCCCCTAAGTTAATACATGGGCCGTATCTCCTCGACGCATCGACCGATCTGCGCCAGATTTTTCGACAGTCGTCGGGCACCGCCGCCGAACGCATTCACGCGTGTCGCCCGGTGGACGGGCGGGGAAAATGCGCGACAGCTTCTGCGGCGGCTGGCGGGCGGCGGTGCTGGAAACTGCGGCGGAGCTTCCGCGGTGGGGAGCGGGCTGCGGCTCTGGAAACCGAGCGAGAGCTTCTGCGGTGGCCGGAACCCCCGCGGTGGCCAATAGGCCGGAGCGGCGCTTGCTGCGAGGGCCGCTCGAGGCTGCTTGCAGCTTTAATTATTATTACGATTCTGCCCCCCCAAAGAGGCGCCTTTTTGGGGGCTTTATCATATTCAAAAACTCACCAAACTTGGCGGTCGCGACTAGAAAATTTAAAAATTTTGAATTTTAAGGTTGGCGCAAAAATCGCAAAAGAAATTGCTCAACGGCGGCAACTAGCAATTTTCTGTTGACACAATGTTATGAACGTATTTCATCGTAGAGACATGAAATTTGGTACACTTGTAGAGCTCACCAAAAGACTCAGAACTTACATTTAATGTTATTAGCCAACTATCACAGGAAGTCGGCCATTTTGTATTGAACGTCCATTTTTTTCCTCGATTTTGACGTTTACAGCCTTCGTATTTGATCGAACTCCTCCTAGGGATTTCGATTGATCGACTTCAAACTCGGTCAGTCTGATCATAAGTCATGTTTGATTTAAAGTTATCAAATTGGTGAGTTTTGGAGTATGTTGAAGGGGGGTTAGCAGGGGTCAAAGTTCACCTACTCGCCATGAAACACGAAACTCTTATATTTCCTATAAAAAAACACATAGAGGGACCAAACTTTCAGTGATTGATCGGCATCGGATGTCCTAAAATACCCTGTGGTGAAATGATGACATCACTTAAGCCACGCCCCCTGAGAACAGGAAGTGTCATGTTTTACTGTGAGCGGTCGCTCTCTTAGCCCTTTGACCTAATCAACATGAAACTGTGTCCAGACACAGAAGACATGTTGGTGTGTTGAGGATTCCAACCCTGACCGGCTTTGAGATAGCAGCTGGGCGTGGCGGCGTGGCGAAGTGACCTGTAACGCCGATGCCATACGTTTGCTTCTAGATTCCACATGTTTCGACCGAGCTGCACCAAACTTGGCTTGAGTGATGCTGGTGTGATACCTGAAAATTCTATGTCATCAGATTATGACGTCATCTAAGCCCCGCCCCCTCAGAACAGGAAGTGCTATTTTTTTCCTTGGAAACTTTCATCTATGGCTCTCTTGACCTAATCAAGGTGATTCTGTGTTGGATGACAGATAGGAAGTTGGTCTTGCTTGCTTTAAAGTGCCAACAGTTTTCAATGGCGGCAACGCCGTTCGTATACGTTTGCCTCTACATTCCACATATTTTGACCGAGCTGCATCAAACTTGGCCTGAGTGATCCTGGAGGCTTGCCCGTCAATCCTACGTCATCACATTATGACGTCATCTAAGCCCCGCCCCCTCGGAACCGGAAGTGCCGTTTTTTTCCTTGGAAAGCTCTGTTTATGGCTCTCTTGACCTAATCAAGGTGATTCTGTGTTGGATGACAGATAGGAAGTTGGTCTCGCTTGCTTTAAAGTGCCAAGAGTTTTCAATGGCGGCAACGCCGTTCGTATACGTTTGCCTCTACATTCCACATATTTTGACCGAGCTGCATCAAACTTGGCCTGAGTGATCCTGGAGGCTTGCCCGTCGATCCTACGTCATCACATTATGACGTCATCTAAGCCCCGCCCCCTCGGAACCGGAAGTGCCGTTTTTTTCCTTGGAAAGCTCCGTTTATGGCTCTCTTGACCTAATCAAGATGATTCGGATGATGAGCTCTGTCATTGCTCGCTGCTGGCTGAACCGTGTGGGCGTGGCCAAATGGCGAATATCAGTCCCTCGCCATATTCATACGTTTGGCTCTAATTCAAGCATGGATCATCCGATTGGCTCCAAACTGGATATGTATGACCTTTGTTCACCTCTAAAGAGCCCAACGGGATTGAGATGTAATTTGGCTCCACTGCGCCCCCTAAGTTAATACATCGGCTGTATCTCCTCGACGCATCGACCGATCTGCACCAGATTTTTTGACAGTCGTCGGGGAGCGCCGCCGAACGCATTCACGCGTGTCGCCCGGTGGACGGGCGGGGGAAACGCGCGACAGCTCCTGCGGCGGCTAGCGGGCGGCGGTGCTGGAAACTGCGGCTGAGCTTCCGCGGTGGGGAGCGGGCTGCAGCTCTGGAAAACGCGCGAGAGCTTCTGCGGTGGCCGGAACCCCCGCGGTGGCCAATAGGCCGGAGCGGCGCTTGCTGCGAGGGCCGCCCGAGGCTGCTTGCAGCTTTAATTATTATTACGATTCTTCCCACCTCTTCGTGTGCCTTTTTGGGGGCTTTATCATATTCAAAAACTCACCAAACTTGGCGGTCGCAACTAGAAAATTTAAAAATTTTGAATTTTAAGGTTGTCGCAAAAATCGCAAAAAAAATTGCTGAACGGCGGCAACTAGCAATTTTCTGTTGACACAATGGTATGAACGTACTTCATCGTAGAGACATGAAATTTGGTACACTTGTAGAGCTCACCAAAAGACTCAGAACTTACATTTAATGTTATAAGCCAACTATCACAGAAAGTCGGCCATTTTGTATTGAACGTCCATTTTTTTCCTCGATTTTGCTGTTTACAGCCTTCGTATTTGATCGAACTCCTCCTAGGGATTTCGATTGATCGACTTCAAACTCGGTCAGTCTGATCATAAGGCATGTTTGATTTAAAGTTATCAAATTGGTGAGTTTTGGAGCATGTTGAAGGGGGGTTAGCAGGGGTCAAAGTTCACCTACTCGCCATGAAACACGAAACTCTTATATTTCCTATATAAAAACACATAGAGGGACCAAACTTTCAGTGATTGATCGGCATCGGGTGCCCTACAATACCCTATGGTGAAATGATGACATCACTTAGGCCACGCCCCCTGAGAACAGGAAGTGTCATGTTTTACTGTGAACGGTCGCTATCTTAGCCCTTTGACCTAATCAACATGAAACTGTGTCCAGAGACAGAAGACATGTTGGTGTGTTGTGGATTCCAACCCCGACCGGCTTTGACATAGGAGGTGGGCGTGGCGGCGTGGCGAAGTGACCTGTAACGCCATTGCCATACGTTTGGCTCTGAATTCCACAATTTCGGGCCCAGCTGCTCCAAACTCACTAGGATGGATCCTTATCCACCCACCGACAGGAATTCATAACAAAATTTGGTGGGCGTGGCCTAATTTCTCTATAGCGACCCCTAGAGTATTTTAAATGAACAGCCCCAAGCCATACTTAAAGCTAGAATTACGAAACTTGGTACACATGTGTATCTTGTCGGGACGTACAAAAAAGTCTATTACAGCCATGGTCGAAACCCAACAGGAAGTCGGCCATTTTAGATTGAATTTCATTTGACCTCGATTTTGACGTTTACAGCCTTCGTATTTGATCGAACTCCTCCTAGGGATTTCGATTGATCGGCTTCAAACTCGGTCAGTCTGATCATAAGGCATGTCTGATTTAAAGTTATCAAATTGGTGACTGTCTGAGCTTGCTGAAGGGGGGTTACCAGGGGTCAAAGTTCACCTACTCGCCATGAAACACGAAACTCTTATATTTCCTATACAAAAACACATAGAGGGACCAAACTTTCTGGGATTGATCGTTATGGGGTTACCTAAAATACCCTGTGGTGAAATTATTTTTTTACGTAGGCCACGCCCCCTGAGAACAGGAAGTGTCATGTTTTACTTTGAACGGTCGTTATCTTAGCCCTTTGACCTAATCAACATGAAACTGTGTCCAGAGACAGAAGACATGTTGGTGTGTTGTGGATTCAAGCCCTGACTGGCTGCGATGAAGCAGCTGTGTGCGGCGGCATGGCGAAGTGACCTGTAACGCCGATGCCATACGTTTGCTTCTAGATTCCACATGTTTCGACCGAGCTGCACCAAACTTGGCCTGACTCATCCTGTTGTGATGCCTGACAATGCTATGTCATCATATTATGACGTCATCTAAGCCCCGCCCCCTCGGAACCGGAAGTGCCGTTTTTTTCCTTGGAAAGCTCTGTTTATGGCTCTCTTGACCTAATCAAGTTGATTCTGTGTTGGATGACAGATAGGAAGTTGATCTCGCTTGCTTTAAAGTGCCAAGAGTTTTCAATGGCGGCAACGCCGTTCGTATACGTTTGCCTCTACATTCCACATATTTTGACCGAGCTGCATCAAACTTGGCCTGAGTGATCCTGGAGGCTTGCCCGTCAATCCTACGTCATCACATTATGACGTCATCTAAGCCCCGCCCCCTCAGAACAGGAAGTGCCGTTTTTTTCCTTTCAAAGCTCTGTTTATGGCTCTCTTGACCTAATCAAGATGATTCGGATGATAAACTCTGTCAATGCTCGCTGCTGTTTGCTGAACCGTGTGGGCGTGGCCAAATGGCGAATATCAGTCCCTCGCCATATGCATACGTTTGGCTCTTATTCAGGCATGGATCATCCGATTGGCACCAAACTGGATATGTATGACCTTTGTTCACCTCTAAAGAGCCCAACTAGGTTGAAATGTAATTTGACTCCACTGCGCCCCCTAAGTTAATACATGGGCCGTATCTCCTCGAGGCATCGACCGATCTGCACCAGATTTTTTGACAGTCGTCGGGGAGCGCCGCCGAACGCATTCACGCATGTCGCCCGGTGGACGGGCAGGGTAAATGCGCGACGGCTCCTGCGGCGGCTAGCGGGCGGCGGTGCTGGAAACTGCGGCTGAGCTTCCGCGGTGGGGAGCGGGCTGCGGCTCTGGAAATCGAGCGAGAGCTTCTGAGGTGGCCGGAACCCCCGCGGTGGCCAATAGGCCGGAGCGGCGCTTGCTGCGAGGGCCGCCCGAGGCTGCTTGCAGCTTTAATTCTTCTTACGATTCTGCCCCCCTCTTCGTGCGCCTTTTTGGGGGCTTTATCATATTCAAAAACTCACCAAACTTGGCGGAAGCGACTAGGCGGTTTAAAAATTTTGAATTTTAAGGTCGCCGCAAAAATCGCAAAAAAAATTGCTCAACGGCAGCAACTAGCAATTTTCAACAGACCCATTGCTATTCACTTACTTCATCGTAGAGACTTGAAATTCGGTACAGTTGTAGAGCTCACTAAGACGCTCAGAATTTACAAGTAATGTCATAGTGCAACTATCACAGGAAGTCGGCCATTTTGTATTGAACGTCCATTTTTTTCCTCGATTTTGACGTTTACAGCCTTCGTATTTGATCGAACTCCTCCTAGGGATTTCGATTGATCGGCTTCAAACTCGGTCAGTCTGATCATAAGGCATGTCTGATTTAAAGTTATCAAATTGGTGAGTTTTGGAGCATGTTGAAGGGGGGTTAGCAGGGGTCAAAGTTCACCTACACGCCATGAAACAGAAAACTCTTATATTTCCTATACAAAAACACATAGAGGGACCAAACTTTCAGTGATTGGTCGTCATCGGGTGTCCTAAGATACCCTGTGGTGAAATTTTTTTTTTACGTAGGCCACGCCCCCTGAGAGCAGGAAGTGTAATGTTTTACTGTGAACGGTCGCTATCTTAGCCCTTTGACCTAATCAACATGAAACTGTGTCCAGAGACAGAAGACATGTTGGTGTGTTGTGGATTCCAACCCCGACCGGCTGCGATGAAGCAGGTGGGCGTGGCGGCGTTGCGAACGCCATCGAATTTCGTTTGGCTCTAAATTCCACAGTTTCGGGGTGAGCTGCTCCAAACTCACTAGGATGGATCCTTATCCATCCCCGAACAGGAATCCATAGCGATATTTGGTGGGCGTGGCCTAATTTTTCTATAGCGACCCCTAGAGTATTTTAAATGAACAGCCCCAAGCCATGCTTAAACCTAGAATTACGAAACTTGGTACACATGTGTATCATGTCAGGACGTACAAAAAAGTCTCTTGGAGCCATGCTCTAAACCCAACAGGAAGTCGGCCATTTTGTATTGAAGGTCCATTTTGGACCTCGAGTTTGACGTTTACAGCCTTTGCATTTGATCGAACTCCTCCTAGGGATTTCGATTGATCGACTTCAAACTCGGTCAGTCTGATCATAAGGCATGTCTGATTTAAAGTTATCAAATTGGTGACTGTATGAGCTTGCTGAAGGGGGGTTACCAGGGGTCAAAGTTCAGCTACTCGCCATGAAACACGAAACTCTTATATTTCCTATATAAAAACACATAGAGGGACCAAACGTTCAGTGATTGATCGTCATCGGGTGTCCTAAAATACCCTGTGGTGAAATTATTTTTTTAAGTAGGCCACGCCCCCTGAGAACAGGAAGTGTCATGTTTTACTGTGAACGGTCGCTATCTTAGCCCTTTGACCTAATCAACATGAAACTGTGTCCAGAGACAGAAGACATGTTGGTGTGTTGTGGATTCAAGCCCTGACCGGCTGCGATGAAGCAGCTGGGTGTGGCGGCGTGGCGAAGTGACCTGTAACGCCGATGCCATACGTTTGCTTCTAGATTCCACATGTTTCGACCGAGCTGCACCAAACTTGGCCTCAGTGATGCTGTTGTGATGCCTGACAATGCTATGTCATCATATTATGACGTCATCTAAGCCCCGCCCCCTCAGAATGAATTAGAGAGATCTTCTGTGTAATTACATAATAAACAGTACATGTTCGTCGTTTGTAGGGCAATGCTGCCCTCTGCTGGCCACTGAAATAGTTTCATTATTTCAGTAATTCGACACCAGAGGGCAGCATTGCCCTGCAGATGAAATTCTTCGATTTTGTAATACACAGGAAAAAATGAAAAATTGGTATTTCTAACACAAAAAGTCACAGAGACTCCAAACTTTCAGTGATTGATCGTCATCAGGTGGCCTACAATACCATATGGTCAAATGATGACATCACGTAGGCCACGCCCCCTGAGAACAGGAAGTGTCATGTTTTACTGTGAACGGTCGCTCTCTTAGCCCTTTGACCTAATCAACATGAACCTGTGTCCAGAGACAGAAGACATGTTGGTGTGTTGAGGTTTCCAACCCTGACCGGCTTTGAGATAGCAGCTGGGCGTGGCGGCGTGGCGAAGTGACCTGTAACGCCGATGCCATACTTTTGCTTCTAGATTCCACATGTTTCGACCGAGCTGCACCAAACTTGGCTTGAGTGATGCTGGTGTGATGTCTGAAAATTCTATGTCATCAGATTATGACGTCATCTAAGCCCCGCCCCCTCAGAACAGGAAGTGCTATTTTTTTCCTTGGAAACTTTCATCTATGGCTCTCTTGACCTAATCAAGGTGATTCTGTGTTGGATGACAGATAGGAAGTTGGTCTCGCTTGCTTTAAAGTGCCAAGAGTTTTCAATGGCGGCAACGCCGTTCGTATACGTTTGCCTCTACATTCCACATATTTTGACCGAGCTGCATCAAACTTGGCCTGAGTGATCCTGGAGGCTTGCCCGTCGATCCTACGTCATCACATTGTGACGTCATCTAAGCCCCGCCCCCTCGGAACCGGAAGTGCCTTTTTTTCCTTGGAAAGCTCTGTTTATGGCTCTCTTGACCTAATCAAGATGATTCAGATGATAAACTCTGTCAATGCCCACTGCTGGCTGAACCGTGTGGGCGTGGCCAAATGGCGAATATCAGTCCCTCGCCATATACATACGTTTGGCTCTAATTCACACATGGATCATCCGATTGGCGCCAAACTGGATATGTATGACCTTTGTTCTGCTCTAAAGAGCCCAACGGGTTTGAGATGTAATTTGGGGAAAATGCGCGACAGCTTCTGCAGCGGCTAGCGGACGGCAGTGCTGGAAACTGCGGCAGAGCTTCTGCGGTGGGGAGCGGGCTGCGGCTCTGGAAAACGCGCGAGAGCTTCTGCGGTGGCCGGAACCCCCGCGGTGGCCAATAGGCCGGAGCGGCGCTTGCTGCGAGGGCCGCCCGAGGCTGCTTGCAGCTTTAATTTTTTTTTATAATTTATTGCTTGGTTTTAAAATGAGTAGGGATGTAGTTGACTAATTATGATATCATTCATTTACAAGGCAAATATAGAACAATCAACTTGGATGTAGAGCTCATAAGCACCAAACAGCCAAAAACAAAATGTGAAATGAATATTTAAATCAGAAAGAAATGCAGTGTCGTAGATTTGAGAAGTTCCAGTACAAATTTAATTGGACTGCAGTGAACCAGAAGCAAGAGCTGATAGCTGCTCCTGCTTTTACCCCATTTACCTCTGAAGACTTTGATTTGGAAATGACACCAAACCCATTTTAACAATCATCCACTTCCAAAACCAGTGGGGTCTGCTAAATAATATCCTTACTGACAAGGTTAAATAATAATCCCAATAGAAGCTAAAATTATGCTACTTCTTTGCATGTTGTACTTTACCACACAGTGGCAACATACTAAATAGTAAGATTTTGTAATACTCTGTGTGTAAAAGATTTGATCAGATTGTCTAGTTGCAATATGTTAAAAAGCTGCTATCCGCTTTTTGACATATTATCAACCATGTAACCATGTAACATGTATCAACCATGTATATGGTTGATACATGGCAACCATATTGAATTTTGAGTTGGAAAACGTCAACTCTCCTGTGGAAAGTATAATGAAATAACTTTTTTTAATCAGTCACAAGACCAAGTGGATAAAATCATTGTTTATATGTAAGAACAAGTCCAAGTCCTGTTGTACTTCTTAAAAATGTCTGTCAGTACAATGGTACTGACAAAACATGACCGTGTGAACACATAGTGAGTTCAATCTGGAGAGACTCAGACGGAGAAAAGAAGACAATTAGAAGAGTTTATTGACAAACAGGATTTAAAGTCTTTGGCGCCCGGGCCCCGGCTGGGGATAACGGTTATCGCAGCGTTAGCGATAGGCTTCAGATGAGCATTCCCGATGCTGTTAGGAACGTCATCCCCCCGGGGCCCGGCACTGTTGGTGGAGGTTGAAGGAGGGTGCGGGCCTCAGGACCGGCGAATGGAGGAGAAGGGGTGGTGGTGGGTTGAGCTCGGCTGGAGAATGAAGGACACCATGAATGAAGGTCCTTATCAGCTGGGACTTGGTCGATGATTGGACGTGACGTGGTCCAGCGTTGATAGGTCGACGATTGTGGGCAGGTCTCTTCAATTAACGGGTCCCGGTGGGGATAAAAGAGTCTTCCAGTTTGAATTTGCGCCTAGGCTTCATTTCATCAGCCTTACAGTGGGGATCATCTTTAGCCCGATGAGCTGCATTTGCTATTGTTGTTCTCCTTACATGCTTTGTTATATTTACTGTATGTAAATACTTATGCATAATTCATGCCTGCTGATGTTTAATAGCAATAGTGAAGATGTGGACATGCCCTTCTTGCTCTTCGATCTATCATGCAGTTTAGGTTTCTCATTTGTTGGGTTCCTATATGCCCATCAAGACAGTTTAATGCTATAGATTGCGTAGCTCTCTGCTGCCCTGATTAAACTCCTCATAATGCATTTCCTGAGCCCTGCCTCTCTCTCATTATTTGTTGGTGGGTTTGTAAATTCCCCAGAGGGCAGAAAGTTTAATATCTGCTCTCCCAGAGTTGGCATGCAGCGAGTGATGAGGTCACAGCCAAGATGACAAATTTCAGTGGAGCAAACTCTGGATTCACGTCTGAGCTTCATGAGCTGGCTGACTGAATTGAAATATAATCCAGCACACAGTGGTGAAGCACATTGAATCCACTAAAACAACAAAATACGAAATGGACAAGAAAAACCTGATGAAAACATTCCCCCTGCATGAGAAATAAAATAAATGAGCGCAAACACCTGATACCATGGCACTCTCTCACATCACATTATTTGACTTATCCAACCCTTACAGCTGTTAAGAACTAGAACAAAGCTCCAGTTTTCCCTGGTTATCTTATTTCAAAAGGCACCTGTTTGTCACTGGAGGGGAAAAGGGGGATCGCAGATGTGTCTTTCTTCCACGGCTTTCAAAGTTTTTATTCATACCAAATGAACAGTGAGGCCAGATGTACAACAGCTGCAAGCATCTGTGGTCCTAAGCAAGCTCAGTCTCTTAAAATTAAGCATTATTTTGGAAGCAGATTCTGGTATTTTATTTAAAAATGTTCACATCACGGAAAAGCTGTAAGAAAAACTGTACATACTGGAACAAACAGTGACATGTAAAGATTGGGTCAATACTTTTCACATGTCTGCCTTGTTTGTCTAGAACTGTAGAGTAAGTGTAAAATAGAGAACATATATTTTAAGAAAAGAAAATCTTGCCTGAAAACTTAACGGCCAGCAGGAAGAGAGTTTGTTTAATGATCTGTTTTATTTGAGCAATCCTAGTTACTACTCTAGTTGTTAGGTAAAGTTTAACATTTTGCACACACAGTGTTGCATTTGTTTTAGTGTATTTGTTAGGTCATCCTCAACCTATCATTGAGTCTAAGCTTAAACACTTGTACCATTTTACAACTTAGCAAAGGCAAGTCTCAAGTTTGTCACTTAGTACATATTTTGTCTTTCTAGGCTAATGTTTTTGTTTATGGTACAAATATTTGCACATACACAGGAACTATTTCAAATAGTGTCTTTATGCACCAACTTTGCTGATAGACAGCTGGCAGTTAGTTGGAGACTGCAAAATTGTCCAAAGACTGATAATGGCCCCAACTTTAGACACTCCTGAATAAAATCTGAAAAGATAAAAGTTGCAATAAAACCTAAAGTTTTGTTGCAACCTACGGTCATGACTTTGGAGGAGCAGCTCTTGTCTTTTGTACTTTTGTCTTTTTGGGGGGAAATTTCATACATAGTAACAATCTGACTAATAAAATCTTAGTGTGTGCATGTGCACAGGAAGTTGTCCACATTATGGTGTTAATAAAAATGTGTCTGAGTTTTCAGGAGTTTTGTTGTCTATTTCTATTGAACAACACTTTTTTTTTATTTTGCTAGTCAAAAGAAACCTGACGATGGGCCGGGCCCCTGTGACGTCAGGCTGCAGTGGTTTAAGTTCTGCAAGAATGTTGTTGTGTTTGATCATCTCATTTATGCTGTCTCACAAATCTGCAGCCACATTTAAGAGCCTGAGAAAACTTTTTTTTTTCAAGAAAGATCACAGGTGCAGATGACTGTGATCATCTTGCACAGTTGTCTCATCCAAAAGTAAGAAACAGCAATTTGAAAATAAAACTGTGCTACAGTATTTTTAATTTAGTTAACGCGAATTAAAAATAAATCTAAAAAGACAACTTGTTCTCCACTCAAACATTGCTTTTGGGATTTCTTTCAATGAATTGCTGAACATTAATTTCCAGCACTTCCCCATCCTAAATGTCCCTCCTGTACACATGGGTAATTTGTTGACAAAACTGAAAGAGAGGGACGGTGGGGTTTAAAGAGGTCACATTAACAATTGACCGATTTGAGCGAAAGGGAACGAGGAAGAGTAGGAGGGGGAGAAGAACAGGGGATTAACAAACGAGAAGTGACAGAGCTGCAGGGAACTGGTGGGCAGTTTAGCAGCACACAGAGGGGACAGAGCAGAGGCCACTGGCCTTTTCCACCCTTTCTCTCACTCTGCCCTCTTCCCTCTCATTTCTCGAGCACACTCACTAATGCTAAGTCACTTTGTGTTTCATTTATTGCCAAGCACCCCTATGTTTTCCTCACTTAATATATTTCGCTGTTTGACAGCTTCTCTCCTCCTCATTTGGTTTAGTAAACCAATACTTAGGCGTTTCCATTTTTTCCAACTAAACTGTCAATCATTTTTTCCTTTGTTTGCTCATTGTTGCTGTTATCTTACAAATCCCTCTGATCTCATTCTGTGAAATTCCTGTTCTCTTCGTCTTATAATTTGTTCTCTGCCTTCCCAGTGTGAGTCCAGTGGATTGTCATGTGAGGTGCTGCTGTTCTGTTGACAAAACACAAAGCCTTTCACATCCAAGTCTGCACCTGGGATACTTGGCTGCTGCTCTCCACATGCCGGGGTGACTATATGTGTGTGAATTTCACTTGGAGAGACACAAACAGGCAGAGCACCAACATTGCTATATGCAAGAGAACCTCTTACAGAACAATTACCACTTAGAGAAACCACAGTATAAGAATATACAAGAGAAGGGAAAAAACAAACGTCCATTACGGCATCTGTGTGAAGGAAATAAGTTAATGCAACTTTTTCTATATTTTAGTGATCATGGGCTCCTTTACGTATGCCTTTTTTTGGCTGTAGTGGGGAGGTGAAGTGTATGTAAGAATTTTGTTTATCAGAAAATAGCCACATATTAAAACTAGGAATATAAAATTTCAAGTAGGCTTGGCTCCTGATCAATACAGTTTTAAATTATCTGTATTAAAGCTCATGAATTAACTCATCTCCCACCTGTTGATGTCCCGTCTGCAATTCTACCTCCAGAGTAATTGTAGTTTGCATGGCCAATATTTTTTAAAATAACCAGTTTTTGTGTGCATGCAAAATGGTATTACAGGCAATATGCATTATTCTGTTGTTTGATCAAGTTTTTAATTAATAATCTAAGGGTTTTTCAGTCGCCACAATGATGTTGACAAATAAAGTTATACTATACTGACTATTGAATCTTACTCTCTGTCTGTGTAATGTGACCTGGTCTAAATAAAACATTAGTCATTCAGGTTCAGTATTTAAAGCAAGACACAAAGATTATTAAGTAGGAAAACAACTTTGTGTGTAAGTTTTGTTCACACAACAATTAACAGCAACCGCAAGTTGTGACTCAGTCTACAATTTAAAAAATCAATTTCATGTTTCACCATCAGCAGGAGCAAGATGTAAGTTTATTGAAGACTGTGTCTTTGTGTGTGAAGTCTGGTACTTTTAAAACTATGTATATGTACAATATGTTTAAGTGTAAGGTAACGTTTTAATTAAACCAACATCAGCATGTGATTATGATTACTGTAATGCTAAAAAAAAGTTAGTTTATCTTTAATTATTAAGAAGTGTATAAACAAATTTTAACATTTTAGTTTTGATGCAAATAAAAACAGAACAATATTTTTTTCTAACATTGACCATCATTTTAACTTGATTTATTATCTTTTGAGAAGTGTCCGTGTTATTTTCTTTACAAAACAAGATTGATGAATGAATAAAAAAAAAAAGAAGTTTAAATCAAAAACTGCCAGTGGTATGAATAATGGTAGGATTACTTTTATATCTTTGAAAATAAGACTTTCTTGAAGAAACTTCTGTTCGTACAAAATATTGCAGAATCTATAGTGGTTTTGGTATATCGGTTAAATGGGGTACAATAATAAAACTATCGTTTAACTGGTTCTTAAAGTTTACAGAGAAAAACAATCAGCAGGTAAAAATTAAAGTTGGAAGTGGCTGCAGAAAAAACAATCAGTTCTTCTCCAACACTAACATCTTATTTGTAGAGACCATTAAAAGCATTTCCAATCTCCTATGAATGTGCTTGGTTTGGACTATAGAGATTACCTTTAAAAATGGTGACGCATGTTTTCTAGAAGCCTTTCCAACCTGTCCGCAGGAGACCGGTTAAAGATACACTGAAAACTTTGACCAGACAGTTTCATCTTAAGCTGGAAAACACAGTTTAGCAACACATAAAAATAAAACATAAACCGACCCTTCTGTGGTGGTCTGATGTTGGTCTCAAAGACTTGTATCAATGTCTATAATTGCTTTAAGTTGGCTAAGTTTCCCAGCACCTCAATAATTGTTTCAAGCCCTTTGACTGAAATGGCCTTTCATATGCCAGTGTGAGTTCTCAGGTCTACCCTAAAGACTATTTTTCCTGGCTTGATGGCAGGATTTGGAGGCCACTGTCAACACGCAATTAAAAAGCATCCCCCTCAAACCTACAAACCCGTTAGCCTTTTCTTTCCCACAGATGTAGCTTTGTGCTAAAAAGAAATGGAAAAAAAGACACTTAAATAGACAGAGGAGGTAGAAGTGAGGGGAGAGGTATTGTGTGTGAGGAAGCATGATGAAGAGACAAGATCTGAAGTAAGATAGACAGACAGACAGAGGAGAGCTGAAACAGAGGGAACATATTCATTAGTTATCATGGCCATGTCAAACAAGACCAACCAGAAAAACCCTTTCACCGAGCTCCGTGTAAACACCGCCTGCCCCAAGATTCCACTTAAGACTTACTTATTTGACCACACTGACATTCACCTCCCTCCCTCACCCTGCTGAAGTAGGAGTTAATCTTCCAGGTGTTTGACAGGATGCTCTGCACAGCAAAAGAAACATGAAAGGTGAAAAGCGCTCTTTATTTTCTCTCCGCCTTTTACTTCCTCTCTTAACTTTTGTGTTTCTGTCCACAGCTAAGTACGTTCAGTTCCTGCTCTTAACTCCACGTCCTTCTTCCTGTCAGTGCAGAGATGAGCCAAGCCATCCCACATACAGAGGAATGCGATAATGAACCCCGATTTCTGCATGCAGGATGCTGGGAAGCCAAGGTCGCCAGTGTAGATGTTTTGGCTGTGCACAAGTGTTTGGCCTTCAAGTTTGTGACAAAGGAATTCCTCACACAGTTTGCTCATTTTAATTGCTTAGTTTGACTATTGCACATTATCACCCAAATAGAATAATTGTTAAATTGCGTCCCTGCTCTGGTTTTGTTAGCTCACCTCAAGTAGCAAAAAGTGAAGCCAGGAAGAAAAGGACATGAATTAACTTACTGTATTGTTTCCAGTGATTTTGTATTTTTTAAATTAAAAAAAATGTAATAGTACATTATAATTTTTTCTAGAACACTGAATATAATTTTTAATAAAGAATTAAGATTTAAAAAGTAAATATTAAGATGAGATTTTGTATCATAGATTTTGTAGAGCTCTGCAGGACTGTAACCGGTTTCAGAGTCAATTTCTGTAAATCTTTTCAACCATTCAATAATAGTCAACTTGAAATCTACCAGACATTATATTCCGTTACTCCTACTGAAAATCCTATGAAAATAAGAATTTACTATATTTGAAAGTAGCGTTACACCACCTCTATTAACTACGTAGTTCCATAACCTGTTAGGATAAACTGTCCATGAAAGAAGACAGAAATAGTTTTCATGCTCAGACAGAAGTGAGGTTAATTTTGCAGAAACAGAATAAAAAAAGATGGATGTTGTTTCATTCAGCTCGTCTATAGTCCACCGCAGGAACATTATCAACAGCTTTTCAAGCATTCCTTCATTATGTCACACTGATGAATGATGCGGTAATGATCCTGCACGCTTTTTGGGCTTTACAGCTGTCATGTAGCTGCTTTATGCTTCAACCAGAGGGGCGTGTGTCTGAGTTTATGTGTGAGACCTCCTTTTCATGGGCCTGAATGACAGATACACAAGGATGCCGGAACTCTGAGTGAATTCCAGAGGGCCATCAGTGTTCCCTTTGAAATAACAGGAACGATGAAGCGGTCCTTGAAGGAGGTGTGAGAGCAAAGCAAGAGAGAGAAAGAGGACCAGCTGGTCTCCTCCTGAAAAGCTCCTTTTCTCCCATTCGCTGCCATCTGTGAGCTCCTACTCATCACAAAACAGCCCACATCAATTCACAGACAGCGGGGATCCGGCTGGATCTGTGGGTTGTGGGTGTGTACTGTTACTAAGTGTGATGCTTGTGGTTTAAATCCATCTCCTAAACTTTGCCCTAATTTTACCAAGCAGTATAGTCTAAAACTGAAAGCTTTAGTAAAACATGTGACTATAAATGTCAATAAAATATATTTTAACCACCTAATAAAAGGTCAATAATAAAAGTGTTGTTTTCAGATTAGAAAATTAAAAATTTTCTAATCTGAAAATTTGATCAAAAAATTCGTATTAATTCAACTGAAAAACAAGTAAATGTGTGAGAGAATGTACATAAAAAGATGGACAAGCCTGATTGCAGTGTGCACACCTTTAACCACGCAAACCATATAGTGAATAACCCGTTAATTCAATTTCAGCCCCCAGTCTGAATGATGGCTCAGAAGCAGTTTCTAGACTTTTCGCTTCTTAGGTGTAAAACTCGCTGTGTTTAAAGCATAACTAACTCAATGTAGTTAATTGGTACTTTTTTAGTAACTTAATTCCACTTAGTGAATTAAGTTACTAAAAAAAAGTTTCAATAATATTTTAATTTCTTGAATAAGTCAGTAATTTAAGAGTTTATGTGAGGTAAACTGGACAAATACAACAAAGTTGAGATGTAAGAAACTCATACACCTCTAACAAAGACCTGAACTACCTGAGTTGAAAGGTGGTTTAGCCAAGTGTTACTTTGTGTTGTTCACATTGCTATTATTTTTATTTTTGTTATATTTTTTCATATGAATTATTTGAGATGTATATCCCATTAACAGTTACAAATGTTTTTAAAAGATGGATCTTTATGTCAGACTTTATGTCTCAAAAACCTGGTATTTCTGCAGGGCTGGGGAGACGTTTTATATCCAATATACTGTTAGAGCTGAGAATGGCTGTATTAAGAAGACATTTACTTTGAAGTTTGAAAGCTATTGTTTATTCAGTGCCGTTATTTCAAACTGCTGCTACAAAGCCATAAGAATCTCTAAAGATCCACTTTAGGACTCTACAGCATCTGTTCTTGTGTTCTGTCAGACAAATGTGTGTGTCACATAAGAATGCTTTATATAAAAAACATACACAGAAACACAGCAGGCACAGGGTCTGTGCAGCATCAGTGTTTTACACAGACACTATTCTTCTCTGCCAGCTATGATCTACAGCTTCTACACTATGCACCTTTTGCTAAAATTGAATATATACTGTACTTATACATACATATATATAGCGCTGAGCCAAGGTTGTATGCAGGGTTACATATAATCTGATTTGGGACCCTCCTTCCTAGTAAGAACTTCACCACCACTAACAGCATTCAAGACAGATTTGGTGATATCTAAGGTGACCGATTATAATTGGCTGACCTTAAATGTAATCACTAATAATAATGATTTGCTACGATGTATTTGTGACCAAACCAAGCACAAATTCAAGGAAAAAAGTTAACTTATAGCTATGCTAATATGCTTAACAATGGTGAACATTCTTTGTACTTTTATAAGATAAATCACTTTATTTTTATCTGAAAAAGTGGCAAATAAACAGATTAAATAAGGCCTCAAGGAAACAAAGAAAAAGCTGCCGATGGGAAATATATCTTCAAGTGTAGGATTTTACACAAAAAACAGGCACTATTTAGCATTCAGAAATATTCGCAGACAAACTGATGAATTAGTTACACCAATTTGAAAATAAGTTTTTATGATAACTGACAAGCCTAAAGAAAAAAAAAGATAAGTGAGTGTAGCATTTCTCAGTAAGAAATATTTAGAAGCTCAATAATCTGCACACAAGTTTAACTTTGTTCAACAGGAATGCACATGCAAAGCTTCATTACAGTGACAGGGATAGATTAGATTATTCACATGGGTCACACTAACCTAACTAACAAAGTTAGGCTACAAATGTTGGTTGTTGGTTCTGGTTTTACACTGAAACAAAAATGGCTACTTTGACAATAGTGAAATATAGAATCAAAGATTCATAAAATAACAGAAGATATACTTGCATATTAAGGGACATAACTTTAGATAATTAGTGACAGGAGAAATACAAAAAAAAACTAATATAATGAAGTGTTTCACACAAAAAAGTTAAAACTGTATTCACAATAGGAAAATTGAAAAAATAAGGCAGGACTTAGGAACAGTCAGTCAATTGTCAGTACAGATATCACTGACATCTTTGAAAATCTCCCCAGGCAGGTTACCTGACGTGGATGAATTTGCCATTAGATGGTGACTGTGGGACAGTTGAGAGTGAAACACTTCTTTATTGTCACACAGAGGACTTTAACAACACCTTTAACAAGACAGACAATGGCTGACAGACAATCTTCAGGAAAACAACAAAACTTTGCTCCAATTACAAGTTGATCCCACTCAGCCACCTTGAGGGAAGCTGCTCAGGGTACTCTAGGGCAGTGGTTCTCAAATGGGGGTACGAGTACCCCTGGGGGTACGTGGAGGTACTGCAGGGGGTACGTGAAGCTTTTCAAAATATCTTTAAAAAATCAGTAGGCTCCTCATAATAACTCTTGGGAAAAATTATTTTGTAAAAAGTTCGATAAAATATAAATGTGTGTTCATACACTGAATTTTATATTCAGTATTTACAGGGTATTTATAGCACTGTACCTCTTTTTTATTCCAAAAATGTTTTGCCCGTGTCAGGGGGTACTTGACTAAAATTATATTTTTAAGGGGGTACATCACTGAAAAAAGTTTGAGAACCACTGCTCTAGGGTGTCGGAAAGGAGCTTCTGACTGAATGTTCAACACCAGCTTCAGAAAGAGCAGGGTGGCTCTTCCTTGTTACTGATTAGGTGGATATGATAGGTCTCATTTTAAACAGGATTGGACAGAATCCATGCTAAAAGTGCACATATGCTCTAAAAGCAAAAATAATATACATCCCCCTAAAAAAATTCAACTTTATAAAACCATGCGCAACATGGTTTCATTGGAAGAGACTTAAAAGAAATATCTGCTGATGACAGTAAATGTCTAAGCAAAATTCAGGTGTGTATTAAACACAAAAGGGGAAATGTCCCTAACAATCGACAAAGGCTATAAAACATTTTTGAACAATTTGGAATTTTTTGTTTTACAGTGAAAAAATATGTACAGCTGGAAAACAATGAAGACAGTTGCCAATCTGTCTTGAATGGCATCCCAGCAAGTTCACACCAAGTTCAAACCTTGGAATGCTCAAAGATATTCCAAAAATTTCATCGGCTAAACTAAGATTCTATACAGACCTTAGCTGGCATGCTACATGTTAGGCTTCACATTTGTCTAGTTAGTAAAAGACTAAATTAAGGGTCAAGACAGAACAGTTTAGGGATTAGTAAGAAAGCATCTGTAGCAATATCTTTTGAGCACATGAGAAAATATTTAGATGCTTAGCCACCATCTTCTACACCTTTGGCAAAAAACAAATTTAGCAGATAGTCACATTTTCCTTCTGGCCTCAACACTTGTGTTGTTTAGTCAATCATAAAGTCCTATTTATAACAATGTAGGGTGATCTGAGAGGCAGTTAAAGTTCCAACCTGGTCAAATAATACAAATCATCCTGCAAATCTGAAATTAAAATATTACTGGCATGTTCTTAAAGTATGCACAAGTGAATGACAGTAAAGTTCAATAATCTATTGAATTGTAATGTTGTAAAAATGATGAACAAAATATCCTGCCACAACATTAGGAAACCAAAAATATGTTACTAGTTTAGTTTGACAACATCTAGTTAAGAAACAATGCAAAATCACAAAGCAAAAATACCATTGATTTTTTAAACTGTTTAAACTTTGACAACACATAACAGCAACGTCACTCAGCAATCTTGGCAACATATCTTACAAGTGCTGTAGCAAGAAACCCCATGATAAATTAAGAAAGTCTAAGATCTACTGTCTCCCGCTGAGGACAAAACATAAAAAATAAAGTCTCTGTGTTGGTTAGTGTCTTGCTGTGTACCACAGGAACAGAGAGAGAATGTGTGTAGAGAAGGAACGCTGATGGTGTTAACATTACAGCTGCTATGTGTTTATTTCTAAAAGTTCTGGTCTGTGGTGTCTCAGTCATCTGCAATGACTCAAGCAATTACTTTCCATTCAGTGTGCATGGTTGCACGAGTTCAGATGTGTTCGAGTGTAGGTGGTTATTAAAGGGATATTGCCATATTTCCAGCATTAGCGTTGATAATGTGAAGAATGTGGATATTATAGTGTATTCATGTGTTGGAGAGTGACTATGTTAGTTCATGTGTGTTTAAAGCTGAATGCGTTTCACTGTCTCCTATGCCTGATTAGCCTCCCATTAACTTAGTCACATATCACCCATCAGTGGCTCCAGGCCTTCTCTTAACTATCTCACTGGCCAAACATGCTGCCAGCTGAAACCCTGCACACAGTAAGCAGGCACACTCAACATCCATTCCCATCTGGACACCCATTAGGTACCTATCATAGCGTATGATGATCGTCTCTATTGCAAAGCCATTTGGTTAAAAGAGTAACTCTTGATATGCACAAATGACCCTGAATAACAGGGTGAATCTATTTATTTTTCTGACGTGACAGTTCAGGACAGATTTAGAAAAAAGTGTAACAGAAATGTATGGCCAAATGCCTCACATATAATGACAAACTGTTGAAGCATTCTGCATGTTAAGACTTGTACAATGAAATTATTTTTAAATGTTGTGGAAGTTGAGACAATTCAACAGAGACACATACAGTACATTTTGCTCTACAAGACAAAATAAATTGAAAATGTAGAAAAAAGCAGACAATTACATGATCACTTACATGATGTAAAGAAAAAAGCATTTGCAACTTGCTCAGAGGAACAGGAAACTGCTTTTTTTAAGGGCATAAGTGACAAAATGGTTTAAAGATTGAACAAGCAGTTTTGAGAATTTCAATTTTGTTCTAAGAAATGCAAAAAGCTAAAGCTGCAATGAGCAGGTGAGAGACAGCTGGAGGTTGAGTTAAAAATGTGTGTTTTTTGTTTTTTATTTTACAAAAGGCCTTGTCAATTTTGATAGATCTTTTTCTGTATAAAAGACAGACAGACGGACAGACATCTATTCAGATGCCAAGAGAAGAAGGAGGGGCAAAGCGAGGGAGCATGACTGCATGGAAAACTCTAAGCCCTTTAGTCCCTCTGTGCTACAGTTGTGACAGCCAGCTATGCTGTGCTCCTCCTCACCTGTTCTCTGTCCATCACTTAATTGTGTTTACCATGATGTGCAGCCTGCACTATCAGGACTTGAGCTCACAATTATCAAGACATCTATATGATTAATGTGAAAAATGCTTCAGAATACTAATATAAATATAAACTAAAATTCCCTCAACTAAAAAAAAAAAATCAACTACTACTTTTAATATTTACCTGCAAAATTAACAATAAATAGTCAAACTTCATAACTACATCACCCTGCATTGATTTAAGGTCATCTATTAAATACTTGTCAGTGTGCCTTTATGAATGTTTTGTGTGGTGTAATTTAATATTATGTTTTCATGATTATGGAAGTTATATCAGGTGAATAGGAGGTGTGGGACATTGAAAAAAGGTTAATATGTTGGTAAATGGCACATAAAAATAATTATTACTCAAAAATATATTTATAAATACCACTCTATCTTTCTAGCTCAAACAGCACTCAAATTAGCTTTGAATTATTATTATTATTATTGTTAAATAGACAAGAACTGATCAACTGGGCAGAATGTTTCCAATTTTTCCTTGCTCAGATTTTATCTAATTTTCTTTTGGGATTAACAAAGTATTTTGGAACTGAACTGATCTGTGATTGCCAGACAAAGATGGTGGAAACCATTTTTTCTCACTCTTTGTTAAATGTAACAAAACAGATTCAAATCCCCTACTTCTATCAAATAACCTGTGGGACATTTTAAAATTTTAACATATTTTGGGATACTAAGCAGTCAGAAAGTTCACTTATACTTCAGACTGGTACACATAAAGAAAAAAATCTTCTCACTCTCTACCCCTCTCCATCTCGCATACACACACTCCACACACACACAGTATGTCTTTCTATGCACGCACACACACACAATTTCCTCTCCAGCTGCGTCTTAAGAAGTCAGTGCCAGACTGGTAATCTGACTGGGCTAGAAGTTACCCGATCTGGATCCATTACAGCATACAATACCCCTCAGTCTCAAACTCTCCACACTTCCACTAACTGAACATTTTAGAGGTCATCTGAATAGAACCATCTCTTCAATGTTTATACAGCCATTCTATGGGAAACATGCTGCATTAGGCCCATGTAAACAAGTTAATGCTTTCTCCTTCGGATGTCATACTCAACTTCTACCGAATTGCCCTCTACACCCTGTTTTGGTAATTTCATCCAGCGGCTGACTACTGAATGTGATAAGGAAAGAGCTAAGGTGTGAGTTTACTGTAGTGTACTTTATACACATTTCCTATAACTGACATAATCACTTTACCTCTCAGCCCTAAAGCCTGTACATTAGTGGTTCTAATATATATCAGTTTCCATCAAGTGAACGAATGCATCCTGGCAAAAAAAACAAAAAAACCTTTTAGACTGCCGAATACCGAGGAACCAGCAAAAGTTGCAGCTCTAGGGCACAGTGCCTCTTAAAAAATGTATAAAAATAAAATTCTTGATCAAAAATATTGCAGTTTACTTTCTACAAGGACAATTCTTTTTTTCCCTGCATGCTGCAAAAGACGAAGATGAAAATCTTTGAATCATGAACACAATTACAGCAAATTGATCTTTCTGAAAATTCTCAGAAAACAATGAAACACCTTTACAGAAATTACAAGTTCAGCAACATAATTAGAATTGCACAAAACAAAAGAAACTAATGAGAGTTTTATTCCTTTAGAACTGAGTATTTTCCCTGCGATGTGCAACAGCCTTATTAGAGAGCAGTGACAAAAGCAAAGCAACTGGCAGGGGCTTTGACTGTGAAAACTGATACAGTAGTGCTTATTCCCACCAAGGACAATGAAATGTAAGCTATCGCACTCCCTCGTCACTTCCCAGAACTCACATTGAGGACTACAGCCGGGTGTAGGTGGAAGGTCAAAAAATATGTGCATGTGTGATTCCGAAAGTGAATGAAGTCAGTGTGCTTCCAGTCTCCTTGTAAACTAATGGCTACAAGGTCTTTTATTTGTTTGGTCCAGAGACAATGACAAAAATGCCAAAGAGCAAACTGTGCTCATCTGAAAGGCACAACGGAGGAGCTGTCAGCAGCTTGTCTTCAACTGCAAAACAACAAGCTGACTCTATAATTCAGTTCATAAGGAATCTGTGAGTTGTTTTACAGTGGGAGTGTGGGCAGACAGTTAAAACAAACAAGTGAAAATAAAACACCTGCTTTAGCTATGTCAGCTTTTTCTTTCTTACTGTCCCTCTTTCTTTTTCTCTCTTTCTTACAAATATTGGCCTGTTCAGTCGGAGCAGAGCGTGTTGTCAGAACAATCCATCATCTGTGTGTCAACCACTGAATGATCCCGTTTCCAGACCAGTCAATCATCTACTGAACGTGTCAACAAATGCACAGGGCTGTTGCAAGTGTAAACAAAATGGTTTTAAATCAAATTGAGACGAGTGACCTGATTCAGCTTTCATAACAAAGCAACCTCTCAGGTCACAAATATGATAATGTTTTAATGTCAAGTCAGAACCTTTTAATGTTCCAATCTAAATCTAGAGAGGACTAAATTTGGTTCTTGTGGGTAAAATTCAACAAGCCACTGTTATGCCTCTGAGATGCCAAGCAAGGATGTCACAGCCTCTTGGTAGTTGACTTAAATATTCTTGGCTTGAGGGTGTGATGTGGCGGCAGCACATGGGCGTAGCTGGCTGGTGAGTTTAAGCCAAAACACACCTGATCTGCAGTGTTTCAGAGAGTACTACACGCTATTTAGCCTTTAAGACACATTGAACAGAAGAGTGTTCTTGTAGATTTCACATCCTAATTTTTTTGCTGAGAAGATAACTGTACATTTTAAAGACTTCAAGAAAACACTGTCATCTTTCATAGCACCTCACTACACTTCATTAATAACCAAATAGGAACCTTAATCAGCACCTGAAATGGCAAAGATGTGCCAGTAACAGGGAAAAAGGGAGAGTGCAATTTCCATGTTTGGGACAGGTAACAGTCCTGCACAGTGCGCAGTTGGTAGAGCTGTTGCCTTGCAGCAAGAAGGTCCTGGGTTCGATTCCCAGCCCGGGGTCTTTCTGCATGGAGTTTGCATGTTCTCCCTGTGCATGCATGGGTTCTCTCTCGGTACTCCTGCTTCCTAACACAGTCCAAAAACATAACTGTTATGTAAATTATCTCCAAATTATCCCTAGGTGTGTGGGGGGGTGTGCGGGCGTGTGCATGGTTGTGTGTCTCTGGCGACCTGTCCAGGGTGTACCCCGCTTCTCGCCCGGAACGTTAGCTTAATAGACACCACCTCCCGACCCCACTAGGGACAATGGTGTTAGAAGATGGGTAGATGGAAGGATGGGACAGGTAAGACAAATTAAGACCAATGACGAGCCTAACTTTACAAACGCTGTATCCAAACCAAGTGGACACACCTCATCTTACACTGATAGTGTAGAAGATTGCTATGACTCTTAAAGGGTCTTAAGGATTATCAATAATGACCTTAATAAGTGGCACATATTAAGGTAAAGTATTATTAACACACAAAAGTGAAATGCACAAGTTTTGCTTGAAAAACATCATGAAGTAATTCTGTGGCTGTGTTGGTGGTCTGATAATACAGAGTTATTGCTATTTTTATCTAAAGCTTTTTAAGACAAAAGCACTGGTGTATTCATCATCCACAAAGTATTGTAAGGCTTTCTAATTGGTATAAACTAGATTTGGGTAAAAACCCTGAGAAAGCAGGAAATATTGTGGTGTTAGCAGAATTCAGAAGAAACAGAACCAAAGTCCGATGAAATTTTGAATAGTATTTTTAAACATCCGGAGTGTTCTGCTCAAATCTGCACAAATCAAGGACCAATCCTTTTCATTCCTTAAAAGGTTCTGGGGTAAGATTATACATGGAAAATTCAAAACCGTGTCAAGTATTTTTTATTGAATAAGAACTGGGAAATAGAAATGCAATAATTAATTTAATGTATGTATTTTTTCCCACTAAATATAAATTTTAATGTGAAATTTAGCATATGCTTTATTCCCTGGCAGCTCTTCAGAGACAGAATGACCACTGGTCACATTCAAACCCTCTTTACGTTTGTGTGCTAGTTTTGAAATTGCCATTGAGTTCTTAATAACTGCTGTAGCATCTCAAAAAGCTCTGGGCAAAAGGTTTTGACTACAGATGAAAACCCAGAAGTGACATTTGCAGAAAAGACAGACATGCGAGACGGATGGCAGAAGCACACAACAATCTCAGCACCTATGAGTAAAGGTTATGAGCCTTTGCTGACTTAAAATAATTGCTAGTGTTCAAAATAAATCTCTTTAAATAGAATAGCAGTGAATAAACATAATCAAAGAGACAAAGAAATCTTTGATTTTTTTTTTACAGTAAAAGCTAAAATTATTCATAACCTGACAGATTTAAATTTAACTTGTTTTCATGTAAGAAGTTCATTTCTGAAATGAAACAGGCATTTATAAAAACAAATAAAAAGTATAATAAAATTATGTAAAAAATATTAAATTTTGTTCCAGAATTTTTTTTTTTTTTTCACATTGTAATTGTGATTTTTCAAAGTGTTTGATATCCTGAAATGTTTCTGGCAATTAAACCAATCAAAACATCCTAAGAATTGCAGTCCAGCTTTTTACATGTTTCCACTGTTATTTACTGATTACTTTTGGGCATGAGCGGCCCCTCTTCGGGGCGGGGAGGTCTCACAATAATCTATAAAAATTCTCAATCACATCTAGGCTATTACTTTCTTTCACAAGAAAAATGTTAGTGAAATTAAAAAGCAATTTAAAACTAATTAAGGCTTATTCTTAAGTTTTTATTAAACAAGCATAACATATTCGACAAGCTTATAAAATTATATAACAAGCTTAAAAGGTTGTAAAAGCAAAAGTACAACTTTTCCTAAATGTGTAATAATACAATAAATCAAACATAAAACTGACACATTCGTTTTACAACACCTCAAATATCGCACTGTTGATACCAAACATGGAAGTAACCAATGCAGCTGATGCTAGTAAACATAACAACTGTTGATGTGTGGTGGGACATTTGTGTGCCTGTTTTGAAGATTGTCTGTTTTCTTTTTTTTTTTTTTCTTTATTCTGGAATTAAAGAACAGGTGCACCAAAAGCCTGAAATAAGTTTTTTAATTTATTTTCTTAAAACTGTCACAAATATATGTTTACTGTATATACATTTGCTATTGGGTATCTATTTGTGAAAAAGATACCCAGCCTACTTTTATTTAAAAAGACAAAAATGCATAGCTATAACATATGGTACGAAATGCTGAAAAACGAATTCTGCCAAGATATTTTCTGAAGAACTGGCACTGATAAGTTGATCCACTGGGTGCAGACATGAATGAAAAAACTATCAAATATTTTGTGTCTCAGATAACCTCTACAAAAACTACCGCAACTTTAAGATGTTTGATAAAACTCACTATGATCCCAGATTATTTGCAGAAAACAGACACTGCATACCAAAGTGTGCTTATCAAAGTCACAACTCAAAGAAAAATCTTAGTTCACACATTCAAGAAAAAACACGCAACAGCTTCAAAGAGCCCATCTAATGAGCTGCAGCAGACTGACATCACTGCAAAGCCAAGGTAGAAACAGCCGAAGTGTTGAGGGCAGCAGTGAGTGGAGAAAGTTCACTGTAACTTACCGTTGGCCTGTTGTTGGAGGGAAAACAGTCCAAGCAATAACAGAGGACTCCGGCTCCAGAGACAGAGAGAGAGGCAGCCCCTCGGCTTTTCTCCCTGCTCTGGCATGGTACAAGTCTCCCTCCTGTGCTCCTCACTTTTCCTCTGCGCTCCGTTGTTCAGCTCTTTCCACACGCCAGGCTCTGACGCTCACAACCACTGGCTCCCCCTCTGAGTGAGTGTGTGTAGTATGTGTCAGAGAGGGAGGGAGAGCAGGACATAGGGGGAGTATCAGGCATGCAAGCCACTGTGTGAGTGTGTGGGTCCGTCACAACGTGAAAAAGAGCACACCACACAAAACACACCAGCATCGGCAGCAGCCGTTGGTGCCGATTGTCCTCCAACCAGGTCTGACAGTAGCAGTGAGGCCAGCTGAGAGACAGGGAGAGAGAGGGAAAAAGGAGGGGGAGTTAACTTTACTCTGCTTGTGGGGAGGGCTGACCAACTCACAAACACACACACGCACATGCCTGCAGATATTCACTCACACAGAGATGGAAAGAAAACGGGGGAGGGAGAAGACATAAGCAAGATGGGGTTTAGAAAAAGTTAGGAGTATGGAGGATACTCAAGACACAAACTAGTATCTGAAAGATTCTGAGTCTAACTGCAGATTTTGCTCGAAATAACTTCTGCCTGTACTGTGTGAGTTAAAAAAATGATACAACAATTGATTACACAAAGCATTTGAGCAGTGGCAAGCTGAATACTGACTTTGTCAGGAGGCTTGTAACCTACACTACTGGTCATGTTATACTTTTGTTGTTTCAGTCTTTGTATATCCAACTTGATTATTTAGATATACAGTATATATACTGTATATATTTAAACTAATCCGAATCTTTGGAAAAGAAACATAGTTATGTATGTCTACTAGATGTAAGGACACATGCAGAATGTTGCTACTTTTGGTTTATCTACAATATTTCATAAGTGTCAAGCACAAGTAGGTATCAGAACAACTGTCAATGGAAACATGTTGAGACAGAAAGTCAAATGCAATTCAATTAATTAAAAAAAAAACATTATTATTCTCAGAGGGAAATTGAATGTTGCAGTAACTCTTAGTATCTATTTTTCTGCGCACTCGTTATAAACGTCCATCGCTGTGGTTGGATCTCACGTAGAAGTTTGTACTACATCAGATCTGAAAAACCTCTGAATGAAGATACTGTTGTTGTGTCACAATCTTGTGAAGGACCTGCTCTTTGATTAAATGAAGGACTAAATGGAGCATTCACTTCACAAGACAATCCAGTTCCCAGACCAAGGTAAGCCTTCTTTATCACTTTGTTGAGCTTTTTCAAGTCACTGACTCTAATGCTGCTGCTTTAGGAGACAGAAAGGCTTGCACTCTCTGCAACAGACTTATAGAAGATCTGCAACATCTTCTGCTAACCTTGAACAGCCTAAGCTTCCTCAAGAAGTACAGTTCGCCCAGCCACTTCTTGTATACAACTTCACTGTTGTGTCTTCACTCCAGTCTGTTGTCCAGGTCAGTGTTTCTCAACCTTGGCCCTCAAGGCATACTGCCCTGCATGTATTAGGCGTTTCTTTGCTTTACCCGGGCTAATTTCAGTTGATAGCTGCATTTGCTGAACTATAATAATCTGAATCAGGAATATTAAAGCAGTGAAATATCTAAAACATGCAGGGCAGTGAATGCACCTTGAGGGTCAGGGTTGGGAAACACTAATATAGGTGACCACCAAGATACGTCTATTCCTCCACAGCATCCACATATTCTCCAATGGTAGAACTTGTGTTTCACATATTTCTGTTTCTCATGAAATCCACAACTGATTCCTTTGTTTTATTCTCTTTAAGATGAGATGATTGTTCCAATACAGTTCCACAAAGCAGTCTACCAACTCTCCGGACTTGGCTTCTGTTCCACCTCTGATACATAGGATAGCTGCAGCATTTCTAGTATTAGTTCTAGTATTGTCTAAAACTGCAGACTAATAATTTAACTGAATATAGAATTGAAGGGGTACTGAGAGTAGCATCCCATGTGGTGCTGACCACCAGACACATAATCAATCTCACAAACCACAATCTGTTTATTGAGTAGTCATTAAGGATAAAAGCTGCCATAAAATTGTGAAGGCCTCTACCTGTGTCTTCTGAAATAAGAACATATAACAGAAACAAATTTGTGATTTCTTTCCATCACTACTGCCATAATTCATCATAATAGTAATATATAATGTCACATCTGTGCTGAACATGCTCTAAAAAAGAGCAGGTAGGTTTTTCCGACTGGAAAAACCAGTCGGAAAAACCTACTGGTGTTGCTTGTTGTGTCTGCAACACCTCACTAGGAAGGCGTCCACAGGCAGTGAAGGAACTTGTCCACAAAAACAGATACTACAATGGGTTGTAGATTCAATAAGTTTGAATTCTTTGTTTATTCTTCAGTCCTATATTTTACACGCAGTGCTTGAAAAACAAATTCCAACTTCATTGAATACGTACATAAAGAGAATACAGCAGAACAATTTCTGGCTATAATCTCTACATTCTCGTCTACGTGTTGAGTTTAAGATGATGACCTTTAGCTGTAATTAGAGAACAGGTAATTTCAGACATAGGCAAAATGATATTTAAATCAAACTGCACTAAAGGTTGTTTGACTGATAACTCTCCAGGCTCTCCTCCCATAATCAGTCAGAATCATGTCTCATTATTTTTTAAAGGGAGCAAAGTTTTATTTTTGGAAATATAACATTTTGTATCTAGAAATAGATACTTTATAAAACCATGTTGAGAACACCTCTTCGTACAGTGGTGAGCTGTTCAGGTGGCTGGCAGAGACACTTTAAAGGCGCTGTTAGAGATTACATCATACAGACCTGAGGCTTTTATACTAATAAATAAATGGGCTGAGACACTCTAATAGACCATTTCCTTTCCAGAGATATCCTCTTGCCTTTAAGGCATTTACTGCTGACAAAACTCCATGTGTATGTGTGTGTATGTTTCTGCTTTGAACAATTTCCTTTGAGCATGAAAAAAATGCATCACAGATTTGAACCATCACTATATAAGAAACTGATTCAATATTTTTAAAGTTTTGGTAAATGAAACAGATATGTGCTTACAGTTTATTTTCTTTGTTCGTTTTCATTAGCAAAGAAAAAGAATAGGGATAAGACTAATTATCTCTCCTTGGAGAAAGAAATTAAAATTACTTTATCAATAGAGAGCAGTTCCCAACCTTTCGTATACAAGATTAAAAGTTTAAGCAAAACAGATCAGATTCCTGTTCCCATTTTCAATGAAATTCTAGTCATAATTTGCACATAGAGTAAGAAGTACAAAATGAGTTTCAAAAAAAGACAATTTTCAGTCCATTTAGGCAGTTTTAAAATAAAATTGATAGAGACAATTTTAAAAAAATGAGTTATGATTTGATTTGAAAATACAAATGATCTTTTAAATCCATAAATTTTCTGTTGGATTCAAAACTATTCCTATCGAGGACATGCAATATGTTGGCTTTTTATTTAATGTACTAGATCCCTTAAAAAGAAAACAACAAAATCTGAATTGGTTAAAATTATTATCAACAGGTCAGACCTCAAAGAAACATGATTGCTGAATTTCTATTGTTGACATAACTTTCAAACTACAAAGACAGTGAGTATGTCATCGGATAATTTTTATCTATTTTGGAGCAGATAAATCTCATAGATTATTAGATGTCAGGTCTATATACAGTAGGCAGAGCCCACACAATATTTCTTAGAATAAAAGGTCCAAATCAGAATTGGCATGTCAGAAAGACAGGAAAAAAATATTTACTGGCTACTATGCTGATAGTAATATTACCACATCAAAATACCAGATTGGAAATTTTGATAGAGATTTTATTTCACATCAACATAAAAATAAAAATTCCCTCTACTCTTCTTAATAATCTATTTCACTCATTATTGCATATTTTTCAGTTTTTGTAAAGCAAAAAATTTGCCTGCCCTCTCTCCCCCTTACTTCTGTCTTTCTTTGCTACACTCCTCCCCTCACTCCCCTTCTCTGGTGAACCAGAATGTCATTTCAAGCATGTCTAACTGCGGGAAGCCTTTTAAAAACTGTGACAGCATTTGCCCCCAATAGCTGCGAAACTGTGTATGTGAGTGTGGATGTTTGTGTGTGTCATGGGGCATCAGTCTTCAATACCTTTAAGTAACAGTTTTTGAAGGGGTCACTTCTTGATCTACATATGATATCTTGTCTTCAAGCAAATCAGCACAGACATGCATCACACACACAAACCCACCCCCAGCGCGCGCACGCACACACGCCTGCTTCTCTTCACAGGAGTCACCCTCATGCTGGGTGCATGATAAATGGCTCACACTGGCACAAGCAAAAGATGAGCAGTAAAACTAAAGAAAAAAAACAGAGGCAAACAAAAGGACAGTGACAAGAAAACTATAAAGAAAGGTGGATGTATACGCTCATTTAATACAATGATTTCTGATGAACAAGTGATAAAATGATGCATGGCAACCTTTAGGGCAGATGTGAGAGTTCAGAGAATAGACGAGAAGAGGATGAAAAGCAGTAACATTATTTGAAAAACTTCCACTTTAAGCCACAAATGAAGTTGCCTACATCTGAGTCTTCAGCAGGAATGTTTCTCTGTCTCATAGGTTACCAGCATTCAAACTGCTTTTGCTCATTTGGATGAAAAACAACAGCTAATTCCTGAGGTCAGTACTTTACCTGATGTGCAATTCTGAATTATTTTTGACATGCTGACACAACACAACATAATAATAATATCTTTCACTGGGGCTAAAATTTATACTTCTTGTCTTTTTAGAAGGTGAATCTGAGGGACATTTGTCTTTATTCTCTTGAGTTTAGATATTATATTATAAAAGCATGACACATTGCTAGTTGGCAGTTTGTCAATGGGGACAACCTTTGTGGTGAGAGAGACAACTCTTTTCTGGTGATGCTGGAAAACCCAACACCTTTGTTACATCAGAAAAGGTTGCTAAATGCATTGAAGCCTCCTTCAGATTAATGATATGTTTTATGCTTGTGGCACAAAAGAAAATGTGGGAAATTAATGTTCCAACAAAAATATCTATTCCTTCTGTCTTTATAAAGAAACATGCAACATTCCACCTCTTTGTGAAGAACGACAAGCATCCTATGTGATTTAAAATGAATGAAAGCCCAATCTATAATCTTCAATTAAACTGCTTAAGTCACATTAAACCATGTCAAATGCATAGTCAGCTAATTTATACCATCTCAACTTACTTTTCACTGTTCCCTTAAAGAAACCATTATCCTTTTATTTGATGTGAGCTGACAAGGAGACAGAGGATTAGGTCAGCCTTTGAGAAACACCTCTGTGGCACAGCAGCACATCTGCTAATCCCCATCTATTCACTTCAGTTTATCTTTAAACTAACAAGCAGTTTAACATAATCTACTTTAAACCTGTCTGTTCACTCCCATTCAATTCTGCATTTACATAGCAATCCTTTCTGCCTGAATGCTTTGTTGAACAAGAGAGACACTGTGTGTGGGAGTTGAGCTGGTTTCCTCCTTTTCTATGGACCATTTCTGCTCTGAAATTCTCCACCTGGAGAAAATCCACACTGCAATGAGGAAAATTGTTTTTGTTTGGTTGCTCAGTACTTCACGTTAGTAGATAAAGACATTTAGCCTACAGATGTTTAAAGTAATAATTATAAAATAGTCTTAGAGCATGACTATTCCACAAAGTAAATAATTGTGAGGAGGGGAAGAAAAATAAAGAGTAAGAAAGGGTCAGAGGTGTTTAACATTGTCGTCAGTATTTGGTCTGGTGCCTGGGGTCCACTAAAGCATTTTGTAACCTATCACAACACCTAAAACGGCTTAGTTCCCAGAGTGGGAAGAAAGGCGTGATGATGGAGCAGTGACAGTTTCACCTCTGACCTCCTGTGGTATGGTTTCTTTATGTATGCATTGCTCAAAGAGAATTTCTGCTATTTGTGCTAAAGTAGGGGGAGAAGGGAGTTAGCTTCACAGCAGAATCAGTTTGGGAACATTGGTCCTGGATGCTGACTGCTTAGTTAGAAACTCAAAAGTCCAATCTTTTTAAAATCAGGGAAAGTGCCTTACTAAAAGCAACCATCTCAAAACACTTAGGAAATGCACAGACCTCCATAATAATGAGCCCGAGTGACCAATGGTGGCATATGTTTCCAAACTGGTCCTTGAGACGTTTCATTCAGTGATAATGCAACACAAATCTGGCACAAACTTCCAGAAAATGCAAAACAGCCAAGCCAGTGAGTTACTTAAGAAAAAGGCTAAAAACTCACCTGTTTATAGTTGCCTTTGATTTAAAAACAGTTGGAACAATGTTTTTAATCAATGATTGATATATTTGGTGTGTATTTGATTATGATTGATGATTTTGATTATGATATTTAACAAATGAGATGTTTGTTGGTTGTTTCATGGTTGCTTGCTGTATTGTGTTTTGGTCAATCATGTAAAACACTTTGAACTGCCTTAAGGCAACAATTATTTCTGAAATATGAAATACAACTAAACTTGACTCAGCAAGAAGCATCCAACAAATACCTTTCAAAAAGGGGGATTATGCCCTCTCCCTCATAATGCCACCCGTGGCAACTGCCCATATGGCCCATATCAAAAATCGCCATTACTGTTGGAATTGATTATTTTCTTAATTCACAAGGTGTTTAAAAATAAAGCCAAACATCCTAGAGAAATGCAAAAAAAACTGTTTAAAACATAATTTGACACGCTGAAAAATAATAAAGATGAAAATTCCCCCAAATGCCACTGTCATTTAATTCGCTTCTACAAAAGCATGCCATAATAGAACTTTTTTGTTGTTTTACTGCACTTCTTTTTGTAAAATATATATATTTGTACCCTGCATTGTGTAATAGTGGTAATTAAGTTGAATTTCCTAATCATTTAGCCAAATGATTCCTTAATCATTTGGCCTCAAATGCCTGTCAGGATCACACAGAATGAATATTTTGATTGGCTGAGATGCTAAAGCAGACAAAAAATGGTGGGGAAATTGCAATGGTGGAAAAGAAAGAAACCAGTCAGCAAAATGTGGGTTAAACATGATCCACATTGCAATGTTGAGCAACATATCACATTTACATGTTTCCTGATATTTTGCACCCTTACTTCTCAGCTCAGCACAGTCAAAACTGGTTACTGGCAAGTCAAAAAGTGAGGAAGTTTTCTTCTCCTGTGTTGAGCAAAATGCAGATTTTACTCAATTCACAATTAACTCCAGCAACTTTAGGAAGACTTCACTATTCCTTTTAGCTTGCTCTTCCTTTCTGACTCTTGCATGTTGATACTGACAAAATGGCTTTACCTTTCACATCTCCCAACTTGCATTCATTCTTATCAAAGCTGTTCTACCCATTTACTGCTTTTTCTTGAACTCTACTGCAAGATAAAGAGGGATGTTCATTTCTAGGTGAACTCAAGAGGTAGTGGTCCTCTAACCTTCGAAATGAACCTTTCCTGCTCTGTTTGGAAGATTAGGTGACCACTAAACCAAAAGAAATGAGACACCTTAGTCTGCCAGGCAGCACAGAAACAGTGGCAGCTGGCCTTAGGAGGAGGCGTGATTATTATCTCAATCCGAAACTATATTCTTCCATTTCTGGATTTCAAAAAAGTAAATTCTGCATTTACTTTAATCTTCAAATTACTGAAGTATGAACTAAAATTTTCCCTTTAAAATAAACTGAAATCTTTCAGCAAAACAGCTTAGGCATGTTTAAAACATTAACAGTAAAGACAAATTCACATGCAAGCAGACACAGAAGCTCTCCAAGGCAGATGTTGAAATATTTAAACTTAATGGAAGTCTATTGATTGATTGGGAATTACTTTTACAGTGTGCTGCAGTAATTTGAAATAGTCACATTATCATCTTACAACTAGCATATAATTATTGGCAGGGATGACGAGAAAGACCAAAAACCAAAACTTTTGTTTCAGACGATCCACCCTTCTAATCCCAATGCGATAATGAATGTGTGGTTTATTGCTGTAGTAAATTTAGTAAACAAAGATAGCTAGTTTTGCTTTTAAATAAAGTGCTATGTAAAGTAATATATCTAAATGATAAATATCCTGATAGTTGACTAAAAGGCACATCATTTTTAAAGTCAATTTTCCCATTATATCAAAGTAAAACAAATTGAATTAATACATTTGAGATTTTTGTAAAAACAAACACAAAAGCATGTGAATTGATTGTGAGTGTAGAAGTAGGACAGCAGGAATCAGGGTTGCTAAAGAAGAGTCCAGCTGGTCAAATGGGTGGAATGTCAACAATGGCATGGCGAGGTAGAAAAACCTCCCAGAAAAGATCCTGAGTGGGAGCTGAAAGAGTAAGAGCTGTCCCACCTACTCTGTGGGATCCGTCTCTGCCTACTATAGTGATTCATAAATCCACTTTTCAAACAATGAGGATCAGATGCTGCAGCCACCCACCCACATGGATTTTGACTGCCATCTGTAACTAAATAAAGGTTGCAAATCAAAAATGCAATTTATTTTTACTTTAACAAACTTTATTTATAGACGACATGACTGAATAGATAATAAATGTTTTTGAGATCTTATCTAAGAGGTGTCAAAAAAACAAAAATATCAGTAAGTATTCTAGTAAAATAACAGATGGATTGGTTGTAGTTAGAAAAACAATTCACTTAAAATTTCAAAAATCCATCTAAAGTCTACTTTGGTTCTTATACTTATTTTTCCCTTACTAAACTAATCCATTAAATTAAAGTCAGTATCTAACATCATGACAACATTCCAATTGCCCCCTATGTCAGACACCCAGGATTTAATATTTTTGTTTTGCTATGTGTGGTGTCATGAGATTAAGGTTTAAACAGTTCTTAATGCCTGCAAAGGAGATCAACTAGATCTAAAAACATCTGAAATTGATTGTTTTACACTATATACAAGATTTCAAGTGACATCCAGTTTTTGTATAACTATATATTCATTCTTATAGCAGGTAATTTGATACATTAATAAGACAAGACATGTGAGCTTTATGTTAACATGTCAAAATGAAAAGAAAAACACAAATCAATATAGAAAGCAAAGTTTAGAATAAAGCTACACTTTGTGAGTAGACGTAGCAGCAAAAAACAGGACTAATTGCTCTTATCATAGGTCAGACAATTATTTTCATTAATGCTGAAAAAATATCTTGAATATTACAAATATAATCAGGGTTTTAGAGAGCAAATGTGACCTAACTTCTCAATGGTTTCAATAACAAAACCCCGAGAAGTATTTTCGTACAATCAGTTTAATTCACATAAAATATGAGAAGCACAATTTGAAATTTGTATTCAAACAGTGTGACTTGCTGTCATGCAAAGGAAATATTGACCAAAGATTTGTCTGAACTGAAGAAGTTACTAAAATCCTGCTGGAAACAGTTCAAAAAGCTGCAAAGGAGGCACATGCCTGTCATGAGGCAAAATAATTGAAAGAGTTGCGGTTTTGTTGCTGACCTAGAGCAACAATTTGAAGAAGCAGTTTTAAAACCTCAAACTGACAGTGGAAAATTAGTTATGAAATTAGCAAACAAAACTAATTTACAATATCTAAATATCTATACTTGTCAAGGAACATTTGTTACAGTTAGATCATTGGTAACTCTTTTTGACAGGTCATGAGGACTGACATACAAACATGGGCTTCTGGTAATTCCAATTAACCATTTTACACTAACCTAGTTTCACCCGTAGTCTTTGGGGCCTTCCGCTAATAACAGAGCAACACGTGTTTCTGAGACAAATGGCTATTTTTTGAAGCCAAGAATCCTTCAGTTTAATATAACGACTCACTCTTGGATGCAGGGTGACAGATCTGAAGCACCAACAAATTATCTGAAAAATTAACAGAAGAGAAAAGGAAAAACTGTTCCCTGTTCTAGGACTTGTTTAGGGCCAAATAGCTTGGTGACACCAGGGGCTTTAACCTGACCTACAAACCGTCTGTGAACCCCACACCTGCATTAACACGAGAACTCACACTGATACAAAGACAGATATCCATCCACACACAGATGCAGTAACCACACATTCCATAACACTTGATTACCCATAATACCAGTTCATTTAGAGCAGCCGAAGGCCCACAATTTGAAGGACTGATAACACCACCTGGTTGGAAAAACAGTGCTTCTTTGTAAGTGTTCTCCTTTATAGACTTTACCAAACAATTACAAACATCATGTAAAAGATTTAAGAGATCTTCCTTAACAGAAAGGAGAGAGGTTCAAGGTGAGGGTAAAGATGACAGGAAAACTAGAGTCAGGTAGTTGGATTAAAATAGGCAAATCAGAATAACAAAATGAGGTTATGATAAAGCAAGGCATGTTTATTTTTATAGTACATTTCAACATTGAGGGAACTCAAAGTACTTTACACAATGAAAACACAAATCAGCAAACATTAGATTTTCTCCAAACTCTAAACAGTTGGGGGTTTAGCCTTGATTTAAGAAACTTAGTATTTCAGCAGTTTTGTTGTTTTCTGTAAGTTTGTTCCAGATAAGTGGAGCATAAAAACTGAATGCTGTTTCTCCATTGAAACTAACATCAAAGCTGTTTAGCTGTTGAAAAACAGCTTTTCCAATAACTTTGCAGATTAATGGAAGATTGTAAACTGGCCTGTAATTTCCCCATAGCGACTTTTCCACATTGTTCTTTTTCAGTGGTGGTTTGATAACTGCTGTTTTTAAGCTTGGGGGGAAACACCTGATAAGAGGGAAACATTTAGAAATTGAATCAGATTAGACACAATGACAGGCAAACCTTTCTTAAAGAAAAATATACCTTAATCTCCATACTATAGACACTGCTATAAACAATGCGATGCAACTAATATACAACTTTTTCCCAACTGGTCTTGCAAAGCTTGCAAGATGCACAGTGAAGAGAACAACACAAGATCAAGTAGAAAGAGTAGCAATGAATGAGTGATTGAGGAAGTGTGTGTAAGTCCAGGGATACCTGCAGGATGTTATCGGATGGCACGCACAAAAACCATCATCATTTTATCTGATAACTGTTAGCTAAAAACCAAGATGGTTTGCAGCTCTCTACTTCCTGAGCTTTTACAACCACTGCATCCATCTGAATCATTATTGTTGCAAATCACTGACAATATGTATTATTTTAAGATTGGATTGCTATTGAAAAAGAAGAGGGTCAGACAAAAGAAGCACTGCATTGTTAAAATGAGGTGGGGGAAGTGATGGGAGCAATGCCAATGTCAGGCTAGTGGTGGTGAAGCATGATGGTCCACTTGGGGTGAGTGGCGCAGTGGGATAAGAGCGTGGGGAGTTCATGCCCCCGTCAGGCCCTTTTCACACTGCATAAACAAAGAGATTACAGTGAGAAGGGGCTCTGTGCAGCTAACAAGCAAGGGTACCCACACACACCCATTTCAACACAGGCACACAGTCACATACAGAACTCATACTTTCACATGCACACATGTATGTACACCCAAATCTATGTTAATATATTGGAACATAAAATTAGAAGGGCAAATTCATGCATACAAAGATGCTCCCCAAAACACAAGGTCAACATAATGAAAACACCCATACAACTAACAAGAAACATCACAACACAGTGGCGCCACCTGTCTCCTCTTCACCAATTAATGAGCCCCCGGCTCCTGGGATGCTACAACAGGGTGGCAATTAGCAGGGGGAAAAGAAGAGGGGGTTATGAAACGAGGGAGAAAAACAGACAGTGGGGGAAGGGGGCGAGTAGGAGGCACAGAGAAGGGAGAGACATACACATTTTTAAAAATAAATCTGAGCAGGGAAACAGCAAGTTTAACACATTGGTGTAGCTAGAGGAGCCAGACAAAGAAAGCAGAAATAAGTGTAAAATTGTAAGCTAATGTTTTGATCTATTTCATTGTGAGAACAATCAAACAGATGGGATATGCCCGTCTTAATCACACGTTAATGTTCGTTTAACGTATGCAAAAAATGAAATAGATAAATAAAAAAAATAAATCATATGGCAGATTAGTAAACTGAAAGAAATTGGACACTGTTAAGATATCTTAAAGTACAAAAGCACCCAACTGTGTATTTTTAATATTTTATTGGTAAGCATTAAGGGATAAAGGATGAAAAAGAAAGTATGACCTTACAACAACTGAAACCTGGATTTGTGGCTGAGCCTGCCTGTTAGTTCCGTTTGTATTTCCATCCATCATAATTTCTCTAATTCTGTCTCCTTCCTTCTGCCATCCAGTAAATCTTTGCTTCCTGTTTTTCACTTAAATACATGCACACACACATTCTTTTGTTTGCCACCTGATAACAGACAGTTATTCATACTGTCTCCCGACCCCCTCTGACCCTTGAACTTTGAGACCTAAATGCGGAACAAGAACTGAGAGACTGGTCACGCATTTGCTGGCAGTCATTGCATACAGACAAACACACACACTGAAAAGCCAGAGATGTTTAACTTTGGATTGCAATTAAACTATACTTTTGAACATAGCTAAATAAAAAACTATACTGGAGAATCACTTCAAGTCTAATGTGTTCTTCCAATATCTAAAGAAGCTTAGAATAAACTTAAATAAACTAAAGAATGTCTGCAAATGTACAGAACTACCATTTACCCTATAGATCCACATATTTATAACAACACTATTGTATCCTTATTGGAAGTTTAGGTCAACTCCACTTTTAGCTCCACAACAATAAAAGTTTATAGAACACAATTTGATTTTATGTTAAGTGTAAATTCAGATTTTAATATCCTATGGTTTAAACTCTTCAAAATTACTAAGTAAATAAAGCCAAAGTCCTCGAGAACTAATATTCCACACATTTTATATGCCTTTTCATGCCTTTTTCCATTCTTGATAAGTAAACAATTTTATTGTCAGTCCAAAAGAATGAGCTTTTAGTGTTGCTCTACAACTGTCTGTGTGACCTACACAAAAAAGTAAACAAATAATATTGCACAGAACACGTGAAAAAGTAACATTAGCTATGTGCTACCATTGTATCCCAGAGTGTATTTACTTAAAGATTAAATATGACTGTAAAACATATACAAGCCAAAGTAGTTTGGCTTGCCACACACAGAAGGCAGGTGTGGGGTCAGAGTTTCGGTCAGCGGCCTTGGTCCAACTCCCAAATATAGAGAATCCACTATTCAGGGATCCTTAGGTTCACTGCAGGTTCTCAGATAACCACCACAGACCTTTTGTGTCTGGAGAAAAACATGAATGCCAAACACACAAAACATGCATTCAGTCCGCCATACATTCTTTTTCTTTTATCAGAAGTGTTGAATAAATCCGTGGAGATTTATGTTTAAATTCCACAACATATTCACACAAATTTAGTAAGACAAATAATATGGAACACACTCAGGTAACACACTCAGTTCAATGAGATCACTAAGATATCCATGACCTTGTTACCAGAAAACATGAATGCCTATTCCTCTCTTACCTCACAATCTAACCAGTCACCCACATCAACTTCTTTGCTTCTTTACAAAATCTCTCTCTATCTCTGGGTCTCAGAGAGAACACTATGCACAGTGTCCATTCAGCGAATAACAGAGGATTTGTTCTAAACAGTGAAACACTGCACTCACACTTTGACCTCCGAAGACGAACTCTGAACTCCAAAATAAGTTGTGACACATAAAAACATGTATTTACAAGCATGTGTCAGAGGATTGTGTGCATGAGGAAGATGCAGACTGATCCATGCAGATCAGTTGATATGCAGAATTATTGATATGCCTGAGAAATACAGTATGTGTAAAACTCTTGATACACTACCTTGAATGTCAGGACATTTGTGTTGCTTAAGTAGGGGGGGGGAAATCCCACTTAGATTTAATCTGAGAATATAAGAACTTTTTTTTAAGTAATTTAAGACTTCTGCTTCTATTGACTATAAATACAACATGACAGAAAATTGTACTTTTCAATCATTCTTCAAAAAACTTAAGTCTTACCATCACAAACATAAATATAAAGGATTTGCTGAAGTTTAGGGGACTTTAATAAGTGGATGGACAGAAGACATCAATCTTTTTTAGAGTATATGGTATCATGAAGTATTTGAAATACCAGAATATTTAATATAAACCAACTAAATTGACATATATGTTTAAAATATTGACTTAGATCAGTAAAAAAAAAGTTCATTTAAAGTACATGGCTCCTCTCATAAGGTTCAAGTAAGGGAGTATGCTCCTGCAATTAAAAATTTAATTCATTTTCATCTATTTTTTTGTACATTTTCACTGGTGCTGCCAATCATTGAGAATGATACTTCTTTGTGACAAAAAGGCAACCAAAGATCAGACTGCGATACAAAAATGTATCTTGATAAATTTATGCTGATAATATGGTACTAGCTAACACTTGGCATAAGGAAACTAAGTGGGAATAAATATAAAAGATGAAGTTGTAGAAAGGAACCCTAAAAAGAAACAAATGAGCATCAGATCTGAAAAACAGTTTGATGTGTCTACCAATCCAAAAAGATTTTAGATCATTTTAGCACAAAATAATATTGTACAACTTCATCAGGCTTTCTTTTTAACTTAAAAATAAAATGCATTATAATAATGCACAAGACATTTTGTTTTGCTTTCTTAAGTAGTAGATTGTATTGTATTGTAAGCATAGAGTATATTGATCCCAAAAACCTACCCGCCTACTACTCAGAATGCAAGAATCCATCAAAAAGAAAAACCTAATTGTTCCAGGCATAAATTTATGTTAGTGAATACAAGTTCCTGCAGGTCATTATAGAGCAGAGAAACTCCCATTCTCCTAAAGTGAAATAGTTTCAATTTGATTGTTACAAAGCCATCTAACAGCAGGAGTTTTAGCCATGAGTCATTCTCGCTCTGCTCTGACAAAGAGAAATCCATCAGCATAATGAAGACAGCAACTTATTTGATGCTTTAAAATTTTGCTATGTTCTAGTTATTGTGGTACAAAAGTTAAAAGAAGGTCAAACAAACCAAATAAAACACCTGGATCGGCAAATAAGCAGAACTTTGCCAGTACTAATAGCAGAAAACTACTCAGGGTCCTGAATTATTTTCTATAAAAGTAGGGATGAAAGAAAGCTGCACAATTTTCATTTAGTGTATTCTAAAAAACAGAATGGCCTCTTAGTAATGGCAACTTTATTGCTCCCCAGTACTTGGCTGAATTCCTCTATTCACATGCATACATTCGCATATGTGCACTATATATGTGTGAACAATTCTATCTTTGAAACAGTAATTGCTTTTAATACCACAGGGAACACCACACAGATCGTGACAGAGTTTCACCCACAACTAATGATTATGTAAATACGATAACCATCTGTGGACATAATCGTGCGTGTGTGTGGGTGTTCTGCCTAATATTCTTTTATCCCTTATCATATGGAGATCAGCTGTTGGACAAATGTGCTATTGTTGAAGGCTGAGTTAGAGGCAAATGTGTGCCGGCTTGTGTGTCTGTGTAAGTGAAGTTGTGCTTTACTGGTTCAGGGCCTCATCTGTTTCCCTGATACTGCGGAGGATCACATGTTGCTTCAGACGAGCTTGTTATTAAATGTCATAGGCCGATCTTCTAGAATAACCAATAAAGTTCTCACGGCTTCCTCATCTGTGAATATGTGGAAGTCCACGGCTAACACACAGTGAATGCTATGCAGACCCTGCAAAATTCACCAATAAGAGAAACAATAATCCATTTATCTGGGTGTCTGTCTTTCTGACTGACCAGCAAATGGTAAGTGCATGCACACACAGGCACAAAATGCCACTGCACTGCTCCTCCCCAACGGCTTAGAGAAATTACTGCCACCTGAAGCGGAACCACGTCCATCATGAGGAGGCCCCACAAAGCCCCACAGGTGTCCTTTAACATGTCCAATGGTCTCCTCCTCCCCCAGCTCTCCATGTGTCCATTCATCTAACTGCAGTGGAGAACAGCAAAACAAAACACATCCCTGGGGGAGTGGAGGGACCTCGCAACTATCCAAGTACATGAATTCCTCAGTTCTGCAGGCACAACTTGGAGCATCCTACCTAATGACAGGGCAGTCAAACTATTACTAAATTAATCATGTTGTAAGTTTAAAGAAATGTCATTTTTATACATTGTGTGCACAGGATTTTTTCAGTACTGTAACTTAGTTCACATGACCTCATATTGTGTTTCTGCTCTCCACCTGTGTGGTGTTAAACAGCCTGTTTTGCTGCCAGAAATGAAAAGCACAAATCACTTCATCCTGACCAGACTTGTTGTGTTAAAATGAACACAATGAATTATGAGAGACAGGTGCAAAACACTCCAAACCACAAAGACCAACTTTGCATGTTTTGCAAAGATTTTGAGCTGGCTGTGGTTTAAAGAGGTGTTCCTAAGCCAAACAAATAGAGAGAAATTGAGCAATCAGCAGTTCCTGCAAACTTGCCTTCAATTGAAAATCACAAGATTTTCCAGATGCTGTCAGTCCATATTAATCTACACAGGGTTGACAGTGTAATATAAAAATAAATGTTCACAGTCTACCTCTAAAATAAAAACCTCCCATTTTTTTTCTTTGTCTTCCTAAAGCTAAGCTACACAACTTCAGGTCACCTCAGAGAGGTAAAAAATAAAACATTAACTCGAATTCAAATGTTAGGCACGAGTCACAAAAAGACAGCTGTGCAGACAACAGCACACATAGGTGGGCAACACAGCAAGGAAGGGAGTCAAAACCAAAGATAGACAGAAACACTAACATTGAGACAGTCAGTTTTAGAATAAACACAAAGCTCTCTCAGCGTCACCCAGGAAGAAATTATTTCTTTTGATCTCAACCCATGCGACCTGGCAGCAGTCTGAAGAACTGAATCGCCTTCCAAACAAACGTCAACACTGCTAACACCCTCAAGGTCAGAGCAGACATGTTTTAGTCAAACATTTTAGTGTGCACATATGAAGAGTGAGAAGACTCAGAGGGAGGATCAGTAATGTGAAAATGTAAATGAGACATAATACCATTTATAAAAGCCATTACCTGCAGCTAAGCTTCGCCTTTAACCACATTACTGCAGTTTTAGAAGTGAACACTACGGTGGCCGACAGGTGCAAATGCGCAGCAAAAGAGAAAACATGCAAACAAAAAAGAAGACACCCCCGAATGAAATGCAGCAAATAAAAAGAGAGACGCAAACACCCCCGAATGAAATGCAGCAAACAAAAAGAGAGACGCAAACACCCCCGAATGAAATGCAGCAAATAAAAAGTGTTGAAAACGGAAGTGCTCCAGACCACTAGGGGGAGTCAAAGAAAATAGTATTCATTTCTATGGGACCAGATGCAAGATTCTTCTTCTTCTTCTTCTTCTTGGTATTTATTGGCGGTTGGCAACAAACTTACAGTAGCATTACCGCCACTTACCAGTATGGAGTGTGGTTCGAGATGGTCTATAAACTTTCACTTTCTACCTTTTCCCTCCATTAACTCCTGATTAAACATACCCCCACACATACACACCTGCTTATATTATCCAACTTGCTTATAGCTTTATATACCCCTCTTTGATATTCTTTACACACTCACACCCAACTTGCTCTACTCATATCCTATGAAATAGCTTTGTTTTTTTAAGATACCGAATAATTATTTGAATATGTCTACTCCCGAAATCTCTCCTCAAAAATTCTATTAAATTAAACCTTTCTTTAATACCTACACACTCTCTCAGCATGCATCTTCTCTCTTCTTCATACTTACAACACTCTAAAATAACATGCTCTATTGTTTCAGACTTCTCACAATAATCACACTTTCCAGATGCAAGATTCAGAGAGATACCTTTACTTTCTTTCAAATTTCTTTCTCTGAATCTTGCATCTGGTCCCATAGAAATGAATACTATTTTCTTTGACTCCCCCTAGTGGTCTGGAGCACTTCCGTTTTCAACACTTTTTATTTGCTGCATTTCATTCGGGGGTGTTTGCGTCTCACTTTTTATTTGCTGCATTTCATTCGGGGGTGTTTGCGTCTCTCTTTTTATTTGCTGCATTTCATTCGGGGGTGTTTGCGTCTCTCTTTTTATTTGCTGCATTTCATTCGGGGGTGTTTGCGTCTCTCTTTTTATTTGCTGCATTTCATTCGGGGGTGTCTTCTTTTTTGTTTGCATGTTTTCTCTTTTGCTGCGCATTTGCACCTGTCGGCCACCGTAGAACACAACACTTCCAACCAATCGTGCATTCTGCTTTCACTCGAGTCCTGACTGTACAGCTGTGAATACAGTTCCTTTCTGGTAAAACTTGGGAGCTGCAGCAATTTATTTAGAAGTCTGTTCAATCCCAAACAGGGATAATCACAAAGACTTCTGCTTAGAGTGTTGGGACACAAACTACTTTGCACTGCTGCTGAAGGGCAAAGGTTTGCTGAAGCAGCAGTATGAACAAATGTTCTTCAACTAACATACAAACACAATTTGGATAATTTTGTCAATTTTGGGGTCAACTTTTAAATAAAATAAAGTTAGTTCAAATTGATAAGAACGCTGTAATCAGAAATTTGCCTTTCATTTCTCAATGTAGGAATCTGAAGTCCATCAATGACTGTCAAAGTAAAAAAAAAATAAACATTTAATGGCTGCTTTCTTAAAAATTGAAATTACACATCCATAAAGTGTTAATTCTGTTGACCTGTCTGAATGGGCTCCTTTCATTTTGGCAAGCAGGTTTTTATTTTCAATAGCTTGCCATTCTATGAGGATCTTTGTAGCAATGAATGAAATTAAGAAATTGCATCTCATTTTACAAATAACAAATGTAAAGTTGTAAATACTTGGAAAAGTTGTGTTAGTTCAATGGTCCAGCCCTGGACAACAATCACAGTGGATTATGTGGCCCTAAGAGAAAAATATCTTCCCAAATCATCCTTGTATTTTCATTTACTTAAAAATTTTTTTATTTTCTGTTTAAAAAAAAAAAGAAAAAGAAAAAAAAGCTTCAAGCACTTATCTACTGCATATAATTTTATCATCTCAACCAGTTCAATGTTTTTGATAAGTACAATCATAAACAGCCAAACTTTTTTTAAGTTTCATAATATTATTTTATTATATCATTTATCCATTGATTATGGTTGTGATTCCTGTTTTGACCAGTTGTCTTTTTCATCTTTTGAGACAGAACAGACAAAACCTATAATATTTTTTTAATCATATAACTGTTTTAATTAACTTCAGGCTACAAAATTTTGTGCTTGTTTAACTAGAAAAATAATAGTTTATAGCTGCTGGAGCAATAAACAGTAGAAACATACCTACATATCAGTTAAACAGAAGGTTTGTGTCCAGATTGGCTCATAGCAACATCTACACAGCAGGAGTCCTTGGAGTCACATGCAATGGAAACAACTGGAAAGGTTTTTTTCAAGTCTTTTCATGAACTCACTAGCAGCACCTTCCCTCATCTCTCTTATTTACATTTACACATCATTACACTGGCCCTGCTCCTCACCCCCCAGTTGTTTTCAGGTTAGAGCCTCGTCATGCTGAAAGATGCTGTTCTCAGCACACCTGAGACTACACATGCAAGTTCACATGCACATTTCTTTCACCACATGTGTGTTTGTGAATGCGTCAGGTGGTATTTTACATCATGGAAATAAACTTCTCCAGTTACCTCAGTAATGAAGTGTGACTAAAGCCCAAAATCTTCCATGATAGTAATGCATTACAAAATGGAACGTGCAAAGAGCATTTACACAGAGCAACAATTTAATAGAAAAGTACAGCAGTCAGTAAATCTGTAAAATCTATTTATTCTTCTGCTTTCAGAGAGATTTTGTTTTTCATGCTACATTGATTTTATATTGGAAAGATGTTACATGCACATTTTAAGACATTATCAAATAAGCAGTGAAAAAGGATTATGTTCATTAATTACGTTTTCATTTCAAAGAACTTAAAATATTTTTTTCTATTCACCTCCATTCCAAAAAATATGTAACTTTGGTCAATATTTTCTGTTTTACTGACCAATACAATTTATCCTATGCCTTCTGAAAGTAAAAATGTGCAGAGAAAGCAGAGCTTTCGATGTTGTCTTGTTCCTTTCCTGAATTGTCTTTTCTGTTCATAGTGGTAGTAAAAGTGATGCCTTGGTACTGGGACTCTTATTCTCCCAAATTGTTCATTTGTTGCACAACTGTTTCTTGGTGTGTGATATTCGCTTTAGTTTAATTTTCCTATTTATTTTTTAAAGTTTTTATAAATTATGTTCAGCATTCTTGGTATTATGAATTCTACTTAAATGTGCTGATCAAATAAAATGTCCTTGCATACAATACATTTTCTTCTTACCTGGAAGTGATGGGTTGACGTTGGCTAGGTTCAAGTTACACAGAAGAGTTTGGTCATGCAGCTGAACAATACCTGCACACAATGTCACAACAATTGGGAGAAATTACACAAGGCTTTTGTGAACAAACTGTAGCTTTCATGCAGCCATTACTTCTGAAAAAAAAAGAAACTGAAAAGAACATAAACATGATTCCTACTGTAACAAGTAACACAGCTGGTCTCTTTCAAATCAGTCTTAACTCCCTCACTCATTTACTGTAGCCACGTAATCCTGTTCAAGGTCACAGAGGAGCTGTAGTCTATACTGGCATTCAACAGATGACGCAGTGCACACCCGGAACATCTCAAGGCCAACAACCATCCATGCTAACACCAAGTGCAACGTAGAATCAACAATTAACCTAACGGGTATATTTTGCGTGCTTTTGGTGTAAATCATAATATCCAAAGAAAAAATTATTGCAGTTTTTGGACTCCAAATTCATTAGAAAGGATAAAGTGAGTGAAGGGTCAGGCCTAACAGATTCCCACCTGTGGAATTGGAAAAATAAGCTCAACTCTAAATTCCTTCAATAACCATAACTCTCTGGGCGGGTCCATTTCTTCATCTCTAAGAAAACACAGCTTTAGAAAAACTGTAATTCACATTGGATTCATTTCGCACAGCGTTGCTTTTTATTGGCACCCTATAAACCAGTCCACTGTGTGCGTGTGCGTGTGTGAGTTGTGTCCCTGTCTGTGGTATGTTGCTAATGTAATAGCCTGTAGTCAGAACCACAATTTGACAAAGGGGTTAATTCACGCTAGGTGTTAAAATAAGCAGATCTTACATAAATCAAAGCCTCTACAGATTTTAATACATCGTTGAAACCACAACTAGTTAAGGGGGAAAAAAGAAAAGCCATACATTTACCCTTGTAAAAGTGTCATCCAGTTAACGATGAAGAAAATGACACTAGTAATTGCTGTGGGTCAAAAACGTCCAGGATAATGATTCTTTTAGCTCACATAGTTGCAATGAAATCTAATCCTGGGAGTCGTAAAACCTGCCATGCTTTAATAATCACCACACAGAACATGAACCTTGAGTAAATTAAGACAAAAATACTGATTAATTTTAAAATGTTACACTTATTTAAAAAAAAAAAAACATAAGTTTGATGGCAAACTTAGAAAAGATAACAACTGACACATCAAACTTGACTTCAAGAAGAAAGGGAGATTTACTGGATAAAATTAAATACACAGATTAATCTTGGCAGCAGTTCTGCTCCAAGGACAGAGAACATTTGTTTAAAAGAGGGTGAACTCAGACTGTATATCAACTTAGATTAATCTAAAACTTGAAGATATCAGTATCAAGGAAAATTGTTGCATAGCTTAGACTGAAGGTATCTACCAGGTCCTGCATTACACAGAAATGAACAAGTCAATCTTTGTTTATACTAGAAGATCTTAAACAAAGTAATTCTATCTTTTTACTGCTTAACCCAGGGGTCGACAACCCAACATGTTGAAAGAGCCATTTTGGATCAAAAAAACAAAAATCAAATCTGTCTGGAGCCGCAAAAACTTAAAAGCCTTATATAAGATTTATAATGAAGGCAAAATAAGCTTTAAATGTTTATATTATCTATATTAGCCTATTATCAAAATGACTAAGTGTATACATAATTAGCATTCATTATTAAATGTTTATTTTCCCTGCTGTGCGTCTATTCATTATCTTACTTGTATTTCTATTACTTTTCAGTGTAGACTTTTGGCAAGACATTTGTCTGTGTTTGTTACTTTTCTCTGCAGGTCAGATCAAGTTAAGCCAGGAAAATGACGCACCACATGACTCTGTTATACAATGGTGCTTTAAGTTTACCTTCTGTTACAATATTAATGTATTGTGTTTTGTTGCATTGATAAAATTAAAGAAATGCAATAAAGGAATCTGATTTTTGATGTCATTTTTATTATGAAGATCGACAGGGAAAGGGTAATTTTTTTTCTTTTTGGAACTCGGGAAATCTGCTCCAAAATGCAGTTTGCATAACGACAATCGCTCTTTGTAAATAATCACCGTAAAGTGTGTGACCGAAAAAAACAACTAAATGGAACGTGCATAACGTGCCCCTTATCTGGGCAAACGGAGTGCAATAAAATGAAACCTGTAGTTATAAAATAAAACAGCAGCCTTTTGAAAATGTAAGGTATATAAAATTAAATTAATACAGTTTAAGTTTGATTTCTGTGCAAATGCCAAGCAAGTCAGTGCAATGGTAAGACATAGCAGCATCTTCTTCTCTTTTGACACGCAGCCATCCTCGGACTTGTGCAACAAAACACAATAATATCGCTAAGTGTATCTTGACGCGGCAGCGTTTCATTTCCCTGAAAATGTCTTTGCACATTAACGTATTTTTCAGACTATAAGCTGCTACTTTGTCCCCACGCTTTGAACCATGTGGCTTATAGCCCGGTGCGACTTATGAGTTATTTTCAAAACAACTTGTAAGGTACTTACAAATATAGTAAGGTATGCTCTATAGTCCGGAAAGTATGGTACTCTTTTCGTTATTTGACAACTTCTCGCTACAGAGCAAACATTCATGTAATCCTTCCCGCATTGGCAATGAATGCAAATGATTCGGTCCAAGAATTGTAGAATCTCTTCTCGGCTATTTTTCTCTTTTCCCCTTTGCTATCCATGGCCCACCACACACCCGTTGGTTTGTTTACAACAGCCACCTGCCTCGCACCCCGCCCATCTGAAAGAAACGCATCACAGGCTATGATGCAAATCTTGACAGAAAAGTTGAAATTTAATATTTATTCTACACATTTTTATAGCATTGGAAAACGTTAAGAATGATTGTGTCATGTTTGTCCTCCTACAGAAACCATATTAAATCAAAAAAAAAATTTCAAAATCTTTTTCCATTTTCAAACATTTTTTAAAAAGCTCCAGAGAGCCACTAGGGCAGCTCTAAAAAGCCGCAAGCGGCTCTGGAGCCGCGGGTTGCTGACCCCTGGCTTAACCTGACCTGACCAGCAGAGAAAAGTAACACATAGACAGAAAATGTCTTGCCAAAAGGCTACACTGAAAAGTAATAGAAATACAAGTAAGATAATGAATACATTTTTTTTAAACAGCTGATATAAACAACCTTTAGAACCAGCTATGGTACCAAATGTGTTGGATAGCTTTGTCTGATCCGAGTTGCGGCGATGGCAGAAAATGCCACTAGAGGTATCAGCTTACAGGTCAGCCTTCAGGAGCAGACATGTCATGGCTGTATCCCAAACAGTTGGTTCTTTCAAAAAGGATCAGTGAGACAGATTACTACCCCAATCCTTTCTTTCACTTAGTTACTACAATCTGTCAACTCGCTTTCAGCTTTACAATAGGCAACAAAAACATGGACGGATCGGATGACTGGAGAAATCCAACAGCTTGCAATGAAAAGTCTTGTGCAGATATTCTAAAGCCACATATGTCCTTCAAAGTGTTTCATGATCTATTGTGATAGAAGATGATGCATCAGTAATGTAATTTGGGTAATATAAGAGAATATTAGATACACTCATGTTAGATGCAGACTGAAGCTTGTGGATACAGACAAATTAAAAAAAAAAAACAACCGCAAGGTGTATGTTAATTGTCAACACACGGAGCTAATGATTAGGGTAAACACTAAACCCAGTTATGCTTATGGTGGACACATCATGTTTAAATCCCCATTTCAGCCTGATAATAAATGCAAAATTATTAACCCTGATTAAACCAAATTGACAGTTACTTTGTACTTCTGGTACAAAATAACTTCTGCAGCGGGTACATTATTATGCAAAGTTAACTTTGTTGAGCTTTAAATCATGTTAGAATGTCATTCCCTCATCAAACACATACCCAGAGTGTGGCTTTGATTCATTGACACATGTCTGAGGAATCTTTGAATCTCCCATGGCAGCAATGCCTTAATGCCCACTAATAAAATGCGCCACCTATTTAGCCAAAGCTCCTCCTTGGAGCTGCAGTCGTCAGCCAAGCTCCAGCCACACAGAGCACCTCTCCCCCACATCCCTCCCACACAACCCCTCCAGACTAGTGGCAGCAGCAATTCCCAAACACCTTTTGAATTTGTGTGACAGTTGAGTTCATCAGATAAACTACAACACTCCAAACAAAGGCTGTAAACTACATAATTGGAAAGCATGTAGAAGCATGGTTGTGATGACGTGCTGAAGGGAGAGTGTTGGAAAGAGTAGGGGTTTTTTAAAGAGACAGAGGCTAGTTTCAAGGCGTCAGATACAGCTATGTTTCAAAGTCAAATTTACCTCCCTCCTGCAACCCTTTAAATCAATGTGGTAGTAAACTTTTTCACTATGCAGCAATAGTACTTTGAGATTTGGCTGTAAATTACCAAAATGTTCTCAGCTATATACAATTACACATTATGATTTCCCATAAATCTTTGCCAGTGTGTGTATTTTTCCTCTCTTGCAGGACAGGCAGCTCCTAAATTCTTGTTTGGTTTGTGAGCAATGCATTGAGGTCTAGATTTGCTTATAAGTGTCACTGAAGGTTTATGAGAATGTTTCTTTTTTTTTTTTTTGAAAAAAAAAAGCTTAAAAATTACAATGCAGTGAAATATTTATTATCACCAGGACAATAGAAGCATTGCCTTCAAAGCAGTTTTATGCTAAAAATTACTTTCTTAAGCAAACACTGCTGATATCATTATTGTCTAGCAATATCCACAAGGATTTTTAAAACGGGTTTCTTGTCTCAGTGGCATAACAGGAGGGAGATATTTTTCATATATGTTTTTTTCCACAAGCTGAAATAATGTTTAGTTTTTAACACTGCATCCTGGACCTGTTCCAGCGTTCAACAACTCAGGGTTTCCATGGTGACCGTATCAAGCTCCACAACATATTACAGCACCTGGCTATAACTCTGACAGCGCTGCTACAATCAGTCTCAAAGTAGTGTGTGAAAAGTTTATTTGTTCTATATTTTTGGGGTAAAGTGATTCTGACCTTGTGTCAAATCATCTACATAACTTGCCTAATGAATGGTGATGTGTTGCTTTTTGATACCACTTAGATGCTGTTGTCAAACAATTAACAGAGATGGATAGAAGGATGGAGAGAGCAGTACAAGTGATAAGCGGACAATTTTCTGATGAAGTTACAGTGAATGTAAGAAATAAGCATAAACATGATTTTGCTTTTTTAAGCAACATTTTTACTTCTATCTTTTAAGACCGACCTTTACCCAGGATATATAATGAATGTAGATACAACTAAGATACAACTTGACCAATTTTCTCCTCTAAGATTCCTGCTACAGTCTTAGGGATATCCTTTTAGTAATACAGTTTTCTAATTCATTACTTGTTTTAACTATTTGAGCTTTGGACACAAGAAATCTCATTGAGATATGAGGTCTCAATTTCCAAACTGACCCATTTCAGACAAACAAATATAAAGTAATAATAGTAATGCAGAAGAGATTATGTGCAATTTAAGACATTCAAAAATGTGTGAAGCAATCCGTCATCTTAGTGCAAATATATGTTTTGGCCTTTCCATGCTATGAAAGAGTTGACCTTATTTTGATGTCAATAAAGACTACCTTACTGTAGCTTTAATGCAGCCTTTAGTAAAAACACCAAGGCTCAGTCCTACGATCTGTCATTCCTGTAAAAAGTCTCATGCAGCTCATCTTTATTCACACACCATGTGACTCTCATTCACAGATCTTGTTTGACACACACAACACATTAGCCACAATGCAGTAGGAAATGTGACATTAGATTCAGTTGCAATTGTTGTGCATGCCGCAAATGTTAGAGTTTTTGTGGTTCTGTCGATCACTAGGTCCATGGAACATCCTCAAGCCTTTTGTGGCAAAACATATATGCCTAATTCAGTCTAATTTATTGAGGCTATAATTATTATAAGTCAATGTAAAGGGAAAAACACATAACATGGATTACAAAAGCAAAATTACTGCATTTATAATATTGTAAAATTCAGAATGATTATTGGTCCTCCATTCTTAATTTTTGTATTTTTTTCCTCATTCTCAGCTGCAGACACTAACCAGTCTTGTCCAGTGAAACAGTGCTGCCTCAGAAGCTTTAGGAAATTCTAGAAAACCATTACAAGAAAACACATGATCAAATTCATGTGAGCCTGTAAATAACTAAATGTCTGAACAGAAGATTGATTCATGCTTATGGGTGATGTGGCAGTCACTCAGCATACCTGGCCTTTTACCCTGCACTCACACATAACATCACTGAGGAACTTCTGTTAACTGGTTTCTTGCTCTTGCTCGCTCTCTCACGCACACCCACATTCACTAGAACACACACATAGACCCCACCCACATTGTAAAAAACACACACAAGCAATCATACAAGTTGAATTTATATAGCATGTCACCCAGCAGTGCAGCCAGTGCAGAATGTCCAGACTGTGGAACCCCAACACGCTGCAGCTCTCACAAATACTAAATCAACATTGTACCAAAACTGAAGAAAGCCCAATTTAGAGTGAGATGGGGGAATAGCGTATAGATTATTTCAATTTTATGAACTGAAGTTCAATCATTGCAGGATGAGTGGCTTATTTGTATCTAAGTACATACATTAAACTGGGTCTGTTCTCTTTGAATCTATATTGTGTCTAGTTCTGACAGACAATGTCAATGTAAACACAAGTTTTGTATTTAAACCAGACAAGACTCTGTGAGAGTAAATACTGCCCTTGGATCTTTTAACATGTACTAAAAGATCCTGAAAAGTCAAAATGTTAACATTTATAAAGCAAGAGATGGAGAAGACACCATTTAGGTTTCTAAGCTTAAGTTGTTTTCACATAAAAATGGACCTGCTCATTAAAATTCACCCATAAAACTAAAACATTAGAGGATTCTGTGGTGTAGAGACAGAGCGAGTGCCCAATAACAGAGGCTAGTCCTCATTGCATCTGTCCAGGGCTTGATTCCTGACCCTGAAACCTTTCCTGCATGTCTGACCCCTACTTCTCTACTTGACTATTTTCTGTCTGGTGACTGTCAACAAAGGCCTCTAATGTTGAAAAATTATGTTTAAAAATATAATAAATACTACACCAATGCTGGGTAATTTCAAACTTAGAACATTTGCCTTGACTTTATAACAACAACTGTAATATGTCTCTACATTGCTGAAAAGTATTTATAAAACAACTTTTATCAATGACAATATAAAGAAAATCTTTAAACATAAACCCCTAAATAATTTTTATATGCTTTATATGCTTATGCAGTGCTTCTCCCACCTTAGTAACTTTACATTCCATGATAAAACCACAAAGCCTACATAAATAATTTTGCCTATCATTTACTCTCTGGGTTATGTTTGGTTATAAGTTTGGTCCCTGTCACATATCTAATAAATAAGCAACTCAATATGCCATAACCTAATATTGCCATTTATTTTCGACCCTTTGCCTCTGTCAGTCAGCGTCAAAGCATCTGCAGACCACCCCTGCTGGCGTTGAAGGCCAGATAAGGTTGACTGTTTTAGACTAATTTTGTCTGACATGCACTTGTCAAGGACTGCTATGATTTGTTTGACCACCCAACACGCCTTGAGGTGTAAAAAAAGTACAGTATGGAGTCATGAAGCAGTGCTAGGTGTTTGTCTCTATTGCATGCATGCTTTGAAACTTAAAATAAAGAAACAAATTATTATACCTACTAGTTTAACAAACCTTACCCACTTGTTTACTCTTTAACATTTTTGCATTTCAATGCGACCAACTTGTAAGATGTAAAGTGCAAAACTTAAACTTTTTTTTTTAATTTAATGTTATGTACATAGGACTCCCAGCAAGATACATTTTCATTTTGTTTTGGACAGTAATGTATTTTTTACTCTAATTGCCTTTATATTAATTAAGATAAGCATTTATTTACTTATTTAAAATGTGTGGGGTTTTTTCAAAATTTTCAGTGGACTTTTTAAAAGAATTAAAAACATTTTGGAATTAATATTAAAAACAAACAAACAGTGGTATGTAAAAGTGCTATATTTTTTACATTTTAGTTTTAACTATCACACAGTGCCTTAAAGATCTTGATCACTCAGTGAATCAAAAAAGACTCAAAAATGTCTAAGCTTCACTAAGAACGTGAGACTTCACAGTCCGTCCGTCCGTCCACACCCTTGTCCCTAGTGGGGTCAGGAGGTGCTGGTGCCTATCTCCAGCTAACGTTCCGGGTGAGAGGCGGGGTCACCCTGGACAAGTCGCCAGTCTGTCGCAGGGCAACACAGAGACAGACAGGACAGACAACCATGCACACACACACGATTTCACAGTCCATTTGTGGTAAATTTTTCTATACATATGGGACAGCCATTATTTTGCTTTTAATCTATTTGTTTTGCCATCTTAATTATTAATTTTATCCATATATCAGTTTTACTGTTCAAAAGTCTCAAAAGTGTTCTGTAAAGATTTTAATATTCCACAATAGTGGATCATAAAACAGATTTAAATTAATGACAGTAGGAAAAAAACCATTTAAAATAAAAATCTCAAGGTTTGTATTGAAAGGTTAAATTGTTGACATTTTATCCTCACTGACAGAATGCTATTTAGTGTGTTTAATAGTACGTAGACACTCAGACAATATCATTCCAAAATTATTTGAACTATAAAATGAAAAATAGGTGTTTGTTCCTCAGAAGAACTGTGATTTTATGGGCGTTTCATTGTGTAGTTCTTGACATCTTCAACCAAATGAGTGTGTTCTGCTCAATGAACTGTGATGTGGGAGTGTTTCTACTTGCAAAGGAACAGGCTGACTGATGGAGTTGGATGTCTCAAAGATCAAAACATCATCTGCTCATGAAACCTGAGTCACTTTGCTAGAAGATACTTTTCTCTCTTTGTCTTTTGTTCTTTTTTTGGTAATGGCTCAAAAACAACAAACACGTTGATACATAGTACCACATCAAAGCATACTAAGTGTGACATCACATGCTCCTTTTTAGGGAATCACTGACGTTTTTTTTCCAAGGTAAAATTTATGTCTATTGTTTGAAACTGTCTCTATTAACATCTTAACACAATATAAACTCAACTTTAAATTAATAAAATTTTACACTGACAGTTTTAAAACAGAACATCTAATAATTTAAGGTTGATTTCTATGAAAAATGCCTGTTTAGTAAATATCTAAACCAGTGGTTAAAAAATAATGCTAGTGTTTTGCCACAGAACAATGTGGTAGCTTATCTTTAAGGCTCCATTTACATGAGACCGCTGTCTGGAAACTGCCAGCATTTTCTGATGTTGATTGGGGAAAAGTTACACACTTAGACTGTGTAGATGACCAGGCCGGGACACTTTATGGCCCTGTGATTTTAGCATGACATTTAAAAGTGCATGCACGTCTGTGCTTTAGCTTCCTCCTCACTAGCTTCCAACTCATTTAGAAAACAGTAACAACACACAGCAACCAGAAAAAACTATGGCCTAACATTATATAAAAACAATGCAGAGACTTCAGAGGAGAGAAACCATTAAAAAGGGAAGCAGCAGATCCCTGCACACATGCCAAACCTACTCATTAAATTCAGAGTCAGTTCACCTTGAGAATGCCTTTTAGCCACAGACTGTCCACAGTCCTCCAGATTAGCCTTAATTTCCTGCAGTACAAGTCATGCTATATATTGAGAGCAAGTTCTCGTCGCTTAATTACATGTACTAGCGCTGGGTCAGAAAAAAGATTTGACCTAAGAATTCACAGAGAGCATGTCGTTTTTGATGTGCTCTATAAAGTGGCCGACAGGTGCAAACACTCAGCAAATGGCAAAAAGCGCTGCAAACACATGAATGATGTAATTTCCAAAATACAAAAGTAAGAGAAAATACTGCAAACAAGAACCTTTGCAATCACAGAATATTGATGCAAGACCTAAACTCAACAAAACAGATGCAAACAAAAACACTACAATCACAGAAAATACAAGCAAAAGGGGAAAAGCCTCAAGTAGCAAAAACTGCAAATATGAAAAGATTGGTCCAGACCACTAGGGGGAGTCTCGTGCAGGTACTACCACATATCGTAAGACACTGCGTTTGAAAAAGTCGAGCATATCTTCCTCCAACTTCTTTAGGGCGTCCCATTAAATTATGACATCCCATCTTTACCATTAAGATATTGACATCTACGGTCTTTACTGAAAGTCTAATTCCATAAAATGTTTTGGTTGACTCCCTCCAGTGGATTGTAGCACTTCTGTGGAGTATTTGTCTGTTTTTGGAGACTGCACCATTCATGTGTGCATCAGCTCATTTTGTTGTTTGCTGTGTGTTTACACCTCTCTGCCACTGTAGCTCAACAAATTTCACAATAAAATTTAAAGAGTGTACATGTATTTTTATTTTTGGAAAGCATAAATGATCCTAAAACAGAAAGTGAACGAGAAACATTTCTAAGATAAAACTTATTCAAAATTAATAGATATGTTTGACCTTGATACTTTCAGAAAGCACCTCAGCCTTTTATGTACTCAGACAGTTAAGCCCAACACATTGGCTTTTTCTGTATAAATGCATTAATGCGATGGTGTTGTTTTAGCCAACGTCAGATGTTTCAAGATTCTTTTCGATATAACTATGATGACATCTCACACTCTACCAACAAAAAAGTATAAGTTGTCATAGAAACATTTATGAGTTGAACAACTCTTGTGTAACTTCCAACTTACACATTTTCAGACAACAAAGGACAGCCTATTTGGGTGGATTTTGCCCACCTCCCTGCCTTTTCCCCTCCAGGTGGCTAGAGGCCTCGTAAATGGCTCCAGACACGAGGACTCTGCCCACCATCTGACAGTAATTAGAACATAGTCTTGCTTAATGGAGGTAGAGCCTGAGCACTCAATTGCTGCAAAACACCTTGATGTGCAGCAAAAATTAAGCATACCACCCACAAGTTTCTATATTGAGGTCACAATTGCTTATGAACAGTGAACGCTCTGCCATATATTCGTGTGATATACAAAAACGGAGATAAGGAATAAAGAAATATGAAATATAATTAGTAAAGGAAACATAAGCACATGTATTAGACATATTTATTCAGACATAAATCCTAAATAAAAGCCATGCGCTAGTGTCACATAAGCAAATGATATATTTATTAGCAGAGTCTATATTAACATCCTTTGGAAGTCATATTAGTTTTCATTGTCTATGTGCTTTCTTCTGTCTTTGTCTTGTCATTCAGACACACACACACCACCTCTTTCTCTCCCTGCTCTCTCTCCTCTGCTCTGACATCTGATAGTGATTATAACGCAACCTCAAAAAACACAACTCACTTAACTCTGCTTTATTAACTGACTCGGTACTTCTGGTAAAATTTGTCCATGTACATGTAGAATCAAATAAAACACTCTTTGACCCCTGGAGGGTATCTCCTGGCAAAAAAAAGACACAGAAGCACATGTCAGAGACACATGCACTCTTTACCTCATTCCACCCTTATGTGGCCATTTCAAATCAGACCCTCATCCTGTCTACCCCCTCCCTGACTCCGTCTCCAGTCCCCTGGAACAGAACAGTCACGGCTGTGTGCACTGCTGATTAGCTAGAACCTGAACCGAGGGGAAACACTAGAAAGCCCAGTGTTCTTTATTGTGTTTCCCCTTTGGACAAAGGGAGTCTCTGACAACTTGGCTTTTGTCGTACTATTACCTTATCTTTTACTAATGTAACCCCAACATTAGGGCAGCTTTTGTTGCTACAAAGATACCTCTTTCCTGAAACTGACCAAAATAAAATAGAGAAAAGTAGATTTGAACACAATTATAGAAAGGAGAAGAATTTAAATGAAGTTTGAAAGAATTAGAGGAACATGTGAGGTTGTGTACTCTCTAGAATTGCAATTTGGGAAGTGTAATGTGGTAATGGGAGGGAATGCAATCAAAGGTGTATGTAACTTATTTGCTGTACTCAAGTCCTTAATCCAATCTGATAAAAATATTTTAATATAAGCCAATCCAAATAAATTTTAACCAAATGTGCAGACATAAAGTCAACATGCAGCTTTTAAAGTTTAAGGACTGATCTGGTGCCTTAAAACACAGTGTATTTTCAATATAGGCATGTTGTCTGTTAATTAAGCTGTTACGACAGTGAGCTTGACAACAGCTGAAGGTCCACCATTTTACATGCTTTCAGTTTTTAGTTGTTTTCAGAGGATTTTCTGGGGACTTTATTTCAGGGACTTTAGTCTCTATGCCCTGTAATCTCCTCATCTTCACACAGGATGTCAGCTGTCACACCAGAGATAATGAAGCGCTGAATTTATTGTATCAACAACAAGGAGGCATATAGATCATCACCTGTCCTTTCTCCGAGGTCCTCAGATCACAACTTTGTTCAATCCCAGACTGTTTGTAAACCTTTTGTGCACAGAGAACCAGCTGTGACATGAACAGTGAAGAGATGGTCAGTGGAGACAGGCTCTTTCAGCTCCTATATGTGGGAAGGGCCGTGTTCCCCATAGGAAGGACATCGACAGCACCACTAACTGCATCACAGACTAAATTAACTTCCGTGTGGACAACACCATGCCCATCAGGAAGGTATGGTGTTTCTCCAACAATAAGCCCTGGATAAACCCTGACATAAAGGATCCCCTTAAGGAAAAGAAGAGAGCCTTTTGATCAGGAAACAAGGAGGAATTCAAAGTTGTACAGAAGGAACTGAGAAAGAAAATTAGGGATGGAAAAAACATCTGCAGAAAGAAAGTGGATGGAAAAAAGATGGGCTAGCTGCAGCAGAGTAACATCTGTGGGATTGGGAAGAGCCTGGAAACTATCTCTGACCACAAACCAAGCCCCCACACCCTGGGAGACTTAATGACTTCAATCAGTTCTTTAATAGGTTGGAGAAGTCACCAACCCCTGCTTCAACTCAGTCTTCCCTGCTGTTACCTCTGTGACTGCTTCTCTTTTCACGACTTCACACCTCTCAGCAAAAACATCTAATTTTGAAAGACTCCATCCCATAGCTTCTCTCTTCCACCTCCATATTGTCCCTTTCTACAATTCAGGTGAGGAGACACCAGCAAAAGATCATGGTGTGAAAGACTACAGGTCCAGATAGCATTAGCTCCAGGCTCCTGAGGTGCTGCACAGGTAAGCAATGTGAAGATTATGGGCTGTAATTTAACACCATCCAGAAACAAGCTGGAGCTGAAGCTGTCAACTCATAACAGAGCAAGACAAGCTCATCAGGAAAGCCAGCGTTGTGAAGGATGCTCCCTCTCCCTCCAGGTAGAAGGCAACAGAACAACTGTAGCATTATCACTGTTGGACAACGTCTTCCACTCCATCCAGGAAGCCATTGCTGAAACGGAGAGCTTCTTTAGTAACAGACTGCTGCATCCTGGTGCACATAAGAGCTTTATCATAGATCCTTCCTCCCAGCAGCTGTCAGACTACAACCTCTGCTCCCAGTAAACTCAAAATGTATTTACACACAGGCTGGTACTTGCAGTTTTACTTGTTCTGAATGAGTTTTCTGCTGGTATCTACACATCTCTGCAGTTGCATAGTTTTTGCTGTTACAAAATCATCTATCTGTTAATGCTCAAATACACAAGTAAATTTTGTACATTTTTATTTAACCTGTTCAGTTGCACATTACATTGGATTGGGGTACACTATTTTTCATATTTGTGTTGAATTTTGGCCCTTATACTACTGTATGTTGTTCTTTATAATGTTTTTATATTTTGCATATATAAAATATAAAAACATTTTTATATGTTTAGGGATGGAACAAACATCTGCAGAAAGAAAGTGGTGTGAATCTACTTCCTTTGATTGCTCGTCACATTGCTGCTTTGCCCAGGAATTTCCCCTTTGAAAGACAATAAAGCATTTTTCAGATCTATTCTTCTGATCTGCTAAATGTGAAATATTAGTGGCTTTTTGAAAATCTGAAAATTTGAAAAAAAGAGTACATTTTTCAGGGAACAAACAGTGTTCCCAGAAAAATGTGGTATGCAGCTAGCAATGATTATTGTTTCTAATTGTGTTACTCAGCAATAAAATGCTAAGGACAGATAAATCACTCAACTCAAAAATTATTTTCTTTGTTTTAAAGAAGTAAAATCCTCTTTTACAGACGTTGCTCTCCCATAGATGCTGTTTGTGTAGCTATTGACTATTCACTAAACATATCCTGAATACAGTTAAGCATTAAATTAGTATTGCCTAGAGACAGCTTTAATAAAAATAGAAAAAAAATAGACTCACCCACAAAGCTTGTGAACGTGCATCTCTACCCAAAAGACAAATTTAATCAAGATGGGATCTCTGATTTTTCCCCTCAGGTAGCTGAGCCGACATGGTTCATGGGGGCTCCGCTTGTAAAAACACTGCTCCTCCTGTATCACTTTTAAAATGGAAGCAGGTGATACTTATGTATAGGCAACACATTTTTTTTTATGAAAAGCGTAAATAAAAATAGTTTTAAAAATCACTGAAAACCAAAGAGAAATAATCAGTTTCCATGAATAAAAATATGAACTGCTTAGGCAAAGAAATTCCCAAGCCAGTTGAAATTTAGAGGTTCATGTGTTTTTGTGATAATTGTTGTCTGTGTGACTTAATGCATAGTCATCTGCTTGACGGCTTTTTGGCCTCAAACCTATAGGGGTCTGTTAGGAACATCTGGGCTCTCTTGGACTCTCCACCTCTATATTTTGCAGTTGCTTTTCCCCCGATCTGATGGAGCTGATTAGGTGCTGGCCATCTGTTCAGCTCTGCTTTTATAGATCACCCAATTGAATCTATAAAACCGCAGCCCTATATCTACAGTATGTGGAGTATCAAAGACCATTCCTTGGACTTATTCCTTACATTTACCTTAATCTTTCTGAAGTTGCAGATTTTTGAATTTAATGGAAAGAATGCAATAAAAACAAATCATACATGCTTAAGCGTCATCTTACCAACAGATGTTCTTCAACAACACATTCTCTGCTGGCTGGCAATATCAATAAAGTAATACCATAATGTACACTGTGACATGGGACACAGTTTAAAGACTCCCAGAGGCCTGCTTCACATTCTAATTGCCTTTTTAGATGGATATGTAGAAATCCACAGGACACATAAGTGAAGAAACAGGCCCACTCGAGATTGGATTTCATCTGCATCAGATTCAATATCTTAGAGGGTAAATTCAATTTGGTACCAATCAAGTTTAATTTATATGGAATTACGTCTTCAGAAAACATATTGATGAGCCCATCATGAATTTACGTCTCATGGGAAGGTGGTGTGTGCCTGAGCAACGTGGATGCAATTTCACCCAGGAGGGTATTGATGACGCGATACAAAACAGTACATCTGCAGCAGCACATTTGCTGCTTATCTGTGCAGAAGTCAGATCCAGAGAGGGAAGGTGAATAAGGAGAGAGAGAAAAAAAGGCAAAGAGAAGCCTTTTTTTAAGAGAGTCCCCTTCAGTATTATTTTGCAGGTCACAGAATATAGCAAAAAGCAGAAAGGCATTTGCCATACAAGACCGGAGAGTCTCTGGGTCAATACACCCTTTGCCATTTTGTACACCTTTTTTTGCACCCAAACATTGAAATTTCATTCCCACTGACAAGAATTACATGAACAGTCTAAAATTAATTGAAATAATTGTTAAATTTCAACATAGTCTACGAAGAACAATTGAAATTACATTTTATAAACCAATTGTTTAACTATTACTTGTACATTCTGTTTTCCAAGACTGTTTGAAATGTTTTTATGTTTAACAACTGATTGTGTCCTTCTCGGTCTTTTTTAGGCTGAATCCAGGTGGTCATGTTTTGAAAAGTCAATGCGTCAACAGCGTCGCACTGGCAGATAGGAACTGACTAATGGTTGGCATGAATCATCCTGGCGAACACTGGCCCATTCCATACCTGGAAATGGCTGCAGCAGAAGATTCAAGGTCGACCACGGAAAATACCAAAACTTAAACAATAAGAAACAGAATGACCAAAATTACCGACAAACGCAACGAAAATAAAGCAAAGATTGTTTTGCAGTCAAAAAATTTAACCATTTGTGTGGGAATTTAATTTAAAGACACAGCAATCAACAACAATATATCATGTCCAAGGTCAGCTAGAAAATTCATTATTTTAGTTGTGTTCATTTTTATACAATAATCTACATTTGAATACATATTTTCTCAACTATTTCAAAGGAAGAAGCTGTAGAAACTAAATAAAATTATATCATAGGTTTTCCATCATTTGGCTTGACCTTGATCATTAAGAACTTCTTGTAAAATTAATGCTGTAGGCAACAGCTTGAAACAATTTATATCTATTGCTGCATGCATAGCAACCCCCTAGCCCACAAAAATCTGACACTTGATTCCTATGTCTATCAAGAATGAGTCAGTGTGGCTTATCCAGATGTTGTTTGCGTTTCAAAAACTCTAGAAAACCTAGGGATCTAGCCACTCTTGACGGAAGAATTTGTTTTAATAAAGACTTTAGCAATCAAGGGATGTCTAGACCTCATAGTAAAGGCACTTCCTGAAGCTCAACAATGACACTTGCTCTTAGGCAAATGTTTCTGCCATCACCAATGGCATGGCACCTCAAAAGAACCACCATGGAAATTGGAGGTCTCTGCTTTGGGGGGCATAAGGGATGAATTTGTCACAAAGTGAATCCAGATGGTTATCATTCCTTCTCCTCAGACCTATTTTTTCTCTTGGTATTCCAGTCATCACTCCATCATTTCTCTCCTTAACCCACTTCCCTTTGAGGTACCAAAAGGCCTTTCCTTGTTAAAAATTCAGCCAAGCCAAACACAAAAAAGACCTGAGGTTCAAAAAAATAAAGAGCAGAATCAAAGTTCAAAGCAAAACTGTATGAGCTGAAACCTCCTTAGGGCTTAACCTGCTGGTGTTTAGGATAAGGACTCTTGTTGCTAACAGTCATTTAAAAAAAACATTAGTGAAAATAAAAGTGACCAAAACGTGGTGCACAATTAAAAAGCCTGACGAGGGACAGCTCTACAAGAACAAGGCTAAAAAAAAAACTGTAAATATGAAGCAAGAGAGAAACGGAGTGTCTGAGCACTGAGACCAGCTTAAACTTATTAACGCATTAAATGAGATCAGACGCTGGCTGGTAAGATGTTTTCACATCCACCCTGTGGGACACAAAGTTAAACTGATCATGTGGCCTATTAATCCACCTAATAAATCATCATTTAAATCTGCTCTATGCCATCAACCAAGCTGCTCTCAAGGCAGTTCTGTGTTCTACAATGATTTACTTATTACTATGATTATCCATGGCTGTACAGCTGGAAGATTTCAAGTATTTCATCAAAGTCAGCTCCTGGTCACATCTCTCAAAGGAAGCAAAAACAGAATAACGTCCTGAGTCCTGCATCAGGAACTCAGAATACGTTTCTTTGTTTAAATGTCCACACATTGAAAGGGGATAGGTCAAGGAACTGAAGATTAAGACTGTGCAACTGAATTATGTTTAATGTTGAATGAAAACTAGAAGAAAGTGTCACAGGTGTTCTGATACATTGTTAATGATCTGCATTTTTATAGCACGTTATCAAGTCTGAGGACTCCTAAACCACCAACAGGCGAGGCAGGTGTTTTACCCAAGGAGAAAAACTGTTGAAAAGGACTGAGCAGGGATTCAAACCAGCAACCTATAGGTTAAAAAACAAATCCCTACCTCCTGATTATGTTTATCATAGTTATTTTTGCATTTTCTTATAGCAACCAGAGTTCATCAGATTCATTTCAACTACTGCCTCTCATTCCTCACAACATCTTGTAGCCTAGTTCATTTTTCCAGAATTATTAGTGGTAGGAAAACCAACTTAAATGTATGTTAATCAGCATTAACTATATATGAATGTATTTCTTTGAAAAGCAAAAACTTTCTCTCTACAATTGCAACTTGTCTTACAGAGTAATACAGTAATCTACACACCAAAACTGATTTAATGTGCAGCAGATTCAACGGTAATTTATTGTTATTTATTTGTAGCAGTACAGTTTAGCCTTGTGTTTGCACATCAATTAGCCAACTGGACAATATTTTGAGACTTATTTGTTTTAAAATAGTTGATTTACAGCAGAACTGCATCTAAAAACCACATAGCTAACTTTAGACAATGTTTTTTTGGTTGCTCTTTTAACAGAGACATTATGAGTATATTTGTTTTACAAACAGTTTGAAGAGTGCAGTCTGCTCATGGTTTGCTGTGTGTGCTGTTGTGAACAGTCAGTCTAAATACTTAAGGCTCTCTTCAAGCAATGGAATAATTACTGTATACAACCTTCTCAAAAAACAGGCCCTGCAGAGCAGAGTTGAGTGGAGTCAAGTGTCTCATATTACCCTAGAAAACTAGAGAAAGTAGTAAAAAAAAAAAAAGAAAAAAAGATTAACGAACATTTCAGGACTTTTCATAAAAAAGTTGATGTGACTGTATCCAGACTGAGGTGTATAGGTGCTTTTTATATATGAATGAGTCTATCAATCCTAAAGTAAATACCGATCATTTTATGAGCTGCTTGTGTTACTGATTGGACCCATGTAGGAACCCTTTTCGCGACATCTTTGAACCTCACTCCTTAATCATATTTATAGGTTTCACATTAATCAAGATGTGGTGAGGTGTGCATAGATTTGTTTCCTCCAGAGATCAGTAACAAAACCGAGGTTCAAACCTCTCACAAACCCACAATAAAGATCAACAAAAACTTTCCTGTGGTTGTTTTTACATTTGTTCAGGAAGATAGTGCCTGGAATCTGCTGACAAATTGGATCCATGTCAATGACATGTCATTTTGTTTTGATTTATTGTTTCAGAATATTAAATTTTAAGGATTTTTTTTAAAGTTCATAAAAAATGCAGAATGTGGAAGATTAATCTGGGAACTCAGGTAAAGAAGAATCTTGAAGCATCTCAATAAATCACCCTGACACAGTAATTAAAAATGAGTCAGATCTTCAAGAGGACAGCCTCTGGCTGAAGGGGCTTATCTGGGTTTATTTTTGATCCTTATCGCCTCCTATTCTAAGTAGAGGAAATTGATCTAAGGAAGGCTTAGCACCAGCAAACTGTCCTCAAATTCACCTGAATAGATTTTAAATCTCTCCTTACCCTGCAGTCTTAATTTTTGTTTTACGTTACCAATTATTTTTCCACCTATGTGTAGCCCTCAAAACCATATGGCAGTTAATCGGATTCAAAGACTGTACTAAGCAAAGTTTTAAAATACAAGTTCAGCAGTCATGCAGGGATATGTTTTGCTAATGTTTCCTATTCTTTAGAGACTGAATTAACCTCAGCAAGCATTGATTTTCCCTGACTGGGCCAATTAAATGTATTGGATAATATCTTGCGTCAGTTTTTTTCTTTTGGTGTTTCATTCAGCTTCTTTCCAGATAAGTACAAATTAAGTTTGTTTCTGACTTATTTGCTATTCTTAGGAAGTCAGTTAAGGACCTGCATTAGGTCTAATGTGATGTGAATTTCCACCAGTCTGTGTCATACTGCATGTATTCATGTAGTGTAGTGGATGTATATGTATATTTTCTTTTGTGCACAGAAGAAAATTGTTTTCCTTGCAGTTGCTAAGTGAGACACAGCTGAGGTTGTGGCCGTTTTTTTAGATTTGCGTGATACATTCCTGACCTGAATAAGACTTAACTTCCCACTGACACCACAACAACAAACACTTTCTGACTGACAAATGAGAAAAACACACCCACACACACACTCTCCTGCACACGCCTACTTGTCTGGACCTCTCTCTCTCTCATAGTTGTTGAGTGTTTTCCTGCGGGGTTCCCGTGTCTTCTAACCCCTGTACCTCCACAGATGAGGTGAGATAAGATCTGGAACTATGGTATTGTGCCATCTGGATGGATACTCTCACATGATTGCTTATACACACATATGCAGATATACGTCTGTCACAAGCACACTGGGAAACACCTGGAGCTGGTTACTGGACTCTGAGGGAGAGTTGAATACTGTGTGCATGCCTGTGAATATAAGTGCGGTGCGTGGGGAATACGGGGCTGCGGATTGTTCATTGCTACAGGCTGTTGTTCTGTTTCCCCCCTCTACTATGTGTCCTCTTGACAAGGGGAACTCTAAGTATCTTGCATGCAGTTTTTTTTTTTGTTTGTTTTGAAGTTGCAATAAGGAATTGATGCCCACATCTTCAGATAGACCAAGAAGATAGAAATTACGAAAAATTTACTATAGAAAGAATGACGCATTCCAGTATCCTGGCAGAGGACAGCACTGGTCGCTGTGGTAAGAGGTGATGGCGTATGACTGCAAACTAAAAGTTCTAAGTTATTTATTGAATTTCTTTTGTTAAAAAAATATATATACGTCACACAACGGCGAGCGCTGAATACTAAGATTACCGCTGTTACAAACGAGTGAAGCTAAAGCTCTTCTCTAAATAGTGTATAGTGTTGCAGCTATAAAGCAGAGAAGTGAATCTCAAACTTCAGTGAATAAATCAGCCTCACGCGTGGACTGTCAATACCCTGAAGACAAAAAAGCGTTGAGTCTGCCAAACTTCATCATCGCGCATAAGACGAAACAACTTAATCCAAGTCAAACCCGCTGCGTTTAAGAGTAATTTGCATTGCTTAAATAATTTGCTCACCTTCATATGAGTCTTTGCTCTCTTATTCCATGCCAGAATAAAAGTTTCTGTTCGCGTCGCTGTGGTTTCAGACCTAAGTTGAAGCACTTTTCTCCTACTCAGTTTTCCCCACGATCAGAGGCGGAGAAGCAAGCAACCAACTCGTGGGCTTTTCAATCAGCCCCCCACCTTCCACATCAGTTCACCCAACAAACAGAAAGAACAAATCATTCATATTTTTGTGTTTTGTATTATAAACTGGAACTGGTTATGTTTTTTTTTTCTAGTCTTTTTTTAAACCAGTTTCAAAACTGATATTTTCTCTACCTTTTGAGTCCTAAAATTTCAGAAATAGGAATATGTGAGTGATCCTTTTTTTGCCTCATCTGAGGGTTAGATGGCTGAAAGAGTGTTCCTAAAAAAAACATACACAAAATGTCTAAACATGGGTCTAAACAGGCACGTGCAGAGGGGGGGAGCTGGGGGTGCTTGAGCACCTGCCCTTTTTGCTCCTTGCCCTAAAGTGCCCTTTTGGTCCAATTTTTTATTTTATTTTATTTATTTATTTTTTAAAGTTAATTTCCCAAGCCCTCCTCTGATATGTACTAAAATTATTATTTTTTGTTGTTGTTGTTTTTATTTAAAGAAAAACAACATAATAAGCCCTTCGGGTCACCTTGTTACCTTTGACCTTTTGTCCGTGACGCATGACGCAGCTGCCTCCCGCTCAGTCAGTGAGACTGCGCAGTAGCTTACTGCGGAGCTCAACGTGGAGGAGGAAGGAAGGAAAAGTAAGGAAAAACTGTTCTTATCTATCGATTCAGTATTTTATCATACAGACATTAGGCTGTTGTTGTTGTCCTATTAGCTAGCTGTTAGCTAACGAGTTTGGTAGCAAAGCAAGATAACTAAAAAGCTTCTTCCCTGTATCGCTAATGATAGCGGTCATTCTTCAATATTGCTGATGGGGCCACATCAACGATCCAAAACCGATCATCTCTCTATAATGAATATATGTCCGATTATCTAATTTCCTTTGCTGCATAATGTATATTAATTGCATTTATTCTGGCATTAGGTTAATGTATCTTGAAGGGGAATAGAATTTACAAAACTGCTTGAATTATAATGATTTATTTTTTTAAAACAAAAAGTTTTATTTTAATTTTTTTAATTAAATAACTAAATTTTAACTTAAAAAGTTCTTTGCAAAACAAACTTTTATTTGCACACATCAGAATTCTTTTGTTGCAATTTTCGGCCCTGCCCACGACGTCATGTGAGAAGCAAGCAAAACTTTGAATCACAAACAAAAACTTACAATGGCAAGAAAAGATTTATGACATGAGCAAATAAGTTTGTTCACAAATAATTTTTCTCACTTTGAGACATAAATCTCTGATTTTAATTTTAAAAAAAAAATTTTAAGCAAAACTTTTGTTTAAAAATTGTTTCAATTCAAAATGTATTGATCACAATTGTATTTTATTTAATTGAGGTTATTATTATATTTTTAATAGAATAATTGTGAAACATATTGAGCTCCACAGCAGAGGCCTCCTTTTCTCTGAAATTAATATTATGTTGTGCTAAGGACTGAAAAACATATTGGTTTAAACACAAAGGTAAATAATTGGTAGTGTGGTTAATACAGTGTTCTTATCATAATTCATTATGTTTTGCTTTTTTCAGTTCAAAGATGCCACGTAAAGAAAGACGGCAGAAACAAAAAAGAAAAGAATTGATAGATGCAGCAAAACTAGTCGGTCACTAGTTGTTGACCGACTGGGTCAGAACGAGTACTGCAGGTACGAACAAAAAAAAAAAATGTTCTTAACATTATCAACATGTAACTTTTGGTAGTGAACAATATATTTAATATTACAGGGCATCTGTTGTGTTTTTCTTATGCTAAGATGTACTAAATTTAGGTGTAGAATAATGATTAGTTTGTTTCTTGCTCCCAGATGGACCGAAGGAAAGTGATAGATCAGAGGAGGAGACAAAAATGCAGTCAACAACACAGGAAGACAGGCAAGGAGAGGGACAACAGTCAGAAATCAAAGACACAGAAATGCAGTCAACACAGGAAGACACAAAATTGTGAGACATTGTATGTCTCACAATTTTGTAATTTATCATTTTTATTAAGCTCTGAAAGCTGTGTGGTTTTGTTAATAGTCTTTCCTAGAATGCGGTTAGATGTGCCCTTTTTTTTTTTTGAGCACCTGCCCTTTCAGTGGTCTCTGCACGGGCCTGGGTCTAAATATTAGAAAGTTAAGAATGAAAAAAAAAAAAAATTAGTTGTGTAAGATCTACAATGTTTAATCTAATTAAGAGATAATTAATCTTTGGAATAAAATATGTCTTTAGTCATAATTTAGACATTTGGGTATTTTAATTTTAGTTTACAAAAGCTTGCATAATTTATGTCAAAGAATTTACTGTCGTTTTGTATTGTATGAAGACAAACAGGAATTATATTTTTAGGGCTTCTTAAATCTTTGTACAAAATCATCCTTTTACTCAGCCATAAAACATTTATTCTTGGACTGAATAGAATTAGATCTACATTTTACATTATAATAACAGTTTTATGTTTATCAGGAAAAACAAAACAAAAAAAACATAATTACATGGCCTTGGCTAGTTTTCTAAATAATCTTATAATAGCACTAAAAGTAGATATGATTAAAAATTATTTTCTTCTTCTGACTACTTTCATCATAGTTCTGATCATTTTGCATATTTTTTGCATATATTTTTATCTAGCTTTCCTTTGATAAGGGAAGAAAAAGAAGAAAAAAAAGACTGTGACAAAAATTCTCATCAACAAAATAACATCTTTTGAATATTTTGTGTAGTAGTGGCCTTTGTTGACAATATTCAAGTGAGCATGCAGTGCAGGCATACAATCCCATGTTCTTGAATCAAGTCTTGGAGAGGTGCATTGACAGCGAACTCTGATTTAATGTGATAAGGCAGTTTCTCATATACACAAAGTAGAAATAGGAGCAAAAGAAACGCACCCACTAGGAGGGTTAAACATCACAATTTATTCAACAAAACAGGTACATTTAACTTATTTTCAAACATATTTTGAGAGATAATAAAAATGACATGTCAATACTTTTGTTTACTATGCTGGTACTTTTGTAATATGTATGCTACCTTTCTGCACACAATCCAGTCTCCTCTTGGTCTGACAATGTAAAATCTTGTCCTTTTTTACCTAGTTGCATTATAATTTAGTACAAATCTAAAAGAAATATCCAGACAATTACATATTCAAAGTAAATTAAAGTGTCCCCCTCTTTTCAACAAAAGAACAATTAAACACACACACACACAGTACCTCCCAGGATAAAAAGATGCACAGACTGTGATGAATTATATCTCAAAAAAATATTGGACCATCTGTCTTTTTGAGGTGAAGTTGAAATATAAAATAATGAATAAAAACACAAAACTTTTTTATTAATAATAAAATACAATTCAAAAGAATGTATGTCCATCACTAACGTGTTGAGTGTGAGGAACAAAATTAATACTTTCCATATTATTTACTTATGTCAGATGTTAATATTTATTTATTTATTTAAGTTTTTTGTCAATCAACCAGAATAAATAATGTTAAAAACGTATTCTGTTATATAGTTGTCTGTTTGGAAACTTCAAGTCAGTTTTGGCAAACGTCATGAAAATACAATAAAACAGAAAGATACAATGATTATCTTAGATGCTTAGTTAAAATCTCTTATTAAAGTAACACATCCACATTTAGTTAATTTTAATACAAATACTAAGATTTTGAATACTATTTTGAAATAGTTTTGAATATAGGGACATAAAAGAATACAAATTTTAATGTAAGCTACTGATAATCTATTAAAATTTGCACAACTGTAACATTAAAAATAGCATACATTAGTGCTTTTGTGAAAACTAATTGCTAATATTTTGTTGAAACAAATTCTCAAGGCTTGGGTAAGAACATATATTTTACTCTGTTTTTTTGACAATTAAAATGAGTGATTTCTAATTATTGGGGAAGATTCTATTCTGTATCTACAGACAAACCAAGGATGCCTTTTAGCTTCAAGGTTAAAATCAGGATTATGTAATGAATCAAGTTAGAATATTTTTGTGTAAGATACTATGACTAACTGTGGTCTTACAAAAATTATTAATTATCAGTACAACGTCTTGTGTGCATAAGTATAATAAACTTATTTCATGGGGCGGTATAATGTACTTGCAGGCAAATAGTGCCATTTTAGAGCATGATCAAGAAACTATGTTACCTTCAGTTGTTATAAAAATGCTGCATATGTCAAACATGACTTGAAAGAATTCTGACTTCGCAATTTGACGCCTTGAAATTGGGCCTCTGTCTCTTTAAGAAGCTCCGGCTCTATCCGACACTCTGCCATAAGCACATCATCACAACAAAGCTCATCCATTTTGCTGTTTACAGCTGTTCTTAGGGAATTAAAATTAAGGCAATTTTAAATTATATAAACTGGATTGTGTTTACAATCCTCCAAAATCATTAGCAAAAACCTTCGACTGAGAGGTGGTTCATATAAGTGCAGCCGACACGCTCAAAAAGTGGTATGCTAAATGGTGCTGATGCTAGTCTGGTTGAGCAGTGTGAGGGAGAGATGCTCTGAGGGACAAGTGCTTGACTGGAGACTGCAACTCCAAGGCTGAACTTTGTGTATGAAAGAATCAAAGCAAATCCCCAGGTTTGATATAAAGCTCAAAAAAGATTTTGTATTACCCCCCACCCCTCTGTTAAAGAGTTAAAATAAAAGTAATCTGCTCAGTTATATCCTCAATTAACTAAGTCAAAGAATAATCTACTGGTAAATATCAGCCCTCAGTATTTCTGCATCCTTTGACAAGAGAGAATGGAGGCGGAGAGCCATTTGAAGGTTCATATCTTCACTGTGTGAGCATGTTTCTTGCAAAGAGGTTTGTCCTTTTTGGAGAAAAAGGTCTGACCTTCCAGAGAGGCACAACATACCTGTGAAGAAACAGGTATGTTGAGACTTACACACAATTTGAAGCTGAACTTTAATTAATTAACTGTTGCTTAAATAGAATAGCAAAAAACATACTATAGCAGGAACCTAAAACATTTTTAATTGATTTGAAATCTCTAAATTGCCTAAAAATGGATACATGATTATGCTTCATTACACAATACAGTATGTCTGTCAGGTCTAAGACGCTAAGAGTGTGTGTATGATTTTCACTTACAACACAAACAAAGCAGGTGTCGTGCCAGTTGTAACCGAGTGCCTCCAGAAATTTGTCTCCAGCCTCAATAGGGAACTCACAGCCATGGCAACCAGTCCCAAACAAACTGTAAAAGTCTGTTTTGCAAATAAGAAAAATATTTTTTAAAGCAATCAGGTTTTATCTTCACACTAAACTATTCAGTAACATCATTCTCCCAGAGATTTTCAAAGGAAAAATGCCTAAACAATATGTAACAGACAGCAAGAATAATAAACTAGATAACTTTACTCTTCATTAACACAGCTTTGAATACAAATCCAACTATTCCATTTCAAATGAGGTAAACTTGTGCTATTCAAACTTGTGCTTTCTTCATATGACTGTTGGGTGTTTCTACTGTAGAACGACAAAATATCTCCAAGTCTAATCAGCCTAGTCAATGTGTCCAATCAGTAGATTGTACAGTCATCCAGTACCCACACAGTACCCTTCAGAAGCCTACAGGTAGTGAGCAACTGTGTCTCACATCAGAAAACCACTGAAACATGGACCACATGTAACCCACACTTGTTCTAATTCGGCTTCCAAGTGGAATCCAGAGCTAATCATAACCAACAACCCACAGCAACGAGGATGTTAGCACCTACAGACTGAATTTAGGACTTTAGTTATTTTTAATTTGATTTTATCAGCTTCCTTCTTTAAAAAGAGATTTATCAAAATAACTGAACAAAGGGACTGATTTTGACTTTATTAAATTGTTATGGACTTGACTAATATGTCTTTGGTGTAATTTGATTTAAGTGTGGCCTTATTATTTTGTCTGTATAGCTCTCTGCAATTAATTAGCTATAAATAAACAAGCTAAGAAACAGTGCATGCCCTGCAAAACCTAGTCAGTTTTCTCATGCAGAGTCATGTATATCACCTACAGACAGTTTCATGTGACTGAACAGTGTCAACATCTTTGCTGACAAAATTATTAATATTTCATGAATGAATAACCAGTGGTGTTAATTTCAACACCACTTATCAAGAAGCCTACATTTTAAACACACCCGTCTTTGTATAATTAACCTATTACTGTTACTGAAATGAAGGGACTTTTCAAAAAGATTGCATTGAATGGGTCTCTATGCTTCAATAAACGCACTGGATTTATTTTTTTGCCGAGTCCCTTATTGATTACATTTGATGTGAATCCACACTACATAAAAGGAACTGAATTTAGCATTACACTTACTGAAAATATTACTTGTATGAACTTACATAAATATTAGCACAAACATTGACACCTTTTCTACTGACCTTGCTCACAATAAGGTTCTCCATCCTCCAGGTGAAAGGTGTTGTTCCTGATTGGCTGCTGACAGGCAGCACACATGAAGCAATAGACATGCCATGTTTGTTTCAGGGCATTAATTACCTCCTAAACATAAAATGTAAAACACAGGTTATAGTTTAAGACGTAGTACCAAAACTGTATCCAGATTTGTATATTTGCAAATGCTAGGTAAACTGTGTTACTTTCTCAGTAAAGTGTTAGAGAAAAGAATAAATTCCATAAATTAATCTCAGCAAGATAATAATTGACAGATCTCTTCAAACACAATATATATATATATATATATATATATATATATATATATATATATATATATACACACAGGTATATATATATTTTTTTTTTTAAGCAGTCGCATGACCAGACTTAAGAAATACTTCTTGAGTTTTTTTCCCACCCTTAAATTGCTAGAACAAAAAGGTTGGTGGGCCAGAGTAAAATGAAGGATTAGAAGAACAGGAGTGAGAAAAACAGGTTAATAGGAAGCCATAAGCCGGTTGAAGATGTGTGAGAAATGGAGGGTTGGAAGGTTTGAGGCTAAAGAGGTTAGAACATGTGAGGGATAAATGTCAGACCTGCTCAGAGAAATGCGATTTCAGCTTCTTGGCACTTTGGGTTCAAACCACACCTGCAGTCTTAAAGGCATCTAAGACTAATTCTGCTAACTTCAGAGCATACACTGCATTCCTGAGTTTCAGTCATGGTCACCATAGATATTTCAACTCAGCATAGAATGCAAGAACCTTTTCATTTGTGAACTTTTGATGGGGGACCAATTTTACATTTTAGAAGCTCTTTAAGTGTTTATTTTAAATTATGTAATAATGTTTGCCTACATAATAAATCAACCCAACAGAGTGGTACAGAACCTCTGTGGCAAAAACAGCAAAGAACAGACCTGGTTAAAAGTGGAAATTAAGAGGAACGTTACGTCCATTTGAGATTTTCTTTGTTACAGTGTTCATTTGCTATTAATTACATTGAGGTATCAGGCATTTCTTTTCTTTTTCAAAGAACCAATTATCTCCTTTTTATTTGTTCATACATCAACTCACCCCCAATATCTTGGCCTGGCAGCGGCTGCAGGTTGGTGCAAAGAACTCTTCATAGCAGTGTTCACAATACACGGAGCCTTTTTCTTCCACAAAGCCTATGTCTGCCAGAGATGTTCGGCAGTGGGCACAGTTAAATTCCTCCTTGTGCCATGATTTTCCCATTGCAACCAAAAATGGTCCTCTGAAAAAAAAAAAAACCAACAAAAAAAACCAATGAGATTAACTACAAAATGTTAAATTCAACTGCATAATCCTCTCAATTTCCTACTGCCCATGGTAATAAAGTACAAACCTTTCAAATGAAATAATCTTATTTGCAGTGGCATAGTCACACACTGACATTTTGCTGTTATTCTTCAATAGCAAGCTTCAGGGATTTTCATGTTCTCTCACCATCTTTATCACTGCAGGTGGTAACATGGTAAACTTGGGTCCCAGTGTTGTTCATGAAAGTGTTCATGAGCCGCACTCATATTTTTGAGAACGTTGAACTAAACAACATGAAGTGAGCAAATGCTCAGAAATAAATAACAGCAGGAGCTGGTACAGTTTTCTTTTTTTAGTATACAGAAAATAGTCGCTTCCAAAGGATGTGTGCGTGTCTATGTGTGAGTGTGTGCACGTGACAGACTCGATACAGCTGGCATGCTCATACATACAGTGTTTGTGAGGACCCATTTTGATATTGATCGCTTCTCTTCTTACATTAAAGTTGATTATAATTCATTCCTTTTTTACTTTAAGCATAGTGATACAAACTGAAAGCTTATGCCATAACCATCAAAACGAAGATGGACTCAGATTGCTGTTTTGTACAGCACTCTCCAGGTGAGTTTTAAATTGCAGCAGAGACAAGCTGAGGAAGCTGTCACTTCTAATTTTCCCCCAGATATATTAGATATACTACAACGGATACCCAGACACATGCTTTGTTTTACATAAGTGATGATTTTCTCAGATGACACTAACAAAATCAAGATTTTCTTAAAGACAAACAACCTCACTGCTCTGAAAATGGCTACACAAATGTTTGTAATGGACCACCTTTCAGTTAAGGCTGAAATGTTAAAGAATTAATGACAAAAATTGCTTTCCTTACATTTGTTTTACACAGATTGTTAATGGTAACATTAACTCCATGAACGATGGGCAAAGAAAAATACATAATTTACTTATTTAAAATATTTTCACCACTGAATAAATGTGATTACATTAAAATCTGGATCTTTCTAAATGTATCCACCCATGAATATGGGTGCAACAATAGAGTTCATTTGTCTTTTTACACAATTTAGCAAGGGTTGCCACACTAAATATGGAGGATGCTTTATGCAGTGCGGTATATCACAGCTGTACAGTTTCACTTAAGGCTCAGATTATTAACTAATAAACTGTTTCAGTTGTTTTCTATAACACCCTTTCAACACACAGTTTAGAGAGCTGAAGCAGAGTAACCTCTACTCTGCTTCAGCTTACAAAGCACATCAGCCCTGTCCACTCTGATGATTAAATAAAGTGAGAAAACATTGTAGCCCAATTCACTGAGAACAACAGGTGTGCTTATCTGAGCCTCGTCTGACAGCAGCCCAAGCTGACAGCTATTAGCATGTGGGCAACCTGATCCTGGGTACAACAGAGTATCAAATGACACCGTCACAGATAACATTCAGTTCCGGCAGGGCAGCCATCGGAAAAGAGAGAATGTATGCAGAAGAGACAAAGAGGAAGAGAGTTTATCATGATGTGCTGTAGGACAAACTTGACTTAAAGGTTGCATCTTCCTTTCAGCTGAATTAAGAGAATGTTCTGTGGTCCCATTTATGAAGCTGGTGTACGCACATAATGGGGACTTACCTTGTTGTGATCTATGAAAAATAAACTTGATGGGAAAATGCGCAGTCCCTTACGCTCACTCTGACCCAGGTGGACAGCATAAGCTCATTTTGGAGACAGGGGAAATGGCGACACTGATGGTGAGGTGGGGAATTGAAGCCACATTGCATCATGATGCCCTCAGACCTTTAGTTACATACCTGACTTTATCAAAACCATTTAAAAATGCAGTGTGATATAGACTTGCAGCGATGAGCCATAACTATTCACAAGAACATTTCAAATAAACAAAAAAGGTCTGTAAGGCAGCCTCAACCCTAAACCAAAGTCTGCACAATATATAAACATTCTTTCATCATCTGGGACCTCTGCTTTGCATCAGGATAAAGGAGTCATGTGTTGAGCCACGCCTAAATTTGTCAGATGCATGTTGCACTCACATATAATTTGCAAATTAATGGAACAAATTTGTTTTCTATTTACATACACAACTCTGTTGTCATATGGTCCCCTTATAGCAATATGGGTGTAGAAAATTGTGCTGAACACACTTGTAAAGGCAGTCAGTGTATGGAAATCTGATGTATCGACTGGTCATGTTAACAATGGTATCCAGAATGGCAGTCATTACTGCATTCACACTGATTGTCATAGCCCAGACCTATGGATAACTTCAGAATTATGTTGTTAATTAAAGTGGGTTCAGGCAAAGAGTTAATTTATTTAACACTGGACCTTGTTCAGTACATAAATCTTAGAGAAATACTCTAGGGAGTTCAAAACGGCTTACAAGCCAGTCATCATCATGGGGCAGAAGATCTTGGTGATCTCTGAAAACATGTTCCCTCCTGATTCTCCCATTCACGTCTTCCAGCAGGGCAGATGCATCGATCACACAGTATTGCACAGGTGTCACAATGGTATTTAGATGATTACAGCAATCACTGTGATTGCCTCACACCTTCTCACAATTTATGCATGCGTGCTAAGTCAAATGTGATGAGAAATCACTTGAGAAGTTTATAATTGAGGTTGCCTCGAAGTTCATTTTGTTTTTTATGAAACGTCCTCATGTATAGTTATGGCTCACCATCATAAGCATTTATTGCACTGCGTTTTTGGATGATTATGATAAAGTTGATCTATGGTTTAAGTTAAATGTCTGAGGAAATTATGATGCAGTGTGGCTTCAATTTCCCACCTCACCATCTGTGTCGGCCTTGTCTCCAAAACAAGCATATACGATGCGCATGTGTCAGGCCTTTCTTTTATGGCATGAGAGGAAACACATTCTCAGATCAAGTTTGTATTTCATAGATCACAATTTTTGAAATTTCTATGAAATTTCTGACCTGCTTGGTGGTCCTTCTTCTAGTTCTGAAACTGATCTCAACACCAGTTGGTGATTTTTTGTTAGTATTTTGCATTTAAGTTACCAATTATGCCTCTATATTGATCTTTAAAAACAGGGAGTACAGAGTTACTACTAAATGCCTGAGCAGCAAATTTTTTTTTTGAAAATTATAAACAATTCTAGAAATTAGAAGTGTAATTGAGTATGGATGGGCATCTCTGCTCAGCGATGGCCAAGGGGTCGTAATAGCAGCATTTTAGGGAATATAAAGATTTCTCAGAATTTCTGTTTTAACAAGTTGGAAAATTGGCATGGAAAAATTTGCGTCTACATATGGACAGGGGTAATAAAGTAGAAACAAACATATGGGATTCCCCAAGCACTCATAACTAATTTTGGAATAGCAGCAGTAATATCTTTGGCTATACGAAATAAGAAAACTAAACTGAAAAATAAATAGTTTTAGCCTTATATTAAAATTTACTGGATTTATATGCTTTTGGTTTGAGAAGAGTAGGGCCCTTGAAGTTTTATTCAATAAGCACCCATAGCATTGTTTGTTTATTGATTTCATGTATTACTCCCAGTGTTTGAGTGTTATTGGTGCAGTTGATGTCTAGACGAAATTCTTGTGAAATCATTCTTTATAAATAAAGAGCAATCAATGCCAAAAACTCAAATCTTACTACATTTTCTTCCACTTATGAATACAAATAGAAACCAGTCTTTAACCAGTCTCTTCAACCTGTGAGTAAATGTTTTGATATTAGTTCCAACAGTAGCTTCTAACCTGATCACCATGTTGCAGTGGGCACACATGGGGGTTCGCATCCCAGCAGGAATGTGTTCTGCCATCTGGACCAGAGTGTCCTCATCTTTGGGGTGGGGTTGAGGCACTGGTCGGACTGGAACAGGACCCCTGAGGACACTGGCACTCCCATTACCCTTCATTCCAAAAGATGGAGTGATCAAACCACTCTGTACTCCTTGGCCTACAGGAGTTGCAGGAAAGGAAAATAAAATGTTGCTTTGCTAAATATAGAATATATAGATATCTAGAATCGCCTGCAAAACTACTCTAACACTTTAAAACCTTTTCACATTTTGTCAGATTAAAGCCTTCATTTTCAATATATTTTTTTGGAATTTATGTGACAGACACAAAGTGCAAAACAAGTGAAAAGGAAAATGACAATTAAAAAAAGAAAAGAAGAAGAGAATAGATGGAGGATTCTGCTCCAGCATGACCAAAATCCTAAATATGCACCACTAACTGGACTGTAATGGTTCAGATCAAAGAAATTTCATATGCGGTGGCTTACTGAGGGACTGGCCCAGCTTTAACTGCCCGGATGACATTTTAATGACAAATACATCCCTGTTTGTAGAGATGTATTATGTTTGTGTATTTATTTTACACAAACATTGCTAAAATGGTAATGTGACCATTTTTATTCTCAGATGGTCAATGTAGTTTACAACAAAATATATGTATGCCATATTTTCCAGACTATAAGTTAAAATCATTTTCATAGCTTGGCTGGTCCTATGACTTAGGAGCGACTTATATTTGTTTTTTTTCCTCTTCATGACACATTTTTTGACTGGTGCGTAAAATGTTAATTAATACTGATTGACATGAACCGCCTGGCCAGGCTTGTCAATGGTGCAGATATGCATAAAAGACCTCTTAGTTACCAAAAGATTAATTTTGCAGGTGGGCCTTCTTGGTTGTGTTAATGCAACAACCACCTCCCCATCACCCTGGACTGCACGCAGTGCACTGCACACTTATTTTCGAGCAGACATAGGTTAGTCAGAAAGGGCCAGCAGATGTCCAAGCCAAACCAGAGTGGACAGTTACTTAAAAAGCAGGTTGCACAGAATGCGTCACAGGCTCATATCAACATGGATGAGGTCTCCCTCATGTTTGACAATTGCTAAATAAATGTGACTTATAGTCCAATCCGACTTATATATCTTTTTTTTTCCTCTTCGTGTCACATTTTTTGACTAATGTGACTTATACTCAAGAGTGTAAGTGCCGAGAAAATACAATACATATATAGCCTATTGTTTGTCACGATTATATTAATTGTGATTGAGCTAATTGAGCTAATTGAGCTAATTGATTCAGCTCAGTTAGTATAAAACTAACTGACCTAAATCTGAGGTTTGGGGCCTCCAACTGTCTCTTGCCTCACCTGGGTTACTCAGCCACAGTTTATGCAAGAAATTAGTATTGTTAATGTCTAAAGGGCTGTGTAAATAATCTGCTACTGCAATAACAACAAAAACATTTGAAGTTACAAAAATACAACAATGCTAACTGGTGGAGAGATCAAACCCAGAACAAAGAATAAGAAGGACCACCAAACAGGTCAGAAATTTCACATTTGTAATTACACTTTCCTGGGAGAATATCTCCTTTTGTATCTCTCTAGTTTTCAGTGCCACCTTTACACCTTGTTGTTCACCTTTGCTGCTCTATCTTTACGGCTATTACAGATTTATTTAATGTTACTTATGTTGTCATTAGTGAAAGACAGAGATAAAATGACAGTCTTTTTATCTTCTTGCACTGCAAAAAGATAAAAAGAAAGGCCTCAAGGTGTCAAAAGCTTTGGCAGAATGTTTTTGTGATTTGTAAGACATTTGACCTCTAACCTTTCTGACTACACAATCAACAGGTGTTATGAAGATGCACGCTGCTTGCTGACCACTGTTGTCGCAACCATGAATTAATCACATCCATCGTTAGAAGCACACAGAATATTTTTTACTTTTAACACATGCCTAAAGTTTATGTGCATGCACACATACAGCCAGAAGCACACAAAGTCACACATGGACCACCTAGACAGCCGCTACACTAAAACTCGGGCACCTGGCAAAACAGAAAGTTTAGCTTTTCATCTCCACAGTACAGATGTTCAAATGTTTTTGTATGTGTGGTTTAAGGAAAGGTAACTTTTATCTTCCCACCATGCATATTGTGCATTATAGCAAGGGTTGGCAGACAAAAATAAATATTACTATAAAACTGCTGCTGCATAGAGTGGCATCTTGGGTTCATCAAATCTTTATAAGAACCATTAGACCACTAGGTACTTGAAGTACAGCCACAAAAAATGCTTTATTGTCCAACCATTATAGACATAAAATGTGGGGTTATGAAACATGTGACACTCAAGGTGATTTTGCTAGGAACAAAGACTCTACCATAATTATACTGCTAATTGTGGTAGATGATCTATGATGCGGTCGGTTAGTTTGTCCGGGAAAAGACTAAATTGTATCATAACGTTTTTGAATTGCCTTATTCAATAAAAATATGGACTCCACTAAACTAAATCTTTACCAGTGGGTCTTTTTTAAAATCCAGTCAAATACTTTTTCCACATATGCCTTAATAAATGCATATAATTCAAAAACTATGTTGTGCTTTAACTGAGGTTGCCTTTATCTGATGTTTAGATTCATTTGATAATAAAGAAAGACAAAAAACAAGACTAATGTAAGGGTGCAAACACTTTCTCACATTTAGAAATAAATTATGTATACTCTATAAAATAACAACAGAACATCAACTCTGACTACACTCGAAGACTCGAAAAAGATTCTTCAGCTTTACGCAGCTTGCCTCCAAAACATTTTTTTCATTACTCCCAACAGGTTCTCTCTATAAATATTATCTTTCTGACAAAACAGAGCCACTACATGTGGTATTGAGTAGGGTGCCAGAGGCCAATGTGGACTTTTTAATGGCTTTCCACTGAGGAAAAACAAGAGAAAAACTGCAATGACCTATTTCATAACATATGTTGAGCCTCAGCCACGGAAAGTAAGGTCATTTTCCCCGTCGCAAATTGACTGTAACAACATTTGGTTTCACAACTGTAAAGCAGTTTCCCATTAGGCTAGAAGTGAGAGCCAAGAGGTTTTTTTGTGTGTATGTTTGCAAAGATGAAAACACTTTTTTGTTCTCATATATATATATATATATATATATATATATATGAGAATTGAACAATATATAGATATAATAAAGATGATACATAATTGTAGAAGTTATATGAATGGTCCATACCACATTTGTGTTAGGGATTTTATGTTGTTTAAATATGGTGCCTACGTTTCCTTCTGTAAAAGCAACATAACTTACCTGGAATAGCTGTAACAGATTTGTCACAATAATTTATGCACCATTTAACAAATTTTATGTAGCCCTGACAGTAGGAGCAAAATAATGTATCAGCAGCTAAAAGGAACATATTGTTTAAAATTCTATTTGGTAACTGGGCAACACACCTCTGCACTCTAATATCAGGGCCATAAATCTGATTTTTGACAGGATGCAATAATGGCAGCTGGCAATATTTGCAACTGCTACTTACTGGCTTTGTGACAGAGTGAAAAAGTGAATAACCATAAATTATAAGTCCATCTTATCAACATAAAAATGGTGTTTACCATGGTTGGAAGCAGTCCCTTTCATCATAGTTTTGACGACAGCAGATTCATGGGAGTTAAGCTGTGCCTCCTCATCATCCTCACTGTGCAGAAACACAAAGAGAGAACACAATTTTTTAAAACCACATTCTATATTTTGTGATCAAATTTAGATTCCCACAATAATACGATTCCATCAACTCAAAATCCAAAATCTTTAAGTAATACCAAGTTGTCAAATAGTTTTCAGGATTTGTTTCATTGTTTACATATAACAGGAAGGCATGAAAATTAAAGGTTCATGTAGAATCTCAGACCTTGTACTCTCTGACAAAATACATTATAAAGCTGATAGCTAAAAAAGAGAGCTGTGTTCAAAACACTGCCGTTCCTATCTACCTGGTGACTATTGTATCAACCAATGTAACCTATGTGGCTAATTTTAAGCAAAGGTTAATTCTGCTGGTATGTTAATAAACATGTTAGGAAAGAGTTTATGTACTTTTGATAATACATTAAACCATTTAAAAAATGGACCCAAAACATGCATTTATATTATTCAGGTAAGAACAGGAAACTAAATACATTACAATGCCTCATCATTAGAGACAAACTTTGTTCAAATGTCAGATGTTAAGAAGGAGAGAAAACAATGTTCCTATGATGGACTCTAGATACAAACAAAATCTGTTTTGATTTGAAAGAATGAAAAACCTCAATTTGCAGTTTAATAGATGGCAGACAACTAAAAACTGACTGACGACACATAGCTTTGTTCTAAGTTTTTATGAAAACACATTTGGTATGTTCTGTTGGTAAAATATTGCTTTTACGAGTTCTATAATTAACAAATATTCAAATATTCCCTCTTACGATAGATAAAGAAAAATATAGTCTGACCTTGATGATCTTATGCTTCAAAAGCCATCCTTATTTGAATGGGTAATTTTGTTAGACCTACATGTGAGGAATTAGCTGTTTTTGCCCACAAAAGGTGTTTCTCTGACGCTTTGTCTTTGTGGCTAATTAAATTAGTTCTTAGTAAAGTGCTGGTCACACGTATTGGCAATAAACGTATCTTTTATGTTAGTAGCATAAACACAAAATGGAAAATTACAGCAAAATAAAACTTTGAATTTTTCAAAAGGAATATAAAAATCTAATTTTAAGAAATAATTTCAAACAAAATAATAATCAGCAATTATTGATTTCCCAAATACTTCTTTTCAAATATAAATGACTGAAGCGTTTTTAAAAAAATGTTTGTATCTATTGTTTTAAGTTCATTGGAGTATCTGTAAACGTCATATATAAAACACACAGCTTCTGTTTCCATGGGGTATAAATATAACACGACACAAAGGCCCATTTGTTTTAGCTACTGGCTTTTAGGTTGGACAAGGCCCCACTTTTATCTTTCCACCATCCAGAATGTGCAGAATAGCAAAGGGTGGGAGACATAATAAAACCTCCAAAGATCACTATAAAACTGTTGCTGCAAAGGATGGCATCTTGGGTTCATCAAATCTTTTTAAGAATCATTAGACTCTAGGTTCTTGAAGTACAGCCACAAAAAATGCCTTTTTGTCCAACCATCATAAATATAAAAATGTGGAGTTATGAAGATGTGGGAGTCCAGGTGATTTTGCTAGAAACAAAGAATTAAAATGTGCATGGCAAATAAATATCCACAGCTCATCATACTGTAGTAGGTGATCTGTGATGTTGTTGCTTAGTTCGTCTTGGAAAAACACTGAATTGTATCAAAGTTTTTGAATTGTCCTATTTGCATAAAAATCTGGCGGTAAACTGTAAATGAGTCATCACTGGATCTTTTTTCAATCTAGTCAGCTGCAATCTGTTTGCCACAGTGTAAGTAAACATTAAAAGCCTCGAGAATACATTCCTTTTGTGATCACACAAATTATACCACCTCAAATATTTCTTTTTCTTTTATGCATATTCCTCCATTTATTTTTGTTCGCAACTTAACATTTCATGCATGTAAAAGATTGCAGTTTAACTATTGCCACACCAAAGTGCCATTTTATGACACGGTTTTTATTCTAGTTCTGTTCTGCTTTAGTTTAATCATTCTGTGAGCTTTCTTGCACTCTGCCAGTGAGATAATTTGATCAACAACAACAACAGATAAAGAGGAGGGCCTTATAGACTGAATATACTTTTACAACATGTGTCACACAGAAGATGAGAAGAGTTCAAACACAAAGCAGGGTAACATATGCTCTTTCATTTATGTTATATGTAAGCCTTATATTACAAAACAATGTCTAAATCCCTTTGACACAATTTGAAATATGTGCATGTCTATCTACATGCGTATATTTTCGAATGCCAGCACACTAGCTTGGGTGGGCTAACAGACTCTCTCCAGACACATTGCAGCCATAACACATAACTGTGGTCGATGCCAACAGTTGGATCACCACAACCTTTTCCCCTCGTGTCTGATTATTAGGGAACTCATGGCAGACAAATGTTATGGCAACTGCAGTCATAGTTACACTCAGTTGTGTCTGAATGTTTGTGTGAGTGAGACAGAAATAGTAAAGAGTAAATAGTAAAAGTACTAAGAATGATGGAGTCAAAATAACCAAGATTATACTACTTGAATTAAGAGCAAAGTGGAATAAAGAAACAAACTGTTTCAAAGACACTTTGACGTCCAACTCATTAATGTATTTTTTGTTTCTGTGTATTGTGATCCAAACTTGGATAAAGCAGAAGATAATGAAAGGATGGATGAATTTTCAAATTCTCATCTTTAAAAGAGCAAGAATTTTATTCTGAAGGTCACTAGTGACCTCTATGTAAAAGGTCAAACCATTATTTTCTTTTTAATCATTAGCTCAAATCTATTAGGAATTTAGAACACAGTGCTGCAATGATCTAACCTATGAGACATTGATCATTTATTTAGAAGCGCAGCTGTAAACTTTATTTTGGAGGTACAAATTATTCCCCTGAAATCTGGTTTAGTTTAATTAGGAATTTGCAACCTACTCTTGCATAATTTAAATATAATTTGTCAGTTATATTTTGAAAATCCTCCTTAATGCATTTATTTAAAGCATAAAAAATATATATATATTTTTTTTTTTATTTCAGGCCTGCAAAGCAGATCAATTGATAGCTCTGTTGCCTTGCAACAAGAATGTCCTAGGTTCAAATCCAGGCCAAGGATCTTTCTGCATGGAGTTTGATGTTCTCATGCATGCATTTGTTCTGGTTCCTCCCACAGTCCAAAAGTATTTTTGTTAGATTAACTGGTTGCTCTAAATATTTCTTAGGTGTTAATGTGTGTGTGCATGGTTGTTTGTTTTCTTTGTTTCCCTGCCTACCACTAAATGCTTGCTGAATTTACGAAACAGCCCAGTTTATCAAAGTTTGTTGAATATTTACATGAATGTGAATATGCATAAGAATTGAATGTAAATATAGCCAAATTTAACCATCCTATCAGGGGTTAAAATTTATATTTAAAACAATATCAAGCTTTTAGATATAATCAAATACTTTTGTTACATAAAAGCAGAATCTAATCTTTGAACATGTGAGCCCTAACTAATAAAATATTTCAGTTATCTGATCAAAATATGCTGTGGTGGGTAAATGAGTTACAGTGCAATGACATAAATTATGACAAATGCACCAAAATGGCTGTTGTGTTAGCATTGATTTCCGCTAATCAGTCTATAGGCTGCACAATCCAAATCTAAGTAGTCAGCCATTGGAAGGAGACAATCAGACTGCACAACATCTCTCTCCATTTACATTATGAGCCCAATTATTGTCTGTTTTATGTGTCTGGGAACAGAGACCAATGAATCTACGTCACACTAAATTCTACGGTATGCACCATATGCAGCTAATTTTCTTTTACTGTACAGAGCCAACAAATTTCTTTTCCTCTGTATTTTGATACACGAAAGAAACTTAAAATCACCACCAACAGCCACATTTTTAAGCTACAGTTAGCAGCAGTTAATGGTCTGTAATATTGTATTTGGAAATCCTTTGACATATCTCCTTTGCCCTTGTGATCTCTCAGGAGTGAAACAAAGGGTATGAGATGCTGTCGACCTCATTTTCTTTGAAAAGCCTTGAGAATCGTCTTAGAAGTCACGGTATCATTTACCCTTTTAATTACTAGGACGTTTTAAATAAAACTCTAAAAGAGAAGAATGTGTAGAAAAGCACCTCATTCCCACAGTTAAATACAATGAAGGATAAAGTAAATTTGCAACAGAAGGAACCAAATATTGTAAACTTCAACATTTCAAAGAGTTTTCTTGGGACGATTGATAGATTTCCATTCAAACTTTGGTAGAAGCAGGAACAAAAATATCAACCAACCAAACTAATCTGTTTACATCTGTTTTGAACTTATATCACAGCTCTATCTGAATGAAAATACAGTATTTACTGGGCATCAACTCATCAAGTAAAATGTTCTTGTGGGAAAAAAACCATCAAGCCATCCATTTTCTGTTCATCCTTTATCCCTAATGGGGTCGGGAGGGTTGCCGGTGCCTATCTCCAGCTACGTTCCGGGCGGGAGGCGGGGTTCACCCTGGACAGGTCGCCAGTCTGTCGCAGGGCAACACAGAGACAGACAGGACAAACAACCATGCACACACACACTCACACCTAGGGAGAATTTAGAGAGACCAATTAACCTGACAGTCATGTTTTTGGACTGTGGGAGGAAGCCGGAGAACCCACCCATACAGGGAGAACATGCAAACTCCATGCAAAAAGACCCTGGCCGGGAATCGAACTTGCTGCAAGGCAACAGTGCTACCAACTGCGCCACTGTGCAGCCCCCATAAAGCCATAATAACTAAAATATTGTTAAAGGATCTATTTATTCAGTCCTTCCCAACATTTTAACAACCTCGATTCCCTTTAGTCACATTGTATGGCTAATGACATGTGACAAATAGAACAGGAAATAAGATGTTACTCAGTTCATCATTCATTAGAACTCATTACATGACAGCGCATTAATATTCTCCTCCAATCAGGCAAATTATATCTGAAATTGAATGCAAGGGATGTTTATTTCGGGTTTGATTGTACTCAATTAATGCTGACCATCTGGATTCACTGGGCCCCATATGAATCCTGTCAACAACAAGGGATAATTAAAGAAGAAGTCGAGGAAAGCGAGCCAAGCAGATTTGTTTACTATTCTCATTTTGTTTTGTGACCCACTGCATTCAAACCAGCATACAACTCCACTATTCCAAAAGCTGCCAAATTGTGACCTTTGTTGGAAATTTTAATGAGGGAAAACAGAGCAGATCTCATATTAGGTTATTGACATAATGTATAATAAAAATGTGTATTCTAGGTATAAGAAAAACTTGTTTTATGCAACTCATAAAAGTGTGGGTTTCATTTGAGCATTGGACAAATGTTTCATTAACACAGCTGACTGCTGTCCAGCAGATCTCCCTGCCACACAACAGATGGTCTATAATTTAGCAGCGTGATATACTCTGGATGAAACTCAGTCCTCACATGCGCACTATACTATCCATGTGTGGAGATTCACACTCATACTATGACAAAGTCATCCATTTATTTATACAGACACCCATTCCAACAGACACATGCAGACCTTTTATTGCTTCATGGCCCGGGTGTCCAGTTGTTTCCACTGACTGATGACTGATCTCTCTGAGATGCTGCCAAGTTGTTTTACAGCGACCACAGAATGTTATAGTAGCAATGAACTGTCGCCACACAGACACATGTCCAGTGTCTTGTGGTGCTGGCATGGTTTGAATAAACATGGACTTTTCACTGTCATGGATGGCATGTTCAGTGCTATTATTTATGCTGTTGGATAAATATAGGTGCTCAACTTAACAGCTTTCCGGATATGTATGAAAGTATTTCAAGTATTTTATGTAAAGGAAAAAAATAGCTCTGCATTTAAACTTAATGAAATATCTTATAAAAACAACAAAAAGCTAATAACAAAAGGCTAATGCCATGAAAAAGATCAACACTTTATAGGTCATGCAAAACTATTCATTTAATTCCTTTAATTTACTCTAACTAAAGAAAAAGTATACGAAAACACTATAGGACAAGACAGAAAATAATAAGTGTTGAGAAAATAACTAGTTTATACAAAAATGAAAACCTCAATAAAAACAAGGAAGTAAACATGACTAGCTAACTGATTTATTAAATCAATCAAAAAAGTATGAATTGATAAACAAATAAATAAATAAAACCAGACCACCATGCTCAGATTAAAACCAGGGCTGCAAAAACCCACAATTGCAATATTATTGCAATTATCTCACATATTTCCTCAATCTTCTCTTTGTTTTCTATCTTCACAATTTCCCAAACATTTTTGCAAGTTTGGTCATGTATCCAGTTAATGTCAGGTTTGGGCATCAGTGGCAGTGAAAGCCCTTCCATCTGGAACAATATATTGTAGGAATGCCTAGCTATATTTGAGTTTTCCCCAAAAATGTAATGACCTGAAAAAAAGCTGCGTCGAAGAACACCCTTGCGACTGCAAAATCTTGCACATTGATAGTAAGAGTCTGATTTGTTATCTTGCACTGCTCTTCATGAAACTGTTCTCATTTTCTTGCTACTTAAATATGAATGCATAAAATATGTCAAACGTAGACTTCAAAGAATAAATAAGTGAATTTTCACATTTCATTTATGTTTCACATACATAAAACAATTTAAGGAATATCAATTGTAAATGTAGAGGAAGGATATTTTTCTTATTTTTAATTGAGAAATTTGGTGAAAAATTCTAGTGAACCAGTTAGCTAGTTAGATTTTTATACACCCTGTAACAATGTAAAAAAAAAGCAGAAAAAAGGAGAAAACCTTAAGTGACTTAGGAATTGGTCTTTATTAATCTCAAAGGGATTTATAATGTATTAACTAATACAGTGAAGGAAAGAATAAGCTGTTGACAGGGAACACTCTGAAAAACTGATGATTGTTTCAAAGTGAAAGCCACATTAACACTGCAGTGAATTGGCACACTTCATTTACTATGAACAGAGCTCGTGTGTTGGACAGGTCATGTGGGGCTACTGGAGGCTTATTGGAGGGGGCAGAAGGCAGGCCTGGGTGGAAAGTACTTTGATCTAAAAGCACCATAATGAATATTACTGTTTTCACAGCATGCAATAAAAATAAATCATCAGTATGACTTAGTCAGGTCAGAATTTAAAAAATAAATAAATAAATCAATAAACCAAGTTACAGAATGACTATAGCTGAGAAAATATTTTAAGCAATGTAAAACTTTTATTATTTTGTAAATGTTGTGTTTTTGTGCAGGATCCATGTCAGTGTAAAACAATTATCTTTATGTGTGCCAGTTTCTCACTGCGCATTAAAAATTATGGTTGCCACCATCATAGCCATTACAAACTCAAACATTTTAAAATGTATGCCTCCATCTAGTGGTGAACAATGAAAACTGCTGTTTTGAGAAAAAAGAAATGAAGGTGGAAAATTATTTTATTATCAAATTATTCCAGGCGAGAATTAGGCTTCACAACATCCTTGCTCAAATATTTCTGCAATAAACAGATTACAAGTTGGTGAAGCACCTAGTCAAATGAAAATGATCTCATTATTATCAATCACTAACTGATTTTGAGCTTGAAGAAAGAGCTGCATTTGAAAAATACTTCAACATTTTGTCAGATGAAAAACAGACCAAAAGTTCTCAAAACCTAGGGGCCCTTAAGGCGCAACCCATGCAAAATATTCTGCAAGTTTATTGGTTGTATGTATTATACTGCTGTCTTGGCCAGATCACTTTTGATCTGTGATCTGGCTTTTCATTTCAACTTACTGAAATAAAAGCTTTGGGAAAAAAGGCTTTTCATCTCATTAAGTTATTTTCCTGTTTAAAATAAAGTATAAACCTATCCCTTCTGTTTCACTTATTTAATGAAACAATTTAAAATGTTTTTGATGTTTTAGATTTTTCTGTGCTTCTACAGCAAACATTTGATCATAATAACAAATGAGAGTAAGCTCACCGCTTTGGTGGTTTAGAGTGGTTTATCCAAATAAATTAATGTTAAGTTGAGTGAAAGAAAAACTGTAGCCAAAAAAGCAACAGTTACAATTGGAGCCTTGAGGGGATTGTGAAACAAAGCACATTCCAGAGTTTTCTTGGTTATTAACAGGACAAGAACTGGAGCCTGTGTTTCAAAACTTACCACACTGAGGCTTATCCAGGGCTAAAATGATTGCATTCCTTGTGCTAAGTCCCTTCTGACCCCTGACCCTCACTTCTTTGAAAATGTATGGAGGAAGAGGAAGATGCCAAGCACTGGACCCAACAATGCAGACAAACATAAGGCTTCTATCAAAGCCACCTGTGCCTTATTGACACCTCAAAAGAGCCACAGGACATGAATACTTAGTACAATTAGTAAATAAATATACTTTTCTGAAGGCCATCCTTTGTATTTTAAACTGTTTTATGGTGGCCACCATCACACAGTTTACACATAAACTGTATGATGGTATATAATCCATCATACAGTATATAATCTTCTGAGACACTCAATTTTAGGTTTCAATTAGCTTTAAACCATAATCATGAAAATTAACAGAAATAAACACATCAAATGTATCATTCTGTGTGATAAATGTGGAATTGAATTACCTAAATAAAAGTATTTTTAATGACATTCTGATTCACTGAGATGGTCTAAAAGACTTCTGTTGTTTAAGGCAGTGGGATGGCAGTAAATTTATTGTTTTATGTAGACTTGTGCACTGCTCATCCATAAGAGTGAGCAAGGAGTAGAGAGAGTGAAGAGGTGTAGTTCAAAGTTTATAATAAACTTTATTATATAATTTCATTGTGAGCACTCTGCTTTATTTCGCATACCCATCAAACAAAAGAAAAAATAGACAATGAGTGTGCACAAACTATAAAATTGTGCAATATTAATTGCTTAGCTACTACAGGATTTTATTCTTCAGGATAAAACTATCGATGTTTTCCCTTGCAACTTTATTTTAGAATTGGTGACACATTTCAGAAAGTCCAGCAATTGAAAGTGTTTAATGACTATGAAAAAATAATACCTTAACAGGATTTTATTTAATTAAACCAATCAAAGTTAGTGGTTTTGTGTTTATTTACATATTTTCAGATGTACAGAAAACCATAATACAAATGCACTTTCATCCCATAGACATTTCTGAACTATCAGGTGAAATCACAGAGCAAATTTCTTGCATCAGTTACTCTTACAGTTTTAATTCCACTCTAGTAGAAACATCACAAGTGGTACAGGTTAAATTTTGAAATTTAAAATTTAAGCAGATATATTGTTTTAATAGATCATGAAAATATTTAATTCCTTTATCAAATGTGTCATTCTCTATTTCACCAAACTGCAAGTACAATAAGATTAAAGACAGAAGAATAGTTATATTAAATGATTGTATTGTTACTGCATAGTTCACTTGTCTTTAAAATGACTTACTTAAATCATTCAGGAAAAGGCGACGTGAAAACACCAAATTCCTTCAGGAGAATTACTTCACCAATTGTTGTCATTTGTTCAGATATGCTGTATACATATTTAATACAAGGATATTGTATCTTACTCTTCAAAGTGTCGTTCAATAAAACCTTCTATCAACATTCAAAATAAATACTTTTACATACTGAAACACACCTTCTTTAATGTATTTAATTTCTTTGGCAGAATTGCAGGACCATGGATAGTTAAAGCAGGTTCAAAGACACAGATAAAGTAAGAAGTGGAAAAAGGAAGTGTAAATTAACAACAAAACAGAAGCAAAACCATTTCACTAAAATGACTACTTTTTCCTAACAGAGATTTGTTTACCTTTTATTATATGACCAAATGGGTTGCTATGTTCTGGGCTAAGTATGATGATGAATCATCCATTAAAGATGAATCTGATCTGAGTCTATCATAAAAAAGATATTTAGTGTTCAAAGAAAGAAGAATAAGCTTCAAGACAAACAAGGCATCTTTTAATAAAAGCTGTGGACACAATGTTTCTTATCCTACAATTTATATTAACGAACGTGTTTTAGTTGGATCTAAGCACAAGAAAATAAAGGTTCTTTTGTTGAACTCTATTTTGTATGAATTTCTCTGCCTTACCGTGTCAGGACAGGGTACTTTATTCTGGCCATGATACCACCATCTTGTTTTTCATTTGTTCCATATTTTTCCTATGCTTTTATTGGGTCATTATATGGCCTAATTTGGATAATGATCAGATTGTATACATAAAGTTTCAAATGCACATGAAACTCATCTTGGAGCATTATTCAACTGAAGCTTACAAGTGATTTGCAGTAGAATTATGAAGTATTAGAAAAGTCCATCTGCTTTGAAAACTGACTGAAAATAGAAAATCCATAGAGATGCAAAACCATGAGAGATACGTGTACAGCTCTCATCCCAGTATTATTTTCTTTTACTTCCTTAGTATCACTAGACTTTTTTCCAATCTTAGCAATCTTCCTCACATAGAGACCTAACACCCCAGGGATATACAAATACAGCAGCATACAACCACTAACACCCACAGATCCACACACACAGACACACACCGAAACACACATAGTCTACTGGACATTCAGGGTGCGAGCGGACACTCCATGGTGCCAGTTTCTCAGCTCGTTGTACTTGGGTCCAACCACAAGTCGAGTGGTATTCTTGTTCACTCTGCCATCCAGAACACAGCAGGAAAAGGGAGGAAAAAATAAGGAGAGAGAAGAGCAACAGAAGAAACATAAAAGAAGAACTTGAATAAATGGCAATAATCATTCTCAACACAACTTCGAGGAAATGGATTAAAGCCCATGCCAGAAAGAAAGCGCAATGATGCCAGTTACTAATAGAAGCTGATGATGGTCAAAAAGCATTCAGATGAAAATCACACTTTCATTATTGGAATAAAAAAGGCCCAAACACAAATAACAACAAATGTATTATGATTAATGCCAGACACCAGCACAGACAATTTGAAGCAACGGCTTAAGTAACTTGTCACAGCAAACCAACAAGAGCACGAAGGGTCAAGAGGTCACGTCACATAACAACACAACTGTGGCAGAGTCATGATTCTCAACCACACAATCATGAGTTACATAACATGCAGCACAGCAAGGCTGTCACATTCACATTTCAACAGTACTGATATGCACATTCATTACAAATACTGTAGGTGTGAAATCAATATTGAGCAACATGAAATAAGCGTTCAAAATGTCACACGTTGGAATTATTTAAGTTGGAAATCTTCACTGCATGAAGTTTTGACTGAAGATCAGGTTTAATACCTGCTAATTGGCTGTCAACATCTTAGGCTGATTGCACATATTGTGTCACAAAGAGTTGGTATAAGTCTTTTGGATCACTTCATATATGGAAATTTTATACTAAACATTCAAATAAGCAAGTTGAATGACAACAAAGCAACCACAGAAAACTAAATTAAAACTCTCTTTTTTAGATGCACTTACTTTGTCTTCTTTGATGCATCAGCTTCTTCATTTTGAACTAGAAGGAAAAAAAATGTAAATCAAATGAATATCCTCCAAAATGTACTGTACAAGTGAATAATTTTGTTACATTCAGATATGTTTAGTAATAGTTAATTAAACAAAAAATGCATAAAATGGTTAATTTCCATTTCTGTCGTACCGTTCTCCGTGCCTGTGATCTGAGCCAGAATCCTGAAAGATCGGGACTGGGTGGTGCCCGTGCGTGGACGCCAGTCCTCTGTGTCCTCCATTATGCGCTTTCTACTGGCATCAGCGTGAGTAGGCACATGGTAAAAATGGATGTCTGTGTCCACAATATGTTTCCTAGGAATACAGAGAAAAGACAGATGAATGAGGGAAAGATCACATCTGAAAGTACTTTTTAAAGCTAATTTATCTTTCCATTCTTCTGGAGTTTATGGTGGTGGTTACTCCATATTTTTAGCAGTACATATTGAGTTTCATGGAATGAAATAAGTTTGTTAGATGACTAGATGAGATGGAACTGCTTCACACAGTAGTGCTAATTAGAATGTGAAAAGGGCCACACCACACTTTATTAAATGGACTTGGTGTACTTTTTAAACCAGCATGATACCTTGGAGGCAGATGCAGAGGTTTTCTTGGAAATCAAGGAGAAAAACAAGGCAATATAAAGTCCAAATAAAGGAAAGAGGCTATAAAACAGCAGCCTTCATATCTTTTATTAAAAAAAGCAACTGAATTGTGTTAAGACTTACTTTAAAGTATTTTGAGGTCCACTAATGGAGCATCAAAGAAAAAGGACAAAGCGATAGAAAGTCATTAACTTCTGGGCAAGTATTTGATGGAAATGTGTTCATATAAAAGAAGACCATAAAGAAAAAGAAAATGACCTTGTGGAATACAAATAGCAACATGAGCACAACCCAACAGCAGAACATTATGTTCTCTAAATCTGCAATATTTAAGTTTTATTTTCAACCACATGGTGGTGCTTTTAAACAGTGTACAAGTCCGTATGTGTAGAATGTCAGTCATCTTTAATCAAATGTTATAAAGATATGCTGTTTTTCACTTTTGGTGGTGCAAAGCAACCTGAAAATATAAATGTGTTCAGTTTGTTTGCATGTGTGTATGTACAGTAAATATAAAGTATTGCTTGGTAGCAAGCTGATGAAATGTCTGTCACAGTCAGTAAATCAACTCCCAGGAGAAACTAACACATTGATACACACTGAGTGTGTCTCAATCAATTATCTATAAATACACCCTCTCTTGCTATCTTTCCCAGCACGCTGAATTGTCTGATTTATGAGTGTCAATAACACATTCTCTTTATAGAAACAGTGATGTGGATACTGAAATGTATTACTGTAGGAAGGTTGGTAATGCTGCATATGTGTGCTATCTGCTAAAGATTCACACTGTGTTTGATCAAGTGCAGATTCTGCAGTAAGTAGCCCCGAATATTTAATTGAACACACATCCATTTTGAAAAAGAAATATTTATGCGCACAACTATTGGCTAAAATATTTTGTAATTGAAAACTCTGTATTCCTGTGAAATAAAATGTGTATTTGTGATTCAGTTTTGTGCCGTTTTTTAAAATCCGCTCATAATTACAAGTGCAAAATGCAATCTAATGTCAGCTTTTTTTCCCAGAAACTGACTGAATGGTGACTAGTTCAACTGGCTAATCAAACAATAGCTTGCTTCACGAAAATACCAGCTAAACAGCTTATCTGTCTTTGAAAACATTTGTGTTATCGTTAAGATGCAAATAATGACGAGATGACTAAAAGTAAAATTAAATTCAAATGTTAACAGTCAGAAGAAAAAGATGTCAATAAGTCAAATAAGTGGGCATAGACGCTGAGATTTACAAGTATCAGCTAAAAAACACCAGAGCAAACACTCAACATGCTTCAGACACTAACTTTGTGACTGGACGAGACGTGTTCTGGAAAGCAGAAAGATAAAGGATGAAATAAAGAGAAAACAGAGATCATAGATGATGTACTTGTGAACAAGTCTATCAACAGAAATTGAAACTTTTTGCTCATGACTCCCTTCTGAAACATCAAATCACACAACATGCACACAAGCAGGCAAGACGAAAGCATGCTGCCCCTAAACACCAGCTTGTTTACATATTTCCAGGAACAAACTAAAAAAGGTATAATCTGCAAACAAGATAGAGTGAAGTCTCTGTGATTAAACAGGCATAGTATGGAAAATTATCTAATTATTTCATGAATAATGTTCATGTAAGTATGAAGGCTCATATTGATCTCTCTCTCTCTCTCTCTGACTGCCAGAGAAAGAGGAACCACTAACAATTTTCAAAAGTGCCTAGAAAACACAAAACTGTGTGGTAATCCTAGAACTTAATGGGAAAGTAAAAATGAAACAAATGATTTTTAATTGTATTCTAGAAATCTAAAATGTGTTTGTTACTATCCCATCGGAGAAATTAAAATGATAGTAACAAACCAAACATACCTAAACTGCAGATTAGGGTAAATGAAGTGTGATGGGAGGAGGTCTACACATTTTTTCTGTCTTTGAGGTCTCTAACATGTCAAGCTGAATGCTGAAGTTGCATCCTTCTCCTCTTAATTATTTAAACAGTATGCTCAAAACATGCTCAACAAAAAGGTGGCAGAATGTAGACCCATTTCTCACTATGCCACTCAAAATTACATTATCACAATTAAAGCTTTATTTATATGCCTAAAGGTTAATATTTTAGTTTGAAGTCATTTAGAGACAAAGTAGAGAAATTCGGTGATACAGTAAGGGAAGAAACTAAGTGGCAGGTTCTAAGAATCTCAAAGAGAAAGATAAAAAAAAAAACAGGATACCAATAATGGATTAATTAATCTGATTAGTTAATGAGTCTGCCACTCACCCATTAAAATGTGGTAAGGCTCCTCCCTGACTCTCCAACAGGCCCCGCCTTTGCCCCATGGCCACCTCGCACGCATTTTCAGTTGAGTAGAGGTTGATCGGTGTGTTATACACTGATGGCTGAGGCGCAACCAGGACAGGGGGGGAGGAGGAAGAGGATGCAGAGGATGGGTAAGAGATCAAAGGAGGAAGAAGAGGGGAAGGGGGAGGACCAATGTGGGATGAAGCAGGAGTGAAGGCAGAGGATGGGGAAGGGATGAAGGTGGTGAAAGGTGACTGTGAAGGAGAGTATACACCATCAGAGCTGCAACCCCCATAAGGTCTGGGGGCCTTTTTGTAAGGGGCAGAGCACTGAGACTGGGGATGTTGTGAAACAGAGGGATGGGTGATGGCTACTGGTTTTATGAGGTCTGTTCGGTTGTCCTATCCATACGACAAAAGAACATGCAAATACACACAAAAATAAATTAAATCAAAGCATAAAACAAGGATGCCTCCCATATGTGTTTGTGTCCAATAAAAACAAATGAATGAAGTACTTTTTAAAATAATGGATTAGTTTTTACAGGCTGTGTTCAGCCAGGGTTATAGGAAAGCATCAGTGTTTTATCAAACAGTTCAATGTAAATAAGTGAGGACATGCAACAAAAATTATGTACGGCATTGTTTCAGAAGGGTGTGATGCTCTTAAAGACAAGTTCAAGACACTGTATTCAGTAGCTTTTTATAGGATAATTATTCTAATCAGTTTTCACCTAAATAACATCTATGCAAATAGCACAATGCCTTTTTTTTATATGTGCAACTTTTTAAAGAATTGTCATATTTGGCAAATGTATTTTTACAGAAAAGGTTTTGACTTATTTCATGAAAATAATTTTACATTACCTTTGGTGCCACTGGAGGGGGCTTAGAAACACTGGATCTATAAAGGAGTGAAAAGAAGGAGAAAAAAGGATGAAATTATTATTATTGTCCACCACATTATTTTTCATATCAAAATACTCCTTAAAAACTTTTTCTACTTGGGTAAAATTACAAAAATGCTTCCAGAGTATTTACTGATATTGATGGAAACTATACTGTCAAAGTTTCAGACGTTATTGAGGGTTTTTAAAAAAAGAAAAAAGAAAGGCACTCACGGTGAATTACTACTGAACCTGAGCTGTGAGCATTAAAACCAATGTGAAAAAAATTCTGTCATCAGTTCTGACAGAATCCAAATGGTTCTGGCTACGTCTACATGTCAAAGAGTGAAACATGAGTTGCATGAGTGGGAAAATGTGGCATTGTTCAAAGTTTTTTGAAAACAGCTGTTTTCATTCAACAAAGGTCTGTATAAGTCTGATACTCTTTGTGTTCATACCGTAAATGCCTATTTGTGCCAGGTCATCCATGAAAGACTTTTTTAGGAACATTCTTACCCTCATACACTTCATTTACTTTCAAATCACAAAATGATCGAATGCTATTCTCTAAATCATTTAAATCATATTTCATCTGTTGAAATGAACCTTTGTTGAATCATACTATATTCTCTAATATGCTGAAACTAATTCAGTCAACAGCAGTTAGGACTAGATTCAAACATCAGTGGTAATGTGTGTACATTTGCAAAATAAATATAGCTTATAAATAACTTTTCACAACTTGCGATAAAGTGTAAAAATTGTTTCCATAAATTCAAAGGCTAAGTAAACCGAACTGTAACTGAAGACACACAAACGTCAGCTGCCTTGCATTTCTTTTAGAGCAACCCCCTCTGGACTCGTTCTCAGGGAGCTCCGTGTCCTTCAGCTCTGAAAATGAACCAACACTCCGACTGTGAAGACATTAGTCCACAGATACAGATACTTGTTTGGCCTTTTCTGTTTGACTCTTGATTCCCGCTGGTTTGCCAACAATGCACTGATACTATGACCATGTTTCTTAAATGGTGTTAAGTAAATGGGGTGAGAATACATTACTTTGACAATGTATTAGTATATGCCATAAAGGCTCGACCAAAAGCAGAATAATGCTAAGCTTAAAATACATTGCTGACTGACCGAGCACACCCTATATTTCACATAGCCTCACTAAGACTGCGTCACCTTTATCCATGCAAGTTTCCATGGACACACGATTCTGTAAATAGTCTACCTAGTACTCAGTTTATCTGTGGACAGCCTTTGCTTGCACAAGTTGTGGGATGAAAATATATCTGGCACATGAGGTATGAAGGGGAAGACTGGGGTATCAAGTAGGGATTACATGTATGACTCTGTCACCCCAGTGAGCTGTTGCCTCAATTACAAAGCATCTATAACAGGAAAACAGCAGCATGGAAATATATTGCCGTCATATACCAGAGTAGAAGAGGTATTTAAGTCAGAGTCTAATGTTATCACAAAGGCTTTCCCTTGCTTTTGAGAATTTGTATCAAATGTATATTTTTTTAAGTAAAAAACTCAGTTTTCCACAGTGATATTCTCATGACCTTCGGTGTCAATTTAAGTATTGAGTTCCATAAATATTTCCTGATTAAAGGCTACACTACACAAAAGTCAATTGAGTTTGAAATTTTACTACATCTGAAACTTTACCCAAGAAATCCGTCCTTTGGAGAGCATTGGGATGTTTTTGGATCATGCTGATTACTGTTTTCATTTTGGTCTGACCTGCCAGTTTTAATTCTGATAACTTCAGGGGTTTTCTCCTCTGTTATTTCTAGAGAAAAATATAGAAGCAACCATCTTACTTCAATGCTTTTTTAGAAGCCCAAATGTTTAAGAACATACATTTAATTTATTTAGCTTTTAATCAGATTGTTTATGTTTTTTGTTATATTTGTCGAAGACTCACCAACTTTGCGTGAAAAATATTAAATCTCATGAATTGTCTGAAAACATAAAACAAATACAGTGTCACCTATTCTCCCTCCTCTCAAGTCATGCCAGTATGACTACACTGCACTCTTGCTGTCTTTTTCTTTTTAATCTGCCAATTCTCTTCGTACTCAAATCACACCCATAAACGTTGTTGCTTGGCCTGTGCCTCAACACACCACCAGCTTTTTAAATGGACAAGGTTAAAAAAAGGTTCAGGATGTCCAGACCCTTTGAACGGAGAGCTGTTTCAAGTACTGTCTCACTGTTAGGTGGGGCAAGAATGTGCATGGTGAGAATGTGCATGTGCAAAGGTTGAGTGCATCAGTATCAGCTGTGAAACAAACATCATGGTTGAAGAAAAATGATAATAAATTATTTTTTTAATAACAGGAATAATTTGGGGCTTGATTGCAACTTATGTAGAGTGTTGAGCACAAAACAAAAAAAATATCAAGGTTATAAGCTAAATAGCACATTGGAGGCATATTTAAATAAAAGTATGCATTTTAAGATGTAAATGCTGCTGGTATGTGGTGAATGATCTCTCAAGGAGCAATTCACTATTTTCCCAAATGACCCAATCAGGTATCCAAATAATTTATTACATGCAAACAAACATTTTCCATGCTGTATATGTTCATGCGAAGTTCTTCCTTTTCATTAAACTTTTTTTTTAGAAAGCTAAGCACAGGAGGCTACGATAAATTAAGCCTTTAAAGAATCGTCCCGCTGTTTATTTGACATATTCTTTCCTGGGAGTGAATGTACAAAAGCCGGTCAAAGTGCGTTCACACAAAAACACATATACAGTGAGGTGGTGTGCTGGGTGTGGTGACAGTGAATTCAGCCATGAGAGGTTGGTCCAGGAAATTTTACTGGATGAGTGCAATAACACAGACTACAAGGAACAGTATATTCCCTCCATAGCATCTGGCCTGGAAATATGTTTAACGAATGCAAACTCACACAAAGACCCACAGTATGTCTAACCAAGTTCGTTTGACCATTCCTTTTTCTTGCTCCTATTCTGTAATATTCTATCTGGATAATTTTTCATTTTGGAAGTTTTCTTCATTCGCATTTTTATCTGGTTTAGATCCAGTATTTTTTTTTTATTCATTTTCTTGATTTTAAATCTTGAATAACAACTCATAATATAATGTATCATGTATTGGACTGAATGAAATAGAGCAATCTTTAGTGATGACTGACATATTACTAATTATTGGCATATGAAGTTCAATTGGTGAATTTATACATACTGTAACTTTTAAATGGAAAAAACAAACTTTAGGACACTAAAGCAATTAAATATAAACAATGGCAATATGTTTTATGTTAAGACTTACTTTCATGTGTCAAACTGGTTTTTAAATCAACCCTCAAGCTCATCAAAAATGGTTTTCAGATCTCATACTAATGGATTATGGGTACAAGGTTTTTTGTTTTCAAGCTGTTAACAATTTGTCAGAGTACAAGTGGGTTTTTGTGATGTGCACATTTCTTATCTGTCTACCTTCCACTATTATCTTGGCAGAAGCCATTGCAGGCGTGTCACTGAGAATGACATCACATGGACGTCTAACAGAATCCCTGACACTGACCAGACAGAGGAAAAAATCTATGTTTAAACTGCACCAGCTTCCCTCCAATAACATTACTCATTTAAATAGGCGTGAGAAAAAGCAGCGGTTCAGTATTGAACTATCACAGCTACAATGCTTTGGTTTCTAAATTCAAAGGATCTTCAAACCCTTGTTTTTAATTTTTATCAGTTGTTAGGGTGTAAGACTACATAGGGCTCACAAGATGAAAAGATAGATGATGGAGAGTTCAGGAATGTTTAGTAATATTTTAGGGAAAACCAAAAATCCAGTTTTCTGTTTTCACAAAAAGCATGAAGGTTTCATATATTCACTGGCCATCTTATCACTTAACCCTTTTTAGGAATGGGTTGAAGTCCACCCTATCTCTAGAACTGCCCTAAGTAATTGAAGCATGTAAATTTAACAAGGTGATAGTAATATTGCTTTAATAATTTTGCTCCACATTGACATCATAGAATCAAACAGTTGCATCAGATTTGTCTGCTGCACATTGTAGTGTGAATCTCCACAACCCCCATTAGAGAACAGTGAACTCATTGTGTTGTTCAAGGAAACCAGTTTGAGATTACATAAACTCGGTGACATCGTGCATTAGCCTGCTGGAAGTAGAATGCTGCGGTTTAAATCAATAACTACCAGACCAAACAATATTTCCCCAATCCTCCACTGTCCAGTTTTGTTGAGATTGCTTCAATTGTGGCTTCAACTTCAGAATCTTAGTTGACTGTAGTGGTTCACATTTTTGTTAAAATGGACCAAACCATTTTTTGATTTTCATCATACCTAGTTTAGCATGAGGATATCATGTGAGAAAAATAACCTTTCCTATGAGACATTTGAATACAGCACTGAATTTAAAAATTTGGCTCAGGGATGTTTTTGTAACTCAAGTTATTCAGTCATTGACTTGATTTGATTGATTTTATTTAACACACTCATTGTCCACATGGTATTATTTGATAAATTACACAGATATGTAGCCTACATGGCCTGACCTGAGCTGTTGTTTACATGTGTCTGCACATGTCTGATAACCTCAGTTGTAGATAAACCACTGACGTTATAACATGGCTTGTAGAATTTATAGGTTAATTACACAAAGTTAATGAGGTGACAGAAAATGCCACAACTTTGCTTTGTACGGTAACATAGCAACAAATTGGCACATTTCACTGTCTAACAAAAACACTCAGCAGTGAACTGGTACCCAGAGGAGTCTTAAACACAAATCATGACAAGAAGCAGACACATTAAGCTAAAACCTGCCAAGGCAGGAGAAAGAAGGTAATGTTTCCAGCAGCTTGCTAGTCAGCACTAGAATACAAAACTCCAACACAGCAGGAGTCAGGAGAAGGGCGGAAAGGGAACTAACAACATTTCAGCCGGAAAAGGCAATATGTATGTGTATGAATGTGCAAACTTGGAGGTGTAAAATAGACTAAACTTCTGCTGTGGAGGTCAAAAATCAGTTAAACTGTAAATGTAGACAAAAAGGGTATTTTTGCTATATACACTACTGTGCAGGGTTTTAAGCTTCTATTGCTATAATTAATCCTTGATCTAACCTCTTTTAAGAAACCCACATTTTTCCAGCTCTGTAGGATTTAAAGTATAACCGAATAAACTAATGAATCCATTTCTGGCCGTTCAGGCAGTCAGTCTAAACAAAATATGTCTGTACTCTGCATTAAAACAATCAGAATGCTACCTGACAAGCACGATGAATGTCTCAGTAAAAATTATCCACTTTAAGGAGCAGAGAGATTTCTTGAATGCGGGATCATCTAAGTCAAACTGTCAGCCGTACTTAACATGTCTCCTAAATTACATTGCTTGAATTACACAAAACAGATGACACCTTAAATTTAAGGCTACAGATGAAGGATTGTTACCAGAAATTTGGATTCTGCACAGAACAAGCACTCTTTGCGTCTTTGGCAAATCAAGTACATAATGAGATGGCACGAGAAAAACAGAAGAGTTCAGGGGGCCAAATCAAATCACCCACATATTTTGAAATGAAAGTCAGCCAAACAGATGAATAATAAGATGTCCAAAGCCTGTTTATTATGAATCTAAGAGGAAGAAACATTATGTTATTTACTACTTTACTTTTCCTTCTATGTCTGGCAACTTGCTGTAACTTTTAAAACAGCAAAAACAGAAATTACAAACTGCATAAATCAGAGGAAAGAAAGACAGGCGAAATGGACTGGACTCCAGCTGGGGTTACTTCTCAGTACAAAGACAGTGCACATCAAGATGATAAACAACTGGGAAAGAAGTGTGATCCATAGTAAGCATCTGGTCTGACGTCTCCTGAATAAGTTGCATATCAAGAAGAGTTAGCAACTCTTAGACATGCTCCCACATACATGCAAAATTTTGTGACATTATTTTTACCATGAATATTTAGGAGTCGCAGCAGTATTGCTTTTGATTCAGAATCAATCGCTGTCTGACACGTCATTGCTTTGTCTGCATTTGACTCTAACTCATTTGAAATGTTCTCTGATGCTTCCAGGCTTTACATGTCAGTAAAATTGTGAGTACTGAAACAACGATTTTAAAATAAAAAATTATACAGTTTTGGGGGAAAATGACAGTTCATATTACAGTAACAATGCTGTAATGTGAACAGCATTGTTCAACCCTAACACTGAGGCTGCCTTTGGGAATAAAATCACTTTTACAAGACTGGGTAGGGTATTAGTAAACAATATTTCTCTCGACTCCCTCCTACTGACTAATCCGAATGTAAATCTTTAGTCTGAATTTAAAGTCAAGCTTTAACCTTTGCCATCACTACCTTTGCCTTATGTGGCTATTTTGTAATAATTCCCAAACATTCCTAACATTCTCACTCTTCGGTAAGTTTTTCGGTAAGTCCTGCACAGTCCGAGTAGATAACTGAAATTCCTGAAGTTAAACGTTAGGCCCATGAGCGAAGATGGCAAATCATGTCTGGGAAAACAATTATGCACTGTGTCTCAAAGTGTTTTAATGTAAATTTATTATAGAGTCATTATGTTGATTTGAAACAAGTCTGCAGAAAATGCGATGTATAGTTTCAATGTGTGCTGTCCTCCTAAACTAACTTAATGCACATACTCATCATTTATGATAAGAACTATAGCTTCTTATTTTTCTGTTAAATCAGAGCAGATGGGGCGTGCCGTGGTGGCGCAGGGGATAGCACGACCCATGTTTGGAGGCCTTGCGTTCGATTGGGCCTTGGGTTCGATTCCCGGACCCAGCGACATTTGCCGCATGTCTTCCCACTTTCCTGTCAGCCTACTTTCATATAAGGGACACTATAGCCCACAAAAGACTCCCTGGAGGGGTAAAAAAATATATATATCAGAGCAGATGACTCTAGAAACTGCTGGGGATCATTCAACAATCCTTGCAAGGATGAAGATGAGTGTTTTTGGCCGAGTGTAAGATGTACTTGGCAAAGAAAGGAAAGAAAAAAATCCAAAGACTGATGATATTAACACAATGTTCTTGGCTTCATAATACCTATGGACTACCTTCTCTGACTATAGTGTTACTGGGATTTGTATTTTATTTGGCAAGAAGTGACTGACCTGAAAAGGATATGCAGAAACAGGTGTATGAAGCTGCGCTTTCTATTCTCCTGGCATTAAGATATCAGTGGTGGATTCAGTGGGCCCCGACAAAGACGACAGCAACCGGGTTTAGATGGTCTTTGGCAACTTCCAAACACCGGTGACAGACAGAGACAGGTGGGCCCAGTGTAGCACTCTTGGCTTTGGAGCATCTTTGGCAACTATCACAACCAAATAACTGACAATGGCAGCTGCACAGAGGGGTCCTATAAGTACAGAAGATTTGCATAGAGCTGCAGATTTTAGCAGCTATAGATGTTATACAACTTAACAGTGAGTGGAACATAAATATGCTTAACTATATTTTTACAGAGATTAATGTATCTTTTTTACCCTACAAACAGCAATACTAAAACATAGTATATATACATAAAGGCATACTATGTTAGTTTTTTTTGTTCAATAATGTTTGCCAACAGGTACAATATAAATGCAAATGTGCAAATATTTATTTTTCTGAGACTTATTTCAATCTGCTGCTTGTGTACTTGCAGCTCATTTTGAAGTAAGCAAAGTGGGTCCAGTTTCAATGAGGGTTTAAAAATAGGCTATATGTCATTTTATTAAAGTATCAGTGTTACCTACAACCAGGTAACCAAATTACTCCTTCCATAAATCAAACAACCAGTTATGTAACTTATGCTTTCTCATGTTTCTTATGAGAAACTACATTTTAGATGCACAAAAAGTCTCTATAAAAAAATCTGAAAAACAGTGGTACTGAGACTGTTGCAAATATCTCTAGTGGCGTACTGAGGCTGCCTTTGGGAATAAAATTTTGACCAAAATGTTGGTCTTTACTTCAAACCGATGCTCCTCAACCAGGAAGTGTAATGCCTAAACTGTTTGGTTCTGTATTCTGTATTTAGACAGTTAAACTTTGAAATACTGTTATACATCATTATATAATGCACAAGCCAGAAACATAAACTCCCACATAAACAAACTGAAATCATATACCTCAACTCTGTAAACCTCCCTTGCCCTACCCCTCGTCTGTCGTTACTTCCACTGCAGAACTTAAAATAACTCTGCAGCTGCTTTGGTTTGAGCAGTTTATCAGTCAGTACCAAATGTTCAGTTTCTCTATTACCCTTTTCTATGACTGATAAGTATTTGTGATACAGAACTTATGAAGCTGAGGTGAGCTTGGCAGCAGATGACACGTCCTGTGAAACACTTCCATACATTTAAGCAAGATATCTACAGTATTTCATGCTTTTGTTATTTTAGTAATGATGAATAAAAAAAATTTCTGGTACCAGTAAGGAACCAGCTGCCATAGGATGGTTCATGTGTCAATACATACTTGACTTTAGGACAATTTGTAGCTCTTTTCAACCAGATCTAATCTACTTATATTTCAAAGCTATGAAGTGGCATTATGCCACTTCAGATTATTTATCTGGAAGAGACTGCTCAGAGTTGTTTTGGTTCAAACAGGCATCATGATCATTCATATTTCATAACTATGGACTTCCCCAAATGAGAATCAGAGCCATAATCAATTGGGCTGTAACATATTCTGATCAGAAATACAAATACAATAAAATAAAATTATACATGAAAGTCAATAATTTGTATTATCACAAGAATGAACTGATTCGTACTGGATGTACATTGAATAAATGTATTACTTACCAGTACAAAATGGATGAATATTGGGATTAAATGATAAAGGTTGGCAACAAAATGTGAGTGAATTGGCAATCGGTATAACTTGATTGTGGTAATTGAAAACCCCTTCCACAAAACACTCCATAATGGGATTGAGAGAACTTTTTGCCATTTCTGTGTGTTGTGAGAAAAAGTCGATGCAATGAGGGTGGTCAGAGTCCAACTCTCTCCCCACCCTCCACTGGTACAGCCTAGTCTCGCCAAGTAAGGTGGTCACACCCCAGAATCAGCTGTGTTGCAAAGGTACAAGCAAATCTTATCACAGCTGCCCTGGGGCATTTCAAACCCTGACCTCCTTGGCCACCGTTGCCCCCAAATACAATTACAATTTTGAAAAGAATGGCTCAGATACTTCCAGACTTAGTTTTTATATGTAGTGGTAATGTCAGTGCCAAATACACCTCCTGCCTTGCTGCACTGCAGACCTAACTTCTAGAAACTCACAGCTGTTTGGGATATTGCCAATTCTACTGATGGATGACTAGAGAGGGGCAGATCAGGGACAGGTCCTCTTTACAGGTTTTGAATGAACATGTTGTGTGCATGTAAACTTAGACTTCACAACTTTGAACCTAATGCCAAAGAAAAGGCTTGCCAAAAACAGCAATTACACTGTGTGGTTCCTTTGCAATAGTCACAACACTCCAAAATTATAAAAGAGAAATGGACCCAGAAGAATAAAACAAAAGGTTTCACCCTTTTGTGTGTGTGTAGTTTCCTGTTCAATAATCACACATATCATCCATAACAATGAGACTAATCTTACTCCATGCTATGGTTCTCTATCATACAAAAAATCTTGGTATTCACTTTTTGTACAAGCTATCACCCTGAACCTCATGGCTGTGCCATTGCTATCAAACAAGAATCAAAACACCTACACAGAGAGACTTGTTAAAACGTCACAGGCTTCAGAAAAACTTCACCACAGGGAATAAAGCGTTCAGCCAGGCACTAAAGGCTGAAACACATTACAGCAAAATACAAAGGTGGTTTTGTTGAGGAATAGAATAATTGGAAGTGAACAGTTTAATGCTTTGGTGTACATCTAAATGGAATAATTGTAACAGTAATGAGGGCTATTTAGATAGTGAACGTTTGTGATTCCCCAAAGGAGACCAACTCAGAATAAACCCATCAGCAGTGAGGAAAAGTTTTTTCTGTTTTTGCAATTCCTGACATTTTCCAAGGAAAGAGGTTTTTCAAACTCAGGAATTTTCCAAGCACCAACTTCATTCCTTTCAGCAAATGCTTCCTACCTCCTTTAATGGTAACATGATTTTTCCCGGTGCTCCTTGAGTTTATATATAATCTGATTCATACATAATGTATCAGTGATGTGCGGTGTGACTGGTGAGGCAGAGACTCCACCAGGGTCAAATGTCCAAATCCAATATAAAAACAAGATTTTAATTTTAGCTATAACTAATTAAGCCTTCTAACATAACATCTAATGTAACAGCAAGAAAGACCTCTGTTTTCTGTTAAACTTTAAAATCGTGTATGATCTTACCTTTATTCTATATGACGTCCATACACCTATCCTTCTTCACATATCTGTCATTCTGTTTAAAAAGAAACAACCTTGTTTCTCATTTTCAAAGATCTGGTAGCCAGAGAGTGGCCTTGAACATTTTCTGTATTTTTTTCCCCCCCGACTGTTTTCATTCATTTTAATTCGTAGAAGAAGAGAACCTGGCGCTCGTTGTGTTTATGGAGCTCAGTACTGCCCCCTATCACGATGCTTTATCTCTCAGCCCGAGCATTTTCTACTTCCCAAATTCAATCTACCTGTCCGGCTGCAACACATCATAGCTTTCATTTTTCTTGCCCCTCTGCACAACATTGTTTTGTTATTGATTTAAGGTTCAATAATTGCTTGGATGGAAGTCTGAAACAATTTTAGTTTCAGCAATAATTTAATCCAAATAAATGTAAATCTTTTTACTTGAGGAATAATATAGTAAATATTTTGATTTTAGATAAATTGTATCTACAAATAGATACATATTAGAAATAATAGAAAATAATTTCTAATAGCTAAATACTATAAGAATGAATAAAATACTTTTTTTAGATAATTTCTTTCTAACTTTCTTTGCCAAACAAGTTGGAAGTCTGAAGGGAAAGAACTGTATGGCTTGGGTCAGACATTCTGGATATTGTACACATCTCTAATAATCACAGCAAATTTAATATTATGATACATTTCATATTTCTTTAGAAATAAAGCCTCTGAGATGGTTCAATAAAAATTGGACTGTGAGTAAATCTACTGCCACACACTGCAGTGTCTTGAACTAATATATTTAATCTCTTTTCCAGTTTTTTACTTGATGGAGGTAGTCAGTTTCAAAGATTACTTTCCCCACTTCACATTGTTTTTCATTAGTAAGTACACGTTATACTCATTAACGTATACAGTTAAATTGTTCCTTGAAAAGGTCATTTTACTTTGGTGCTTTTTTATATCTTGTCCTGGTATCCATCAGTTCTCTAATTAACCCTTTATATAGAAAATAAATAAACTATCTATTTTAAAGACATTCAGGAGACACATTCATCATTAACTTTTCTCTCTGTCTGTTCACTGTTATCATTCCATTTGCTATGTGACCCACTGACAAACCCAATCAAAATGTGCTTGTGGAAAGGAGAAGGAAAAAGAGAACAGAGTAACTCCCATAAAAACTAAAAGAGACAATGGGATGAGGAGGTTTGTTCCACTGTTTAAACTCAATAAAACCCAGATGTTGACCCCGGTGTGACACTGTCTGAATACACAAAATGTCCATCAAAGTACAAATGAGAGCCAAACAACAAACTAAATAAAAACCCACAAACTGATACACTTGTAAATTAAGTGTAAATCAGATCTTTAAAAATATATTAGTCACTTTGACTTTATAGAGTTAAAATAATGAATAAAAAAATCTTTATGATTATGGTTCTAATACCTCTAATTGTAAGTTTAGCCAGTAAACTGTTTCATCTATATCTCTAGAATAAGAAATTCTATATGCTTATGTAAATTGTCAAACATGATTTTACTGTAAAACAAGGTCACGGAACATATTTTGTTTAACCCGTCTTACATTGGGTTAGACTTATTTGGGAGTCTGGCTAAAAAATTATTTTTAGAGTGAAACACGACACAAGCTATTTAAGTTTTGAACTCATGCAACCACTCTATCTGAAATATTGTTTCCTACGTGCAAGAATAAATGGTGCCTCACTGTGAAAACATTTTAGGTTTTATTTGAGTAACGTCCAAATGGTTTACAAATATAGTTTTATTAAGCAATCTCCCAGGCCTTCACAGCCCATTTGTTGTTATACTGAGATTAAACTACTCAAAAGTACATTTTATTTTCTAATACGTTATTTTGGAAGACAATGGTCACTGGATTTACTTTTCAGAAATTTTGGGAGCAAAAAAATCATATCATTTTATATTGCTTTCACAATAATGCACTACTTTTGTGCAATAACAATAAAATTAATTTAAACTTGTGGTAGTAATGTGAAAAAATAATGTAAATGTTCACTGTACATTCCCCATGTTTCTCATAAGACAATATATCCATTATCATGAGTTTAAAAACAGCTAGCCATCAAAACAGAAAATCTCACATCGAAAAGTAATTTATTGGTCATTTTGAATTTCATCTAAGTTTTCTTTCATTGACCAAAGAAATTCAATGAGTTTCATTGAATTTCATGAAAAATCTTTCATACACAATGACTAACTCCAAAAGAAAGCCCCATACTGACACTGGTTTATAAAAGGCAAAGCTATGTTTACTGCAGCAGACATTTTTTGCCATTAGGCCGAATGTAAACATCTTCATTTTGTCATCGTTTGGATGCAGATTAGAAGACATGCTCAGCCAGGCTGAAATGTGGAGGAGGTGAATGAAATAGGAAACTCAGAGGAGGGACACCAAAATGAGAATTTCAGACAAGAAAAGACACAAAAAAGGAAACAGAGTAGTTCATAAGATTTTTCTATTCTACAATGATTTATGTTGTGCAGTTAATGGAGTTACTTTAATGCTCTTCATTCTTTTATGAAGGGAATGTGTTGCAGCCTTGAACATCTCACAGTGTTTAAGTAAAAACACACATCTACATTTGCTGCCAGAGAACTAGACAATTGAAACCACATGAGATCCTAGATGAAGCCACATACACACACACTCTTTAGCAGAAATGCTTGTGATAAATCATAGACACAGTGGAGGATTCCAGTTTAGAATTAGACCTTCAGGAAAAGTTGGTCATCCACGTGTTAGATTCTATTCTTGTTGTTTTAGTTATTTTTCTTTCCATCAGGGAATGAATAGTTTGGACAGAACTAATGGTGTCAATGTGTGTGAAAACTAACAATAACTCACTACTGCAACAACAGTGATTTACTGCTTGGATGGGGATGCTTGGAGTTTAACAGGAAGGTATTTAAATTTGTTACAGAAATCTTTGGCAAGTGTTCTTGTTCAACCTGTGTATTTCGTGGGGACAAAGACAATCTGTCATTTTTGTGCATAACTGCAGTAATATAAATTGTTTTTTATCAGAAAAAATAACAAGCATGAGGTCATTGCTTACCTCTGCAGAGTGAGACTAAGGTTCCCGGTGCAGTTCTTGATTTTGTTTTGGGCCTCAAGGTGGTTCATGCCCTCTGTGGAAACACCATCGATGGAGAGAACCGTGTCTCCAACTGCAACACCACCTTTAGCTGCTTTCCCACCATCCGTCAGCTGTGGAAACACAGAATCCTCAAGTTACATTTTACACATCTTTTTCATCATTTTCAAGTAATGTGGCTATTGCTGTTGTCACCGGTAAATCTGATCAATTTGTTTTTGACATTAAGGGGAATCTAAAATCCATGATGCATATTTATAATCAGCATTAAAGTAAACAATGGAAATAATAATTAAGGTTGGGTTTTTCAACGAAAAACGTACTGTTTGTGTTTCACAATGAGGGTGTGTGAGTGTAGATGCGTGTGTTTGTGGCCTGATAGATGATACATTGCAAGGACCTTTTTCCTTTCCTAACATACACTGTGGGGACCAACTGCTCCTTGTGGGGCCCAAAACCTGGGTCTGGTAAGAAGTGCTGTTCTGGGGTCAGGGATTAGGTTTAGGACTTTGTGAATTGAGTTTAGGTTAGGTTTATGTTAGGATCTTGGGTTGTTGTGAGGTTTGTTTATTGTTCTGTATTCTTAGTATTCTGTAGTTTCTTATTTCGATGAGACTAGCCTTGTTTCTGTTTTGCTTTAGTTCAATCCTTATTTAGTGATTCTAGTTGTGTTTAGTTATTCTTTTTTACTCTTACTACCCCTGTTGTGTACTCTCCCTCACCCCTGTGGCATTTTTTCTCTTTCTATCCCCTCACACCTGTAACCTGTTTCTAATTAACCATTTGTTTCTTGTTCAAGTAATTAAGCTCTCAAGTATATATACAACTCTTTCTCAAACTCTTCTTGCTGGTTCCTCCTGTTAATTCTTGTTAGATTCTATTTTCCTTTTCATGTGCCTAGTGCTTTTGTTGGTTCTTTATGTTTTGTTTTGCACCTGTGTGCCCATGTTTTGTTTTTTTTCCCGTAAATCTGTGTTCATATTTTTTGATTAAATCTTCAAAGCTACTCACTGTCTCAGCCTCTCTGCATCTGGGTTCTCATTATGGCTGTGCATGTACTGGTAATGGATAGGTTTAGGGTAAAGGTCAGCGTTAGGCTGTAGCAGTGAGTGAAAAATTAATGGAACTTGTGGAGGTTCCTCCCTTGTTTCCCCAGTGTTAGTATTTATTTCAATGTTTTCATACAATACATTTATAATTTCACTATGTTTGTGTTTATTGCATTAGATTGTTTACCATTATGGGTGCACAACGCCTTTTGTTTTTTTGAATTATTAACTACTTTGTTTTGCTGAGTTTGAAGGACTGGCTGAGGGAGAGGACTGGTTGAAAGGCAAACCAGGAAGTGGAACAAACCATCAGGCTGCTGGAAACAGGGGACTTGATGTTAAAGGACCTGCCTCTCTCTCTATTAATATCATAAGTCCTTAAACAATTTTGGTGTTAGGTTGTTTTGTTTTTATAGTTGTTTTGTAGTCAAAATGTGTTGGTTTGAATTACTTATTTATGTTTATGCATCGTCTGTCTTCGTCTCATTTCCCACCCCTCCCCGTTTGTGTAGGCTAGCCTTTGTGTATAAATTCCCCTGTGTGTTCATTGTGTGAGGTCAGTTTTTGGTTTGTTATCCTGAGTTAGGTATGCCTTAGTTGATTTCTTTTGGGCCCATTTTGTTATATTTTTTAGGTTTGCTGTTGAAAGGCTTTGGTTAAGTCTTTTTTGAAAAATAAATAGAAAATATTTTTTCTTATATATGCCTTTGTCCTTGTGCCTTACTGGTCGGACCGTAACAGAACTCAATGCAAAGTCTTTGTGAAGATAGAAAAACATTCTGTGTGGGAAGTGAGACGGAAGTGTTTCACGCTAATTCAGGATGTCTGTAACTGCAACTGAAGCACCAGCAATTAAACATCTGTGTTTTATAATGTGCCTGCTTGTATAAGAAAATGCCTGAGGCAACAGAGAGCCTGAACTTTTACTTTACTCTACAGATGAAGCTAAGTAATTAATCACTCATAAAAAGCCATTATGTCAACATTTTTGGAAGAAACAATGTGGGGAAACAAAAGTTGATGGCTGTCAGGTTTACAGGCTTAATAAAGTATAAATAAACCTCTCCTATGTCGCAGTCAATGCTTTCATTACATTCAAAATATTTAGACAGACTTTAATTAGTACAATGATACCTTGGAGCTAATTTAAAACTATTCAAATGGAAGTACCACTGTTGTCATTTAATAATTTATTTTCTTCTGAGCATTGGTCGGGTTAGATCCATACTTACAGATGAGTTAAAAAAAATGATAGCTGTGTTGAAAAACCATACCATCATCAAGAAAATCAATTGTTCTTGTTAGTGATGATGGACTGCAATCAAAAAGGCAAAATTTAAGTGCATCTATAGAGTTAAATACAGTGGTTGCTCCGATTTTGGGTCTTTTGTATTAATTAATCATGTTAGAGAAACAGTTTAAGTCACTTCCCAAGAGACAAAATTTGAAGTTGCAGTCCTAACCCTTCTTGGTCACACTGTTTCCTTATATGTGTCCAAATGTGAGTGAATGAATGTTTTTCTTTCAACTCCACAACAAAGGACCACATGTGCTGCTATTGTGAACACACTTGTAAAAATCAACTTTGGTCTAATGGTGCCTATGAAGTATTAATGTTTAACTTTGTGTTCCTAAAAGAAAAAAAATTTATCTGTGGTAATGCACTCAAGGGACGGAGAGTGCATTAACCTGTATCATTGTCTGTACTATACACAGAAACATTCTTACACACAAACACATAAATCCACACTCACACACATAAAGAAGTAAAGACAGACAGGCATGACCAATAAAACAAGCTGGATTAGTGTAAAGGCTCTGCAGCCCCCAAGCCTTTTATAGTCACATTAGCCCAACACACGCAACATCACTCACCACCACTCTTAGATTCATAGAGCTGAAAGAACCAAGTAACGAGGGTGCAGACATAACATTGATTAAATTTGTTTGTATTAAGAACAGTGAGAGAGAAGGGAATAAAAAAGAATGCCACTGGGTACATGTGTGGGCTTTTAATTCAGGACATTTGACCTGTTTCCAGGGGTGTGTTTTGACTAACCACCTCAGGATTATTATGAACCTAGTCACAAAAGGTCCAGTTCAAAGTTTTCCCCTCATAATGCTTCTACCCATGACTAGCACACACAAATGCTCGTTCTATTTTAAGCATTAGTGCTTCACTTTTTTTTATTAAAATAAGCTAAAAAAGAGAATTCCAGTCACCGATGGTGGAGAGGAGGCCAGAGAAAGGAATGAGAGATAAGAGGTACTTTGGCTTAAGGAAGCAATATCATGAAATAAAAGTGGTTAGTTTGTAATGCACAGACTTGATATTTAAGTTATAAGTTTAATGGTACCAGCAGTCAGTTTTGTTGATTGAACAATTGTTTCCAAATTGAAACATTTGATTTTAATTAGGTTGATAGAAAGGTTTCAAAGATAAAAGTAGTTTCAATTTTAATGTCAAACACAGTTCCACAAACTATTATAAAAATCAAAAGCAGAAATTTGTATAATCTCAGTCTGTTTGTATAGGTTTGGAGTCTCAGCTTTCCCACTGTGTTTGATTTAAGCCTCTTGGCTGAGACAAAGAATAGCAGTATGCACACATATACAGTGGAATCAATAAAAAGAAAGAGTAACTTTCTTTCACTCCTGTGAAAGAAAGTTTTTAATGAGGCAAAATTTCTACCAACTGTTCCTAATGAATGGATGGATGGATTCCACCATTATGTTGATCCTGAAAACTTCATTACTGTTGTTGTCATTTATTGTTCAGGTAAATATGAATACTCAACCACCTTAAAGGTGAAGTTCTGATCAATAAAATAAATTTTTATGCTATCCAGGAATTCATAAGTCAAAGAAATTATCCTCTTTGACAATGCTGTTTTTATCATAATTACATCTAGGGACATTTTCTTAAAAAAAAAAAAAACACACAAGCCTCTTACCAGCTTCCTGAACTCATCTTGGAGAGATCTGTGGTACAATTAGTCTCTCTGGGTTAAGAGGTTTATGTTTATAATTCTGCTGTTTCTTGGCTAAATCCCAGCAAGCTGTGCTTTTAAGTGATGAATGGTTTGGCCTCTTTCTGAGGGCTGATTAATATAGTGACGCACTCCAAAAGCTGTTTTCCTGTCAACAAAAGAACACAAAATTTAATTTATGGTCATAATCAATTTATTGGTCAGCTTTCTGAGCAACAATTACTTTTTAGGCTGACCTGTAAAGTTTGTAGATAAGTCAAAAACATCTCCTATTTTAAACATCAGGATATTCTAATTTTGGGCAAAAGAGAATATTTGGTCTGAAAAATATTTAATTTATTCCAGTCAGTTAAAATATTAGACTCCAAATAGCCTATTTGGAGTCTGGTTTGACAGATAAACTTGCTAAAATGCTTACATCGACATTAGATTTTTAAGATGTAGGAATTTTTTTTTTTAGCACAAACTTTTCCAAAAGGCTCCAATGTTGTTTGGTTTATAGGCAGAGTGATGGGTCTTAGTGCCATGAGCAATCCCTGGTTTCAAAATACACTAAGTAACAAAGAAGACAAGCAGACTTTCTGTCTCACAACTGTTATAGCTACACTATTTTATTTCCTAGCAAATTGAAAAAAGCTAAATATTTATAGATGGAGAGGCCCAGAGAGATTAAAAAGACAAAGTAGGGGAAATACAGAGGTGAGTGAGATGGATGCAAGAGGAAAAGAGACGCGGCAGAAAAAAATTAAGTAAAAGATTAAAGAGGTGCAGGACACTGAAGCAGAGCAGACAAAATGTCCTCCCACATGAATGTATCCATCAATAACATGTTAACAGCTAGGCAATATTTCCCTCACAATTTATCATCCCAAGTAACAAAATGTTCATTTTCAGCTTTCATTCTTTAGTTGAACCCTGAAGCTGGCAAAAAAAAAAAAAAAATCGCATTTCAGTTTCATGTTCTGGAAAAGAATAATTGTAAAATGAGATCTAATTAACTTCTTTACCAAATAAATGTTTTGATATTAAAGATGTTTATTCAGTCTCTGCTACACTATGGCTGTGATTAATGAGCAAACGCAAAGTTCTCAAATGAAATAACTAGAGGATGTGGAATAAAGCAGTACAAATCAAGCAATTTACTAGAGAGTAAAAAACACTCTGCAGATGTGCGATTGTGTAAAAGAAGGTACATTCTGGTCAGAATCAGTTTGACACTGAACAGCAGCTTAGAGAGAAATATATGCAACTGTAAATACTATAGGCACACAGTGTGTGTTCATATGTGTACACATATTAATGAAATGTTTGAAAAGACAGAATGTTTGAAACTCCAATCAAATTTGGTAAGACAATGTTTTTCTAACATTCTTGGAAATACATATAAATATATTTCAGATCAATTACAGAAATTCAAGTAGCATAAATAAATAATATAAAACAACAAGACATTTTAAATATTCGTATATAATGTCATTTCAAAGAATCAAACTTATAATGAGGAATAAATTAGGGCACTACCATAATTATATCCATTTATAATGACTACAGTCACACACAGGGATATTACATCACTTACCATAGTGACAACATTGTTACTCTGTGATTGTTGGCGTGTAAAGTTGGTTTAAAAATCAGACGTTTAGTTTGGTGTGGTCCTTACTGTTGAAGTGAGACTGAATACCATTGTCTCTAAAGTGTTGTGGGAACTCAATGCAGCCAATGGCTAAAATATGCTCAGTCCTACATTGAAGAAAATGAGGTGATGTGGTCTGCAGTTTTTTTTTGTTTGCTTGTTTTTTGTGGCAGAAGCATTTATAGTTTTGCATGGATGATAATGTAAGAACAGCAGCTGGAGCAATAAATCTCATTTTGATGATCACTTGGTTTCACTTTTATGGCAGTAATTAAAAGGCATGAAATTGCATTTAGTTGACATAAAATAAGGAGAAAAGTTACTAATATAAAACTAAACCATTTTCTTTTGCTTCCATTCTTGTGAGTCCTTGGAATCCACTGTTAGGAACAAACATGATGAGGCCAGGCAGCCATCCTGGGAGGAAGGCTGAGAAGACATAACGGGATTAACAGCTTCTGTGGAAAATCCATTATAGCACCATTTAACAATAGGTTATACTGTCCTCTACACTGTGAATTTACTAGCGAGTGTTATAACTCCGTTGCATTGTTCTTGCCAGGGTTGTAAAGGTTCTCTGGCCTGAGAGGATTCTATTCATTAAATTGAAATCGCAGACTTTAAAAACATGTGTCACTAGAGTTAAAAATGGCTACTTGTAATATGATATTCAGTGTTGTCTTTCATTTGTTGGTGACTTGAAAAGGAATGCTGTGAGACATTCAAAAAAGACAAAAATATGTCATTAAAAAAACATAAAAGGTGACCATAATGACACCAACTTAATAAAAAAATATTATCTTAACATTTTTTCATTGCTATAAGATAGACTTAGACTTTGTGTTTTTTAAAAAACCAAGTGTATAAATCTGAATAACTTTGGCCAGGATTCCTGTAGCCAAGAATTTGCTGCAGGACCTTCTGGGATTGCAAGGAAAAATTTCTAGACGGTCAATAAAAAAAAAAATGCAAAATTGAAATTGGAGGTTGACTATTGTCAGGGACTTCAATACCCATCATCAGAAAATGCCAGACTGGGATGTCAGAAATTCAACAATACCATTGAGGATCATAAGGACGGCTAAAAAATGAACTCCAGATTTGATTGTCCATGATTTATGTAGTGTCACTTTAACACACATATGAAAATGTTGACAGGTCGATTTGCAAGAAAAAAAAGATTAATGAAGTTGTTTGTTTGTATAAAGTTCAAAATTAAAAGAAGGAAGACTGATATTAGAAGAAGGACTATGGAAGAACAGTGTGATATGAACCCATCACATCTCTGGGAAAGCAGGAAGCGTCTGTCTCTGGTTCAGGAACTCCTTTCTTCCATGGAAGTGTTTTTTATAGATAAAACGTTGCCATCCTCACCACACAAAGGTCCAATATACTTTGGTTTTGTTTAAATTAAACATTCTTCATTTATAGATATTCAAACATAGACCACCAAATGACCAAACTTCACATTTACAGATATTCAAAGAAAATAGCAGGAAAACTATGTATTTTATTTCAAATGACATTTATAATATTTTGCCTTATACAAATTTTGATTAGTTTCAATATACCAGAAAATATACCTAAGCAAATATATAGTCTCAGCTGAAGATACTGGTGCAGTTGAACAGCCAGTCTTGTTAGACAGAGTGATCATAAAAAACATACTATTCTTAGAAGTCTAATGCATCTTTTCCCATGGGTTATTTTCCTTTAAAACTATTTTTGCAGAGGAAAGTGTAAATGGGCTTCCATTAGAGAGATTTATATATTGATTCACTTTTTCATCCATTTAACTTTAAGTAATGCTACACTCACTCTTCTGCATGGGAAACGATCCCTTTAAAAAGAAAACGTTTGACACAAATGGATTTCCACTAAATTGTTCAAAGGCGGTTTGCCAGATAGTTTTATCCAAAGGTGATTACAGTGAGATACAGTATAATTAGGTGGCCTGTTTTCCTTTTGAACCAAAACACATACATTACAAAATTTACATTGACACGAAGTAAGGAAAATCCTTATAATATAGCATCAAAACAAGGCTCTTTGTTCCTTTCAAAGTCAGAAACAACCAATCAAAGTATGGAGGAGTATCTCAGTGCTGTCAATTACAATTTGCTCAACGTAAGCAGCACATTTTAGCTCAAGATTGGCAGTTTGTACCAAAAACAAGGGGGACAGTGAGAGAAGCATGGCCCTCCTCCTGGTTCTCATTGGTTGTTTCTGACTGAGCTGTATGTTTTTGTAGATGGCAGTAATACCACTGGGAGGAGGTATTGGAGTTCGACTTTTTTTCCACAGCTTATCTGTCTCATAGTCTACTGTCACAACACCTTGACAGTTTTAGCAAACATGTAAAAAACATAATATTTTTTAAAAGGTTATATACTGCAGATTTAAACAGCTATTAATTGTGGCGCGATATCCTTTGTTCTTTCTGAAATTCTCTTTGAATATGAGGACAGGCATTACTATTGTCTTTAATGTTACTGTTTGGGGAACACACGGGAACCTATCATATAACTATGCTTCTTCTCTTCTCTGTTTCTGGAGAACTTCAACAGGGGAAACTCTTAACATGTTTTACTGTAATCTAACCATGAAGCACAAGTAATTTTACCAAATTAAGTTGTTAAAAATAAAAAGATGAATAGGAAAGTGAGGTCAATTTACTTCAAAACTAGAGTCACTTATGGTTGCAGCCATTGGACCCACTGATGCAATGTGTTTATACTACATGCACATCTTGCACTAGGAACAAAATGCATACTTTGCTCATATATTATGTGTGGGCATTAGTAACAGCAGCTGTTGGTGTAAATGTGGTTTGGCAATAGTTCTGCATACACTAATAACCCCTACTCTGTGGTCTTTGCTTAGAACCAACACTATGGTTAGACTGGCAGAGCTCTAATGTGCATTTTAAATTGAGTGTGCACTTTTGCATGGCTGTATGTGGCCATGGACACTGGGTTTTCACCATCATTAGCTGGATTTAATAAGATGCAGTTGATTAGAGTTGATTTGACTCTTGGTATTTGACTGAAAATGTTGTTTGTGAGGAATGAGTCATGTGCAGCATGAAGTTTGAATTATAAAGTTAAAGTGAAAAGATACCTAAAATACAGACACAAGCAGAGACAAAACAGGACATTATGGTAAAGAAAGAAAAAGAGATTCTTATATATGATCTTTAGAGAGACATTTTAATTTTGAGTCAAACTGTCATCAGCTTCTGAGGCTAAGAGTCTACAGCCATAAGCAAAAGAAGAAGGATAAAAAACACTTCCAGCTGCAGGCACTTAAATTGAACACATCACTATAAACCAAAGTTCTTCAAAGAAATGAGTAATGGCGTTAATGAGAATGTTAGTTTGACTTGTACTGGATAAAGTATACACTGTTTGGCAGGTGCTTTAGGGTCATGGATGATTAATATTACAACCAATAAGTGATTTAATTGCTTAAACTGCACATTTTTCATGCCTTTACAGACACAAATGTGACCTTTCTCTTCACATTCTTAAGCACATAGAAAAAGACATACAAAACGTTAATCTTTTTGTTTTATTATCATAGCAGCATTTTCTCAGTAAACAAAGCTGTTTAGTGAGCTTTGGAGAACTTTTATTTATTCCTCTCTTTTTAGTTGCTGTGAATAGTTAATTACTACTCTGACTGTAAATATTAACAATGTTAGATGAGTACCTATTCTTGTAAATTTTCAGTTTTTAAGGAAAGTGGCTTCTTTACGGTCTCTATTTTATCATAATTTAATAATTTTTACAAATTGTATCTGTATCTGTATGCTTTGCATGTGTCTGTCACTTTGACGCTGATATATTTATTACAAACAAATCATAAAGTCTTCTGACATGTACCTCTCAGTCTCCTAGTTTTGCAATTAATAAGAGAATTTCTGATTTAAACAAGCCAGTTCTTGATAAATAATGTAAATTGTATTGACATTACACTTTCTAAAAGCAATGGCAGTTTTTTTTTTTCAAAGAAATAACAGATTGCTCCACAGATAAAACCATCAATATATTTGTGATAAGCCAAATCATACATTCTATGAACCTTGAAATACACATTAAAGCTGAGGTAGTGCGTCATTCAAACCACATTAATAAACTGTTACAATGTAGTCTCAGTTCGACTAAGAGCAGACTGCTGACAGGTACAGTTTACTTACTGTCAACTTGCATGGGAGTGAGAATTCTCTTGGACCCATATAGAGATAAAAAAAAGATTTTATATGAAAAGAACATATTTTTTAAATACTATTTATATAACAGTTATAGACTCAAATGATTCTTGTTTTTAGGAAGTATATTTAGTGGTTTTTTTCATGGGGTGATTTTTTGTTTTCTTTCTATTTATTCTGTTTTGGTAGTTTGCTTTGTGTTTTCCAGAAAGTGTCTTTCATAATCTTGTCTCCATGTTTGGACTCCAGCCTTCAGGCACACACTTACAGTCACAAAGAAACACACAACTTGGATAGAAATTCACATGGCTTTGGTTAGAGGGAAAAGTATCCCATCCAAACTAATAAGACAAACATGGCAACCCAAAATGGCCCCGAAGGAGATTGGCACAGGATCTGGCAAACCATTCATTCTCAGATTTGTGGAACCAGAAATGTGTGCACTATAGTGTAGGCAACTTTCTTAGTGACTGTGTGTATTTGTGTCAGAATTGCTGTGGCTGTTGGGAAGTTCCAAGCATAATAAAACAGAAGCTTTGCTAATATCAAAAAAGGGATTATCTTCTTTCTGGATCTCATTGCAGCCAAAGTGACGAGGGAAGCAGATCTGGGAGTGTGGTGTGTGAAAGATCATCAGTCAGAGAAAGGCTACACTACTAGGACATAAAACCAAGGGACCATCAAGTTACTTCTTCAAGCACCAGGAGTCAAGCCAAGATTTTTGTGCCAAAACTTTGATTGCTACACTTTCGATAGACACTTGAAGTGAAGGGGAACGAAAAGAAAACTAAAATGAGTTTCCTGTGAGGTCAATAGATGACAGATGGCAGATGGTTCAGCTAAGCCATCGCCGGTGTGGTTTGGATAAATTGGGCAATAAGCCTCAAGACTAAGGTAAAGGTAAGGGAAAGGTGCAGAAGTTGAAGGACAGAAATCAGTTTCCACCAACTCCACAAGATTGCTGGCAGGTCACTTCACTACTACCTTGAGGTGAATGGTTTCACATGCATGTGCGGGACTCAACTTTAAGAATGCAATGCTTTTTACCTTTGCATTTTGATAGCATTGCATATTAACACAATCTTGAAGCATGATATAAGATTGCAGTGCAGACTGTTTTGTCACCTGCTCACGTCTTTTTGAGCGTCTTCCCTTTTGAATTCAATTGTGTTTGTGTTTGTTACTTACCCTGGAGATGGTGAGGGGCATGTTAAAGTCCTTCCCTCCTTGTAGCCTGAAACCCCAAGGGGCCGGCCCCAACAGAGTGACGCTGTAGTTCCCGCTCATGGTCTCTTTAATTAGTATTGATCACAAGGAAAGATGCTGGTAGCAGGAAAAACAATACACAAAAGATCAAATAATTACCCCTTGATTTTTAAAGGTCTGCTAAGTTGCTTCAAGACTGCATTTGAGATATGACAGAAAAAAATTGTTTTTGGTACAGTACAGAAACAAAAGAAGTGAGATGAAAAATTCAATGGATAAAAATGTCAAGGGAAGAATGTAATATTGAGATTTAATTTCACATCTTTTTATCTAAAATAGATTAAAGTTTATTTTCTAACATTTTTATGTTTTTATTGAACTAGTCACTTTTTCTGCAGAAGGTTGCTAAGTTGTTTATGTAAGACATGTCTAGTTGTCCTAAAAAAGATCTTTATATGGTAAACATTTATACATCTGTATTTTATTACTATTTGGTGTCATTATAGCGCAAACTTAAGGAACTAACCTCTTCAATGGGAATTCCAGAGAGGACAACAACTCCAGTCAGGCACTAAAGATGGTGTAATTTCCAGTTTCCCCTGCACTCCTCCCTTTTTTAGCAATCCCACCGTGTGTGAGAAAGCCACAGAGGGATGCAATGCTCTTTTATACTATAGTTAATGACAGTGGGAGGGGAAAGGTGGAGGAGGGGAGAGAAAGGAGGTAGGGTGGGGAGATGAAGAATGGGCAGAGATTGGGAGGGGAGAAAAGAGGAGGAGATTCAGTAAGGGGAGGAGAAATGAAGGAGATAATAATGAAGGGTGAGATTAAGGTATAAAAAGCAACGCACTGAGGGGGCAACACAGGGGGGGAAACATGGATTATAGAAGAGTGTGGGAGCGTGATATGCAGAGAAAATGACAAGAGGAGGGAGGGGAGACACAGGAGGGGGAAGTTGGGAGCAAAGAGGGGACGGTTTATCTTTCATCTGGATATTTTGGGAACATGGAGTCATTGCTACGGGCCGCTTCCTTTAAGGTGAAACGAGCCGTAATAAGATCAAGACCAAAGAACACACCCCAGAGGCTTCAATGAAAAGGTTTCCCTGAGCTTGATGAAGTCATATAAACAAAAGATTTTCTCATTCCTGTTAGAAATTTGTTTCACTGCTCCATCGCAGTCGTTCCAACAATAACGCAAAGGGTAGCAAGTTGTTAATCGGAGCTCTTTATTTAAGCAGGTCTGTTTTAATTCTAGTATACATCCTTCATGGGAATACAGAGTATTTTCTCAGCTTTCCTGTCTTTAAAGGCTAAAGAAACACAATTATACAATCAAGAAATTAAATTACATAAACCCCAGCATGTTCCCTTGTGCATTTTGGCTTATACACAATCTGGAGTCAATTGCAAATTTTCCCTTTATTTGTTTTTCTGTTCCTCATTATTTTTCTCCTGACAATTAGCAGTTCTTCTCCCTTTGTGCTGGATTTTCTTCACTTTATCTTTTTAGGCCAGACAGATCAATATTGACTTTGTAGTTATACCCTCATAACACTGGCTTAATTAGATACTTATGTCATTCCTGACTTGATCCTGTCTACAGTACACATTCACACTGAGCCTACGTCCTGGCTCTGGATGGTGTTCACTGCATGCCTTAGAACAGCCAAATGAACACTCTGGAGGAAGAAGCCAACATAAAGACTGAAATGAAAAGGTAGTTTTGTATTGCATTTTTAAAATGGTGCATATGGTTTAGTTCACACGTGTACCTACTCCATTTCAGTGACTTACCTAAAAGAGATCCCACTGAACAAGGAGGCAGGAGAGTCATTTTCTCCTCAAGAAAAATGAAGCAACTAAAAGTGAGGAAAAAATGAGTCAGAGAGAAAGAAATTTCTAATTACTTTCACAAAAGCTTAAAATTGATCAAATAAAGACCATAACCACTAATGAGAAGGGCTGACTCTAGTTATTATATAACTCTTTAATTTTCAAAGGAGCTGAATTAATGAGCTGAATTATGTATCATTTAATTCAACTCATTAACTAGAGAATATTTTCAGGGAGTACCATGCACCAGAAAGACACATGATAACATTACATAATACAAAGTGCAGGATTCATCAGTGTTGAACAGAGAAATGACACCAGTGAAATACTCTCTGTTTTTCATACATTAAGGAACCCCTTTGATGAGGAGCTCTTTATTTTATATGGATATATGATCGTATTATGGACATAATTGTATATTTGTACGAACAATATTATTAAATAAAGCCCTGAAAAGACATATCTGGCAGTACTTGACATCCACTTTCAGTTCAAGATGGGAAGTGGGGCCACTCTCATTATAATCTGTTGCATTTTAATTTTAATTTTTGAAACAATAAACCTGCATATGGTATGCCATGGGCCTTATCTTATAAATAACCACGTTGGGCCACCATGGGCAAAATGCAAGGACAGGTCCCAGTCCAACATTTGCTACATAATTTTGAGGATAATGATGCACACAGAAGCATTGCACAGACCTTTGACTGGTTTCAAAGTGAGCACCTCTACTATAGGTGGCTTTGCAAGGCAGGAGAAGCAAAAGAATAGTAACACAGGAGAAAGTCTGCACATACATCACAGTGAGGAATCTACTGGAATAACAACAAATCCCATCGTAAATTTATAACATGTTGTTGGTAGATATGATATCACTGTAAGTTTGTAAAGTGAAGAAATCCTTAGAACAGGTACATTTTTGGCTGTTTACAGTAAATCATATTCAAAGTAACAAAGATTTTATTTGTAAAATACAACAATGTAAAAGCAAATATTAATCAGCCACATTTTTACAAAAGACCATTGCTAAGTATGTTAACTTAATCCCATTAAATCAACATCCTTGTCACCATGATAAGGTTAAGTTAGCAAAATAAGAAGTCACTTGAATCTGAATTTTGGAGTACATATGAATGAATGAATGAATGAATGAATGAATGAATGAATGAATGAGTGCATTCATTAGTTTTTAAGGAATGCACTGGTTTTGGTTCTGCTTCTTTGTTTCCCTTGATGGTCTTTTTCAGAGAAGGGTTTTGATCACCGCCTTGTACTGTCAAATATGGCCAGAGGCTAAAATCTGTTGCAAAGAGAACAAAGGGAACGTGTGGGACATGGGATAATTATACCAAACCTTAACAATAGAGAGAGAGCAGAAGCACAAAAACTCAGACACCCTACAGTCTTTTGTCCTGTCCAATGGTCTATTCCAGTCCCCATATGCTCACTTCTCTGCTTGCTTATAGATCACAACTCATCAGCCCGCTGCCAGACACACACGCCAGACACACACATGGTCACACTGAGACTAATAGGATGATAATCTACCCCTCTGAATGATGTGTAATACATCAGTCACATAAGGAAAGAGGTACCCTCAATCACCATTCTCACAGCTGTACCTTTAAGCCTAACCCATCCGGACACATTATATACACACATGTTCACAACTTGATGGTGAATGCAATATCTGTTGTATATAAATCCTTCTTTCCAGGTTAAACCAGGGACAACAACAGAGGTCTAAATAGTTTTTATGTAAATTAGTCTGAGATCTTTTCTAAAGAATGCTGTGCGGCGCATTGAGCTCAGCAACATTCCTTTCTACTCTTGCATGTTATGGTTTAAACAAAAGTTTGACTTGCAAAAATAAAATAAAATAAAATAAAACAATGTTAAGTTCATGGGAGGAAATATTTTGTGTAAAATAAATGAAATATTTTGTAATATATAAAATAATTATATTTTCCAGACATGTCTGTATTTACTGTATCTACAAATAGCAAGACAAACACCAGTGTAGATGTTTATTTTGGGGAGTGTACTTTGTCTGCCCCCAGTCTAATCAGTCTGACCCTTTCAGACTAATATAAGCCTACAGCTAATCCCTTCACCCGTCTTTGTACAGTGAATCACCCACAGTTTGTTTAGTCTCTGGGGTTTTTGTAACATATAGCACTTTATTTGTTGTTGTTGCAAATTTGTAAAACAATTGAGACATTTTACTTCAATAACATATGTGCAAAAGCTTTGCACATATGTTACAGGATCCCAAGATATTAGTGTCTATAACTATGTGCAAAAATTCAGAAACAATCCTGTTATAAGTTTTTTTTTCCTCCTTTTTAAACACAATCACTCCTCATAAGTGCTTTCTCTCACAGGGGAAAACATTTTCCCTTTCTTATCTGTCAAGCTGTCAAGAATGAACAGACAAGCACACCAGAAGACATATATCTCAGTGCTAAATGACAGTTTAGCTCAAAACACGGGAAAGAGAGAAAGAAATCTGCTTTTAGGACCTTAACCAGCAGGTGATGCAGACATAGACACAAGCAGCACTAGGACCTCATGTAGATGCATCTGCTCAAAGCATGGGTCAGAGGTAGGCCATTATAAGAGAGACATTTAAAGCCAAGTGTAATGTTTCCTTTGGGATTTAAGGAGCACACATGTCAAATAGACCATCCAGCACTTCAGACTGTAGGCATCAGCTGCTCAAAATCAGTCTGTCAGTCTTTAATTTGGAAGCTAACTAACTAAAAGATTCAGATTTATTCTTATCCCAAATGGGCAATTGATGTTACAGCAAGTATAAAACCTAAAAGACAAGGTGTCAAAGATTAAAAGATAAAAATCAACAAAACATGCCAAAAGGGCATGAAATACACATCAATACACAATGGAAAGACTACAGCAGTGTATTTAATTATTGACTGACAATGGCTACACTAAATCAGGTGCAAGTCCCCCTACCTTGTCCTGCATTAAAAAGAGATATTGCTGTAGGAACAAGAGTGCTTGTACCTCTTACTTTTTATACTAAGAATCTGAGCCTGATGCCAGAAGGCAGAAACTGGAACTCAGCATGTAAAGGATGAGAAGTATCAGCAATAATGGCTTTACTTTTCCTAATGCTTTGTTTTTTACACAGTTCTGCAAGGGAGCATTGTTCAACTCCTAAGATCTTATTGCTACTATGTATTACTCTGCTAAGGGCATTTTTTGACCTAATACTAAGATTTACAAACCAACAGAGGAGAGAAAAAGTCAACAGATTCAATATACAATCTATAAAATAGGATCATCAATAACTTATCAACTTGAACAGTGGTACGGCTAGAGAGTGATGCTTGACCATGTATCATCACATAAACAAAACAAACAAAATAATAGATTACATATGAACGCTTTTAAAAGTATCAATTAAAACTGCCACAATTTGCTGTTAAATACTTCTGCTTTTCTTTTGTGACCATGTAGTATGTAGCGGTGGTTTGAAATCTCTACAACGTGATCTGTGTTTGGAGTGTTATTCCTCGAAAGATTACAATTTTTGGTTTTCAATTGAGGTACTATATCAGAAAGAGCCCAATGTTTAAAATAATTCATAAATTGCCACTTAAATATATGTGTAAAAATATATTTTTTAATTAATTTATAAATTGTATTCAAATAAAATTATTAATTATTTTATTTGATTATGTTATATATTTTATTATATATTTGATTATTTATAAATTATAATTACTTTACTATGGATTTAATAAATGCTTAAAATGATCCATATTTATTTATTTGTTCATTTTTATAATTTATTTTATGTAATTTCAGTTTTATTCATAAGATGGCATATATAAAGATTTATCTGAATTGTAGTACTTTGGGCACTGAATGGTTCCTCATCATTTACCTGCAGAGAGAGAATACGTTGTTCCTCATCAATATTCAGAATCAGCAGACGTCCTTTCCCTCATTCTCCTTCCTCTGTTATTAAACTAGTGAACTCACATTGTTGTGTCATGGCCTTTGGTAGTAACTGACTCTTTAGTGTTTAACACATTAACTTCAAAACTGCAAAAGAGACAACCGTATGTTTAGCAGTGCAACAATGGAAAAAGCATTGGGTCTAACTGTGAGAAAATCTTAGCTTTCCTTAAAGTCATTAGAGGTTAGATAATTTTGACTATGGGAACTTGACCACAGTCAATTTTCCCAGTATTACAGCTTAGAATTGACTGCAGTTAATACTGTAATATGTGCTGATTATATTAAATACACATGTTTTCATACAAAGCCTTAAGCATTTTGATTTTGCTGTAGCTATAAACTGACACGTTGTTATTCTTTACCTAAAGTACATTCACTCAATGTCATGACCCAGGCTTCGATGGAAAAGGAATTATGCATGGTCAGAGCTCTCCACCAATTTCAGGAGAATGTGTTTTCATAAAACAGGAATAGTCAACAGGCTTATCAGCTGCTATTCTGAGCTGTATAAAGCAAACAGAAGAGGGCAAAAATTTATACAAGAGACAAGGAAAGAGGAGAGATAAGGCTTGGAAAAATGAAGAAATTTATGTTATGAAAATTATGAACTGATCAAACCTACTATCAAAGTAAAGGTAACAACATTTTTGACAGAAAATTGTTTGACAAAACATTGTTTGTTAAAATGTTAGCTTTAGGGGCATTGATAAATGGTACTACTGAGTAAATTTCACTTCAAAATCCATGGTTTTGAAACAGAGATCTTGCTGAATCCAGCCAAATGTTTGCATTCATGGAAATTATATTTTTGTTTTTGTTAAAACATGTAGAGCAGTCGCCACACATTATCTGCTCAATGCCTATTTTTAACAAACCTCTTTGTTAAGCATGTATCTTTGGATCTGAAGAAACTTAGTTTGGTTAGTATCTTAAAGTTAGTATTTAAGAGACTGAGTTTTTTGTATGAGTCACATCATTTTAAACCAGGGGTGTCAAACTCAATTTCACCAAGGGCCACTTCAGCATATTGGCCACCCTCAACAGGCCACATTGACGGTATAAATCAGGAATGCCCAAGTGCAGCCCTCCAGACTGCAACTTTTAGATGCGTCCCTGCTAAAACATACCCCGGACAAAAAGTTGACTTCCCTCATTAACAGCAACTCAGTTCTGTAGAGGCCTATGAATGAGTCAATGATCCAGGTGTGTTAGAGAAAGAACGCATCTAAAGTTGCAGAGTGATAGGTCTGGAAAACTAGACTTGGGCAATCCTAGCATAAACGTATGAAAATACAATGTTAAAAATAAATTAAACAACACCTCATATTGTTAAATGACTGATTTTATGTATTCAAGTTTTAAATATTACATTTGAGTTTGCATGGATGTAAAATTACTGCTCAGTTTAAAAATTACAGTATTTTTAAACTGAGCAGTTTAAAAATATGCTCAGTATTTTTACTGAGCTAAACTTCGCTCTTTAGCTTGTCGATGTTTCAGTTTTATTCGCTGGGGAAATTATTCTTTGCTTTAAAGATAAGCAGACAAAGAATAAAAACAAGTTTTGATATTAACTCTCAACTTCATTCACAAAACTTTTTCGTTATTTATTACACAACGAACATGTACTTCACATAAGAACCAAACAATGAGGTGATGTTGCCTGTCCTTGAACACAAAGCTGATCCTCTTCACCCTGTCACCAACTCACACACATCCTCATTTTGTTGTGTAAATAAACACAAAACAAGTAAAATCAATAAACTATATGCATATTCCAGTATACTGAGTTTTGGTTTTACATTCATTCTATTTAAATTTAGTTTGTTCGTGCTTACCAATGTTTTCTGGCCGGATGTCTGGCACCGTTTTCCCCTGGTCAGTTCGTCCATGTCTGGTTTTAGTTCTATTCTGTGGCGATCCGCAAAATGGCGTAGGTTTTCGTCAGTAATGCGCGATCTGTGCTTGGTCTTGTTTGAATTCATTATTGAAAACATCTGTTCGCACAGATAGGTGCTTCCAAACATGGACAAAACACGAGCTGCATGGAGTCGAAGCTGCGGCATCAAATCAGGGGGCAGGAGACGGTAAAAGTCCTCGATTGAAACATCACGGAACTTCGCTCTTTAGCTTGTTAGCTTGTCGATGTTTCAGTTTTATTCGCTGGGAAAATTAATAATCAGCTTGAGGTGACTCTGCTGCACTCCAGTGGCGAGAAGCCGTAATGTTGGCTGGTAGCAATCGGAAGGCATTATGGGAGATGTAGTTTGTAGTCAATTCGTGCTCAAAACCTATTTTAAGTCAATCAATGGGGCTGTAAAACGGTGGTGGGGGGAGAGGGCCACATAAAATGACGTAGCGGGCCACATGTGGCCCGCGGTCCTTGAGTTTGACACATGTGTTTTAAACCTTATATGGTTTTGTAAACCAGATGATTATTGCATCAATAAGTCTGGTAATTTATATGTTCTATTACCTTAGAAATCATGTTTGTGAGTGGGGTCAGTAATATCTTAAAAAGGCTTTATACTAATCAACAAGGAATCCCACAGTAGCCTTATTATGACCCAGCTGTGTAATTATTTTGTAGAGAGTAAACATTTAGTGATGCCTCCATTTCTGATATATCTGCATCAGTGAGTTCTCTGTTCTTGTCTAATTGCTTTTATTTATGTGTAAAAATGCTTCTCATTTTTAGTTGCAATGTCATTTCTGTTCCTGCTTACAAAAATCAAAACTTGTCAGAAGTATCTTGATTCATTAGTACAGTGAGTCTACCACCAACAATTTAGGCAAGGTCAGTAGACATAATAGAAAAAAAGATATTGCACTTCAGTTTTTGTAGCATCCACTTAACGGATTGTGTCAAGAAATGTAATATCCTGTATTCACCTATGTTGCTTTTGTGACAATACATACTTGATTGTGGGTATTCATTTAACTAATTAAAATTTTTTTGTTTCAACATTTGGTTTGGTTTGTTGTTTTTCTGAATGATAAGGAGGGAAAATAGAAAAAGCTCAGAAAAAACTCTCAATTCTGAATGTTGTTCTCTACCTCCCTCTGCTGGCCTTTCGCTGCCATTATTTCCAACCAGGTTTGCTTTGTCAATATAATCAAGTAGTACACTATTTAAAGAAATGTTTTATGAGAATAATATATTTAAAAAGACTTTGTCTGTGTCTGATCAATTATAATTGTAGCCCGTCTCAGAAAATATTCACACTAAAGCCCTCCCAAGGCATATATGTAATGCAACCAGTTATTTTTTTAATAGAGATTCTTCTTCATTTTTCAATTAATGTATCCTGCTGTTCATTGCTTTATGTTCATTATGTAAAGCACTTTAAATTTCCCTTGTTGCTAAAATGTGATATTCAAATAAATTTACCTTGACTTTACATGAGAGGCTTTTCTCTCTGGATGAAATGTGCTACATAAATAAAGTTGCGTTGCCTTGCCTCTGAAAATGTTTAGTTGATAGGCTTTTCTAGTCCTACTGACCACTCAAATTGTTCAGTCACTTTCACTCATTTGCACTTACAACCGCTCCCACACACAGTCCAAAAATATCCATAAGAAGTCAAGTCCCTTTAATGGAAGTGAATTTGACACATTTGGTTATCTCATCTGTTTTTGTCTGTTTTGTCTGTTCATCTGTTTTTGGCCGTGAAATGGACTGCTGACCTGTTAGACAAGTATCACCCCTCCCACTCAGGAATGGCGTTAGCCCCCGTTGACCCAGAAAAGAGCACAGTGGATTTGGTAGATAAGTGCACATCTGGATGGAGGCAAAATTTTCCAATATTTCTGTCTCTGCAAGCCTCAAATCATAACAAAGTTTATATTAGTTATCCTTGAATAGCAAAACATTTTCAGTTAGCAAAAATGCAAAATTTGTGTTTCATTTCTGCTTTAGAAAACTGTGATTATATCAAATATGCAAAAAAAATACATCTTTTGATTTGCACATGGCTTCAGAGACAATTTTACTGCTGACTAATTGGAACATTCTTTTGTAGTCATATTCTGTTCAGCCTGGAAATCACTGGTTGTGACAAGTCTTTCATTGTTCGCTGACCTCCTACTGTGTTTTGTGCTAATATTATATTTTCAGCAACAAACATTGCTTGACATTGCACACGTAAAAGTCAACGAGAATATTTCCGCATCACCTTTAGGCAATAATTAAAGACGAGGATGGAATTCAAAACAGGTTTATTAAACACATAATTTTTGTTTGAAAATAGTTTTCATTAGGTCCATGGAGCATTCTTTGGTTGGCAATATAAATATTGTCTGTATATCGATATTGACATCTTTTTACATTTTTAAAAATGAGAAAACGTTTATTAAAATGAAGAAACAAATCAGAACATACAGTAGCAACAGTATGACATTTGAATCTTTAAACAACTTATCTACAGGAAATTACAGAATAAAATGTAGGAAACATTGATTTCAAGAACAGATGGTAAACAGGTGGAATTTAAGACTACATGGAAAGAGTAACAGTGACATTGATATGAAGAAAATGTGCAAACTATGCAAGGTAAGATGTAGTATTTCTCATGAACGGATGTACTTTTTACACAATTTACAATAATTTCATCTTTTGACTTTAAATCTACAGAGATTGGAAAGAAAATAAGCTGTGGTATACATAGAAACAGGCCTCAACAAGATGTAATAATGGCTAAAACAGTTTGCTAAAAGTAATTGATTCATAAACATACACATTATCCTTATCCAAACCAAAGCTTTTGTGAAGTTTTTTAGGTTTTGTGTTTACTCACTTTATTGTTCAGTTGTTGCAAAAAGGTTCTGGTGTTTCCGTGTTCCACTCAAGTCTGTTGGATATTTTTATTCACTAAATGTTGGCTTGTGAGTCCTCCGTGGTGTCAATTGTCAGAATGATGTGAAAATGGTGGCAGATGGACATGCAGTAAGAAATAAATCAATTTGAACAGTAGAAAACCTCTTGAACGGTGGAGAGTGTAAGACTAGCAGCCTTGATCTTTTGGCGAAAAACAATTAAAAATATTTCAGACGTGCTGATGAGAAAGGAAGCCAATAATTTGCTGTGTATTTTACAAAAACAGTAAATCCCACCCTAGGCAGCTTATTAATATCATTACCAACTGGGTCTTGCATTTTTTAAATATTTTTGTCTTCCACGCAAGTTCCTATCAATATATTTGGATCCACAAATATATAAACGACCAAGTTCTTTAACAAGGACATTTTGATATTTACCTTTCTTGTAGGATGTTACCAGTCTTGTACTGGCCAATATTGGCCAATATAAAAAATCCAGTTCATATACAGAAATATGTATGTATTGAATTTATTCCAGCTCAGACAGGTTAATATTCTATTACCTACATTACAATTCAATCCCAGTTATGAAATAATGACATTTTGATGTGCTTCTGATTTGCTGAGATGAACTTACATCTCAACAAATTACACCTCAAATGATTTACATTGTTGCCACTGTTTTGGAATGACCAACTACAACAGAGCAGCATCAGAAGAGTGAGCATGGAGAGAAATATCATGGTGTTATGGGAGATAACCTACCTTTCCTGAGGGTTTGAACTGCTTCACTTTTCATTACACTGCTGAATTGTTGCCAGTATAAATCTGGTCCATGTGGCCTAAAGAAGCTAGCACAAGATAAAAAATGAATATCTGAGCTTCAAAGACACAGTTAGAACATGATATTGTTTTGCTTTCCTTCAATTTCTTATTGATTTTAAGGAGTAAAGGGAAACAAAAATATTGTATCTCTATATCTCCACTCTTGTCTGATTTTCAGCATTTCTGCTCCATTGTCTGATTTCATTAAAAAATAGTAGGAGAATATATTGAGGATTTTTTCAGTGCAGATAAGCTTTTTGTGTGGCACATCAAGCTTTGAAAAAAAATACAGTTGTTTTTCTGTGTGTGAGAACTCAAAAAAACGCCTTGTATGCAAAGGCGAAACGTCTTTTACATAAATCTTTCCAAGCCAGAGAACTTTTTCGTGCTTAATCTCACAGATTTTCTTCTGCTCTGCCGTTTCTGTGGTAAAAGTCACAAGCAGGACAATTCAACATGCTGCTTGGTATGGGATGTTGACCTCTGTCCATTTGATAATCCAAAGCATGCATATTTCCATCTGGTCAAGAGAGTAGTTTCACTGCCTCAAATACTTCTGTTGAAAAGTTCAGACTGACAAAGACATTGTTTTCCATTGCTTCAATATTATCTTCGAATCGGACACTATTGGAGCTGATGATGCTGCTTTCAGAGGTGGGACTGATGACAATTATGCGAGGAACACCCTGGGGAGACTTTGGTTCAGGGTAGGGTTTTTTCCCAAGATTCAGGGAATCAAAAGAGCTGCTCTTCTGGCTGTGCAGTCGATCCCTGATGTTGCTTTTATCATTGCATGTGTTTGAAATCTCATCGGTTGCACTCTCACTGCGCCTCCTGGTAAGAACAAGTAAAGGTAGAGTAGCAATAGTCAGAGAGCTGGAAACCAGGTCAGGGTCGCAGGTGCTAAGTGGATCACTCATAGTAGGTGGTTGCTGTACATATGGACATAATAAAGAAAAATTATGTGTTAGATTTGAGTTTTGCTAGAGCAATAATAACCAAAACAAAGTAATAACTGAATGAATTGCATTATCTCACCTTCTCTGATGTGTATTTATTTATTTTCTGCTCTGATGGCCTCTTATAGGACCTGCCTCTGTCCGACTGCCTGTATGATGACATGTTTCTGAAGGAACCTCCTGATTTCCTCCCCAGATGTTCCATCTCCATATCCTTCAACATCTGTTAAAAATTGTCAAAAGGTTTGCTTCTACTTAAGCTTTGGAAAAATAGTGCATGTGCTTAGTAAAAACAGCTGTAAAAAGATACCAAAAGTATCTTTTAGTACAAAATAGAAAAAAAATTAAGTACAGTCATGAAAGTCTTGCAATCAAGTGGCAAAGACAATGGAAATTGCTTTAAAAAAAAGCATGCTAAATGATATTTGTCATAGTTCTTTCAGATTAAAGGCAATAAAACTCATAACTGTGGGCAAATGTAGAAATGTGTGCATCATTACCGTATCAAAGCGTTTGGGCATAGCATTAATAAAATGAGTGCGTGAAGCGTTGGACTGTCTGCTGATGATGGAGTCCCTCATAGAGGATTCACTGATGGAGTAGGACAGGCATTCCTTTCTGGGAGCCGGAAACAAAAACCACAGACAGGGCACCTTTTCTGCCAGAGTCATCCTGTTGAGTGTGAGAATACATATATACATACATTAGGTACATGGTGTCGAAACTAGATATTGTGTGCAGTATATACAATTAAAGTTAGCCTTTTTCTCTCTCTCTCACTTATGCAAGTGAAAAAAATCTATTTTTAGTCATTTGTGATTATCAAAATGATGAGAGAATTTCTAAACTATTCTTTATTTTCTTTTAAGTCAGAAATGTACATACATTTAGATAAAACTACTATATCTTTGAGCAATTTTGGAAAGCTTGGCTGCTGATGTAATGATTTTGTAGGAATCTAATTCACACCATGTATATGTTAAAAATGTGCATTCTGTGGATTTATTTAGGACATTACCACAGACACAGCTTCCCTCTGTGACTTCATGGGAAACTCTCAAGAAATCAATTAAGATATTGTGGACCTTAACAAGTTTGGTTCATTGTAGGGTATATTTTCCAGATTCCTAAGGACTCAAAGTTCATCTGTTCAAAAGATTACACAAACATCAACTCTACAAAAAGGTTAAGACCTCATGCTGCTGAAGAAGGAGATGCAATGCATCAACAATTGGTCTTGGGTTCAAATCCTGGCTGAGGGTCTTTCTACCTGGAGTTTGCATATTCTACCTGTGTGGGTATTTTTCCCATCTACTCTGGCTTCCTCCCACTGTCCAAAAACATGACGGTTAGGTCACTTATCTCTAATAATTATCATTAGTCAATTAATGAAATTTTGTGGGAGCCACAACAAAATTCAGTCCCCACAAGAATTTTAAAAACCTGACTCGTTTACACCAGTTCTGCAGGAGGAAGGGGCCAGAATTTCAGTAAACTATTGTGAGAAGCTTGTGGAAAGGTACCAAAATATTTCATTCTTTTCAGATACAAAAAATGATCTCATCTATTTAAGTAACATTTACCACATAAAAATTATTTTGGTAATCCTAACTGACCTAAAACTGGAGGCTGATTTAATGTGGGTGTCTTTTCACACTTGTGTCTAGCCATTCTAGAGTGAGAAAATGACAATTTTAGCAATCCTGTAACAATAAGCATATAAAAGGGCAGGCAATAACAAAGCCTCTTTACTGGTTACCTGTATTTGTTGTGTATAATGGCATAGATAATTGGGTTATAGATCGTTGATGCCTTTGCAATGACTGCAGGGACGGCCTTGGAGTATGGCGATAAAATGTTGGCATAGCTGAATGAGACAAAAGAAAACACATTTAAACTTTCTCTCTGTGCAATACAAGCATAATTCTAGTTCATTTAGCTATATGCAGCTGTTTGTTTTGCTTTATAATATAATATCACATCAAAACTCAGAGATCCCTCTGATTTTTCAGTTTTGTGACACAATGAGAGGTCATATCTGGGTAGAGATTAACTACTGCCATCTGCTAGGGACGGTTGCTTAAATCCATCTGGTCATGTTTGCTCAAGTGCTTAGATGTGTTTGTGTGTTTGCATGCATTGGCCACCATACCCAGAGAATAACCGAGAAAAAAAAGATGTGATTTCAGACTAAAACAACTTCATTTTAATCCAGCCTTTAACCAAAGATACAAGAGGCTTACTGAAGGCTGGGTTGAGAATAAGAGGACAAATGTGCAGATTCAAAATCTTCAACTTGTCTCATGTTTCATCAAGATGTACTTTGCTTCCTGGTGACACGGTAGCATGTAATGACTCATCAAAAACCTGCTTCAGAAATCGCCTTCAGTCCCAGTAAAATAATTCTTAGCAAAATGCCTGTGACAATTGATTTTTGTAATCTCTGTAATGGATGTCTTAATATGTTCTTGCACTACAATACATCTTCCTCTTTTGCTGTTAAAAATATATTCTCTGCTTTGGTTTCATTGTTGAAGACTGAAAAGTTGTCTCTGTGAATCCAACATGTTGTTATTTCAATATTAAGAATATGTAATATTGTCTTCTATAATTATAGAATGCTCTCTCATAAGTGTTACCAGCAAGATTAATGTATTTTAAAAAAAAACTGGCTTTGCATGCAATATAGCTGTTCATTACAAGTGACTCAAAAACAGTCTTATGATGTTGTGGATTATATATATATTACATTGCAGCTCTGTTCCTCTAATATAAGCAGGAATTATTGGAAAATCTCTTGCACTGTACTTTAATATCTTAGATAAAAAATAAATAAAAAATGTTGACTGTTTTTCTTTCGTTCGTGTGTGGAGTATATGCAATCCCAGACATTGCAATGCAACATTAATTTCTACTTTCACTTTTGATAAAAGATTTGCATCCATGGCAACTGCCTTTGTTTTTAAATCTACTGAACATTTTCCTTACTAGTCTCCTAAATAACATATATGTGAAATTGGTTGACTATTGTGAAAAATTCATTCCCTACAGCTCCAAAACCTTTTTAAAAAATCCATAAATTGATCTTACCCAGCCCAAGAAATCAATGTGACACAGGCGTACGGTGACCAGGAGAGGACATACACCACAACGACAACAAAGGCAATCTTTGCCAATTTCCACTCACTCCTGATGGACCTTTGTTGGATAAGAGTGGTTTTTCTGACCTGAGTGCCCAAACGTTCAACCTCCCTGTAAATGAAGGACAAAATAAGCAGTTAAATGAAAATGTAGGTAGTTTTTGTGATTATCTTCGTCTTTTTTTTTTTTTTTACAATGAATAAACATGTCTGTGAGCATATTTATGTTACAGTACCTGCCAGTCTTTCGGATAGATAGAAACATTCGAAGATAGCAGAAAAAGATGATTCCCAGTGGTATAAAAAAGACAAAACAGCAGAGCATCATGGTGTAGCTCCTATTAGCTGTTGTATATGTAACATAATCCCATGTGCAAGATGTCATCAGTCCCTCTGGAATATAGGAGCCTACAGGGTTAAAGGAGCACCAGATTAATGTTCAGAGAAAGCAAGATCAATCTGATTGTGTTCCTTTAGGTAGATGAATTACCATCTGTTAGATACAACATTTTTCTAAAGAGTTTTTGTAAACAGGTAAACATGCACATGTACTGATTTCTTTAAGTCTATATGTTATTAGTAGAGCATCTTCATTTCTACTAGAGTCAGTTTTGTCGGTTTAATGCGATTTGAATATTTATTTTTTCCTAAAGCTGCTATTCATTGAATCCTGTTACTGTATGTATGTTAATTTTGATGCTCTCTTATCTCACACAGTGTGTATTGGGATAAAAGGTGTGAAATTCATTGTTTATGTGCATCAGGAAGGTATATTAATTTTGCTGAGTTTCAGTGTCTGATTATTATGTTTTCCATATTTCAGGAGTAACTGACTTTCTAGATATTAATATTAAATATCTTATTAGGTCCATTTAACTGGGAGATTAATTAGAAAATAAGTTGGATGATATCATTTCAAAATTTTAGTAAGTGGAGCAACTTTCATTACAGCAGACAATGTGTCTGCATAGTGTAGCAAGATAATAAGCAGAATCATGATAGTCTTTTCTTTAAAATTTGTGTGACAGTAATGAAAATTTTATGATTAAATTTGCAATATGTTCAAATAACCTTTGTCAGATTGGCTGAGCTGGTAAACAAACTATGTGTGCTACAGTAAAAAAATGAGTAATAAGGTGATATTTTCTCAAAGCTGTACATTTTCCTACTTACTCCAGCCTACGAGAGGAGCCAGACTCCAAGCCAAAGAATAAAACCAGATGAGAAAGATGGCAAAAATCGTTCTCCGTTTTGAACCCCACTGCATGGTCTGCAGTGGTCTGGTGATGGCCAGATACCGTTCAATCGATATGGCCAGAAGGTTTATCATGGAAGAAATGCCAAAAAGGGCACCACAGAAAGCATAGACTTTACAGCCTACAATAAAAGAACACACAACAAAAAACAAAAATAAATTATGACTAAATAAATGCCTCTCTGACACTTTCTTTTCAAAATAAAAATCAAACTCACCAATGTCTCCAAACATCCATTCCTTGTAGAGGCAATTGACAAAGAAGATGGGCGACTGTGTGAAAGCCATCAGGAAGTCGCTCACCGCCAAGTTCATAATGAAGTAGTTCGGGAGTTTACGGAGCTTCTTGTTGCTATTTAAACGCAAAAACAGGGAAAAGCGGAACATTTTGAGAAAAGCAATGTTTTTAAGATGGAACTCACTTTTCTGGAAATTCTGGTTGTAGTGATCATTTGTTATTTTTATGAGCAGATCAGTTATTGTGTGATGACCATGTCCTAAATTGAACAAATTAAATAAAAATAAAAGAATCCTTAGATTAAAAAGACTCAAAAAAGCCAACTGCTTAAACTTCTGGGTTCTAAATGAAGCTCTACAGATAATTCAGTATGCTTAGAAATGGATGGATGCATGGATGGATGCATGGATGGATGGATGGATGGATGGATGGATGGATGGATGGATGGATGGATGGATGGATGGATGGATGGATGGATGGATGGATGGATGGATGGATGGACGGACGGATGGATAAACCTGAGCTAGTTTTATCTGTTACGTTTAAGCAGGTGATGAATCCCATCTCAGTCGATAGGAATTGTTTGAAGAGTCTACGTAATTTATTTTTTATTAACCAAAATGTAAAAGCCACTACTACTGCGAATATGGCCCAAACGATTGTCTTATTCTTGAGCAACTTAAAATAGAAAGAAAACTTTAAAGGACAATCCAAATGTTCCCCCAAAATAAAACAAAACATGTTGAGTTAGTTAGGTGGAAGTTGTAAAGTGTGTCTTCAACCGTCTGTCACTTTTGACCTTCGAAGATGGACAGTGTGTTTTTTGTAACTGCCTCAGTTGAAGAATTACATCACTTGTCTGACTGAATTTCCACAGGCATTTGTCAGAGTTGGCATTAGTCCTCCTCCTTGAAGAGGAGTTCTTGGATGTGCTGTTGCTTCAGTGTGACCTGCAAACACTGCCCAGAAGAAATGTTCATCCTTTATGTAGTACAATTACACATTTTCCTTAATAACTAATGCATTTTAGTAACCGTAACATGACTATGAAAACTTATAATTGTGTGACAAAATAGTTGTAGCTGCTGGAACCTCTTGTCTTTTAAGGTAGTAAACATCTTTAAATGAGATGCTTAATTTTTTTAAATTAAATAAATCAGTTCATTTTACCAAAATATTCATCAAGTTATATCAAAATGAATGTAAGAATGTAAATCAAACTTCTCTGAACCACATATGGACTGCCCACTATATCAGGAACACTCATTACATAATAAAATACATTATCAAATTAGGTCATCCTTCTTAAATTTAAAATCGAGCAGGCTAACACTAATTTTATTGAAATCATACAAACAAGTGGTACTGTTTTCAGTGTTCCTAAAACTGAAAACATACTCAACAAAAACTTGTTGAGTATGAAAAGTACTCTAAGTAATTCTGAGACAGTAGTGCTTTGCATGCTTGTCCTTCAGCCTGTTTACAGTGTCTGCCAAGTGTAGCAACCAAATACATTTTTTTTACCTCCAAAAGATTATACATTTATCCACATCTTTTAACAGGGTTATTATAAATGCAGGTTTCTGTAGATTGCAATCTAGAATTTTATTTTTTAAACATTAAAAGGTCCAGAAAAGGACCATTTCTAACAAGATGCTGTTTTTGGTTTGTTCGTTTTTTAAAATCAGGATCTAAAGTTATGTTTACTTCTGGCTAATCTTCCTCTTTATGTTTAAATATCTGAAACAAATTCTATAGTGTTTTAATGTGTTAAAGAGATGGTGATTGGGAACTAGTTAGAAGGCGCTCATGTTGTGCACAGTATTGTTAGGTTGATAGAAATGATGATAACCTGAAATGTGGCATAAATCTGCAATCATACAAGATGATTCAAAGTGCTAGTTTGCTTTCCCAGCTCTTTACTAATAAAAATCTTAAATAAACGTATGGGTCTCCAGCTAGAACTGTTAGAATTAGTCATCTTACAAATGTTAACATTTGAATTTATGTGTTAATTTGTGTGAATTTCAGTCAGTACATACATAGGTATCCGTAAGAAATTTAATTAACTGTATCACCTCTTTTCATGTGTAAAAATATATGTTTAATGTATAAACATAACAAAATTCCCTCTTTATAAGTTAGAAATTGTTCGTAAGTAAAATACATTTTTCTAAGATGTGATCACATGATGTGCATTTGTGATTGTTAGAACTCAAATTGTCTGCACAACAAAATAGAGAAAGAATCTAATCTTGTCCATTTATAGACAGATGGAATATGAGAGCTCCTGACAATCCCCAGGACACACACACACACATGCACACGCAAACACCCACGCACACGCATGTACACGCCCACACAGAGACACACAAACTGACCCAGTTTCTGTGGAACAGTTAACATCAGTAGCACAAATGACAAGTCAGTTTCTCCAGATCATATGGCATGTAATGCACATTCTCCCTCCAGGACTTCCAACAGAAACTTAACTTTAACTTCAAGAATGACTCATCTCCGAGAATGACGCATCAGATAAAAAAACAAAAAAACATCACCTAAATCTGACTATACGTATAGCACATCCGCAATTAAAGTAACTAAGTAAAAGTAATGGCCTGTTCCAGATATTTTGTGCCCTTGTGCTATGGGAAAAGCTAATTTTTGAACAGTTTATGCATTAGAGAATACTTCATTGGTAAAATTGCTCATGCTTAACAAATTTAAATGTGTCGGGTAAAAAGACTTATTGCTATTTTAATTCATGTACGGCACAAAATCTTCATTGAGCCTTCACATTTATATCTAAAAACTTCAAGAAAATTAAAGTTTGTAAGTATAAAAATAAACCTGATGAAAGTGGAATTCAGTGTTACTATAATTATTGTGGACAATAATGTCACATTTAGATAAGAAACATGTACTTACATTTGAATAACAGGGGTGAAATATTTTTAATCCTTTTTGTTTGTTATTTGTTTGTAGTAAAATGTTATATTAAATTAATGGCTCTTGGTCTGTTGAAAAAAATATGTTGCTACTCCAATTATTTTAGTTGTTATCATTAAAGATTGAAGATTGAAAGGGCTACTTATGAATAACTGCCAGCTTTCTGGAAACCTATACAAAATTGAATAACAACATTCTCTATCTTTCCTGATCTCTTATGATAACCTAGTTGGTCAAAATTCTCTTTTCTGATTGCTTGATACCTATTTTATCCAAATAAAAATGAACTCATCACAAATTCATTAAGCCTTTTTTGAAGACAGTAGTCTCCTCATTCTGTATTGTTTTGTGTCATAACAATAGTAGACCCATCTAAGCAGGGAAATGATGTCCCTGCTTAATACGTCTCCAAGACATTCGCTCTCAGACCTCTGTTGGACTTTTTAGAATGATATTTTACATTTTAAAATGTAAAGGGCTATAAAAGTGGAATGTAACATTGATATTTGAATTCTTAAAGTAAAACAAACCAATAAAGAATCTCTTTTGGACTCACCTGTAGAAAGCAAACATAACCAGGGTATTCCCAGTGATGCCAAGTGTCCCAATTACAAAGACGAAGAAAGCGACGACATAGTGAGCATGGTCGGGCACATCAACCTTGCTATACAAGCTTCTCTTGCTGTGCGCTTCCTCGGGCTCCATACTCTCAATGTTCCAGATGATTCAAACACCGTGGCAGGATTTCCGACTTGAAGGTATATATTAGTTGGTAATCCCATTCTTTCTGCCAGAGTTGAGCCTCCATGGCTTTAGTATTGGTGGTGATACATGACATCCTGAAGTCCCAATTTTTAGAGTTTACTTGAATTATTTTTCAATCACACAGGTTGCTCCCATTCTATTCCATCTGTCCAGAATTTGCTAAATTTAACCAAAGTTTTCTGCACTATATTTGTTGCCAAAGTGATAAAGCCATTTCATTTCTGTAGCCTCCACTTTCTTAATCCTATTTTACTCTGCAGTTCAAAAGCTCATCTTCCACGTGTAGTCCTCAAGCATTTCCTGTTGATACTGCGTGAACTGAAATTATGATTTCATTCCAGCACAATAAAGCCGACCCTCGCTCCACAATGTCACTGTCAGTCCAGTCAGTGTTTGCCTGCAACCTCTTCAGCCATCACACCCAGCTGTGTTCCCAGCTGTGAGTCAGTGGCTTGACGTTGGTTATCTCTTAAATCAGTGACTTCTAACCTCTCGTCTCTTTCTATCTGTTCATCTCCTCCACTGTCCCGTGTTGCTCTGGGATGCAGTTCGCTCTCTTTCTCACATCACTCAGTCTCCCACCCCCGCTGCCAAGTAATATGGCCCAGCCCTGAGCTCTAACCCTTTAACTACCACATTCTTACATAACATGGTGCTCACAGCACATATTAACAACCAATTAAGCTCAGAAGTATGTCAGATATATAGTTATTGTGGCATGTTATTTGTAATTCAGTGATTCTTACCAGTGAAGTGGACAAGTGGACAAGTGGACATGAGGATATGTGATTGCGCTTAGAGTGAGACTACTCAGAATCACTTATTTGGCAAAGAATGACGAGACGGAGAGGATTAGCTTTTCACATATGGTAAAGCAGATTGGTTTCATGACGAACCATGTATATCTGAAAAGTTCTAAATAAAGTGATAAATAAACTACATTATCTACATTGTCTTAATGATCTGTGAACATGTTTCAGTTAGTCACAATATATGCTAAAGACAGTAAATACATCTACAGTATATGTTCACATTAATCTCATTTAATTACACAGTGGATTTTTTTTATATCTGGAATTTCTATTGGATCACCTTTTGAAAAAACATGAACAAACTCTACAATATTAATTGTACAACTGTTACAAATGTAAAAAAAAAAAAAAAACATAAAAGAAAATAAAAAGCAAAAAAAAAAGAGTCCATTGGTTGGTCAGTGCCTATCATGCTTGACATATTTAACAAAGAGAGATGAAGAAAACAGTGGAGCTCAAATAGAGATGTCAACTAAGCCCCTAAAGCAAGAGGAAGTCTTAATCTGGATAGTGGTCATGCATATGGCTGAATGTTTGATCTGTCTTGGAAAAAACTATCTGGCTGTAAATGTGCGATGTGTTGTTTTTGCAAGTGTGTGATTTTACTCCTCAGCATTTTGTTTCTAGTGTTGTACATGCTTATCAAAAAGTAGACGGACGGATGAACGTTAAGGGATTAATGTCGCCACTTCCACTGAGCCGGTCACAGCTGCTGTGACATTTGCATTTCAGCTGGGAATTATGCATCAATAAATCTTTTGCTGCTGCACATGAAGACCCGCTATTCAGCTGTGTTTTATTCAAAGTGTAGTGCTGAAATGTTAAAAACATGTAACCTTACGGCACTTAGCATGAAACACAAACAAACATACACAAGCCTAATTCAAACTGAGCTGGATTTGAATGAAATGTTACTAAAATTATCCAATTCAGTCAAAGTCAAATTCTATTTTAAAAAATCTGATTCCGGTCAGTCAGTAAAACTGTCTGCCTAAAGAAGATAACCAACTGCACGAAATCGTGTCTCATCATCCGTAAGTAAAAGGTGACAGTGGAGAGGGACAACTATCTATAAACAAACAAAAACCCAGCAGAACCAGACTTGAGTGACCATCTAAATCCTCAGCGACGGGTTGGGAGGACACAACCAAACACAGATGCACTTATAAACAATATATTTTACAATTATTATTTAAAATAATGAAAACTGGTCAAACAATGTTTCCCACACTGCTGTTGGAAAAACTAGTTTTGTTTGAGTTTGGTGGTAGGAAATTAGTAGTTCAGACCTTTGAATTTTTAGTAGATTTAGCTCATCATGCTTTTTTGATCTGAGCATCATCAGCATAACAGTACACATTTAGCCCATGCTGTCTAACCAGGGGGCAAATGTGAATTCAGACAAAATCCACTTGGGATGAAGCACTGCCTGCATGTATGTTCCTCTGCCTGGTTTGCTGCTACTGATATCCTGCAGTCTAAGCAGGCACTGCTGGTTCTACTGTGTCCACTAATGCGTAAAGTACAAAGCAGAGAGTAGTTTTGTTCTCAGTGTCACTTGGCCATTTGGGGCAGCTTGTGAGTTGCTGGTGACTGGCACAGAAACGCAACACTAGCCTGGTAAAAATCAGCCCCTTGTTTGCACTTTGCTTTGTACAGACGATGTTATTTTGTCCAACACCTACTGAAAGGCTTCGTTCACTTCCTCCCCTGCCATTGCCAACCTACAACCACAGGGAGACAAACAGCATAGAAACTCGGCTTTGTCGTTTCCAACGTCTCCTTCTGTTTGATAATTGGCCAGTATGAAATGAATTCTGGTAAATTAGGCTCAATGAGACAAATCCCATATGAAGTACTGCAGGGAAATGAGAATCAAGCCAAATTGTGTTGGAAAGCAATGGTCAGGCTAGGTCCAAGACCCTGTAGACAGATATTACTGTCAGTTGTATCAAATGTAGAAATACAAAAAGACTGTAGGAAAAAATTTTGTTACTTGATTAGATTTAATATAGAAACTATTGGAGAAAAGTATTTTGTGTTAAAATGTGTTACATTTTTTGAGTTTTGGAAATAGGCTGAAAAAACATCAGCAGTTTAGTGTGTACTATTAAAAGTTTGTATTTTATCAATGAAAATCCAACAGATGTAAAATGTGACAAATAAAATAAGGCAACGCACGATCTGTGTTTGTATATTAAATGCAGCACTTCCTATCAACATTTGAAACATGCCTCAGCAAAGAAGAGATTTTGACAGAATCAAAGCAGTGGTGGTGAAAAACATTTAAGAAAAGCAACAATTTTCAAAACTGAAGAAATTAGTTTACATGTAAATACCATTACGATGATTTGGAGGCACAATCTTTTTTTTTTACATTCAGAAAATATTCTTTTATGCAATATATTAAAAGAGTCAATGAAAATATGCACTTTTTATTCTATCAGCCACAACATACCCGGTTGTGTTTTTTTTCTTTTGTTTTTTCTGATTGCACCAAGTAGCTTTTTTTGGTTTCAAAGCACCATATGCTTTGTCATTATGGGTAAAGACGTCAGTGGTTTGGGATACAAAGAGCGTGACCTCGACACTGGCTCAGTGTTCCATATGTCAATGAGTCATTTACTATTGAACCAGCTGGTGACACTGGTGCTCTGCCTGGACTGGAGCCCCTGTTAGATAAATAGCGAGCACGCAGAGGAGAGAGACTAATTATAATTGACTGTTGGGTACTTTCTGGCAGGAGCTGCAACCGCAGGCACATGAGACCCTTGAAAAATCGATGTTACACTAGAAAGAGACATAAGCAGCATTGAATGTCAACAAAGTAAGCATGAAAGTCACTATTAGGTATTTGTTGCCTGGAGACGACTTTTCTTGATATCAGCTTATCAAACTTAAGACAAGGGTTCACAAATGGATGGGTAAAATGCATGCGAGGTTTTCAAAATACTTTTAATTTTAATTAAAAATGAATCTAGGTTGAATTCATTCAAAGTCCTCTTTTACTCAAATTTGAATCTGCTTTTGTAACCTTGAACCTGGGCATAAACTATGCGATTTTTGGCCCATTTTCAGGCAATTTTCCTGTCGTGAAACAATTTTAGTAATTGAGCCGATTCTTGGTCTAATTGTGTTTCACGCATTTTGTTGTATGCTGGGGATAACGAAAAGCAATTAACATCTCACAACCAGCTACTGATCAGCCATTATACAGTCTCATAAAAATCAGGGCTGTTTGTAATTCTGGTTGCCTCTTGTAAGAATATTGCTCTGTTGAAGCAGAACCATACAATGAATTCACCTTAAACTCTCTCACTCACTGGAATGCTCCTCACAAAAGTATATAACTAATCTAGCTTACTGTAATTAGGTATAACAATTAAGATAATATATTAATGTTACAATGTTGCTTGCTTGAAAGTAAAAAAGAGGAAGAAATTCAAATATTTTGAACTTTAGATCTTCAGCCACATAAACAAACAATTCCATTTGCATATTTAATTTCAATGTTTACTCATCACTCTCGAATCAGAATAAATCAGTGTCTTTTTAAACACAGATTTCACTGTAGAGAAGTTAAAAGTTAAAGTTTCTCCACACAGACTGGTAGGGATTGCCAGGGAAGTGCATTTGTCTTCTGGTGCGTTCTCTTTTTCTCAGGGCGAGAATCTCCAGGTTTTTCTTTTTCTTTTCAGTTCCAGACTCCAAGTTGTTTTGACTACTTAAAATGGCAAACGTTAACTTTCCGCATTTCCTGTAGCAGAAGTACCCTCTCCTTTCTCCTAAATTCAGAAAAATGGTCCAAGATATTAATATTTCTAGTAAACTTTCAGCATGGTTGATATGACTGAAACATGCCATTTTGCAATTGTCTGTAGGGTATAAGTGTTAAGCTGTTTCCAACAAAAAATTTTTCAAACAAATAAAAAAGGATCAGATGTTCTCCATGCCACAGGTAAATTTATTAACCTTTTTTCCTCATGAGATTCCAAGTGCGTAGAACAGCAGTAAACAGTGGCATGATACAGAGAACGTGGAATATTCAGCTTCGAAAGACAGATGTGATGCAAGTTATAAGCCTCTTTCATGTTTGTGTTCACAATCACGCTAGAAATCTAGGTTAGCGATCAAACCATGTGGAAAAACCAGGTCATTACAAGCTCTTCAATACTTGAAATTAAATTAAGTCAATAACAAACCAGCACAGTTAGACTTTGCATGTCACATGTAACCCACTTTTTGCCTGTCAATCCATAACAGTGTCTTTTTTTTAAGCCTGCCCTTTTATTAGAAAATTATAGCTCTATGTTTGCTATTGATTTTCAACTTAATATCTTAGCTTGACATAACTATATTGTTTTTTTTATTTAGCAAAACCTAAAAAGAAGTACATATGTTCAGTCTGTGTGACATCATTTTGGGTTCAAATAATCAACACTGAAAACGTCTTTTTCTTTTATTGTGATCCACAAAAACAGTCAAGAAATGTCATAGGAAGAAATGTTTGCTGTTTACCCAAGAATCTGTATCAGCAAATAATATATCAAGAAGAGAAGAAGAGGGTTTTCTTCAGCAATTCCTGCACTTGCATTCGTCGCCATCTTAAGACCACCCAGGTCCTCTAAAAATCAAAAATATTTGGTGAATATAATGCACAACTATTCTCTGCATTTCTTTTGTTGGCCAATCTGCTGTACTGTACTTACCACTGGGCAGAATGTTGGACCTCACATTTATCCAGTAGACGGTGCGCTGCTGAGCCACTGTGGCCCTGAAGAAGAAAATAACCAACACTTTAACATTATAAAATACAATGTGTACACAACCAAAGATTTTAATGAGAAAAATCTTTATCAAGGTCTGAAAAAATTTAAAATAGAAAAAATGACTTTACATGAAATACACAGGGTGCATAATGTCATGTGGTATCCAGGTGTAGACTGTGGTGTTACTCTTCAGGTTGGTGTTGGCATGAGTTATAGCACCTTGTGGATTTCCGGAGCACTGTGAACATAGCGTATTTAAAAATTAAAGAAAAATAGATGCCAACCTTTGTCTTGTCAAGTATTTTCTATGGATAAATTAGAAGATTTGTGAATACAATCAAGAGTCTACTCACACGTAAACTAACCAGTGACGTGCGGTGAGGTTCATGGCTGGTGAGGCACTGACTTAATCAAAATCATAAGACCCCCTGCATGTTATTGTTTACATACGGAAATGCGGACAACACTGAAGCGCAAAAAGACTATACTACTTTCACATGCCATCCATAGCCGCACTACCAAGGTAGAATAATTCCGTTAACTCAATGAAACTTGGAAATACAGATATTATTAATTTAGTGCTATGCTGCACAGCAAAGGGGAAACCCGTTGAAGTACAACTCAAACCACCTTTTTCTCTCTGTGTATCGGCCAAGCTACACGTAGACTCGTTGCGTGTAGCTTCCCTTATTTACTGTATGGCTAGCTCGCTGTTAGTGTCTCTTACTCTGCAGACGTGGAGTCACAATGTCTGGGATCATGAGCGCCCCCTGCCATGAGGCGAGAGAACTGCCTGCCTCACCTCGACTCTTTTCTCTGCCGTTTATGATCGCTCCTCAGCACACATATCACATTACACACACAGTCGATGACAAAAAGCACTGTACTTTATATAGATAAGCTAAATGATGGAAAATCAGTTCATATATTAAATGTTGTTTAATCATTTTGTTGGCGACGTACAGACAGAAGAAACATGCTCCCATAGAATGGCAGCCAGTGCAGTTAGCGAGAGGTGGATCAATCCCAGGTGAGGCTCAGCTCGCTGCTGCTTCACCAGCTTCCCTTCCGAGCATGTGAATGGGAAATAGCAAAAATTCAGCGATTTTGAAGAAAAAATAATCAAAATTGGTTAAGCTAAATGAAAAATGAATAATTTATAGTACAAAACACAGGGTGAAAATAGCAATTTATCTTATCATTATATTATTCTTCCATGATCACCTGCCTCCCCTGATCGCACGCCACTGGTCTAAAGCCACGTTTAAAGCCACATTTTTTCAGAAGACATTTCTTCTTACTACATTTTTATCTGAATGTTGAGGGCACCTGGAGAAATTTGGTGTCTGGAGGAGGGATTTTCCAGCTTCCATAAGCATCATTGAAATGTTCTCTTCGGGCTTCCAGAAGGACCCCTCTGTATTGCGGTCCGATAATGGTGACTGCAGGGGCGCATAACAAAACAGAAGTTACCCACATCAAACATAGGTGGTTTATATTTGCACAACAGTCTCCTTGCATTGAATAGGTGAACAAGAATGATGGATCTAATGGTTTCTGTATTCTTTTCTTATTGGAGTATTGAAGATCTTACCGGTAACAGGCATGCCAGGTAGATATCGCTTCATGTTGGTGAGAATGGTGTACGGAGCTGGTGACGTCTGAGGGACAACTCCTGCATGCTGAGGCATCATGTCCTTACAGGCACCGGTGGGAGCCCCATTGGGGTAGCAGTCCACAATACAAAGAAATTGTAGGGTTAACAAACAGAGCAGCAGCATCGTGTTTGAATGACTGAGGAGAATTTAGTCACTGGAGGAGCTTTTATAAACTCCATCTGCTGAGTCATGCGACCAAAACATTATCTCTGGCTATGTGATGACCATAGAATATGGTTTTTCACTGCCTTTTGGATTTCTTAAAAAGAGAGATGTGATCTCTCATCACCAAACAAAGATCTCTTTTTTTCCTGTCCTCAGCACACAGAATCGCAGAGATTGATACCACAAAGAAAATATTCATGTAAATATATAAAGTTAAGAAAGCTCATAGACTGAGATACTCAAAACAAGAGAGAGTTTAGGAGATAGCAGATTCCTTCTCTCTTTTTTTTTACATTGATAATGTTACTTACATCAAAAAGTGGGATTTTCTCAATATGTAACACTTTATCAAAGCTGGATCTCATCATTGGCCAATAAACATGAGGAAAGTGATATTTTGGGGGAAAATAACTCAATCACAGAGAAACTGACAACAAACAGCAAGAGTTTGGTTGCCTAAGTCAAGACTGCATTATATCTAACTATTTTGCTGCTGCCTTTTTCTACAAACTACTTTAATTTGATTGAGAACACAGTTAATTTACAGTATCTAGTCTTGTAACCGGTTGGATTGGGTTTCTTTAATACCATAAGTAGTATGAACATGGTCAACAAAATATGATGAATAATGCAGAACTGTATATAAATGTATTGTTATAATTTCGGTCAATATTCTAGCTGTTGAGAAAAAAAAACCTTACTAAATATAAACACCATTTGTAAATAAATAAGCTCATCACTATGTTCACAATTATCAGCTCACAACACAGTTTTAGAAAGAGATCATGTAGATGGCTTAAATTCAGATTCAGTCACACACATTAATATAAATACCCATGCTAGTGTGGGCTATCACATGACACATGACTTAAGGCGATGTTGTACCAAAACCCTTTTATCCATCTTCCAAGAACTATCAAAATTCAAACTCTGACAAATTGGTCAGTGGGTTTTTACAGTTATGGGAAACTTTAATATATTTCTAACACTTCTGTTTTGGTATTTTTGGTCATGCCATGATTCGTGTTTTATAACTTCCAAATAATTGTCTTGGATGGGTTAACGGATGGAGCTCTGCTGTATCAAAATGTATTATAAAAGCATTTGTTTTCAAAACTTTAATATCATGTTTTCGTCTATTTTTTGCTGTCTCATTCTTACATTAAGAGAATATGTTTTGTTTCAGTTGATTACAAAATTATTGGTGTGGTGAAGACTAATTTATTTCCATGCACTGTCATGATCCTGTGGTTATGTGTTAGACCAGTGGTTCTCAAATGGGGGTACGCGTACCCCTGGGGGTACGTGGAGGTACTGCAGGGGGTACGTGAAGCTTTTCAAAATATCTTTAAAAAATCAGTAGGCTCCTCATAACAAGTCTTGGGAAAAATTATTTTGTAAAAAGTTCGATAAAATATAAATGTGTGTTCATGCACTGAATTTTATATTCAGTATTTAGTTTCAATATCCTTTAAAATAAAACGGACCCCCCCACCAAGTTAGTTTGACCCACGGACCCAGGGCACTCGTCAACGACCTGTCGTTATCATGATTACACTGTAACTATGGAGACGTGGCTAAAGCATAGCAGCAACGCTGCTGGAAGTACAGATAAAGTGAAAAAGAAGGCAAAACCAGAGCCGACAAAGTACATAATGTACATGGAAAAGTATGTTTTAATGGGATTTACGTCCACGATCTCCGTACCTCTTTTTTATTCCAAAAATGTTTTGCCAGTGTCAGGGGGTACTTGACTAAAAATATATTTTTAAGGGGGTACATCACTGAAAAAAGTTTGAGAACCACTGTGTTAGACCATATTCAGAGTTTTTCAGAACTTAAAAAAATGGCTAGCTTTTGAAGCTTAATTTTTCAAAAAAGAAAGAGCCAAGAGCCAAACTTTACTAAGCCTCTTCACTATATCTTCTCTGATTTATTTTCATTGTTACATTACGTCACAGTGTCGTGTTCCGTGTTTTTCTGTGTGTTTATTTCGAGTTTTCTGTGTCTCTGTGTCTCCGTGTTGTCCTGTTCTCCCCTCGATTACTCCCAGGTTTCTCGTTCCCTAATTACCGCCTGTGTATTTAGTGTCACCTGTGTGTCTGTGTCTTTGTCGGGTCCTTGTCTAATGTGCGCTCAGTCCTTCATGTTGTCCATTCGTAAAATCAGTTGCTACCGGCGTTGAGCCCTGGCTTCCACTTCCGCTCAGTCGTGCTGCCTGGTTTTGTGGATTATGTTGGACTATTTTCATCATTAAAATATAATTTTCCTGCTATACTTGGTTCCATCGCGTCTGCCTCACCACCTCACACCACCAACCCTGATAGGGGGGCGGGGGGAGACTGTCTGAGATGTTGCCCCTAAAGCAGTGTCTCTATTTAACTCAGATGTGATGAAAAAAAACTATCAAGAATCTACAAAGCAATTATATCATCATCTTGACTTTCCCCAATTGCTTAATAGCATATCATCTAAGTTTAAATAAACATTTTACCTGAAACAAAGTTATTTTCTCTCTGATTTTTCTGGCACAGAGCAAATATAAATATTTTATCTAATCCCAACAGACCAAAAAAAAGCAAAGTTTTGAGGGTTTAGTGAAAGAGAAAGAATCTTACTTTTCTGGTTTCAACTTTAAGTAAAATTCATGAGGGTTTTTATTAGACCAGCATGATCTCATAATATTCCTGATTAAATGAATTGCTTTGGTGTTAGAGTCAATACTGATGTCCAGTGTGAACACATGGATTTGGGGTTACGTAACAGTTTTAATTACAGCATTAATTAAATGGGAACACATTACATGGGTCAATGAAATCAAATCTTAACTTATTACTTTTTTTAATTATTTATTTTTATTTATTATTATTTATTATTGATTTTGGTAGATCCGAACAAATCTGCAATGGTGAACTACAACCTTAAACTGTTATAAGATGAGGATGACCTCAATATGACTAAATATCTCAAGCTAAATTAAAGTGCTACATTTGGCTCCCAGTCCAACGGTTTGTGTGAAGTCTTTACAGAGTTTTAGGAGCGATGTGACATGTAAAATGCTACTCTGGAAGCAGGAACACATTGATCAAAAAAGATAAATTGAAAAAGTAATCTAATCAACCAACCTGGTATGAACAGAAGGTAATGAATCATTTGGTTCATTAGTTTCAGCAATCTGAAGTGTAGGCAAAATGTAGGTTAACTATTATCTTACATCACTGTACATCAAGAAATCCTAATTTCAGATCAGAACAAAACAAAGGTTTTAGCCAGAGGGTTGTCACGATTGAAATAACTATTTCAATCGCTCTGGAAGGTTGAATTGAAATGTCAAATGTTTCTAGCTGTTTTTGTGACTGAAATGACCTGCAGAAAAAAGCAATATTGACATAGTTTGATATAATGATAACCTCTGATGGGAGGTCACTTGTCTGTCAAGAACTGGATTCTGTTTCTGAACGGTTCACAATACAATTTTGGAGCAAAATCCATCTTCTAAACTGTTTCAAAGATTTATGTGTTTCTTTCCACCTCACTGTGAACCTCAAGATTGTTTAAAATCAAATATGAAAGGGAAATTTGAAAATTATTTCTAGCATTGCTTGCAAAGAAGTCACTCTTAAATTAAGCTTTAACTTGTAGTCTCTGAAATTCAACAAATTTGGTGTTTTGTATTTGTCATGTGTATCATAGTAGCTGTCTTTGAAGATGCAGTAAGTTTGAAAGGGCCAATTCCTATATTGACAAGAGTCATAAACATGCTTTTTTTGTGTGTGGAGACAAAAATCAGGCCCTGATTTCAGGACACAGTCATAACCAACACAATGACTGTAACATGTTTGTGTCTTTCACAAACCTTGTCAATTGTTTCTACAGTTTACTCAGGCTCAACAGACATTTGTTTAGGTTAAAGAGCTTAAGAAATACATCCAGTTTATTTAAAGTCTAACTATTTTTAACACTGACTTATCCTCTTTTGCAATTTGCTCTTAGATCAGCCTCTTGGTGTGACAGATCTAAGAGCAATGATGAATCTTTCTGGATTTATCATCGCTTGCAAATCTTTTCAATTTGCTTTTTTATGTTCACTCTCCCTTTTCTAGATTAACTGCATAATTTAGATTTGCTGGACAATTTATTACTCAGAGGTTCTCTGTTGGATTAAGTTCTAGTTTGCTCAAAATGCCTGTTTTGATCACTGGTCTACTTTTTAATTTTGCCTTGTGACTTGGTGTTTGAAAAGGTTAACATGGAAATGTGCCTGGATTCTTTAGAAACGCTGTTCTTGGAAGGATGTATGATCTCATCATTCATGGCGATGGTGGTGTGAAGGAAAAATTTAGTAACAATGTTTAAATAAATTTGAATGTACACTTTATGATGTTTTTATTAAAGGTTTGCACTCAGTTGCAGCTCCACAGGACATATGCTCTTCTGACCCTCCTCAAATAAGTGAAGAACAGGGTGTTCAGCAGTTAGAAATGTGAGACATGCCTAAGGTGATAAGCCTAGTTTGTAGAAGTTCAGTTACTAGAATCTGTTTAGCCATCAGCAGAGAGGCCTTTTTGGAGAAACGCCTAAAGTTGAGCTGTGAATGTGTATGCAACCCTGCTCGACTGAAACTTACAGATAAGTAACGTATAGATTTTTACTTGACACTTGAGCCAGGGGGTGTGACTAAGTAATGTGTGATGTATCCTATGTAAATGAGGGGACGTTCAGCCCCAAGTCAGAACTCATCCGATTCTCACTGAGATGTGAGCTTTGTATGTTTTCTCCATTTGCAAATGTTAATTAAAGCTGTGTTTGTTCTCTTTTGTAGCTGAAGGTTGGTCTCGAATTTTGTGCAACTTAACAGTGGTTTAGGCAAATTTGTGAGTGTGTCAGCTGACTATGAAGAAAGGTTACACCACATATGGACTGTGTCAGGATGGTTTAGTAACAAGATGACACAAGACCCATTGAAATAGCTTTTTTTCACTTTTGTATAATTCTATTGTATCTCCCAAACACTCTGACGAAACATTTTTGGAGAAAATATCGTTACCCAAGTCCTCTGGAGCCAAGCCTGGTATTTCCTGTATAATGTCTCTCTGTCCAAGAAGTTTTTCTTGGAAAGAAACTGCTTAATTTCTGGCTCTCCTGACGGCAGAGCATGTTGATTTGGGTGAAACTTTAGTAGGAGTAATAACCTTGCCTGAAGCCCTTTTAATTCAAAGCAGTGATGACAATCTGTTTTCTTGTTCTGTTCTCTAATTCACACAGAATGACAGTGTGATATAATGGCAACTACCCTAACCGTTTCCCCTGATTCAACTACAAATTAATTGAAATGAAGCTAAAACAAGTGGTCTGATTGTTGACCTGAGTTTTTTAGAGATTGTGGATTATTCAGGTAAGTTGGCAGTATGGCATTTGGCTGGGGGAATCCAAGGATTTCCCCAGCCAAATGCCATATTGCATTTTGCAGCCAAATGCCATGTTGCATTTTGCAGCCAAATACCATATTGCATTTGGCTACATGTTTGCAGCCAAATCCAACATGCAAAGCCACCATGCCACCAGTTGCTTGCAATTTTACTTGGTGATTAGGTTTTGATCTTGGCATATAGCCAACATTTCCATTTCTTTAAAATGTCTGATTTTAAAGAAAACTAAGCAGGTACAGATTATCTGCCATGTAATGGGTGAGCTTACCATGCTCATATATGGCTGCTCCATTCAGTGCTCAGGATCTATGCTGCCACTTTAATACCAACACAAAGTTTGGGGCATGCTAAAAATAGTCCATACACATTGATGCACTCCTGAGCCTGCACAAGCATCTTTGTTCTGAATAATGTCTTAATGTGATTTTAATCTAGAGTAAAAAGAGACTTAAGACATATTTTTAAAACTTAATGTTATTTTACAGGGTAAAAAAATATTCAGAACCTGTACAGATGACAAGAAGAAAACATATTTGTTTACTGGTGAACATGTGATAGACATGAAAGGAATGTAAATGCTGGCATTTAATGGGGTTTGTGTCAGATGACAGCAATCCTGTCTCTCTTTTAACCAAAATTCATCCCGTGTCAAGATCAGGATGTCATGTGACCGAAACTAAAAGATAAAACTGAATGATAAGTAAGTTGGACAAGGACATAAAACTGCTACAGGCAAATGAACCCTTTAGTGTAAAAACTAAACAGTTAGAGTATACTAATATCACAAAATACTTTTCAAAATGTGTCCAACTAATGACAAAACATGTCAAGCAAAAAAACAAATATCACACGAAAGACACAAATATCCTGAAGAGCCAAAACCAAGATTATCTGGAACGAAGGTTATCTCCGCTGGCTGCTCAAGTTCATGGTGAATGAAGTTCCTTTGGTGCTTTCAGCAATCAAAGACGGGATTACAGTAAAAAGAAAAAGAGTACAGATATGGTTGGAATTGTCCCATAAAAACAGTTTTTTTGTCCTCTATTTACTTTAGTTTTTGCAAAGAACATAATCCATGATTGTGATGTGGATTCAGATAGAGCACTTGTGCCTCTGCAGTCAGTTCTTCCTGCAACCTCGGATCAAAGCTTGTTAAAACCAAAATATTTTTTAAAAAATTACAGCAAACATTTTTACTCTGCAAGTTAGAGAGATCATAAAAACATTCATGTGACAACACTTCTTGCCAGAATGACTTCAGTACATACCCTATGATGCATTTAAAAATATTAACAATAAAAAAACACTTTAGTTTTTACTGCTGTGGTTCTGACAAGTGAAATTCACGGTGACAAATCAGGCTGAAAAATTTGTTGAAACTCTCCCCTTATGTGAAAAAAATCCTCTAGTTGGAGCAGGTGTTAATGTTCTTGCCATCAGCTGCGTCCTCCACCAAAGCTAAGTGATAGTCAGTGGAAAGCGTAAAATGGGACACGCAGCCCACCAGTCCTCCCAGGTATTGTCTGTTTGTGTGAAGGGCGATCTCTTTCATGCCACCTATGGTGAAAAAAATAACAAGATAAAGCAAACAAAAGACAGGGAAGCTATGAAAAATACAGGAATCAAAAACGTAGTGATGCTGACAGAACATAAACCACCTACCAACATACAAGGGTCCATTTATATTGAGTTGTCTCATCTTGCCAGGTGACCTGCCTGTCTTTGCTCCGTAATCATCGACCGTCAGCTTCCCTGATTGGCCATCCCTGAAAGAGAGACAAACTTAGATTCAAGCAAAGCTTCCATCTTTGTGAAAAGCAGCTGCAATCAGTTTCTCTTAGAGCTTACCTGACAGCCTTGACTCTGTGCCACTTTCCATCACTAAATGTCCCGTTGACAGCAATGTTAGCCATACCACTGCCCAAGTTATAACTACAACAGAAATGTGTAGTGATTTAATAGCTGAACAACTTATTCTGACATGTGTTCATAGGTCATTTTCAAAGATCACTCTCCTTGACACTTTTAAGACAGTTTTAAGTTTTAAGACACTTTTAAGATAACAAATTGTTATCAGTTTTGCTTCCTATCATTTCTGTTTGATAGGGATCAAACTTTTCTCTTCTGATGAAATCTGCCTTTCACAAGATACATCCTAAATTTCTCCACATTTGGCTAATTTACAGACAACTTATTTCAGTGGACATTTCAGTACAATAGACCAGCAAAAGTGCATAATTGTGAATTACAAGGAACATGACACATTGATTTAAAAAATTGTTTTTCAGCCTTTTTAACTTTGATACCCCTTCCTTAATAGTTGTGCAGCCAGTTCTAACTTCAGATGTATCTTAATTAGTAAATAAATTCCAAGTGTTTAATCTAATCCCACTGTAAATAAGGATTCTACCATATAAACAAAACACATATAATTGTTTCTCAGGTATAGGATTACCTGAAAATCAGAGCCCCGTCTTGAAGCCCCATGGAGATAAAGTCACTGTTGGGTCTCATTGGACTGTCTCCTCGCCAGAGTAATAAACCATCCTTGGCTGTGCTCTTAAAATGCATGAAAAGGTTTGTCCTGGACCCAGACACCCTGAAATAAGAAAATAAAACTGAGAAGATGTAGTACTTTCTTTTCTCCCCTCCTGTGGGTCTTTTGTGGGCTCTAGTGTCCCTTATATGAAAATAGGCTGACGGGAAAGGACATGCGGCAAATGTCGCCTGGTCCGGGTATCGAACCCGCGACGAGGACACAAGGCCTCTAAACGTGGGTCGTGCTATCCCCTACGCCACCATAGCACGCCTCAAATACGTAATACTTTTTAAACAGGTGTTTAAATTTATATTAATACCAACCTTTTCAGGATATCTCTGTTGTCATAGGTCAGATAGCTTCTGCCTATAAACTGCGGTATTTCTATGGCTTCAGTCACAGCTGCGTAGAGAGGGGAATGTAATAATTGCATATGAACACCAGGTGGCAGTATCTGCGTGCAACAAGCTAAACTAGTTGAGAAAATACTGATCTGTCTACAATGGGATTTATTAAAGGGAGCAAATGTCTATATATTAAAAATGTAGTAATACACTGTGTGCTTTTTGAATTAGCAGAAAATGACTTACTGTTCAAACAGTAATTCCCACACTCTGTTCAATGAAAGCATTAAAAACAAAGAAGGCACAGACACATTTAAGAAAATTAGTTTCCAATATTTTTGTCTAATTACTTCTAAGTCTAAATATCATTAATCTTGCAGATAAGAAAAAGATAAAAACTTTACCTCATAAAGTATTGTAGTCCTCTTTGTGAATTTGAATACTGACCTTTTCTGCTTTTTGCTTTATTTTGTGCATTACATTTAATATTTAGCAACTTGAGAATGTAATTTCTTTCAGTAATGTGATTAATATTTAAAGTCTGATGTTTTTATCACAACTTAAACAACTATAAACTTCCTCTCCTGTTAACTTTCCAGAAGAGCGGATGTTGTTTGAGAAACTGTGTGCCTCATCTCGCCGGCTTTTAACTATTCATGACTGTTTATGGACTAAAAACATCCAAGCAACCACAGTGGAAAGGAAGCAGCTCGTTCATGGATTATACATTTTTCTTTCCTCCTTCTGACCTTTCTGGCAGTGCCTTCCATCATACCCTAGAGGGCAGTCACACTCATAGTCATCCCACTTTGGCCTGCAGGTCCCTCCATTGGCACAAGGATTTTCCACACATGGATGTGCTGAGTTTGCAATATTTACACCGCCAGCAAAGCCAGCTGTGATTGGCATGGTGCGGTCATTGAGAATCAGCTGGGAAAGTAAGAAGAAAAAAAACAGTAAATGGAGAAAAAAATAAAATATGCACAAGATTTTAAGAAAATGAAAGTTTTAGAACATGTGAAAATTAAACCATTTTTTTGCAGAGACCAGAAACATCACAGATGTAATTATGTTGTACAGTTGAAACTAGGAACTGAACCTTCGACTGTACACCCAGGCTTCTAACAGTAACTATTCCAAAAATGTAAAACAGATGCAATCACTGATTCCTTTATTATTTGTTATTCAATTCAGTCATCTCATGCTTTATAAAACATACATAGTCTAACTTTACTGCACAGTTTCTTTCACACATTAGTTATAATCCCATATTCTTATTTTTTATCTTGTGGTTTACTATGTATTTATAGTTTCTTCTTCATATTTAGATGTTTGTTATGTAAACAAATGTCCACCCTACCTGTCTGTATCTTCTACCCTGATGTTATGTACCAGATGGTCTCACAGGCGCCTTAACAGTTTGGATCCTATCTGTTGTTATAGATTCCTCCTCTCTCATATATTACTCTTAAAAACACATCTATACACACTTGTTGGATTTTGTTGCCGCAAGTTCAGCCTTTTACGTAGTCAGACTCACCTTCTGAATGATCCCAGTAAAGGGCTTCATTACACCTGCTGTCCTCTTGGTTTTTTCATAGTCTGGCACCCCACCGAGATAGAGAGGCGAACTGCAGTTGATCTGAGTGAAAGCTCCCTGAAAAGGAAATATAAGAGATATGAGATTATTTTTGGGATTAAGCTGGATGGATGGATGGATGGATGGATGGATGGATGGATGGTGAACAATCAGAAAATTAGATAATAAAAAGGAACATTATAACTTGCATGTTTTTCAAAAGAACTCTAAAAATCTCTAGTTTTGTGAAACATGTAAATTGTGCAGTTAAATTTAGCTTGAAATTATATAAATTAAATTAAACAAACATGGAATTGAAAATATTTTTTTCTTTTTACTTTAGTTCAACCTGGAAACTAACTATGACTGTCAATAACGAGTAAAAGTGTCAATAAGAGTCATGCATTTAAAATCATGCTGTTTTGATTCTCTTACGCATTTAAGTTAGTAAAGCTAGGTTTGAAACTTCCACGATGAGTTTGAGAAATACCTCAGCAATTCCCTCCATCGGTTTTTGGTTGTCCACTTGCAGGATCCCACTTTTAGCAGTTCGAGATACTCTCAACTCATGCCAGGAGTCCAGATTGATCTGCTCTTCACTCCTGCACCACAAATCACACACTTAGTCAGAAATCAGTAGCAGCAGGTGACAGAGGAGGTGATCAGTGTGTTACCTTATAACAGCTTCTCCAGAGCCACAGTCAAATCTGAACTCTAAGTATCTGTCCACCAAGTTTATAGCAAGGAAGTCTCTGCTGCCTGCATCATCACTGTACAGCAGCACCCCGCTGGGCACTGATGGCCAGAATGTCACCTCAAACTCCATGAAAGAGAGGTAACTCTGGGAGGACTGAGGCCACCAGATGACAGCGTACGAAAACACAGTTTCATTGAAGAGGGGAGAGGACAGAGAGAAACCTGAAGGATTGAACAAAGAACTTGAGAAAAGAAGAAGATTAGCGATAAACATAAGTAAGCATTAGCATATGTGAAAAGTGAATGGCAGGAAGAATTTAGGTGAGAAAAGCAAAAATGTGAAAAATTGAGTTGTGGCAAAGCTCCTCTAACATGCAATCAATCGCTTTACAATCACGCTAGAAGTAATAATCTTCTAGCGAATTGAAGAGAGGCAATTCTCTTCAATTGCCTCTAAAATGTAGAGTAATCACCACAAAAATAAAAGTGGTTAAAAGTTATCAGCGTAAATAAAACCTGCATATTCTTTATGGAAAAGGCAATGTTGTTAACTCACTCTCTTCACAAAAAGCTCCCTTGAAGCCGAGAGGACAGAGGCAAATGTAGTCGTCAGCACGGTTTGCAAAGCAGACTCCACCGTTGGCACAGCTAACCATGTCACACACTCTGTCGCTGCACTCACCTTGCAAATAAGGACAAAAAGTTCATCTGCACATTTAACTTGGAAAAAAAAATTCTATTTCAATGTGTTCGATACTGAAAATACAAGGATACATTTTTAACTTATATTTTCTGATCTGTATATTGTTATATTTTACGTTTCATTTTAATAGAGGCTACTACATACATAAAAACTTGAAAAAAAAAACATAACTAAGTAATAAAATCTATGTATTTCAGTGTACAATTTTATTCTCAGCTTTGAGCTGTACAACAATATTTGTTCCCATCTTGAAGCAAAAATTAACTTTTTTTTGCTCAAAGGAACCTTGTTAATATATAATACAGGGTTTTTAGTGATGATGCCATTCATATTTAAACAAAACCTTTGTTTTAGTATTTTTCTATATGAAGTCACTGTTTAATTATTAGATTTCTGCTCAGCTTCTGGAAAAAAGTATATAAATCATGTTTTATATGAAGCATACAGAGAAAACACATGAAAGCCATCCATCCCTCACCTATATCAGCTCCGCTGAGAGCTTTGCCCAGTGGCCATGGCCTAATGTCGGTAGCCTTGTTGTTGATGGTCAGGCTCTGAATGCAGCCCACAAAGCCACGATTTGTGCCTGTCGCCCTGACCAGCCAGTAAGCACTAGGAGATCCACCCACATACAGCGGCGAGCGAAAAGTAATCTTAGTGTATTGACCCTAAAGGAACAAGATTGAAAAGAGCAAAGTGTGCCTTGTCCTCTGTAACAGTAAAGACACATTAATTTTGAAAGCAAATCATCTAATATTTTTCTAGCAATAAATGACTAATATGTTGCTTTTACATTTGATGGCAAAAATATGCTTCATTGGTGTGTTTCTGCCAGTAAGACTCTGATGTACATCACCTCACAAAAGTACAATATTTATAGCTTTTGAACCTTTTCTGACCAAGTATATTCAGATAAATATTGGTATTTTAGATGAAAAACAAACACCAAGTTTTGCAATTATCAAGTGCATGGAAAGGAGGGCATGATTTTAAATATTTACAAATTAAAATCTAACAGCTCTGGCATGCATGCGTATTTAATTAATAAAAGAGTGTGCAACAATTTGCTTTCAGCAGGAAAAAGACCTAACATATATGGCCAGAGTTCAAATGGAATGATTGAGATCAAACATATCTACATGTTAGAATGGCCCAGTCAAAGTCCAGACATAAATGTAACTGAAACATCATTAGCACTATTTCTCTGCATCAAGAAGGTCCTCGTCAAATCCTTTCTGCAAGGAGTTTGCAGGTTCTCCTCTATGTTCCTCTGTTCCTCTCACATTCAAAGACCCAAGTGGTAAGTTAAACTGTCTCTATATTTCCCTGGGTTTTGTTAGTGCATGGTTATCTGTCCACCGGGTCTTTTTATTGCTCTGTCATAGACTGGTAATAGAAACCAGAACCCAATGACCAAGCATGCATGGCCGGTGTAATTTATTTTACATTTACTTATATAGATTGTGTCATTAAGATCCAAGATTTCATCCATAAAAGAAAACTGTTTTGAGATAAAATGTGGAGAGAAAACAAATACATATCTTATTTTAAATGTGTTTTTGTAAAATCTGTAAACGCTACTTCACAATTATTTATGTTGGTCCATCACATAAAATATCAATAATATATGTTGAGGTTATTTGTACTTGAAAAATTGCCAAACAGTATGAATGCTTTCGCAAGATACTGCAATATCGTTTCTGATGTGTAACATTTAAGTGCTTTGGTTACCTGTGAACGTCCAGATATGGGGTTGTCATTGTCCATACGGAGCCAACCGCTCATGCCATCTCTGAATATAGTGACGATGTGCCACTGGCCGAGAACAACAGGGCTCTCACTGATTATCTGGGCAGCTCCGGTGCCACAGTTGAACCTGAAGAGACAAATTATGCACATTATTTATTCTTCCTCCCATGAGTGATCAGAAAGATCAGAATGATGTAAAGTGTGACTCCTTACCTGTAGTGAAGTTTGCCTTGAACCAAAGCTAAAGACATAAAATCTCCACGGCCATGTTCATTCTCTCCACAGTAAAGCAACAAGCCGTCCTCAGAATCAGCCTGTAGAAGAGAAATAACATGTTTCAAACACATTTCTTGACTCAGAGAAAATAAAGTTATGAAAAAGCCAAATGTCTTACCTTAAACTCTAATGCGATTTGAAAGGTCTGGTATGAATTTTTCAGGGGTTCAAAGGTCATGTGAGAGTAGCCATAGAACCTGGGAAAGTTCACTGTCACAGCTGAAGAAGAACGATGAGGAAATTTGTAAAAATGGGTGGAAGATGAAAGAAAAACAACTCAAAATGACTATGCCATCTTTCCCTTTGATTATAATCATAGCAAGAGCTCACTACTGGTACTTTTACATTTTATTTTACATATTTAGGTATAAAATGAAGACATATAGAGTTAAACTTAGATATTTGAACACACTGTGAGTTGACTTTGTTGTCTTTAAGCCACTTTGTAATCAATTTGATGACATAATTAAGTCCATTGCCGGTTTGGAAGATCCTCTTATGCTTTAAATTTCTGTCTTATGCCTTGAAATGTTGCTTCAATATTTCTATGTGTTCTTTCTCCATGATGTCATTTATTTTTTGAAGTGCACCAGTCACTTCTACTGCAAAAGACTCCTGCGCATGATGCCACCACCTCCGTTAAGAAATCCAAATAATTTTGTTCTTCCTACTAACTTAAAACAGAAAAGGGTGAGTTCTTTTTGTTGTCCGATAGTGAGATAAAAGGTTATGTCTTTTGCTACAGTGTACATAAATGCCTGGGTTCAATATCCCTTAAACCAATAGTTAAGTAAACATTTATTTCTCATATAAATAGTACAAATGTAGCAAAGCAGGTATTGCATCTTTCAGTTTCTTACCCTCAGAACAAGAGTCTCCTCCATGCCCCAGGTTACAGTGGCAGCGTGAACCTCCGCTCTCGTAATCAGTGAGGCAGAAACTGTCAGGCGGACACACAGTATCACCACAAGTCATGTCGTAGACGCGAGGTATCTCACCCTGCCAGGGCGAGATGGTACGGATGGAAGTGGTGGTGGCCAAAGGAGGGCTGATGTCAATTCAAAAATGAGAAAGAAGACAAACCATGGTTACTCTGTACTAAAGCTTTATTTCCAATTTTTAGGGCATTTCTCCAGTAGCAGCCTAAGTTGTAAAAATGTTTCCCTGTTGTTTCAAATGCAGGCTTCAGGTAATGCACTTTATATGAACCCATTTACCTGGTAGTGGTGGGTGGAGCAGTAGCTGTTGTGTCGGTAGTACTGCTACGCTCTGAAGGGACTGTAAAAACCAGATCTGTGAAGTCTGAGAATATGGATGAGGGGGTCACATCAACTGGTTGATCGGTGACATTTGGAGGAACTTTGCTGTTCATGTGGTAAACAACATTTCGTCCAGATGGAGGACCAGGATGTGAACGGAGTTGGGACTTTCCGTTGTTCTCACCGATACCTGGGAATGGCTTCAACTGGGGAACAAACAGGTTAAAAACATAACAAGACATCAAACTTCGCAGGTTTAGTCAGATGTCTTTCTAATACTTTTCAGTATTTTCAAATGAACTGTGCTTTCTTGGGACTTATTTTGAATTTTAAAAAAATAATAAAAAAAATTAATTGGATTTGAATTACTAATACCTAACACCTACCTCTTCAATAAAGACATCATAATCTGAATCATCAATGTCAAATCCATCTTCATCTTTATATCTGGAATCAGTGTTATAGCGTCCCACATCCCCACTGCTCATGTCTACTGAACCTGTCACAAAAATGAGGCATAGAAAATAATGACAAGTGTATTATATTTCAAATGCAAACAATAGAAACATAAACCAAAAGAGAGAAACCAAAAAGCATGTACATTTACTTTTCTTAAGGCAATTACCACAACCGTGTTAAAGTTTTCCTTCCGACACTCAGCTCTTCAAAAGAAACGAATTAGAATATCCCACTGCCTCCATACTGCTCAAATTCCTCATTTATCTTAATTATTAGTGTTTTATGAATTTATTCTGAGTGGTAAACAGTTTTCAGTGCGTACAGTAATTAAGTGTAGTGTATAGTTTAATGGGAAAGTATTTTATTCATTAAATACAAAGGTTGATTTAGACACAAATCAGCCTTTAAAGAGGAATGGATGTGGAGATTGAGTTGCTAATTGGTCAAATTACATTAAAACATGAAAAAGCAAGTGAGATATACAATTGTGCAGCGGTTAAGCTATTGTATAACCCTGTTTACACTGTTGCACTGTTTTTCTGGCTAAAACAGACAACTTCACATAAAGAGCACCAGGAAAAGTCAGTCACTCAGTCCCACCCCTGCTGCGCCCTCCAGCCGTGGCCCACTGTGCGTGTGTTCGCATTTCTATTAACGTGAACGACAGTGTAGGGGTCTAGCATCACACACGTAATCCTGTCTGATGAGACAGGGACATAACCCGCTTTCATCCCCTGCTGAGAAACAATGCCTCTGTATTGCTTAGTCAGTGTGTTTCTCTTTGCCGCTCTAATTGGCTCATTTTGCCCCCTTTTATGTAGCTTTCATCTTTATTGCATCCTTTTAAGCACTCAATTTTGTCATGAGTTTTTGACAACAGTTAACTCAACTTAGCTGCCTACCATTTGCAGAGCAGTTAGTTAGAAAAGCCAATTAAATGTGTTGCCTTCTGCAGCCACAAAATAGTAAGTACACTTTACCACATCACACCAAACATGTGATCAACAACTGGATGTTACTACTGACAGAAAAGACGAAGAAGATGACAGGAAGTGACAGGAGGATGCTGGCGCAAAATGTTTTTTGATGACTTCCCACGTGGACAAACTTATTCCACGTGTGATTTTAATTGCGTTTGTTATTTAAAGAAAACACCGCAATTGTGAAATTGTGTTTTATCGACATTAGTGGAATATCAACAAAGTTTTGTAACATAAATGCAGACATATCACAGACATATTAAGCAAGTCTGCTGCTATTACTGGGTTTTTTCTCCAGAACTGGAAACAAATTCAGACACATCTCACCTGGACAAATTAGAAAAATTGTTGCTCAGAGATCCTGTAACATTACAATACATTTTAATATAATGACTCATAAGCAGATTCATTTAATCAGAGATTAGAGAAAAGAAAACTTGAATACCTAATAATTCATGTAGAATGTCTGTGTAGTAAAGAATGTGTCTTTAGGGTCATTTCCTTTGTGTTGTTTTAGCAAAAATTGGTCACCAAGAATAAGTTTTAAACAGAGTTCATACTTTAAATGAACTCCAGGTAAGAAAATTGGGTAACACTTTATTTGACGGGTTGTGAATAAGACTGTCATGACACCATCATAAACATGACATAACACCTGTCATGAACATTAAACTTTAGCTTTAATAACAAAGCTACACAATTTTTAAAGTTTAGTCAGTAATACTTTTATAACAAACTTATGTCAGATCATGATTTCTTGGTTAATGTCAAGTTGTCATAACAAAGACATTTTGAATAATGTCAACTTTGTGCTAAAAGTGTCAGGATTTACAGAATGACACTTTATGACAACAGTCATAAATATTCATAAAGACTTACTCATGTTCATAACAGGTGTTATGTCATGTTTATGATGGTGTCATGACAGTCTTATTCACAACCCGTCAAATAAAGTGTTACTGAAAACTGAGAAGCTTCAAAATGTTGTTAAAACATACTGATGTAGAAGCTGGTAGAGAATGCAGCATTTCAGCTACTAAAGCGACTGTGAGATCGACACCTGGACTCACCGAGAGTTCGTACGGGGTTGTTGATGTGGCTGGGTGGGCTTACACCGTGTATGTTGACGGCTCTTACAACAAACTGGTACTCGGTTTCTGGTAGCAGTCCTTTTAAAACCATGGAGCTGGTCTCAATGGGCTCCCGTATATAAGTCCACTCTGTGTCCATTTCTGGCCTAGCACAGAAATAAAGAACATTACATAGAAATAAGAGAGAGCACAAGAAAAAACATATAGCACTGAATTTACTTTACTTTTCCATTCATTTGTGCATTTGATTTTTCAACATTCAACACATTTTATATTATATTTTAATTTTTTATTCTGTGGACTGTAATGCTCTATATTTGATTTGCAGTTTTTCTCATTTTCATTCTGCCACAACTGATTTTGCCCAGTTTGGGACAATAAAATTGTTTTCTATTCTATTGTCTTCTTATTTATAAAAATAAGTGTATGTTGACGGCTCTTACAACATTCAACATTCAATCAAGATTTGATTCAAAAGAAAATAAATAAAGAAATCATTATTTTTTTGTTTTTATTTGTTATCTGACTAAAAAAAAGGATTAAGAAAAAAAGTATTTAATATAATTCACTTTTATTTCATTACTAAAATTAAATTGACTTCAGTGCTGGCATAGTTTCTTTTCAATTCATCATGATAACAAAAATTGTAGGAAATTACCCGCATGAATAAATAAATGGCTTTTTATTGTTTCTTCATCTTCAGCGGTAGCAAAACACTCAAGGCGTCTCTTGAGCTGGAAGATGTAGAGAAGGATTTGCATCTGAGATGGCCCTTCTGAGTGAATACCAGCAAACCCAGACAGAGACACACATTCATGTCTGACTGTCACAGTGAAAGACTGTCTCTTTTTCTCTCTTTGTTTCTTTGCAGTCACACAATCAAAAGCCATAAGCTCTCCATTACAAATATCAGCACTGTAGTTTTACAGCACTTTTAACACCTTCACAGCCCTTTTTCACCTGTGATATTTGACCAAAAACACATTGTTTAAGTATATAAAAAAAAACACATAGTTCACCTACGGGTTGGGCTATCATCAAAGAGACCCGAGTTACTCATTTGTGACCTCAGCGTCTCTGCAGACAGTCTAGACATAGGAGCCTCTTTGTAGTGTGTGTGTTTGCGTGCGCGTCTGTGTGTGCTAACAGAAAGAAAAAGAAATTCATTCTTTCTCATGTCCCCACTGACTCTTGTGTCAAAACACAAGTGGTTACACTGAACAGACCAGTAGAGATGCATACAAAAGAGAGCTGTATATTCAGAGTTATGCGTTTGAAGAACATGTCAGATTTCCAGCCATTAATACACACTTATAACTAATTTTAAAAAATTGCTTCCAATGTTTACAAGAATGCACCATTAAATGTATTTGACATTTTAAGGGACCAGCCACTTCATTTTGCTTACTCTTTACCCTTTCTCAGTTATGCTTTGGATTTAAGTTTGAACAAATCAATTTTAAAGATGTGAAAATTTAATGCCACTTTCACCAGATGTATCTGCACAATAAAGATAACTGAAGTTAGATTTTAAAGGACATCCAGAAAGTATTTACAGTGCTTCACTTTTTCCACATTTTGTTATGTTTATTCCAAATTGTTTTAATCAATGTCTTCAAAATTCTACAAATACCAATTGATGACAATGTGGGGAACAGGTTTTGAGTGTTTTGTAAATTTACAGAAAATAGAAAAACAAGAAATCAGATTTACACATCTATTGACAGTCCTAGTGAAATTCAACCCCAAATGACCTTTATTTGCTAATAGTCTAAATAGGTTATTTAGGATGTTATCTTTATGTTTCTATACAAATTTTGACATTTTTGTCCAATTCTTTCGTCATTATTTTGCCTAAACCGTCTCACTCCTGGTCTTTGGTCAAATGGTTCTTAGGTAGTTAAATATTGGTTGCAGTGGTACGGCTTGGTACAACTTCATCACTTCAGATATAAAAACACAGCGCCTCCTCCAGGTTAGATGACCGGCCAGCTCTAGGAAGAGTCCTGCTGGTTCCTAATGTCTTCCATTCACAATTGATGAAGGTCACTGAGCTCAGTGGGACCTTCACAGCAGCAGAAATGTTTTTGGATCCTTTCTCAGATTTGTGCCTCAAGACAATCCTGTCTCTGAGGCTTATGGACAATTCCTCTGATTCCATGCTTGGTGTTTGACCTCTGACCTGATGTAAACAGTGGAACCTTAATTTGACAGGTGCGTGCCTTTCCAAATCAAGTCCAATCCACTTTATTTCCTACAGGTGAACTAAGTTAAAGCTGTAGAAACATCTCTAAGATGATCAGTGGAACCTGCTCAGTTTTTAACCTTTTGTCAAAAGCTGGTAATACTGACATAAGTGTGATTTCTTGGTTTTCTATTTTTAATAAATTTGAAGAACACTTTTTTTCCCCCACATCATTATAATGGGATATTTGTGTGTAGAATTTTGAGGAAAGATATTAATTTAATACAATTTGGAATGAGACTTTAACTTAAAGTGGGAAAAAATTGAAGTACTATGAATAGTTTCCAGTTGCCCCGTAACAAAGGTAATTTTGTAAAATGCACTTATTCACATCTTGTCCAAGACTTGGATTAAAAGAATCTTACAGTGGATAAAGGGCTAAGACGTGATTAGCAGTCTTAGCATTACTAGACTCATAAAGCAGAGGGCATTGCAAGCCTCATTCACCAACAATAAGACTAATAAAACTTACAACATGAACAACTGAAACACTCGCTGTCTAACAAAGACTTGCTGGCTGTTTGAGCCAAAAAAAGGAGGCTTTTGAACATCCATCGACGTGGTGAGTCATTGCTCCGATAGATCTCACTCCACCACAACAGATTATTTACAATGCAGTGGGCTGAAGGACAGTCTGCACCCTCACAGCCTTATTGTGTGTGCATTGGGAGCTAGGGGGAAACAAACATTTGTGAGGTTTATGAGATGAAGAAGGAACTCATGGTGATAACATGAACGCTGACAGAAGAAGAGAATCAAATGATAAGCAATAGTTTTTTTGCCACATTAACTGGGTATAGAGGAGCTAATGATAGAAGTGTTATCATTAGCTTAAATACATGCTTAGTGTAATCACTTGAACTTTGCATTCAGCGATGTTATCATAGGGAATAGCTGATTGGAGAAGGCACACCATCTCGTGAGAATTGTTCTCTAATATTAAAACTGTCTTTATCCATTTTCGGTGTTTTTCCTTGACAGAAACCAACTAGAGAGCTCTTCTCCCTCAAAGAAAGTCAGGATTCTTGAAGCTAATTTAAATTCCATTCTAGCTAAACATTTCCACACAGGTTGGAGTAGTATTTAAATCATAAACACTATATAAACTGTGATTAATGCGGCATCGTTCTGTTTTCAATGATTTTTTTGTATTCTGGAGACTGTGTTCCTGGATTGATGTAACACCCTGCATGATGAAGAGCAACTCTTTTTTTTATTAAGGTATAGACTAAGACAATTATTGGAATATACAATTAGAAACTTCTTGAGCAGCATCTTGATGCAAAATAGGGTTTGAATATAAACCTGCCAGTCATGTCGCATTTTGAAACTTTTTACAAATCCTTGTGCAAGATAGCAAAATGTAATAAATTCAATAAACGTAATGTAAGGTTCAAGGAGCAGGTTTTTACAAGGCAGCTCTTTGAACAGTCCATTTTTATCCAGAGACAGGACTGCTCATAAAATGAGAAAATGAAGATATTATTTTCCCTACATTTCTGCAAAATCCATGTCCAGAAAAGGTGTTCACATAGTAATGTTTTTATTTCTATTCTGTTAAGGCTTTCTCTGTATTTCATCCATACACAGAGCAAAGTGTTCATACTGAGAAAGATGACTTCTCCTTGTCTGTGTGCAAAGATGTCTTTAATGTGTCTGAAATTTTTATCAACTGCATTTTTGCAAATGCTGAATGAGTCATGACTGACCTAATGTAAGCCACCAGAAAGTGAAGAACAGGGGAGCTTCCTTGACTCTCTCCTTCCTGCCAAGATAAAGCCAACTCTGTGTCCGATACAGCCATGACGATTGGCTGAGTAGGAGGTGATGGAGGCATGCACATCTCTATAGGCAGAAAACCAAATTAAATTTAGTTTAATCATGATTTAGGCTACTCCGCTGGAAACTATTAAATTACCGATTTCTTCCACTCAGATATTCTTACCATGTGAAGCAGTACTGATGTCTCTGGGCATGCTGGGTCGACCCTCCCCGGCCCAACCGTATGCTCCAACACTGACTCTGTACTTAGAGTTCATCTTCAGGTTGCCAATGTTTACATCCTACAGAGCACATTCACAAAAAATATCGGATACATTATTGAAAGACAGTGAAAGTGGGTTAAAGGAGTTGTAAGACAAAAAAGTTGGGGGAGAGGAACGAATGGGCTCTATTTTACTTACAAAGCTGGCTTGTCCATCAAACTGTCCCTGTTAGAAAACACAGATTTATTCAATGATATTAGAATGTACTGTAACATTAAGAAGATTAAAATATGACACAAGAATAAAGATATACTGCTCAGTGGCTTTTAAAGGTTTGACCAAACAGACAATAATATTAATAGTCAGACTAATCAAATGTTGATAATTAACTATCAGATTTAACTTATCACCATATAAAGATAGTAAATATAATGTGATTTTTAATTTTTGTAATAGGTTATGCCTATTGCTTAGGTGTGTATGTGACTATGCTTGAACCTAAACCAACCACTTCCAGGTTTGGATGTTTGCTTTGAGTTGTTGTTCTGCTAAAAGACGAACCTCTGCCCCAGTCTCAAGTTTTTTTCTACTCTAAAAGGTTTTCTTTCAGCATTATATATTTAGAACCACTGCCTTGTATTTAACACCAGACCAACAGTATTTCATTACAGAGATGGTGTGTATAGCAGAAAGGGTGTCTTCCGGTCTTTATATTCGTGAAGGCAAGACTTTTGAAGAGCAAACCTGAAAGTTTTCCTCTCATCTGATTTTACCTCCTGAATCGCCGACATCTGGAGATTATAATGAACTAATTAAATCCTTCTATGTTTTAATTCCCTTCCTTGCCATTTTCATCAGTTTAAGACACCAGCTATATTTTTCTTTCCCTTCGCAGAATACTCTGAAGTTTGTAGCTGTAACTTCACAAAATATGAAAACGTTTAAGAGATACAACCCACTTCTGCGTGTCCTTTTCGACTATCCAAAACTGCTGTGTTTATGCTTATTGCAATTAAGAAAACATTTATTTATTCCAATGCAAAACCAGGGGGAAAAGAGTTGTGTCAGGAACGGTGCTGTGTAGGTGGTGAGGCAGACGCAGATAACCCAGGTGAGATGAATAACGGTTGTTTTAATAATAAATAAACGTCAAAAACACAGGCAGCACGACTGAGCGGAAGCCAGGGCTCAACGCCGGTAGCAACTGGTTTTTCCAATGGACACACGAAGGACTCAGAACACATTAGACGAGGACCACACAGAGACACAGGTGACACTAAATACACACGGGGTAATTAGGGAACGAGAAACACCTGGGAGTAATCGAGGGGAGAACAGGACAACACAGAGACACAGAAAACTCGAAATAAACACACAGAAAAACACGGAACATGACAAGCTGAACAGGACTCCAGCTTTTTTAATGCCAGATAACAAATGTGTATACTCACAGTGGTTAGCATGTCCAAACTTAGCGGAACCTCCATGATGGATGTCGAACTAATTGGGCGGCCATTCTTCATCTCTGTGTAAAAGACCTGAGTAGTACACGTACAGATATAAATTACTATTATTTTGTTTTAGCAATATTAGGACAGAACAGCAACAATTTATTTATGGCTATTTATGGCTGTAATAAAAAGAAACAGGACTTTTATTGAACTTACAAAGCAACACATTTGCTTCTCTGTAAGTTCTTGGGAAGCCAGTGTCCTGACTAATCCTCTTAGTGCAGACATATGGCCAAAGACGGAGCCCCCACAGTTACACTTATCCACAATTTCTTAATGGTTGATTCAAGGAAGGAAGAAAGAAACTTCTGGTGTGTTATGTAAGGCTCAAACACATGGCCAGCGTTGAAAGAGTGCATCATAGAAAAGAAACCATGCAACGAACATTGGATGTGCACTTTACATTCTCTTTCTAACTATAGTACAAAATATGCACCATGTAAGTTTAAAAAAAAGATAATCCCACTTATCCATTTATGTTTATGTAGTATGTATTTTATTTGACCTCACCTTCCAGAGCAATATTGCACCTAAAAAATAACAATATACATTTGGCAACGAAAGGGTTCCATTCAAACTCATGGAAGATAAAAATAACTTGTCCTTTTTCCTCATGGCCATCTTCCTGGACACATGGTTTTATGGGCACTTTAGAGTGAAGAGAAGAGTGTCTCAGCCAGGCAGGAAGAAATGAACAGGCACTCAAGAAAAAAACGGTGGAAATTTGATTTATTTTCCATCTCGAAAACCTTTGTGAGATTTCAAAAGGTGTTTCTGCCGTTTTTGTGTGTTTTTTTGATGATGCTCTACTTAGTAGAAGGACTTTCAAAATGAGACCACCAAAGGATGGCCGATAGATAAAAACAATCAGAAATAATTTCTAAATGATCACTGCACACATTAAGTATTTAAAATGTGGACAATTGACAAAGTGTTGCATTAAACGTTTATGTAGAATCTGTTTGCACTTACCTTGTATCCAGTGATTGTGCTGACATGTCTGCGGGGCATTTTCCATCGCACACTGAAGGCGCTACAATTGAGAGTCTCCAGCTGGATGTCTAATGGAGGACTCAGACGATCTGGTTTGTACAAACATAAACATGGACATAATCAGTGAGGAAAACAACAAGATACAGCTGGGAAGAGTACGTGGATTACTAGGACAAGGCTTTCAAGAGCTGTTGAGGACACATTCTGACTGACCAAGACTTATTTTTATTTATTTATTTCAAATGGATTTCTAATGGAATTATTTCTATAAATGAAAGCTAAACTGCTTGAAACACAAGCTTAACAATATTCTCCTCTTTATACATTGACAAAGGTGACTCTAAAATGTCTATCAAAGGGGAAAAAATAGAATCACATGAAAACCATAACCTTTAATGATTGTAAGCTAAGACACAATTATTTTTGACATTTTGCCTTTGTAAAACCTAAAGAAATCTTTTCTTTTTTAGAGTTAGATTCTCTGCCTGAAAAATGCTTTTGACTTTTTACAAATTGGGAATAATAATCAGTTATAAAGATGGAGAATGAGTTTCATGCAGCTGAGGTAAAAGAGGATAGACATATAAAAGTTTATGTTTAAGGTTTTAACTCACTTTTACATCAGAGCACAGGAATAAAGGTCTTGAAACAGATGATGGTGTTGCATTATCATCTAATAAAACTAAAAGAATCAGGTCCAGGTTGCTTTGATTCTTGCAAAAGAGCCTTTGCAAGAATCAAAGGCTGCTTGGTAAGAGAATAACATTATAACATGATGTAACTGAAAAAAGTCTATTTTACATATTACTGTCCCTTTAACTGAAGTTAAATTAAATTTGATTTGTCCATGATACATTTTATTCCTGAGAAACAAAGAAAAAAATAAATCTCCCTCTTTTTTGTAAGTGAGATGATTTAATTGATAGAAAATAATTAATGATTTAGATTGATTTTTGACAGATTATTTGGGTGATTATCAGTGGGAGACTGGTCTTAGAAAATCACAGTTGTTTGCTGCTTTTATTCCTTCACGTTTTTTTCTGGTAGCCTTATCTGCAGCTCTTGAGTAAACTTAAGATCCTTTAAAAAAAATCACTTAGCTCAAGAGACTGGCTGGGAAAATGCATATTGGTTTTAATAAGCAATCATTCAAGCTTGTTGGAAAATTAAGCACATAATTAACATTTGAAGAACATGTGGGAACACTGAATTTTACATAATTAGCTGGACAACATGGTCATGCTTGTTGCTTTATCTTTGGAAGGTTGGAGGGATGACCTGAAGAATTGGACTCTAACCAGGCACTAGTGGCCTTTCTTTTTCAGTATGCAGACAGGAAACAGGCAGCGAGAGAAGGGGGGAAGACATGTAGCAAATATCCTGAGGTCAGGAATCAAACCCCGGACAGCTGCGTCGAGCGCTAATAGCCTCCGCTCTACCCCTACACCATATGACACCCCCGTACCGACATATTTATTTCCCTTGCTAACTCCTCAGTTACAAACAAGAGCAGAGGTAAAAACATAATATAATACAGTATTGATTTGGTGCTTTTTATGCTTTTAAATTGCTGAGAACTCAAGAGTTGTGTAGCTGAATATTTTTAAATTGGTCATTTTCTGTTGCAGACTGCAAATGCTGTTAGAATGGAAAGACTTGGATGTCATGCACTAATGCATTATCAGCAATCATAAATGGACGTCACCTGCACCATGTTAGTCATTATTCTAAAACCTAAAGTCAAAACAGTGTTTGCTTGATTTCTCATCTGTTTATAATCATTGGAAAATAACCAACCAATTGAAGAAACACTGACCAGCTGAAACTACAGGTTAAGCATCATCTATTTAAATGTGTACAAGTAGTAATAGCCTGACACATCTAAATATGTTCATAGACGTAACTTAAAACATCTACTAACATGTCTTAGATGTTAGTGCAAATGAGTACTTTATTTAGGACATGCAACCCCAAAGACCTGATTATCTCTGTGGACCAGCCTAAACCTTTTTACCAGCCAAAAAGAAGCAATTATTAGATCTAAGGGACTCAAAGGGCACATATGAATGCAAGAGGGCAGACAAATACCTCAGAGCGAGTAATTTCAGTGCCTTATAGGTCAATGATAAAACTTTAAAGGTAATTATAAAGTGAAGAGTAAACCAGTGAAGAGAAGCAAGAACAGCATGTTTATGTTCCAGTGTCAGGTCAAAGGACAAGCTGCAGTCATGCAAGGCAGACCTAACTAACACCAACGTACAGAAGAGTTAATATATCTGTTGGGATGTAATAAAAGCATGGATGACCCATTCAAAGCTCTTAAAAGATAAAAATGATTTCACTATAGATAAAAGCAATAGTTTAATGTGAATCACAAATCATCTCCAGATTTTAGCATGCCACTCATTTAACAAGGATTGGTACTTCCATCAGGTGAACTTTGTATATTTCTGTCTCCCCAAACACAGACAGAAGAAAAGTCAAATCGGTCAAGATTTCACAAGATGCACAGATATTGATTTTGCTTTTTAATCAGCACCTGCTACATCTAATAATACTCTGCGAGGCTTGAGACATGCCCTCTTGTCTTATCAAGAAGATAATCTCAGAATCACCGCTGGTCTGTGTTTGCCAAGTGCCCTTCTAAATCCTTTGAGGCCACTGTCCACTTCAAACATGATAGAGACAGTTGAATGAATATTTTCCTGGTCTCTCATCCTGTCAACCTGATCGGTGGCTTTATTGTCAGTGTTTTTTCCCCCGATTAAATATTGCCTATTTGAATTGAATTGAGGGTTTTCAGACTCAAATTAACCAGAAGTAATTAAAAATTATTTTTAATAAAAATTCCATTTTAATTCTCATACTAAAATTTTTTTATTTATTTAAATTCAAATTGCAAATGTAAGAAAATTCATTTAGGTGTCATGATTGATCCCCAAATTTATGAACAAGTGATAAATATTTTGAATATTTTACAATTTAATCAGATTTCTTTTTATGTTTCTTTTTTAATATCATGTCTAAGAAACAGGGTAAATCAGAAAATCAGTTGCCATTGTTAAATAAATTATAGGTCACATGTCTAAATTCTACCTTTGTCCCAAACACAGCAGAATAAACCCCAGAAAGAAAAAAAAACTTAAGCTCATCCAGAATGAGCTAGAGAGTGAGAGAGGAATGTTTTGGTTTTCCTTTATTTTCAGAAGCATGGATGGATGGATGGATGGATGGATGGATGGACGGACGGACGGACGGACGGACGGACGGACGGACGGACGGACGGACGGACGGACGGATGGATTACTTATTCACATTCATAAATTCTGATGTCAGCAATAACTAAACTTTCTAAATGTCTTGTTCCTGTCTGATTAGATTCTGTATCACATATCATTTTTATTTTTTGATAAAAATGAATTCATAAACAGGAATTTTATTTGGTATGAGGATGTAACCAAAAAGTAGGTTATGTTGGAAATGAAAAATTTTGATTCTCTGTCAATTATTAATCTGGCAACCTCAACATTCAACACAGCTTTTATGTGTTCAACAGTAATCTTATACTGTTGAATCTTATACTGTAAATAATTTGCTTCCATATCCCCACCTTAAGATTTACGTTGAAAAGATTTACTTCCCAGATTTTTGTCCCCCAAAAGAAAACGATCAGTGAGCTGCATGCAGCTGTCTTCCTTTAAAGAACAAAGTGGGACGAGTTTGAAGGTATGAAAACAAAACGCTGTGTTTTAAACAATAGTAGCTGGTTTGTCTTTATTCAATTTTAATTGTGTTTCACCAAACAAAAGTTCAAGTGCGAGAAGTGGTTGTGGAGGGTTCATTAAAATGCATGGTTCTCTTATCAACTTCGTAATGCTAGATATGCATAACAATAAGAGTAAAAAAAGCGAAGCTTCTGAATTATTCCATCAATAATTTAACTGTCTATTCAAACGGGGGAATGAAGCTGTCAAGGAATTAAAAAGAAAGACCACCTCAGGGGGGGAGCTTCATTCAATTTTAACCTGAAACCACCAGCTTTTTTGTCAAAGCCTGATGTGATGCATGTGGACACTGAGCCCTGCTGACATTCTAGCCTCCATGAAAACAAGCTCTGAGAGACATCAAGACAGAAAAAAACAACAAGTACAAATGTCACTGGCAGTCATAAATGCAGAGCTACACCGGCCCTGTGCATGTTTGGCAGTCAAAGCTGTGACTCGGACACTGTGCAGACAGACAGACGTAAAAGTCAACCCACATTGGCCTGAGGGCTCTGAGAGTGAAAAAAAAGTCAGTGGTCAGGGGGAATGACAGTGAGGGAAAGAGGAAGTGATGGAAAGAGAAGTAAAGGAAGTGGGACAAAGAAACAAAGAAGAAACGGATACAAAGAGGGTGTGACTGAAGAGGAATCTAAGGATTTCAACTAAGATGTACTCAGTAGTGTAAAAAATGAACAGAAGAAAGCTTAGCATTAACCTTTAACTAAAACGTATCTACTTATCTTTAGATCTTTATCTTTCAAAGCATTTATACTATTTCTTGCAAAAATGTTTGTAAAATAGTAAAATAGAAGTTGAACTAAATACACTAAAAATCTAGCAGTGTAGAGATCAGACGACATGGTGTTGAGAAAAAAATTACTTAACTCAAGAGCTTGGCTGAAATAGAAAATACATTTATTTGTTATTTACGACACCGCATTGAAGGCTCAGCCTGCTTGGTGCTGATGATAGGAAGATCTGTCATTGTTTAGTACACAAGTCATCTTGCGACTACTTTTCTTTTAGCAGTAATGTCCAACTTTTAGCTGTTTGTTCAACAAGGGAATCTGAAAAAAAAAAAATTGTGAGAAGCTGCAGTGTAGCAAGGGATAGGGGGGCGACATTCATGCTTGTTCCTGCAGTGAAAACCACATGTGATGCTGCTCCAGGGAGTTCACTGAAACAGTTCTCAGTTTGTTTTGTGGATTTATTTCTGTTTGGAGTCTGATCTTCATCAAGTATAAGAGGTGATTGGGTTGTAGTTAGACTGAGGGCTTCTGATTGATTCCCTAATAATATTTCACCTCTTCACCCCTTTGATCTTTCTCATCTTAAAATTACAAGTATTGTTTTCCTGAATAATAAATACACAATACACAAAAATACACCTCTAAAGAACTGTCTTTGACAGACCAGGTAGTGCTCTCTGGATAAAAATATTTGTTCTGCAACATTTTTTGCATATTTTAACTAAGAATAGTTGCTGTTTTTGTTTTTACAGTTGATAAATAGTTTTTCTTTCTCTGAAATCCATTCTTGATTGCAAGCAAAAGAAACACATTTCTAAATATCTACTTCATTGTTTCTGTCATGTTTCCCAGCATTTTTGTGAATGGACTTTTATTCTTCAATTTTAAATTAAAAAGCTGAAACACAAAACCAGAAAATAAAAACAATGTTTGTCAGTCTGCATAGAAATGGTTGCATTTAAATTTCTTCTCAGTAAACTGGACTGAAAAAGAACATAAGTTAAAAAAAACACATTAAAATAACAATGGCATAGTTGTACTTAATTTTGCATGCAGTTTTGTTCTATGGAAGGAAAGGGGCTTTGTTTTGAATAGAGAATGTACCAAGTTGTGTTTTGCTGTCTTTGAATACACATAAAAAGATTTACAGATTAACGAACTGTCTTGATTTATATATTGTGTTTTTTTTTTCTAAACAGTGATCCTTCAGTTTTCTGTGATATCATGAATAAAAGGTGAAAACATTTAAAAATACAGTCAGTGGCACAAAGAAAAAGTGCATGCTCAGCTATCATCCTCACGTTGCCATGCATGTTACAAGTTTATTTCATTGTTATGCTCATTGGAATAATATTTCATGTTCCCAGTCCAACTAGTTTGTGGAAGCTGAACTCACCACTTCTCCGCGCATTTGATCTTCTGGCACCAAAGCAAACGCTGGCAGAGCAGATAGCAAAGAAAAGTAAACATAGTAGACGCTTCTCTTTACATGTAAGATCCATAATTTCACTTGGTCAAATCCACATTTTAGGACATATCCAAAAGCGCAACTTTATCAATAAGTAGATGCTGAGCTGGTGGGGAAGCTGCCTCAAATGAAAGCTCGTCTCTCTTCCAAATTTGGAGACAAACGCCCTCCAAAGACGCACGGGATCTGTCCGTGGGGGAAAGGGCAGCTACGCTTTGACACTGATAAGATTACAGTCAGCAAAAGATCAGTGGGGTGGGTCATGAACGGACGAGCAGCCTAGTGACCGAGCCCCGGAGATGCGCTCTGACAGACGATGGACGACAATCCCGCCGTTAATTCGTCCTCACAAACACCGATGAATGGTGGCCACGGTCATTTTTACGCATGATCGATGTCGTGCCACGCTCCGATTCGCCTCTTAGACAGCAGATGAGCCTCACAACCAAGTGCAAGGAACGTGGGGCCATTTAGAGCTAAGAGGATAATAAGCGTCTAATCCGCGCACTGGACACAGATGGAGAGCATGTCTTGGCGCAGAAGCAGGAGGAGACGCTCAAACAACAGACTCTGAATATTAATGCTGTGCGTGCGGGACAGCATTAATGTTGTAATCACTTGGCAGGAGTGAGATCTGAAAAGTTTGTGCTTCTGCGAAATTCTGTTATGAGAGAAAGAGCATTATTTGAATAAGATTCTATATGAATTAGCTACAGTTTTTTTAAAATGAGGTGGACCACCAGCTCAAATTTCACTTTTTGTCAGTTAGTTGAGCATAATATAACTTTGCATAATAATTGGCCAGAAGGAGCCGGATTATTTCACCTTTTGTTATTGACACAGTAGGCTACCATTCTAAAACCCCAGTCATCCAATCGATATTATGCATAATAGCCTTAATTAGAATAAAAATTATACAGTTTTGACAAACATTTTATGTCAAACATAATTATTGTATTTTAATAGATTAGAATGTTATGTGTGAATTTTGTTAATGTAATTACATCATTTTGATAATTTAAGTGCATTCAAACTATCTTTTTTTTTTTTGGAGTCTGTCATCAACGCAGGTGTCTCCAAGAGAATTTTAGAGCAGTTTGAGCTTCCATCTGCTGACCAGCTTCATTGACTGTGAAGTGGCAACTCGACTACAGACATCAAAAGCAGCAAGATTATGGCTTTATTGTTATTAGAATTGTAAAAGGTCAACCAGGTTTCTTTGTCTTTTTTGACATTTTTCTTTCTGCTGTGTAGTTTGAAGGTTTGAACAAGGCAGGCTGTAACACTTTCTAAAGGTTTAGGACATTCCTTATATGCTTGATAGGAGAAATTTGTTGTCATCCTTTATAAAAAAAAAATGACCAGCACAGTTAGAATGACAAACAATTAACAAAGCACACAGATGGTACGAAACATTTAAAGCAAAACTTAAATTGTGTTTGCAGAGACTCAGCCTTTTACCTGTGTGGCAAAACTGGTAATCAAACACAGCTGAAACAAATCAAAGTGTCCTGTTCGAGGTTAGTTCTTGACCAACTGGCAAGGTTGGTTTACCTGGATGAAGGAGAGGAAGACATATTAGCGAGGGTCAGGAGAGAAAATGAACATTTCTGAGGAATGTTCGGAGGAATGGAAATGCAGCTGGCTTACAAACTGAAAAGAAGTAGGATTGTAGAAGTGAGAAGATCCTGTTGGCTCAGGCTAGTAATCTGAAGGAGAATGCAGCTGTGCAAGAGTTTGTTGATAGCTGGTACTTTGGAGAGCTGGCAGACAGGAGGTGAAGGAGCTGTCTGATGCAGAGATTCTTTGACAACCTGGGTCTTGAGGATGCAGGAGGCCAATCAGAGTGGGTATCCTCCAGGACAAATTTGAAGAGACGTTCAAGACAGAAGCATAGAAGTTTACTTGAAAGTGATTTCTAGTCTACCAAACAGGATGATAGGCACCAACTGATCGCCAGGCAGCATCTTATGAACCCAGGCAAAGGATGAGAATATTGCGCTTACACCTGAGAGCAATCTGCCTCACAAAAGCCTTCCTGTCACTGGAAGCAGAGGTAAACAACGGTCCATCCAGCACACCCAGCAAACTCACGCCCCAAATCACGATACAGGGCAGACTTTTAAATTAGTATGCTGTTCACCTTGCCTTTTGTCAATGGAAATGTATACACAGCAATGAAGCCAGTTTTGTCCTCCCATTTTCAATTTTTAAAGGTTTTGTTGGCTCTAGTGGCCTTTATTTGACAGCTGTCAGACAGTAAAGTAGGTTGTGAGAGAAATTGAAAACATGCGGCAAATGAAATCTGACCGGGACTCGAACCTGTGACGACCGCATGGACGACTAAGACCTTCGTATATGGGCTGCATGTCTTACCCTTGCGCCGTGCTCCCATTTTCAATTTTATTCTCCTGTGCTCTCAGTTCAACTTTTTTTCTGAGTGAGGAATATTCCATCTTCACTGAAAATAAGAAATAAATCATGTGATCATCACATAACACATTAATTAAACAAAATCCTTTTATGTTAATCTCCATACAGGAAGTGTGTTCTGCAGTTTCACTAAATTTAGAGGACTAAGACAGACAAATGAAACACATCTGTAGAACATGATGCTTTTCGAAAGCTTTTGAAATTTTACTAATTACCATATATTGACTTGACCTCCAGATGTAGCAGACTGAAAATTACATTACAACAACAAATCACATGTAGAAACAAGAATCCTCACTGTAACACAAGATGCAACAGTGTGTTCGTATTTGGTGCACTTTGATGTGGCAAGTGCTCTTTATTTAATGAAGTAACTGTAGGTGGGTAGCCAGAAGCTGTACTCAAGCAAAAGCAAAATTACTTCAAAATATTATTACTCAACTAAAAGGAATAAGTATGGAGCTGTAAAAGTTCAGAGGTTATGTTGCAGTGACCTCTGAAAATGAAAAACAGCCCACTTGCACCCTCTTGATCTTTAAACTACTAAGTTAGATTTAAAACTCTGGAGAAAAACTCTTATTCTAGTTGTAAGAGTTTCACATGACATTTATGAAAAGTTTTGGTCTATTTTTAAACCGTCTTTCAGCATGGGAAAAAAATACAAGTTTGCCATCTTGTTTGACCTTTTCAGGAGAAATGTGATTTAAATTGAAGACATACATTTATAACAAAGAAAGAAAGTAGGAAACGTACTTAACATATGAAATTATTAAGTATTTGTTATTAGGTTTTGTGTTTCTTTTGTGAATCTGTGCTGAAAATCCCTGATATATTTAGACTGTCCTTTTTTCTGTTTAACAGGCTGCTCACATAAATTGTCATAAGAGCTTTTTGTTAGTTAAGACTTGTAACAAAATAAAGCCTCTTCTCCTGCCAATAATTCTTACAAAAGCTACTATAGTCCATTATTTCATTTCACATGTGACTATAATTCCTTTCATCTCCACATGTAGACCAAAGGCTCTTGTTTTTTATGAAGTTTGCAATTAAACTTAGTCATCTGCTCATTCAATAGAGCATAGCTGTATAAAGCTATGTAATACCTCGGTTTAGTGACGTCCTCCATTACTGGGTAGACATTAATATTCCAAAATAAGACTAAATAGGAATAGATCCACAAAGTAATTTTAGTATCACTACACGACAGCAAGAAAGCCGATGTTGATATAATTAAGCCTATAAAACATAAAGGTAATCTTGTCTTGGCAGTGTCTGTCTATATAACATATATTAACATATTACTAATTAATAAATATATAACATACTCCATATTTAGTGAGACCTTTAAGGAGATCTTGATTTAACCATGTTCTAATATGTTTGTGTTTTAAATAATATTACTCACTTTTGATTTGTTGTTTTCAATAATAATCAATGCAACTTGTGTTATTGCACTTTGTTTTATAGTTTGTTTTAATTTCTCATAATTTTCTTTGGTGCACAATAAATGGAAAAATTTATAAGACAGTCTCTTGACTTTTACCATTGGTGCACTAACATCTACATAAAACTGAGATAAGTAAACCACAGCTGACAGAAGACCTTCATGAAGTCAGTTTATTAAAAGGTAAATGATCAAGGTAAAAAAAATTCACCAACTTAGAAAGTGCACAACTCTTGAGTCCAGCAGTCGGACATATGGAAGCAGCTAAAAAGCACAATAAATGTGAAAAATGACTGGGTTTTCAGAACTGTTTTCAGATTGCACAAAATGCCTGTCTTCCTGATGTTTCCCCGGAGGACTGCTGCTGATTGAAGCGTTGACGTCATTCAATAAAATGTTGCCTTCACTCTGTTTTCAATAATGACTTTCATCTTTGGGGAAAACTGTCACATAATACAAACCATAAACAACCCTGTCAACATGTAGAATTACTTATAATATCATGATACTCTCAGGGGTTAATAATAATAATAATAAAAATAATAATAATACTCAAGATTTAAAAAAATTCTACTCTTAGAATCTAAGGTCTCCAAGTAATACAGACTGGCCATCGTATTCCATTTTACACATCAACTAGCTAAACAAGTATTCAACAAATAAACATGTTGCCAATCATCAGTCTCAGTCTTAAAACAAAAAACAATATGTTTTCCTTTTTAATTTTTTTAAGAAGATTCAGCTCATATCATGGAGATAATAGTTGTCAGTATGCCCTACGTCACAATACACATGCAGTAACATAATTAACTGAAAAAAGTTGCATTTAGCCTTACATAAAATCACATTTAGGGTAGATTTCAAATGACTGATCTTTAACATAGTTGTTTGAAGTGTCAAAAAACATAAATTTTCAGTGTCAACACTGTAGGTTCATGTCCCAAAGACCTCTGTGGTGTGACATGCATTAATTATGCTGGTAGTAAGTGTACCTGTAAGTGGAAATATGCCATTTGGGATCTCGGGAAACTGAGTGGCTGAAGAAATGATCCTTTGTCCCCACAAATGAAACTCAATGGTTCCCTCTCCTGGAGAAATAAAAACATATACAGTAAGAACAGACGTAGACATATTGAAAAACAAACACAGAGAAATGGATCTTCTGTGATACAGACATGAACAAAGTTACTTGCATTAAATACTTGCATTAAAGAATCAAACAAGTATTTTTAACATTACAGAATAATAAGGGCTTCTGTGGATGGAGGGATTTATTTGTAAGGATAACTATATTGTATAATAGGATGTTGTTTGCTGTGGTCACTGGTCACTATCACTCTCATCAATGAAAAAAGCAGAAATAAACCGAGTCCACTAATGGTGTCATATCGCTAACACTGTCACAGATTGCACAAATTTCAATGTCATATATTTGAAAATCAGACTTTATTTTCAGAAAATGCCCCACTTATTCCACAAAAGTATTTCCACACACTTACAGAAATTTTTCCTGAAAATTTACTGCTCTGCCAAATTTGTTTTGTTCTCTTATAGTTCTTTTGTACTGTTTCAGGGATTCAACTCGACTCTTACAGGACAATAACCTGAAGTAAATGATTAACTTTCTTAAACTGTTGCTGACCTTCTCTTAACACCGGTTAACTCCATATGTTTTAAGGAAGTGGACTCACAGCTCCTGTAGTCTGATCACTCTCACCCTCGGGCCACAACAGCAGCAGCACCTGGTGTTGATTACTGCCCAAACGCTGCAATGGGGCAAGGAAAATGTGCTTTTTTACAACATTCAATAATCCATTCATAACCCATACACGCCTTGGGAACTTGTTGCTTTTGATAAATCATGTCTTGGATTTCTAATGTCATCTGTCATTATTCGGAAACATCCCGAATGATAAAGACAACAAACCTATTAAAAATAAAGATATTCTGTTAGCGCCAATCTCACTCAAGATCTAATTTTCTTGCTGTTTTTAGACAGTTTTTAAATTCTTGAACTGAAATTGGAAAGTCCCCATGAGCTCATCTGATAGTTAAAGTTGTGAGGAGGTTTTCCTCCAATATCTCTCCTGAACGTTCCACAGCCTTAATGGTTTTAAGTCTACTTCTGTGGTATATTTATTTCTTTAAGGAAGCAAAGAAAAGAAAATCAACAAATTAATTTGATATACAATTTAGGACATTTGGTGTTGAAACGACTCCATGTTTGGTAAGTTCTGTTTAACAGTTGAGATTTATTTAATTTTTTTTTTTAAATTGGGGGTTTTAAGGGATCAGTTCTTCTTGATTCATTTTTTAGATGAATAGACAATAAAACGGTAGGGTGGGAGCATGCATATTCATACGAAGTATAATAATCGATAAAGATAAGAATAAGAGACTGTACAGTAAGGGCAACATAGGAGAAATAATACAGCTTAATAACTTTGCGACTTTCAAGCAACTGTAAAAGGTCTGACGTTTCCTGAAAGAGTTTGTCCACTACAAATTCAGCAGCAATACATGTTTTAATTGAACATTTTTAACATTAGTCAACATTTTAGACATTTAGATAAAGATACAGATTTTTGTTAGATACATGAACTCTTCAATCAAGCCAAATTTTGAATTAACTGACCAAGCTAACAAATTAGATATTTTCTTCTTTATTTGTAATACATATATTGTTGTGCTTCTTTGAGCTGCAGGTTGTTCTAAGCCTACATTCCCATGTTGTCCACCATGAATGAAATGACCTGTAATTAGTCTCAAACTGAGCCCCGAAATATCTGATTGACTTGTTTGCGCCTCTGCTGTAAGGAGACCATTTGTCTCACAAAAAGGTGAGTGGACATCTGTCTGGTAGATTTCCTGCTACATTTGGGTTCAATTGCTTGAGGACATCCACATCACTTGACAAACTTAAATGAACAGGTTACAGAGAATGAATATCATACATCACCTATTTTACATGAGACACAAGAATCGAAACGGCACAGACAGCAATATCAAATATATCTGTTTTTCTTTCTTATTTTTACAACTTTACTTTAATAATTGTGCCTGGAAGTCATTAAAATACATTGATGTTTTATTCTGAACTCTTTCAATATTCACTTTATTTGGTGCATAGATAATCTCACATCTTAAAAAAAAAAGGTCTAAAATATTGCAGCTATGATGTTGGCTTTGTTTTTTAAACAAGTAAAAATCCAGACACTCATTAATTAACAGGGATTATGAATCTCGGCGCGTCACCTGGAAAACTGCGTGAATTAGACCACGCTGCTGTACCAAATCTAACCTCTTCTGTTTTTACTGGCTTATTACAAACAGGTTTGAACACATGCGCCAAAATCTGAGGAGTCGGGACGGGGAATACGGTGGAAAGTGTGAAACCTCGCTCTCCCTTTCGGCCATCTGAATACACACACTGAAACTTTCTCAAAACATAACTCCACAACCAGAACCGGTTCTGGATCTAAGGGTCAGCCTTGGATGTGCGCGCCAGCCCTCCGGGTAGTCTGCGTGGGGAGGAGGAAACAGACACAGAGCGGATGAAGGACCGCTAGACGTCAGCACCTCTCCACATCTCCTCTGCTTCTGTTCGCAGTCAGCCAGCTCGATCTGGATCGATGTTCAATGGGATGGACTGAAATCAGCTGGCGCTCTCTGAGAAAGATCCGCCTGCTCAATGCAAACCTCTGCCCAGCGTGTTTTTCTCATTTATGTGGCAGACAAGTTCAGAAGAAACTTGGTGTTCCGGATACACCAGTCTCTTCTTCTGCATCACTTTCAAGCCCCCCTCTTTTTTTTTTCTTTTTGCACTTTTTTTTTTATCGACTGATACCTTTTGAGTGCGTATCGCGCCATGTCCTTCAGTCGGACTGAGGTGGACCATGAAGTTATGGGATAGCCTGACCACTTGTTTGATTCTGCTCAGTGCAGTGAGGTCCAGCTCGCTGCTCCGAAGCCGACAGCAGCCGGAGAGTCCCCTGGAGGCTCCGCCGGTTCAGATCCGTCTGTCCCTTCTCTCCCCGGACATGCGCCCTGCAGAGACAGCAGGCGAACTGGACACAGGAGACAGATGTAAGAGCTAAAGGTTCTACAAAAACTGTTCGTTTGTCGAAATATTAAATTCGATCAGTGTTCATAATTCTAATTGTCCCTTAAATCATAAACATCTGCGTTATAAGTAGGGTATTGCGAACATTTAAACTTTAAAAACATAACCATTCACACTTTACTAAGTTTTATTTAAAATGGATTTGTTCACTAAATTTAATTCCCATCAGGTGTATTCCAACAAACAACAGGACTAACCTGTTTTTTATGCTTCATGCAAGCATTTTTGACATTAATGTCCTGAATTGTTATCTTGTTAAAAGAGGTTCTCAGGTTAGAAATACATGACAAAAACTTGTTTGTTCAACATCAAACAACATTAACTGTAATTATGACAAAACTCGCTGTACCTTCTGCACTGTGAATTGATTAAAAAATATAGCTCTGTTTAACAAATGGATGAATCGAAGTGATAAATTAGCAGACATTTTTGAAGTTTGAAGTCTGCAGGAGGAAAACATTCCCTGCAGTAGACTGTGGACCATATTTGTGTAGGTCAGTAGGTTAAAAGGCTCGCTGAAAGGAATGAGATCTTGGATCAAGTCCAGACTCTTAAGGCTTCCTTTTTTCACTTCTATTTAAAAGTGGCATATCTGGTTGCTTATTTAATGTTTTTAAGTCTTTGATAATTAAAAATCTATCCACTTTTGAAAACTATTTAAATTTCCTTTGACTAAAACTTTTTAAATGAAGTAATCACTTTAATTTGTATTCATGAATCTCACTTTTAAATTATACTCACATATTGCCCACTGAAGATGTGTGATCTCAAAGACTTGTGAAAGGAACGAAAAAGAGTGTTATGTCTTTAAATAATTTAATGCTAGTAGACCCCAAAGCACATGTAGCAGATATTCAGAGGAGCCTTTTATGCTTTATTAGGTTTAGATTTTAATGTGTTTTGGTCAATTCGATCCCTAAAATACATAGTTACTCTATATGCTTCATAGTCTCTCCAAACAATCACTGACAAGATACACTGCAGGGTCTATGCCCTAATCCATCAAAGGGTCAAGACAGAGACAATACCATAAACACAAAGACTCAGTTCCAGAAATATTTCTAGAATCACCAGTTGCATGTTTCGGATTGCATGAGGAAACCGAACCAGGGGTCTCAAACTCCAGTCCTCGAGGGCCGCAGTCCTGCAACTTTTAGATGTGCCTCTGCTGCACCACACCTGAACAGAATAATTAGGTTGTTAGCAAGGCTGGGAGAACTGATCTACACAAGGAGGAGGTAATTAAGCCATTTCATTCCAGTGTTTTGTACCTGCGACACATCTAAAAACTGCAGGACTGCGGCCCTCGAGGACTGGAGTTTGAGACCCCTGCGAGGAAACTCTGGCATTTACAGGAAAACATGAGAAGTGCGTAAAGAAAGGTCCACACAGATGGGAACCAGAAATATTCTTTAGGTCACCACAGCATTGACTCTTTATCGAGGCTCTTACTCACTTGACGTGTCATGGCTAGTTGTTTTGAAGAACATCACAAACTGGAAAATCAACCAGCTTAGGCAGCACAAGTAACAGAAAAAGTCCAAAGAGTGTGGGGAGGCGTGAGGTGGTAACAAGAGGGAATCCTTGGAGGCTAAACAGTATGGAGTGGACAGACGATCTGGCAACCACTGATGGACACTGATGGGACTAAAAGACAAAAATGACAAAATGAGAATGAAGAAGCAGGCTAACTTAAAAGGTCCGGTGTGAACACAAGAACCCAGTGGAAAATGTAAATGAAAGCAAATGAAATGAAAGATGCGAAACCACAAAATGAAATTAAAAAATAATAATAATACATTATTATTATTTAATGTATTAAATAATACATTAAATAATATGTATTATTTAATGGCTTGCAATCCAACCATGGCAATCCTGGTTGGATTGCCATGGTTGGCTGACATATCTTCACTACACCACATTTCAATTTAAAGCTGTCTTGTCGATAGTCATGAATAGATTCTTTTTGTAAAGTAAATGAATCTGTTGGAGTTTAATTAATGGGCTGAATAAAACAAACAAACAAAAAAGCAGAAAAACACAACATATAGTTTTAATAACTAACTAGGAACAAGTTCTGTGAAGCATCAGGCATGTTGGTGATTCTGACATTGTTGGTAATCTGTTTCAGACACCATGGAGGAGCTTATCCAGAGTAACAAAAATGTTATGGACTTTATCAAAATAGTGGTCAGTAGAGTCCGTCGCTCCTCTGCAGATCCTTCATACACTTCCACCTCCTTTTCTTCCCACTTCAGCGAAAACTGGATCAGGACTCGTCACAGAAGAGAGAGAAAGAAGGGAGCAAGGTTGATGAAGGGCAAAGAGAGAAGAGGAAATAAAGGAGAAGAAATGAGCAGGAAGAGTGGAAGACGAGGAGGCGGTGGACAAGGACAGGGCTGCGTGCTCAGACAGATTCACCTGAACGTGACGGACCTGGGCCTGGGCTACAGCTCCAGTGAGGAGATGATATTCAGGTACTGCTCTGGACCCTGCAGAAAGTCAGAAACCAACTACGACAAAATCCTCTTCAACCTGGTCAACAAGAGGAGGCTTCCCGCCAAAGACACGCCCTTGCAGGCCTGCTGTCGGCCAATCGCGTTTGACGATGACCTGTCATTTCTGGACGACAACCTTATTTACCACACTGTGAGGAAACACTCCGCCAGGAAATGTGGATGTGTGTAGAAGGATCTGGTGACTGAATTTGTTTCATTCGGAACAAGGTGTTCAGTGGTGTTTTTCTTTACTTTTTAATGTGAAAACTGTTCTGCAGTGATTATGAAGGAATTCCTGCAAGTGGCGGACTTCAAGTGTTCTTTTTAATGATTCATTTCTACTTTATTTCTCCTTACAGTTTTTAATATTTATCCTTAAAGAAAAAAGCTGCCTTGCAATTATACCCTATGGAATATGTTAGTCACATATGAAAATTTAAGTTATGAAATGCAAAATGTTTTAACTTATTGATATTTATTACACTTTTATAGAGGAATAAATGTTATTTATTGCTGTGAAGGAATTTCAGACCGTGATAAAAGTTAAAGCATTGGGAGGTCATGTTTAAGGTTTGTTATAGATGTCCTGCAATGTCATGGATGCAGCTTTACACTTTACATCATCTGCATTTTAGTCTGTTGTACATAAATAGGAGGCAAAATCATCACGTTAAAACAACACAGAAATGGGTTTTTTATTTACTTTTACATGATAAGCAATAAAGTAAAGACACACTGTTTTATTGAAACAAAGAAGTCTGAATTTTGTTGAATAGGGGTCTGTAAATTGTTGTTTTAAAACAAAGAAAATGGTCTTACACATCTGTCCTATTAAAAGAAAAGCATGGGTCTACCATTGCTTAAGTCGGAAATAAAAAAAAATGTAGAAATGAGTAAGACTGCATCTGAGTTACAAAATGACATGTTAAGCGGAATAAACTTTTCGAAATAAGCAGCTTTTAAAGTAAGACTTATTAAACTAATATTTACTGTAGAACAGGGTAAATTATTCCCATTTGCTTCCATATAGTTAATTTCCAAATGGCACAACAGATTAAGAAGATAGAAATTAACATTAAAACAACAAAGTTTGTTTACGATCCAGAAATCTTGCTTTTACATAAACTATATGACATGTTGGTGTCTCATACATTTTTTATTTTATGCCTGTTCTACATTCAGTAAAGTTACTCAAAGTGGGTAAAGCATCAAGAAATCATGTTCAAGTTAGAGTTTCCAGTTTTCAGATTTTTTTTCAAACTGGGTGACTGAAACATGAAATGATTAATTTCTTCTTGTATCTAAAAACATTTGTATGTAGAGAAATATTGTCTTTCCTTGGAAATGCTTTAAATGTTCTCCTTGTAAACGGAGCTGCACTTCAATTTCAAATAGCAGCGAAGTTAAGTACTGATGTTGGAGAAGAAAGGAGGGAAAATTTGAAGTCAGTACGGTGAAAATGTGGAAAACATCCAGAGATGACAATGAAGACAACAGTGTTGGAACTGGAGCTGTCTCTCACTTCAATAATGTGTGTGGTACTTGATCTGCTTTTGCTCTCTCACATTTCCGTCTGCTGTCTCCATAGCTTTGAGTCAACACAACCTCATTGAACAACTCAGCCCAACAAGTAGTTTTCCATCCCTTTAATTGCCTTATCTATTCTGCTGTTTATTTTTCAGCATAATTTACAGAAAAATCCATCAAAGCAGTCAGAGCAGGGATGCATTCATGATTTTAGGCATGGCTGTCTTTCTGCACTTTAAGCTTATTACATTTTAAATTATTATATTAACAAACCTATCATTTCAATCTGTACAATCTAAACACATTTGAAAAATATTGCTATAGAGTCATGTATCATAATGATGAAAATCTCTGAATCTTTGATAAGAGACCACGTCTGTCAAATCAGTGCCTTTGTCAAAAGAAACCAGAAGCCCAAACTAAATTGTGAAGAAAATACTGAAGATGTTCACAATTAGTTATTTTTTCTGCTCTTATTGTTCATACAGTATCTGCATAAAGATAGATCACCTGTTGAAATGTTGCAGCATGAAATACAGGGAAAGCAGGACATAATGGAAATAGTTGTTTCCTTTACACACCAAAAATGCTGGTTCGGACTAATTTAGTGTTCATTTCAGTACCAATGCATTTTGAATTTATTTACCACATCGTATCAGGGTTCAAACAGTCAAATCTTAACAACATGCACATTCGTGTGTGTGGAGCAAAGGGTGCAGACTTCCACATGCCGTCCCTCTGCAACATCTTTGCAACATTTTAGAGCTGTGATTTGCATGAATATGACTTATGCTTCCATAATCTTTCGCTAGATATGGACATGTAACAAAATACAGAGAAGAGCAGCAAAAACAAGCGAATATAACATTTAACAATATAACAACCACAGAATGAAGCTAAAAATGGAGTCCTAATGACACAAAACACTTTGAAACAAGGTGGATCTTCATGTCTGATTTAAAACACGCAGGAGGCCGGTGCATCCAGGCCTCCGACAGCAAATTCATAGTATCCTTACGTTTTTATTTAAGAGCAAGGAACAACAGGACTCGATCAGAAGACCTTAAGAGCTTAGAAGGAGTGGAAGAAGTTAAAAGTTGGAGTCTGATTGTTTATGACTATAGATAAGACAGAAGGAAGAGGATGAGTGATATAATAGTGAAATGGGATTTTGGAGTGATGTCTAAGAGCAAGTTCTGGGCCACCTGTAAATGAGAAACAGAGTGTTGGCTTAAGTGGATAAACAGAGAGTGAGATTTTTCAAGCACTCATAAGTTACAGCTTCTTACTGCAGGTAGGGGATGTGCTTGTTAGAGAAAAATAGCTGGAGTCAATTCACTCAGTGTGTCTTTTTGTCAACTATCAGTCCAAAATGTCACCTAATGTCTCAGTTTCAGAAGACAATCTTACTGTATGTTCTAGAAAGCCAGAATACAGGAAGATTCTGTCAAAACCATAATATCACTTTAACCTAGATTTAACTGAGAAAGTTTAAGACATCCAGATGTTGATAGCAACTAGACAATTTAGAAACACAGTTGTGGTAGAGGCTTAATGGAAAGGCATCTTATAATCATACATGAAATCATTTCATGTCATTTCTTTCACATGACTACAAAATAGCATAATATGGTATAATATTTATCATTATCATTATTATTATTATTATTATTATTATTATTATTATTATTATTATTATTATTATTATTATTATTATCATTATTATTATTATTATTATTATTATTATTAAGCAGTAATGATAATATTATCTTCTTACCATCATCTTCTTTACAACATATTACTTCAACAACAGTGGTTTCAGCCAGAGGTTTCTTCAGATTATTATTATTATAATTCCTATAACATCTAATTTCCATTTAGGATTAATATTGTATTATTGAATTAAACTTAATATAAAGAACAGGTCTATAAAATAAGTCTAGAAATACAGACCTGAGGTACTATGTTTTCAGAGGCAGTAACAACGAAGCAATACTGTCACAATCTAAATGTAACTTGCTTACACGTTGTTTTTTCTAAAATATTTGATGCGAAGGATTTACTGTAGAGACAGTAGAAATAGCTTTCTGCTAGAACTGTGAGCTAGCAGAACTATGAGTACAATAAAACTTAATTCCAAGTGTCGGCTGCTACTGGGCCCAATACTGAAAGGATAAATCACAATACTGTCATCTATTGCTCCAGTCAACAGAGGAAACCAGGAGAGCCAGTCAACGCGTAGTGTCGGTTTCAGATGAGTCTTCTGTTCCTTTGTTCATGGCGACAGAGGAGCTTGTAATGAAGGCTAGAGTTTCTCTGTGAAGGGATGATGTTCCAGACAGGTGCTAAATACTGACAGAACTGGATTAGTTGACACATTGTTGTTTTACGAAGAGCTAAGTCTCTTGTGCATTTTCAACTTCTTTTGTTTGTTTTTAGATTTGCAAGCTAGTGAAAAATAAAATAAAATAAAGTATCAACTAATCATTTGTTTCATATTGTCTGTTTAACAGTCAAATATTAACAGTATGTTTTGTTTTTGAAGTAATTTTCTAAAATCTGTTTGACTTCTTATTTTGTGAAAACTGTTTATGCTTTAGGGGTCCAGGTCTTGAATTCAAGTCTGAAGTCCTTTGCATGCTTTTCCTGTTGATGCCTTTTTGTTGGTTTTTTTTGTTTGTTTGTTTTTCTGAGATACTATCCAGCCATACTACACACAAAGAAACATGCATGTTCAGTTGAATGACTAATGTAAACAACGCTCAGGTCAGAGTATGTTTGTACATGATCGTCTGTGTTACACCTGACGTATTTCCCTTTTCCTCATTTACTGGAGACAGGCAACACCTGTGAGGAATAAGTAGGTATAGAAAGTGGATGGACAGATGTGTTGTTCTCCTCTCCTATCTCACCTGATTATGATTACTAATCAGCACACCTGTCTCACATGCAGTCATTACCTCCTTTGTTACATATGTCTCTTGGTTTGTTTACTCTTTGACCATCCGTCATCATCCTCAGCTGTCTTGGTTGGTCTTTTCAAGTTCAGGTTTGTCAAGTTTAGTAGCAATTGCCAAGTCAGAATATGCTGCGCTGCACTCTGCCTTCGTTACAAACTGCTTCTGTTCTCTATGTGGGTCCTTCACCTATCGGATTCACTTTCTTCACTTAAGATCAATATTTATGATCTCACAAAAGGAAAGTAACAGGAAAAAAATGACATCCGTTAGAGCGTTCCAAGGACAAAACCACTGCTGATCAAAAATTACACAAAGACTAGTTTCAAGTTTACCAAACCTTTATAATAATAATGAAATTTTTTTTAGTAATATATAGTGTTGATGAGACTAAAAAATCTGCTCTGTAGAAGAAAATCCCAAAGCCCAGCTATTTGTTTGTAACCGTACGCCCTAGTTCACTTGGGTTATCTGGCTTGACGATGAGTCAGAGCACCACTAAATCCACCCTGAAGGGCTCAAACACTAAAAATAAACGAAACAAATAAATTCAAGATTATGGAATAACCCGGTGAAAGTTCATAGTTAATTCTAATTTAGATGCTGTGATATGAAGTTTATTAAACTGAAAACCAAATCTGATATGGCTGAATGAAACAATTCTGCAAAGAGTGGGACAGAAATGCCTCCAACAGTGATGAGAAAGTCCCATTGCCTTCAGTCCTATTCAGTCCTATTGCGACTGAAGGCAGTCGCTGTGATGCAACTACTTAGCAGCTTCAAGGGAGCATCACTTCTTCACATGTGCCATGTTGGTTTGAATACTTTTTTTTTCTCCTTAACAACAACAAAAAAATCACCTTTCAAAATCTTCCTTATGTTTTATGTTTCATATAAATACCCAAAAAACTGTGTAAGAGACAGAAAATAAAAGAGCTGAAATATGAAAGGGGACAGTAACATTTTCACAGTACTGTATAATAGAAAAACAGAAAAGGTGCCACACTTTCTCTAGCAATGAGAAGTCATTTTATGTTGACATTCATCATAACAGGAAAAATAAATGTCTATATGAACAATTTTGCCTGGATTGGTTGAGTTGATACCCGCATGATGACCGAATGTTTCAACATGTTTGTTCATAAGATGTCTACAAAGAGGCTTTCTGAGGCACCACTGAAACACAGTGTCTGGCAGTATTACTTAAGCTATATGATGTCAGTATAATCCACAAAGGGTAAAAAAAAAAAACTTCAAAAAGTAGCCCAGAAAAGACATATGATGACATTACAAGACAAAAATCCATCTCATCTCTTTCTTGTTTTAACAAAAGAGCTCAAAGATCTGACATCTTCACACAATCAAAAATTCTTACATCATGAAAGCATTTTGTTCCTACAAACAAAGGATTGGCCCCCTGACAAAGTTCACTGCCACAAAAACACCCTATAGTGCTGTCTCTGCAACAGAAAGCAGAGGCCAGAGGGATTAAAGTGAGGCTGTTGCACTGATCATCAACTGGTACTATCACCAAACCTCTAGTCTGGACCATCAGCTGCAGATCCTCCACCTGTCAGTAAAGCCCCTGTGCATATTCCACTCAGTTGGAATATGCACATGTTTTGGCAGTTTATGTGAGAGAAAGCAGGGAATACTCAACATCATATCTTAGCATCTGGTGCATTGAGCGAAAAAAAAAAACCTTCCTGAAAGAATGTTTTGAATTTTGCACGGATTTTAAATTTTGCCGTACTGAAAGTATCGTCACAGTAGCGAAATACAACTGAGAAGGATCAAAAGAAAAGGAGCATCTGGGTTTTCTATCAATAATTAAAGCAGCGTGTGACTGCTTGATTTTTTTTCTGACGTGATTTAATCATTAATTCTGAATGTACTGATAATATTTTTGACCCACTTTGTTGCAGTGAATGAAAAGAATCACCTGCATGTTGTTGTGTGAGAGGTGAGAGACGGTTAAAATATTCATGTGAAACTTGAGAAAATGCTTTCCAGCTCTGCACTACAGCTTCACACCTGTGCTGCATCACAGTGTGTGTGGGCGCGCGTGTGTGTGTGTTTATTTAAACGAGCAAGCACATTAATATAGATTTAAATATATAAATGCGTGACAGACGCAATAGCTTAATTCATCTTGACCTCTTAACCTCTTTAGTTTGTCCTTTGTATAAATTAAAGGTGTATTTTTAATCTAAGTTTTGTTCCCACCCCCAGAGTTTAAATCAAAATGTGAAGCTTTTCCTTGTAAGATTTTGTCCCTGTATTTACAAAACCTGTTTCCCTGTAAAGTAGCTTTTAAGAAAATTTTATCTGTCTATTTTTGTGTTTTCTTGTTACACAGCCGTTGCATAGCCGTCATAAAATTATGTGGGACACTCAATATGTGGGACAAAACCTCTCTACATACAGCTGACCTGTAATAGTCATGCAAAAGAAAAATGCTCATGAAGCCTTGGTGTAAATTCAAACTGGAAGACTCTTTAGCCTCACCTGCATCATTCAATCACCACGTCATCTGACGCCAGCCTATCAGCTTCGGACCATGTTCCGTTTTTGGCAGTCATCAATTAAGGACCATCATCCATGGCGCCATCTGCTCTCCAGCCATGTTCAACTCACCCCTGCACCTTCTCCACCTCCATGCTCTCTGCTCCTCAGGCCTCCATCCTTCTCTGACCTCCACCAACAGTGTACGGCCCTTGGGGGGAAGACATCCCTAATCAACATCGAAATGCTCATCCAAGCCTTTCGCAATTCACAGCACAATGTCTTCTGCCGGGGTCCGAGCGCCAAAGAACTTTAATCCATTCATGTCAATAAACTTTTCAATCGCTGCTTTTTCTCCAGTCTTTCCAGATTTGATAAAATTTTTACCTTTGACATTCCATGTTCCTCTCAAAGCTCATAGTAGTTCTAAATAAACATTAATGGAACACTGAGACAAAATCAGAAGCCCTTTCTGTACCACAGATCTTATAAAATTATATTGATTCTAATAAAATTTCTCAGGATTGCATAACTTTCTTGAGTTGTAACAACAGAGCAATATGCAGCTTTGGGTTGTTAAATATTGTCCTTCAGCACCTTTAGGCAAACAAAATCCATGTTAAAGTGTATGTTTAGGCCAAAACTGTTAGAAATCTGCTTCATTGTTTCATTATCCAGCTCCACCATGTCTTGGATTTATAGCATCTTCCTCCATTGAATGAACATTTTGTATCATGTAACTTTCCAAGCAGCTTTAAATACCAATTTTAATTAGATCAACATTTATTATTTGCTTCTTCTGTAAAAGAAGATATGTCACACAGATAATGTGAACTTGACACTTGCATCTCACATAAAGCAGCTGTCATTCTTGGATAATCAAGGTTAGGAATGTGAGAAAATACACATTGCATGCATTCTCAACAGGCCAGTCTTCATTCTTCCCATTGTGTAAACTTTTTTGTAAACTGAAGTACTTCTGCTAAGGTACCGAGTGGAACTGCACTAATCTTCTTTCTAAACACATTGCAGAGTTGTGTGGGCTTAAGACCCCAGGAGGCAAACCAGATCTACCAGTCATATTTCTCAGCCGACCTCCATTTATCCTTTTCACATTCTGCATTTTATCCCTCCTGCATCTTCATCTTCCTTCCATCCTCAACCTCATCTCCCCCCGCAGCTCTGCAGCCACACATTTTAACATCCGTGTTGCAACTTTTCTGAGAAATAAATTCTTCACTGCAGTGAAGGGCATCCATGTTTATTTGTGAAAATCCACAATATACTTGTGGGGTTTTTTTGTCTTCCCCAGAGTTAGAGTGAGGAACCTTTCGCTTCTTCAACAAACACTTCATGTTTTTGCCACACTATTAACATATTTATCCAAACTTTTAAGCTACACACTTAATTTGTTCGGGATACTAGGCACTAAAGGTCTGAACTCTAAGTTTATGCATTCATTTATTAGTTCATATCAGAGAGGTCTTAAAAAAACACAAGCTCATGCTGTGCTTTATGCACGACTTCCTTGGAATGTTATTTTATGCATTGCAATTTATGAAGACATACACAATTAGAGGTCTGGATTATCACTTCCCGGCATAAAAAGTTAATACTCCGTCTGACGAGGGAACAGTATATTTGATGACCATGCTATATTATTAGCCCAAAACACTTCAGTCAGAAACTTATTGTTAAATATAAGCCTTGTGTGTTAGATTCCATAGATTCCTTTCAATCATTTAAAAGCCTGTTATTTCATGACAGACATCTGTTTCCCTTCTGAGGCGAATGAACTCTGAAATGGATCCCACCAGAGCAGAAAATGAATCACAGGGAGCCACTAGTTCAAACCTCTGACTCAGAGCCCCTTCAGCACCTCTCTATGACCTGCCATCCTCTAAAACGACCTTCTCATGACCTCTTGTAGGGCCATAATAACCCTTATACATGTCTAACAGAGTGAGACAAACTGGCAGAAATCTGATATCTCCTGCCCACTTGCTCTACCTGTCAGTAACACACATCATTTAACTTTGACACGAAAAGCAACCCAGAATCTGTACCTGTTTTTAAAAGTTAAGGAATGAACCTGGGCACACAGAGCGAACATGTTTCACTAAACATGGATAAGCGGCACACAGCTTGTTTATTTGCCCTCTGAGTCACTTAAGTTATGCAATGTGATAGAAAAAGTCTGTATCTCAGTGAAGTGGCACATCTTTAAACTAACATCATTTGGACAGGAAACAAGACGTTCTCCTCTGTGATGTATCTGCCCTTCACTAACCTTTAAGGTACAGAGCATGCCTGTGTCATAAACAAGGGTGTGACAAAAATCATAAGACAAACAAAGTGAATAAATCTTTAACATTGTTGGAGAAGCATCAAACGATCATTTATGTTTAAAGGAGTCTGCTGATATCGGCAAACCACAACAAAAGACAGCTGTCTTGCTTTTCCTTCTCGTTGCTGAGTATCACTTCAAGAATATTCTTGATTTCCAATATTTATGGGCTGTTCTGAATTCTTACAACAAAAGAAACAGCATTTCCTCTTATGAATAAGATGAAATGGAAAAATCTCAAACCAGTCACTCACTTAATCTATCACAGAACAAAAGATGTCCTGATTATGGTCTTTCACACTGAGACCCAACTCTAAACAAACTGTCAACAGGCAGTCAAATCACACTGGAAGCTGCAATAAGGTAAACATTGCATGCAGCCATCAAAGGGATACATGGGCCTCACAAATACAAGGAGCTGTCATGGAGCAGTGAGACCAATAACAGATGATCTGCTGCTATTCCAGCCCAATGAAGGCTTAAAAAGAATTAGAATTATTCCTCAATGCGTCATCTACTAGCTGTGGATAATCTGTCCTTGTTGTTGTACAAGAAACTACGTGTTTTTATTTCTTACACAGCATGTAAACAATACTATAGACAGTTCTGCACACTCACAAGAGCAAAAACATAGCATATTATTTTCCTAATTGATTAATAAAACTTTTTTTAATCTGAGATGAACTAAGCTGAATGAATGGAATGGACACAATTTCCACTAAGAAACACACAATATCAGCCATACATTTAAACACACCTGTCTTAAAAAGTCAGTTTTTAGTGACATACAGAAATGAAAACAAAATAAATCATTTCAAATACTTTTTCTACCGTTTACAAGACAATAGAAAATGTCTTTGAATCCCGCAACATAAACTGTCTCAAACATTTAACTGATGCTGTACGCACAACATATTTGGCACACAAATAAGGCGCCAAATTGGTTTAATATTTGTATGTTTATTCCCGTTAGACACTACAATGCTGACGACAGACGGGATTAAGTTTTGAGTCAGACTCTCATTACAGAGGCTGAACCACTTCTCTATGTGTTTGGCACACAGCTAAGGCAAAGGTTGTTTTGTCTTCTGAATCTGGAGACAATTAGTGGCTGGAGCAGAATTCAAAATGTCAGAGCCATTCAGAGAATGGGCCTAAAGTTTCCCAGTGGTGTTTTGATAGAGAGCTGTGAGAAAGAAAGGAAGAAAGTGCACCCATTCCCTCTCTGTCATCTCCTTCCATACTGGAAAACAGATTGTTCTAGATAGGATTAATCCATAATGCATGGTTTTGGTTTCTGAAATGAGTCTTGGTTGATCTCTGGTTTATGTTTTCAGATCTATGCTTTCCATCCAACCTCTTCTCTCCTTTCAAAACACAACAACAGCAACGATGAGCACACAGTACTAACAAGAGTTGGGTTACATTGAACATATTGGGTTATGAGAACATTACAAAGCACTTCCATGACTTGTGATAAAAAATATGTCCATACAGGATGTCATTTGAAATGTTGGTTATAGATGCCACCTGCCCTTCAGTTATCAGATAAACACACTCTGCTCTGTTCGGCTGGATGAAGTCCTGTAGCTGTGATACGATGGCACCGACTTTCATCTATTAATTCCCAGGGCAAGAATGCTCCTCTCGTGTCCACTACCCAAAGCTAACACGCACATGGTCCAGGGTGTTTTCTGCTAGTGGTGGAAGTTATCCATCACATTTTCATTCCCACCCCCAACTCCATGAAGCCCCTCACAGTCACTTCATCTCTTCCCATCACATCTGCCAAAACATTTCTCCCACGCTTACAGTGTCGACACTTTTCAGAGGTTCCCAGAGGAAAAAAGGCCTATATGTTACCCCACAGGCATGATGGGAAAGGTTTAGAGTTAAGAGTCACTAGAAATACTGAGACGTGTGTATATTGTTCTGCACCAAGTATTAGTTTCCTACTTGGTCGGTTGTTTGAATCTGTGAAACCACCCAGCAGGTTAATCAGTCTAATGCCAAATAAATTAATTGAATCATTATTATAATTAACCACTTATTTAAACACAATGAGATATGCAGAATCTACAGTCATTCATACAAGTGAGTTAAAATGCAATATTTTTGTACTGTAAAAAATGAGACCATGAAAAATAAAACATTTTTAAAGCAGTTAAAAAAAACAACTGCAACCAGATTGCAGAAGTGAGCACATGCTTTAACTAAAGATGTCAAAGGATCTTTTTATTTAATTGCAACGTTCAGTTTGCAGTAGGAGTCTGACAGCATCATACATTAACAGATTTATCATGTTTTAAGATCTACTGCCAACAAACCTTATTTCACTTTGTGCTGTCCTGTTTTTTTCTCTTCTTCAAAACAACATTAGTGTTTTGAAATGAGGTGTAAAAGTCTAAAGTTTGGCTTCATCAGGCAATAATATATTACTCTACATCCTTTGAGAAGATTTTAGTCAAACAGTCAGGTTTTCTTCAGACTTGTTTTATAGCCATACTCCTTTAATCATGGATATGGACAAAACACAAGACTTATCAGATAAACAATTTGCAACCTGAAACTCCTGCAGCACAACTAATGCTGCTTTTGGACTCTTTGGAGACTCCTTAACCTCTTTGTGCCTTATATTTTTATTAGGTTGGAAGAAACATGCAGCTAAGTCACTGCTGTGCCATGTTTGTTTTTTCCTGTCACTAATTAATGCTGTCAATGTTCCAGAGTGTATATCTGTCCATCCATAGAATGCCGTGGAGGTTTTTGCGGTCTGTAAATCTGTGCTGCCATCTAGTGGTTTAATGCATTAAAATGCATCTATGAACCAACAAAAATCAAAGAAAGCTGAGAAAAGGAGACAGAATAAGCACTTCAATATTTTTATTTTGAATCATTTTTATTATAGTATACAAATACTCAAACTTATAAACTGACATACAAAAACCTGAAACATCAACAACAAAGTTATACAGAACATGTAAAGAAAACAAAAAGTGAACATTGTGACAAACTGAAACATTTGTTGAGCGGGAATCAGTGTTTTTTTTTAGTCTTTTCTTTTTACAAACAGAAGCAGGTAAATCCTATCTGTCTTTATAAACAGTTTGCTTCAGACAGGAAGCTCTTTAAAAGCTCCCGCAGCTTCTGAACCGCCGCCTCGTCTTCTTCCATGGCCTTGGAGCAGAGGCGCTGGACTCTGCTGTGAAGATCCTCCATACACTTCTGTAGGAGATCAAAGCATAGGAAACACTTTGTGAGAACAGAAAACTAAATGCAGCGTCTTGGGAAAGAACCCTATTGTAAGAAATAAAAATAATGTACCCAAAAATTTAAATTAAATAAATTTAATCTAACCTCCCACCCATCAAATGCCAACACATATTCCTCTCCTCAAAATCACTTATTTTCTTTATGGTAGTCATTAACAATTTAATATCACATTTATAGAAGTACTGCATGGTAATAATGAAGAAATTAAAACAGTTTCTAAAGGAGAACCACTTGTTTAACATGGGTAAGAGATGAGTATTTTCATAGTTTGCATTTCATTCAAACATTAGGCAAATCTCTTTGTTGATTCTGAAAATGACATTGATCCTGTCTGCGAGTTTGAGTGACGAAGAAGAAATCTGCAGCAGAATGTAGCATTCAGTTTACCTGCACAACACTCTGCATGAGATGCCTGCAGAGGTGGAGCTTCCACTCTGGATTGCTTGCAAACAACACTTACATGTAGAAACTCTTATCTGCAGGTTCAACTGTTGTAGTAAAGTATGTAGACAATAGATCTTTTCCATGTGGAGACAGACTGATTTCTGAGGAAACAATAGTAGGAATGTTACCTCAGTTATGGCCAGGTGGGTTGCAGCTGTTGCAAACACAGAAACCAGGTTATTGGCTACAGTTCTCCTCTCTTCATTCGTCTCCTGTAGCACCAGGTGGTATCTAAGAAGAGAAGACAGAAAAACTTAGAGAGAAAACTACAACAACATATCTGAATTGATTTGTTGCTTCAGTCAGACTTTTAAACGGACATTAAAAACAGGAAAAGTAACACTTGAATTTGGAAATTCTAGCAGTCCAATGGTGTCACATACAGCACATGACTTCACCTAATGTGTTGGGTAATCAAGCGAATTTATCAGTTTATGAAAACAAAAAAACAGAAATATGCATGACAACAAAACACCAGGGAAGTCGTAAAGTCTGACTTTCCTGTGTATATTTTGTGTAAAAGTTCAAAATTTTTCAAGAGCCAACTTTCCGGAGCTCTCATTGGTCTCCATTCCTTTAAAAATGTTAAATTCTGTTACAATAACGTAAAGTTACGCAAATACATCTGAAGTGGGCAAGAATTAAAAATAGGAACCGCTGCAGTTCTCCAACAGTAAGCTCACTGTCTAGTTCAACATAAATACGGGTCTTCATCCAACATAGAGGACAAACGGTAGCTAGAAGAAATAGGCCTCAGTTGACTTTTTCTTCTTAATGAGCGAAACGGGAATGAATTGATTATTATTGAAAAGCTTCCAGATATTAGATTATGCTACTGAAATAAAAGATCCATTAATTTTAAGGGGGTTTTTTTACATATCTTTACCAGGAGTAACGGTGAATATGGTGAGCACTGTGTATGTTGCAGACACATTAACAGATGTTGCTTACTGTTGTTGCGCTCCCTTCAGCTCTTGCACGGCCTCATCGTAACCATCATTAACTTTCTTCTCGAGAAGCTTTAGGTGGATCTCTGCAGACTCCATCTCTGCTGCCCAGTCCTGCTCCTCTTGGGCCAACTTCTACAGAAGCATACATTATCATCAGGCACTGCATATATAGGACAAATGTTTCTTTTTTATTGAACAATAAGCATACCTGCATATCAGTGCCCAGCTGTTCATCCACCTTACGGATCTGTTCTCTGATTTGCTTTAGATCGTTGGATTTATCCACAATGTTAGAATTGACCTAAAAGACAAAAATACTACTAGTAAAAATCCCGAAAAGATGTGCATGCAACATTTCAGCACCAAATAATAATAATAATAAAAAAACTATTGCTACTTGTTCACAAGACTCTTCCAGGCTGAGTTTCAGGTTTGACAATCGGCTGTTTTCTTCCTCCACGTCACTGATCAGCTTCCTCAGAAGCATCTACAACACAGCACAAAAAAAAACCCACAATAAAGTTGCTGTTTTAGAATCCATATTTAACTCCAACTTAAAAGACGTTTTGATCAAACTTATCATTAACTTCAGTTATACAGAGAGAGCAACTGAAACTGTAGTGTTATTAGCTGAAGGCACCTTGATCTGTGTTTTTTGCTGAACTCCACTGCCAGTTCCACAGTCAAATGACCTGATCTCAAAATCATGACCGCAGGCGTTTTCTGCAGACATTGGGATCAGTTTCAGCTTCCGGGCCAGCTTGTGGTACTCTGCCACCTTCAGCTCCAGCTGGGATGAAAGGAAATAACATGCAGAGAAAGGCACCAGTTTAAGTCAGAAGAATATGCGTCTTTCATTCAATCCAACCCGACAAGTAAATGTTAGATACACATACCGTCTCCATCACTTTCGCCAGCGTGATTTCCTCGTTCCACCTGTGTTGTTCGGCGTCCTCAAGAGACTTGCTGAGACTGGCGATGGTCTGCTGAAGTTCTCTCTTCTCCCTGTTGATTCTCTCCACATCAGCTGGAGTAAACTTTTGGTTCTGCAAGAGGTGCTGAAGCTCGTCCCTCTCATGCTTCAGAGTCTCCAAAAGGCTGACTGAAACATTACAAAACAGAACAATAAACACAAAGGCAGAGAGAGTCCCTTCATGCGACTGGAAACGTTTTCTCTCCATTTTTATTGGTCTTTTTTTAGAATTTGTCTCTGGCTTTCTTTTAGATAATGCAACTGAAAGAGCAATTCATGTCACAAGAAGTTTGTTTTTCATCTTAGAGATTTTACTCCTGGCTCAGGAGCCTCCATATTTAGCTATATTTCCCTCCTAAATCAAGTCAGTCAAGGAGCTACTACTCCTTTTCATGCGTATGCTGGGTTTTCTCAAACCCGAAGTCTGTGACTACAGTTCTGATGGAGGTTTCTACTAAATTAATTACCTGAATCAGAGTTAAATCAAATGTAAACATGCTGCAGAAATATGTGACCACACTGGTAAATGTAGGCAGGACCTCTCTCTGAAAAAAGGGGATTTCTTAGCAGTTGCACTTTTATGATGCATTCAAGTACAACTGGCACAACAAAGATTCCTAAAATGTCTCTGATTTTTTTTTAAGTGTTGTATAATCCATCTATATATCCAGGCACTAACTAACTTGATTATCTGACTTGATTAGATTTTTTTTAATCAATAAAGAATTGAATTGAATAGTGACTGACATTATATTACACTATATTAAATTAAATCCAGAAACAATGCTCCCATAGCACTGTAGTGCTCTAGTGCCGACATTTCCAGGAGAAAAACAGTTTTCTGCTCATATCTACCGGTGTTCTCCAGCTCGTCTGTCTGTTCTGAAAATTTGTTCTCCAGGCTGACTGTAAAGGACTCCAGTTTGCTTCGATAACTCTGCAGCTTCTTAAGGTCCTCCTGCAGCTTCACCTTCTCCATCCTCTTTGTCATCAGACGGTCCTGTGGAGGGAAGATGGACCAAAAATGACCTGAACTGACAAAACACACAAAGTCCAGCAAACAACAATGAAAAGTGAAGGCAGAATCTTTTTTTTTTTTCTTAATCGCAAAAACAGTACATTTCTTCACATAAATAAAAGTCAAGCAGCTTTCTATCGAGTATAATGTTACATTATTATACTTTATTTTGAGCAACAATTTTTTTCTTACCGTCTGACTCTCTTTCTCTAGACGCTCCAGTTCCTTACTGAGGAAGCGGTGTTTCTCCTCCATCGATTCCAGCAGGGCCTCGTCAACGTTGTAAAGTCGCTCTGTGGGGGAAGACGCACGTCCTCATTTTTTTGTTTTCACACCAAAAAAGTGTTTTTGAATTGCACTCTAATTTGAAGCTCTGGGAACTGCTGTGCTTACTCAGTTTGGTGAGGAACGCCTCATCCTCATCCTCAAAAACATCTTCACCGTGCATGAACTTGGAGTAGGTTTCAGCCATGTAGTCAAGGAAAAGCTGCAATATCAAAATGTATTTGTGCATTAAGTTATTGACTTTGACACAATAAAGATGATTGAATTGGTTCTGGCAAAGAAACTGAATCTAACATATTTTTTTGTACCCGGTTTTGTACGTCCTTTAAACAAATTAGTTTAAATTGCTTATCACTAAAGCTCATTTTGCTGCGACAGACTGGCGACCTGTCCAGGGTGAACCCCGCCTCTCGCCCAGAACGTTAGCTAGAGATAGGCACCAGCACCCCTCCTGACCCCACTAGGGACAAGGGTATACAGAAAATGGATGGATGGACAAAGCTTGTTTTGTTTAAGTTAAGGCAGCTGGATTACCTTGTTATACTCAGCTCCTTCCTCAATATTGGCTGTGTCCTCACAGAAGTCACTCAACAGAAGCTCCTGCTTACTCAAATTCCAGTTGATCTGAAACACAAGGGGTTAGAAACCTTGAACACTTGTACTTTTTTATTACATATGGTGGTGTAATAGAAGAGTTTCTATTAAGGTGGTGCAGAGTTCTCCTTAAACAGTCCGGTGTTTCTGCAGTCTTCTCACCTTGACGTTATCTATGAGCCACATGAGAGCACCCAGAGCCTGGGGCCAAGTGTGTGGAGCTCCAACCGAATACATGGAGCACTTGGAGAGAACGAACGGATATCTTTGTAGAATCAAGAAGAACAGGAGGAGAGAATCAGCAATTTTCCATCAACTAAAGAAGAATATTTGCATTAAAAAAAATAATTAAAAAATACAAACTTGACGCATGGTTAATTATTTTTTAATACATTTTCTAGTTATCTGGCATTAAATTTGTTCTAAGTTATTCTAAGTTGTTCCTTTAAAAGCAAAAAAAAAAAACAACAACAGATATTTTCTCAAATCATAATGTATACGAAATATTGTGTACAGTCCACATAATATAAAAAGTATGTAGATTGAACTTTTACCTTAAGGCTTTGAGCAGAGCTGGAACCTCCTCTTCAACTTTAGAGTTTGGCATTTCGAACGTTGGATCAAGTTGGCAGTAGATGAACTCAAACATCTTTACAAACTCCTTTGTGGAGGGTGACTGCAGTGTTTTGGCTGACAACGTTCCTGGGTAACCCTGTTCTGTCAAGAACTAAAATAAATAATAAATTAAAAAAATATATATATTATTAGGGAAAATCCAGAAGAAGTGGCATTTTTCTTCACACATGCAGCAAGCATACATAATACTTAATCAATATCTTTGCACAGAAAAGATGCAAAACATCCTGTTTAAAAGCGAGTACCCAAGCCAAGTCATGGCTTGGGTGCTTGGAGAAGCACCCAAGGGCGGTGGAGAATTAAGCTTGAAAACATAATGTCTAAAACAGAAATTATGCAAACTACTTGTTCACATCATTATAGATGACCTTTCATAGAAAAATATATGGGCCTTACCTCATGTAGCTGCCTGATGCATTGCTGAACAAAGGATTTATCATGGAGCGGTCTGGAGTCTTTAATCTTCTCAGTTCCTCCAAACCCAGACAAGGTGCTGTTACGCGGCATGCTGGCACCACTAGTTCTGGAGTAAATGATCAATACACAATAAAAAAAAAAAAAAACTTTTCCATTGTGATAAAAAGATTAGTGATAAAATAAAACACTAAGTTAAAGTATTTACAGTAAATTGGACTAATCTTAAGATGTGTCCATCTTTTTACATTAAACAGTAATTATAAAATAAAGACACATCTCCTTGGCATTAATGAATAAATCATGCTTACTTTACTTAATCTAACTTGTGTAATTCTATGAAAATTAAAAATGACCAAAATGCATAACACAAGTGTTATTTAACCTGACAACATCAGGTTGTTAAAGTTGTGCTGCTCTGTACAGAGCAAAAATATATGTGTATGTATGTTTATATAGAAGGTTGACTGAAAAAAGGACTTTAAAAACTATTAATAATTTAGTCAGTGTTTATTCCATGTTTTTGTCCAAGTGTATTAATAAGAACAGTGGGTTTTTTTTTGTTATAGTCTGTAGTTTAGAAGGACTAGGAATAAATATTGGCATATCTGTTCTACATTTTGCTGTAAATCTTTGCAAAAAGTCTGTGAAACTGCGATATTTTTTATTACACCAAGAAAACCACATACTGTGTTTAGCGTTGTGATTGGACGTGTTTGGTCGTTTTCAAGGTTTTGGAAATATTATTCCCTTACCGGGGACCAAAAAAGCTGGTTCTTCTTTCAGAGGTTCCAGATGGTGGTCTGGACATGCTGAGCTTCCCAAAGGAAGGCAGTTTACTAAGATGAGATTCAAATACACACGGTAAATTGAGGAACATCATTCTACATTTAAAATGTTGGAATACATTTGTTTTTTTTTCTTATTTTGCAGTTGCTTATTTAGTTTTACAGCATTATCTCAATATGTTATAACAATAACGCCTACAATAAGAAATCAATGCCCTCCTTTGTAAAATATTTTTGTAGCAGAATGTGTTGTGGGTAAATGGCATTTGAATAGCGCTTTATTCTAGTGGGTGTGGTTTGTTAGACTGGGCATCTAACACTGACGCTGTGTGCAAGAAGGGGATGAGCAGACTCTATTTTTTAAGGAAGCTGAGATCCTTCAATGTGTGCAGCAAGATGTTGGAGACCTTTTATCACAGTGTTGTTGCCGGGGCCATCTTCTTTGCTGCTGTGTGTTGGGGAAGCAGCATCAGAGCCAGCGACTCTAATAGACTAGACAAAATCATCAGGAAAGCTGGCTCTGTACTGGGACTAAGGCTGGAGTCCCTGGAAACTGTGGTGGAGAGGAGGACACTGAAGAAGGTTCTGTCTATTATGGACAATAAACAGCACCCTATCCACCACATAGTGGACAGACAGCGGAGCACCGTCTCACATAGGCTGCTCCAGCTCCGCTGTCGTAGGGACAGATACAGGAAATCCTTCCTGCCACATGCCATCTCACTGTACAATAAAAGCTAAATCATTGTTCTGCACTAATCAGTCCAATTTTGCACAACTGCACTGTGGCACACTTGCTGTACATATATTTACATATACATACTGTATCTGCATTTTTTTGAATCTTTGCAAGGACTGCTCTAACAACATGTTATATTTTATTTTTATTTTGTCTACAACTGCTACTCAGTGGTGGTTGTTGTGTGTCTTGTCTCTCTGCTGTAACTGCGAAATAATTTCCCTGCTGGGATGAACAAAGTAATTCTATTCTATTGTTACAATAAAAACAACAACCATAAATAAAAAGTAATTACATTTCTGAATCCAAGAAACGATGCACCGCATAATAATATCCAAATATGTGAGCGATAAAAGTTAATTTCAAACAAACCTTTGAGGTGTTGTGTACACCATACTCATCCTGTTGCTGTCTTGAACTCTCATCGGCATGTCTGATGGTCGGCTGCTTGCTCGGCTTTTCCTTCCACTTGATACATTCAGAAATAAAGCATACGTTCGTATCTAATAAACAGCTGCTACATAAAAGGCAACATTTGTAGCTACCGATTACAGCTGATGATCTAGTTTTGCTAGCTTAGCTGTCACAATCTGAATATAAAACAGCTTGTCGGGCTAATCAGACGTAATCCCATTTTTAAAAATGAATCTAACGCAAATTTACGGAACATAAACTCAACATACACAATACGACTTAGTGAAACAAAACTTGAAAATAGATATAAACCTCATTAGTCGGTCGGCAAACATCGCGGCAGCTGACTTTAAATTTAACGGTTGTCGGTTAACAAAAGCGACTCGTCCAAGCAGGAAGAACTTATTATACATTTTCCCTGAATTTAGTTCTCCTGCTAGATTTACTTCAGAAAAGTAAGAATTTACACTTACCGCTCCATATCTTATCTGTTTGATTATAAACTAATGTTTACTGAATCAAAAGTTCATCCGACTTTTTCCGGCGAACCCCGCCAAAACACTCCGAAATCGAACAGCGATGACGTTATGCCTATACGGCGTGCGCCTCGGTCCAAACTTGCTTCAACGCATAATACGCATTCCTGGCGGAACCTGCTTAAAGGTTCATTTTCAGCTGTATGACGGAAAACATTTATGTGATTAGTTTGTGTTGTCAAAAACATGAAATGAATGGATGTGTCGATTATCCCAAAAAGGGATGAATGATTGTAGCCATCTAGTAAATGACCTAATTTGTTGATGGTTCACGTATGGCTGACGTAGTGGACATACGAAATGTATCTAAATACTTCGAAATGATAAAAAAAAAAAAAAAAAACATGCAACATTTTTAAAATTTGGGACAATTTACTTAAACTGTCTTTGACAGGGGTTAATACCATCATGAAACAAATAAAAAAAAGAATGTAATTAATATGGAAAATGTGACCATATTTAATAAAGTAAATACTTTTTAGAAAGCGGCAGCAACTCTTTCTGGACAATTGACACTTAACACCAGCAATGATGTTCAAATCTTTCAAAATTTAATTCCCTTTGTTTTAATATCCTATATTAAATTTTCTGTTATTGCGTCTATTATAAAATGATTTAAAGTGTCATTGTGACGCATCAAACACAAACCAACATCTGATTGCTTAACCTGCACTTTGTATAAGGAGAATTTGCACCGACTCAGTTAAGTGTACAAGGCCAAATCATGAAATACACTGACAGAGCGACAGACTAAATTATTTAAATGTGTAAGATTGTGATTACATGAACACAAAGTTTAATGAAGTTCCCCTTTTTGTTTTAAATACATTATTGCAAGATTTAAATAATTAGAGAAAAATTTATTTGATGCATGTATTTCAAATTTTATTTAAATTATTGGGTATATAAATATTTAACAACTTATTTACTGAACTGTGGCAGTTTTGTCCCTCTATATTGGAGAAACAAACACATCGTATGTTATTTGTTTTCGGTCTATGGACTTGAAACCAATGCTCGGCATTACTGGTATATACTTACTGTCACATAGAAAAAGTTCACCCTAAGCATTTCAATGCAGTTACAACAACTCATTCATTATTTTTCATTTGTAAAATGAACTCATATTAACACTTTGAGCAGACAAGTGACAAAGAGAAGTAGAAAATTTATTGCAGTATTTGTTCCACCAAAAGGGTATGAATCCCCTTCCTCGTATTACTAGGGTGACCTAATACAACAAAATCTACATTTACAAAATATCCTCCTGTAATAGGCCACATATACTGCATGCGTAGTTCGAAATAGAATAAATTATATTCAGAGGACTCTGCCATTGTACAGCATGGACAAATAAACGTGAACAAAAATAAAAAATCTTATTTTCTTTTTTTACTTTTTTTTTCTCCAAATATCTAAAAGCTAAAAGGAAAAACCCATCAGGGTGCTAGTCATATAATAAACTCCAAAAACACTTTAATAAGAACATCAAAAAGACTAATTTCCAACATTCACTTAAGGTTTTATTCTTTTTTTTACAGCTTTTTTTTGTATTCAGAGATATAAACATTTTAGTTTTTTGTCATGTTAAACTATGGTACAGTGGGAGTAGAAATGAACGACTAGAATCTGCTGCACAACAGCGAAGGAGCTCCCACAACAATGTTGACAAAACATTTCCCTCCAGGTCTCTCTTCTGATAGCCTTCTAAGGGATAATTTGGGTGAATTATTCCTTTAATGCCTTCAGGATTCTATCCTCTGAACATTTACACAAGCAAAACATGAACAGTCCCTCTAATATAAGTCTCGTGTTTTGTGTCATTTTTGCAAGAGTAAGTCATGTAAAAGTATGTAGTGTCAAATATTCTTGCCCTCTTGTGTTCTCTTACAAAAATGAGGAAGAGGGGCTAGGTAGGAATCCAGTGAAGTTTGGCTGTGTTGTTGGAGGTGACAGGTTGAGGAGGAGGAGCAGGAGCAGGGAAGGAGAGGATTTTCATAAAGTAGAAATGGAACAGGGGAACCGAAACAAACAAGAAAAAAAAAAATAAAAATACAGGAGCCATTAGCTAGCCCCTCCCTCCCGTGCTGCATATAGTGAGCGTAAAGTCTGTACAACTTTGTTGCTCAGTTTGTGGTTGCTGGTCAAGGCAATCTTTTTGTAAATAATGTCCGACTCCTTAATAGTGTCCACCCAAGGCACCAGTTTACGGCCGTCCCTTTTCTTGGCCTCTGCCCAGGGTCCCGAGTAAGAGCCTGCCATCCAGTGGATGGTGTATCCGTTGGGAGTCTTTTGGGTGACTCGAGCTATTTGCGGTCGGTCCTTGTATTTGGGGCAACAGAGGGCGATCACATCCATAGCTTCCACCGTTTCACTCATTCGGCCTGGATCCGAGGGGTCGCCGGCTCGCCTTGACCTTCGAGAGGACTGCCAAGGGGAAGAAGTTTTAAAATCATCAGTTTCGGCTCAACAGGAGCTACTAAAAATTGTGTGAATCTATCTGTCTCACCCCTGGGGTCCTTTCGTCAATATCACTATCATCGTCATCCGTCTCTGGTCCCGCTTGATAGCGGGGGCTGGGTCCCGACATGGGCCCAGAGCCTCCCAACAGGGCGTTTATGGCTTTGTTTCTGATGTTGGCGCTGGCAGATGCCTCTCCTTCCTCGTCCTCTTCATCTGGATCCAGGTGTTCCATCAGAACCTTGAACTGTGTGCAGCAAAGAGACAATTATTTCAAAGACCAGCAACTTAGTAACATCTGGAAACTAGACACAGTTAGAGGACCCTGTCAAAGAGATTGTAGCACAACATTTTACAAGGATTGATCTGAAACATATCTGCTGCTTTATTACTTACGTCCAGATACTGTTTGACTATCCGCCTTTTTACATCCTCCGTCAGCGTGGCGTTGCTCATGTTGTTGAAGATGAAGTCCAAGGTTTGTCTTGGGTGGAAGTTCACGTTGTTTTTCCTGTTCACTGCTTTATCGTACACCTTAGCTGACTCCGTTGGAGAGTACTTCTGGATTTTACTGTTGAGAGATGGAGAACGCTTCTTGAAATTTCAGGAGCTGAGCGATTCTAACTTTTGCTGAATTACCCAAACATGTAGCATGTGTTCAATTGTAGACTGCCGATGACAACAGAGTCACAAAATGAGTTCACAAATAAACCTGAGGACATTATGGACTCAACATTATGGTGATGGTAAACAGGCCCTCCAAACTCAAGGACTTCAACCTTATTAGAGTTGAATTATCATTATGCCAATAAACATTCTTCCATTGACTACTGAAAAGAGCAAAACATTTTTTTGACATTTTGTTGTTAAAATGTAAATAAAAAGTCACAATAATTTTAAGCCTTAGTATATATTTCACTATTTCTAAATCTATTATACCTTTTGACTACATTAAACACGACCTGGCTGAAAATGATGTAGCCTCAACATGAATTCTGACAGGTTCTTACCTGTCAGAAAATCCATACAGGTTCTTTAAATGCTGTTTGAGCACGAGGAGAAGCAAGATGCCCTGAACCGCATTGGCGAAGTCCAAGAGGCCAATGGGATTATCTGGCAGAAGCCTCATTACTTTTTCCACATCCTCAACATCCAAATCCTCGAAGTCGGATTCAGATTCGGAGCTGTCTGAGTTTTCAATGGGTCTTCTTGACTTCTTTGGCCGATGCACCACTTCGTCGTCGTTGTCTTCGTTTTCGTCACTGTTGCAGTTTTCCTCTTCATCACTTCTGGAAAAATCGCAGTTCATCTTTCCCTCTTCATCCTCACCATCAGACGTGTTTTTCCACACCTTTACTTTCTTTTCCTTCCGTCTTGGCTCCTTTAGTAGAAGCTGATAAGAAAAAAATACAAACATTTCAAGAAAACCTAAAACCACTAAAAACAATCTTGTTTTTTTTGTCTGTGGGATGTAACATAATTATTGGTCAAAATAAAAACTGCTACATAGAAATTCAGGGCTATTTAAAAAATAAATAAAGTTCAACATGACTGTATGATAGATATGTCTGCAATGGGGAAACTTTAGACATGAAACTTGGAAAAAAAATGACATAAGGAAGGTGGAAGAAAGGAATCAGAGGTGGGACACAGGACTCTAGGACAAAAAGAATATATAGGAAGGACATGAGGTTGTGGAACACAAGCAATTTGGAAAAGAAACAGAATTGTATTGAAATACAGAAGAAAAGACTGACCAAAGGGTACTTTAGATAATGCAGTATGGGATAAAGTGACGAAGAGCAAATATTTTTTAAAAACTTGTTTTCATACTTATGCAGACCTAGAAGACATTGAAATCAAGTTTTTATGCTTTTTCAGACTTCTCTAGATGGTGGAGGAACCCTGATCCTGTCAACTTACTTCTTTAAAGGTTTGCAACAAGTTGCTGCCAGAAACAGACAGTGTGATGTCTATGTGGTGCATAATGAAGAGCGGCTCCTCTTGGCTCTGGTATGGGAAACAAGCCAAGTTGTCTGCGATAAACAGCAGCATGTTTACTTCCGTCTTCTGCAGAACCGCACGAAAACAAGGACAAAGCAGATTTAGAGCCTATAACAATTTTACTGCACTGACAAATAACAACTCTTCCTTAAAATAAATGATTACTTGATACGTGATTTATAGGAAAATACCAATTTGCAAAAGGGTCTACAAAGAAGTAGAGGGTGGACTTACAGCACTGTCATCAAAGAGGTTCAGTAGTGAGATGAGGAAGGCCCTCCGATGTTGCCGGTTGCCCCGGATCATCGTGTAGAGGTGGGAGCAGAGAGCTGAGTGTGTCTCATCGTGCCTGAAGCCTCTTACAATGCTTTTACGAGATGAATTGATGGCCTGCTGCAAACTGTACGACATCTTCATCCCTGCAACTGCCTTCATCTGTAATGTTATGGTACAAAAAAAAGAGTTTAAGAGTAGGCAGACATTTCAAACACTTGTTTGTTGTGGTCTAGTAAATCTGGCTGTATTTCTCTTAATACAGCCAGATTGTATAATAATACACGTTATTATACAATATTACACAGTATATGGCTCTATAGATTCCTTTTTCCTATATAGGAAAAAAGGAAACATGCATGTAGAAAATGTTGCAAAACATTTCATACTGACAATTCTGGTCTATAAACATCACGTAAAACAATCAGTTGCAAAAATATGTTTTCAAAGAGACAAAGTTTTGCTTTATATCAGAGTAACAATAAAATCTATTTCAAAATGTTAATTATTCCATTAGCAATATTGCAGACTTTGTCTAAGGAAGTCATTAAATAAAATTGGTTGGCTGTACTGTTGCTGTGTGTGTGTTTTATTTTTAAATCAGGGAAAAAAACTGTTCTAGTTTTTTTTTTTCTTTGCTTAATTTGTTTTTGAATTTAACAGAAAAAAAACAAACATTTAATAGCATCTTACATGGATGAAACCGGTGTATTTCTTGTCAATCTCCACCAGCTGCTGGTCGGCTTTGTTTCTCATGCTGGGCTCTGGGTCTGTTCCCATGGCAATGAGGTAGGGTACACACTGCAAGAACCAAGAAAAATAAAGTTGGTTGATACGACAATGACTGTAACGTAGGTCTGATGGAGGCAGTAAACAAAAGAATATCTGTTATTGATTTAGATATTTGATATCTCACCTGTACAGGATGAATGAGACCCTGGTTGAGCGTAAGAGCTATGACATTGAGAGCAAAGTGCCGCACACTGGACTCTGTGTGAAAGAACGCCTCCAACACCTGTTTTAGATACAGCTGCATAATGGAGCTGCTCATCCCTGATGAAATGTCTCCCATCTCTTTCAGATCCTCCTGTTTGGACAGTTTCTTCCCTAAAAAGATACAAAAACATTAGCAATTTTCTCCAAGATGATCGTATGAAACGAGAGCTACTTGAAAAGCCCAGACCACTTTTTCACCACGTGGTTATATGCAAAATACTCTGTAACGAGGTGCAATCCTAAAGTGCTTAAAAAAAAAGAAGTTATGTCACCAGTAAAACTAACTTACATTCTCGGTCTGCTTCCTGCATCCGTGAGTCTTCTTCTTGCAGGTACGTCTGCAGGTTTTTAAGGACCTGGATTTTGAGGTTGATGGAGGAGGAGGCGTCGGCCAGGATACCATTGTACAAGGATTTCACCTCAGGCACAAACATCTGGCTTGGATGCATAATAACAAGAAAACCTGCAAGAACACAGTGTTATATGATTGATTAGATTTCCTACATAACCTCATTCTACCAATAAATGCAGACCACATCGACTAATACAATTGGTGGCTTCACCAAATATATGTAAAAAGGAAGAAGGAAAAAGGTCACGGAGGTTGCCCATAGCAACACTAAAGAGGCTGCAGGAATTTCTGGCAAGTCCTCCCTTTACATATCATGGCAATCTCCTGTATTCTTTGTATGTATAGACTAAGACTTTGAAGATTGAAGAAAGGATTCAAGCTTGACTAAAAAAAAAAACAACAACAAAAAAAAAAATTTGGTGGGGACTGTTAGGTCTGATGAAACCAAACATTTTTTGTAGCATAATTCCAGTTGACAAGTTGAGGATCTGGGTTGCTTTCCTTCAGATAGTGCAGTTTTATGTCAAGGTAAATGAAATTATGAATAGTTCCAAATTCCGTTTAGCCGACAACGTTTAGGTGTCTACTACGAAGAAAGAAACTGTGGACAATCACTAACTGTGGACAAATGATATAGACAGAATCTGATGGATTTGGTGATCATTACAAAGTCATGATGCATGTTGACAGACTTCTAGCAAAGGAGGAGGAGGAAGACTGTTTCTGAAATAACAATAATAATAAAGATTTTTATTATACACAATTATACAACAAGGTTGTTGTCGCTGCTTCCCAACTAATTAAAAGTTTGATTTTCAGTTGAAGTCACCTGACATCTCAACAGAGCTGTATAAACATTTGGAAGCCACTGACATTTCGTCTGCAGGAGCAGAACAATATTCTGAAAAGATCTTTTGACCAAACAACTTGGCTTGCTATTAACGTAATACGTGTATCTGTGAATGAATAAGCCAGAAACAAACTAAATGTAAATATAACTTAGGTCAGATGGAAATTTGTGGAAGTACTCCTGAAAAACCCACTCATATTTCTGTCTGATCTAAATTTATGCTAGATATTAATCCTGGGAACATGAAGCCTTAAAACCACAGAAGAGCTGAGGAAAAGGGAGAAAGAAAAACACCTGCAAACTGGGCAAAGAGATATAGAAAGAATAAAAATAATAATAGTGACTTTACCTAACCCAATGATGGCTTTGGTCTTGACCACCTCATCCTCATGTTTGGTGAAGTACAGCAAGAGCTCAAGAACCTTCTCCTTGATAATGATCTGCACACAGCAAACATGTCATTTAACATATTAGCCAAACCTGAAGTTTCATAGCCTTAATATTACTCAATTAAATCAAACTCAAAGCTTATAATAATGCTAAAGTTGTTGTCCCACCTTGTTGGTGCCCTTAAACTCCTCCAGATCGAAATCAAAATGTCGACCGAGGGCACCCACGGTGAAGAGCGATCGCAGCAGAAAAGGCTTGTTTGCTACTAATGCTGTGCTGTTGGGATCATCTTGATGCTGAATCTTGAATTTGTTAAGTGCACCTGAGGGGAAAAAACATCACAGAATTAAATAAATAAATAATAATATTGAAAAGTTAGTTTTGTATTTTTTTATGTGTAAATGAAAGACCAGACTTGTAAAAAGACAATTTGAATACTCTCTTACACACCACATTTTATGACGGGCATTTTTAAGTAAATATATCTCACCATAGAATTTGTTAAAGCAAGACCACACAAACTTGTAGTTGTGTGTAACTTTGTTTACGACAGCTCCGAGACAACTCACACAGTGCTGGACCACCTATAATAAGCATAAATATCATTATTGTTAAACTTGAACTGCAGCATTTAATTTTGTAAAGCTTGTGAAGAGGCACCGTCACACACCGTCATGCCGTATTTGATGATGAGCTTCATAAGGTCTTCTTCAATGGTGGCAAGAAAAGTTTCACTTGGGTGCTCCATTAAGGGGACCACTAACTCCAAGATCTTCGCCACATTGCAGATAACCATGAAGTCGTTGGCAGTCTGCAGGAAAAACAAATGAGACATTTTACCAAGAGGATCTGTCATACCTCAAATAACTGTTCACGGAAGTGGCACCACTTCAGGACAGACATATCATCTCAAAAACATGGTGCAAAAATATAAATAAATAAAAAAAAACCAAAAACAAAGTCACTGTCTCAGAAAATCTGACTATTGGTGACAGTAATCACTAACAACCTGGCTGGTGAAGCAAATGTGTTGAAGCAAATCACTGACTAAATCTGTTGCTGTAATCACTTCAGCATAAATAAACTCCAACACACAACTACTTTAGCCCAAAAATCACTGTAGTGTGTGCTATAGGTTTAAATATCTTATATAGCACAATTAATTGATGGTGCAGTGGAAAACAAATAACAGTACGTACGTTACACTTTGTGGTCAGATAAGGTTGCATGGTCATGGCATGTTTGACCATGAGCTGCGCTCTGATCTTGCTGAACAAGTATAAGGTGGTGATGCATGCCACAAGCCGTGTTGAGTTTACTCCTTTGTTTTCTGCAGAAAAAAAAAAACAGGAAATAAAAAAAACACAGTCATTACTTTGTTCTGAAAACAGCCAAACTTGTTATACCAAGTTTCTGTATAACATCAACCATTTGGATTCTATAAGGAAAAACTTGTATACCTGCTAGAGACTCTTCATATTTAAGGATGTGCTCAACCAGATTGTCGACTAGTTGAACACAGGCCTTTTTAGCTGGTTTATATGAAGCATCCTCTTCAGATTTAAGAAGCTGGAAGGAAAAGACCCAATGGTTACTTTAACAACACTTTGAATATCAATTACAACAAAATTACCAGCCACAAAAATTATACTCACATTCTGCAGAAGCTGCTCAAACCAGTCATAACCAGTGTCTCTACAAGCAGCAACCTAAAAGGATCAGAAATATAAAAAATATACAAGGTTCACTCTGAAACTAAAATGAGTAGAATAGAGATAAAGTCTTGCATAAACAACATTCATGCAAATCAAAAGGCAGCTAAACTTACAACATCAGTGATGTTGAGAATCTTTCTGGTCATGGTTTCCTTGTCATGTGCTGGAGTTGGAGTGAACCACAGCTTCTGGAACGTCTCATTCACCAGTTTCTGCACAGAAGTATTGTTAAATACATTTTATGTTCTTAACAAATTATTGTTCTGTTAAAACAGAACAATTCAAAGAAAAGAAATGTCTAAATGTTGAAAAAATAGATTTATAGTTTTTTTATTAAAAATAGAGGAAACAAAAAAAAAGAAGAAAAAAAATGATGATAAAAAGATGCAGGTACCTTGATGCCTTCTTCATCGTTGACCCTGCGGATCATCTTCACACACATCTCAGTGATCTTACTGAAGGTTGGTTGCTCCAGACAGATGTCTCTGAGAATCTTGATTACCCGCTTTCTTACACTGATACCGGTGTCCTGTACATCAAAAATGATTTATCATATTATAAAAGCAAATATATTTACTGTTCTGTAAAGCATCACACTAAAAACAAGCTGTTTCAAATTAAATAGATGCATAAAGAGCAAGAGCACTGTTTCACCAACAGATGGCAGTATTAGACAGTAACAACAAGTGAACTTTGCATGAACCCTTCTTCACATTTCCATGACAACCAGACCAACAATGTTCATATGTTCACTTGCCAGATGCAAAGTTCAAGACACTAATTTTTTAATTTCTTTTCAATACAGATGGTCTAAATAATCCAAACCAAAATAGAGAGGTTCTTCGCTAATCCTGTTGTTTCAAACCACTTCATTTTATTCATGCAGCAAGAAATAGTTGGCATTAATTAACCATTTTGCTAGTGTCAGCTAATACCTGCAGCACTTATTCATGTGATTACTTTGACATTTTGTGACCAATAAGTTATTTTATGGGAGCTTTTAAGAGTAAAAAGCAGAACTCACAAAAAATACAAGGAAAACTCCAACAAAATGTGCATATTCCAGAAATTACATCCTACACAGTAAACCATCTAAAAGGTGTACACTCAAATGATTACAGCTCAATGTTTGGCAAGATTAAAATGACAGAGGCTGCAGGCATGAACCATATTGTCAGTCTCATCTTCTCTTCAATCTAAAGTCTCACCCCTGATGTTGCCAACATGAAAGAATGTACATATTTGGCCTGCAGGCAACAGTTGTTTAAGTATTTAGACACTATAACTTCTGTTCCTATATGTACTAACAGGTTCAGCAACTCCCAAAACTTTCTGCTCTACACAATCCTACATAATTGAACAGACAACTTACCAATATCCTCTCAATGAGCATATCATAGTACTGCTCAGTGAGTTGGGGTCTGCTGAGCACGAACTTGCCCAGCAGCTCTACAGCTGCCTCTCTCACACTGGTGGAGTTATCCATCAAACGGCCATGAACGCCTCGCTGCATGTCAGACTACAAAAAAAGGAAAATAAAAGCACAAGTTTAGCAGTATAATAGGAATTTATTTCAATAATAATCAGATATAAATAAAAGGGTATGTTTACAATAAAAAACAAAAAAAAATTGCACAAAATAGAACCATTGAGACATGTTCGTCACTAATATTCGTACGCTCACGTACCCTGGCCAGAATGCTGGGGTCTACAGCCACAACCTCCGACAAACACTTCATGGCTTTAGTCCTTACAGCGATGGCACTTTCCCCAAGAACTCGCAAAATCTATTGAACAAGAAAATAAAGCATGAATAAATAACATATAACTTCCCATAGAAAAAGTGTTTTATGGATTACTCTGACAAAAAAAAACAAAAAAAAAAACAAAAAAAAAACATGACAGGTTTCAACTACTAACATTTACTTTAACTGAACAGATGTTCAGATAACTCATCTTACCTGTGTTAAATAAATATCAAAGCTCTGGGCAAACGGCCTCATGGAGGCCAAATAACGCACGATTAGACAGGAGTCTTCATAGTCCACAGTGTCTGAATTCATTCTGTAGAGAGGGAACAAATACAAGGTTATAATTAAATCATTCTAACAGTGTATCATATGATGGAAAAAGATCAGCGAGTCTATTAATGCACACATCAACAATCAGATTAGACAAAGACTTTACTATGGAGCACAATGTGAAATCCTTACTTCAGCGTGGCAAAATGGGCTGGTGTCGTCTTAATGATGTTACGCAGGAACTTCTTGCGTTTCTCTGCGCGCTGCATAATTTCACCAGTTGTTTCCAACTCCTTCGCATGCTGGGGTCCGTCTGATGAGTCCTCATCCTTTGGATTCTGGTTCCTCATGGACTTCTCAGCCTCGGTTGTGGCGTCACGGAACCACTGGGCAATGTAGAACTTTCTGGCAAACTATCACATAAACACAAAGTTTTAGATCAGGCTCATTTGACAAAAAGTATTTTTCTTAGACTGAGGTACTTATAAGTTGTAATAATTCAAAAAACAATGCATGAAAATACAAAGAATCTATAATTAGCATAGCTTTCAATACATTAAAAATCAAATGTTTGTTGAACAGAACACAACATGAACTAACTACGTAAAAGATTTGAGTGAGCATTCATTTAAAGAGAGGGATTTTTACATGGATTGCATTTAAAATAATGATATAAAAAAAAAAATCAGTGTGTTGTTCACTGTGCAAAAATGTTTTGATCTCAATACTTTAATAAGCGTGATGTTAACTCACCACCAGAGAAGGATCAGTCTCAGCATTTTCTTCCATATAGTCCAGTAAAGCTTTCTGCAGCTGCTGCGTCTCATCAGTCCCTGGAGACTAGACAGTCACAGAGACAGATTAGACTCAAATCCATCAAAAAAAGACAGGATGTAAACAGCAATCAGTAAGCAATCTTACCTACAGTAGGTAACTCTCTTTGCAATTTTATTTGGTATTAATCCAGACTCAAAGACATTGATACATATTATTTAGAGGTATTTCATGAACCTTTAAACCGGCATCATGTCTGCATTACGTGGTAATCCACAAAAAAAGTTTAGTATTATTTATTTACAGGGAAAATGGAAGGGTAAAGGTAGTGCACCATCAACAATCTTCCCATCTGAGAATATGCACAGCAAATTTCTTCATAACTGTCTCAAGCAGAAATAAAGTAAAGTAAAGTAACCCGCCACTCTTTGCATTTCCTGTTTACTGCACATTTCACATCAGAAGATCATCAGTAGTGCACAATCTCCAACCTCTGCTTCCTATTGACATTATATTTACCCTCTTTGTTAATAACCATCTGATGCAAGTGGAACAGGATTTTAAAGGCTCATGAAAAAGTTCATTAAAAAGCTGAAATTTTTTAAAGAGTGCAGCGGAAATTTGGTTTAGAACAGGGACAAACTCAGACTAGCTGCTTGCTTCAGCCTTTAGGACCAGCTGACCTGGGTTTATTTTACATTTATTCTATATGAAAATGCCAATCTGCTACAGGAAAGACATTAACTGCTTACAACCTTCCAATAAGACTTCACTTTAAAATTCCAGGTGACAAACAAAGCGACAGTCATAGTTCACATTAAAGCCAGATGCTTGTAAAATCACTGATCACCTTTATGGCACATACCTCCGACTCTACAACAGCTCTGAGGTTGACCTCTGAAATTAGACATGAAAGTCTGCAGCAGATTTTTTATCTTACTTAATTCACAAAGGGAGGCTATATGAATTTTCCAAGCACATCCACTACCAACCACTACCTCCCAAACACCCATTTATAGGAAATATAATAATACATTTAGGTAGAGAAGACCTACTTTATTTGTCATTATTTTAAAATGTGCAGAAATAATTTAACCTGTGAAATGTTGTTTTAGGTTTCAAGATGGGTAACAGTTTAACTGACATGAGAGTTCTTGACTTAACATTATGCTTTACAAACCAGAACCTCCCCCTGAAAGATCACTTTTGACCAAGTCAAATAAGAACAAAATGACTCAGATTGTCAACTCAAGCATATAGGTGCAAGACTGTGAATCAAAATAACCACCCACTGGCAATTACTAATTCAATAGGATTAATCATTAGCCAGTTTCAGTTTCATGGTTGAACACTGGATGCGATGACAAAGTTTTCTACCGCTTGTAGGATGCGATCGATAGATCTCTGGTCCATCCTGCTAGTGACAGCGTCCTTCCTGAGTCTGGCAGCCACTGTGCCTAGGTAGTCCAGAGATGCTACTCTCAGAGCCATTTCTGTCTGCTTATTACTGAACTGGTGTACCTGATGGGGATAAAACAGAGAAGTAGAAAAAAAATACCTTAACAACAAAGCAATGCAAATTGCAATGATGACTTATTTACATGTGTATGGAAAATTATTATTTCATTGAAACATGCAGGACAAAGCTAATTATCTGAACAAAGCATGAGGGAGGATTTATTTTCAAAGGTACTAAGCGGTTTCAACCAATCTCACACTAGCACTCATTCACAGATTTAAATATCTCCAGTTTCAAATAGTTCTCCACACTAACCAACAGTCTTCCAAGAAGACTGAGCAACAGCTCTGCTGCAGGCCACTCTGGTTTGTTTACAGTTGATAGCAGGTCCTGGACAAAGTTTTCAAATAACGGTCGGTAGTCTTCTTCTCCCTGCTTGCTGCCACATCTGATACAAAAAATAACAAAGGCAAAGGATAAGAATAATTATTTATAAAAAGAACAGAGCAGAAAAAGTTGATTCATAAAACAAAAGTGATTGAAAAATGAAATGTACTTCAGAAGGCTTGGTTAATTGCTTAATAAATGGTTAATGTAGTACCAGAAGGCTTAAAGATTCATCTAGTCACCATAATAATAATAATAAAAAATAATAATTGAACTTAAATATTTGTCGCAAAAGTACAACATAAAGGGTGGAAACAATCATTTTACTTTTTGAGGAAGACTGAAAGGAAGTTTTGCGCTGTCCGCATAGCTGTCTCATACGAGTTGGTTATCAGGACGTCCTGATCCACCTTAAAACAAAAAAGATTAATCAGAAAATAAGTTTCCCACATGGGAAGAAGGTTTTTGATCCGTTTGCTCTCCCACCTTGTCGTACTCTTCAAAAACATCCTTGTCGCTAGGGAGATGGACCACACACTGGATCAGTTGCAGCACCAGAGCGGTCACCATCTGGATGTACATCGGTTCTCCATCCTGGTCTGAGCTGTTCAGCCTAGCAAAAAAGAGACAGCACATTGAGTTGGCCGTCACCACGGGCAACGAGCGATTCCAGATCTCAAGAAAAATTATACATTTCATTTTTGTTCCCCTTTGGTGCCTACAACAGTTTATTTTCACATGTCAATGAGAACAAATGTTTAATCAAGCTACCTGAAATTCCTCAGGGAGCGCTTGCTGGTGGGTAACCTGGCCAAAGAAGTAAAGATCTCTTCCAAAATAAGCTGCCGATGCTTCTCATAACGTGAGAAAACCTGCAACACAAAGAAATGATTTACAAATCTCCGGTTTTGCAGAACAGTAGAAACAAAGATCAGACATGGTTAAAAAATAAATCAGATGTCAAATCTAATAATGAGGTACTTCTATGTATTATTTCAGATGACTCAAACCAATTATTTTTTTTTCCCTTTAAAGACTCACCGCTGTCACAAGCTTAATGGCACACAACTGCAGCTCACTAACATTCTCCACAAAAAATGGAGTTATTCCCATAGAGGAAACCTGCAAGACAAGTTAAAAAAATTAAAAATCAATAAAATATATATTTCGTAATTTAATGCAATTGACACCAAGCTGAACAGCAGATTCCAACATTATAGGTATTTTTTTCTTTTTACATATATATATTTTTTTTAACCTGTAGGATGGTTGTGTCCGTAAGAAGCTGGATTTCTAGAAGCTCTGAAATGTTGCTGACGATGTCACAAACTTTGTTGTACAACATCACAATTACACGTTGTTTGTGTGTTGAGCATTTGGCACGCTTTGCCTTGGAGCTCAACATCCCACCTGGATGGGAAAAGAAAAATGTTTATTATTGACAAAGAAGTCAAGTAAAAAGATTATTTTTCTATAATATTTTCTTGTGTGCACATAGGAAGACAGCTAGTAGCACCATAAATAAAATATTTGAATAAAATGTAAGAAAAATCCATAAATTGTCTAAATGACCACAGCATTCAGAGCATCAACACGTTCAGCAACAAGGGAACCTTTTTGGGATGGTTTTTCTCCCACGTTTGCTTCCATGACAGGAAGCAGAGCCAAATCAGACAACTAACCTCACCTGAAAACAGCTGTTGAGTTGCACCTTTACAGAAGCTTTGGAGTAACTTAACATAAATAATGGGTAATTGCTGTGGCAAAATGATTTTTATAGCTTTCTTGTCATAAAAATGTATTAATCTTTAAAGCCAGTAAAGATAATAATTCATAATTTATTTGCCTAGACTTTGAAAAACCCAAATCATTTAGATAAGCTTCAAATAGGCCACTCCATTAACAGACCTCTGCTTTAGAATCTGATGGTGTTCTGTGACAATATTCACCTCCATGTGGGTCCACTCTGTAGACAGGATCGTACTGTGGATAAAGTGTATTCTGAAGGTGAAACTTGGTGTATTGTAGCACGCGCTCAATAACATCCTCTATGTACACAGCCTTTGGCATGTGTGTTGAGGTCATGATGTTAAGTGCTGTCAAACAGGCGTCGGCGGACTTTGTGACTCTCTCCATTATCAAGTCTCTCCAGAGCCTTTCTTCACTTTCAGCATCGTGGTCCTGAGGGGAGATTTTATTTTTTTTTTTTGCAGAAAGCTTAATTATTCACTATGAGGACAATACAATTTTGTAGTTGATGTTTTAATATTTTCTGTAAAATCACTGCTAACTTAGTAATAAAGCAGACAATTTGAGGGAAAGCACTCACATGGTTTAACAAGGTAGAGAGCTTGGCTCCATCCTGGATATTCTTTTCAAGGATATTCAGAAGCTTCACCAATTTATCTGATGGGATCTACAGAAACACATAGGCCACTTAGACCAACGTCTGAAAAATCACACATAAATATGGGTCTACATACAGATATTACACAATCTACTGTACCTTGCTGGTGATGCTCATGGCCTTAATTTTGGCAGACTCACTGCCAAGCTCATTCAGCTGGTGTTTACCAAGCAACAGTTCCTGAGGTATCTCATCATCATCTGCTGCTTAGAAAAAGCAAACAGGAAAGGAGGTTTGACCAAATTCAAAACGGAACTTAAGTGTTTTTGCAAACACAATGTAAACTGATGCTGATAATTACCCATGGTAGTAAAATCCACATCCTCCAGATTTTCTAGTATGTTGTCAATGCTTGCCAAGAATCTCTTGAATGTGGATGAGTCCATTAGCTCTTCTTGGGTTAGCTTAGGTTCGTATGCTTTTCGTTTCTTCTGCTTCTCTTTCATCTTCATTTTTCTGGCAACTGAATATGGAAAAAAAAAATTTTCTGAGAAAATATTCTGTGTGGACCACATATAAACACTTTAATATGTTAGCATTAACTTAATTTTCTATTTGCTTTCATAAAAAAAAGAAAACATTTTTCTGTGTAAGAAAAAAATTATTTCAATGTAATCTATCAAAGCAGTTAGTATTAACTTTAAAAACCTTATTTTGTAAGTTTTTTAAAGTGCATATTTATGCAACACAGATCTTTAAAAAGAAAAAAAATATCTTTCAATGAATTTTTCATACTTTCACTCATGCTGGGTGGAGGCGAATCTTCCTCGGAGGAGTCGCGGTAGCGGCTACCTGAGCCTCGCCGACCTTCTCGGTTCCCGCTCTTTCGGTGATCTCCGGAACCCCGTCGTTCCCTCTCTTCAAATTCCCAGGCTCTGTCTTTCTCTCTTTTGTGACGCTTCCTTGCTGCTGCAAAGAACAAACATGACATCATTATCACAATTTTCCTAATATTAATGTGTTCTAAGCATGGCTTAGAGACTATTTTCAGCCATCAGAAGGATTTTCTAGCATAAAACACCATAGGTTTAACCCTGATAATCTCTAATGATCTACTGAATAAAACATCTTAATATTCCTTAAAAGAAATCTCTCAAGAAAGATCATTTTACTCACACTCTCCATTTGCATCATAGTCTTCATCTGAGCTGACTTCAGCATATTTGGGCCTCTCGTTTACTGTACTGCGTTTCCTCTTGTTCATCTTTACCCGTTCATACATTGGCATGGTTGACTCAATTTCTTCCAGTAATTCTGGGGGAAGCTCCCTTAAAACTTCTGGGTCCATACCACCTAAATATGTGACAGTATTACCTTAAGTTAATAAATAACTTTAATGAGGAGTAGAAGAAAAGACAGCTAAAAAAATTTAAACATATTTAAAATAGTGCAAAATGTGTCTGGAGTTTCTTACTTTTCCCAGACTTTCCTGAGAACCGGTTCTTCCCAGACTTGCTGTGCCGAATGATTCTCTGAATCTGGTCGACTGAGAGCTTTTTTAACACCACCACAGGCTTGGGTCGCTTCTCAAAGTCCTTCACCAAACCTAGCCTCTCTAGTTTCACCTTAGGCTGGCTCCACCTTTGACTTTCAGTTGATCCGCTGTTCTCCCGATCACGATTAATCTACAAAAAAGGGGAAAAAAAGAGAAAAAAAATGATGTCAAGTTTGAGTAACTTTGAGCATGTTTATATAATTTTAAGACAGCTGAATCTGACAAAATAAAAATAAAACAATGATTCAAACTGACAATGTTTGTGATTTTGATGTTAAGTCCCAGAAACCTGGAGCAAATACATAAGGAGATGTTCCACTTTCTCATGATTTAGGTTAATGTTCAACACTGTGGGATAATGGTAGAAAATGATCCAACAACAAACAAATCATTGCCACAAAACCAAAACAAAGCAAGATGTAGAAATTTGTCTTTTTAAATCTTTGATATCTTGTCCACTGAATTTAAAGCGCTGACTAAAAAATGATGTGAAAATGAAAATGACTGAAGTTGACCAACTCCAATACACAAAAATATTTTGTTCAGTGAAACATGCTATGAATGTAGAAGATTCTGACTTTTTCAGAGTATAGCAAAAAAAATGCTGTAAAATATGCAACTGATATTTAAGGCTTAAAAAAACATAAAAGCAGGAGCTCAACAATAAATCAAACCATAATCATTAACCCAATATCAATGTCTGCAATAAAGCATTCACCAATTAGTGGTTGGTTATGATATTTGAAGTATCATGCATTCACACGCTGCATGGCAATGGTGTGATTGCTCTATCACAGTGTTTGCTGCAGCCCTTCATATAAAATACATGCATGATTTTAGTAACTCTGAAGCCAAAACTAACGGTATACTGTAGGAAATTTACAATGATGAAAAACAAAGAAAATATGACCTGCTGATTAGCTAGATGAAAGCAGTCAAATACATTTTCCCTCATTCATAAGACTAAAGCAGGCAGTCATAGTTTGAATCAAAAGGAGGAGGTTCTGGCTCTGATTGGTTGTCTCTTAAGCGGCGTGTTTCTGCAGATGGCAGTAGGACCACAGGGAAGAACGAGGGAGAGGAGCTCAACTTTTTCACAGATTTGTCTCATCCTATACTGTCATGACATATGCTACATTCACGCTGCAGCCTGACGTGACCTAAATCGAAAATGATCATTCAGGCTTGCAGTGTGAACATAAACATAGTGACTGATATCAATGTCCGATATTAATATTGCTGTTAGATAGCCAATATTTACCAGTATAATATACATTTCTCCACCTTTTCAGCACATCGAAACAAAAACGATCACACCACTGCTTCTTTGCTTCAGTTACACTCCCCACAATCTTGCACTGAATCTCTATCACTGTTACATGGCAAAACAAATGTCACAACTAACCTCCTTCCCATCCGGAAACAAAAGGACAGAAGATGGAAATACATATCTATTTTTAATATCGGCCCCATTTTATTTATCGGACCAACACTTGTGTCTTAAAAAATTACTAATATTGGTCAATACCGATGTCAGTGTCAATATATCGTGCATCCCTCCTATATCCATTCATCAATCTATATCAATAGGTAAGAGTTGACCAAGAGATTTTGCTTTACAAGCCAGATTTCAGAAAACAGTTGGCCACAGTGGAAGAAGTCCTTGATGTATTTGCATTTTTATGTCCACCAACTACTTCTATCTGTATACAAACTTAAAAAAATATCTGAGTTTAACAGATGGTTAGGTCTGAGTTAATGTGTTAACAAAATTTAAAAACTAAAATCTGAATTAAAAAAAAAAAAAAAGAAAAAGAAATAAACTTAAAATGGGAAAACAAAACTCAAGAGTGAGCAGGGGAATGATTTGGTTTTGTGAGATTGCAGGCAGTGACAGCTGAATGATTGGTAGGCGAATATATATTTGGTTTGGTCAGCCCAGATCACCTTGGGGATCTGGAAGTTCTTCAATGCTCCGGTATGCCCTCCAAGGAGCTGAGCAGGGAAAGAATCTGGAATTTTAGCACCAGTGGAAGAAGAGGCCGCTTTGGATCCGTCTTGTTTACCGCTGCTCCGACCGGGCTCTCCGGCGGCCTGGAAGCCAGACCGATCTCGATCGCTCCTGGAACGGGAATCAGGGGACCGCCTGTCTCTACTGCTGGTCTCGCTTCGATGCCTCCTATCCCTGTCGGACTCGCGGTCCCGGTCTCGGCCGTGTTCCGCTCGGTTCGAGGGCTTTGGTAACTCTCCGCGTCTATCTGACGACTTCTCGTGGTGTCGGTGCTTGGATGACTCCCGACCTTCTCTCCTGCTGTCGTGCTTATCAACTCTGTTTTTGATGACCTCCGGTCGCCCGTCGGGTTTCAACCGCAAAGCTGTGTCAGAACCTTCCACTGCTGCCGGCCCGCTTGCTGGTTCTTCAGGCCAGCGTTGGGCTTCAAGGGCAGGAATAGGGGCAGCCAGACAGGGGTCGAGCTGGCCGTCAGCTCTCCCTGCCTGCTGGAGGTCGATGCTCACCATGAGGGGAGGGCGACTGGCACCGTTTCCAGCTGCAGTGGCCTCTTGTGGGGTCAGTTTGCCTGCATTGGCCCCTCCTGTGGATCCACTCCCCGGGGCACCAGTGGGGGCCCCTGGTCCTCCTGCTCCAGGCTCAAGAGGAAATGAGTCCTGTTTTCTCTTCTTAAGTGGCTTGTCTATACAAAGATAAACATTAAAAAAATCAATACCAATTCGATTCAATATATTTTTCATTAACAATATTGTGATATAAAAATGAAGACATCTTAAAACCACACCTTTGTCTTGAACTTCTTTTGAACACTTTTCACTGGCTGCCTCCCGTTCAATCCTTTCAATTTCAGCCAGAGCATCAAGCTCCGCCTCATCATAAGGTGAACTGGGGGGCTGAAGACCACCAGCTCCACCAGTCTGTTGCAGGATCTGCTGCTGCTGCAGTCTGGCTGCCAAATTAGGCTGAAGAACTGGAACTTGCTGAAAACCCAGCTCTGCCTCAATATTGTCAGAGTTCTGATCCATGCCTGGCCCAGCATCACCTGACAAATAAGTAAAACACACCAAGTTCAAACAAGCAAAAAAAATAAAACAACAACTATATTCAAGTACAGATTATTAATAGACTAATACCTGATGGATCGGATTCACTTGACTTAACCCTGGATAGCTTGAGGGTGAGTTTGGTCGAGTCCTTGTTAGGAGAGCTAACAATATCATACATGTCTTTCTCCTCTTTCACTGTGGGAGTTTTCTTCCTCTGCTGAAGATGCTGCTTCTGGTCATGTCCGCCTTCCCTGGGCGACGACGCATAGGGAGGCGGCGACTGGAGAATCAGCGGTGGGCGAGAACCCGCTACAAACGAGCAGCAACACAGGCAAGCTCATTTTTAAAGAATGAAATCCACCTTCCATTCAATAAAACAACCTCTGCCAGTGCTACCGAGGTTTAAGCCTATACACATTCATTAAATACTAATTGTGGAGTTTGACGCTGATTAATAAAGTAGTCAAAGTTCTAGGATTGTGTTGCCTCTTTACTCTCCAAGAGCCCTTACGTTTGGGTGTTCCCTCACTTGACGTTGGAGAGCAGCCCGACTGAGGAGACCTCAGCTGGAAAGAAGGATTCCTCATGGCTGAATCACCTTCCTGCAAAACAACATTGAGTGGTCCATTTACATTAGACATTGGCTTACAAGTTTTCAAAAAGTGCAAATAATGTGAATATAAAGTGCAAATCTAAACAATCCAAACAATTAAATTAAATCCACAATTTAGGAGTACAATTTGTCAGGCATACCTCATTTCCCAGCCGCTGCACAATATTCATGTAGTCGTCCGTACCGTGCCTGTCTGAATGGTGATTGGGAGCATTAGATAGCTGCCCTGATACTTTGCCTTCTTGGATATTCCGTATCCCACCTGGCACCATTGGGCTCGCCACTGAAGCTGAATATATAAAGAACAAAAATTAGCACATTTCTATTTCCTGCATAATCTGTCACAGGATTAAATTTAAGATTACGACAAATTTATACATCTGGCAAATTTATCTGAGCATCAATATTTATTGTAAACATGTTTGATTTTAATGTAAGAACAGATTTAATGAAATCTAGCAAAATGTCCAAGTCACTATAGTTTAAATAAATAGGTGTATTGCACTTATTGTGCGATACACCTATTTATTCTATCTTATTGTGAACCTTTCTTTGGTTTGAGTTGAAAACCAGTCTTGGTTTCTAATTCTTACCATTATGCTCACTGAATTACAAACAATTCAGTAAAACTGTTTAAATTAAAAATCTACAACCTTAAAGTTAGAAATAATTGTTCATCAGTCTTAAAATAGTAAAGTTCTCAAACAACATTTTAAATAATAAAATCCTACAATTAAAAATGTGGGAAAGGAACTAAAATTATTTGACATAAATAACAATAACAATCTAAAAGCTGCCTCAGGTTATGTAAATAACAGTCTTAAATGTGAATCATTAATGAGAAAATGTCCAAATTATGACTAACATTTTAAATACGCATTTTAAAAAACACAGGAGAGTTACTTTAAAAATATGATTAGTTTGAAAATGCATTTTAAGTTTAGAATCTCCAACAATGATAATCTGTCTGATGTAACTGACTAGATACTGAGATACAAAATTTTAAGTTTAAAAAGTTAAGTATTTAAAATTTTAATTTTGTTTTCCACATGTTTCAGATGGCCTAAAATAAAAATACAAATATTTTAACATTGACTGACATATGCAGTTTGAAGTTTAAACAATTGTTCTTTTAATGATAAAATGCAAACAAGCATTTTTCACAAATCAAATTTCCACATTCCACTGCACACATGCACGCACAAGAACATGCTTACACATTTGTTGGTGTTGGTTGTAGCTGGGCGGTTGTTGATGGGGATACTGCTGTATGTAACCCGGTGCAGGGCTCTGAGGAGTGTAGGGGCTGGGCACGGGACTGTTCTGCTGACCTATGTACCGACTACTGGAACCCGACTGCGGTCCCACAAACCGGCTGGATACAATAAACAGCAGCAGACGGAAAATTGGAAAATAAAAAAGACAAAGAAAAATAGTCAAATTAATGAAACTATTTTATGTGATGTTCTATTTTGTATAGAGATTAAACAACAGTCCTTGTAACGCTATTTTTCAAGATTGAACTGATAATGACAGGTTCATTTTGCAATTAAACCCACCTTGATGGATTGGGAGAAATTGCAGCCGGTTGGAAGTTTGCAGACTGTGCAGGGCTGTGCATGGAGTTTTGGGTGATCTTAAAAGGTGGTACCATTGGTTGCTGCATAACATCTGTTTTTTAAAAAATTATAATATTGTTGTTAAAATCATAAACAATAAAAATAATATTACATTACAATTTCATTTTTTTTTCCATACTTTTCTCCCTGAAGATGCCAGGGTTCCTGGCCAGCATGGTCTGCAGCAACAGTGGTGCGTCTCCCTCTGGCTCATCGCTACCCAGGTTATCCTTCAGTTCTCTGAAATTTTGCATTAATATCAGACAAAGTTCAAGTAAAACTGGCGTGTTACTGGCGTAACATGCAAAAAATTTAAATTGACTGCTCACAGATTTGAAAACAAAGTAAGGGAATTTTACCAAAAGCAAACATCTAAAAATGTATATACCTTTCTAGTCCTGTTAAAAGCTCTAGTTGTTCCATTTTAATGTTCATGGAAAATATTTAACAACATAATAAAATTATAAAGTTAAATCTGGACAAGCTGATGACCAGATCATACACTGGGATGCATAAGTTATTGTATAAAAATGTAACACACTCAACAGTTAAACAGAAAAATAATTTTAATCACAGAGATACTGAAGGTTCTTATGCAATATTTGCATCCTGCAAATTTAGCAGCAGTGAAGCCATTAGCATCTGTTTGTATCATCTCTGTTAAGTGTCATAACTCCATTGAAAATAAAATTGTTTCTTACATATATTAATTGGCAGTATAACAAAATGAAGCAAACATCTTTACAAACCAGAAGCAGAATCTAGTCTCATCCCGTCATGGCATCTCAACTTTCAAGCTATTTTATTTAAATGTGAACCTCTCCCAGAAACAGGCTTCTTCCAGTTTTCATATCACTATTTTCATGATGTAACAATATTTGAGGTCAAATCATTTTATACACTCACATGTGCTCTGTGGAGACCTGGTTAAGGCCATGGGCTAGTTGGGAGGCCAGATTCTCATCCCGACACCCCAGTAGACGGTTAACTTCCTCTGCTATCCTCGAATTGAACAAGAGGCTCTTAGTGGTGGTGGCAGGTAGAGGGGAAGGAAGCGGCAGCTGGTTCAACACTGGGAAGAGAGACAAAATTATTTCAAAGACAATACGAAGACAGAAAAGGAATAAAGAGCCCTACAGGGCATGCAGCTTTATGGAAACAATGTAGAGAGAAAAAGGGGTTAAAAACAAACAGCATAAAGTCAAAACCGAAAATTTTGTTCAAACTGAAAACTTCTTCCTCACATGGCCGCACAAACTTTGACAGGCGTTTGGTATACAGTGTGGGGTACTTACAGTCTGTGAGGCTAGCGATCCCAGCAAGAGTGGTGATGGGAACATGGGGCATATCCCCATTCATGCTGAAGGTGAGGGCGGGGGAGTGTGTTGATACACAGGTATATCAGGGGGTCGACGGACAACACCCGTCCTCACATCTCCTGGCACCTTGAAGAGGATGTGGTTAGAGTGAGAAAGAGACAAAAACAGAAATCAGCAAGGAGCAGGAGAGTACACATTTATTAGCAAAACAGAAACAGATTTCCAAAGCAGTTGTGGCTACTTAAAACAATTACCAATGTATTGTAAAGTAATACCTGTCTGACCATTGACTGATAAAACATCTTTATGAATAGCGACGGTAGTAAATATTTTCATCTTCTGATTGATAAGCATGTAAACTGTAGAGGCCTGTTACCTTTATAAGAAAACATTAAAAAACAACTACAGAGAACAAAATTTAGATTTTAAGTTTACAAAATAATAACATAATATTTGACCTTAAAAAGAATATGTCTCTGTATTGGTAAATACTTGCTTTTATTGTTGTTTTTTTTCATTCTATAATTGTGATTTTGTTGGCATTTCCTGAGAAAATTCAAGTTGTTCTTCAAATGGCTCATGTTTTTGTTTGTGTTACTAATATGGGATTTTAGACTAATTAGCGCAAAATTAGATGAATAAACACAATGTCCACACTTTTTATTGTTACCATAGAAAACCCACTCCATGTATGAAAAACAGATGCAAACAAAACAAATGCAAGTAAAACAACCCAATCTTACTTTTAAGGATGCAGCTTCTTGGTAGGTACAGAAGTACATAAGCGTTTTCACATATTATAAGGTAATCTTCTTAACGTTCACTGTGTTTTGATAATAAGATAAGTTATATGCAAAACATTGATATGAACAACATATAGCTCAGCAGATTTGTACACATTTGCATGTCTAATATAGAAATTAATTAACAGCTCTGAATAAATGAGATCCCCTTGTTACACCTGTAAATTATTTTTGGCTCATAGATTCTCCCTACTTTTTTGGTAGAGCTGTATGGCATAAAAAAAACATAGGATTTGCAATAATTCTTAATCAATGTCTCAATGGTGACATGTCTTGGGACAAACAAAAGACTGATGCTTAACAATGTTAATGTCTAATTCAAGTTCTGTTGCAGACACAGAACCCAGATAGTCAATTTTTTGCAGCTACTGAAAAAAATATATTAAATATTTCCACCTTAAATAACAGCATGGTTTTATTCAACATGTTATATCTGGCTACATATGCTGTTATGAGTAAAATGACTTACTTTTGGTAATGTAAAAAAAAAAGTTTCATTAGTGCAATGCCTTCCTAAAACATTGCCTGCAGCATTAGACAACAAGAATCGCAAAATGCATTGTTGGTATGCAGTGCATAAATGCATGGTAATTATGCAGGAAATACTTATTGCATTGAGCTGTTCTGTGTAATACTAAAATTGTATACAGTTATAGTGCCATAAGGAAACACCTGCGATATACTGTCAAAACCTAGCCTCAGGTAATTTACGTAAGAGGTAAGATAACGGCAGAGGAAAAGCAATCACAAATTTGTGAATATTTAATGCATGCTTCAAAGGCTCGTGAGCTATTTACCATATTATGTATGATGCAAACATTTGCCTAATAAATGACTAAATAAATTACAAGCTAGTATGTGCATTCATACTTCAGGCAGTCTCAATAGTGACATGGCTGACATATCTGATACAACATGACAATAATACCTTTTTAAAGAATCTCGTGCAGTCTCCGGTAGACTCACTGACATCTCAGATAAAATGTCCTGCACCTTCAGACTCCTAAACGGAAAGCATTCGTGTCAGACTTTCATCCGTCGTCAAATTGCACTTGGTAGGACAATAACATGCAAAACAACAACATAGCCTGCACCACTTCACATGCACTTATCCTTTGCAGTGACATCGTTCTTGCTGTAGTACAACCTTTGAGCCTGGAATGCAAACCCGTGCAGCGCTGTTAACCTCAATGTGGCACCCTATATCAATAACTTCTGAGGAAAGTTTTACGTTTAACTGAAGCCATATAAACCCATCACCGCCCCCAGACGGAGACGAGCGTACGACTGAGATCACACACACACTTCAGTTTACTCTGAGCAGAGTCTTGCTGTGCATAAGCTAACTGTAACGGAGGGTCAACAGACGGATAATGCGAACTGTACATTAGTAGGTGTAAGCGTCAGCATGCTCAGTCTGTGTGGTTTTCCCCTGCACGCAGGGGCTTGGCTCTAGGCTGACAGCTGTGAGACTGACAGGCAGGAGGCAGCACAAAGGAACAGATGCACTGTGATGGTGGCGGCAGCAGTAGGGAGGGGGGGGGCTGCATCCTCCAGAAGCAAACAGTTACAATTCGCCTCTTGCAAACTAAGTAGCTGAAAACCATGCTCTGCAGTTTTCGTTCACAACAAAAACAAACTCCAACGGAAAAGCAGTCACAGCTTAGACAAAGTAGGCTGCACTCAGTCAAAACCTCCCCAATCAGACTCGTATCCAAAGCCACCACTAGCATAGTAAAAGGGTTCAAAAGAAAACAACCTCACAAAATGTAAAATAATCTATGCTAACTTCAACCTCGCGTTAGCATCTATTTTAACATTTATATTTATACTAAATAGCCCAGCTGAAGCTCCATGTAGTCCTATAAAAACGACCGTCGTTAAACTGCCGAGAAGTTCTTGACTGTTTGGATCTTATACTCAAAGCCTGAAGCTACAGTAAAGCGAAAAAACACCATCTACGGCAGCAGTAATATCAGCTAAAAACAATTGTCGTGTTTTATTACCTAGCTAGTTAGGCTAACTAGCTCTAACTGTTTTTAGTTGGCTTCCAAGGCTGTTACTTATTTAAACAGAAGGGGAACCCGATTCTTAATATTACAAATATAAGGAAGCGCTGGTCGCGGGTTGTTAAATGTTGGCCTATTTTCACTGAGCTCGGAGGAAAAAAGTGATGGGTTTGAAAGTACATGTACAGGCAACTGTGGGGATTGCAATTCCGTGGCAACGGCCCAATCCTCGGGCTCGACAAATGACATCCAGTGAGGGCCGTGCGCCTCGGCAGAGCAAAAACACACCTAGCTAGCTTGGCTAGCTAGTTAGTAGCTTCCGTTACCTCCCGGTCAACGATTAACGACGCCGTAGGTGGTCTTGCAATGGAACAATTATTAACATCATTTTAAATAATTGCAGTCCCCAAGTGTTCTAAATAAGCATAAACTGCACGCTAGCATTTACCTTCGGATGTTGCGTTCAAAGGGTGGGCAATGTTTTAGCTGGGTTTGTGTCCGTATCTCTAGCTCCCCCTTTCTTCTCTCTCGCGGCTCCTCCAGAAGGAACTCGACTGGCTCGCCAGCTAGCCGACGAGCTAGCCTGCTAGCTATCAACAATAATCCGGGTCGGACCGATTCGTTCTTCTTCCGTCAGTCGAGGGTGAATGTTTCAACGTATAACCATGGGGAAACATTCGTTCTTCGGAGTTTCAGTCGGTCTGTGCCGACGTAAACAAAGTCGGTAGCCAATTTCGACCGTAAATGAGAAAAATGACGATTTTTGCGATCATCCAGAGGCTCTCCTCTCGTAGAACAAAATGCCGACCGGAAGTTCTGTCGTCTGACTGACCAAAGATCTCAGGAGTGACTCCCTCCATCGGCGCCAAACAAAATGCCATGTAGCTTTACATACATCATCCACTAGGAGGCAATGTAGGACAAGTTTGTCTTCCCTGACTCAACGTATCTATTGACACTAATAAAATAAAGCACCTGTTTGAATTTAACTAACGAAATTAATGAAACAGTTTATATTAATGTAATTTGGTTGGGGTTTTAATTATTATTTCAAATTAAAAATTACGTAAGTTTTACAGCTATAGTAAGTTTTAATAAATGATGCAAATTGCAACCAATTTTTGGAATACACTTGTGCAACAAAATCAAATAAATTCTACCCCATTTGAGATATCCATCCATCCATTTTCTAACACGGCTGCTGGTGCCTAACGTTCCGGGCAAGAGCAACACAGAGACAGACAGGACAAACCTAGGGAGAATTTAGAGAGACCAATTAACCTAACAGTCATGTTTTTGGTCTATGGGAGGAAGCCGGAGTACCCAGAGAGAACCCACACATGCACAGGGAGACACCATGCAGGAAGACCCCGGGCCGGGAATCAAACCCAGGACCTTCTTGCTGCAAGGCAACAGTGCTACCAACTGCACCACTGTGCACGGCACCCATTTGAGAACACTTTGGGTCTGTTAGCAGCACCTGAGCATAGTTTAAGTACATCAGCCTAATTGAGTATTGTTGCTGGCCACATTACTCTCTTTCTGATCTTTGTTTACATATCTTCTGATGGCAATATGCTGGTTTCTTACAAATTATAGTGAGTTCACTATGACCTCCACAGTCACCAGATCTCAACCCAAAAGAGTGACGATGGGTTGCGGGGAAACAGGAGGCCTATAAATTATCAGAAAGAATTTACAAAAAGTGAGGTAACAGTCAAAAGATTTTAGGTTATGCAAAAGAGTGTCTTTAGTACAAAAAACACATCAATGTATTTTTGAAGAAGTTCAGATGCAAAGCACTTGAAAAGATACCCAGGTGTTCAAATTTGAAAATACACATAATACAAAACTAAATAGTTGTGGGTGCTAAGTTAGAACATATTGCATAATTATCTATAAATATTTATTTTCACTATCTAAAATAGAAATACTAAGAATTTATTTTGGGTGTAGAAAATCAATGGAAGCTACAATCTGAGTACAAAAACAAGATTCTGATTGCGGCAGACTTAAAACTAAAGTTCTTTTGAATCTGTAATATGAGGTAGAGCATTGAATGAAATATTTAAGTATACATTAGGGCTTACAAGTAGTTTCTCAAATACATTTTGGGAAATTTATTTGTTCCCTGAAAACTTATAGTAGTCTGGTATTAATCTACTTCCTGGATTAGGTAAAATCTTATTTAAGTAGATTAAAAACAGGTACTACACATTATACTCTCTGGACACCAGTTTTTAAGGTTTATTTTTTATGACAATTTTCTCCATTTCTTTACAGAAGATTTGATCAACATCTAGTTACCTCATAAGGTAGTAGAAGCTGCACCTGTTGATCATGGTTTGCAGTAGAAATAAAAACGTCCAACTTGACTTGCTTCAAGTTGCCACTACTGCAGCCCCAGCTAAAATAGATAAAACCTAATTCAGTTTTGTTTTAGATTTTTCTTTCTTGTCATGATGAAATAATGAACATACCTCCAAATGACTTGCTCATTTATTTTTTTAATAAAAATATTTCATGCAAGTCAAAACTACAGCTATCTAATCAAATATGTTTACATGTGAATGCATGAGAAGAAGCATTTGTACCAAATGAGTCACCAGCAACTGTAAACAAATGAACCTTTCAATTCCCTTAAGTGTGTAATGTAATTACAGTTTGGTCATAAGACTATAGAAGAATGTAGTTACATTTTCTGTATTTATACAATCCTCAAAAAACACATACATAGCCATTTGAATCCAAAATTCTTTTACATATTTATCTACAGATTTTTATAAAAGTACACCATTTCTGAAATAATCTTCTATACAAAATATCTACTATGAAAATGCAAATTCATTTATTCAATGAGTTGATAAAGAAACAGCAAGCTAGACAAATTAAAAATGCAGCTGAAAATGAATGTGTTTAACAGGGAGAATAATTAAATCAGACAAAATCAGTATCACCTTTTGCTGAGAAACATAAGCTAGAAAATAGGTGCAACACAGAATATTTTTTATATATTCTGCCATCTTCTTGCTATTCAAAACCATTGAACTATGATGAAACTTTCATGCATTTATGTTGCATCATATTATCACATATCGAGAAGATGCACAAGCTGGTAATTTGTAAAACAAAATAGCAAAGTAAACTGAATACAAAGAAAGACAATTTTCATCTTTTAAATGCTCCAAATTTCATGTTCTTGTTTAATCTGAGAAATAAAAGCTTATAGCATGTTTTCTGCAAAACATCACTGTAGTCTTTGGATTGTTTACATATTTGAGTAAAATTAGATTAAAATTATGCTTTTTTTTGTTTTAGTTTTGGTTAAAAATGAATGGCTTTACCTCTTGGGTTAATAATCTATCACATACTTAGCAAAGTCAGGTAAATTGACCTTGAATATGAATGGCTGAGCAGTTTAATTGTATTAGTTGACTATAACCACTGGTTGAGGAAGCTGTAGGCTATAACAAAAACACACCCATAGGGTATTTGATGAGATCTTATTCTGGTTATGTGTACAAAAAATATAGTTTCTATTACTACTACAGCAACACTTACTGCTTTGGTCAGTTGAGACCCAAAACAATATATTCCTAATTGTAGAGCATACCATTCTCTAATAAATCTAAAATATGTACAAAGCAGTTAAAGCCACATGTGTTTGTGCAGGGGTTTGAAAAAACCCTTTTGCAACAAAGAGTTTGGTAAATTATTCTATTTGCATGATATTTGACACATTTCATTAGTTTACAGAGAGAAGTATACTATAGCTATACGTTAAGGTTTCATATAAATCAGCAGTTACTCAACAACAAAAAGCTTCAATCTCAAAGCAGTCATTACTATGTACTCTGATGAGCTGCGTATTACTTAAGTTTTAAAATAACAGAAATACCCCCCTCTAGTGAATGACGTTGGTCATTACATATAGCGAAGTAGGAAATATGGAATGAAGGCCACAGATAGCTAAACTAGTTATGTATCTCAGGATGGATCTTTGTCCTACACTGTAAAAAAAAATGTCTCTAATTTATGGTAAAATGCCAGAAGAGGTGGTTAAAGTTTAGTTGCCAGTATTTTACCATAAATTAGAGACTTTCTTTTTTTTTACAGTGTATCCATGAGAACAGCCAACATGACCACAGATTATTTCCAGTCTGCAGAGTGTCACACATTAGTGGAGCTTATTTGGCCTGAAATATGTTCAGGCAGGACTTTTAATTGCATTAAAAAAAACAACCTTTCCTGTGAGAATTCAAGAGGTCTTATCAGACAACACAGTGCAGTACTGTCTGACAAGTACTGCACCCTTTCTTTTTCAGAAAGAAAGGGTAGAAATCTTGCCACTACATTTTAGTGTCATCTGGAGTGGGCTTCTCATTCTCATATTCGTTCTCTGGGGAAATTAGATGGTATGGCTTTTTTTCTGTCTGGTCAACCGTCTGGTTGCCCAACTCTAGGTCATTGACTCTCAACTCGTGGCGAGACAAATGTTCTACGATGCCAGCTCCGATGGAGTCACCAAGGACGTTGGTGGTGGTGCGCAATCGATCACTGAGAAACAGAAAAAGAACATGAAAACAGAGTGCAAAAACAGGATTTCAAGATGAACCAACAAAAGAAGATCAAACACTTTGTCCCTTTAAATAATGCCAAGACTGCAGAGCATATTCAAAATTCAATCAAAAACAGAGCAATTGCGATGTATGGCTGTAGAACATTTTGAACAAAATCTGCAACTTGTTGTTAATTTGCCATTCAAAGGGAGTGGCTAAAGCCCATTCTCCTGGATACTTACAGGAACCAGTCAACAGCAATAATCAGTGAGATGTCATCTGTGGGAAGACCTACAGATGTTAGTACTATGATCATGGTAACCAGGCCTGCCTGAGGTATTCCAGCTGCACCGATGCTGGCTGCCGTGGCTGTGATGCTGAGGAGAAAATGATAGACCCCAAAATATTATTTATCTCTTTTATTCAGTAAACGTGTAATTTTGGTTGCTGTGGCATTTCTTTCTGAGAGCGCTAAAGCAAAGAAATTCATGTCCATTAAGCCATTCCACAGTTTATCACACACAGCCAGAAACATCAATGAATTCAGTGGGATTAGACCAACACAAGATAGCCTGTTATTGTGGCAAATGTCAAAAGAGAATGATGGCTGATATAAAATCTTTCTTTTGATGAATAAATATATGCAAAACCTGTCATTTATATCAATGCAATCTGACTAAACCTGAGCAATTTCTTAAAGAAGATTGGGCAATAATTCAGTCTCTAATTGAGCAAAAACAGTAAAAAAAACACACCAAACAAGGAAGCAGCTATAACTGCAGAGAAAGAGGATTCTACAAAGTGTTCACTCAGAAGGACTGAATGCAAATGTCACACTTTTTAGATGCTTTTGTAGCACAGTTTACCAATCAAAGAGCCACAGATTCAGCAGATCTAACTTAGTACATTTAGTTCGGCATAAAATATTTTTAAATTGAGTCTTGCTTTTTTTTGGTTTTGTATTTTTGAACTAATATTGTTATGAGCAGCAAAATTTTGCAATACCTGATGGTGAGAATCTGTCCAAAGTTAAGGTCATAATCATTGACCTGTGCAATAAAGATGGCTGCCAGGGCCTCATATAAAGCTGTTCCATCCATATTTATGGTGGCTCCGACAGGGAGAACAAAACGGGTCACACGCTTGTCTACCTTGTTGTTTTCCTCCAGGCATTTAAAAGTGATGGGTAATGTGGCAGAGCTGTGTGAGAACAGAGGGGTTAATAGAAAAAGTCATAAGGCACAATAAAAATGTTCATCTAGACATCTCCTTGTCTATGTCAGTTGAATCACAAACCTAGAAGATGTTCCAAGGGCAGTAACAAGTGCTTGCAGCAGTCCAGCAATGAATAGAAAGGGATTCTTTCTGGTGATAACAAAGTAGAGCGTTGGGAGGACTATGATGGCGTGGATGAGCAGGCCACTAATAACGGTTATTGTATACATTCCCAGCTGGCCACCCATGGCTGAAATGTCATCCATCTCCACAATTTTACCAGCAATGAGGAACAAAATACCAACAGGGGCATACCTGGGGATAGCGAGTTTTACAAAAGAAAGATTGAAACATTTCATTACGTGTTATTTCTTTTTGATAATCCATCTTTCTAGCTCACATTTCTAGTACATACCACATTATGATGGCGACTAGCCTCATGATGGCCTCATTGAGGCAGTCAAAGAAATCTCTGAGGGGTTGTCCTTGTTCCCCCATGTTCCCAATGATCAGACCAAAGCACAAGGAGAACACCACCAAGCCAAGGGCATTAATCCCATTCACTGATCCTGGTACAGGAATCATCTCCTCTTGGGCAATTTGTTGGCTGCCATTTTGGAGGAATATTGTGTCGTTCACCGTAACAGTGACCTGGATTACTCTCTTGGCATAATGCGTCTTGAACTGAAGTTTAAAGAAAAACAAATGTGAATTAATTAATTCCTGTTTTGGGAAAATTTATCTAAAAGTGTTTTATTTTTAGGTTCAGTCAATGCTATCTGGCCAGGACTGCATGGTCTTGAGAGCGCCACAGTACACAGACAGAATAATTTGCGTCCCAAATGAGTTTTCTATTGCTTATTTGCATGTCCAGTCAATGGGTGCAGTGGGTCAGGGCTGATTGGCCTGGATTTACAGTTTATCGTTCATCTCAAAATTAAATTGCTATTTTGGTGTTTTTTAGAATTAATGTGATTCAGTATTTTACATAACTGCCTGCCTGCCCAACAGCACATCTATCCATCCATTCATCCATTTATCCTGCTATCTTACCATTTTGTTGTCCATATCTCTGAGAGTGCTTCCTCGATTACATGCGTGTATACAAAAGGTGATGAAAGTGGAAACTTGCAAGGATCTCAACAGCTAAAGTTTTGGAAACCCCTTTTGGATAATCACTTAATGCAATTACTATTGATATTATTGTTTTCTGAGAACTGTTTTGATGGGATTTTTATTTTAATTTCTTCCTGACTTCAAAATGTCAAGAGCTCGATTTCATGGAAACAAACTCAAACAACATCCTGCAATAATTTAAATTTTCTCTGGCTTTGGAAAATGTAGTTATACTGGCATGTTTTAATAATACAATGTGATATTGAAAGAAAGCATGTGGGCAAAACCTAATGAAAGAATACAATTTTTTTGTCAAAAAGAAATCTCCATCATTCAGAGAAGATTTAATGGGCTTTGTTTCAAAAACAAACCATTCGCTATTCTCTGACATATTATGTTATAAATTTGAATTATAATAATGTCAAGTTTGTATTATGTGACGCTTACAAAGTAAAAATGTTCACCTAAGCTTTCCGTAAGAAGGACACTTGTGATGTTAGATACCACAGAAGGAGTATAAAACCAAATCTTCATCTAGAGAAACTTTTCTAGAGAAAAACCATCTGGTTCAGCTACATTGGTGAGTAATTACCAGTGTAAAGTCTCTTTGAGTGTGCTACATTAGAATGACGTAATTTCATTTCACTTCTAGAATGTTAAATTGGAGATATTGGAAAAAGAAAATGTACCTGTTTGGTGCAAGCTTCCACAAGGTTTGGAGGAAACATATTTCTGGAGGTAAAAAAAAATAAAAAATAAAAACAATAAAAAGTAAATTTTTTAAAGAGTGAACCTGCAAAATCTGCTTTTCTATGATGAACAAGTTCTTCCTTCGAAATAGTTAAGTGTTTTTGAACAATTTGTGTTTCTGAAAAATTTAAAATTTAAAATGCAATTTTGAACAGTGTGGAAACTCCAATGCGAGAGTAGTTCCTTTAATTCGATTGCAGTTTTTTATTTCTTGCAAATAGTTACTTTTTGTAGATACATGCACATTTTGTACAGATTTTCACTTTTTCCTACTCAGTTGCATGCTTCTTTTAATCTGACTATGCTATTTTTAATAACTGCATAGAAACATGTTCTTAAGTTGTAAATTTGTATTTACTGTACAGTTTCTTCACATTTTCTGTTTCTATATTCCATTTGACTTTCATTTGCTACTGGTACACCTGAATATCCTTAGTCTATTTACAAGACAAAAATGATCACTTACAACACATGTGGGTTTTGCTGTCTGATTTTTGGTGAAACTCTTTTGGTTTGTTTAGGAAGCACTGTTTTGAATACCTGATAAGATCCAGAAAGGCATCAGCAGGGCTGACCTGCTCTATCTGTTGCTGCTTGGTGAACTCGTCCTTGGATCCCTTTCCAGGGTGAATAATAAGCACCATGACTATACCAATGAACACAGCAATCACAGTTGTGGTGGTGTAGTAGATCACTGCCCTCATGCCCATTCTACCAGAAGCCCGTCTATCCAGAGAGGCGATACCTAAAGAAGATAAAATCATTCAAACAGAAAAAAAATGTTTATTTTTTTATGTATTGCACAAACATGGAATATTTCTGCCGCTGTAGGATAAAGCAGCGGGGGGTTTTTTCCACCTTTAATATGCCATGTAGCGGAAAATATTTGAACATATAAACAATGACAAAAAGCTGAATTGTGTCTGTGTACTGTGAGAGTGTGAAATTTCATGTTCATGAATAACATCTTGGCTAAAAACAAAAAAGCTGATTCTGATTCTAATAGCTTGCTTGCATAAGTGTGCACACCCTGATACTAATATGTTACCAAAAGAACCCTTTTGAGTCTAAAGAAGCATTCAGTTTTTATGGTAGGAGTCTATCAGCTTATCTGTCACATTTTGACTTTACAATATTTTCCACTGCATCTGGCAAAAGTCTCAGATTGCACAGATATATTTTATCTACAGGCCCCTTCAGGTATTTCACAGATTTTGCTTTTGTTAGATTTAGTTTTGTACTTAGACAAGATCATTCCGAAACTTTAATTTTCTTCTCATGCAGTCATCTTTTTGTTGCTTTGGTATTTGCTTAGACTCACTGTGCTGCTCAAGTAAACTTCCACTTCTTTTTCAATCTTACACAGATAGCAGAAGGTTTTGCCTTAAAACAGAATATTTTTGAGGTGCTCATAATTTGATTTATCCTGACAAAACCCCAGTTCTCTCTTAAGAAAAACAACCCAAGATTTTGATGGTAATACCACCACATTTCCAAATCATGGAGATTTTCATTGTTGGTTTTGTGCCAAACATATGTATGAATCAAACCCAAAACTTAACCTTCATCCATACATTCTGGATTTTTTTTTTATTCTTTACCTAACTGATACCTTTATGTAGTGAAATCCTTGATCCTTGTTGATCTTTTTCAAATTATGTCTTAAGCTAAAGGACATTTGATTCATAGTGAAATTAAATGAAAAGATGCATTGACAAACAATTGTTTAAGGTTGCGAACACTAGCTGCAGAAATAGGTTATTTCAGTTTTTAAACTTATTTTTCATCAAAAAACTTTGTTGACTTATCAGGTTAATTATATAGCATTTACATCAGAACAAATGTTAAAGACATTTTAAAATCATTTATCATAATCTCTATGATATACTTTTAATTCTTTAGCGCAAAAGACTGGAACTTAACAGGGGTGTTTGACTTTTGAAAGATGGTAGTAATTTGATTGTGATTATTAGTTACGCCCATCGCAATCAGAATAGCATTGATGTGCCACTAATTTCAGTGCCTTTGTGTGTCCAGTTAGCCTGGGAAAAGATTTGGCAATTATAGGGGGAATACACCCAACTGGATTATCATCTCTGACTCCGACAACAAAGAGCCACAAGAAACATAATCTGACTGCGACCTTTAATGCTGGAAAAACAACACCTGCTACTAAATCCCTTTGGGGAAAACTAATAAAATCTGCTTTTATTTAGTAAATTCACAAACAGCTGCAGAGGTAAAACATCCAAAATATGAATTTTGAATTATTTTGTCCACAAACTGTAGAAAAAGTAGTACAGAATCTCTGCTTCTGCATCTGCAAAGTCCGACGTGTCTCTCTGTGTGTCATCACTTTGTTGTGAACACAGTGTGCAGAGATGTTAGTTGCTGATTGCCTGGCTAAATCTAGGGCATTGTTTGTCCCTCAGAGAAAATGATACAGAGAAAGGTCTAACTGTATGTACAAGTGATGTCTCACACAGAGAAAATCCCTTTCAGCGCAACTCTTTGTTGTGTCTGGCAACGTTTTTCAATTCAAGAGCAAGGTTTGCTACGAAATTACAAAAGCCTAAAGCAGATTGAAAGCTAATGGTTCTCACAATAAACCATCTATGGGGACAAAGATGGAAAAAAAGGCCACAAAAAAAACCTGAATTAGGAGACAGGTTGCTTTGAAATGGTTCAATTCAACTATTATCTTTCTTCAGAGCTTTCTGAGCATGCTTTGTCTATTTGAGAGATTTATGTATTCCTCATAGCTCTTTGATTCTACAGATGTTTGCTGAGACGTCTGTGGATTCCTCCGAAGGTCAGTGTTGTTTGAAGATCACAACTTTATTGTCTGCCTCAAGAACTTTGGAGTTTAGGAATAATTCGGTAGAGTGAAAATGATTAGAAAACCAATTAGAAGTATCAGACAGTATCATTAGAAAAAGTACAGATGTGTTTGGATGGACATGCTGCCCCAGAATTGGACCTGTTTGTTCCGATCACCTCATCAGTTCGGGACTCAGGTTTTAGTCCATCTCTTTCTGATCTTCTCCTTCCCCTCCTTCATTCACTCATCCCCAGTTTTTTTTTTTATCTCCTCTCTTTTCCACACCTCCATCACCATCTCTTCTTTCAGGGTGCCTTTTTGCACCCGTCTGTATTCCTCTTGCCTCTCCCCAAATCTTTTATCCCCCCTCTCTTTTTTCTAACAGACTAACCCTTTTGCTTTAGTTCTCTTTCATTCCGTGTTCGCTTTCTTCCCGTTCCCTGTCTGACAACCCTGGGAAAACTTGTTGACTTAGTCCGCCCTGCACGTACTCACAATGATCTCCAGACTGTTGTCCAGGCAACAACAGATGCAGCCTCACCAATTCAATCTTTTCAAAAGATCGAAAGGAACAAGATTGAAGTGTGAAGTGTGCAGTGTGATGTGAAGCTGAATGACTTTCTTTGTAGTTTGGGGGAATGCTCATCAGTCCGGCTCTGTAAGAATCAGTGTGAAACACAGCATGTACAGTGCCTTCAACTTCCTCACATTTTGTCAGGTTACAACTACAAACATTAACATTTTGGAAACTTTATGCAGTAGAACACTAGTATGTGTTTTGTTATTTTCTGAATTTTAAAAGTTAAGATCTCATTTTGAATTTCAAATTGTAATATTTTCTTCTCTTCGGGCCTTTTATTTTCTCTATTCCATCATTCCTTCTTTAATCTCTGCAATATAAAAACTCTCTGGTGGTCTCCCATTATTCTGTAAATTATTCTGTATTATTCAGTTTTCAGGTTGTATTGAATCAAGTGTGATGGAGTTGACTGAAATGAGAAGAAATAAAAATGCATTAGCAAACAAAGCTTCTTCTAGGTCTTGTTTCTCATTTAATGAGCAGACCACATAAGCCTCTTTCTCATAAGTCTCTATCTGTTGTTCTTCCCTTCATCCGCATTACAGCTCAACCCTCTTTACCTTCCCTCATTTCTTACCTTCTGGGGCCCCACTACATTCAGCTCAAAACACCGCATACGGCCCCTCTGAGTTCTGCTCAAATTTTTTCAGGCTCACAACTCAGGTTCACTTGTAGATCAAAACAGCTCAGAAGCAAGACATTTTCACATGGGACAACTCTTTTCACATAGAAGGGCTACTCCGACTCAGAATCATGTCCCTTGGACAGGTCATTGCAGAAATTACAGAAATAGATTATTCACAAAGTCTTGCTCATATGAAAAATCCTGCTGTTATTTCACCAGAGAGGGATTAAAGCTGCTTGGTTAATTTAGGATGGGGGAAAAAAGATAAAGCTAAAGTATGTGAGATTATTGTTTCCGATCAAAACACAGTGGGCTGGCAGATTCATTATTTTCAGCAAAAATGTGGAAAAAAAACTAAACAGTAATGAAATCAAAAAGCTGCATTTTAATATAAACAATATTACATTACGAAATTAAATTGATGTCCCTGATAAAAAAGTAACTAGACTTACTAGTGACTGTTTACTAATTTATATTTGTGACATCAGAAATTAGTTAGTGAAGGTTCATAATTTTATTAACATGTTTATAGACTTTTAAAAATAACAGTTTTAAAACATTAGTACTTTTGTCTTCTATATTACTAACTTTTACTGTAATGACTCTTTATTTTAGTTTATTGGTTATTTTTAAATGGTGTCTCCACATATTTGATAATCATGAGCTGCATGATTTTTCATCAGTGTTAAAGACAGCTCTAGCATTATAAATATTATTGAATATAAAAATAAACAGGATTTTATGGAAAACAGGATTTTGACTAACTTGTAGAAATGATTATTCTAAAAAAGATTTAAACACAACCTACTCATGGACATGGGAGTGGATACACAATTTTCTAAAGATTCAATCAAATTTATACTACATAGAAACTCTATTATGATAAAGAAAACATTTTAAGATCCTGATGTTAAAGAGAAAGTAATATGTATTTTTCAGGCATATAGTAACATTTTATAGCACAATCAAGTAGGTATGTTGACTTCAGTAGTTATAAAAATGCTATATATACTGTATATATATATATATATATATATATATATATATATATATATATATATATATATATATATATATATATATATCAAATATGACCTAGAAGAAATAAGATTTTGTAAGTTAATGCTTTGAAATTGAGCTGCTGTCTCTTTAAAAACTCCTGCTCCTCCTCTATTAACCCTCTGACAATTTATTTATTTATTTATTTATTTTTACCAGTGTTGCATTGGGAAGTAGCTCGTATTATGAACTCAGCAGAGGCGCAGTTCCACCAGGTGATTGCTAATTGCAGTTGGCTAGTCTAGAGGAGCTGAGTAGGGGAATTACGAGGGAGGGCCGCTTGGAAATTGCAGCCCGGAGGAGGAGCTGTGCCTCAAAGGTAGTACTAGGTCTACCTATTTTACACAGCTGAATTGACAGGAGATTTAAGGTTTTCTCAAACATGCATGAAAGAATCAAGGTAACACTCCAGTTAGGTCATGTTATAGCATTATAATATGCTGCAAAGCTCAAAAAGAGTGGATTTTACATTGTACTGCACCTTTAAATACAATTATGGCTCTGGATGACAAATAATTTTAAACCGCTACTTATTATTATAATCTTTGTTTGTTTTTTTTCTTTCTTCATTTCAGACAGTTTTTTTCACTATAATTTCATTTTTGTTGGTTTAGTAATACAAATACTGTAGGTTTTAGCAAGCTATGAGTTACAATTTTTTTCTTAATACTATTCAAGGTACAAAAAAGGCGTGAATGTATAACATTTGTTAACTCTCTAAACATTGCTCAAAAATGGAATAATTACTGCTTTAAAATCAGAATAATCAAAACATCATTCTGTAATAATTACTCCTAATTGGCCTTGATAGAAAAAGGAAAAGAGCACTTGAAGACAAAAGAAACTGCTGTAGTAATGGAACTGCTGATAATGTATACTTTTCTGGAAACAGCAACAAACACGCTGTGGCTGAGATCATGTGTTGTGAACAAATCAGGATGCTGATGTTATGCTCTGCTGTAGCACAAAGCCGACTATTATAAGATGTGTCTGTGTCATCCCCACTGAAGACTGGGCTCTCTCCCTGTCAGTCACTGCAAAAGCCGGACATTTACTCCTGCAGTATTTGTCAGTCAGGGTTACGTAAAACTAACCATTGGCTGCATCCTGGCACTGTTGGCCAGGTGATTATAAAAGTGAATACAATTTCTCCTTCCAAACAAACAGGCCATTATCCATAGAAATATCACTAGGATGCCTTCTGTTTTTGCTTTTCAGAAATACTGGTCCAACTGGTAAGGGCTCAGAACACTTACCAGTTGGTAGGTCATTACCTACCGTACCTAGGTAATGTACACTAATTGTAAAATACTTTAAGTAAAACAGGTCAAACATGTGATTCAGAACAGAACTGCAAGTCAACATGTTTGGATGTTGCTTATGAGATCATACACCTAGATAACAACAAAGCATGTTGGCTTACAAAATAGCTGGCTCACTTTACGGCTCGTAATGTACTTATAGATCGGTGGAGCTGCAGAAAAATAAACAAGCAGGCATCTGGGGTGTTTCACAACAGAGGGGCTACATCCAAAGACAAAGGTCAAAAATCAAAGAACGAAATGTAAAAGGAGTTGTTGATAGAAACAGTGTTAGAAGACAAAGGGGGAGGATTTTCTAACGACAAAATGAGAAGTAAGCTGTGGAGTCATGCAGAGGAGACACAGAGAAGGTTGGATGAGAGAAATACAATACTGTTAATACGAGGCGATGGAGGAGCATGTTGCGTTGACTTTAAGTTGTGAGATAAAAAGGTTAAACAAAGGACCATGGGAGTAGTTCTGTGGATGTGTGTTACTGAGTATTTAAGCCAGGTGCAGTCAAGGACAACACTTTTTGCCTTAAGCAAGCTTTGAGGGTAATCAGTTTTACTACATTAAAATTGAGATGCTGGTAAAAAAAAATATAGGATCAAATGAGTGCAGCACATCAAAAGAAAATTATTAGTACACCATTCAATATCTGCCTCTTTTTCTGTTTATTTTTTTCTTATTTATATATTTTTCTAACCATGGTTTTTTAACTTTATTTTCCCATGAAATGAGATGTATTTAGTGATTTCAGGAGCGTGGTTTGTTCGGTCAGCTTGTTAAAGTAACACAGAACAGGAATGTGTGCCTCATCAGACAATGGCCCGGATGGCCCCAAGCTGGGTGACATTGTTCTAGTGTCACTGTTGATGTTTTTAAAATGGTTATGTAAAAAGAAGGCATTTTGAATATTTTGTCATCTACCCCATAGTGTATGTCCAATCTTTTTTTTATGAACTTGTGCTTTTTTCACACTGAAATTTTTTTCCTAATACCAACAAGTCAAGATATAACAAGCATCCAGCAACACTTCCAATTAGTTTTTTCTTGTCAAATAAATACACATCCTCTTTCTGATCCAGCTTGTTGTTACACAAAGCTGTTATATAATACCTGTGATAAGACTCGAGACAAGCAGTGGCAGCACCAGCATCTGGAGCATTCTCATCAGCAGCTCTCCAGGAAAGGAGAAGTACTTCACTTCACGGTAAGACAGTTTGTATGGACGCAGAGAAAATCCGAGGATTATACCTGCAGGGAGATCAGATGTGGAGGAAAAGGTGGTAAATTATGATATTCTACACAGTACCAGAAAGAGTCGAGCAACACTGCTCAACCAGAACAAAGCACATGTCTATTTCTATCCAATTAGTCGATTGTTCAAGCTACCACAAATATAATGACAGTTCCAGGTGTCAGATTGTGAAATCTGACAAACATCCTAAATTTAACAATCTGTCATGACTTGGTGTATTTCTAGCTGCAGACATCATTGTGAGTCAGCTTCAACTCCTCCTGGGCAGAATTCAGGGGTCAGTAGAGAGTATTCAAAGGTCAGGCATGGGGTCAAGGAAAGACTAGTCTGTTAAATTCATCAGCGCTGACTGTGTTAGGTCTTTGGTGGTTTCTTTCTTTCGTCCGTTATTCTGCTGCTTGTGACAAGGAACTGATCAATTATTGGGCTGATGTGGGGAATTTTTGTGAGGAATGATGAGGTCTCATTTGTAATTAACTAAATTGCTCAGAGAGCCCAGAATATAAACCATTCAGTGGTCCAAGAGAAAAACTATCCCTAGACAATTTATTCCTTACCTGTAATAACAGCAGTGATGGTTAGAATGACAAAAGCATTTTTCATGAAGAACCCCTTCACTTCGTCCTTCTTGATGTTCTCCACTCTCTTCTTGGCGAGCAACGACCTGGACTGGATCCCGGCTCGGATTTGGTGAAGACCACTGCGGCTCCTCTGTGGATTCTCTCCATTGCTTTGAGTCATATTTGTGGCTGGAATCTGCAGAGCTGCTGTTCCCAAGCAGGCCTTCGCAGCGATGAAAACACTATAGATGCGCTGATGACTAGGTTAAAGTCCTGTTGCTCCTGAGTGTCACACCTCTCCGTTGGTTAAAGGATTAGTAGTTACCTGCTCAAAAGAATGACATAAATATCAATAAAAATGTCATAATGTGACATAGACAAGAACTTTTGTTAGATGAAACAAGAAGCAACCACAAAAATAAGTTATCTGTGTTAAATTACATTTCTGACTGCTGTTGTATGTGACAGAAACAATCTTAACACCAAGACAAATAGAAATCCTGTGTATAAAAGATGTTTTAACATCCAAGTCAAGACAAAACTGCATTCTGAGTAATACACCAGCATTCTATTGGCAGCTGTAAAGAATTTGCAAACTTCCTTTTCTGCACACACGTGTACAGTTTGGCTTAGATAGGCAGGTCAATTCAAAAACAGAAGCTCTGCTTCTGAGTTATACAGTAGATAACAAAATATGGACACAGAGGCTCTTTTCAATACCTTTAGGTTTGAGCAATAAGGTCCTCTGGAGCAATGTCTGAGTTTTCCAGGGAAAAGGTCAGGTTTAAAGCTTGGATCGGTGTGAGAGGGGTCCTTTGGTTATGAGCAGACTGTGCAGACAGAAATGAAGAGATATTCAGTGGAGAAAGAGAGGGGTGGAGAAAGGAAAGGAGGGGTCAGCGTCAGGGATGAGGGAACGAAAGAGCCAGTGAGAAAATGGAGGCGGTGCCCTCTCAGAAAAGTGGTAGTCACTGAGTTGCACAGCGTGGGCTTGAGGGGAAATGGAGGGCGGGGGGTAGGCAGCTAAAAAAGTGAAATAAGGTAGTGGAGGGGGTGCTTTTCAGGCGGAGGCAAACTTGAGGAATAATGAGCTTTTCAAAAAGCAGAAAGAAAAAGGACCTTCTTGTGTTCTTCTGGCCCTCTCAGCTGTCCTTTGAAACAGTTTTTTTCATGCTTCATAAGTTCAGCCTGACCAGGGGCTCCTGCAAAGAATGAGTCAACATAGTAAAACAAACCCTGTTAAACAAAACAGGGTTGATTAGCAGTGTGTTGTGAAAGTTGAACCATGGGACAGACTGTTATAACAAAATGCACAGCTCTCAATTAGAAGAAAAATAGAGGCTTTGCAAATATGTTTGCAAGTAAAATCTGGTGTAACTAGGATATGGATTTGGCTGACTGTGATTAGCAAATAAACAGCGTCATTAAGTTCAAAGAACGGGGGATAAAGTTGTAGAGACATTAAACCAAGGTGAGCTTAACTAGCTGTAATAATAATGCATGCCACACTTTTGAGATTTGTAATGTGTAAAAAAAAAACCAACAACAATAAATTTAAAACCATGTAGCCTATTCCTTCTGCTTTTATGTTCTAATTAATTTATGTGGGCCTGTCAAACCTAAGTTAGATGCGCTGACAATTTTGTTTGTAACAGATGTGAGAAAGTTCAAAGGGTATGAACTCTTGGAAAGCTCAATGTGTGTATGATGTTGGAACATCTCCAAGAAGTCAACAAAATAGTCTTCTTTTGTGGCCTTTCAGTACATTTCTGCTATGCAAAGTCCTCTTGGTGTTTCCATAAAAAACAAACAACATCTGTGTAGAATTTAGTATGGTAAACTAAAAAGAGACAGCAAATATTTGCCAATTGCAAGTGGGGGCAACTGGTTAACTAGCTTCTGCCAAGAAAGCAACGTCATTTGTACATCATGCTTCATAGAAGTTTGCAGAAAATTAGCTGAGTGCAGTTACACTTCATGTTATTGAAAACAATGGATGCTTCACTTCCTACAAGAGCACTTTGGCAGAAAAATCCACCAAATGCAAAAAGATCAGTTTTAAATAAACAGTGGATTGTTATGTGCACAATTTTCTACATGAGCTGTTTTTATTAACTTTGTGTGTTTCTAAGAACATGAGGAAAACCCGCAATGTGACAACAGTGAATGTATTTGTACTGATTTAAGACAGGATTTTGCTCTCTTTCTTTTGCTTTGTGTTCAGATCAGATTATTTAGATGTGCTTTAGGAAAAGGAGTTGCACATGATTACAGTGTTTGGTTTGAGTTAGTTTGAGGAAAATTCCAAGTGGAGCAGTAACATGTTTTAAATTATGAAAGAGACTCCCACTATGATGTAAAAAACTTTTCAGATACAAATTGTGGTCTCAGAGGTCTTGAAAAGCTCAGGGGAATATTACTTGGAATAAGCAAGACTTTTTTTCCCCAAGATGTTTTGTAGTTAACTTTAATACTTAACTAAATGACCACATATGAACAAGCACAATGAGTTTCAAACTTTCTTTGTTAAGTGTGATTTACCATAGGATGCTTCATGTAACAGTGAAATGGTCACAAACTAATAGGTTAAAAATATGTAAGTGTCAAACTTTTTCATTTTATCCTTGGATATAAAGGATCACTTTAACTTAGCTAATTTATCAAAAGGACAATTGTAGGACAATTGGTAACAGCTCTCATACCTTATGTCATCATGTCATTGTGACTTACAGATTTAAATTTGTACAATTGGCTATGTAATGACCAAATATTGACTCTGCCTCTCCAGTACATTCCAGAAATCAACAACCAGGTCACTTGAGCAGGTCAACTATCTATCACAAGCCTTGCATTTGATAGAGCAACGATACAAAACAAACAAATATGTGCTCACATAATCACTCCTAAGATGAATTTAGAACTGACTGATTTCTCAACGTGAAAGTTTTATTTTCTGGAATGTAGAAGAAAGACCTAATGAATTGGTTTGTAAGTGTTCATATCACAAAAAACCTTCCATATTTTGTGACATTAAAATCACAAATTTTCAAAAATTTAAAATGCAATTTTACGTGAGGCACCAACACAAAGGACTTTTCTAAATGTTTTACAACTAAAGATGTAAAAAGGCTTCATGAATTTGTATTCAACCTACCAGTTAAATATTAGCAGATAATGATCTTTCTCTTTAGTCGTTACAACTCTTTTTGAAGATTTTGAAGTTTCTTTTTGTCAGTTTACACCCATTGTTTGCAAAGTGTATCAGATTATCAGATTGAACCATGATCATCTATAAAAATCAGTTTGAAGTCTTAAAATGTACAAACTCTCAGTTGGATTTTGTTCCAGAGTTTACTGGAACTTTCTTGCCAATGAATACTCTTATTTAAACCACATCATTGTAGCACATAGGGTGTGAGCATGAGTTACAGAGCTAATTCCCTCTTCCTGGCTATGATTGGTTCTGACCAAGGATTGTGTTTCTGCAGGTGGCTATAGGACTGCAGGGAGGAGGCAAAGGAGTTTAATTTTTTCACAGATTATCTCATATTCTACTGTTAGGACATAGGGACAACTTAATTCTATAAAAGTTACCTACTGTAGTTTTAAGAGGTTTTCTTTAGTTGTCCTGCTTCCATCTTACCATGAGAAAAAATCATCCCAGCTGCCTTATACTGCCACCACTCCTGTCATGGTAGTGATTCTGTGTAGGGTGATGTGCAATGCTAGTTTTCTGCCTCACAGAGTATTTTGCATCATCTACCTCAGCCATGTTGTGAAAAAACATGGCTGCTGGCAAACTATAAAGCTAACATTCTTTCACGCAGCGAGCCACTGCCAGTGGCTGAGTTAGCATTGGCTCTCTAAATAATGAATTCATTGCCTGGCCTGCTAGTTTGCAGTTATTTCACAGTCAATACATTTCAAATGAGTGTTGAAACAGTGATGCTTTGAGATGTCAAAGTCAGTCTCTCCAACTTTCTCCCGGTCTGTCTCTTATGGTCTTTATAATGCTGTTTCTTCTCTAATGTTCTCCAACAGACCTCTGAAATGAAAACTTCAGAGACAAGATTGATCTGAGGGTATGTGATTGTTAGGAGATAGTTCATATTTAGAGAACCTCTGAACACAACAATGAGAACAAACAACAGAGATAAAACCTTTCTAGGCATTGAAATCATACCACAATACAATTAGCTCTTGGTTAAATCATCATTCAGTTGAGGCTCCAGGGTGAGCGTCGTTGGTTTCGAACACAAAAAGCGATTCCCGTTAATGACCAGTGTTGGGTAGTAACGGATTACATGTAACGACGTTATGTAATTTAATTACAACAAAAGAGTAACTGTAATTCGTTACAGTTACAATGAGAAAATATGTAATTCAGTTACAGCTACTTCCGAAAATATTAAAAATTACAAATTTAGTTGCATTTTAAAAAAATATGAACAAAAACCTTTGCGAAATATGTAATGATATTTTTATTGCTTTGCGCCCTATATAGCCGTTTCCCGCTACGGCTCCTTGTCTCTATCATATTTGCCAGCCGCAATGCCACTGATGGTCCATCCTGTGCTGGCGGAGCCTCCTGGAGGAACAGCGAGCGGGCGGACGGCTCCATTTCAGCTCAAGCAGCGCATCAAAAATGACAGCCTTCCAGCACTGGAAATATAAGGAGCATTTCATTTACATATGTGAAAATGGCTCAAATTTAACCGTGCAGTGCAAGAAGTGTTTGCCGGCTATCAAGAACTTGTCCACGTCGAAGCAATCTATGTCAAACCTGAGGAAACATTTAGAGGTAAGTGCAACTCACTGATAGACGAAGCATATTGTTTTACGAATATTTGACTGTTTGGTGTTGATGCATGACAAACGTTGGAATCTACGGTGGCCCGTAGGAATCTATTCTTTCCCATGAGACATTGTATGCAATGTGCTAGTGTTATGGTTTTCATGATGAACATAAAGTAAACTAGAAAATTCCTGAAGAAATTTAACTGGGGCCTGCCAAAGTGTGCCCGTCGGTTTGGACCCAGCGTTCTGATGCTAAAAATTAGCATCAATGCTAAGCTTAGCTAAATAGTAGTCATTAGCTTGTGGAATTTTATAACTTGCTTCGCAAGTCAGTCACTACTCTCCTTATGCATTGCTATGGGCAGGCCCCAATTAATGCTACTTTGAACATATAATTATTAATTATAGTATATTTTTCTTCTATCTTTTTCTCTCTCTCTCTTTTCAGAGGAAGCATCCAGGCGTTCTTCTGAAAGGCACGTTTAGTCCATCTGATACTCGGGAAGATGACCTGGCAGGCAGTTCTACCCCAACTCTTGACACTACGTTGTAGTGTCCACAGTTGTTTTGCTTGTCTAACACGGTGATTGTGTGATTTTGGCAAACTATTGTTTTTCCCGTTTTGATTTTGAATGATATGTTGCAAACACTTCTATTTTTGTCAACATTCCATTGACTGTTAAATGTTCAATGACTAACTTTTGACTACCCATCGTCCATCTTAATTCTTGATGCACTGTATTGTGCCGTGTTTAATTTTACAAGCAAGGGTGTGCAAAGAAAAAATCAAGAAAAATAAAATGTGATGTAAAAGTCTTACTTTGCTTATTTATTACTAAACTAGAGCACTTCATTGTCATTGCACATGTATGAAGTAATGAAATGCAGTTCGGCATCTAATCAAGTGCAACGTGTGCAGATTGTACAGCATGCAGTATTTAGAGATAAAATGCAGTTATTCACAGCTAGGGTAAGGAAAGATGGTTGATAGATATGTGCAGCAGAATAAATAAATTACCCCTAGGGAAATGCATGTATGTGCAGAGCCACTAGATGACCTGGCAGGCAGGTCGCTATACAGGTGCGAATTGAAGAGGAACACTGTACAAATGTTGGGATGGTACAGTAAGGTATGGATAGAGGGGAAGGAAAGACTGGTCTTTGGGAAGAGTTCAATAAGGTGACCGCTGTAGGAAAGAAGTGGTTTCTGAACCTGCTTTAGTCTGCAAACTACGTAAATGGTAGAGCCTGGGGGAGGAGCAGAAAAGAGTATGGCCCGATGAGAGGAGTCTGAGAAAATCTTACATGCCTGGTGCTGGCATGTCTTCTTGTGGACCTCCTGTGATTGCCTGTCAGCAATTCCCTCTCAGCTTAGTGCTCTTTTAAGGTTCCCACTCAGTTCTCAAAAATTAAATGTTGAACATGGGTCAATACTCATTAAAACCTCAAAGTAATCAAAAGTAATTAGTTACATTACATTTTAAAAGTAATCGAAAAAGTTACACTACAATTATATTTTAAACAAGGTAACTTGTAACTGTAACGGATTACATTTTTAAAGTAACTTACCCAACACTATTTATGACTGTCCTTGACATGTAATCTATCAAAATATCTCTCCATCATCTCCTGGGTTTCAGAAACCCTGAATGGCTTCTTTCAACACTTCGGCTTTAGCTCGAGTCACATGTTGCATAGAATGCAATGTCTGATGTTATATTGTCAATGCCGCTGATCCGATTTTTAAACCTGCTGCTTTATTTGTTTGGACAAAGAGACAACAATGAAGGAAATCCATGGTGGTTCAACAATTTCTTTCAAAAAGCTCTTCTTCAAATCTTGCAATTGGTCACAAATTTCCAAGTTTATTTTCAGAAAACTTGTCTTAACATACAGATGCTTCAGCAGTGGCCTCAGCTTCATACATGTTACTGCATGTTAACCACATCTTTGTGGAAGGAATGTAAACATTTTTAAGAGGATTCATCCATTACTTTCATTGTTGTTGGTTCAGTCATGAGCTAATGGTGACATTCTTGAGCCAGCAAGCAGGCAGTGAATCTGTCTTTACTCTGTGATCACATTTTGTATTTCAGCTTCATGTGGCCTACATCAAGAGTAGCAAAAGTTCTCCCTGAACATTGTATGAACAACACCAGATGTGACAGGCCCAAACTCTTGACTTTCTTGATTTAATAATAAAAAATGTAATTTGTTATCACTATTCCACACCTTCAGGACAGAGACCCACAGAGTGACTGTCTGCTAACATAATTCACCGAGCCAAACCACAAAAAATGGATGTGGAACATATCACAAAACTTTCATTTAAAACTGTTACCTCAGTACGTGAAAAAGAATGACACTATTTGATCAGACTATTGCTTATATGATTAACCTGATGATTTAAATGGCAGCAGGGCACATTTTAGCTTAGACTGGCTCAGGTTAGCTTACTCTAACTTAGTTTAGTTTATCGTAAGACAACACAATAAACAGAAGAGCAACTGGATAAGTGAGTTCAAAGGTGCAGCTTTGTATCTCTACTGAAGCCCTTTTGGCTTTCTATTTATAAGATTTGAAACTGTTAACTGTGTTCCAAATATAACCCAACTTTCACAAGAATTAGAGTAGTAGTTCATTGATATAGAGCCTCGATAAAACTGTTAAGCACTGAGATTCGAGTCCCTCCATGTTTTAGTCTCAGACACCATGGATTGAAACCAAAAACTTTACTGTTTTGTACATTTTCGTTTTAAAATATATTTGTCAAATTTAAATACAAAGTATTTTCTGTTGGGATAAAACCTACATCTTGTAGGTATTGGGTCAGATATTTTATGTATAAATACATAGACTGAGAAGAACTCAGACAATTTTTTTATTTAAAGAGCTCAATCAAAACAGTGACACTGTTCTGCTAGAGCTCTTTTAAAATATTTTTAAACTAATATGTGAAAATATTGAGTAAAAAGGAACTATGCCCATTATGCAAATAATAAACATAAACTTAGAAAAAGTTTTCCCAATTATGTATGTGAATACAATCAAAAATGTTCTCAAAAATGAATAACCAGAAATCAGTTTTGTGTCTATGTTGATGAGGATTCTAAATACAAATATATTCTTAAAACTCATAATGAAGGAGAAACAAAAAAAATCTGACTTTTGACACATTCCCAAACAGGCACTATAATTATTGTATACGTCTGCTGTAGGAGGCGCTGTTTCTTCTGTTATGATAAATTTATATTTGGGTAATATTTTTTATTATTTTCTTTTTAGTTTAGTCACATTTTTATATCACATTGTGAGCTCTGTGTTAAAGCAATACTAATCAATGTCCTTACATAATATGGGCATTGACATCATGGGCTGAAGCATTTACTTTACTTGTTTAGGTGTGGAGGGCAACAGAGAGTGAGAGAATTGCAAAATGTTTTGTTTCCCTTTGTCACAGAGTAATGGGTTTTAGATATGAAAAGAAAATCACACCAAATCAAACATTGTTGCTAGTATGTTTTTGATATATATATTTTTTATTACTGATGTTTTATGAGAAAATCCAATTACCCAAAAATCTCTTGACCCATCATAATAATGCATCACAAAGAAAGAATTTGATTTAGAAAAAAACATCTGTATTTACAGCATATTTCATTACCCTTTTCATCTTATTTTTAAACTATCCTGCTTTATAGCAAACAGACTCTGCATTCTGTAAGTGACAATAGCAATTACACCATCAGAGGTTTGCACTCATAAGTTAAACCAATTATGGGTGGAATGTTGAACTAAACTGTTTATTTTGTTAAGTCTTGGCGTGAGTATCTGTGGACTGAGTGTCAATTATTCTGTTAAAGGTGTCTCAAGAAGAGCCGGGATCACAGAGAAGATTTCAAATGTTGACATAATTTTTCTAAGTCATGGCAGAATGAGTAAATGCTTGTATTTAGTCCAAAATGAAGAAAAGTTCATTTCCGTTCCAACTTGATCAAATTATACAGTCCTGAGAAATATTTTATTTGCAACTTAATGCAAACGTTTAAAAAAAGTCATGGTTTGGTAGCCGTAGGGGGAGTTATGTAACTAAGTTTTGCTTTAAATCCCCTCAGCCAACCTTCATATCCACGCATATCAACATACATTTTATCCATAAACAACAACTGTGGCCCAAGTCTCGGTACCAGAAAGAGTATGTAACTCTACCTTTTCCTAGATACTGTACCAAGCCAGATGGGAGTGGTTCATTCCCAGTGGGGAGATGTATCCAGGACAGGTCATCAGATCAGTGTGCAGTGGCCCTCAGGGGACACTCCAAACTGGGGCTACATTGTTCACCAGCATCATTGTCTGCAAGGGTTTCCCATGGATCAAATGTTGAAAACTTCAAACCCAGAGGTCTCATAGCTGCTCAATGAGCACGCTGGGAGACAGGGCTGTTCACACACAGTTTCTCTGATCTGATCTGAACGAGGCCTCGTTAGACACAGTCACAGTGGCTCATCATCTGGATGCTGAAGAAAGAAAAACAGCAGAATAGGAAAAAGGGGGAAAAGCAGCAGCATAATAGCAGAGAAAAACTAAAATGCCGTATTAACATTACATAGTGGCTAAAAGCAGCAAAGCTAATTGCACATAAAAAAAAAATTTGTAATTTAATTTTCAGATGCCAGTCCTTCAAACTATCTTAGCATGAAAAGAGCTGGCTAGAAAGCAACTTCATTTGAAATTCATAAGAAATCATTTGACATAATGTGACTGAAGACTCAAGATAAAATCAAATATAAAGTTTGTGAACCAATTCTGCAGCAGTTCACATTAAGCAACATAACAGCTTGTGTACAGATTTTGCAATTGCACTTGCTCTAGTTGTTGAAGGTCATTTGTCAAAGAGCAGCAAAAACACAACATTGACCTATAATCTTTCTTTTTAAAAAAACTGTTATTTCTGCCTGCTTTAGCTTAAAGGGCCCAGCAAAAGCATTCACACCGTTTTGAACATTTCACATTTTATCATGTTTCGACCCCAAACTTTTATGTACTGTATTGAAATAAAATCCAGGTGTCACTTCATTTGTAATTTAAGTGGCCAGTACGTAAGCTTACATTAGTTTAAATCCAGTAGTTTGTGAAGGCCTCAGATGTTTGTCAGAGAACAACAGCATCAAAGAGAACAAGGAAGACAGCAGATGGGTCAGGAAATAAGTTGCACAAGGTTGAAGCAGAGGTAAGTTATAAAACTTTATTGCATGCTTTGAGAATCTGATTGTACAATCCATCACCTAAAAGTGGAAAGACTGTCACTGTTTCATCTTGACTTTTTCCTAGACAAAGTTATTGCTGCAGCTAACTGTGTGTGCTCTCTTCCATCCTATAGCCTTTAAAGGGACAGCATCTTTAAAATATATATTTTTTCAAACATACCTGGAGTGTTGCAAGTATGCAAGAATCTATTCAGCTGTCCAAAACGAATGGCTGGACCCAAGCACCACCTTCAAGGCGCAGCTCCACCTCAAAGCTGCAGTTTCTAAGCTCCCAAACTTCTGCCTTACAGAGCAGTCCTCCCCCAATGCTCCCCCACTCAACACTGTCTGACTCGCCAGCAGCAATTAGCAAACACCTGTTGTAATTGCGCAACTAATGAGGTCAGTATAGGAGCTATTTCTCAGTGTAACACTAGTAAAAATATTGTTAAATGGTTAATAGAGGAGCGCTGTTGTGATGACTTCCTGAAGGCGGAGTTTCAGAAAGAGCAGGAGTTTTTAAAGAGACAGGTCCAATTTCAAAGAAAGTAAAAATACTTTTAAGTTATATATATATATATATATATATATATATATATATATATATATATATATATATATATATATATATATATATATATATATATATATATATATATATATATATATATATATATCCATATTTAGAACAACTGAAGGTAACATAGTTACTCGATTATGCTATAAAGTGGTACTAGCTGCCTGGAAATACATAATTTAAGCAATTGTCTACTGTCATTACATGCCCATTCCGGAGGAGTGAATTTCCTTAAATAGGAAACGATTTTTTTTAACCAGTTTGAATAGTAAACTGAACTTGATGGACTGTTTAAATAGAATCATTTGGAGTGAATTGGATAGAACACAATTTTTTTGTAAAGTGACTTGCGATGCCATGTGAATTGCTGCTGTATAAATAAACAGAACTGAAATTGAATTGCTTTATTATGTAATGCATAGTAAGTTCACATTAATTTTGATAGTTCTTAATTTGTGTGAATATTTTGTGCCTAATAAAAAGTACATTTGGAAACCTTCCAAAATAAACAGGACAATTTCAGTGTATTTCTTTTTTAATCAAACGTACTAGGTTCAATGAATACAACATTTAAGCGTCTCAAATGCTGTGTACTTTATTATCCCAATGGGGATAAGTTGAAACCTGATCAGATCTTTATTAAAAGATCTTCTCAAAGACTTGAACTTGAGACCTTTCTTTTCTGTCAAAAACAACTTCAAAGTGAAAGCCACCTTTATAAAAGTCTAAAAAGACAAAGGAATAAACAAAATATGGCAGCAACATGAAGAACGGTAGATTATCATGCCACTTTATAAAGGTTTGTTGTCATCGTGTCAAAACTGCCTTTCAGATTATTGCTTTTAGGGATTTATAGTCTTCTTTTAATGTGCATGGCGAACACAGGAGTATCAATGAAATAGCCTAATTTTGTTAATCAATATCAATATTACCCAAAATAATAATTTCATTTTGGTACCAGAATAGTGGTAAAGTTATTTGTAACTCTAAACATAAAATTTTCCTTAAATGTTGCTACGACATTTGCTACAAGACTTTGGACTAGAAAAAAATCTTGAAGAATAACACTGCCTCCCCCTAGTGGTGACAACTGCACATGATTAGTGTCTTTAATCAGAATCCAATAGAATATAATAGAATAGCTACATTATAACATTAAAAGATTTTAGCTAAGAGTTAAAATAAATAAATTAATCACATTGACCTACTGGTAAACAGATTATAAGAAAAGAATTGACTAGGGAAATGTTAAAAAGCTTTAATATTTGAATGCTTACTGGTATAATTACTCTACAATGTGAATGAAAACATAAGACATGATGAAATAGACACAAGCATGTTCTACAATAAGCAGGAAGCTGTGAATTTCTGCTCTTCTAACACATTGTGCAAATGAGATTGCCCTGAACTGGTAGGAATTCAAGCGTGTAATGGCTCAAGGGATGAAAGTTTCAGAATCTGCTCATACTGGCCTTGATGATTACAAAAAGAGAGCAGTTCATGGTGAGGATGACTGGGATCACAGATGATGGCATACAGACACAAACAAAAAATTGGTTGTTTCCAGCCTTTAAATAAACAAATGCATGTTTGTGTAACAAAATGTTTGTTTTTAAATCAATTGTTTTTCTTAGTTTCAAAATAAATCCACAACAAGTAGGTTTGCCTTTTTGACTTTATTTCCCTGCTGTTTAGATGACAATGAATCATAGCAAAACGTACACAACAGAATAGGTAATCATTCTATTGATTCTATATCAGTCATGGATTGAGTTCATCAATAAGAATAGAAAAGCATCACGTCTCAGGTTGAACGTTGTGGGTTTGAATGGTCAAACACCTACTACCTCTAATCTGTGTAAGGAGGTTTGATAGGCTGGGACTGCAGGTTAACAGATGGCCTCCCTAAGCACCTGTCAGTGGCTTTTATCTGTCCTGTGACAGCTCAGATCAGGCCAATCAGCCTGGTAATGCAGAGAAAGCAGACAGAAACCACCGGAGAAACACTGAAAAGTGATTTGCCCTACATGGATGAACGAAGCAAACCGAGTGTGGAACATTCCTCCTTTGAGTAAACTGGTTTATTTAAGCCTACATGTGAAATTGCAACCAGTTTTGTGGACCAGATGGAACTACTGGGGTATATTCTAGAGGACTGGACAGAATCTCTGGACATTTTTGGATCAGTTTGGCTGGAAACACTGGGTGTTTCCAGAACAGTGGAAGACTGGACTCACTCTCCAAATCTTGCAGAACTTCTGGTCCTGGATGTGCTCTGCCACATGGATCTTTTGCTGGAACACCATGCAGTTTGTTTTAACATACTGGGCCCACTCTATGCAGACGATCCATGCCTGTGGCTTTTGCTCCAGTCCTGAAACAGACTCAAGATGTTTTTCTTTCAGTTTCTTTTTCTGTATGTTTGAAGTTTACTGGCTGGAAATCATTTAAACTGAGAGGTACGCTCTCCACTTTGTAACCAAAAACGAAAAAGAAGACATGGATAAGATATGAATAGAAGTAGATGACCTATTTTGTTATAATTCTGTTTCCCATGTAATCTGCTGCTGTATTTGAATGAGCTGCATGTTTACTTGGTAGCTTTGATCCTTAAAAATTGGGAACAATTTTGTATTGAGAAGATTCAAGTCATATGTTGAAAATAAATTGTCAAAATAGAAAAATATCTGGGAACATGATCTCAGTCCCTTCAATAAATGTGTTTTTAACATTATTTAATATACAGCAAAGTATTTTTCATGTTTTCATTCATGAATGTACCAGAACAGATCTATTATTGGTCTTTTTCTACTTACTTTTTGATAAAACTCAAACTTTTTGATAAAACTTGAAAAATTTGCATCCAATCATTATTAGTTGTATTTATTTGTTTATTTATTTATTTCAAAGAGACAAAAGTAAAAGCAATAAATAAACAAATAAATAAAACTGATCTGTTCGAAGAGGAGCAGGTACAATATACAAAATCTTCTGATTTTCTGCCCCTCTCACACTCATCAACTTATAAACATTTAAATCTCCAAACACCATATAAACTTAAGTTATTTCCACATTACATGAAACTTAAATTTCACATTCTCATCTTTAAATGTACAATTATTTATACGCTTTTTATATCATCAATTGGATTTGGCATGGCGTTGCCCTCAGGCAACAAACCACATAGCTGTACCTCACATTGCTCCTTTATTTTATTTCTTGGGGGGGCATGATTTTTGACATATTTTTGTCCAAAAAATAGTTCTTTTATGAATATAGTTTTTGTTTGATTTGTATTTCATTTCTCATAATCAGTGTAGACAATCTTGGTGTTCTAGACCAATGTTACCCTGAGGCAACAAACCCAAATCTGGTTCCAGGAGGTGTCAGAGTCCGATTTTATGATTGACATGTAATTAGGGACCACCAAGCTCCCAAAGAATGCAGGAAAATATTTCTTCCCCACAAAAATAAAAAGTCATGCCATAGAGGGTTAAAACATTTTACGTTTGTAATATTTGGAGTTTAATTCGTCAGCGAACGAATCCTACAATACCCACAATTCCTAGTGTGTTGCGCAGACATACGTTGGAGTGCCTAAAATGCGTACGTTGCGCGACGTGGTTCCAAAGGTTTCGTTTAACAGTTGGAGTTGGAAGGGGAAGAAACGGAATATAACTGTTAGTTAACTTTACCCAGACAAGGTATCTTCAAAGGTAAGATTTAGCTTTCCAAAGGCATTTTTAGACCGCTTGAGAGTTTATTGTTCATGAAGTCCAATGTTAGCACAGTGACTAAATAAAACAAATACCGGTATGTCATCTAGTTAGCTTTGTAAACACTTTAAAAACAACAGCAACAACAACACGTTAAAAGTAACGGTAAAACTTAAGGGTTGTAGCGTGTTTTTTTTCCGTATCCATATCAGTTTCCAAGGTACAAAGCATGTTACTTAATCATTACAAAGTACCATTATTTCTGGTATCCTTTTCCCCACGTTTTTATGTTTACTGTTAGATTCAGCATTAGAACTTTGTTATGTTGGCATCAAAAAAATCTCCCTGCATTTTTACCTTCCCCCTCTTTTGTTAAATTTTACACATCTCACATGTCCTGAGTAATGACATCATGCTGTTTAGCCTTTCTCTCCTGCAGATAAGGGCTGATATCCATCCTGTAATAATGAGTTCCTGTCTTATTTCCTTCTCTCTGTCTCTTCGTTCCCAGCAGACTGACTGTCATCATGACGTTTTCACATATGATTTGATTATTTATCGGCATGTCTGCTGCTGGATTGTGTGCTGTGGTTGTTGTGGTTTTCCTCCTGGCCTTCTACCTTCTCCATCGTTATGGAGACTTGAGGAAACAGCATCGTCTCGTCCTCTTAGGGACGCTTCTGTCCTGGTACCTCTGCTTCCTCATCGTTTTCATCCTCCCACTTGATGTCAGCACGGTAGGGGTTCATGTTTGCCTACAACTTTTTAAATTTATTAACAAGCATTTTTCCTTGTTTGGGTACTTTGAATGTGTTTGTGTCATTATATTTCCGTTGCTCTTTTCTTAGACCATCTACAACCAGTGCATTCATGACAATTCAAACTACACTCCCTCTCAAACCCAAGGTGAACTTTCTGATTCAGCTCCTTTCCAGCCTTCAAGGTAAACTCAATTGTTGTAGTATTTCTCACATTGATCATCATCCCATTTCTTTTCAGGTTGGGGTCAGAATGATCCTTCAATTGGTGGTTCCTCCAACATAATAACTTGTTACTTTTTAGTTAAACACAACATTTAGTAAAAAAAAAAATGTAGGGGAACCACATAGTCAGCCTCAGTAAAAAGTGTTTTTGCCCATGTTAAACTTTTGAAATTATCTACAATGTACAATTGGTACAATACTACTATTCTGATTTTGGGAATGTTAATCAAAAATGTGTATTAAATCCCTAATTACTTGAAGTCAAAATTGAAATTCTAACAAGCTTTTTATTTGAGATGCACTGATCAGAAACTTGAGGCCTTTTTCTAATACTATATTTTTGTAATCCTTTGACCAGCTGATACAAATTTTTGATTGTTCCAATTTTTATTTAGTAACTAAAGTGTATTATTAGGACATGTAAGAAAAGCAAATAGCCAGGGTCTATCATGCTGTAAGTCGTTTGATTCCAAGTTAATTTTCTCCCCTCCAATTGGTGTCAACACTGTGGAGATGGATGCCATTCTGCAATATATATTTTATTCACACAACGTTTTCCAAACTAAGCCATGACTCTTGCGTAGAGTGTCCTTTTTCTTTTGTACTAATAAAGTTTTGGTATTTCGAGGTTTCAGCTAAATTAAAATATAGTACTTTAAGGAGCCCACAACTCACAATTCCAAATCCAAGCTTACAAAGCTGTTGTGAGCATTTTTATCTTTGTTATATCTGACTTTGTGTGTGTTTGCTTACTTTCAGTGCAGCAAATGTGTGTGTGAAGCCCTGGAGTTACATCCCTGATCATGTCCTGCCAGTGTTTTGGAGGGTTGTCTATTGGACGTCCCAGTTTCTTACATGGTGAATTCCTTTAATCATCCAGGACCCTAAAATAGACTGAGACTTTAGTATATTATTACACTTTTTAATGAAGTCCAGAGAAAAATAAATAAATATATATATATTTATAGATATTTAATATATTTATGTGTTTACTCTGTTTCCTCTATGCATGACTGCTCAGGCTGCTGTTGCCCTTCATGCAGTCCTATGCACGTTCTGGAGCTTTCTCCATTGTTGGGAAGGTTAAAACAGCTCTTATAGAAAATGCAATTTATTATGGCACCTACCTCCTCATCTTCATCTGCCTGCTGATCTATGTCTCTGCTCATCTAAAGCTGAGGCTCACATGGTATGTCAGTATTGTTTAAATTCATCAAGGAAAAACAAAACATTTGGAAAATGTATCATATGTTGCATACATTGGTCTGAGCTCTTGTTTTATATTGTAAAAAATATCCAGGACAGAACTCCAGACCATCGGTATCACAGCTGCTAACACCTGGGGCCTGTTCCTTTTGGTGCTGTTGCTTGGCTATGGCTTAGTGGAGATCCCACGATCTTATTGGTTCTCATCTTCAAACAGTTTCTTACTGGCCAAGACATACTTTAAAGTAGCGAAACTGGCAACGGAGAAAGCTTCAGCAGAGGAGGACTTAGCAGATGTTATGGAGGTGAGAGTTTTTAGATAATATGTATACTTTAAATCAGAACACAATTTTTTACCTTGCTGTTAGTTTGATCTGTTTGTTTTTTTGTTTTTGTAACTATTAAAAAAACTTTATTTCTGTTTTCAGGAAGTTGCAGACCTAAATGAGTCTGTAAGGTTCAACCACAGCCTCAGGAAATGTGTAGATACTATTATGACAAAGGTAGGAATTGCATAAAGGCCATTGTTTACTAAGCAGAGCCAATTTTTCTTTCTTTCACAAAATGCATGTATGCATTTTAACATTGCTTGATGCTACCACTCTGAAATAACCTGCATGTGAATTACAGTGTCCTATTCGCTACCAGCAAGAGATGGGAAGAAACCTGGAAAGCTCTCCTTGTGAAGGTCCTTCTATTCCTACCAAAAGTGGCCTAATCAAACTTCATGAAAAAGTATCTATCTTCTCCTTATTTGTAGTGTTGATTTCTCAAAAAGCTGTGTGTGTGAAGGATGGTTAAGTAAAGTTGTACTTGTTTGTGTTCAATTTAGGTAATTTCTGCAGTGCAAAGGCACAACCAGACTCAAGTTCAGTGGTCCCTCTTGTTGGATAAGGCGTTTCATCTGGAAGATATTGCTAAAAGTCAGAGCACTCCAGTACGAGTCATCACCAAAACCTTCTCCCCAAACCCTCTCGGCTGGGTCCGCAGGTTTATCTACACCCCTACTGTAGGTGGGTTCATTCAGGGCCAAAATCTTCAATTTGCAGTTGAAGTAAATCGCCTAATGTTTAAATTTTTCAGCAGTGGTAATGTGTATTGCTGCTGAATGTATTGGCAATTTTTTAGAGAAACTTCATTTGCTTGCTTGCATTTTAAGGTTCTCCTCCACTGCAGCTTTCTCAATTGCTTGTTTTGCACATGCGATAACACCATATCTAAACAACCTCATTGGCTAAATAGCCTATGTCCCAAGCATAGATACTTTGGAAAAAATACAACTCGACATGGCAAAACCAGGAACAAAACGTCAGATACATTAAATCGAAGTTCAGCTTTTGTCACAAACCAGAGTCACGCATACTGTAAAGTTTGTCTGATAGTCATTTTGAATCCACATTTTTTGATATTTGTAATATAGAGTTTTCCCCCCTGTGTTTCTGTTCATAACCTGTACTTCTGTTTGTCATTCTCAGAGTGGTACTGGGAGTGTGCTTTCAGAAAGACTTTCTGCAGGCTGCTGGCGGTTCTCCTTTCTCTCCTCTCTGTAGCAGTCGTCTGGTCTGAGTGTACCTTCTTCAGTTCACAGCCTATCCTCTCTCTGTTTGCTGTCTTTGTCCAGAAAGCTGAACAACATTACAATTACATTTTAATTGAGGTAGACTTCTTTTTTTATTTCCTAATCCAGAAATTGTCATTGTGAAGTCAGCATTTTTTTAATATGATTCTAATAATCCCACTATCTTTTTCAATGACCTTTATCTTTTTCTCCACCAGATGGTGTGCTTTGTCAGTATCCTCTTCATGTGTGTGTGCGTGTATTCCACGGTGTTCAGGATACGGGTCTTTAACTACTATCATCTGGTGCCACATCACCAAACTGATGCTTACAGCCTGCTGTTCAGCGGCATGTATGTCCATCAGTTAGAATGCTTGATATTTGTTTTTTTGATAATTTCTTATAGAAAGTTTTCATATGATGCATTTTCATGTTGTGTTATTGAGATTTACATAAACGATCGGAAAAATTAAAATCTTAAGATCAAGCACATTTGGAATGGGTCATTCTAGAAGAATAACAGATTAGGGTGACGTCTCAGTTTTTCTTTACTTAGGCTGTTTTGTCGTCTGACTCCTCCACTGTGTCTCAACTTTTTGGGCCTGATTCATTTGGACTCTGCCATCTCACACCAGGACAGAATACAGACATCCTACACCTCTGTGAGTTCATATACTGTACAGCCTCATTCAAATTACCAAATACTTCACAAGTTGATCAACTTTAGGACACCAGCTTAGAAAATGTTTTTTATCTTTGTGTTAAATCTAAATGTAGTACCTTGTTTTGTCTTCTTGTCTCTCTCAGATTATGGGCTCTATGCGGCTGCTGCCTGTGATATCTGATGGATTCTACATCTATTATCCCATGTTGGTGGTGCTGCTTTGCATTGCAACTATTTACAAGTAAAGTAACCATTCGGAATTACTGTATATAATGATGTGGAATGTTATTGTATAATGTTGATGTGTTGTAGATGTTTAAGTATTGCTGAGGACCGTAATTTCCGGACTACAAGCCTCTGCTTTTTTTCACACTGAAATGCAGCTAACATAAGGCTATTAATTAACGGGTTTCAAAAGTGAAACCGGTTGTGGGGCGATGGTGGGGACGGTGGTAGGAGTTTGCTCTGTAATCGATGGGTTGCCAGTTCGAGCCCCTGCTCGGTCCATCTCCATCATTGGGTCTTTGCGCAAAACATTTCACCCAAGTTGCCTGCTGGTGATGGTAAGAGGGCCTGATGATGGAAGACTAAAATACTAAAACAGTGCAGAAAATCTAGGTTATCGACTGCAACTTGTCCTTCTGTTCACTGATTGGCCTGGTTGAAATTCAAACGGAGAAATAAAGGTCAATGGGAGAAATCCTAGAGAACATACTTGAAGGGAGATGAGAACTGAGTGGAATTGCATTGGAAGGCCAGGTTAGTTTGAGGGGTAAAACGTTTAAATTTCCTCTAGATTTTGGACCTCAAATAAACAATATCAGGCATCACATTATAAATCCAGAATCACCTTTATGCCACTAAGAATGTTTCATATCACTAACAATTTTCTTAGTTTTTCTGTGATTTGATTTATATCACTGTCTAATCGAAATGCTCTCTTTCATGTGTTCTAGTTAGTAGCTTTTCCTCTGATGACACTTATTTGGTTACAATTTGCTTACTTGTAGTACAAATAGAATGCTTGGCAATAGCATATAATTGTGTTTCTTTGTTTTTATAGGTTGGGCTCTCGCTTCTTGAACCTCCTAGGTTTCTATCAGTTCATCACTGACAATGAATTTACCTCTGAACTGGTAGATGAAGGCAAGGAGCTAGTAAGAAGAGGTATTTTTTTCTTATTGGCTCTGTCACCTGCTGCAGCATTTTTTGACCAAATTATGTTTAGTGTAAAATAATCTTGAGGTTTTGGTATTCATATTTTAATGTGTCTTAATGCTGCCATGTCCTGCATTGCACATTTTATAATTATCAAAATATCACTGTATGCAATTTGCATATCGTGAAGAACTGCCTGGATTACAACAAATATTTGCAATTTATTTAAATAGAATCATTAAGGGTCTGTATACCACCAATGTATTTGGTGACGCTTTTTTTTTAAAGACAACATAAAAATGTTTTAAAAAGGAAAGCGGCGGTAAGGGATCAAGTCACTATATAACTACAACTAAGCTGACAAAAGGCATATTTTCATACAAAAGCATATTTTCAGAAGAACATTGACGAGGTAGAAATAATGACTAATTTGTTTTCTACAAGCTGTAAAGTCTGCTCTCTATCAAGTGTTTATGTTTGATGTTAATGTAAAGCAGAAAGAAATTAATAATTAATTTAAATTATTTGTTTATTTAATTCAAGACATATCGTCATTGCCACATTCACCAGCATTATTACATGTTTTCCTAATATTGTGTACCCATGGTTTTTATTAGAAAAGCCATTTTGGGTGTTTGTGCTCTCAAAATTAGCACAAATACTGTTACGTTGAATGACTATATTTATTATTTTTAGAATCTGAGGGGATTTTAGAAGATAATATAGTCAGGTTTTTGGTTTAATATAGTATTTACATACTCCTAATTCCCTATTTGCTTATTCTTTATGGCTCAAAACTCATGGCTTATGGGTTTTCTTCTCTTGCAGTGTGCTTATAAAGTTTTAAATATACACACGCTGTTCTAAAGGATAAAATCAAAAGTTCTTTAAGTTATTCTTTAATAAAAGATAACAATCCTCCTATGCATAAATTGTATTTAAACGACAATGGCTATTTGAATTTGTAAAAGTCAAATAGAAGTATCAAAGTTCAATAATGTTAATTGAAATAATGTGTATTTAGCATATAATATTTCAGTCCTGATTTGACTAGTCTAAATAAAATAGATATTGAAATAGCTACCGTCTAGATGTCCAGAAGGTTGTGAAATAGTTCTTTTACTAAGTGCCAAATCAGAAGCCAACTCTGGCATCGTGGTGTTTTTATGACTTACAATTAAATCCAAATCAAGTTTTAAATTGACATTTTCTTTGAAATGTTCATAATGTTTTAAAAGTTCTACAAAGATCTAAACATTTGAGAAGGAATTAGGAACTCTTCAATTACCATCTTGTTACATCCATTACATGTATATTTGGTCCTTTCAAAAGGAAGAAAATCTTGTTCATGAGTTAAACTGTATGATTAATATTGTTCATTTCTAGAAAGAAGAATAAGGCAAAGAGCAGAGGATGGACAAAATCGAAGATGGGTAATGCATTCTTTTTATTTATTTTTTTATTGTCCAATACATCCTATTTGTAATTTTGTTTCTACTGTGTTAGTTCATGGATTCTGTTTGTTTGTATAAAGTGTTCTCAGGCTGTTTTGGCTTCTACTTTAGGCTTGGAGGGAGCGATACAGAGTCCAGGCGACCTCGGAGCGAAGCAGAGCCGATTATAGTGAGCTGGACGAGAACACTCCTGAAACAGAGATGAGGAAAAGTGGTAGGTAATAAGGACGAAGAAAAACTCAACAGCAAATATGAAGAATACTTCATATTTGCGGCAGTTTGTACTTCTTGTGGTCTCAACAACTAATGTAACGGGTAATACAGGCATTAACTTTCAATAAATTATCACATTAAAAAATGCATTTGTTTCAGTAAGTCAAATCACTGAGTGAAACACACAGACTAATGTTATTTGGCATTTACAGATAAAAACATGACATTTTAAGATTATAATGTTACATCAGACCATCAAAAAAATAAAGTGTGTTTGGTATGTGCTTAACGTTTATTGTTGGGTGTGGCAGTGGCACAGGGGTAAAGTGTGCAGGCTCGAGTCCCGGCCTGATGAACTTTGCCGAATGTCTTCCCTCTCTTACACAATCCCCCATTCTTGTTTACTCACTGATAAATAAAGGCCACAAGAGCCAAGACAATCTTTTCAAAACATACTGTTAATCTGACAAATGTGTCTTGTTGGAACATGTATTTTGATTTATGAAACATGTCTATAAATGTTTAGTCAAACTTTCTGTGAATTTTGTATAGTTTGCTGAACAATAACTTGTGTAAAGCCTGACTGTTGCCCTGTACAGAGGACAGGAATGTTACCATTGAAACATATAGTAATATAGATGCTTCAAAGCAGTTTTGGAAGGCATCGTTTAAAACTCCAAAGTACATTTGAACTTTGCTTATTTAGCAAAGATTTTTATTTTATCACTGCCTGTATATTTTAGTCCTCTGACTTTAAAGGACATTAAGATCACTTTCATCCCTCAGCAGTATTCTGTTTATAAGCATGTCCTTCTTCGTGATTGCAGTCAACAGAAGCAATGGAAATATAGAACAGCACACAGGTTTACTGCAGGATAACTCCAGTGATGACAGTTTCCCAAATAGAAGGTATTACTTTAACTAAACTAAGAATATTAAATTAAGAATGTAATTTTTAATATTGTTTTCCAAAAGAACTTAATTTCCAAATTTTCGAGTGTCACTAATTTGGTGTTTTTGTGTTAATTCCACAGATCCGCGGCTGGACAGTATCTGTCTTTCTCACCTTCTCTGAAAGGCTTGTTTGACGATGTGTAATCAAATCAGGCTCTCTCAGAGAATCAAAAAGCCAATAAATCATTTAAGTTACTAAGAATTTCTATGTTTCTTTAAAAAAAAATGTTGAATGCAAAGGATTGATTCTGTGGAATAGAAAGTGTTGCATGTATGTAATAAATTTTTACAGTTTATAGATAAAACTGAAGCTATTTAAACAGCTGGTTTCTTGTTAAAAGAGGTTGACAACAGACCGGGGTATATTTATCCACAGTATTTGGCATTTTATTTTAACCAGCCCTTTTTAAAATGTATATTTTTGTAAATTTTTCTGAATTAGTTTTACAAGTATTTTTAATAAACCTCTGTATATTATGAGTACGTCTTCACCTGTAACAGAATATAATATATGAATCAGTTTCTAAACCTTAACCTGTTTCATGTTGTAGATTTTCTTTTTTGATTTTTTTTTGTAAGTATTGTATTCTCAAATTAAGTCACATGACTTTATCTAAAACTATTATTCATGTTATTTTTTGCTTTAAATTTGACTTCTTAAAATCAGATGCGTTTTATTTAGATGTTTTTATCTTATTTTATGTGTTATATTTAATGTATCATAAATTACCTTGGTAATAAATGAAGGGGGACAGTGTAATTTAGATGCAACATCTGAGGTAAGGTGGTACTTTATCTTCTTTAACTATTGTAATTACCTATGGGGTGACTATAAAGGTAGGTAGGTATAGATACTTCTAGGGAATTTGAAAACGGAATATGCCTAAGTAACTACATATTTTTATAAAATGAAAATCATTAAACGTTTAAAAATTAGGTAGTTTAATTTCCTTTTTAATGTATTAAGGATATTAATTATATGAAATAGCTATTTCCAATTTAATATATCTAAACAAAAATAATAAAGGAAAGATAAAGAATAAAAGAAAAGCAATGTATTTTACAGTTTATTAAAACAGTAACAGGTTGCACGTGCTGCATTTTCGTCCTCTCTGTAGAATACGGTATTCCGTAATCTCCTTTAATGAAACTAATAAAAAATTTTTAAATATACAGCGCTAAAATATCCTGATTTCCATAACAGAATGTCAATTAGCGTTTTATCTATGCAAATTTGATTATACAGATATAATATATGATTGTTTTGTTTTTGCTACGTCAGTAATGCAAATGTCGCACGGCCCATAGATGCATCACCACTGACTGTTCCTCTCCGTACCACACAGACGTCGCTCTTTACAGGCTCGGCTGTTTGTATGGCAGTAATGGATTCTAGTGAGCCACCGAATATTGTAGCTTTGCAAATTTTCTGAAAAAGCAATCTTCTTCTTAAATATATCACAGATTATCACTTTTTAAAACCAGATATTCTAAAGCACTTTTTTTTCTGACGTTCATATCTGGTAAGTAAATAGTTTTCGAATTATCTTAACGCCAACATGGAACAATCTTTGTTGCTAACAGTGTTAGCTCCAGCTCCTGATACACTGGTTGCTGTTGTAAGTAAATTGACAGCTCATGTTTAGCTGTGCTTTTCTTATAATAGTTTGTAATATTTAGATTTAGTTGACTCGTCTATCTAACATTAAGCCATTCTATATTGTTATTGTTCTCGACGTTGATTCCGATCGACGATAAAACGGAAGCCTTTTTTTGATGCTCTACAATGCTAACCGTTATTACCGTTGGATGGAGAAATATCTCCCCTTTTAATAAACACATAACCACGTTTTAAACTGGCTTTATTTCATAAGGGTATAGTGTTGCAGGGATATACATATGTTCTGTTTGTACAAGTTGCATTTTTTTCTTCAGACGAATCTCTATTTTTTTAGGAAGATATCTGGCTATGTAGAAACACCAACAGTTGACGTTTTAAGTGAAATCAGCATGTTGTAATACCTTTTACTGAACTTCTTCATTTGTTTATTTGCCTTATCATTTACATTAAGAAAGCACCAGGAAGGAGAGTCTCGATTTTACATAGCCTTTCAAAAATATGCATACCTCTACAACATAATAACATTTTGTCACGTTTCAAATCTAGGCTTTATATATTTTAATGGGATTTAATGCGATAGATCATCATAAAGTAGCACATTGTGATGGACTGGCGACCTGTCCAGGGTGTACCTCGCCTCTGGCACGAAATGTATCGCTGGAGATACAAGGGCGTAAGAAAATGTATGGATTATAACATCCAATCCTCCCACTTTAGAGTTCAGTGATTCTTGAGAAGAGGGACAAAACAGCTCCTATGGATAAAGCACAAAATGTGAATAAAATATACACAAAATAAATTTTTGTCAAATATCTGACCAAACTAACCTGGGCCATGTGAGCACAACAATGTATGTTTTCCTGGTGTTTGCTGAATATTTTTTATTTTAAACTTTGTAGTAGGTGGATGGTGTCTTTAAAATCCTTTGTCCTGGAGCAAAACTCAATACATTATAATAGTTTAAAACAATTAAAGGAATACTAAGATAATATATTATGACAATTAAGTATAAGTATTCAAATAAATCATTATAAAAGTATCAATACATTTAATTAAAAATCAGTTTTATATATTTTCCAGCTCAATTAAAATTTGTCCCAAGTTTTTGTCAGACATAAAAAGAATGTAAAAAAAAAAAAAACAGGCATGGTGATGACAAAGTTCTGGGTCAGGTCCATTAAGAATTTAATTTTTAAAAACAATTGCAACTGGGAGCCTGTACCTTAGCACCTTTACATTTCCAAAACATATTTGTACACATAAGCTTGAGGAATAATAATAAACAAATTTGGGAAAATTTAAACCAATTTTGTCCCAATTCTCAAGAATCACTGAGTTAATTATTTTGATTACTTGGTGCGCTCTGCAACATCTCCCCTGTTATCTGCATAGCTGAGTATCTCTAATATCACTTGCTAAACATGTTCTGGTATCTGTATAGTGAGGTAGAATTTCATGTTTCAGGTTATCTTTTCTTTTGTTGACATGCAATGGGATTACTGCGGCTTTTACCTGGATGCAATATTAAAAAAAGGGAATTCTGTTGACATTTATTGTCTGGTTTGTAGGCCACCATGGGTGGACTGGGGAATGGTCGTCGTGGAGGAAGAGCCCCTTCTTTAATGATTGCCTCCCTAATTACCTGTATCTTGGTTTTGGGCTTTAAATACTGGGTGTCCAGCTCTCGCAACCTGGAGCTACAGGTAGGAGAACATACACATGTGTTTGTTTGTCTGATGAAAGCTGGGTTTGTATCTTTCTACTACGTGCATAAAGAGAATTCAGATGTAAGTTTTCCATGCTGTGAAATAAGTTTGAAATATGTGCTTGTTGCAGTGGTCGCTTCTTGCTTCATGTGTCTGCCACACCCTGCTGTGTTGTTCACAGTTTTCATGATTTTGATTCGGATTGTAAAGACAAGTAGTTTGCACTGACTGGTACAACAAACACCTGTTTCCAACAGGAAAGATTCTTGTAGTTTATGTGTACGAGGTATATGAAAACATTGAAATACAAAATCTTATTTTCTATAATTAGATAATCTGTTTTTGTTCTTTTAAATGAAAATCCTTCTTAGTGCACAATTTGCTTGGTTTTTTAGTGCATTTTAACATTTGTATGTGCAGTTACATATCTTCCCTTTGTGATGAAGGTCAAGCATCCTCTTGACTAAACCGTGCCAGGGCAGAAAGCCTTCACAGGAAAGAACTAGATGAGGCCATGAGACCCTATAAAATATTTTGTTGCGTTGCCTAAATTCTTTGTTGATTGCTCTGTGGCTTCGGGAAATATAAGAAGCTAACATCTCTTGTGTTGTCCTATTTCCTCTCTTGGATAAATACTGTCACTATCAGATGTGTCGTCTTGTTGTCAAAACATGAGATGAGCACAAAGGGGTGATATGAGCTGATCCAGAATCTGTCACTGTGTGTTTGAACAAAGACCAAGCTGTATGAGCTGGAAGGACAGGTGCGACGAGGAGCGGCTGAGCGAGGCGTAGCAGAGATGAAGAAGAATGAGTTTCAGGAGCAGATTCAGAAACAGGTGCAAGAGATCAATCACATGGAAAGCCTTCGCAGGAAACAACTAGAAGATGTCAGCCAAGAGAAGGTAAACTCCATGACCACTTAGCCTTGGACTTGTAATAACAATCTACTGGTTAAACAGTTAAAATAAATAGTTCTACAAGATTTGGAGATTCCTCTCGTTTGCGGCTGTTAAAATTAATGCTATTTTTGGTTTTGCCTGCAGGCTAAATTGCAGCAAAATATTTCCTCCAGCACCAAAACCATAGAGGAACTCAAAGGTAGCTGTTAAAATGTAACTTCTGGTTCTCAGAAAGAGACGTGTCAAGCTGAGGTAATCATGTCAGTGTGAAGCTAACTTATCTTACACTGTGTTTTGTCTGCTCTGCAGGTCAGCTGAATCAGATGAACAATGACTTGGGGAAGCTTCAGAAAGAGCTGCAGCGTTGCCAGGCCAGCCCAAACATCCTCAACAATAAGCTCACTGTTGACATGTAAGGAGTTTGTTAGAAGTTCTTAAAACAATATGCTTATTATTAGCTTGATTCATAATTCATTTATTTTTAAAAGACACAACTATACTTCTGAACTTTTTCACAATTAGTTACACAAATCATAATTAATTACAACCGCAAACTTCAATAGATTTTCTTGGGATTTTATGCAAGTTACCAGTTCAAGTAAGTAAATAATGGCTTTTGTTCTGCTCCCTGTTCTCTGATACCCCTAAATGGAATCACTTGCAACCAATTGAATCCAAAAATTACAATATTATTAAATCATCTGTGTTTAATTTAATATCTGTATAAATCCATCTGTTCTGTGAAGGCTTTAGAGATTTGTTAGAGAACATTAGTGAACAAGCAGCTTCATGAGGACCAAGAAATAAAGCCGTGGAGTCGTTTAAGGCAAAATTATAAGAACATCGAAGCTATGGACGTCTTAACAGAGCACTGTTCAATCCATTGTGAAAAAAAAGAGAGTTTGTGTGACAACCAGTGACGTGCGGTGAGGTTTATAGTTGGTGAGGCATTGACTTAATCATAATCAGATTTACAAATATAGACCCCCTGCATGTTATTGTTTACATAAGGAAATTTCACGCATGCACATTTATTTCCTTATCAATTTAAACTGTGAGGATTCTGCTTCGCTTCCACCTCTGCTCCACAATCTGCTCAGCTTGAATGTGTCACCACGTGCCATGATGTCAAGTCGCGCAGCTGACATCAGCACAATAATTTAGCACAAAGTAATTTTCTTTCCCACAGGCGCAACCTTTTTTTTTTAAATATATATTTGTGAGGTTAGAGGAGAAGCATGTCTCTAAACATGTAAAACATATTCAGATGATGTCGGTAATGTCCAAGTGTCCAACATGTTTTCACAAAGACTGCATCTTCTGATTGTAGACTATCATTTCTAGTTTACTACAATTTAAACAGTAAATGCGCAGATATCTTGGGTAACGTAACATGAGACAGAGGACTAGCAGAGGCTATTGTAAAGCGTTAGCTTGTGCAAAATAACAAATTTTGAAAACATGTAATGGGATTTCCACTTCAAAATTATGCACAGTTTTTTGGGGGAGCATTTAAATAAAATCCTTAAAAAAATACATTGAAGTTTGTGTTTTCAATGTGACAAATTATGGAAAAAGCTTTATATCGATACTTTGGTGATTGACTGTAAAGTTGATGGTTAACATGAATCTGTTGGATTGCACTTTTCTTGCAGAGCTCACTGTCAGTCTCAGGTTCTGTCCCAAAAGAAGCTGTGTGACGAGAAAATGGCTGCTGTTAAACTTGAAGTTCAGAAGAATGTTCAGAAAGCTGTTCCGCCTGAAGGTGCTCCCACACAGGTAACCTGTTTGACTGTATGTACAGGAATGCGTCCCTCATAAGTAAATTGATCAAAAGTCTTTAGCTTTGGAATTAGGGTCAGGAAAAAGGTGACTAAGCCCCTTTTAAGCCCGGTCTGGCTTAAAAGCAGGGCTGATTGTTTTTGCATTAGCACTTCCAGCCCTGTGCCACCCTGCTCCCTGGAACCCCAAGAGCTGCGGTTCCAATCGGACCGGCTTTGGAGTTAGCTGTTGATTGGTTCATTGGCTGCGAGGGCGGGACAAAGACTAGATTTCTGGGTCAGAGGAGCATTAGAATTTCTCGATGTCTGTCATTTCAATATGCTGCATCAATAAATTCCCGGCATAATCTATTCTGACCCTACACTGGGATTACAATCACCTCTTCAGCCAAAGATTTTAATGGTAAATGTAAATAACATTTCTCCAACTGAACCGATCAGAAGTCAGCAAGGCTGTGAACGAGGGGATTTCCACATCTGGCGTCGCTCCAGCGGAGAAATCCCACAAGCAGCAGCGATAGTTCAGCTGGCCTCGAGTCCAGCTCAGAGACGACATTCAGATGAGATTTTTTTTTCCATTAAATTTAAAGCTGAGGTAAATGTGTCCCTTAGCTCCCTCGCTCATGAGCACATTCAGAAAGAGCGGGATGGGAGACCCAAGAAGGAAACTGTTCTGCGGTCGTTGGAGAGATTGCCTCGGTAGCTTCAGCAAGAATTCGATTTAAATGACGATCCCATTCAATGTAAAACGGCCAGGGCTATAGGACCAATAGTACCGGGTCGAACGGAGTTGGGCTGAGCTGGGCCAGGCCGGACCCTGCAGTGCAAAAAGGGCTTAATAAGCCACTAAAGTTAGAAATATTCCTGTGATTCAGGAATAGTTATTGTTTATATGTGCTGATGAACAATGTTTTGTTTATTTAGTGAAAACTCTGAAACAGTTTCAGTGTCCTTGCACAATCACAGTGACACAAAAATGTCTCATTTTCTTTTTCTACTCAGTGTTGGCCTCGGTAGGCGGTTAGATGCATATTTAGAAATGTTGTTGCGCAATATATATATTAGTCCAATCATATCGAAAAGAATAGGGGTGGAGGTGAAACACTTTCCGCTTTGTGGGTTCTTCTGCTCGAGTCTTTTGTTTCAGCTTTGATGCAAGTAAGAATAGTTTTTGACACTTTCCCCATCAGCAGAAAAACACAGAGGCTGGAGAACAGAAAGAAGAGCCAATAGCAAAGGCCGCTCCCACAGAGGCTGAAGCAGCAGCTGCTGTGAGCCAGAAACCAAACATCCCTCAGAGCAAAGGAAGTAAAGCTTCTGAGCTGCTCAACAACTACGTCAACATTGACAAAGGTAATAAAACCCAAAAAACAAGAATGCAGAGTAATTCATGAGTTATTTTAGGTAAATGTAAAAACAACCCAACATTATTATTTTTGAAGCTTATTTATTAACATTAAACATACAACTGTTGATATTTAGATTTTAAATAATTCTTGGTTGTCATTAAAACTGTCATTGGAAAAAACAATTTCACTTCCAGAGTTGTCAGAACAACCTCTGATAGATGATCTTTCTAAAGCCGACTCCCAGACCGTTCCATTGGCCGCTTCAGAGAATCAGAAGAAACTGCAGCAGAAAGAGGGAAAAGGAAAAGCTTCTGAGACAACGACCAGAAAAGGTTTGACAAACCATCGGATGGACGATAAAGACATAGAGGTGATTGACGTTCATGAGGAAGGTGCCCAAACTGAAGGTGAATTGAAGACGGTATATAGAAACGGTTTTCAGTCTGTCTGTGTCAGTGACATTATTCTAAACAGCAGTTCTTATAGAAGCAGATCCGGGAGTGCAGGACATCCTAAATGGTCAAGAAAAGGCAGAGGAGACAGCTAACGGTCAAAGGCCTGAGGAACCAGATGAATATGACGCAGACGAGCAAATCGTTGATGGAGTCGATTTGGAGAAACAGAGAAGTAAGACAGCCAAAAATATGCTAAACATGTTTCTTTTCATTTTGTTCTGTTTATATGTAGTTGCAGAATTATTTTTTTTTACTCCTACTTTTGTATTTTTGACAGATAAAAACACAGAGGAGGAAATGGCTGACTACAATGGCGACGATGAGAATGAAGGAGAGTATGAAGCTGACAAACAAGCTGCACTTGCTCAAAACTGAGGTACATGCTGGAATTTATACTCAGGGGTTTATTTGGTTTCTTATTAAGCTATAGTAACACAGTACACGTTGAACACAGTAATTGTAACAAATAAGTAAATCAATAAGTAAACTCGTCCTATATAGTCATTACAGATAGATACACATTTTAAGCTTTTGCTTCTGTTGATTTTGATAGATATGAAAACCCAAAATTTACATTCTTAAAAATTATAATGTTGCGTAAGGCCAAGGAAGCCGATCTTCAATCTTCTAAAAAGTATGTCCATGTATGGAACAGTATGTGCACTGCACCCTTGGTTGGTGCCCTTTTTGCAGAAATACTGTAAGTGCATCAGTGTGGCGTGACATGCTCTGGTCCAGGGGTCACCAACATTTTTGAGACTGGGCGCTACTTCACGGGTACAGCGTAACAAAAGGGCTACTTGTTTGATACAGCCTTTATAACAATAATATATATATACGTATATATGATTACATGCTGCCTTATCATATTAATGTTAGGGACTACTCACAATAGCTATCAGTAATGATTTACCATGGCGGATATACAGTAGTTAATTGCTATTATGTGATCAGAAGTTCTTAGTTCACAGAGTTTTAAGTTTGATTCCCTTTCGGAACTTTTCTGTGTGATTCTAAATTGCCCACAAGTGACTGACAGTACAGATTGTTGCAGTAACGCCTGCAGGTGCACGGCTGTACGCACTGAGTACCTTGAAAATTTCCTTTTTTATTATCTAACTCTCTTTACTATTAGCAAAATTGTGGAGAAAAAAAAAATGTTGTGTCAAAAGATATTGTACACACATCTGTGTCAGTCTGTGAGGCGTGAGGTGGGGGCACGCCAAAGCCTAAATCTTATTGGTCAGTTTGCTTTTGTTTATTTAAATGCTTGGCATTTTTCTGTAAGCTAAAAATGAATGAGTGAAGTTTGAACATGCACTGTATGTTCCAAATATATCGCTATTACAAAACCAGTCTGTTCAAAATTCATATTGCAAAGGGCTGTGGAGTGAACAGTAATTGTTGGTCTATGTAATCCCAGTTTTATGAACTTGTATTTTACATCTCAGGGCAGCAGAGGCTCACACTGCACACAAATGGCATCACCCAAAACACTAGAGGTTTTATATCGCACCAGATTTTGTTGTGGCAAAATTACCAATAATATCGCCTAATATCATGCAGTCCTATTCCACAATAACATTTCCATTTCTGTATTAAATTTATTCTTCTAAAAATCATAATTTTTGAAGAATAAAAATTCTTCTAAAATTTGAGAAGGAAAAAGAATGTGTGTGTGATGAATAAATATATTATTAGTGTTATATTTTTAATCTAATTAGTGTTCAACACTAATTGAACTAAATTAATTTGTGGATGATATTATCTCAGATGCACCAGCAACATAATGATATGATCACTGTTATTTTGTCTGACTAACAGAATCCTGCTGCTGTTTTGCAGAGACACAATAGAGGAAGAATCCTCCAAACCTCCCCTTTCAGAGAACAGGAGATGTTGTGCACCACAGCTCCGCAGCAACCAAGCAAACACAGCAAAAACGCAAACCAGTTTCAGCGTTTTCTTGATCTCGTTTAGATGATCAGATGATCGATCGTCGTTCCTCATTCGAGGATATGTCATCTGTTTCCTTTCTTTTTCTTTTTTTAAATTTGTTTTAGTGAATGTCAGACATGACTGAAGACATCTCATAGCTTGACACCATTTGGATCACGTCGATGTGGATTAAAATGACAGGTATTTTATGATGTGTTGACAGGCCTTAAGGTCATTTGATAGCAACTGTGAATTCAGATATCAACTTACCGCTTTTGGGCTTCAGGGTGTGAAATACTGAGATGAGCGTCAAGATCTGAGTTCTTGCTGTGACACACATCAGCCACCAGAGAGCGCTGTTACCTTTCTCATTATTGCATTTTTAACAAGCGTTCACCCTTCTCCTGTATAGTTTCTTAGAAAAATTTTTATATTTGAGTTTCCTGCTATATTTTTCCTCATAAAAAATGCGGTATTGTAGTTTAGTTTAATTCTTGATCATTCCTAAAAATAAATAAAAAAACATACACACAAACTTAATTAGAGTTTATAGATGATTCAAACATTTTGTTTGAAGCATGATTTTATTGCAGCACATTTATATTCGGTAATTAATTCTACATCATTGTTGAAATATTCAGGCACTTCATTGGGAGCAGGCTTTTCCTTCTGAGCTGTATTTTCCACAGAGCATCATGTGGGTTACGGTTTGCATCTTTGTGTATTTGAACTAGGACAAGGAGATGCTGGAAGTGCTCTTCTGCAGACCCTAAATGTTGCTGCTTCAGGCTGCATCTGCTTTTGTTGACTAGTTGTGTGTCAACATCTTACTCTGCTGACTCTGTGGAGGTCGAATGTGGAAAGATGGTGAAATTACTCGGTGTGCTCACAGTCTGCTGCATCCTCTGTGTCAGTATCCGGCAGGGACTTCAAAGAATTGCTGTATTGTAATTGTACACATTTACACAGAGCAGGAGCATCAAATTGTGCATTGTGGCTCCTCGGAGCCAGTAGAAGTGAACTGCAACTCTGAGATGTACTTGTGCATTACACAGTGAAGCTACACTGAGCTGGAAACTGGTTAAGTGCAAATATAAGCTAGTTGTAGATGTCAAAAGTAACAAAAAGTAGATCTGAATTTATTGAAGGAAAATTGGTTGCCTTGTGATTTTTGCAGGACAAGTTGTATTTTATTTACTCAGTGTCTCTGTAATATAGATGTAGTGAAGTAGATTTTAATTTCCAGAATGTTTTATCATCAGTTGTCTGTTCCAAGATTACATAATCTAGAAGTTGGAAATGACCTTCCTAGAATGTTTTTTGCATATCTGAATGATTTCCCTGCTGTATGTTGCGACTTTTATTTTGTTTTATAAGTGCAGATGTTATGCAGCTGAGTGGCTGAGATGACAAATGTTGGAATATCATTAGTCATAGATCATGAGATCCTGTTTTCTTTATTCTTTATTATTAGTGTGAATGCTTACAGCATTCACACTATTGAGTTCCACTTTTCTGGTTGCTCCGTAAATTTTGCCATGCTTCTTCTCCTGTATACTTTTTGTTATTTCCACCATTCAACTTTTATACTATTCAGCTTGCTCTCCTAATGCCGGCTATGTCTCTTGGTATTCATAACCTTTATACTTTTTATAATATTCAGCTTTTTATGAATTTTTCACCCCATTGGGAAACCTCCCCATCCTGTGGCAGAATTGAGAATTACAATATAAAATCTCCGTTGCGTTTCACAGTGGATGTTTTAGATCCTGCCTATTAATGGCAATCAATCATCCAGTTTCAGGGCTGTCATGGAGGACACAAGGCAGTGGCCATCTTGAAGTTGGGCAGTTAAACAGCTTTTGTGCTGTTTGACACTTGGGAATAATTTGAGCTTTTGACATTGTTTTTTTCGTGCTGCATGTGACATGTTTAGTCACCGTGCTAAACGATGCCTCCAAATCAATGTTAATATCTCAGGAACCATAAAAGGTATGGATTTCATTCACCCACCGTTTTTATCAGGAGGAATAGGGGAACGTTTCTGTCTTTTTCAAGTCCTCCCGACTCAGAGGGACTCGGAGGCTGGGGAGGGGATGGGGGTCGGGTGTTACGTTCCAAAAAGAACCGGCGATAGGCGAAATCCGCGAAGTAGGAACCTTTATTTTTTTACAATTATTATACAATGAAATATTCCATAATACATTGAAACCAAAGAACAAAACCTTTTTACAGGCCCAAACATTTGTTTAACAAATAAAAAGTACTGTATAAACTTTTTTTTTTTTTTTTTTTTTTACAAATAACTACTGTACTGTAAAATAATAATTTTAATATGAACTGAAGGCGGATTCCAGTGCCCGAATTGCGGAGATCAGCGCCGCCCCACCGTGACCTGAGTTATTGGATTAGAACGGGAGAAAATAAAAAAATGATTATGAAAAAAAACAAAACAAAGTACAGTAGGACAAATAGTGACTCAGGTGTATTTCGCTGCTCTTCTGACTGAGCCGCTGCACCCTGACTCCGCTCTGTAGCGGTTTTTTTTTTCTTCTAAAGCCCGCGGTGCAGGTGTGTTTTTTCGAGAGAAGAACATAGTTATCGGTAGCTGCTGTCGCTCTTTTTTCTTCTGGGCAAAAAGATTCTTATAATCCGACATGCCACCATCGATTATGTTAAATATGGCAAGCTGTTTTACGTACGTGTACATTTTAAACCGCAACGTTGTTGACACACAGGTAGAGAAGAAGCGGAGAAACTGTTTAGCCAATCAGAATGCAGAACACAATGCACGATGCAAATCCGCGAAGCAGCGAGACCGCGAAATAGCGAGGGTTCACTGTACTCCGATGTTCTTTTGTTACTCATTCTGCTGCAAGTTGGCACAATTTTGACCAAGACGTCATGTTTTTGTAACGTCATATTTCCTAAACTATGCAGCGTAACTGTAACCGTACCAATTTGAGATCAAAGCTGCCTGACACTCACGATGTATTCACATTTTTCATACCTATTACAGTTTTGCCATGAAACACGTTTGTTCCAGACTTGTAAATCTGATTTTCTCATTATCGCCTGTTCTTGATTATCAAAGCCAAAATGAGGCATATTTTTACATCCTCACAGCTCAAAAACAGAAAAATGTACATACAAGAAACTTGGCATGCTTGTTCACTGATCCTCCCAGATACTAATGGTGAAAGAATCATGTCGATCGCCCTTATAGTTTCCGAGATAGATGGGATAGTTTGGGATCAAATTAAGGCGATTTTCTACCTTCTTCAAATTTGCCATCATGTTTGACACAACTTTGTGCCTTTAATATTATATTTTGAAAAAAGTGAATATGACAGGAATGTTCCCTTATTCCTTCTGATAAAAAGTGGTGGTTGAGTGAAATCCATATCTTTTATACTGTAGTTCCTGAGATATCAACATTAGTTTGCAGGCATTATTTTGCATTGTTTTTGCCAGGCAAAAGCCTCTGACTGTTTGCTCCTCATGTTCGTCACTTCCTCCTCCCCCACGTGACTCCTGCACGTTGGAGTGGAAGTGCCGCTCTTCCATGTCTGCCTCTCTTCCTGTGTAGGTCAACATGCTAGTGGTAGCCTAGATGCTATCATTAGTATTTTAGCTAGTTTTAGCTTTTTAGCTAATTTTGGCTTTTACATGGGTTTTTCACACTGCATGAACTATTTCTTACCTTTCTGCAAGTCTTCAGCAGTTGGCTTCAAACGCTTTTGCCATTTTCACCAAACGCATTCAGCATTCACACTTGCATTTTCATGGGAAATGCATACTTTCTAGTTGCATATTAAAACACAGGACAAAACTCCAAAAATGTTGTAAATGTAAATAAAACTCACTTTTTCTGTAATCTAAACTTTTGCAGTATTTTTGAACTCATACAAACTTCTTAATATTCAAATTTTGTTATTTTTCTTTTATCTTTCATTATGCTGAATTATAAGATCTGACACAAAACCCTAGCAAATTGTGGAGATCTGTTAATTCATTAAGCAGCTTTGTTTATTTTCATAATCCAAAGGAAGAAGTTGCCACAGTTTAAAAGAAAATGTCAAACAGTTTAGGTGGAATCACAAAGGGACGTACCTGCTAATAAGCAGAGAGCCTGTAATGTAATAATTTAAAAAGAATTATTTAAAGTACAATTTCAGCCTTGATGGAAAACTGCCAATGAAAATCCTTGATTGTTTCTGTTTTCTTTCTGCTTTTACATATTTTACTGTTGTCTGTTAATGTAAAGTTTAGACAGTTTAATTGTGATGTTCAAATACTTCATCTGTGTTAAAAATTAATAAAAAAGAGAAACTTTTCTAAAATGCAAATGTGCTAACCTTAAAAGAAAATACGTTTTTTATTTTTTGTTTTGCTTGATTTGATTTATTGCTATGACCTTATTTTACTTCTAAAATGAAAGATTTAAATAATCATGTTGTTCTGTTGCAATAGAGTTGAATAAAAAATGTTTTATTAGTATTGTTATTTGTGCTATTTCTTGTAACCAAAAGTGATATTTTTCCTTCCATCATTCTACAATTGTTGCATCGTTTCTATTTTGACTAGCGAATATGTTCTTGTAACTTTTTGAGGACTTTCTGCTGATAGCGTGGCTTCAGAAAAGCATCTTCTAATTTAAGCAACAAACGTAGTTAACCATATGCCTTCACTGATTACCCAACATTTGATCATTAGATTAGTAGTTTTGCCATTTTAGTTGATATGTCTTCTATTAGAAGGGCAGTTTTCAGTTTCTTCCACATATTTTTTATTTTTTTTCCCCCATCATTTTAGTTTAACTTTGCTTTTCATTCACACTACATTGTTCTTCTGAATGATGTCTGGAGAAAAAAAAACATTTTATTTAGATTGTCAGAGAGGAATGCACTATAACTAGCAAATGCAACATGTTTTGCCATCAAAATGCATGAACTCACTTACCTTTTAAACCACAGGACTTCGCTTGAACAAAATTTCAACTTATAATGGCAATGTGAAAGCACACAATCTATTTGGTCATAAAACATTTGAATAATTATCTATGTGCTTTCAGATAAAAATGTACCACAGTATTTAAATAATACAGTTATCTCAAATGCAAAGCAAGGTGTACAAAGAAAATTGGCTAGCTTGTTGCTTTGTTTTCAGTTTAAAATATTCAAGATCAGCAAGTGGGACTATAAACTGAAAGCATACTTCTTTTCAGTCTACAGGGATACTTTTTTTAGCAGTATTTAACTGTGTACTGACAGCCATAAACTGTCAGCTAGGCTTTTTGCTCTTGATTTTATTCATCTGTGAAAGTTTTACATTTAATTTAACTTGGAATAGACTGATCTTCATCTGATTCACATTATAAGTAAACAACAACTCTCCCAGTAGTTTTATTTTCCATAAATTCTGACCCTCCATTGGCCAGATGCAACTTTTTAAATGCATCTAGCCTAAATAAATTTAGGCTAGAGGGATAAAGTGCGAACTTTATGCTGCTGTATGAATAATAGGTTTACTGAACTCTGGAAACTCTCACACATACAGTACTCTGCAAACAAAACAAAAAAAAATACTATGTCATACAGCAACTCTTGATACTTGATACATGTGAAAAGTAGGTTAAAGTCTCCCTTTAAGACTATTTTGAAAAGATATGTTTAATCTGACAAGCAAACTTAATCAGAAAATATATTTTAATTCATTGCATATGACTATGTATTAAAATTTCTTGAACGTATGTAACACTTCTTTGTTCATCTCAGGTCCAGTAGGTTCACAGTACATTTTGCAGTGTTAAATATGCAGTGTCACAATTCATTGACTCTTTCAGAGCAAATACAACAACAGATTGAGTAAAATGCCACATAGTGTTGGTGTAAATTTCCAGAGTGTATACACGTCGCGTCAATTTGACTCTGACAAGCTCCGCCCACCTCCTCCTCTCAAACCAACAAGTCTAACCGTTGCGTGGGCGCCATTTTTCTCCTTCTTGAATGACTGCGGTAAGTTTCTTATTATAAGATAATACAATTTTATGTTTTAAACATGAATTGTTTCACAAGAATATTTATTGTGTACTCCGGCATGAGTTTTGATGTCTTAATACCAAGTTTTGCACGGCTAACCTGAGCGAGTGAATGCCTAGCTTAAAATGTTAGCTCGTCCAACTCGACTATGTCCGCCTTAAATCCATGTCCAAGCCATATTACATACGTAGATATGTTCTTTATTTTAAAAAAAAGGTGACATAAATTCAAGAAAGCGTGTGGATTGAGAAAAAAATAAGTCAAGTTGGCTGTACGGCTTTTCAGTACAACAGTAATGTTAACGCCCCCCCCCCCCCCCCCCCTTTTTTTTTTTTGCTAAGTAAATTTATGCCGGCATTTGCCTGCCTTGGTGCCTGGAGTTTCATAAACTAGCTGTTAGCCACTCTGCTCCTTTTTTCGTTAGTCTCTATTTTATTCTGGTTGAGTCTGTTTATTTAACATGGTTTGATTCGTTTTCAATTACATTTGAGGGACATATTTTTCCACATGCCTTCCACTGAGGAAGCGGAGCCTGGGGACTCTGGGTTGGGCTCTCCAATCTCTGGGGGCGAGGTCGCCTAGGTGGTTAAAAAGCTCCTCGGTGGCAGGGCTCCGGGGGTGGATGAGATCCGCCCGGAGTTCCTTAAGGCTCTGGATGTTGTAGGGTTGTGTTGGTTGACGCGACTCTGCAATATCGCATGGACATCGGGGGCAGTTCCCCTGGATTGGCAGACTGGGGTGGTGGTCCCCCTGTTCAAAAAGGGGGACCGGAGGGTGTGCTCCAATTATAGAGGGGTCACACTCTTAAGCCTCCCTGGCAAGGTCTATTCAGGGGTCCTGGAGAGGAGGGTCTGTCGGATAGTCGAACCTCGGATTCAGGAAGAGCAGTGTGGCTTTCGTCCTGGTCGTGGAACACTGGACCAGCTCTACACCCTCGGCAGGGTCCTGGAGGGTGCATGGGAGTTCGCCCAACCACATGTGTTTTGTGGACTTGGAGAAGGCGTTCGACTGTGTCCCTCGGGGAGCCCTGTGGGGGGTTCTCCGGGAGTATGGGGTACCGGGCCCTTTGATACGGGCTGTCAGGTCCCTGTATGACCGGTGTCAGAGTCTGGTCCGCATTGCCGGCAGTAAGTCGGGCTCGTTTCCGGTGAGAGTTGGACTCCGCCAGGGCTGCCCTTTGTCACCGATTCTGTTCATCACTTTCATGGACAGAATTTCTAGGCGCAGCCAAGGTGTTGAGGGGCTCCGATTTGGTGGCCTTAGGATCTCATCTCTGCTTTTCGCAGACGATGTGGTCCTTTTGGCTTCATCAGATCGTGATCTGCAGCTCTCGCTGGAGCGGTTCGCAGCCGAGTGTGAAGCAGCCGGGATGGGGATCAGTGCCTCCAAATCCGAGGCCATGGTCTTGAGCCGGAAAAGGGTAGAGTGCCTTCTCCGGGTCAGGGGGGGTGTCCTGCCCCAAGTGGAGGAGTTTAAGTATCTCGGGATCTTGTTCACGAATGGGGGAAGAAGGGAGCGGGAGATCGACAGGCGGATTGGCGCAGCGTCTGCTGTCAAGCGGGCGCTGTACCGGTCCGTCGTGGTGAAGAGAGAGCTGAGCCAAAAAGCGAAGCTCTCGATTTACCGGTCGATCTACGTTCCCACCCTCATCTATGGTCATGAGCTTTGGGTCATGACCGAAAGAACGAGATCGCGGATACAAGCGGCCGAAATGGGTTTTCTCCGTAGGGTGGCTGGGCTCTCCCTTAGAGATAGGGTGAGAAGCTCAGTCATCCGGGAGGGACTCAGAGTAGAGCCGCTGCTCCTTCACATCGAGAGGAGCCAGTTGAGGTGGCTTGGGCATCTGGTCAGGATGCCTCCTGGACACCTCCCTGGTGAGGTGTTCCGGGCACGTCCCACCGGGAGGAGGCCCCGGGGAAGACCCAGGACACGCTGGAGAGACTATGTCTCTCGGCTGGCCTGGGAACGCCTCGGGATTCCCCCGGAAGAGCTGGAAGAAGTGGCCGGGGAGAGGGAAGTCTGGGCCTCCCTTCTGAAGCTGCTACCCCCGCGACCCGACCTCGGATAAGCGGAAGAAGATGGATGGATGGATGGACATATTTTTGTAAACGGGATGGTGTGACTTGTGATCGACAGTCTTCTTACCCCGCTACTCTGAATTATTGGAACTGTAAGCAGGTGCTAATAGTCCAGCTAGCTATGCAGTTAACACTGAATTGGGCGCGAGTGATGATTTGCACAAACCTTTCTTGACTCCTCCATTACCGTTGCTAATGCTAAAGGAAAAGTTGAAAAACAAGCGAGGCGACTTCATGAACTGTTCTAGTTGTTGCTAATGTAAAAGGTGCTCAGTAACTGTCTAACCTTGATAAGAGTCCCATGAAGTCAAATTACTTTGCACCCAAGACACATTAATCTGTAAAGTTTAGTCATTATGTTTTGTGTAAGTGATGTAATGTAAGTTGAATTAGCTTTTGAAGCAGTTGGCACATGTTTTACATGTGACAGCATTCCAGTACTAAAAGTGAATGACTGAGGAATTATGTGTTGCAGGAACCATGTTGATTAAAACAAGACTTGGCGAACAACAAACATTTGTCTGACTAACAGAGCCATTTCTGAAGGAGTTTTTGATTACAGGTAAGACACCGGTATTAATGAAGCTTAACAGGAAGCTATGAGGTGCTTGTAATGTTAATTCACCCGTTGTTTTTTCAAAAGTAATGTTCTAGAGTCTATGCACATAGTATTAATGAGTATTAGAGTAACATAACCTCATAATTGTGATTTACACAAACATTTGTCTTTTTCACTAGCATTTGCAAAAGGCGTGCCAGCTATAAGAGGGCGTGAAGGTTGTTGACAGTTCTGGGACTGAGTTGGATGAGGATGTTGTTAAGGATCCCTTGGCTGGAGTCCTAACCATCAAATATGAAACTGGTTTGTTACATTTGTCAGTTATGTTAGTATTTAATGAGCTTTCTAATTCATTGTGGTTAGTGTTTTTGTCTTTCATCTGCTTCTCTTATGATCAAAATGTGTCTCCTTGGTGGAATCGCCTGAGGAATCTTAGCCAAGCTTGTCTGATTCTCAAGAGATACTCATTCTTTCAGAGAGTCCTTCTGCTAAACAAGCAGCAGTTAGACACAGAGCCTGAACAAGTAAGAATTAACTCAAGAACTTACAAAAAGTATTGTGTTCTAAAAATCTTTATCACATTTTCCCCCAGAAAACCTACGATGCTTGGTGGTTGGGGTGCTAGAGCAGCCCACCACGTTTTTCTGTTAAATGTTGAAAGTTACAACAATTCAGAGGTGCACTAACAATTCAGAGGTGCACTAGCACTTGATATGTATTTAAAAGCTGAAATGATTTGTTCTTTTAAGTTGGTGGAATCCATTCTCAACAACACACCTGGTGGAGAAAGGATCATGAAGGAATTTAATCGAAGCAAGTGCCTCACAGATGAAACCAGAAGGAAAATGGTTAACATACTGGCAGCTGATATGACAGAGAAGAATGGGTAATTTGTAAATATTCTTTGGTTAGCTCAATGTAGTGTTTAGATGAAATTCAAGTTTTTGTTAAATTCAATGCATACCATGGATAATATACCTTGGCCATTTTAATTTTGCAGGATCTCACCACGCAGAGAGGTTAAAGAAATGTATTCCAGAGGAATTGTGAGCTTATTTCCCTACCTCATTGATCCATTCTCCAGGAAAGGTTATGTAAGTATCATACAGCTGTGTTACTGTTAAATGATGCATTGAAAACTTTTAATTTCTATCAGGTCATTTATTTAACTGATGCAGTTGCTTTGCACATGAGTTTCCTTAGGTTGCAGTTGTGAAATTGCTGCTGAGATTTTTTTTATTTCAACTTTCAACAATGTTTTATATAAACCTTCTAAAAATGTAACAAATGAGGCTACAAACACTTGAAACCCATAAATCTAGTTGTGTATATTGCCTGTGAAAAAATGCGTGAAACTGAGGCACATTAAAGAGAACTTGGAGACATTTTAGTATAGACTAGGAGTTTTGCTATTTGGAACAGTTTGGTACCATCTAGAAAAGTGGATATTCATCACTAAACTTGTTTTTTTTTTTACTTGCCTAAAATTGCTTCATTTAATTTTTTAAAAACTAATTACCATTCTTTTACCATCCCTTAACTCTGATTTTAATAAAACAAAAGAAGCTTCTGTGTTTGACTAACTGGAAAATATTAATTTAAAGTTTTATATGTGAACACTTCTCATTTTCACAAGTCTAATCAAAAAATCTACATCAAATACTTTATGGCACTCAATTGTGTCCTGCCACAGCTCTAAACTGTTTCTTTTGTAGATCAGACCAAGACAAATTACAAGCTCCATAGTAAATTAGTTTTCACCTTCAGGATGCCAGCCTTCTGGCACCAACCGCAATACTTCCTTGACCGGATTGCATCGCTGCCATAGTAACATGATATGCAGGTCTGTGTTGACATGGGTGCACAAATGGGTGTTGGTGAACATGTGGGGTGTGTACATGATAGTGTAACTTCTGGGTGAAATGTGACAAGTTATATTTTTATATTCTTAGATGTCTGCTCTCAGCAGATTTGCTTGTTGTGTCAGTCAAAATCATGTGATCTGTCATTTTATTGACATCTGCCTATTTTTTGATTCACTTGCTTGTAGTTGTAACTGTTTGGTTTGCATAGAAATTCTTCATCAGCTTTTAGTTATGATTCTGACATTTCTGTGGCTATGTCTGCTTTTGCCATCCTTTCGATCCCCAAGGAGCATTATTACGATGCTGCAAGTGGTATCGGGTACTTAGCCTGGAGGATAAAAACTATTCAAAGATCCACTGCTAGAGACAGACGAACATCATATGGAGGTAAACCATTTACAACACTTGAAGATCTGCTACCGTAGGGAGGGTGTTGACTTCTTTGTGGGTGGTTAGTTTTTTTTTTTTTTCTTCTTCTGTTTTTAAGTTTAAGTATATTTTTTATATTTAATAGCAAAATGCAAAGAAGCATTGCGTGAACATGGGCTTGGGGGACCAGCTGTCAGACAGGAGACCCAGTTTGTTCCAGAGACTGTCCTGAGTGAAGAAGAGTGTAAGGAAGCCATCGCACTGATTAAGCATTCAGCCGATGAGGACACAATCAAGAAGAAGATGAAGCTCACATTTGACTTCTGGTGCAACACAGTCCTCTACCCCCAACAGCCAAGCAACATACTCTCTGTCTTTCCACGTTTCAAAGATGTCAAAGGCTTGGTAATTATTTAAATGGTTATTTTGATAACTTCACAGTTATGTAAAAAAACAATATGTATTTTTGTGACAAGTCAAATGAATACAATTAATGTGGCTGGAAAATGTTAAAGTTTTTCACTATCTACATTGTAGGTGGAGCAGGATTTTGTCCTGATGTTTGGAGAAGGCGTGTCTGGCAAGTTTCTGGAGCAACAGATGACCACGTTCAAGAGAGAGATCATCCAACAATGCAGAAAACTTCCAACCACCAGTGACCTTGAAGAACTTCTCCTGAGGATGCCACTGAAGTGGATGATGACATGAGTAAGGATGACTTTTTCCACATTATGTGGGATTCAGTTGTTGTGTGAGCTTCACTTAGTGATGCACACATACCAATTTTAATTGCATAGTTTTTGCTGATGGTCAATTCAACATCAAATTTCTCTTGTCACAGGTTGGGATAATGACCTCTCATCAATTTTGCTGCTGCAACACCTCATTCCCCCCTCTGCATTGGGCCGAAAGAAACCTTGGAAGATGTCTGGCTATCAACCAGAGAAGCATCTTGTGGTCTTCAAGAAGGTTTGTATTTGTTGCAAATTGTATTTGTTTTATTTGAGGTCGTTTCACTGAAGAGTTTCAGTTTTAGAGCCATATCACACATAAGATAAATGCTTTTTGCCCATATGAAAACTGTCTTGTGTATTGCAGCTATGGATTATAATGGTAATGTTTCTTTTTCTCAGACAGAAACCAGCATTCAAGAACATCTTGATGCCATCATGAGCACACAACCCTATCCCCTGGCTGTGGGACAGAGGAAGAAAGTAGATCACCAGTTCTTCATCCTTGACAAAAATGTCATTGCTTGCAGGTCAACCTCTTCTCTTGGTGCTTTTGACGAACTGTTTAAGGCACATTACGTGTTTGCCACAACACACAACCCTGTGCTGCGCAACATATTCATATTCATCCAAATCACTGTGTACAATATAGATGTAGGCAAAGTGAAGAAAAATCCTTGTGTGGTAGAAATTTGGGCTAGGTTGATTCACTAGTACTTGAACAGATTTGTTTGGCATGAAATGTTTTGTTTGTGAGGCAAAGTTAAGTTGCACAAATGTACTTATTCGGCATATACGAGTAGTTCATGGTTACTTGGATGGAAAAAATCTTCGCCTTAAATGTGCTCAGTCTGGATGTGGCCGTGTGCTTGGAACCTTTTCTGGGTTTAGGAAACACTTAAACACCAAACACACTAACAATACTGACCAACAAGTCAGCAATGTCAATTCAAGCAGAGCAGACCTTGGTAATGCAGAAGATCTGGCAACAGCTAATGTAGAAGAGACAGCCACAACATCTACACAGTTGAAGTCCAACATCAGCATTGTAGATATGTGTGCTACTGCTATCGCACAACTCGGAGCAGCTGGATTAAGCCAGTCTACTGTTAAGAGATTTGTCTCATCCATGGAAGAAGTGATTTTTGAGACTCACAGTCAGGCTATGGATGTAGCTTTACAGTGCTTGCCTTCAGAGCATACACAGAACAGGACCAAAATAGAACAATCATTCAGAACATTGGAAAATCCATTTACACCTCTAAATTCAGAAGCAAAGTTAAACAAACACTTGAGAGAGAAATGGGGATTGGTTGAACCTATTGAAAAAGTGCTTGGCACAAGATTTGACAGCAGAAAAAACAAAAGTACTGGGACATATGATCAAGTCATTGTAACTGATAGGTTTGCATATATACCCATTTTGGAAACACTGAAGAGTATTTTGCAAAAAAAAAGAACTTCCAGAAATGTTCAAGCTTGGGTATATTCCCAAAGAAGGTGTTTATGCAGACTTGAGAGACGCCATCCATTTTAAAGAAAGTCCCCTATTTTCTTTGCAAAAAGATGCCCTTCAGATTCAGCTGTTTGACTTTGAAACTGCAAATGTATTGGGACCTAAAAAGGGGTTACATAAATTAGGTGCTATCTATTTCACTCTAAGAAATTTCAGTCCAATCTTTAATTCGTCTTTGCTAAATATTCATTTGTGTGCTCTATTCCATGCACAGGACATCAAACGATACAGTTTTAATTTGATACTTGAACCTCTTGTTAACGATCTGAAAGTACTTGAGACAGAGGGACTTAAAATTCCAACCTTTGAACCTGTGATTTATGGTACTGTGGTTCAGGTTACAGGTGACAATCTTGGATTGCATGGTCTGTTTGGCTTTGTGGAGTCATTTGGTGCTCGCTATTGCTGTCGTTTTTGTCTCCTTGAAAAGCACAGTTTTCAAACTATATTCTCTGAAGATCATCCAGAAGTTGTTCTAAGGACTGAAGATGAACATGCACAACACTGTCAAACTGTACAAGCAGATCCTAGGCTTCCTCATGTATATGGTGTGAAACGTGTTTGTCTATTGAATTCACTTCAGTATTTCAACATGGCTAACAATTTTTCTGTAGACATGATGCATGATATTCTTGAGGGGGTTGGTCAGTTTGAGGTAAAACTGATTCTGAAGTACATTCATAGCAACTTCCTAAGTACTGAACAAGTTGCTGGTAGAATACATGCATATGACTATGGTTTCAATCAGCAGCGAAACCGCCCACCTTTGTCAACAGATAAAATGCTGGATGGAAGTAATGACTTGGGTTTAACAGCCATACAGTTTTGGTGCTTGTTACGCAATATGCCTCTGCTATTTGGTGATTTGATTCAAACAGATGATAAACACTGGCATCTCCTACTTTTGCTTCTACATATTGTTAGCATTGTAAATTCGCCAGTCTTGTCAGAGGGCATGACAATGTACCTCAAACATTTAATCATTGATCATCATCGGTTGTTTAAGCAATTATTTCCGAAAATAAATCTCTTGCCAAAGCATCACTTCATGATACATTACCCTCGTAGTATAAGGCACATTGGTCCAATTTTGCATACATGGTGCATGCGTTACGAAGCCAAACATAGTTTCTTCAAGAAACAATTAAAAAGCTTTAAAAACATTACTAAAACATTAGCGAAAAAGCATCAAAGTTACATGGCAATGTATCATGAATCATTTGGCAAGGAAAGATTCAGTGTAGGTCCAGGAAAGATGGTGACACTTTGTGAGTTAAAAGAGGGAGTAGCGATTGCTGCAAAGTTTGGAATTGTTTCGACAACCAGTGTGTTTTCTGCCAAGTGGATAAAATACTATGGTACAGAGTACCGTCCTGACTTTATTATATGTACTGAGGTAGCATGTGGGATGCCTGTATTTTGTAAGATTCAAACAATTGTTGTAAAAGATGACAGTGTTTTGCTCTGTGGAAAATTGATGGAAACCATGTGTTTTGATGACCACTACCATGCCTTTAAGGTCAAGCTGCGTCCAGATAATGTTGGAAAGGTTTTGCATATAAATGATCTCTTATACTTCAAACCATTTGATGTTCAAATGAAGTACGGTACGACAGATACTGCCTTATATGTGGTTCCATATTGCCATTTTATGCAGACATAGGATAATTTTGCTAATGGTGTTCTTAAGAGACTGAAGTTAACTATTTGTGGACTTGAGATCGGTTGCTTGGCATGCCAGGCACCCTGGAAGCCATTTTACAGTCAATGCAAAGTCCTCTACTGTAATAAGATGTACACCATGTCATGTTACTGTAACACTACTAAAAGTGTGTTAACTAAAAGTTAACAAATCCTTTACATCTGCTTTAGTTCAATAAAGTTAAGTTAAATGCATTTCTGTGGTAACTTGATTTTATTCAATTGTACATTTTAAAAGCATTACTGAATTATGATTGTCATTTAACTCTACAAAAGTGTAAAAATAGCACTGCATATATATCTGTGTGGAGTTGCTTTTTCACAGCAAAAGAGTAAATTATCAACACAGTACTGTGTCAGAGTAACACTCATAGGAGTTATATGAAACTCCAGTGTTGATTGTCAATAACTCAGTGCAGTGTTGAAAAGCATGAGAATCAGAGTTAATTTGTCACCACTGTGGAGTAACTTATTAACTCTGATTAGAATCATATTTACTCTGATCAGAGTTATTTAAGTAGGAGTGTTAAGTTTTATAAACACTGCACAGTGTTAGTGTTAAAAATTAACTCTATTTTGAGTTAAATTTAACTCTGAAAATGTAACACTATTGAAAGAGTTAAATCGACACCAATTCCGATAAGGACCAAATAGACTCGGAGACAGTGTTAAATTAAACTCTTTAGGTGTTGATTTAACACTGCAAAATTTACTGTTTATTTCATGGCAGACACATTCAGGTTCACTGTATTCATTCTGACAAAAGAGGAAATCAAGTTGGTGGTTAATATCAACAGTAACAGATGACGACAGGAAGAGGGGATGAGCAGTCATACATTTTAAGAATAAATGCGTTTTGACAAACTTCACATCTATAATAATGACATAAAACCTTGTTGCACATTAATGTTCCACAACAATATGACAAAATTTACTGTGACCTTTACAGGAACTTCTTTTAGAACGAGGTTGTCCTCATTTGTTTCATGTTGCTAAAACGTTGCTACTGTCCAGTAGCAACCATTCATTTAAGACATCCATTCTTCCGTTTATCTTCTGTGCTGTTCAGTTCATTTGACTGATGCACCATGATAAAACAGGTTTGAGGGGAACTTGTAATTGGCTGCCTAACTAGACTAGCCTATGGCAAAAAAAAAAAAGTCCCCCAAAATCTGATAAGGCCTATAAAAGACAGAGCATCAGTCAGACACCAGAGGTCATCCACATCAAGAAGAACCACGATGGAGCATTGCTTTGTATTCCTTTTGCTGGTTGCAGGTGAGTTTTTTTCCTTCTCCAGCTACTTGGACCTTGGCTGAAAGTTGTTCGGTAGACATTCTGATTTGTGTGTTTTATACTTGCAGCATGCTGAATGGCTGTTGTTACTTCCTTTTCAGGTGTTGCATCAAACACTATTGAGAAGAGGATTCTTGGGAGTGCATCCTGTGGCAAGAATCGGCAGTACCATGTCCAGATAGAGTCCGTTCAGGGCGGGAAGTCCTGTGGAGGCGCTCTGCTTAACACCCGCTGGGTCATCACAGCTTCTCACTGTGCAGAGCAGTAAGACATCTGCAGTTCTCTTTTGCTTGTACTTTTCTTTACTTTTTTGAATTACTGACTTTGCAGCATGTGTTTGATGAGACAGTTTGAGCTGATTCCATCCAGTAATTTCACTACAATTTTGTTGTTTTGCAGGACAGTCAAATTGAAGCTCGGCATAAACAATGACGTGTCCATTTTTACAAAAGCTGCCTCTTGGTTTAAAGGCAACTCCAAAAAACACGAACAAACTATTCTAGCCAAACAGCAGCACACCTTCAAAGATGAAGAAGGAAAAGCCCATGACATTATGCTCATCAAGCTGAATGAGGACATGTCAGCCAAACTTCCCACCATCAGCCTCCCTTCAGGAGAATGCACAAAGCTAGTGCAAAACACAGAAGTAGAGATTGGAGGAATGGGAGCAAAGGCAAAAGGTAAGAATATAAAAAAACTAGTCATAAATGAAACAATTTATTTTTGGTAAAAGAAAGTGACATTTCAGGACTTTTGTTTTTATCAGGCGGTAAACCGGTTGGTGAGGTAAGATGTGCCTCCACAGTGATCTCTGAGTGTGGAGAGAACGATAAACCTGACAGTAAATACAGCAGCGGTGATTCTACAATCTGTGCCTTCAAATCTGGAGTGGAGTCCTGCTTTGTAAGACAACCATTATACTGATATAAATATATAATACTTTAGCTTTGTTTTTCTACACCGTTCCACATGTAAAACCATCCTGCCTGTGATTTCTGTGTTACAGGGCGATGCAGGCTCAGCTGTGGAGTACAAAGGACATCTACGAGGAATTGTTGTTAGCCAGCCTGTGGATTCATGTGCTAATTCCATTGTAATGCTGGACATCTGTCAGTACATGCAGTGGATTGGTAAAACAATGAAGGAGAATTGATGAGTACGTTCCAGATATATCTTATTTAATAATTAAAATGACTACCATATTTACTATTTATTTGTGCTTATTAGTCAAACTATAGCCTATCATCTTAGTGTGTATATTTAGATGGGCTTTTCAAATACTTCAAAAGCATGACTTAAGACTATAGTAAAATACAGTACTTTTGTCCAGCCGCCCATTTTACAATCATTCATTTCCATAAATAAAAAAATAGAACTATCAAAACGTCTTGCATTGTCTGCTGTGTGCTATCTGTCTGCTATCTGAACGTTCAAGGTCTCATTTCCATAACTGAAAAACCATTATCATGTTCGAGTTTCACTTCCACTTTTCAAACTAGAGCATCAAACTATTTCTAATATCCAGTGTCACATCATACAATTAATTTCCCCACATTTTTAAATACTAGCTCAGCTCAACCTACCATGGAGCAGAGCAGGATGCCTTGTCTCAAGACCAACACTATAAACATGACCTACAGGTAACGGGGAAAAGGAAAGTACTTCCAACACAACACAACACCTGAGTGTTTGAGGTATAGACCTAAGAAAATCTAAAAAAAAAGGAGGTTTTATTTGAGCAGGGGTGTCCAACTCAAGTGTTTGAGAGTTACTGTCCTGCAACTTTTAGTTGCATTCCTTCTCTAACAACTTACTGGCTGAATTGGCTCAGCAGCACATCATTCAATTCCACAGACCCCCAAATGAGCCATTCATTTGATTCAGGTGTGAGAACAACTGAAAGAAACCAAATACACCCTAATGTGCCCTAGACAAACACTTGAGGCTTGATTTTAGTTATGTACTTTTATTTTGACACTCCCGGCTTGTTTGAGTACGCTTAGATTAGACTGGCATTTTAAAACTGGGAAGTCTGAATGACGATGTTATGACAATCCAGTGACTCTTGCTGCTCTACAAACAGCTGCATGCTGATGCCTTGAGCAGACCAACACACTCCTGACATCCTTCCAGGATGAATGATGTTCTCACTGTTTAAAAAAAAAAAAAAATATTATTTGTACTTTTTGGTTTCTTTGAGACAAGTTACCATCTTATGGCTAAATATAAAATCAAGCTGTCAAATACCTGTAAATGGATAATGTGCATATTTTATGGGTGCAGTTGTGTTAAAAATTGACAGAAGAAATTTCTCTAAATGGTAAAGAGTGCTGTGACGGTAAGCACCATACAGCATCGTTTGAAGCTTCTCTTTATTTTCATTGTAGTGGCAGAGATGATTCTGCAAAACCATAATGGCATAAAAGACTTCAAGCAGACCTAAAACTTTATCCAGATGTTTACGAAGACAGGACTCATTTTGTTTTAATGATAGAAGTTCAGTCTCTCAGTTGTGAAATATGGATTATTCTGTTTATGTGCTAATAAATCTATGGGAAGTACTGGAAATCTATTTCCTTCTTTAAGAGACTATGGCATTTAATTGAACACATTTGAAGGCTTGACACTATTTGGACTAAATTTAGAGCATGTCCATGTTGCTAAAAATTAGAAGATTTTGACAATGTGTTGACATGCTTAATGGTTACCCGATACCAGCTGTGAGCTCAGTTATGTGCATATACCCGTGTTGGGTTTCAGAGTGTGAAATACTGTTACCGGTTTGAGATCAGAATGATTGCTGTAGCACACTTTAGCCAGCAGAGGGCTCTGAAGTACAGGTAACATCTGAGATTCAGCAGGATTCTCAGATGAATCTCTGAGAATTCATCTGAGAATTCTGCATTATTAATTGCACGTTTATTGGTTTGTTTGATGGAGGAGAAAATAAAAAGAAGGTCTCTGATTCTGATCTAACCTGTGGTCGTACTGCATGGAGTGTTGCATGTTCTCCCCGTGGATGCTTATCTCTTTATCTTCCACAGTCCAAAAACATGGTTGCTCTGTGATGGAATGGCAACCAGTCTCTGTACCCAGCCTCTCACCCAGTGACTGCTGGAGACAGACACCAGCCTCTATGTCCTGCAAGGATAAAGAAGATCTCTGATAAAGTGACATAGACACTGGATGGAGGCTTAGTTATGTTTTTCATATTGATCAAAGCTTTAGTCCGACTAATAAAATACCAAAAACGCAGCATTCCTTCCAGGCGAGTTTCCCTGGTAACCAGCTAAACAGATTCTCTGAGGTGAACACTCTGCAGACTTGGGGTCTAAGTACCACAGGCGCAGATAGCTGGGTAAATGTTAACCTTTCTGAGCAGGAGGTGTGTTGGGACCTCCCAATGAAAGGAGCTAGAGTGGAGGGGTGCAGTGCCTCACACATTAACATGCATCTTAGTATAGCCTGTTTTATACTGTTACAGACTCTATGTTCATTCTTTTTTGACAGATGTAAAAAAATTAAAACTCATCTTCTAAACAGTGCAATTTATACTCAAGATCAAAACTATCAATAAGTCATAAGGCTTATCCATTGAGACTTGTTGAGTTATTATTATTATCTACTGTAATTTAAAAAGGTTCATTGTACAGGGTGACTGTATTTTCTACTTTCTGACTGAATGTGGCAAGAGAGCAAGTTAATCAAATTTGTGAAAAAATGATGTTATTTACTGTTCTAATTAAATACTAATTATAACTACCAAAGTAAACTTTCCCAGTGTCCAGCCATATGTAGCTCCATCTTTATTTCTTTCTTTCTTTAAACACACAAACACATAATGCATGATGAGAGTGTTTATTTTACTTATTAATCATGAGCCCTGCTGTACTTATGAGTGCTCCCTCATGGTGCATTACAACATGCTGTGCACACTTATCCACAGGCTGGCTAACAATAATTCCAAGGAGTTTTCAGTTGTACTCCACAGCTGAACCTGCTTTGCCCTGAAACACGGAGATTACATGCCAGATTGTTTTACACGATGATCGGAGTAAGAAATAAAGAAATATATATAAGTGCTACAATGTGAAAGAATGTGCTTACAAAGCAGGACTCCACTCCAGATTTGAAGGCACACATAACTGTAGCCTCATCACTGTTGTAAATGCTGCCAGGCTTATCATTCTCTCTGTGTGGTGGCACGTCTCACCTCATGAACAGGTTTAACTCCTGAGGATATCAAAGATCATAAATGAGACTTCACAAAAAAAAAAAGCATAATCTTTTTCCTTTTTCTTTAAATTCCCACCTGCTTTCTCTGCTTCCATCCCCCAATCTCCACATTTACATCCTCCTCTGGCCTACTGCAGTCTTTTTTGTCATAGATGATTGTGGGTAGTTTAGGAGAGACATCTTCATTTGGTTTTATGAACATAATATCTTGGGCTTTTTCCTCCTCATCTTTAAAAGTTAACTGCTGCTTAACAGGAATTGTTTGCTCTAGTTTTTTCCCAATGAGTTGCAGGGTCATGTACCACTTGATGTTTAAGCCAAACTTTAGTTTGACTTCCCTGCGAGGGAAGAGGACAAAAAACTTGATGTTACGAAATACTCTGAATTATATGAAAATACATTCTGACTGATTTTACTAATTTGTAAATTGCCGCATTCACTTTAATTACTTTACAACTGGTTACATTTTCTTTTCAATACACAAGGAAAAATTTCTCTTTTGTAGCTGAAGAAGATGTTGAATAATCTTGAATAAGTTAAAACTCAGTGACGTCTTACTGCTCTGCACAGTGAGAGGCTGTGACGACCCAGCGGGGGTTGAGCAGAGCGCCTCCACAGGACTTCCCGCCCTGAACAGATGTTATCTGGACATGGCAGCTCCTCTTGTTTTTGTCGGACTTGCTCCCTAGAACCCTCTTCTCAATGACTGCTGATGCAGAGCCTGAAACTAAGCAGAATAGCAGCACAAAAAATGATAAACCAAAACAGAACAGAGAAACATTTTTTTTGACTTAAGGCTGCTGGAACAAGATTAAAGTTCTCGGTGGCAAGAGCATTTTCTATTTCACAAGAATTAAAGTACAGAACTCCTAGGAAGCCTTCAAAAGTTTCCTAGAAAAATGAGTCCAAGAGTTACTCGTGGGAGTTTACTTAGTTAAAGTGTCATCTGGACATGCCAAATTGTGATTAGGTGTTTTCTTTTGTGGGGTATATTGAAATGCTTGTACTATTTCCATAACTGAAAATTTAGTTCTATTTTGACCCCAGTGTGGCAATCCTCACATCAACTTGACCATTTTCGCATCACTGAACAGATACAAAATGCTTTACATCAAATAGTCTTAGTAAATACATGATGAGGATTTTACTCAGTAAGGGGAAAACTATCTAAACAAACTTGGCCAATTGGCAAAAAGTAATGGACTCCTGATTAATTCATCAAATAACTGCTAAACAATTCAAATTAAACATCACTGACAACTGAGTTATCTTTAAGAACAACAAATAATACCCAGAATTAGTGGAAATATTAGAAAAGTAAAGTTGTTAACATCTATCAGTATGGAAATAGTTACAAACCCTTTTTGAAGAGTTTGGGTTGCCAGTGAACCAAAGCTAAACCCATTATCCATAAATGAAAACATCATGCAGCGTAGCAGACCTTCCCAGGAGGGGCTGACCAACCAAAATTACGCCAACATGAGTCAACGAGGAGACTAGAAAACAAACCAGAAACACATCTAAAGCACTGCAGGCCCCACCTGCCTCAGTTATGGTCAATGTTAGTGAACTTAAGGCTTCAATCTAGCTCAGATACAGTAGTGTAATCTTAAACAAGATATTCTCAAACTTGGAGCAGGAAAAACTCAGGTGTTGCTGACATTAATTATTAGGTTTAGGAACCAATTATTTTCTTCCCAGCTGAGTTTGAGTAACTTTAATTTAATGATTTAAAAATTTCTATTTTTATTTACTCATGTTATCTTTGTCCGATATTTGTGTGATAATATGAAACGTGTGACAGAAAACAGTAAAGGTGTGATCACTTTTTCCTAGTAGTATATACATGAATGCCAAATATTAGATAAATCATATACACAGAGTGATCGATTTCTCTTAAGCTTACTGAATATAGTATGCCTAACAGCTAAAGGAAACCAAAATTTGAAAAAAGCAGAACATTACATAAGTCCACCGAAAAATCATTTTTAATACAGAAATGTCACATTATGGAGAGAACTGGAGACTAACTTGACAGTTGTTCAGTAAAGTCAACAGGAGGGTCAGCCATACAAGACAGAAAAACTGCTAAGACAGAACTATCCAAAAATATCATTTGCAAAGTTGAGTGGAGGAAAAAAGTGCGCTAGAAATAGCTGAAGAAGCAACAGACAACTGCAGCATTGCTATTGCTCTAAAATTAATTATTTTCTGAGAAATCCATTCTTGTTTCTAGAATTTGACATAAATAAGCCATAATGATCTAAATTAACAGGCAAATATTTTTTTAAATATGTAACTGTGAGAAAGGAATATATATACAACTTTCTCTTTTTGAGCTGAAGTCAATATTTAGGGTCAACATGGGGCCATAAGCAGCCACAAAATTACACTCTAGGTCAGCTCTGAGTCACTGTAAAAATATCTCCTTTTACAAAATAATTCCAGAAATGACACAAATGGAGCTAAATGATACTGTGAATGTTTTTATGAGCCGACTGAATAATTGAAATTGGAATACAAAAGATATGCACACATTATTACCACACAGTGTTCAGAAGATGCTTTTTAATTGGATAATAAAACAAAAACATAATGTTCCACCCTGGAACCTCCATCAATGTAAATGCTTCTGATTCAGGCCCAGATTAGCTTTCAGGTCTGGTTTCACCTCAGTAAAGTCAGAAATAGAAAACAAGACACAGCTCTATGTGATGTTACAGCTAGGTGATTTTATTATCGTTCCAACATGGACTGGGTCAGGGCGTTTGTGCACTTCTGGTGCTGGACTGTGGGATTCAAATTATCTTGACAATAGGGAAATATTTGTGAGCGGAGAAGTCAAACTCTGGCAGCACCTGTAGATACAGGAATATAAAATTCATCACACTCCAATAAAGTAGAGCTGATACATAACAACAGCTAAAAAAGCACTTGACAGAAAACGGACTGCTTTCTTTTTAAAAACATAAACTAGTCTACATTTTGAAAAAAGCTCTAAGATATTTTCATTGTAAATAAATTGTGTTACCTTGGTTTCCTTCTTGTGGCCCCCGGCTAGAAGCTTCATCACTACTATGTTGGGCTTGGCCACCTTCAGTATGCGGTTTACCTGCCATCAATAATTTATTTGTTATTGATAGCCATAAATAATGGAGAGGAAATAAATGTGTTGTCATTCCAACATGATAATAATTGCACTAATAATCCCAGTAGGGATTGAATATCCCTATTGCCAATAGGGATATTGCCAATATCTAATGTTTGATCAAAAACATTTTAAACCACCAGGTGTTTTTATTTAAAATAATCCTGATCCTTCTAGGCATCAAATTTCATTACTGTAGGAATTTAATTATTTACTGATACTTGAATATTTATCTACTTTAGAGCTTGCAAAAGTTGAAAAATGTTCCACCATAACAGATTAACAACAGATTGACTTCCTGACCTCAGCGTCTGGGTTGGGCACACTTTCTAGGATGAGCTTGGCCTGCTGGAAATGTTTGCTGGCAGCCAGGTAGAGGTCTGCAGAACCTGGGGGAGGATTGTACTTCTTCAGATCCGACATTTCCTGGAGAGGGGAAGAAAAGCTAAATAAGTTTGAGATAGGATAGGAGGTCTGCCGGATAGGTCACACACTGACTTTACCTTAAACTGGATGTAGTGCACAGGCGGGGGAGTAACTACACTGTTGAAGGGAGCAAAGCGATGCTCATAGCGGACTTGTTCGCTGTCCAGCTCAAACTGGGGCTTTCGCACCTTTCCGTCCATATCCAAAGCTACCATGGTCTGACAGAAGAGAAGCAGGAAGGACATTGTCAACTTGTCCTTTAGCACGTCAGGAAGGGTGTCAAAAACATAATTTATTGTTTCCTACCTTGTACATGCCAGCACACATATTCTGGTACGCTTGACTCATGGTGATCTCTTTGCCAAGAGGGCGAACTAAAGCAAAATAAAGCGGTTTCAATGCTATGGAGCATCATGTCCCTTCCACATGGAAACGTAACATTTTGAATCATGCTTAGGTTAGACTTAAAACTGCACCTTTCTTCTTCTTCTTGGTCTTTTTGCTGCTCCGTCCTTTCAGCTGTTCCTCCAGAATCCGCTCTTCTGCCATTTGAGAGGAGTCAGCTCTGCTTAGTGTCGACATCAGCCATGCATAGAGGAACTCTGACAAGTACCTACAACCACAAAACAAACAAAAACAGTTGATTAGTTTATATTTGATTTTTTTAAATTTATTTTTTTAGATAAAGCCAAATTAAAAATAATACATGAGCACCAACCAGTAGATGTAATAGTATTCATGCATGCTGTAAAGCTCCAGTTCAAAACCACTCAAGAGATACTGGATCATGATCCTCAGGTTATGATAGAGGATCCAGGTGCCCAGACAGGCCAAATGTTGCCGTTGAGGCTCCAATTTCATCAGTAAGCTGTGCAGTGCTGCATCCACCTTCTCAGCCTGAAGAGCACAAAAAAACGAACATCTTATATAGCATCTAAACTCCCCAAGCTAATCTAGCTTGTGATACACACAACAAAACACTGGTATTTTGTTTAACCTTTAAAATGACTGAATCTCACCTCATCCTGTAGCGTAGCAAACTCTTCAAGAATATGGCCCAGTTTGTCTCTCTGCCGAGCTCGGTTGTGTCCGTGGATCTGGATGAGGTTGCAGAAAGGCTGCACAGGAAAACAGCAGGTTTCAGTGGAAATGTTATGAAACCATAGCAGTTGATATGTAATAATCATATCTCTCACTAGGCACAGCTCCCTGTAACGGAACTAAGCAAATGTGCTAAAATCCTAGGAAGTACATCAATGCACAAATTTGAATGTCTAGAATATACCCTGGAGCAGTGAGTAACAAAGGAGTCGATGTAGTCCTTGGCCTGGTGGTTGTTGAAGAGACAACATCTGGACACAAAAATCACATTATTTACTAAAGACAACACTTATCCTAACCTTAAATGCAGCTAAACTGCAGACAGAAACAAAGATTGTACACATTACTCATAATCTATTGATTATAATATTGTAATAATCATAATACCCTACATTTAACAAAAACTTACTTGTAGGAGAGGACTGGTGGGCTAACAAAGTATCTCAGGGCATCTTTTATCATATCCTGCATCAGGTGAGTGCCGAACACTTTCTTATTGTCTATCAGGAACGTCGTCTGAAAAGAAGAGACTTACATGCACTTCAAAAAAAAAAAAAACAACCCAACACATTTACATTTTTTCTCACTGTCTTCACATTAAATCAATCAGATTAAACATTTCCTGTTTCAAGTCACTTAGGCTTATCAGTATTATTTGTGTTTGCCAAATGCCAAAGCATTATGGAAAAAAAACCCAACGTGTTTTGTGACTTTCTTTAAAGTCACAAAACAGAAGTTTTCCTACATCAAGATTATTATGTCTTAATCATTTAGAAAAGCCCAGACAAAGAAGTCAGCTGTGTGAGCTTTAAATATGTTAAAGCTCACATATTTTAACAAATTCTGCAAGAGGGAGTGGTGCTCTAGTTTTAAAGTGGCCCTAGTACTGAACCATGAGGAGCCCCACAACTAATGAATTTTAGAAAGGATTTGTAATAATCTATGTAAAAATGCTGCAATCAAATAGCAACATTTTTATGTAGCAACTAAATCCACCTAATGACACAACTGGGAATTTCCATGATGCAAACCTCAGAAAGATTATTAGTGTCATTCATAATGCTGTGTCTCCTCCCAATAAAAATAAAAAGCTATTTTCTTGTGGTCATTTTATCACTAATGAAGATCAATACTCATCTGTCTTATGATGAGTACAGAATGCACTTGTCTTTCCCAATTTGAGGAGTGGGTAAAAGACACGGTTCTCAAATTCCTTGATACTTATGCCAACTTGAAAAGGAAATAATTGCTTGCAGTCAAATGACTGAAAAAAAAACTGTTCTTGTTCAAAAAGTACATAATAAATTACAAAATGAGATAAAATAAGTTCAGTTTTAAGGAATTTTGTTAAATCATTTTTAGATATTTTTTCAACACAAGCTGTGAGGACAATAGAGGAGACTCATATTTTCATACCTGGAGAAGAGATCTGGAGAGCACACAGGGTGACTGCTCACTGAATTCACAAAAGAAGTCCTGAAAAAACAAGAGTCAGAGATCCTTCATCCACAAAACATCCTGGAAACCATATTTACAGGACGGTTTCCAGAGAAGCCAAGAATATGTAACCAATAATCATTTGAAGCATTTGAAATATAGTGACAAAAAAAACAATCTTTTTCTGTGTTTTTTTTTTACTGGAAGAAAGATATAAACAAAATGGAAAAGAACATTTTGTGTTCTGAAGTAGCTTATTGTACTGTGTTTACCAGAATGCCGTGTAGGTTTGTGGTGTTGACCACATCACAAACCGTCTTGACGCGTTCTATGAGCTTGCTGAAGTAAGCCACCATGTCCTCCCTCTTGATGATCTTGGCGTAGCGAGGAAAGGTTGGTGGCAGCAGTCGTTGGTTCACTAGAGGCTCAAAGCCCATCATAATGGGATGGTCTGCCATTTTCACACACAAACAAGTACATCGTATTTTTTAAACTAAACACTGAAAAAAGCGTGTAAAGGTCAAATCTAGTAGACTGGAGCAAGACACAAACAATGTTGGCTAAGTAAAAAAAAAATCTGGAACACAAAAATGCAAATAATTTGTACATAACTTCATGCACAGTTTACTTAAAGCTTGTAAATAATTTCAATGTCAAAGCTTATGTAGTGAAACACACTTTTGGTGGTTTCAAAGTGTGTGTTACCTCCTTTTGTGGTGTCATTTTGGGATTGGATGCCATACTGGATGCTGGAATGAATGGGTGGCAGCAGGTCAGCTGCCTGAGCAACAAGCTTCTGGGCCTCACTCACTGAGCTGGTCTGGTGAATACACAATTACAATCATTTTGTCTTTCATTCACATCTGGTTGTGCATCTTGATGTTTTCAACCTAAAAAAAAGCTTATTTATTTATTTATTTTCAGGGCTCCTTCCCTCCTTTCCTTTCCAAAGTTTATACTTATTCAGATTCTGTTTAGTTATTAGACTTTTCCATTGGTTTTTATAACAATCTGATCAAGTTTACGAATTGCACAAAGCAGTTGTCAATGACCTGTTGTATTGCCAGGGTGTTTCATTACTTTTTTCAGCATTTGCAATAACTTGGATCAAGTCTAATTCAAAACCAGTAGTCTTCTCAAATCATAATGTCCATCTTTGTGATTAATGAATATGCATCCTTCCAGTTTCAGACCCATACTCTAGACCAAATAATAACACAGCAGTTTTGAAGGTCGCTATTTGGAATCTAAACAAGACCCAAAACAAGACAAAGTTTAAAAACCTTTAAAAAAAATTCTCCAGAGGTCAAAAAGCAGTGAAGTTACTCTTTAAAAACAACCTGCAATGTGGCAAGTTAATGTTTAAAGATATTTGTAAAAGCCTTAATTGTTATACAATTAGATTTTTATCTTTTATAGGAATACATCTGAATGTTTTTTACATACCTATTGATATCTTCAAAATGATGAAAGTAGTTTAATATTTTTCAGACTTTTCGAGTCTGTATTGGAACCCTGTCTGGCATTTTTGTTAATACACTGACATATTTGTGCATATATTTAATGTTCCAGTCTCCATGTTTCTGAATTGTATAAGGCCGTTTTCCTGATATGCACGTTTCTTTGTTTGCACCTTACCTCTTTCTTGGTAAAGGCAATCAGAGCAGTCAGCAGCAGGCGTGTAAACTTGATTCTGTTGAAAAGTGCCAGACACTGCTGGTGCTTCAAAAAAAGATATAAAAACACACAAGATGTCAGTGTTTTCCTGGCACGCATTTCTTATTTTAAATTAACAAGGAAAAAGTTAATGCTCAGAACAATTTCATTTCCCATATTTATTACAACAAAGCTACTGGAAATTTCAAAATAGTTTTACAGCTCATTTGAATTTCACACGACCACAGATGAGATGGCAAACAATATGCGAGATATATGCAAAAGTGTAAAGTTATTAGTTTCAGAACAATGGGGCAATCTGATTTACTGCATGCAATCCTACACCCATCATAAGGTAGCACAACTAAATGTGCTAAAAGAAAATCTATACTAAATATATATAACACAGTAAACTCACTTCCAGCTCAACTTCTGGGTTTCTCTGCTCGCCTTGCCGGCTGCGTGTGCTCTGTGAGGAGAAGCAAAGTATATCAGAACATAGAAAGTAGGGGACATTGGGCTTAGTTGAGTCAAAGCATGAGCTGAACCACGCCTTGTTTCTAGGAAATGGTAAAAAAAACAAAAAAAAAACATTAATCATGTGACCAAATAATTAGGAGGAAGGCATCATTTAACAAAGGTTTTGAAAGTAAGAACCTTATGGGTAAAGCGGTTCGTCTTCTGGTTCTTAAAAACTGTTTTTCAGTTTTGAAAGTGAATTTACTCTATCATAAGTTTTATAAGAATTGCATGATAGGTATTTTCTCAACCTATATGAAAAGAACCACAGACAACGTTACTTAGTTTTCAACCAAATTCTTGCAAGAAATGAGAAGGCACAGAGGATCAGCTCCTACAAGCCGATCTCCTTGCGTTCTGCCATTCTGCTGCAAAACTTGTCCTTTTATTAGCAGGGAAAGGAAGTGAATGGGATGTGGGAGAGTGATCTTAACAAAAAAGGGGGGCTACCCTGATAACAAGGAAGGGAAAACAGAAACTAAATTCTACACACAGACAATTAGAGGCAACTAAGGAGTATCTCAGGAAGTTCTCCTAAAGAAGCACCTCCAAAAACATGCTTGAGGTCAAGGAAAGGTTAGTTTTGTCTTGCACACAGTTTAACAAGTTCTTCTGCTCTGGAGTGACAACATTAAACCTTAAAATATAAAACAACTATTAATATAAAACTACTAATGTAAGAAAGATAACAATACATAATAAATCTAACATTGCATTTAAGAAATATTTTAAAATTAGTAATGACTAATGATAATGTTGTAAACTGAAGATAAAAGCGTAGCAAATAAAGTCGAAATGGGGCAAGTTGAGCCATATAATGATACGCTGCCTCAACTTACCCCATACGCTTAACGCAGTTATTTTGGCTGTAGCCTACATATCTTCAATATTAAATCAAAATTGTGCATTTACATGATTGCAGAGTGGACATTACGCCTTGTGCATGTAAACAAAAAAACAATTAGGGGAGCCACCGCTAACGTTCTTCAAAGAGCAACCAGTGAAGTTGGGGAAGGGAAGTCTACTGGATCAGCAGTAAAGCGTACGAAATAGACAATGACACTGAAAACATTCACTGACAAAAAAGAAAATGCACGTTTGAAAATGATAGGCTAAAAGGATTTCCTCAGATGTCAAGGAGTTTCAAATTTCCAAACATATTAAGAAAGAAGCTAACATTTCCACATATTAATGTCCGGTTCCCAAGGCCACTTAAAAACATTCTGATGTTTTTTTTTTTTTTACTTGATGTAGTGATCCTAAATACAAAAATTGGCTGCAGTAACAGACAGTAAAATACCTTGACTTTCCTCTGTAACTCGTCTTCCACGTCTTTGAGCATGCCTACAAAAGATCAGCATGAGAGAAAGAAACGTCTTATTTATCTGAACACACTGCATATGTTTACAACATACAACAAATAAGCACCTGTCACCCGCAGGTCTGTGACGTTATTGGCCATCTTGAACCCATAGGTCATTGCCTGGAAATCCTCCTATAGAAAACATGAGTTAAAAATCACTATTTAGACATTGACATTAAAATGTTTCAAATCCTCTCTCTTCTTAAACGGCATAACATATTGGTAAATTAACAAATTTGTCAATGTAATCCAATTCAGATCTTAGTTTTGTTCTTTGGTGGCTAAACATTTTTAAGGAAAACAAATCCAGGCTTTTCCAGAATTTCAATTCCTGAGTTCTGTCACTTTAAAATGTGAAACAGCAGTTCGTTATAAATTCAATGAAATTTTGCCTGATTTTTGATAATTACTAGGCATTGCCCTGGGCAAAGATATATAAAATGGGCAGATTTACATATGGAAACTTGGAAAAAAAAAGCAAGAAACTGGGTAAGTGGATGGATGGAACTAAGGAAAGAAGGGCAAAAGAGGAGGGAGATCAGGAAGGAAGGACCACACAAGAAAAACTTAAGAAGGAAGAAAAAATGGAAACAAGGGAAGAAAAGAAGAAGACGAGGGAGGTAAAAATAGAATAAAGAAATGAAAAAAAATGAAGGAGCAAAAGACAATATTTATTCAATGGGAATGAAAATATGAATATTTTTCTACACTCGTATTTTTTTCTGTATTAGTAAATACCTGGAACATGAAGTAATCAAATTCCATACTAAATTTCCTGCGTAGGAATCTTGAAATTTATCAAGGGACTATTTTTCTCGGAGGTAATGGCCTGAACATATCCAGTTATTTACACACATTCACACCTGGAAGCTGCCAAGTACAGTCGTAGCCAAGCCTACTCTTTAATGAGGCGCTGCAGTGGAGCTGTAATGCACCTCAGCAGTGTTAATGAGTGACTTAGAATACATACCTCAAGGATTTTCTAACTAGACTTCATACCTTCAGCCTTCTCTATCATTTATCCCCACAATGAGCAGAAGAGGTTAAACAGCTCACCTCTTCAAACACAGCTGCCTTGTTGACTTTTTCTCGCGCGATGTCACACACTTTTAGTAAACCCAGGGCAAAGGCCTTGAGTGCTGGCTCCTCAATGAGGTCGGGGTTATGTACGTACAGGCAGGTGAAGACGGTCTGTGCCAACGAGTGACCCTCCAGCCATGTTATCTTGGTAAACACATGTAAAAACACACAATGTATGAACATTGGATTTTATGTTTTTAAAGTTTTACAAGTTTTTATACAGTACAGACCAAAAGTTAGGACACACCTTTTAATTCAATAAGTTTCCTTTATTTTCATGACTATTGACATTGTAGATTCACACTGAAGGCATCAAAACTATGAGTAACACATGTGGAAATATGCACTAAACAAAAAAGTGTAAAACAACTGAAAATACCCCTTATATTCTAGTTTCTTCAAAGTAGCAACCTTTTGCTGTGATTACTGCTTTGCACACACTCTGCATTTTCTTGATGAGCTTCAAGAGGTCGTCACCTGAAATGGTTTGCACTTCATAGGTGTGCCCTGTCAGGTTAATAAGTGGGATTTCTTGCCTTATAAATAGTCATGAAAATAAAGAAAACCCACAAAAACTTTGTATATATTCTTATTAGAATAAATGTCATGTTAATTTGGGGATTTTAAGTTGTTTGAATGCTTCTTCATTATACTAGACTGATATTAAAACAAGTAACTTTAAAGAATTTGAAAACAAGGATTAGTTTAACAGGTTTCACTGTGGCCAAATAGGTCGATCTTTGTCTCCTCTGGCCATAAAACGTTTTCCCAAAGGACTCTCACAAGACAAGGATTTAAAATACATCAAAAATAGTTATGGACTGGACAAAGGAGGCCAACATAAAGCTTCAAGGATGCTCAGCTAAAACGAACTCCACCAATACTGAAGAAAAGTGGTCAAATATCCAGGTGGAATTGTGCCAGACACTTGCTGATGGATACAAAACCATGTGACAGATTGCTAAAGGTAATATTAACCAAACATTTTTGGGGGGCTGATGTATATATTTGGGATTGAAAGTACAATTTCAAAACTTGTGCTCCTGACAAAAACACTATCATTATCTGATATATTATTAATCCACTTATAAAAATTAATCATCAAAAAACCTCAAATTAATATGACACTCAAGCATGGATGTATGTAAACTTCAAACCAGCAGAACTAAGAATTTTGTGGAACAATTGTCTTGATAAGGTTTTATTACTTCAGATTCTTCAACCCTCCAGTAAGTAGATAAATCCATATAGTTGATGTAACCAACTTTTAATATACATTTTTCTACATCCAGTGAAGTATCAGAAAACCTCTGGACCACAGCATCTTCTTGGCCATTCACTGCTATAATTTAAGAGAAATCTAATGATATTGCATGTCCACTTAAACTTCAGAAACTATAACTAGGTAATTTACCAAAAATAAAAAACCCTCACCAAACAGCAGAAACAAGTGTCAATGATCCCAATGAGCTCAGGAAGACTGAGCTCTTTCACCTTGATGGCACCCTCCTGGAATTGATGTCAAATAGTAAATCAAGTTACACAAAGATAGCTGGCTTATTAGATTTCTATGTAATAGAGCAGATAAAGTAAATGTGTAAATTGCATGGTAGAAATTTTGCCTTTGTGTTTTTACTGCTGTACCTTAATTGCTTGTTCAAAATTAAGCACTTTCCTGTTGACCTGGTTTCCGATCATTCCTGCATCCATCTTGGGATCCATCATTTCGATAGCAGACATGGCCTCAAACAAGCCAAACCTGCACCATAAGAGAAAACTCACTCTTTTCTCTTCTGAAGAATGATATGAAAATTATTTTGTTTTCATTAAACAACTAAACTACAAACAACATAAAACTGAAAAGTGTTCAGGAATATTAACCAACAACAAATCCTCTTTTCAATGAGCTAAACTTTAATTCTGATTAGTTTTTTTTTGTTGAGAAGCTGTAACTAATCATGTAGAAATTAATGCAATTTTGTCATGCTTACAGTTTATCGTGAAGCAGTTCTCCGAGGTTCAACTCTGCAAAAAACAAAATAAGAACAAGTTTGTAAAAATAATCAATCAATCAAATTTTATTTGTATAGCACATTTCAGCAGCAAGGCATTTCAAAGTGCTTTACATTATATCAAACACAAAAACACAATGCAACATAGAATCAACAATCAAAACACGACATTAAGTCAAGTTACATCAATAAATTTGTAATTGATTACGTTTCAAATACAATCCTAAACAGTTGGGTTTTTAGTCGAGTTTGCATCCATTAAAAGGTTTACCTTTCTATGGATGCAAGAAATAATGATCCCTTCTGCATCTGCTGAATTTCCAAACAGTGAAATATCAATAAAATATTTTACCTTTGCAGGAACCCTTGAACTCATGAGTGATATCAACCCAATTGGCATTGTTCTTCATCTTTTCTGGTATGCCCAGCACCCAGCCAGTATCATCATCTTCAACTGCTGACTTCATCACCATGGTAGCCAATAATAACTTAAAGTGAAAAGAGAAGATTATGCCAAGGAATTGACAATGTAACACTGTGACATTATCAGAGCTCATAAACAGTTGACTCAATAATCAGTTTCCCCCACGACTTTTCTGAAGTAATATTTGAGTTTGATGGACTTTGACTACATCGACGTGCAGTCCACCTCCAAAACAGACTGCAAGAGATTTTTGACATACATGTTAGTAGTTGATGAAATTATAGACCAAGTAAATTTAAGTGGAATTACCCAGTTTTGATTAATTTAGTAAACTAGTTTTTAAAAAAGAGATACGATTAGCGTCATTAGTATAGTAACCGGTTCAAAGACCGATTCACTGGCGCGTTAAATTCACTAAGGAGTGGACTCTTTAAATATTAGCACACTTTGATCAATAAGTGGTTATAATAAAAAACTATGGCCACGATACGTAATGCGAATGTGTTGTATGGGCTTATTTAAATCGATTTCACGTTATGTTCAGGAGGACATTGAAGATGCTTTGAGAAACTCTAAGCATAGTATGTAAGGCACATACATGGCAACTAACTGCGTATTTGGGCTTTCTGCTAGTGCTATCAGAAATAACCTGGTGACATTTTACCAAGAACGTACAAACACAAACATGAAGCCATCGCGACAGTATGATGGTAAAGACGCGTGATGATGTTAGCTAGCTTTCGACAGTTTCAGACACCGTGTGCAAACTAATGCTAGTAACGATTTATTTACAGCAAATAAAACATAATTATGAACATTTTACATGTTGTTTCACTATCTCCAATATAACAAACACGAAATCTGTGAATCATGAAATTGTTATAAACCAGCACTAACCTTGTTTTTAATTCCTTCGGACGCTGTAAAGTCTGGAACATAAATTTTACGTCATAGGCTGCAGTCAACCTGGGATTTGTAGTCCAAATAGGTACGAGGCACGCTCCTATACGCAATATAGCGCGGAACTGACAAAATTAAAATGTAAAAACTGAAGATAACTTAGAAGTTGTATTATAAGACGTGGTTTACATTCGGTTTTATTTTAACTGCGCATAGAACAAACAAAATAGAAAGACGTCGTTACTCTCGCGTTGCTACTCCCTCTGCTCTCATCACATCATCAGCAGGGCGTTTCAGGCAAACAGTAGCAGCCCCCTTATCTCAGACTTGATCCTCTCTCAGCTGGACGGCATCTCCTTTTCGTGCAGGTTTGAGAAATGGTATTTTGCTTTTATTGTAAGGATCTGCTGCTTTGTCTTAGCTCGCGTTGGGTTATAAATTGAGCATCGCTAGCTTATTTCACCGTTAGCTGGCCTGCTGGTGCAGACAGTCGGCCGTTAATGAGTGACCAGCACAGCAGGTGCAGAGGCCATAATCTTCAACTGGGTAATTCAACTTGGCATCTTTAAGATAAACAATAAACTAAAATGCAAATTTGAACTTGCTGCCAGAAGCCTAGTTTAAAGAGGAGGCAAATTTTCGTCCTTAATAAATTCTACATGGTGGGAGAAGACCGGTCTACCGTCTGTTGTGGCGAAGTATGGGTAATGTGTCAGCTGTTACACTGGTTTTTGAAAGTATGAGCTACCCTTTGGCTGCAGCTTTACTCCCCTCAAACCATAATGATCACTCTAAATTATCTGATAAATTTTCCTGCACATAGTGATGATGAAGGTCTGTTTCAGTATCAGTATGTGAAATTTTGTGAAAAAATAAATAAATAAATAAATAAATAAAACCCAAAACTGTTGAGTAAGGTTTCCTGATTCTCAGCTGCTTTTGCACTTTCTGTCCATATTGCAACAAAACGTTAGGTGAGAAAAAAAAGTCCTTTCTAAATGTATTTATTTTTTAAATCTAGTGTTTTCTCAGCGTTTTCCACATAATTTAGCTTTGTGTTGATTCAGTTTCCATTTAACTTTAAATGTAAGACTTAAATACTGATAGGAAAGGATAAAAACTCCTTATCCTTTCCTATTAAACTAAAACTGTTTTAGTTTTCCCCTAAAAACTAAACTTTTGAAACTTCTGCCTTGCTCTGCTCATGCACAGAATTTCATTACATTTTCATGTAGTTAATGTCGTCCCAATTTATTGATGTGGGACACAGTTTTGATTCCAATGCAGATTCAGCAAAAGTATTTTAAAAAAAGAGAAAAACTATTAAAGAATAATTTTAGAAAATGAATCTAGAGCAGTGCAAGATGGGCCTAAACGTAAGACCTACACTCCATATACTAGTCTGCCTGGATATGAAGTTATAAAGACTAATCTTTTTCATGACATGTTCAGCCTGTTAATGCATTGCCAAGAAGAAGGCTCATCATTGATAATTTTAGAGAAGCGGCCATTGCTTTCCATCAGCCTGGCATGGTTTATACAGTCAGATCCAAACAATTTTATAAGTTCATCATAGTACACTGGGTCTGCTACATTTCCTGTCACAGTTACATGACCTGACCAAACGTGATGACAACCAGGAGTTTATTTCCAAAACTAGGGTAAATTAGGCAGTAGCTTGTGTTGTCCTGAGAAGACTCTTCTTTGTAAAGCTGTAATAACATGGATTTTGAACTTTCTGATTTGGTTTTAAAAGGCAAAAGTTTGGATGTTTTTACCAAAATTCAATGCCGTTGTTGGTGAAAACCCTTTCTTGAGGTTAAGCACCTTCATGCACACCATCAGTGACAGTGGTTGAGGGCTAATAGATTTTGACTTGTTTTGGAGACTCAGAGCTAACTATGAATTACCGTACTCCTACTCTTGTAGTTTAGAGGAAGATGTAGGTGCATTAGTCTGATCGCTGTGGAGTGGTCCTTAACACTAAAGCAAATCTACAACAGAATGGCTTTGCATGAAAAGAAACGGGGTGTTGCAAAGCTCATCCAATATCACAACTCAACGCAGTCTGTTTACCTATAAATCTATCACTCCATGACCCTAAAGCCTCGTAAGCAGAAGCAGTGCTCTAAATATAAATCTTACCCATTATCAAACAGGCTGTTTTACAATTGCAATGACATCAAATATTGCAAGTACGACACCAAGCAGTTTATTTTGAAACAGATGTAGTATTTATGCTTATAACTGACAGTGACACAAATAGCTTGAGAAGCAAAAAAAGCAATCTTATCTAAACCAATTTTGGGGTTTAACATGAATAATCATTATCACTTCATAATTAGTTGTCACTGTATCGTAATGAATGCCTGTACCTACTTGGAATGTTGGATTTTAAGAGTTCTGCTCTTGCTAATGTTTGCAAACCTCAATATGATTGTTTATATATGATTAAGAAAAAAAATATTTCAACCATTTGCATACCTCTTATGGTTGTACCAGCAGAGTTGCACTCAAGTAGAGTGTTTCTGCATTTGAGTGCAGCCTATGTTAAAAATTTAATGCATAGCATCAAGGTTAGCAGTAGAAGAAGGCCTTGCATATAAATTCCTGAAACTTAAAGAGGAAGTATTTAAGTTTTACCATGAGTCTCTGGACTTTTCCAATGTTTAAGATAGAAATGCATGTGCAGGAATTTTTCACTCTGGTATCTAGTTATAATTCAATAGCATATATTGTTATGCTGTAAAACATTTTACTCTTTCATGACCCTACACATGTTGTCAGTTTGAGACAAATCCTGCACATATTTATAGACTAGTACATTCAAAGCTGGAGACAGATGAGCTTTATTGTCAGCTGGTTTTGGCATAGTTGCTTGGCCGGCTCCAGTTGAGAGACCTGTGGGAACTCATGCGACACCGGGGGTGAAGGTTAATCATGCTTGTTTCCAAATGATGCACAATGTTTTGACTTGTTCTGTTTTAGTAATGTGGACTTTGTTTTCGTTCTCTTGCAGTCGACATGACCTTTTGACGTGGGGGAAAAATGAACAAGCCCAAAATGGCCACAGAGAAGGGGTGAGCCGATGCGTGCAAAGCCACACACACGGGCAGTGATGTGTGGGAATGTGTGTAGCTAAGAGAAACATTTTTTTTGTGTTTTATGAGCTCCTTTGCTCCTGATTTGCTTTTATGATGTTGTTCTGTCCCTTTGCTGTTTTAGCTTTTGACTCACTTCAGAGCAACCTCCGATCCCACTGTTTATCTTCTGGTCGCAGCATGTGTGACCATGTGAGAGAGAGACTGTCAGTATTTGTGCCAGAGAGTCCTGTGCAGAGATAATTACATGGCCTCCAGAAGTAGCCATGTGAATTTGTCACTACTAAAAATAATCTTTGTTCAGCTCTGTCTCAGGTTTATTTAGGTTCTACATCTGTTTTTGTTTCTTTGGCTGCTCATGCATTACATTCTTCCATCATTCTTGACATTTTCTTTAATTTTCTGTCTTGATCACTCACTTTCTATTTCTGTTTTCGTCTCTGTCTCTCTCTCTCTTTATAAGGAATAAGAACTTCTGCTCTACTGGGTATAATCAGAGTTTAGATTTTTCAATGTTTGCCCTTGCTGTACCAAGTGACTCCTAATCTCTTGCTTCTAGTTCAGTGCCAGGGAAGTTCATATTATTAGAAAAATATTGGTCACCCCAGAAATAACTAATCTCTCCGGAACAGCCATTAAGTCAGCTTTAGTAGAATAATAAATACATCTTAAAGTAGATCTGATGTGTGTTTGGTAACAGTGGGTTACCAGTGAGACTGTTCCTATTTATATTTCTTTGTTTTTGACATGTGGTGCCTTGCAAAAGCAGTGATGCCACTTAGGTTTTTTCTCATTTCGTCATCCTGAACCCCAGACTTAAATGTATTTGCTACTTTAGGTCAAATAAAACCTCAAGAAAATACTGTGAAGTTCATCAAATATAAATGTATTTGTCTATTAGATCATAGTTCCTCTGTTGCACAGCATGTGTCCGGTTGCATGGAAGACAGAAGCGGTATGAGATAGACCTGTTGAGAACTTTGTGAATTCAAGTTTCAATGTCTTTTTTTCCCCAGTGTTCCCAGTAACTCCAGGGTAGTAATGCTCCTCGGCCAGCTGGAGAAGATGGACGGGGAGGTCATGCTGAGAGATGTAGAAACAGCAAGACTGGTCACAGCGAAGATCCTTCATCTCATACAGACACAGGGTAAGGAAAGAAAAAAACTAGACACTTAAGATACGCTGACCACTTTATTAGGTACACATGTTCTTGTTAACACAAATAGCAACTCAGCCAATCACATGTTAGCAACTCAATCAATTTAGGTATTTAAAAACTTTCTGAAGTTCAAAACAAGCATCACAATGGGGAAAAAAATATTTACGTTACTTTTAATGTATTTTCTGGTTCCAGAAAAACTGGTCTCAGTATTTCAGGAATGTTCACCATCTTCGCAGATTTACAAGCAGTGGTTGAAAAGGAAGATGAGGAAAAAGGAGGTGTGTGGATGAAAATGCTTTTCTTGCTGTCAGAGGAGAGTTGGCAGACTGGATCAAGAAGGTAGAAAAGCAACAGCAGTTTAAATAATTTCCTTGTTAAAACCAAAACATGCAGAAATGATCACTGAAAACACGTTGGCATGTTGAATCTTGAAGCAGATTGTCCACAACAGCAGAAAAACAGAACGGGTGTCTCTTCAGTCAGATAAGAACAGAAAACCCAGGGTCCAGTTCACACACTCACCAAAATTAGACAAGTAAGTGCCTGATAAATAAGTGCTTGATTTGATAAGTCTTGATCTCAGCTGCAATATTCAAATGGTATGGTCAGAATTTGATGTAAACAACATGAATAGCATGGATCTATCCTACCTGTTTGGGGAATATTCTCATGACATACTATTAGTCTGGGAATATCACTTGAGCATTGTTTAAACGCCACATCCTAGCAGAGTGTTACTCAACTTGTCCAACTCTGGGCCACCTGATCTACCCATTTTCTGATGCTTACTTTCAGCAGGATGATGCACCATGTAGCAAAAGTCAAATCATTTCATCTAGGACTGGATGATACGGCTCTAGTATCATGATATAAGCTTTTCTCATCAGTCATTATCAATAATTAGTCATTAGTTTTCTGTTTTAAATTTCTGAAATATTACCAAACTAGACGCATAACTGTGCTTCTGTTATTAATTCCTTGTTAAAACCAAGATATGCAGAAACAATCAATGACTGCATTGAAACAAGTTTCAACTGTTTCAATACAGTTGAAACTTGAAATAAAGTGTATTGAACACAGTTCAATCTAGGACTGCATTGAATTCATCAAATGGCAATAAAATAAACAGGCCAAAATAAAGAGCCTTCCGATCGTCGTCCACCTTCTGGATCAGTTTTCAAATCCAAGCATGATTATCTTCAATTTTTGCTGATTGCAGATATGAGGTTATAGCCTGATTTACTTTTAGCTCAGTGTTGCTAGGGAGCCAAATATTTATACATATAAACTTACAAAGTAATGTTTTAGCCTCTTTTTTTTTTCTTAGATATTCGTAACCTTAAGCAGCTAAATTCCAGCAGAGATAAATATCCGACTGATGATGTCCGATAAGCTCACTTTTTCTTAAAAGCCACTTTGCCAAATGTTATTTAGATGTTTTTTTTTCTTTTGCTGTCTTAAATTATGTAGTCTCCAGTTTGTAATATTGACATCTCTGTAGACTTGATCAGTTATTTTACTTAAAACATTAAAACACCTTATTTTTCGTCTTATTTTTTCCTTTACACGTTCAAAAAGTTTTAATCAGAAGTAGTTAAGTAAATTAAAAGCTTATTTTAGCTCTTTGTGTGCAAATGGTGCGGCAGTGGCTGAGGTGTAGATTGACTGATCTTGAGCCTCACAGTTTCTGATTACTCTTAAAGAGTAGTCTTGATCTCACAGCAGAAGGAGAAGGCATTGTGCCACATCACGGTGTTGAACACAGTGTAACATGAGTGTGGCCTGTTAGCAGGGAGCCTCTGTTGTAAACTCGGATTAGTTCAAATATCAGTTTCACATTGTTGTTACACTCTTACTCTCAATAAATGTTTTTGTCTAAGTGGTGAAACTACCTGACAATTTTGATACTTGTTAAGGTCATTTATCAAGTAAATATGCTGAGCATTCTCATCGTTCTAGTTGTGACATGTCAGGATTGCCTGCTATTCTGCAATTGACATCGTTGTAAATAACAAGCACACTCACAAAACTTGCAATGTAAAGACATAAACTCAGGCTCTTGGATATATGAAATGTACTTTCAACAACATTTGACTCAGTCATCTAAAAATATTATTGGATCATGAATAAAAACGTCATCATATTCAGTTACAGATTATTGATCGATTTCCAATTCTAAGATTTCTTTTTAAATCTGCTATAATTTAACTGGTTTCTTTTTAAGGTGACAAATAACTACATTAAAAAAAATCTGGCCATTCTGTTGTATTGTGTAGAAGCCAAAATAATAACACTCTGTGATAGGGCAGTCACTGTGATAAAGTTGTTTTTTTTAACAGAAAATTAATTTGGAGTTAATACTTTACTGTCTCACATTAGTGATTTGCATTATTAACTGATAATATCAGTCTGCTTGTGACCTTAAGAAATGTAAACTCTTACCGGGACACAAAAGATTTCCAATTCCAGTTCCCATACATACAGGCTGAACACAAAGGAATAAAATGAAGCCTTGAGCTCGAGCTGGTATCTAATAAAATGTGCTCCTGTTAAAATCACTCCTACACAATTTCAGGTATGAAATGACCAAAAATTCAGAAAGGTAAGAAATGACAGGCCCCCACTAAGGACTGACTCTCCGCTCCAGCTGTCTAATTGAACAACCCACATGCCGCCATAGAAAATACAGTAGCTTTTTAAATAGCTTCTTACACTGCTGTGCTTCCTCAGACTTTATTTTTAAACCATGGCCTCTGCAGAATCTTAAAGAGTCTTTATACTTTTTCCGTATTAGGTCTGAAAATGTCAGACCTTGAAATTATACTAGCTCATCAATGTTATTTAGTTATGTCAGTCAGCGTTTCTGTAGCATGCCAAGTCTGTTTCTGCTGGCACTGTCATGGTGTATGTTTAGGCTTTTACAACAAAACATTCTTTGAATTTTATTAGATGCTTTTTATAAGGTATAAATGTAATGAGCTTCAGCTTAAGAACTGGAATTTCACTGGCACCTGCTGCAGTTAACCATTCCATTACAAACCTCACTGTCTACTGTAAGAAGACAGTGAGGTAAAGTTGGATGACCAAGGTGTGAAACACTGGAATAACATTCCAACTGAAAAAAAAATGACTAGATTATGTTTACTTGCTAAACACATTACGTAATTTAAAGTGATAAACATAACTAGTCTGAGTTAAGAAGATTTTGAAATATAAACTATTAGTTTTATAAAGTCTTAAAATTAACTAATTGAAACTTTCAAAGTCATGTTGTATTAGACACCTCACTGATACTGAAACTAGCTAACTTTGACTCTTCTTCCTTCAGTAGCAACTTCCATACTGAAGAACTCAAGATGACCTGATAGAACCTTCCTACTTTGTGTTCATTGGTTGTAAAAAAATATTTATCTAAAATTTCCGAGTTTCCAATCAGCCAATCACGCTGTAAATAATCTGGTCACCAACCATTTTCTCAGTCCTAAATATCTAAATATTTGTAAACAAGAACAACTTTCAGAGAAACAACTAGGGAATGCTTATTTTATGTAATTAAGTAAGGAATTTTGGTAAATCATTCATTTTCAAACGCCAACATGCTTTGCATTCCCTCTGACCTTGTTGTCATCTCGTCTTTCCTGAATATCATCTTTCCTCTTCCCATAGTTTAGTTCTTTTCCTCTCTCCAAAGTCAAGCAGCTAATCCATTCTGACTGACGGGCGCAGTGGAAAACTGTCTGTCTGTAACTCTATCAATCATGATATACAGCTGTTCCCCTTCTCATCTCATGCTTTGCTATCTGTCAGTGCCTCCCCTGCAACTCCAACTTGAAACGTGTATGAGTATGACGTGGTCAGAGGAAAGTGGAAGGGGGGCTCTGACCCTGTTCACAGTAACTATACACTCCAGGAGGGACTTTTCTGTACTCTGTCTTAAGTTCAGAGTCTTAGGGGCTTAGGAGGCAGTGAAGAGGAACCTAAAGAAAGAACAAGAGAAAGCTAAGACTTATTATAGTGTCCTTTTCAGAGTTGTGTATTCCCTTACATCTTACCAGCTTTTACTTGAAGGGATGCATTTTAAACAACAGTTTTATGTTGAAGCAAGCAGTAGTTCAGTTGTTGGCAGAGTCTAAAGGGAGGTGCTTGTTACTAAGTGTGGATATTTGTGCACACATGGTAGAAGAGCAGGTGGATTGTGTTAACATCTAAGGAGATCACTGCTTGTCAAGGGATGCAGACATACCAATGAAGCTTTGGGAGTTCTTCAACTTTTAGCATCATTTACTATTGCATATCAAACTCAGAAGGGTTCTGATTTACTGCGGTAAAGTAAAGGTGGTAATAGGGAGAACAGTGTACATTTTCATTCATCCCATCTGAGAAGTATTAGATTTTTTGTTTTTAAAATGGATTATCACTACACCAAGAGATACTATCCATCGCTGGACTATGCAGATTCTTCAGGTAGGGTGACAAATGACAAAATATAAGAGTAAATTATTTAGAGAGTTGGAATTGAGTGTAGAATTTGAAATATGGATATGTTCCTAATTCTCTAGTTTTCTTTACTCATTTGTGAAATTTGTCGTAGTCATAGGCGCTAGCAGCAGATACCAAAAATGGCGACAAAACGTTGGATTTGAAATGATTTGTGGTGGATTTTTAAAAATCTTTTTTTTCCTCATCTTTTGACCTGATGACACAGACTTTACAAGATCCCATTTTGTTTGTAAAAACTGAGATATAACAACTTTCAAAATGTATTCTTCTAGCCTTACTATTCTGAGTGACCATTAATAATATTAGATGTAGAGGTGGAATTAGACTTTTGAGAATATTTGAAAACTAAGTTATTGGAGAGTTTACATTTAAAATTGGATTAAATTAGGATCTTAGCAATAGCTCGACATTACTAACTATAAACACTGGTTTTCTTGTGCATTGTTTCCAGAATTTAGACTCTGAAGCTTTAAGGTTTTCTGGAGGTCATCAATATTTCCAATTCAGTCATATTCCATAATATAGTTTTAAAGCTTAAAAGCTAAAACCGAGCAGCTCTTATGTAATATATTTAGCCTTCCTGTTATCTGTTTTTAAATATCTCCCTGTAATTGCTTGAATGAATTGCAGACATATATCTGGACATGTCATAGAAAATTATTTGCTTTTAAATTGCTTCTTATACTTTCTGCTTCCTCTGAATTAATTTTAAACACCCCACTCATACCAAAAATGACAATGTGTTCGCTAATCAGTAATGATTAGATTTTTATATTCCCAACCCAGTCCAGTCAAAAGTTTACATTTCTATGCATCTTTACTTAAATAAAAACATAGGAGTTCACTGTGCTGAGATTAGTTTTAATCTCAGCACAGTGAACTCCTATGTTTTCATTTAATTTTGTTCTGGGATTTTTTACGGAAAGGCATCAATCACCTTCTAGGTGTCGAGGTGCTGATTTGTTTAGAAGCTCTTTTAAAAGTCTGGCATGGCATAAATGTTTTCGGAAGATGCTGCTCCCCGCTCCACAGGTCTAAAGTGTGTGCAAGGACAGACTGGACAGACATGATTCCTGTTTGGTCTCCAGTGTAACTTTGGCATGTTTTCCTTACTGCAAGTTGTAAGAGCTGCATACTTGGCACATTTTATCCCCACTTGCACCAGCTAATGACGCATTGCATGTTGTGCCAAACACGCAAAGCTGCCACACATAAAGTCTAAAATCTCCATCAAGTAATGTAATCCTCCACTTGGGGTTTTTTATATAAGGTCTGCATTTCTGACATAAACTGCTGACTTAAAAGAAATCTAATAACGCCATTTACGTCACATTTAGTTCCCTATTTGTCATTATTTTTGTGTGCATTTTCTTTCTTCTACATTTATTACTTTTTGTCATTGAAACTTATAAGAAATCATATAAAGAGTTTGTTGCAAAGCCTTCAGTGTCTGTTCTGGGTATTTTCTTGTTTTTGGGAGTTCTAATGTGTTAATTTGAATATGTTTGCACTCGCAAAACAAGACAAAATATCTTTTTTGTTAGCTTTTGCACAACAAAAAAAATGAAGTCAGACAAAAATGGAGATGTCGAGTAATTCAAGTTCTGATATGTTAAAAGTCTTCCTCAGCTGACTTGAAAATGTAATCTTATGTTTGAAGAGTCGTTTTTAAGTTTGCTTTAAAATTCTTTAAAGGTTGAACATACAAGATATTGCAAACTAATATAGATGCAAACAACGCTTTGCTATGTAAAGATACAGTGGATTAAATGTGTCCGCTGTAGAGAATGAAGTCACTTTCTTTGTCTGTCGTAACGTGAGCCTCTGTACTCTGTTGTGGCAACCAGTGTAATTGCAATGCATATTTTTGAATGGGAGCCCTTTAAAGTTTGAGCCGTTTAACCAGAGACAATCCTCTACACTTTAGTTCCTGAAAACAAACCAAGGACTCTAGCTAAGATGGCTGCTATAAAGAAAGGATAAGACCTTGCATTATGTCGACTCTGATGAGATACATCTGCAAGGCTCTGAAGGACTTTTATTCAGTTTTCTCGACTTTAGAAATCACAGGAGTTTGGTAATGGTGGTCATCACCTGCTCTTAGTAAAACTAGGATTAGAAGGTGCTGCTGTTCATTTTATAAGTCTTTACTTCAATTGAACTAAATACATTTCTGTGTTTTTCACATTTCTGATTATTTTTATTCTGTGTGGTGTTGCAGAAAAGAGTGGAAAAGAGGTGATGTCCAAAGGCTCCAGTGGAATGGAGGTCATCCTGTCTTCTCTGGAGGTCAGCACATGTTCACTCAACCACAGACTTTCCCTTCACGGCATTGTAACACAATCTGTTTAATAGACCACCTTTTCTAAAATTCAACAACCGTAGGTTTAAGAATAAATAAGTTTCACTTGAAAACCTCTGATTTACATGTCCGAAAATGTTATAGAAAATATGAAAGCAATCCAGTATACAAAAAAATACCACAAAAAAAAAAGATGATTTCACATTGATCCCAAAGTCTTCTCCATCTAACCCCAAAGAAAACTTCTGAAAAAAGTTTAGAGAATTGCACTTCTTTCACCAATTTGCAAACTGTGTGTGTCATTTTAACATGTGGTGTTTGTCACTTTGACAGAACAGCAGGGATGTCCAAACCACCTTGAACATCATGTACATCCTCAGTGAGCTGCTGACAGTTGGTAAGAAGACTCTGATTTATTTTCTTCACATTAAAATCAAGCTGCCTAAAGTCTGAATACCTGCATTTATTTCTAAGTGTAATAAATGATTTTAAAACTTGATACATCTTCTTGATGCATACACTGTATAATGTGATTCCACAGTTAACGATGTGGTAGTTATAAATTGTATCAATGTTAACTCACGTGCTTCTAATCTTATCCTGAATTAGGTTTCAGCTCAGTTAATACAGTTCTATTCTTGGTTTTCTGTCTTAGGCAGAGGCCGCAGAGTGGGAGTGTTTGTTTCCAAAGGAGGAACTGGAGTTTTATTCCAGATTCTGATTTCTGCCAGTAAAGAACTACCTCCGAGTGAGGAACTTATGTTGCAGCTTCACTCACTACTGGCCAAGGTTGGACCAAAAGGTATTTTTATTGTCACAGTCTATCACTATCTATTACCATCTAAAATATGATCTTGAGCTGTAAAACGGTAGAATGCCTTTAATGGATCGGGGAAGAAATCCTGCCCTAAGTGGAAGAGTTTGTGTCTCTGGATCTTGTTCTCTGGATCTTGTTTTTCCCTCTCTGGAAAAATGGAGATGGAGCTCTGTAGGCATATTGGTGTGGTGTCTACAGTGAAGTGGGTGCTGTGCCAGTCTGTCGTGGTGAAGAACGAGCCAAGGCAAAGTTCTTGATTTATCGGTCAATCTACAGTCCTACCCTCAACTATGATCAAGGGCTTTAGGTCATGACTGAAAGAACAAGATCACGAACACAAGCAGCCAAAATGAGTTTCTCAGAGGAGTCAGAGTAAAGCCCCTGCTTCTCCACGTAGAGAAGCAGCGGCTATTTGGGAAATTGTCTGTACTCTTACTTGCACTTTTTAAAGAAGTAGGCGGAGGAGCATTTACGAACAGTCAGCTAACTTTTTCTTAAACTACATCCAATCAATTTAACCAATGTTAAGAGGACTTATAATTAAAGTCACTGTGTCCTTCATACCCAACAATCTAAAGTCAAAATTTCCATTGCATTTCATTAACTGAAAATCAAATTGTATAGGATTCTCCTATACAATTGGTATAATGTGTTGCATTATTACACAAAATTCAATTACGCCTTCATTGAATGAAGATGCAAAGGTTTATGCATAGTCTATGAGTGTCCCACTTTTCATCTACTTCCACTGTGTTTAACACCTCACTCATTGACTACATTTATGTCACAATGAATAATTTTCATCAAATTAGAAACATGTCTAATGAACGGGGAGGAAAGGCAGCAACATCAAATGTCCAAATATCTAAAGTGAAGTGGTTATAATTATTAGATACCTTGTAGCTTAAGTAGCCTTTCTTGTGCAAATCAAAGTTCACTCTATCTGAAGTGCCAGTGCGAGGAAAATGGTTGCATTTGCCTTATAGCTTCTTAAAAATCACAGAAAACTCAAACCATCAACCACAAATGTCTTGATCACTTGGAATGACAAATTCAGCCTCCCTTTTTGAAATCTTTTATGACTTACTGTTGCTTCACAAAATGTTCTCTCTTTTGTCTCCTCAAAATTAAGTAGAATGACAACCATGTCAGTGTTGGCATCCGAATATAAGCTTCAGATTCAGTATTTTAAGAACAGATGGCTCTAATTGGAAACAGTTTCCAATTAGAGCTGTTTCCAATTAGAAAACAGCTCTAATTGGAAAGCTACTTTAGTATTGTCCTTTTTTTGAGCCTTGCTAAAGATCCATCGATTTGTAGTATTGTGGGGGTTGTAAAAAAAATATTTAAAATAGCTTGTCACCTTCATCTATGAATTATCATACTGTTGTTTGTGCATTTCTACAAATGGCATTTAAATGTTTTATGAAGGGAGAAAAGTTGATTAGGTATTTTTGAAAGTTTTTATGTCAGCTTGACTGTCAATGGTGTAGCTATATAGATGTAAAAAAGAAAACTATGCAAATGCCTGATTTAAAAAAAAAGACATTGGTATGCTGTGGATAATTCAGATTATAATTTAATTCTAAATGCATGTTAAGTGCATAATTTTATGCACTCAACGTGATTCTTGATGTATAACAAAATTAGTTTTCTTCTTGTCCTACACTGTTAACATGTTTAATCATGTAGAAGATTAAACATTTTTGCAAAACAAAATCACATATTGAAACATAGGTGACGTTTATCTGCAGTGAGGCACAGTATAAGCACATTATTTCTTTCTTGTGCATTGATATTGAACCTTGTGTATGTTCAGACAGAAAGTTTGGAGTGAAGGCTCGTCTAAGTGGAGCTCTGAACGTCACGGTCGACGTAATAAAACAGAATCTACAGAACGCAAAAGTGCTTCTGCCCTGTCTGCAGGTTCTCAGGGTTTACTCTAACAACTGTAAGTAAAGGCATCCTCTGTATCTGGGAGTTGAGCAAAGAAAGTATTTTACGAGAAATGTTTTTGTCTCTTTTGAGCATTTGGCACAATTTTCTCACTTTTTTTCCTTTCTATATAAAGCGGTGAATGCTATTTCTTTGGGCAAGACTGGTATGGTGGAAGTCATGTTCAAGATTGTTGGACCTTACAGCAAGAAGAACACAAGCCTCTTTAAGTGAGTGTTGTTTTTTGTCTGGTAGTGAAGAAGCATGAACTTATATTTAAAAAATACCAGTGTTATCCACAAGCTACATGTCCTTGGCCTTTTTCTGATAGAGTACTCAATCATCATGTAACCCTTTTGCCTTGCTTTAAAATTAACAGGGTAGCTCTGGACGCACTGGGAGCTCTGCTCAAATCCAGTGAGTAATTGTTTTTGTCGAGTTAAGCTTTATTCTGTGGTAATTTATCAGCAGCATCTTCATCTAGTGTAGCTTATCGTTTCCTTTTTCCTCATCATTACTTTGAATAACCTAATTTGCTTTGGATCCTACTGCTGTCCTGTATATTATGTCTGCGTTTGATGGGTTTATTTTAATTCATTACACCTTTAGTTAGTCCATCCCACAGTATGGAAGTTATATGTGGCAATACTTTATCAGCTACTTCTTTTACTCCCGTGTGCAGAAACTAATGCCCGTCGTGCAGTGGACAGTGGCCATGTGCCCGTCTTGCTTGCTTTGTATCTGGATTGGCATCGCAACGACACTCGACACCGTTGTATGTTGATTCGTAAAGGATTGCTGGTATGCCTCAGAAACATTACCAACCTCAAAGTGGGCCGTAGGGCATTTTTGGAGGCCGACGGCATGAGAATCCTGTACCACTCCTCCACTGTAAGTAAGAAAATCTAAATGAGAAGAAACAAAAGCAAACAGTACAGATGTACGGTCTGGGACTCTGCTGTGCTTTCTGTATTTGTTTTTCAGGAGTGTCTACCCGTGCGGACACTGGATCCTCTGATCAACACTTCAAGCCTCATCATGAGAAAGTGTTTTCCTAAGAATCGCCTACCTGTGCCCACTATCAACTCAGCCTTCCACTTTCAGCTGCCTCAGGTCCCTCCTGATGGGGCTGTGGACCAGCTGTACAGCCAGCTTTCTGGGGGTGAGGTTACACAACGTATTCACATTATATGGATTTGCAGTTTAGGGTGCTCAGATTATCAATATTCTTAGGGCTTTAAACAATTTGCAAAATACCAAACTTAGTATTTAATGCAACAAAAACACTTAACCTACGGAGCAGTTGTGCCACCGATTCAAGTAGCTTTTGAATCTGTGGCACAAGATGTCCCTTTTCAGTAAAAAAAAAAAAAAAAAAACCATCATAGTAGCAGGCTTTTAAAACAGGGTATGTACATACTACTGTGATTTTATAAAATTGCTCAGTGATGTTTAAGGAAAATGATGCCGGTTTTTCATGATTTTTTTTTTTTTTTTTAGAAATAAAAAAATTGATTGTAGCATTTATTTGTATTTGTCTTTCTCTTTTTAGAGAATATTAAAGGTACCACTTTATAGCACAATCATGTAAAAATTTTAACTATACTTAACATAGTTTAGGAGCACTGTCTTTTTAAAAAGCTCCAGCTCTTTACAACTCTGGCCTTTCTTCAACGACTTTTGTCCAGTAAGCCTTTAAAAACATAGGAGTGTTGCACTGAGAAGTAGTTCTTATGAGCTCAGCAGACTCGCAGCTCCTTCAGTTGTTTGCTTATTGCTGCTGCCACTAGTCTTGAGGAGCTGAATGGGATACGCTCAGCTGGAGACTGCAGCTCTGAGTAGGAGCTCAGTGGAAAAGGCAGTGCTTGGTGAGAGCAAGCGTTTAGGTACCCTGACTGGTTGTCGGGGGAGATTAAAGGATTTCTCAGACATGCATGAAAGAATCAAAGCAACATTCCAGGTATTGTTTTGAATGAGGAAATAACATTATAACATGACGTAAACCTCAAAGTCGATTTTACATAATACTTCCTATTAGTAAACAACCTGCATCAAGATATCTCAAATTTTCAACATCTCGCATAGGAGTCAATTCATCTGAAAATGGAAAGAGGATGGCACAACAGTCATATTAAATACAAATGTATGCCACACTTCTCAGATTTTTATTTGTGAAAATGTTTCCATTTCCCTTCCACATCACATTTTTGCTTTACTTTATCGTGGTCTAAAACCGTCAAAATGTATTGAAGATGGAGTTTGTATTATAAAAAAAAAAAGGCAAAATTTTTGTCTTTTTGCAAGTAACTATTTTTACATTAAACTGGTTAAACACTTGCTTGGACAAAGAACAAAAATAAATGTGTGTCTATATGTTTTTGCACAGTGGATGATGTGGATGAAAGCGATGATAACGAGGAGGCTGAGGGAGAGACAGACACTGACAACGAAGAAGATAAGGATCAATGCAATCTGGTAATACCCCGTTTTAAATTCATATACAAAGTTTGATATGACAACCTGATATATTATTTCTATTATTATTTTAATGGTTAAGTGTCTCATTTTTTCATTTTGTTTTTCATGCTAATTTAACTAAAATAGCTTTTTGATGTCCAAACTTAAATTACGTTCCACTCCCTGTATTTGCAATTCCTTTAGTTTCCAGCAGAAGGCAGTCACTTCAGTTAAATTTAATAAATAAACATTCGACTGTCTTCTTCAACTATGTTTGTTTCCATTTGTATTGTGTTTCTGGTATAATTTGCTGTCTCCTCTCAATCAGAATGATGACATAGAAACAGATCTCAACAAGCTACATCCCGATAGGAACATTGGACGTCCATTTGAGGAGCTGAAGGTCTATCAGAAGTTTTTCTCGGAGCTTTCTGAAGACTTTCAGGTGGGCATAGTCTATTTTTAGGATCTAAATTTTTAATCTTCTACATGATTAAACATGTTAACAGTGTAGGACAAGAAGAAAACTAATTTTGTTATACATCAAGAATCACGTTGAGTGCATAAAATTATGCACTTAACATACATTTAGAATTAAATTATAATCTGAATTATCCACAGCATACCAATGTCTTTTTTTAAAATCAGGCATTTGCATAGTTTTCTTTTTTACATCTATATAGCTACACCATTGACAGTCAAGCTGACATAAAAAGTTTCAAAAATACCTAATCAACTTTTCTCCCTTCATAAAACATTTAAATGCCATTTGTAGAAATGCACAAACAACAGTATGATAATTCATAGGTGAAGGTGACAAGCTATTTTAAATATTTTTTTACAATATTTTTTTTTCTCACAATATAAATTTAATTTAGTTTGTGTTGGACTAGTTGGCTAAAATGTTACAGTTGTCTGTTTTAACTGTAATTTTAAAAGATTCACACCCAAGCTGTCACAGCTACATGGCTCATAAACTCTACACTCAGATGATAATAGAAAGCCTAAAAATAGTTGACACCAAAATTTTATTTGTGCAGCACTGAAGTTGGTGCAAATTCAACCAACTGTAGCTGTGCAACAGTCTGAAAAAAAAGCTTTTTTCATCTTTTACAGGGTTATAGCTTTGACTTTTCAAAGAGCGCCTCTACAACATCTTCGTCAACATATCTCTTCTCATCATCGTCTGCTCGGTTCAGTCGGCCAGCTGAAGTGCCCACAGCTCAAACCCCGTCTCCAAAGCAAATACCAGATTCTCAGAACGTTTGCACCTCTGTCAAAGAACATCAGACTCTGTCGTCTCCCTCCCTCACTAGTTCTCAAACTCCTCTGGACCTGGACACAATCCACCTCAGTAAGAACAAAGATCAACAAGAGGGTATCAACATTCCAACCCCAGATAGACGCACCGCTCCACCCTCCTTCTCAAGGTCTCTCTCTCAAGGTCACATGATAGAGCAGGAACTATCCCATCCACTGGAGGGTGTCTCTCTTGAGGACAAAGGGAATCAGAATGCAGAAGCTGGTTCTGAGAAGGTCAAACACGAAGGCTCTCCAGTTAACAACTTGAGACACGTCCAACCACCTTTGCTCCTTGGGGGTTTCCCAGTACGTCGCACAGGTGGAGGAGGTAGCAACGTGGGTTCAGATTGTGGGTCAGAAGGTACTGAAGACGAAGGAGGTGATGCTCCGCTGCTGGAGGTGCCAGACACTGCTCAACTCCTGCCACTGCATGACCCTGACCTTTATGTGGAGATGGTGAAGGGGACACAGTCAGTCCCACAGTACGCTGAAGTGGCTTACCCAGATTACTTTGGACATGTAGCTCCAATGTTAAAGGAGCCTCTTCTGGATAGAATTTATGGTGTACAAAGGTGAGACAACTGCAATAGTGGCTAAAAGAAATGTTTACTAGAAAAGTCAATCCATTACATGATTACCAAAATATTTTTTATTTCTTGAGCTTGAGTGTTAAATTTAAAATATCTTTATCTTGTAATAACGCAAGTGGTTCTTTCTTTGTCTGTAGGTCCAAAATATTTCAAGACATTGAGCGGCTGATTCATCCTAATGATATCCTAGATAAAGTAGTTTACGACATTGATCATGCCAGGTGAGTTATTACACGGCTGCTAAAGGTTTTTTCTTAGGTGAAAGAGTTCAATAGATTTCTGTCCAGTGTCTAAGTGTTTATATGGAATTGTTATCAGAGAGAGCAATTTTTCATTTTGCGACCATTTTCTATGCATTAAGAAATTGTTCATCATTTTTGTTTCAGTCCTATGATTGAAGAAAACAGCGAATCACTGAAGTTCAACTCTCAGTTTGAGTCAGGAAACCTCAGGAAAGCCATTCAAGTTAGGAAGTGAGTTGTCTATTAATGAAAAATATTAGCAGTGTACTCTTACAAACTTACACAAGGTACAGGCATGTCCAAAAGTATTCACATCCCTGCCAGGTGTATGTGTATAGTAATCTTTCAGGGTTAGAAGCATGTTTTTTCAACTGGAAGTGATTTTAATGTTTTGGAGTGGCTAGAATCCAGACTGAAATCTAATGGCAAACCTGTGGAGAGAACTAAATATTTCTGTGCCTTTCAAATGGGACAGGGCTCATTACCAAAGATAAGTTGTTTTAAGAGTGGTTTTAATTAAAACAGTAAAGTTTGTTTTTTGATTGAGGAAGGTATCAGAAGCTTCTTGGTTAAATGAAAAATAAATTTGAATCTAAACCTTGACGTAGGATGCATAATTTTGGGCTTGACTGTATGTCCCCTTGTACATTTTCTTTTACATATTTTGTATAAATACACGTGATATAATGAATTATGTGGTATTTTTTCTCGTAGTTGATATTTAGGTTCATATTTATTGTCTCTGCTTTTTTATTTTCTCCAGATATGAGTACGATCTTGTTCTGAATGCGGATATCAACAGTAATCACTACCATCAGTGGTTTTACTTTGAAGTGAGTGGCATGCGAGTCGGGACTGCGTACCGCTTCAACATCATCAACTGTGAGAAGTCAAACAGCCAGTTTAACTATGGTGAGACATGAAGCATCATCTGAAGGAAAACAAACAAATGGTGTAGTGTAACTTTCTGCATAACTCTGTTTAAACATGTCTCTGTGTACAGGCATGCAACCATTGATGTACTCTGTCCAGGAGGCCATCAGTGGAAAGCCTCACTGGGTCAGGACAGGAACAGACATTTGTTATTATAAGTAGGTGAAATCAACAATTTGTAATGGACATGCAGAGAATTTTTTTTAAGAAGCCATTAAAGAAACTTTGCAATTAGTGCTAGAGTTCCATAACACCACAGCAGTTTTATACTTTAATGTAGCACACTTCATTGAGCCGTGGAGCACACACTTGACTATATTATATTTTATACTTGCTGCATTAATAAAAATTATGAGCTCGTAATAACAGACTTAGTGCTCAGCCATTTTTTAAAAGGCCTCTTTTAGAAAGCGTATTACTGCGTCACTCCATCTTCACTAGTGTTTTAGAAAGAACAGTCATGTATGATGTTGGAGATTTTTTACTGTCTAGATGTTAAAGTACTCTGTTCTATACTGACCTCACTTAATCTTCCAAATCTGAAAGTGATGCTTTTAGTGGACTTAGTCAATGATTTGTTTTATTGCAGGAATATGCAACATAACTTTACAGAATAAATTACCTGCTTCGAGTTTTTCTTAGATTGATTTCCTTTGTACTGTTCAACTAAAATGTTTATATTCACAGGAATCACTTTGCAAGAAGTTCTGTTGCAACTGGGGGACAAAAAGGAAAATCATATTATACGCTGACCTTCAGCGTAAACTTCATCCATAAAGAGGATGTCTGCTACTTTGCCTATCATTACCCTTACACATACTCCACACTCAAGGTACTACGTCAGTTCCACTTGTAGTCTCACAACTAAATGTTTTGCTTGTCAACATACACTTTGCATGAGAAATATGAACATAAGTATATTGTTTTGGAATTTTTTTGATGTGTTCTAACAGCTAGTACCACTTTATGCTCATGTTGTTAAATATTTGATACTTCAACAGAGTAAATTCTGGATGAAGTTTCAAACTATTTTGTCCTTTCCATTATAAGTTTGTACAGCATTCAATGTTCTAAACTATATTCAGCAACTTAGTAGAGTTTCATAGCTGAGTGAGTCAAATTTGATACAATGGTGCAAGAACACATTTCAGAAAGCCAGATTAAATCAGAGTTATAGAGTAAATTCATACATTTTTTAGAAAGAGAGAACTAAGGACTTAAATTTTTTACCTCTTACAGATGCACCTGTCCAAACTGGAGGATATGAGGACTCCTCAGATCTACTTGAGGCAGGATGTTCTGTGTGAAACCCTTAGCGGAAACACCTGTCCACTTCTCACCATCACTGCCATGCCAGAGTCCAAATCCAGTGATCATATCTGTCAGTTCAGTAAGTGAATGAGTTCTGGTATATTGCCCATGTCTCGTTATTTACTGAACAATAAGCAAGGTTTAGTTATACTATACTTTAAAAAGTAAACTGAAATCTAAGTTCAATGATTGACATTGTTGAGTTCTGAGTCCTTTACTGTTTATACACCAAATTCAAAAAACTTTGGTATCTTTTTTACAAGACGGAACAACCATGGTGATTGCTGCTATAAATAATCAGTGAAACAAAACCGATGTCCAATTGAATAGTCTATAATGTAATATGTAACATATAATGCCATCTGTTGCTGTCATAAGTCCAGTCTTACTTCACCTAATTTAAGTGCAACACAGATTGTCTTTTGGCTGCTGGAGGATAAAAATTTGATTGAATATGGTCTCCTTAAAACAAGACTGTGAAAGCACAATATAAATTCAGTTTATTAATTTAACATTTTTATTTAATTGTGAGAAAAATTTTATTTGCATTTTATTCCTCCTCATGCCATTGCCTTATATACGTGTTCATTCTGTACCTCTTTTGTTTTTTTATTTTGCAAATCTTACTTTGCTTATGTTAGCTGTTATTTATCTAGATCTGTTGTAGACCTCGGAGCAATAAATTGTCATAAAAAAAAATGCCACATGACATCTTATTTATGGCACCATGTGTATGTTGGCCAATCTTAGCAGGCAAACAAACATGTTTATAAAGGTGATGACTGCAAACATCCACTAGTTAAATACCACGCGCTTGTTTATTTAGTTATAGAACTCTTGATCATAGAATATTCTACGTAAATGATTGCAAGATGGTAAAAACTAGAGTTTTTTTTTTTCCTCGTTTGAAGTGACCGTCACATCAGAGGTTTATTGGTATGGTCTTTATTCCATTGTCCTCTACATTTGTTTAATCTAGTGCTATCAATCGATTAAAAAATGTAATCAGATTAATCACACTCTAGCGAACTTTCACCTTTTGCTGTTGTTTGTCGTGCCAAGGCCATAATGGGTTACTGTAAAGTATGAACTAGGTAACCCTTTGCAGGAAAGAGGCTTTTAGGTCAAAATAGATAGTTGGATTAATTTGCATTTTGTAATATTAGCGCATTCAAATTTTCAGATTAATTGTTTATTCTTTACCTTTATTTTTTTCTCCCACTCCAGGGAATCGGCCATTTATCTTCCTGTCTGCCAGAGTCCATCCTGGGGAGACCAATGCTAGTTGGGTGATGAAGGGGACGCTAGAGTTCCTCATGGGAACCAGTGCACTGGCAGTGAACCTGAGAGAGGCCTACAATTTCAAGATAGTCCCCATGCTCAACCCTGACGGAGTTGTTAACGGAAAGTGAGTTCACAGAGATGGAATAAAAGTAACATTTTAAACTTTAAAGTATTCACTCATCTGATGTAACTGCACCTGCACGGTGGTCATAGCTAGTTTAGGGCACATATTAAACTTTGACTGGAAGGAATCGGTAGCTGTGACTTTCTTCTATAGCCACAGCTTCACTCAGTATCCTTCTTTTCCTTTGCAAAATCTCGTTTCTGCTGCAGTCATCGTTGCTCACTGAGTGGAGAGGATTTGAATCGCCAGTGGCAGAACCCCGATCCTGAGCTCCACCCCACCATCTACCATACAAAGGGCCTGCTGCAGTATCTTGCATACATACAAAGAGCACCTCTGGTATGACTTCTAATTAACTACACTTAAATTACTTTGGGGCATTTTGCACTTTGCATTGTCCTTTTTCCTTTAACTGCCTAATTATGCTGCCAGTTCTTGAGTCCAGTGACACAGTACAGTGTAACTGAGCAGTGTAGCGTAAATGTACAGTGTATAGAAAACTTAGTGACAAGTCATCTATGAATTCATCCCAAACAACTCACTCTGCTGGTCTTTGTGCTATACTTGTCTGAAACTTTGAGATATTTTTTATTTTTATATCTTTTGTATAGACTTGTTTACAAAATATGATTGTTTAAAAGGAGGCTAATTATTATTTTATTTTCAGTAATTAAAGTTTATTTTTATAGTACAATCTCTCTTCATTTTTTATTTGCATGAGTGTTATTACTTCTACTATTTTATGGAAGAAGTTACATCATGCATCATGAACCTCTGTTCATCCTCTCTTTGTCCATAAATCCACAGGTCTTCTGTGATTATCATGGTCATTCCAGAAAGAAAAATGTATTCATGTACGGCTGCAGCGTGAAGGAGACTGTCTGGCAGTCCAATATTAGTGCAACCTCGAGCGATTTACAAGAGGACCTTGGATACAGGGTAAACAAACACTTGCACACAGGACAAGATACATGCTTGTAACTCTACAAAAGGTTAAAGTACTGATTCCAACCTCTTACTGTCCTCTGTTTCTCCATTAAACCTGCTATCATGTAGCTCATATCTAGAACACAATCATATTGTGTTGTAGTATTCAATTGTCCCTCAGTTCAGAGAAATTGTATGGGCCATCTCATTTTTATTTAAGATAAGCAATTCCAATATTTCACTTGTCTCCTTTATATGATCAAGCATTGCCCTTTTACCTGTATTAAGGTATAAATACCAAGGTTTTTAAAAAGTTTCAATCCCAAAACCACTAAAATTTTCTGTCAAACCATTTCTACAATTTGAATTTCTCTAATTTACTGAAAACAGTGCAGCTCTATGGGCATCAGCATCTTGGTTCATGTTCAGTTTCAATGATAACTAGCTAATAATTAAGATAATCAAGGGCTAAAGGAGGCACTAAAATCTTTGCACAGTTATTTTTGCTTAAAACAATGATTGGTTTATTTTACAGACTCTTCCCAAGATCCTGTCCCAGATCGCTCCTGCCTTCAGTATGGCTAGCTCCAGTTTTGTTGTGGAGCGCTCCAAAGAGTCAACCGCTCGAGTTGTTGTTTGGAGAGAGATTGGAGTAAAACGCAGTTACACCATGGAAAGCACACTCTGTGGCTGTGATCAGGGCAAATATAAGGTATGAATTTGATATTTTTATATAGAAAGGGTCAATAGACCTGACTATAAGGTCATCAGTTAAACCTTATAAACTGATGACTTTCTTTGTCCAGTTTCTACTGTCAAAAAGTCAATAAATTGCTTGTTGCAAATTTACATTTTTAAATACAATTAATGCTTTACTAAGAAAAATTAATGTTTTAAATGTTAATATCTTGGCTAAACTTATCTGGGCTGTTGAGTGCATCACTTGAACATCCTAAATGTCCACCAGGGGGAGCTTTGGTTCTATTTTCTTCTGATGAATTCCCATATTTTCTCCTTTCTTTTTGGAATCATTACCATCTTATTTTTTTGCCTACATCTTTTTCCCATCCCAGCTGATTTTTTTCCATCTGAATTTTGCTAATGTCAACATCTAGTATATTTACAGTTCTAGGAGGTCTCTCTTATACCCTGTGAAATATTTGGCAGGATGTGCAGGAACAATTGTCTATTGAGTTGTGGCTTTATACTCCAGTGTCCAAGCCAAGTTTAGATATTTCCAGTTTTCCTCTGGAGAAAAGAAACTTGGAAGTTTTTTGGGGGTAAAATAGAGGTTAGCTTTGTGTGTGGTTGCTCCCTCACTGGGAAGATTTTCTCTGCATGAATGTGTCTTTTTATGGTTTTACATAAAGGTTTTCACCACAAAATATGTTACATCATTAAAAAATAATCTTTTTGGATGTACTTACCTACACCAAAAAATTTAAAATAACTATGTTTAGGCTAATATCAGCATTTGTGCATATTTGTGTCTTGCTTTGTTCTGATACCATTGCACCTTTGGTGTGCATGTTCCTTCCAGGGACTCCAGATCAGCACCAGAGAGCTTGAAGAGATGGGGGCCCAGTTCTGTTTGGCCATGCTGAGGCTGAAGAGGTTGACGAGTCTCCGCAATCACCAGAATTTGCTGGATTTGGAGAGCGATATCATTGGAACACAATCCAAAAACGTCAGGTCTGTCTTGTATGCTACAATCAGGCTAAATATTCCTTCTATTGTGGTACTGATTAGTATGAGACTGGAACGGAACATTTTGTCCTCAAAGTTTATGTGTTAGAAGGAGGAAAAATGGGCAAATTTGACAGTCTGAAAAAGATACAATTGTGATGATTAGATAACTGGGCCAGATCTCCAGTACTGCAGCTATTGTGGTCCGTTTCTGGTCTACAGTCCTCTGTATCTATTAAAATTGGTCCAAAGTGGACAAGGCACACACATGAACATGGGGAGCAAAGACAGGCTCATGTGCTCTCATCCAACAGGTGAGCCTCTGTTGGCTCAAATTACTAATGAAGTTAAAGCCAGTTCTGATTGAGAGGACTCAGAATACACAGTGCACCGTTGTTTGTTTTTTTTGTGTTTTTTTTAATGAGGCTGCAAAACTACAAGCCAGCCAGACTACCTTTGTTGGTCTGAATTTTGTGTCTAATTCTTGTTAAGTCTGTAGGTAAGAATACCGACCCATCCTTATTCAAAAGCAGTGAGTTCATTCAGAATATTACAAATTATGCATAATCTCATTTTACATCTGTAACAGATGTGAAATGTTTGTTCAAATCTGAATCATAAAATTGTCTCAATGTAAAGTTTCATCTGGGGTCTTAAATGTATTTTATTTTTCAGTAAACTGTCATTGAAAGCTCTGCTCTACTTACCTAGTGTTTGGCCGCAGCTGTGTGTCGTGGAGCCTCAGTAAATGTTTTCATATGTGGTGAAGAGGGAAGATCTGATCACAAGTGGACACTTGAGACACATTGTTACATCAGGTGTGAACTGAAGTACATCAGACTGTCCACATGTGACCCGTTCCTTTAAAGATGCTTGTTGAGGCCAGATGTAAACAATCTGTGTTATTATGGGATGGTCTTTGTTGAAAAGGTAAAATCCTGGATATTCTTAGGCTGATTCTAATCCTACATGCTGGCTTCCAATCAAAGAATCACTTTCACAACATCGAGTCTGGACAAGCGCTGCTTTTGTGGTTGAGTGGGGCTGCTTTTTAAGCATAGTCTAAAAGCCGTTATGATTTGTCAGTACAATCTACATTCCCCTCTGATGCACTACTCAAGATACAAATAAAGACATGCATTTATGCAGGTCTGGCGCGACCATCATTGAAATTCTATCAATTCTGTCTCCCAGCGGAGGTTTTCACGGCCACATTGAGCAGTCAGTGGCACAGTGTGGATTAAATGCACATTGAACATGTAAACTAGCCTTGCCCCTCTGCACGACCGGCATAAATTTGCATGTTATTATGGACTTAAGTAGGAGTCTTTTCAAAAGGAATTGTGCAGTCTTCATAAAATAGCTGTACGATAAAGCCTAGCCTAAGCAATCCAAGCATACCTTACATCTTTATTGCGGTTTACTTCTTAAAAAAGGTTTGCTCTGTGAAAGAGATTCAACAAAGATACTTGTGGAGGTTCAAATTATAGTGAAGACTTTGTTTTTAGGGATAACTTTTCTTTTCTCCTTATCCTACGGTGTTGTGTGGAGACGGAGAGGAGATAAAAATATTCAAACTGGCGGGAGCTTACAAGCACTGTTTCAAATGACAGAAACAAAGACTTGTTTTTGTTTGTAGAAGATAGAAAGAGCTCTTGTTGTTTTGATGTGTTGCCATAGAAATCTGTCAGAAATGCTCTGGTTCCTGGTGAAGAATGTATTGCTATGTGAAAGTACCGTATTTTCCGCACTATAAGGCGCACCACATTATAAGGCGCACCTTCAATGAATGGCCTGTTTTAAAACTTTTTTCATATATAAGGCGCACCGCATTATAAGGCACATAGAATAGATGCTACAGTAGAGGCTGGGGTTACGTTATGCATCCATTAGATGGAACTGCGCTAAAGGGAATGTCAACAAAATAGTCAGATAGGTCAGTCAAACTTTATTAATAGATTACAAACCAGCGTTCTGAAAACTCCGTTCATTCCCCAAATGAATAAACAGCTGTTTTATTATTTTTCCCGAGGTGAAGTAAGTGACATGGTATTTTCGTGACACAGTTTATCTTTAAACAACAGCAAGGTATAACATATAGTGGAGGGGAACTTTTCCTCGATTCAATAAACACGTAAAAAACAGTCTGATACTGTTACGGTAAATCAAATGTTAGTGCCATCACAATATATATCCACTTCCGCACCATTGATTCGTTCATGTTAAATTCTCTCGCTGCTGCTCTATTCCCATGTTCTACTGATTGACTGATCGCCTTGAGCTTAAACTCTGTGTCGTAAGCGTGTCTCTTAATAGGAGCCATTTTGGGGTCTTTACACAAAACCCAGCGTGCACCGCGCACTTCTTCTTCTACAGGGGGAAATGAAGTCGGCGGCTGCTTACCGTAGTTGTGAGACCTGTTGTGGTTCAATATTGGTCCATATATAAGGCGTACCGGATTATAAGGCGCACTGTCGGCGTTTGACAATTTTGAAGGTTTTTAGGTGCGCCTTATAGTGCGGAAAATACGGTAATAGCCCTGTTTTTTTGACAGAAACCCATTTTTGATTTTTGTGTAAATTTTTCATTATTTTCAATCTCAATCTGTCAGCTGAAATTGAGTCACACGTTGTTTGTGGTGCCAAACACGAATAGACGTAGTCTTGGCGGCTAACCACATCTCATCATTTCTCCCATGTAAAACATGAACTAATGATAGGAACAGACTGATATTACTCTGATGTTAATGAGTACATATCAGGCTGCGTTCACACTGCAGCCTGAAGTGACCCAATTCTGATATCTTTTTTTTTACGTAATTCGACCTGTATCTGATCTTTTCATGACAGTCTGAACACTGAGCACTTCTTCTTTTTGTGGCGGTTGGGAGAACACTGAGACCGCTGACGCTACTGTGCTCTCTACTGCGCATGTGGGACACTTTTAGGTCGTTTGCCTGTTCAGACTGCAGAACACAATTTCAGGAGTCAGAGGCTGAAAACTTCTGTGACGTCAGGAGTCACAGAGGCTGAAAACTTCTGTGACGTCTGGAGTCACAGAGGCTGAAAACTTCTGTGACGTCAGGGGTCACAGAGGCTGAAAACTTCTGTGACGTCAGGAGTCACAGAGGCTGAAGACTTCCGACGTCAGCAGTCACAGAGGCTGAAGACTTCCGACGTCAGGAGTCACAGAGGCTGAAAACTTCTGTGACGTCAGGAGTCACAGAGGCTGAAAACTTCTGTGACGTCAGGAGTCACAGAGGCTGAAAACGTCCGACGTCTGGAGTCACAGAGGCTGAAAACTTCCGACGTCAGGAGTCACAGAGGCTGAAAACTTCTGTGATGTCAGGAGTCACAGAGGCTGAAGACTTCTGACGTCAGTAGTCACAGAAGCTGAAGACTTCTGACATCTGGAGTTACAGAGGCTGAAAACTTCTGACGTCAGGAGTCACAGAGGCTGAAAACTTCCGACGTCAGGAGTCACAGAGGCTGAAAACTTCTGTGATGTCAGGAGTCACAGAGTTTGAAAACTTCCGACGTTTGGAGTCACAAAGGCTGAAAACTTCTGTGACTTCAGGAGTCACAGAGGCTGAAAACCTATGTGACGTCAGGAGTCACAGAGGCTGAAAACTTCTGACGTCTGGAGTCACAAAGGCTGAAAACTTCTGTGACTTCAGGAGTCACAGAGCCTGAAAACGTCTGTGACGTCAGGAGTCACAGAGGCTGAAAACGTCTGTGACGTCAGGGGTCACAGAGGCTGAAACCTTCTGTGACGTCTGGAGTCACAGAGGCTGAAGACTTCCGACGTCAAGAGTCACAGAGGCTGAAGACTTCCGACGTCAGGAGTCACAGAGGCTGAAGACTTCCGACGTCAAGAGTCACAGAGGCTGAAGACTTCCGACGTCAAGAGTCACAGAGGCTGAAGACTTCCGACGTCAGGAGTCACAGAGGCTGAAGACTTCCGACGTCAGGAGTCACAGAGGCTGGAAACGTCCGACGTCAGGAGTCACAGAGGATGACAACTTCTGATGTCAGGAGTCACAAAGGCTGAAAACTTCTGTGACGTCAGGAGTCACAGAGGCTGAAGACTTCCGACGTCAAGAGTCACAGAGGCTGAAGACTTCCGACGTCAAGAGTCACAGAGGCTGAAAACTTCTGACGTCAGGAGTCACAGAGGCTGAGGACTTCCAACGTCAGCAGTCACAGAGGCTGGAAACTTCCGACGTCAGGAGTCACAGAGGCTGAAGACTTCCGACGTCAGGAGTCACAAAGGCTGAAGACTTCCGACGTCAGGAGTCACAAAGGCTGAAGACTTCCGACGTCAAGAGTCACAAAGGCTGAAGACTTCTGACGTCAAGAGTCACAGAGGCTGAAGACTTCCGACGTCAGGAGTCACAGAGGTTGAAGACGTCCGACGTCAGGAGTCACAGAGGCTGGAAACGTCCGACGTCAGGAGTCACAGAGGCTGACAACTTCTGACGTCTGGAGTCACAGAGGCTGAAGACTTCCAACGTCAGGACTCACAGAGGCTGGAAACGTCTGACGTCAGGAGTCACAGAGGCTGAAAACTTCTGACGTCAGGAGTCACAGAGGCTGAAAACTCCTGTGACGTCAGGAGTCACAAAGGCTGAAACCTTCTGTGACGTCTGGAGTCACAGAGGCTGAAGACTTTCGATGTCAGGAGTCTCAGAGGCTGAAGACTTCCGACGTCAGGAGTCACAGAGGCTGGAAACTTCTGTGACGTCAGGAGTCACAGAGGCTGAAGACTTCCGACGTCAAGAGTCACAGAGGCTGAAGACTTCCGACGTCAGGAGTCACAGAGGCTGAAGACTTCCGACGTCTGGAGTCACAGAGGCTGAAGACTTCCGACGTCAGGAGTCACAGAGGCTGGAAACTTCCGACGTCAGGAGTCACAGAGGCTGAAAGCTTCTGTGATGTCAGGAGTCACAGAGGCTGAAGACTTCCGACGTCAGGGGTCACAGAGGCTGAAAACTTCTGACGTCAGGAGTCACAGAGGCTGAAAACTTCTGTGACGTCTGGAGTCACAAAGGCTGAAAGCTTCTGTGACGTCAGGAGTCACAGAGGCTGAAGACTTCCGACGTCAGGAGTCACAGAGGCTGAAGACTTCCGACGTCAGGGGTCACAGAGGCTGAAAACTTCTGACGTCAGGAGTCACAGAGGCTGAAAACTTCTGTGACGTCTGGAGTCACAAAGGCTGAAAGCTTCTGTGATGTCAGGAGTCACAGAGGCTGAAGACTTCCGACGTCAGGAGTCACAGAGGCTGAAGACTTCCGACGTCAGGGGTCACAGAGGCTGAAAACGTCTGTGACGTCAGGAGTCACAAAGGCTGAAAACTTCTGTGACGTCTGGAGTCACAGAGGCTGAAAACGTCCGACGTCAGGAGTCACAGAGGCTGAGGACTTCCGACGTCAGGAGTCACAAAGGCTGAAAACTTCTGTGACGTCAGGAGTCACAGAGGCTGAAAACTTCTGTGACGTCAGGAGTCACAGAGGCTGAAAACTTCTGTGACGTCAGGAATCACAAAGGCTGAAAACTTCTGTGACGTCTGGAGTCACAGAGGCTGGAAACTTCCGACGTCAAGAGTCACAGAGGCTGAAGACGTCCGACGTCAGGAGTCACAGAGGCTGACAACTTCTGACGTCACGAGTCACAGAGGCTGGAAACTTCCGACGTCAGGAGTCACAGAGGCTGAAAACTTCTGACGTCAGGAGTCACAGAGGCTGAAAACTTCTGTGACGTCAGGAGTCACAAAGGCTGAAACCTTCTGTGACGTCTGGAGTCACAGAGGCTGAAGACTTCCGACGTCAAGAGTCACAGAGGCTGAAGACTTCCGACGTCAGGAGTCACAGAGGCTGAAGACTTCCGACGTCAGGGGTCACAGAGGCTGAAGACTTCCGACGTCAAGAGTCACAGAGGCTGAAGACTTCCGACGTCAGGAGTCACAGAGGCTGGAAACGTCCGACGTCAGGAGTCACAGAGGCTGACAACTTCTGACGTCTGGAGTCACAGAGGCTGAAGACTTCCGACGTCAGGAGTCACAGAGGCTGGAAACTTCCGACGTCAGGAGTCACAGAGGCTGAAAACTTCTGTGACGTCAGGAGTCACAAAGGCTGAAACCTTCTGTGACGTCTGGAGTCACAGAGGCTGGAAACTTCCGACGTCAGGAGTCACAGAGGCTGAAAACTTCTGTGACGTCAGGAGTCACAAAGGCTGAAACCTTCTGTGACGTCTGGAGTCACAAAGGCTGAAGACTTCCGACGTCAGGGGTCACAGAGGGTAAAAACTTCTGTGACGTCTGGAGTCACAAAGGCTGAAAGCTTCTGTGACGTCAGGAGTCACAGAGGCTGAAGACTTCCGACGTCAGGAGTCACAGAGGCTGAAAACTTCTGACGTCAGGAGTCACAGAGGCTGAAATCTTCTGTGATGTCAGGAGTCACAAAGGCTGAAGACTTCCGACGTCAGGGGTCACAGAGGCTGAAAACTTCTGTGACGTCTGGAGTCACAAAGGCTGAAACCTTCTGTGATGTCAGGAGTCACAAAGGCTGAAAACTTCTGTGACGTCTGGAGTCACAGAGGCTGGAAACTTCCGACGTCAAGAGTCACAGAGGCTGAAGACGTCCGACGTCAGGAGTCACAGAGGCTGAAAACTCCTGTGACGTCAGGAGTCACAAAGGCTGAAACCTTCTGTGACGTCTGGAGTCACAGAGGCTGAAGACTTTCGATGTCAGGAGTCACAGAGGCTGAAGACTTCCGACGTCAGGAGTCACAGAGGCTGGAAACTTCTGTGACGTCAGGAGTCACAGAGGCTGAAGACTTCCGACGTCAAGAGTCACAGAGGCTGAAGACTTCCGACGTCAAGAGTCACAGAGGCTGAAGACTTCCGACGTCTGGAGTCACAGAGGCTGAAGACTTCCGACGTCTGGAGTCACAGAGGCTGAAGACTTCCGACGTCAGGAGTCACAGAGGCTGGAAACTTCCGACGTCAGGAGTCACAGAGGCTGAAAGCTTCTGTGATGTCAGGAGTCACAGAGGCTGAAGACTTCCGACGTCAGGAGTCACAGAGGCTGAAGACTTCCGACGTCAGGGGTCACAGAGGCTGAAAACTTCTGACGTCAGGAGTCACAGAGGCTGAAAACTGCTGTGACGTCTGGAGTCACAAAGGCTGAAAGCTTCTGTGATGTCAGGAGTCACAGAGGCTGAAGACTTCCGACGTCAAGAGTCACAGAGGCTGAAAACTTCCGACGTCAGGAGTCACAGAGGCTGAAGACGTCCAACGTCAGGAGTCACAGAGGCTGGAAACGTCCGACGTCAGGAGTCACAGAGGCTGACAACTTCTGACGTCTGGAGTCACAGAGGCTGAAGACTTCCGACGTCAGGAGTCACAGAGGCTGGAAACTTCCGACGTCAGGAGTCACAGAGGCTGAAAACTTCTGTGACGTCAGGAGTCACAAAGGCTGAAACCTTCTGTGACGTCTGGAGTCACAGAGGCTGAAGACTTCCGACGTCAAGAGTCACAGAGGCTGAAGACTTCCGACGTCAGGAGTCACAGAGGCTGAAGACTTCCGACGTCAGGAGTTTCAGAGGCTGAAAACGTCTGTGATGTACGGAGTCACAAAGGCTGAAGACTTCCGACGTCAGGGGTCACAGAGGCTGAAAACCTCTGTGACGTCTGGAGTCACTAAGGCTGAAACCTTCTGTGACGTCTGGAGTCACAGAGGCTGAAGACTTCCGACGTCAAGAGTCACAGAGGCTGAAGACTTCCGACGTCAGGAGTCACAGAGGCTGAAGACTTCCGACGTCAGGGGTCACAGAGGCTGAAGACTTCCGACGTCAAGAGTCACAGAGGCTGAAGACTTCCGACGTCAGGAGTCACAGAGGCTGGAAACGTCCGACGTCAGGAGTCACAGAGGCTGACAACTTCTGACGTCTGGAGTCACAGAGGCTGAAGACTTCCGACGTCAGGAGTCACAGAGGCTGGAAACTTCCGACGTCAGGAGTCACAGAGGCTGAAAACTTCTGTGACGTCAGGAGTCACAAAGGCTGAAACCTTCTGTGACGTCTGGAGTCACAGAGGCTGGAAACTTCCGACGTCAGGAGTCACAGAGGCTGAAAACTTCTGTGACGTCAGGAGTCACAAAGGCTGAAACCTTCTGTGACGTCAGGAGTCACAAAGGCTGAAACCTTCTGTGACGTCTGGAGTCACAGAGGCTGAAGACTTCCGACGTCAGGAGTCACAGAGGCTGAAGACTTCCGACGTCAGGGGTCACAGAGGCTGAAAACGTCTGTGACGTCAGGAGTCACAAAGGCTGAAAACTTCTGTGACGTCTGGAGTCACAGAGGCTGAAAACGTCCGACGTCAGGAGTCACAGAGGCTGAGGACTTCCGACGTCAGGAGTCACAAAGGCTGAAAACTTCTGTGACGTCAGGAGTCACAAAGGCTGAAACCTTCTGTGACGTCTGGAGTCACAGAGGCTGAAGACTTCCGACGTCAGGAGTCACAGAGGCTGAAGACTTCCGACGTCAGGGGTCACAGAGGCTGAAAACGTCTGTGACGTCAGGAGTCACAAAGGCTGAAAACTTCTGTGACGTCTGGAGTCACAGAGGCTGGAAACTTCCGACGTCAAGAGTCACAGAGGCTGAAGACGTCCGACGTCAGGAGTCACAGAGGCTGACAACTTCTGACGTCACGAGTCACAGAGGCTGGAAACTTCCGACGTCAGGAGTCACAGAGGCTGAAAACTTCTGACGTCAGGAGTCACAGAGGCTGAAAACTTCTGTGACGTCAGGAGTCACAAAGGCTGAAACCTTCTGTGACGTCTGGAGTCACAGAGGCTGAAGACTTCCGACGTCAAGAGTCACAGAGGCTGAAGACTTCCGACGTCAGGAGTCACAGAGGCTGAAGACTTCCGACGTCAGGGGTCACAGAGGCTGAAGACTTCCGACGTCAAGAGTCACAGAGGCTGAAGACTTCCGACGTCAGGAGTCACAGAGGCTGGAAACGTCCGACGTCAGGAGTCACAGAGGCTGACAACTTCTGACGTCTGGAGTCACAGAGGCTGAAGACTTCCGACGTCAGGAGTCACAGAGGCTGGAAACTTCCGACGTCAGGAGTCACAGAGGCTGAAAACTTCTGTGACGTCAGGAGTCACAAAGGCTGAAACCTTCTGTGACGTCTGGAGTCACAGAGGCTGGAAACTTCCGACGTCAGGAGTCACAGAGGCTGAAAACTTCTGTGACGTCAGGAGTCACAAAGGCTGAAACCTTCTGTGACGTCTGGAGTCACAAAGGCTGAAGACTTCCGACGTCAGGGGTCACAGAGGGTAAAAACTTCTGTGACGTCTGGAGTCACAAAGGCTGAAAGCTTCTGTGACGTCAGGAGTCACAGAGGCTGAAGACTTCCGACGTCAGGAGTCACAGAGGCTGAAAACTTCTGACGTCAGGAGTCACAGAGGCTGAAATCTTCTGTGATGTCAGGAGTCACAAAGGCTGAAGACTTCCGACGTCAGGGGTCACAGAGGCTGAAAACTTCTGTGACGTCTGGAGTCACAAAGGCTGAAACCTTCTGTGATGTCAGGAGTCACAAAGGCTGAAAACTTCTGTGACGTCTGGAGTCACAGAGGCTGGAAACTTCCGACGTCAAGAGTCACAGAGGCTGAAGACGTCCGACGTCAGGAGTCACAGAGGCTGAAAACTCCTGTGACGTCAGGAGTCACAAAGGCTGAAACCTTCTGTGACGTCTGGAGTCACAGAGGCTGAAGACTTTCGATGTCAGGAGTCACAGAGGCTGAAGACTTCCGACGTCAGGAGTCACAGAGGCTGGAAACTTCTGTGACGTCAGGAGTCACAGAGGCTGAAGACTTCCGACGTCAAGAGTCACAGAGGCTGAAGACTTCCGACGTCAGGAGTCACAGAGGCTGAAGACTTCCGACGTCTGGAGTCACAGAGGCTGAAGACTTCCGACGTCAGGAGTCACAGAGGCTGGAAACTTCCGACGTCAGGAGTCACAGAGGCTGAAAGCTTCTGTGATGTCAGGAGTCACAGAGGCTGAAGACTTCCGACGTCAGGAGTCACAGAGGCTGAAGACTTCCGACGTCAGGGGTCACAGAGGCTGAAAACTTCTGACGTCAGGAGTCACAGAGGCTGAAAACTTCTGTGACATCTGGAGTCACAAAGGCTGAAAGCTTCTGTGATGTCAGGAGTCACAGAGGCTGAAGACTTCCGACGTCAGGGGTAACAGAGGCTGAAAACTTCTGTGACGTCAGGAGTCACAAAGGCTGAAAACTTCTGTGACGTCTGGAGTCACAGAGGCTGAAGACTTCCGACGTCAGGAGTCACAGAGGCTGAGGACTTCCGACGTCAGGGGTCACAGAGGCTGAAAACTTCCGACGTCAGGGGTCACAGAGGCTGAAAACTTCTGTGACGTCTGGAGTCACAGAGGCTGAAAACTTCCGACGTCAGGAGTCACAGAGGCTGAGGACTTCCGACGTCAGGAGTCACAGAGGCTGAAAACTTCCGACGTCAGGGGTCACAGAGGCTGAAAACTTCTGTGACGTCAGGAGTCACAAAGGCTGAAAACTTCTGTGACGTCTGGAGTCACAGAGGCTGAAAACTTCTGTGACGTCAGGAGTCACAAAGGCTGAAAACTTCTGTGACGTCAGGAGTCACAGAGGCTGAAAACTTCTGTGACGTCAGGAGTCACAGAGGCTGAAAACTTCTGTGACGTCAGGAGTCACAGAGGCTGAAAACTTCTGTGACGTCTGGAGTCACAGAGGCTGAAGACTTTCGACGTCAGGAGTCACAGAGGCTGAAGACTTCTGTGACGTCAGGAGTCACAGAGGCTGAAGACTTCCGACGTCAAGAGTCACAGAGGCTGAAGACTTCCGACGTCAGGAGTCACAGAGGCTGAAGACGTCCAACGTCAGGAGTCACAGAGGCTGGAAACGTCCGACGTCAGGAGTCACAGAGGCTGACAACTTCTGACGTCTGGAGTCACAGAGGCTGAAGACTTCCGACGTCAGGAGTCACAGAGGCTGGAAACTTCCGACGTCAGGAGTCACAGAGGCTGAAAACTTCTGTGACATCAGGAGTCACAAAGGCTGAAACCTTCTGTGACGTCTGGAGTCACAGAGGCTGAAGACTTCCGACGTCAAGAGTCACAGAGGCTGAAGACTTCCGACGTCAGGAGTCACAGAGGCTGAAGACTTCCGACGTCAGGAGTTTCAGAGGCTGAAAACGTCTGTGATGTACGGAGTCACAAAGGCTGAAGACTTCCGACGTCAGGGGTCACAGAGGCTGAAAACCTCTGTGACGTCTGGAGTCACAAAGGCTGAAACCTTCTGTGACGTCTGGAGTCACAGAGGCTGAAGACTTCCGACGTCAAGAGTCACAGAGGCTGAAGACTTCCGACGTCAGGAGTCACAGAGGCTGAAGACTTCCGACGTCAGGGGTCACAGAGGCTGAAGACTTCCGACGTCAAGAGTCACAGAGGCTGAAGACTTCCGACGTCAGGAGTCACAGAGGCTGGAAACGTCCGACGTCAGGAGTCACAGAGGCTGACAATTTCTGACGTCTGGAGTCACAGAGGCTGAAGACTTCCGACGTCAGGAGTCACAGAGGCTGGAAACTTCCGACGTCAGGAGTCACAGAGGCTGAAAACTTCTGTGACGTCAGGAGTCACAAAGGCTGAAACCTTCTGTGACGTCTGGAGTCACAGAGGCTGGAAACTTCCGACGTCAGGAGTCACAGAGGCTGAAAACTTCTGTGACGTCAGGAGTCACAAAGGCTGAAACCTTCTGTGACGTCTGGAGTCACAAAGGCTGAAGACTTCCGACGTCAGGGGTCACAGAGGGTAAAAACTTCTGTGACGTCTGGAGCCACAAAGGCTGAAAGCTTCTGTGACGTCAGGAGTCACAGAGGCTGAAGACTTCCGACGTCAGGAGTCACAGAGGCTGAAAACTTCTGACGTCAGGAGTCACAGAGGCTGAAATCTTCTGTGATGTCAGGAGTCACAAAGGCTGAAGACTTCCGACGTCAGGGGTCACAGAGGCTGAAAACTTCTGTGACGTCTGGAGTCACAAAGGCTGAAACCTTCTGTGATGTCAGGAGTCACAAAGGCTGAAAACTTCTGTGACGTCTGGAGTCACAGAGGCTGGAAACTTCCGACGTCAAGAGTCACAGAGGCTGAAGACGTCCGACGTCAGGAGTCACAGAGGCTGAAAACTTCTGTGACGTCAGGAGTCACAGAGGCTGAAGACTTCTGTGACTCCTGATGTCACAGAGTCTGAAGTCACTGTGAAGTCTCCTTGACTCCTGAACTTAAACTTTCATGTTCAAGTAAAGGTTATTTTAGTTATAACTCCGATTACTATCTTAAAAAATATATTTTTTATTTAATAGTTTTTTATGCAATCAGAAATACTCTGAAATATGCAAATAAGGAATTAATTCAAATCCTTTTTAAATAAGAAAATATTAATTTTATTTCCTAAATAGCATGCTTGATCAGCGGTAGCAAAGGATGCATCTGCATCTGAAAATGATCTCTAACATCAACATTTGAAAAGCTGTGTCTTTTGTGCTTGACTTAACGTTAATTCGCTGTAGAGTTGAAAATGTGTTTTAGTGTGAGATTATTTTTTTGACTGAATTTGAACCAGGTGAAGCTAAAACTGCCACTTGATGAGTTTTGGGCAGAACGTATTTACAGACAGTTTTTCTTATCTCAAATGCAAAATGTATATATTTTTGTACATTTTGCCTTGAGTACTGTTCTGAGGATGTTATTCTTTAATCAAATAGCTTTTTTGAGTCTGTATACTCCAGTTAATGATTAATCAGTTACTAAATTAGTTGACAATCACTTCAATAATTAATTAATCACAATTAACCCCATTAAGTATTTCAGCTCCTAATATTTGCGACTGTTTATTGTTAGCATTTAATTTATAAAAAGTTTTAGTTTTGTCGTTTGATTTATAGCACTAAATCAGAAACTTAATCCGATTGTTAGCTTTCATTTATATTAACAGTACCGTATTTTCCACATTATAAAAGGTGCACCTTCAATGAATGGCCTATTTTAAAACTTTTTTCATATGTAAGGCGCATAGAATAGACGCTACAGTAGAGGCTGGGGTTACGTTATGCATCCATTAGATGGAACTGCGCTAAAGGGAATGTCAACAAAATAGTCAGATAGGTCAGTCAAACTTTATTAATAGATTACAAACCAGCGTTCTGAAAACTCCGTTCATTCCCCAAATGAATAAACAGCTGTTTTATTATTTTCCCCGAGGTAAAGTCAGTGATTTGGTATTTTCGTGACACAGTTTATCTTTTAACAACAGCAAGGTATAACATATAGTGGAGGGGAACTTTTCCTCGATTCAATAAACACGTAAAAAACAGTCTGATACTGTTACGGTAAATCAAATGTTAGTGCCATCACAATATATATCCACTTCCGCACCATTGATTCGTTCATGTTAAATTCTCTCGCTGCTGCTCTATTCCCATGTTCTACTGATTGACTGATCGCCTTGAGCTTAAACTCTGTGTCGTAAGCGTGTCTCTTAATAGGAGCCATTTTGGGGTCTCTACACAAAACCCAGCGTGCACCGCGCGCTTCTTCTTCTAAGGGGGAAAATGAAGTTGGCGGCTGCTTACCGTAGTTACGAGACCTGTTGTGGCTCAATATTGGTCCATATATAAGGCGCACCGGATTATAAGGCGCACTGTCGGCGTTTGAGAATTTTGAAGGTTTTTAGGTGCGCCTTATAGTGCGGAAAATACGGTAATACATATAGTACTATACAAAAGTTTAACGCAGGTGCAAATGAATGCCACAATCTAAGAATGCTTTTAAGAATAAAAGTGTAAAAAGTTCTTCTCAACAACAAAATGTTGTGAATGAACAGAGAATAAATCTTCAAAACACCTGCAGTTCTTCTCTGAACATTTGCACAGTTTATGAAAGAAACTCGATCAGTGTGTCGTTTCCTGGATAACTAATGACAGATTTTTCTGTAGGCTTCGTCAAATTCCTCAGATAGAACTCATAATGAAGGTCAGATTTTTTACCAATTCAAATAATTTTACAACAGTAACACTTATTGAAAGTCATTAGTGTTGTTACATATTTCTTTCAGACTGTGCCGACATTCCAAAGCTGAAAAAGATGTTTTAACCACACTGGAGAAACATGAGAAAACAGACTTCTTCCTTCACAGTTTTGCTTTGTGGTCCTCTAACAATTCCAAAATGATTGCAATGTTTTTTAAATGGACAATAAATCAGCATTACTCCAAAGAGAGAGAGATGGATAGATGGATGGAGGTAGATGTTTGTGGAGAAAGGAAAGAGCCTCATAGACCAGATGAATTATTCTTCATTCAGCATGGTTGAGGTTACCTTTATATCTGGACTACCAACGTTCTCTTCTTTAGGGATTTGTCAACTCTGTTAATTTGAAAGAATGCGTTTATACCCCAAACTGCCATTTTTGTACCTCCTTCACTTGTCATTCCCTGCTCTCCTTCTTAGTAGCGTACTCTACTCTCATATTGATATATTCATTCATCATTTATGTGGCCGATCATTAAGGGACTCCAAAAGTGTTTGTTTGTGTGAGCACCCTTTGGGAAATGGTTGCTCTCATCCTTGATTTATGATTTTATGTGTAGGTCTCTGTATGGTAGCACTTACCATTTTATCAGGGCATGCAAACAATGGTTTTAGCTTTTGGGAGGTCTATCCTAATGTCCCTAAACATGAGGGACATATTTATTTCTGTTTGCCTTTAAGGATAATAGACGTTTAAATATGTCAAGGTCTCTTTGCAAGGGAAAATACAGAGATTTTAATCTGAATTTGGATGTTTTAAAGCACGTGTGACAAATTCTGAAAATATCAGTGGCGTCTGGAGTTTTTGTAATGGCCTTTAATGGTTGGTGCACAACTTCTGCAATCCGATTCGATAATATTCTGTCTGTCATTACACACTTACTGTACATTTACTGACACACAGTTTCTCTGTATCTCTGTCTATCTCATGCACTCACCAAGGGGAGCTCAGTGGGAGCTCATTGTCTATACACCCCTCTCCTCCCACACATATGATCGACTGTCTCTCTAGGATCGCATTTCAGACCATTAACACCATTAAAAACCCACTAAAGCCACTAAAACCTCAAAGAACCAGCAACCATTTAACCATTAGGACCCATAGGAAAAAAAACAGCCTCACTGGCGGGAGCTTACAAGCACTGTTTGTTAGCAACATGAATTGAGTTAGCATTTAAAACTCAGTTAATATGTATGGGTTTTTTTTTTTGTTTTTTGTTTTTTTTTTTTTTTTTCATGTTGTTTGTACTTTTTAGAATTTAGGTTTTAAAAATTGGTAATTGATCTTTTTTTTTAGTTTCTTTTTTTTTTTTATACAACGTCACTGCAATATAGCACCTGTCTGCTTTAGGTAAGGGAACCCTTACTAATTGCAGTTTCCTAGAAACCTCCCTCAAAAAATCTCCACTAACCTTGTACGGTAATAGTTTAAAACTGTAAATGGAGAAGTAGACTGGGGGCATTTTATGCTTTTTTTCCATTTGAAATTTAATTAAATGTTTGGCACAATTATCTTGTGAGAATTGCATTTTGGTCTATGCATAATTATGTCATTATTCATTGTTAAATAATTTCTTTAAGAAATTAAAAGAAGAAAGGATACCTTTTGTCATGATTGTAACAAAAGCTTTTTGTTATGTCATTTAAATTCATGTTTTTTGTTGTTTTGTTTCTGCAGCAGCTGTACCACTACCTATGTGTTGGAGGAGGATGAACCATCCTTTCTGGAGGCCATCGACTACAGCGCCGAAAGCAACGATGAGGACCCGGAGCCTGAAAGCGATCTCTGCGGTGACGTCCAAGAGAATTTCGATCAGCTGTCAGACTCTGAAACTCGTCACAGGAACTAGTGTTAATCTCCCTCATATGTGGTGTTTGACAATTAGTCCTTGGGTTATTAGTTGAACAAATTTAAGATTTCACTCTTCAAACAGAAAGATGCATCACCTCCTACTGTGTCTTGCAGATAAATAGTCACACCTGTATTCTGTGAGGGATTAGTCTTGGTCCGGCCTCTGTTAGCAGCTTGTTGCTCCTCAAGGTGCATACACCACCTGCCTTTCTCTTCAGATATATTAGCATTAGCAGCTGCAAGAGTAAAGATGGATTTCACTGAATGTTTTCACCGTTTCAGCACCAAATTACAACCCTCCGAAGCCTCAGACACCATACAGCCTCTGAGATTCACATGTACATAATCGGAGTGATAGTATATGAAACTCCTCTCACCTGCAACAGTATAATTAAAAAAAAAATCCTTTCCAGTGAGAGAACCACCCTGCCTTCTTAGTGAAAGATTGGTGAGCTGTGCTTGTGTTTGTGTAAAATCACCTTTCTTCAATTTTAACCCTTCACATTTATCCCAAACCGAATCTATTATATCACATGAATGTAAAACATTCACATCTTTATGAAAATGAACCTTATTCCTGATGAATTAAGATATCAACACACAAACTTTCACAAGCTCAAACACGCACAGCAGTTAAAACATTTAGACTGAATGTATACTGTCAGTGTTTATTGTTTTCACAATCCACAGTATTCTAAAGCAGTATGAACAATAAGCATGATTGTCAGAAACCAAAAACATTTATTTGCACTGTTTCTACAACCAGTAAACACTTGAAACAAAGAACAAACCTGAGAGTAAAAACTCGTTTTATGTGTTACATATTATCACCTCTGAAGTTCTCTGAGCCCAGTTAAAGGTGATGCTCACATTAATGTGACATTAAGAAAAGATAAGACTGGAATTTTGCCACCACTTTATCTTTTTCTTTTTTTTTTTTTGGAGTATACGTTTTGCTGATTTGCAGAATGTCTTGTCAGTAAGAACAGATGGTGCTGCTTATTAACGTGTGAAATAGTTTGAGTTTTTGTTTTTGCGGATGTGTCTCTTTTGGATTTGTACAGATGGTGCATGGCTTATTGAAATATTTTATTGGAAATACTTTTAATTTATGAAGTCTTTCATATGCATCCTGCATGTTTGTATCACTCATTTATAGTGTATGAATGCAAAATCTGTGTGCCCATGATTTTAAGTTGTCCCATTATTCTGCTCACCTCTTAAAGTGTGCTTCTATCACGTCTGTCGTTTTTCTTTTGCCTATCTTATTTCCTCTCTTTTCTTCCATCCTTAACCTCTTTAATACTCTTCTATCCTTGGACTTGACTTCCTTTCACATTTCGCTCATGAGCATCTTAAAAACCCTGAACAATGTGTGTGTGTGAGTTTATTTTGTTGTAAAACTGTGTGCTATTTTATTTATGTTTGGAGCAGTTGACGTTTACACCTTGTGGGCTGTATTTTATTTGATTGTAAACGAGCAGAAATGGTCTATTTAAGTTGCGTGGCATAAAATTGATGGTAAAAAGCAAGTATCAGGAAATAAATTGTGAACATGGAAAGCTGTTGTATTTTTCTTTATTTTGAACTTAATGTTACCAACATTGTAATACAATTGTAACATATTGTTTCTTGAATCATCAACTAGATGAGCACAAAGACTTGTCCTTGGGAAGGTTTCTTTTTATCCTTTGGGAACCGGCCCTAATTGAGCAGACTGAATTATAGTGAGAGGAAAATGAGACTCAAATAATGGAGCAAGACTGTTCTACTTACCAACTATTTAATTCGGATCATTTTAACAGATATCATCATAATGATTTTATATTTTATTGCTATGTACATTAAATTGTAAAATTATGGACCTATTACAATAAACCCTGAAATTAGATAATTTATTTTGACCACTCTAGCTCAGGTAGTCAGGTTATTGGTGATCAATCAAGTTAGTTATGCATGTTCTGTTTCTAATCAACTTTTTTATTAAAATCACATGAGTTTATTCATGTCCAAAATCTTTAGAGCTAACATATTTTTGCAAAGAGTTGGACAAATGTCAAGCTTTTAGTTAATTGAAAAAGGCTGCTGCATGGACCGCAGTAAAATGTTATTTTATCAGTGAGCTGTGCTGCAGGGGCAGATATGCTCGAAACAGTTTGCTTGTGTTGGCAATGGTTATCTCTAAAGACAAGCGTGCAACTAGGGAAAATGTCTGAAGGAAAAAAAGCATCAGTTTTGAATTGAAGGTGTAATGGTAGAGCAGAGCTCCATATGCAGAGGCTGAGGGGCCATTCAGGGTTTGATTTCTAATCTGGGCCCCTTGCTGCATGCCTTCCCTCCTCTTTGTCAAACAATTGTGTGGAATAAAAGCCCACTGGCACCACAAAATCTTTGGTCAGGTATTTTGTAATATAATGGGAGCCTGAAAATAAAATCTCTCCATTCCAGGCCCTCGTCATGCTTTGATGATTAATTATCTAGAATCGTAGCAGTACTCCCAACATATGGATCAGGGAAGTTTCTGCCATTGTCCAGAATAAAAGTACACTGCACTGAAGAGTAAATGTGAGTTAAAAAACACAATCATTCTTTAGCGGCATTATTCACACTTACCAATACTCTGTTCTGTAGACTAAGATTCACTACAACAGCATGTAACCATGATTTAGCTGTGACCAGCTAAATCATGGTGTACAATAAAACCACCTTTAAAAATTCCGATAAAATTTAGCTTCACACGCTGTTTTCTCAATTTTCAATTTTAACTTTGACAGCTTATTAAAGTTATTCAACTGGGGGAAGAGGAGAAGAGAGCTACCACGATGGACTCTGGTGAAATTCCTGTGCATTCTTGTACAATTTATAGCTGTAACAGAAGGAGTTACAAGAACACAACCATGAATAAATATGGTATCAAAAGACTCTAAGAGCAATATTGTCCAATTACAATGTACTTGTTATTTGATATAGGACTGTTTTTGCAAGTTAAGAAGGTTCAACAGTATACTGATTGTTTTTAGATTAACAAAATTAAATGTATTTGCTTATCAAAATAGCAGTTCTAGAGAAATGATGAATGCTTAATAAAGCATATGAACTTTTTGATGTTTTGCTCCTGATTATTGGATGTAAAAAAAACAAACAAACAAAAAACATAAATAATTGCAGCAATATAAAAATAAAACAATAATTTTGAATTAACATCTGATTTTAGTTCAGATAAATTAGAGAACACATATGAACAAGATTATGTGAATGTAATACCAACACTAAATATCTAAACAAACCCTGCAAACTGAATAGAAATAGGGTGGGGGTGTTAATGCTAAGGATACATTTCAAAGGTCAGAATTGAGCTTAACTTTTTTGTTTAACCAGCTGTTATAGCTTAAAATATAGTATTATTACAGTCAATAATACTATAAAAACAATATTATTACAGCCAGACAGAAAGAACGTATGGTTTCTTGTGTAAACATTATGCGACCAGTTATTGACTGACGCGGTCATCTAGCTGCTATGTTACGGTAGGAATCCAGATTTGAATGTCATCTTAATAATTTCTTGTGGTCAGGTCTGTGGAAGCCCAGTTTTGTTGTCAGAAGTAATTTGAAGACAAAAAAACATAAAGGACTCAAAGTCAGTCGAAACCACAACAGTCCCAGTTAGAGACATATTTGTTGTGTATTGTATTGTTTTTGTTATTCAGTGCTGGGCTGTCAGTAGTGATTGCCTCGGGTATAGGAGACAGAAAATGTAACCACTAGCAACATGAAAAGATCATTCTCACTGACAGTAGCTTGTCAATTATGAAACATGTCTTCCAAGCACCTGTAAAGATAGCTTGTGTTGCTTTGAATTATAATTTGTGGCTACAGCAAATTCTGCTTAAAATGGTAGAATTAGCAACTTCCTCAGGTGTAAAGTTACACCTGAGCCTCCTCTGCTAAGGTCACTCAACAATAAAGAAATATGATTATCCACACTGGATCTTTTTTTAAATGTTGGATTGCAACGTATAAGATGAAACCTATGCCACTAGTAGATGCTTCTGTTTTTGTGCAATGCTATTTTTAAACCAGTTCCAGGAAAGTAAGGTGATCTAAATCTGGCTTTTGAACTAATTTAAATGTCAGGATTCAGCTTGCAGGGACATGCGTAAGAACTCAGATTTCAGGTCACAGACATTCAAGAGTTTTTCTGCATATAAATGTAAAAACACCCATCAAGATTAAAAATTCAAACATCCAGCTTTTGAAGAATGCTTCTCTCAAATTTGCGTACTGTTTGCTCCTTCTGTCAATATCAGGTGGTGTTTTACAGAAAAAAAATATATAATAATGAAAATAAAGATTAGAACAGATTTAAAAATTTTTTTCTTTTGTTTAAATGTGGAAGTTTTACATAATGTTTAGGCCAATATCAGAGATTTAGAAAGTTATATAACATTTTAACTTTAATCAAAGTTTTAACTAATTGATGTTTTTAAATATTTTTAAGTTGTAGCTTGCTCTCTGATTGGTTAATTTACTTCTACATTGTTGCAGTGCATCAGTGCATAATAGAATAAGGCCACCACATATTTTACAAGTCAGGTAGAGATTGTGCAAGTCTCACCTTTTTCCAAATAATCAGTCTATTATTAAAAGTTTAACTACGGTAGTTCAATTACAATAATATGGTGGTTAAATCGTTATTCCAAGGAATTTTTCAGTGAAACTCTATCAGGATTTAGTTTACCCACAATATGTTATTTAAAATATGGTTTCCATGTAGGGAAGCACAGACAATTTAATATACTGTCATATAATCAGATTGTAGCCACAATCAGACATACTCCATCATTTTGCCCAGACACAGAGAAAAATGAGCTAAGCAGTTAGGTTAAGCTAAGCTAAGCTCACTGTTTTAATGCTTCTTCAGACTTGAGAAAGTTTTTACTGACAGAGTTCACATAAAAGTTAGAAACCACTGCAAAATGAAAGCATTTTTTTTTACTTGAAACTTTATGCTCACAAATGGCATCTGCTACCTCACATTCATTCAAAGAATTTTGTTTGAAAATTGTTTGATTTAATCGGAAAAACTGTCACATCCTCCATATCTATACATAGCTTCTCGTTTTGAATAAAGCCTTTTTATGGCAAACAGGAGGATTTTTGAAGATTTTATTAGCTGGTAATTTTTAATTAGGCACCATTGGTATCAAAACTAAAATGAACCTTTAAACTTCCTGAATATATTTAGCACTGTTGGGTCTACATAGTCCTGTTGTCAGCTAATAGAGCATAAGTAGATACTCAATCACTCTATTTCATTGGCACAGTTGTTCGACCATTTGTTCAGCAGTGTACCTCCGCTGCTTAAGTGCACCGAGTAACATAATCTTTTTCTTCTCAGGAAATGACAAGGGCAAGGAGGGAGTGACAAAAAGCCTCTGCAAATGTCCTGAAAATAAGCTCTGAGTGATGCTCAATGTAAATGGATATAAGTGGACAGGAAGACTCAGAGAGGGGAAAAAGCGAGAGCAAAAGTACAGAGGAGGACAAGAGGAATTTGAAGAGGTGGAGAGGCATGTTAATCTGGGAAAGGCAGCGCAGAGAGAAAAGCTGCTTTCCGCTTTAAGCCCCACGCCCTCACTTCCTGTCCCAGTTGACAATCACAGGTTCTCAAGAGCATCACACAAAAGATGGCCCTCTTTCCTCCAGCCACTGCCACAAACACCAACACAATACAACCAATTAAGAGAACTGGTCAAAAGAGGGGATATTGTGCATGCGTATGAATGTATGAGTCCTGCAGAGGTAGAATGGTTTGAAGTGCTGTTGCAGGTTTCTCATGTCCAGCGGAGACCACTAATTAGGAATCCCTCTCCCTCTGCCTCTCTGTGTCTCATGCGTTCTCGCAGGCACTTTGCCCAATCTCCGTCCTCACACTGATGAGCTCATTGCTGTAGTCAAAGTGTGGCTCTGTGGGCGTCTAATAGTGTAGCCAATTAGTGCTGGAGTCTGACTTGGCAGCGTCTCTAACTCACTGGTGGTCCCACAGAGGGACAGAATGACTCCCTGAAAAGGTACAAGTTCACAAAGAACAGTCCAACAAAGACCTGTGTGTACAGGCTGCGTGTCATGGCAGAGCACAAGGGAAGGGTAGCTGCATGTGTGTGTGTATGTGAGTGTGTGTCCATGTTTAATATTGTAATTTGTGAGCAGAAATCTTCAATGAGGAGTCACTGCAGATTATGAAGAAAAGAAACGCTTAAATAGGCACCAAACATCTGAACACCTATTTCACCTGGGCACCTATAATAGCTTTACTTTCAACACTGAACAAACACCTCCTTATTTCATTACAGAAGTCTTTTAGCAGATTGCACGAAATTAAATTATTAATTGTCAAAGTGGCTACAAAATGTCCTAATCCTGGTATTATGGGTGAGTGGTACGTAGCATTCGGTAGCAAACGGCTTCATTTCATGCAAAAATAGTGCAAAAACACAAAATATTGAAAATGTATGAAATGACGAAACAAAACGTTTATGGATTCAAAAATTAGAACTTTATTTGTGAAATTACCAACATAAACAATTATTAATGCAACATTTGCCTATAGTAAAAAAAAAAAAACATATTTGTGTATATGTGTTTTTTGTTTGCATCGGTTTTCGAAGAAAAAAATCTCATGTCTAGGGTTTTAACAAAAAAAATTTGCTGCTCTTCAGGAGGTTATCAAATTACTTCAGTATTTAAAACAACAAAGGACAGTCATATTTATTAAATGTAGTACAATATGACTGATGATGGAAAAACTGGCGTATCAAATACGCCAATTTAAACAGACTGTATTTTATTATCATGTATCTATGTGAATATAGTTAGTTTCAGTTGATCCCTTGTAGCAAAAATGTTAAGAAAGATTGATATTGTTGTTGAAAAATGCACAGCCGTTATAATATCCAGGAAATAGCTATGTTAATGTTTTAATTGTTTTACTAAATGTTCAATAAGACAGAGAAATAATAGGATCAGAGTGCAATTTGAACCACCATTGTTCTATGATTAATCTGCAGAGCATCACGAAATGTAAAAAAAATAACTGAAAGTACTTACAAAGAGAACTTTTGCAGGACTACACAGTGGGACAGTTACATACATGCTGTTATTGTCTTGTGTGGCAGGTGTGGTCTGGTCACTATAATCATTACTGTTAGTATTCCCCAGTGGTTTTATATGTGAATGAACTATGCTGGTTATGAAACTTGGAACTGCCTGCAGACCTTTGACCTTACCAGTCAGAATGCTGACTACAAGGGGAACTCTTGTTGCATTTCCCACTGGCAAAAATACAGTTTTGCAGTTCCAACGAATTGCAAAACTGAACTGTGCTTAACTGAGACGTGACATCACTTTCAGACCAACTTCCAACACAAATCTAACAGCATGAAGCCTTAATATGGGGGCCAACTATGGCCTCCAGCAAGTAATTATAATGCGAGTTTCTCTGGATTGCAAGTCAATAAGCTTACTCATTTCTGTCAGAAAAACAAAGGTATTGTTTGTCTTAGAATCTGGAAAGAATGATGTTGTAATGAGGTCTTGTGTTTAATTTTTTGGTGCAGCTCGCATGTCACTTTGGAGTGGTCCATAATGCTGATGCACTGATATATTTTCAACAGGATAACAAGTGTAGGATTTATACTATATACATACAGTACATCCTTAGTATATTGGATTTTACAATCAAATTCTTCTTCAGCACTTACAAAAGAGGAAAATGAATAAATTAGTTGTAAGCTTGACAGTTCATATTTCAAGAAAGTCCTTCTAATTTGTTTTTCTTATTTATGTTTTAATCTACAAATAACATAATTAAACCACCCTCAACCCAAGATTTGGTTATTTTGTGGCACACTGAAGTAAATAACTCGTTGTCTTTGGATTTTGTAACAGAAATAAATATTTTATTTAATTGACCTTTGACAGATTTTATACTTGGAAGTGTTTTGCTAAACTAATTTTAAACACCAAAAGGATTACATATTAACCATGTATTTATTATATGACACAAGCTGTCCCCAAGACAGATATGAAGGAAGGTATTTTTTCCCCACGCCTAAAGTAAACATGTCACACAATGGATTGCATCTCCTGCCAGAGAGCCACTTGTGATTGTGCTCTGGAGCGCCCTTTTGCATTGCTTTTTGTCAACTGTCACCAAACAGTGTAAAATCATTGGCTTTGTTCACTTGCGTGTGCAATTAAACAGCAGAATCGCCAGCTCGTAACAGAATGATGGGAGTCAGCTTGGCACAAATGCCAGATGCAAAAACATGATGTCAAACGGCCTGGAAACATTTTACAAGCTCACGTGGATTCGCCTTCTCGTTTGCATATCAATAGTCATAGACAGTACACACACACACACACGCACACACGCACATGCATAATTGGTTACACAGGGAGCAAAGCCAACTTGCACCTCTCGTTGCCGTGGTAACCAAAGAGACTGATTTTTCTAGAAGCACTTACACACATCCCGTCTGTTATTTACTTGTTTGTTCATTCATTCCTCCATTTAGCCTCCCTCCTTTTAATAACACTCTCTTCCTCCCTCTCTCAGTGGCTTTTCAGCCCATTTCCATTCCCACCTCTCGTCCAATAAGATGCCCTACTAGCATGCATATGCAAATGAGGAATACTTGACACCAATTAAGGAGAATTAGACAACGAACAGCATTGTGTCCAGCAGCTGGATTCATGAGATAGATGCTTCTATCCAACAAGATGGAATCTAATGCTTGTGTTTTACACTTTTGATGGGACTGAATGGGTATTTTATTTTCTTAGAGGGAAATTCAAATATTCCAGGAGTTCTTGCTTGATTTGATCCTTTTTCAAGTACATCAGACTTTAAAGTACATATAGCAATGGAAAAAGTATTCACTCCCTAACTATTTCTTTTGTTTCTGTTTTTTTTCTGTAGCAATAGCTTTAACTTAAGAAATCGCGCATAAATTTCCCTTCTGACCTCTTTCTTATTGTTGAATACTGTACTTCAACAAGTGAGGCCTGCAATACTATCAATGTCCTCTTGGAGTAATTATGACTGGCTGAACATTTCCAGGAACATGCACTGTTGTTTCATGTGTAACCCTTTGTGGGTAATGGTTTTCAGCATGATTTGCTGGAGCTAGCTTTGTAAACATTTCCAGACTGATATGTGTCAGTGAGTATGTTTTTAATTTTGCTCTTGAATTTCTTTAGTTCAGGGCTTTAAGTGTTACCTTTTATATTTGTATGCCTATTTCATATTATCAGATGGGTTGTATTTAAGTGAATATTAAATTTTACAGAGCTGGGGATAAACAAGTTCAGGCAACACTGGAGAAAATTGACAAAACTTTCCAAAAATGTGTTTAATTTTGGATGATAAGGAGGATAAATACAGCAGAGTGTTGTTAATGAAAATCTCTCTTAGAAACTGTCTTGATATTAAAGTTTGTTTGATGAGCTGAAACATTGAAGTGTGACAAAAATGCTAAAACAAAAACGTTCCTGTCTATAAAAATCTGTAAGCAGGCGAGTGCTTTGGACGTGTTTGCTTACTTGAACCTCAAACAGTGACTTATGGCTTGTTTTATTCATTTTTTCTTTTTTGCACCCCATCCCTTTGCACACACACACGCATACACACCCCCTCATACACACACCTCCACACCAACTCATCCCCTGCCACCACAGTTTTCTCCAGGGTGTATCAGGTTATCGCTGCTCGACAAAACAGGAAACAGGAAGTACATTCTGCTCTGTAGACAGAACTCTGGAGATATTCGATGGCCAAACATCACACACGTTTATGCTAAACAACCATACAGTGCCTCTGCACAAAAGTCATGAGAAGGACAGCCAAAAGATCATTTTCATGACATTTAAAAATAAACGTCTTGGAAATTCAACAAAGAATAATTGAAATGTTAGCTTTAAAGCTTCTTTCAATAACTTAGGCAGCGTTCAAGCAATCTTAGCAAATTAGGTAAAGGCTTTAATACTGGCTGCTAGCTCCTTCTTTCCCCAGGGAAAGAAATGTTAATGTCCACCTACACATGCAAGAATCTGGAAAAGACTCATCCCAAAGTTGTGTTCTTTAATTAGAAATTTTAAACAGTAGATCTGCTTTTGATAAAAATTAGAATAAAAGTGTGCTTTGCAAAAGTTCCTGAATACCAGAGAAATATGGACAGTAAAACGCATTACTTTGTAAAAAATGTACCCATTATTGTTTGACCGTTACTGAGACATTCAGCAAAGGAGATAAAGATGCCTCCCTTTTATGTCAGCATTCTGTCAGGTTGAGTCTGTGAAAGAAAAGAAAACCCGGGAGACAACAAGCTCTGATAGTCCTGTGTCAGCGTCCAGTAAGACCTCAGACCAAGGCGACCTGAAGGCGTCAATGGATGGACGCCAGTAAGATCCCCAGTCATAACCTTTAGTTTCATATGTTATGTCTATCAGCACATAAAACAAAGAAACACACATAAAACATATTACATTCAGTCATTCACAGTACAGAGAGACCATAAAGTTCACGGGGTAGTTAAGGTTAAACAGAGTGAGTGCTGATGATGAATGGAGGGAAACATAGAGACAGGCTGGCACATACACTGTCTCAGGAGGGTAATTAATATGTAAGATGAAGTAGATCTGCCATCTGAGTGTGGTGGTCTCCATCCTGCTTCATATCTTCAATTCCAGTGTTGTATAGTAACGAAGTAAAAATACTTCACTACTTTACTTAAGTATATTTTGGAGTACTTCATACTTTCCTCGAGTATGAAAATTTTTGATGACTTTCACTTTTACTTCACTATATTTCCGAATTTAATTGCGTACTTTTACTCCGATACATTTTCAATGTGTGGTTTAGTTACTCGTTACAAAAAAGCGAGAGAGAGAAACGCAAGTGTTTTGACCCCACCTGCTGATTAGCAAGTAGCAAGTAGGCTACCGAACAAAGTCGGTAGCCTGCTTGCCTGGGCTTGTTCATCACCACCAATAGGATACACCTGTTTCGCTTCTCCCATTAAACACAAAGCAAATCTCGCAATCAGCAGCAGCCACATGGAGGAGGAGACGGAGACCACAACGACTGCAACTACGTCGGACACGGCTCCAGGGGAACCACCAGCTGGTGATGAGAGCCCCTGGCCTTATTTAAACACAATATACTCTTTCGTGGGTGTTAAAGATTCGTCGTACCGCATGCAGTTTATGTTATTCCTGCCCGAAGATGTGGAAATTCTATCTTACAAAAACTCCCCGTCCAACTTGAAGAAACACATCGAGGTAACGTCTTATGAAATGGTTATAATCCTCCTGTTTCAGTAACTATAGCTTGGTCACTAGGCACTACTGTATTGTGAAATCTTGACCATAACGTTACCTGTATAGATGAACTTTGTTTGGCATTGTTTCAGTTCCATACATGGTGTATTTAGCTGAGGCCTAATGTTGACTGTAGCAGGCTACCTAGACTCCTCTGTTCAAGGGGGGACAGAAGCCATAGCGATAGCAATTTAGACTGAATTTAACGAATATAGGAAAGGCATGCAAGTTCAAAACCACAAACCATTAACATGTGCTACTCTTTAAAACTGGAACAATTTATTAGCAGGTTTAATTTTGCCTGCACTTGGTTGGGTACATTATTTTAAGTGTATTTGACAAGTTTACCAAAATATAAAAAAAGTCATTCAAACTGCATTTGCCTTGTTTTACTTTTTACTTGTACTTTTCATTACATTACTTGAGTACATCCATTTTTACAGTAATTTCCATACTTAAGTACAAGAAGTTTCAGATACTTTAAGACTTTAACTGACTTTAACTGACTGAAAGTAACATTTCAGTCAGTGACTTGGACTTTTACCAAAGTCGTATTTTGGAGAGGTACTTTTACTTTTACTTGACTCTGAGATTTCAGTACTTTATACAACACTGTTCAATTCTTTCATCACAGTTCTTCTGCAAGGTCAGTATGTGCTGTAGCAATACAAAACAATGGGGAAAAAAAGTGAAAAAAAAAACAGGACTCAGCATGGGATGTTTTACGTAGTGTCTGAAATGAATCTGCTACTGGAAATATCCGGCCATTGTGCTTCGGTGGCTGTGAAACTCAGAGCAGATTGGGTGGCAAGTTGTTCTGAAATGATGACAACCTTATTTAATCGTATTGAAAACATTGAAAAAACACTAATAGTAAGTTAAAGGATAACACACAACAGAGACAAGAGAACAATGAATAACTAACCATCTGCTTATTTTGTTCAACTGTAATCTGAAACTTATGTTGAATCTGTATCTTGTACTGAGAGCAAAGGGGACGGCTTTTTCAGGGTCTTCACTTAGAAATGGATATTTTCTTGCTTATGTGCAGAAAGGACTTGGAGAAAGTTTGGTTATGACTTATGCTCAGTGGCCACTTTATTTGGTACACTTATATTACCTGTTAATGCAAAACCAAATCACCCAATCACATAGAAAAAGCAAAATGCATCCAGACAAGTAGATGTGACATTCAAACCGAACATCAGAATAAAATACAAATGCATACCTATATTAAGTATTGCCTGTCTATGCTGACTAATATTGACCAGTTTATTGGTTTTAATTAAGAAGTTATCTATCATTCATATGTACTAATTAATAGTAAAACGGCTAATGTTAAGTGAAAAAAGTTTGCTCTTCAACTAAAGTGTTGCACAGAACCCACTGAAATTGATAACATTGTACAAATTAATTTGACCTTTGGCACAATTTTTGATCAAATATTTGCAGTAAGGTGAAACAAATAACCAACAAGTTTATGTGTGGATATGTAGAAAGGTTTCTCCCATGCCCTGAAGGTATTTTTAAGATGGAGCCTCTTTTATAAATGGTTTCCCAGGCGGTTCTGTCCAACCAACATCTGGCAAAATTGTGCTGGGAAATATTAAACATCCATCTCAGGTTAATGGTACCAGTGGGAGTACAACATTTTCAAAGACTTCCCGTGTTCAGGAACATATTGCATGGTTCAATGCTTAACCAGAAATCAGGAAAAAGAAAATCCTCGGCTGCGTTCTCGGACACTTGCTCATCCCAGGAAAACCTCCTTTTCCCCCAAAGCTCATGCTGATCAGATGTTTGTGTCGTGTGATTTGGTCTGTGTCAAACTGAAAGGGGAATTTTTACTTTGTTGTTGGATTTATGAACACCTTAATTTGAGCACTGGTAAAAAAAAAAAATCAAGACATTAAGAAAGTATAACTTTAACTAACAAGAAAATCACATACTTTATTTTTTGTAATGTTAAGATACAGTACTGTGACTGCAAAGCTGAAACAAGATCAGCTTCCCTTCAAAGCACCAGAACTCCTCCACCTGAGATGAAAAGCAGAGATCTGACCTCTTCATTCCATATCACACATGTTTCTTGTCGAGCTTGTCTCACCTTGAAATCTCATTCATGAAAGTCACAAACAGGGATGAAAAACGTCTGCTGTCTACTCTGAGCAGGTTTGCCTTGAAGTTGAGAAAGGAAACAAAGCTTGAAGAAAACTGTCCTCAACATGTAAACTTAGTGTCTCAAGCATTGTGAGGATTATATTTTATCATTATTTATTTTTACTTACAGCTAGAATACCTCACACAAAAAATAATGCAATATGTGCAAAAACAATGGAATATGCTGTTCTAATTCCAGATATTGAATGATTGAAAATAAAGTAGGAGACTGCAGTATGCCCAGATCGTCCACTTGATAAGGTTTTATGACAACAGCACATAATAAACTTACCGTTAAACATTTTGACTGAACATGCCAGATAATGTTGTGAACATGTCATAGTGTAGCTCCTTCTAAGTCAGTGTTTCTCAACCTTTAGGGCCATCGCCCCCCTATCCATTATCCAGGTCCCTCACTGCCCCCATCAAAGAATTTGTAGGCTACTTTTCACTGAATATTATTTTATTATTAATATTACTATCACTACTGTTGATGTTTTGATTTTTATGGTTGTTTCTGGAGATATTGTCAAAAATAATTTCCGAGAGAACAAAAAAGCCATGTGAATAGAAATTATTATTTTATATTAAGAAAAGAACACAAACCAAAAGCAATGGACAATAGGAATGTTTCAAGCATCCTGTACAGGTTCATTTGGTTCTGTAGCATCACAGAAGCAGTGACCTGTAGAGAAAAATAGTCATTTCAAGCACCTCCAATTTGTGCGGAGCTACTGAGGAGCCAACCATATACAAGGAAATGACTTTGGTGTCTTTATTTGTGCAGAGTGCAGTATATTCTGAAGAAAAATGCAGAAATCAGATTAAGACTCGGTATCAGCAAATGTAGTGATGACCTGTGATGGGCGTACCCTGCCTCTCACCCCTGACTGCTGGAGTCAGTCACCAGCCCCCTTTTTGCCGCCAGAGGGTATAGAAAACAAATAGATGGATGGAAGATATTTTTTTCTTCTTGCATGTGCTCCCATCTTGTTATTTAAATGAAAAATAATCAGTTCAGAGACGTTTAAGGATTTAATCTTAAACAGATGAACAGATGACGCTTCAGCAGGTGGGGTGTTATTCTGACATATGATGAACAGACGTGTTTAAAACCTAAGCATCCCTGAACTGCTCCATCAATGACAAAACACATATGTTTCTTATTTTCCTTTTAATCTAACTTGAATTACTGAAGAGCAGTATGTTGTCCAAAAACAATGCCACAGCATTAGTTATTCAAAGCTGCTCTCTAAACTAAATCTTCTAATAAAATATGTCTAAAGGTTACAATATGACCCCCTGACCTTAGTAATTCACAGAGTGACAATTTTGTTTCTTGTTGGGATAAAAGGAAGCTTCCAATCCCATCACCCAGGATGTTTTGTGACACTTTGTCAAGATTTAGGGGGTAATTTAAGGATTAGGGTAGACTTCCCTGTTTGATTGAAGAGTTGTTATTGATGGATAGAGGCAGGTTAGAGTGGAGCCAAGGAAAGAGCAAGAAGGCCCTTCCTTGAATTATTGAGAGTAAAGACTCCCTGGAGCCAAAATGTGTCACTAAGCATGAAATACATGATCCTCAAAACGGGAATATTATGGCTAGATTTTAGTTCAGAGCAGGATAGTCAGGATAGTCATGGAAGAGCATCATTGTGATTACGCACTAACAGGGAAGTGTTGGAACAGATTCTTAAAGAGACAGAGGTCATTTTCAGTGTGTCAAATTTCTTTAAAGTTATGATTGATATTTACAGTACTTTTAACAACTCAATGTGACATATTTACTTGATTGTACTATAAAATAGCACTCTTTACCTACTAAATACGTTATACCCCCACTTTAAATGTACTGGAAGATCAGTGATGCTATTGGCCTGTTTTTACCTCTGAAGGTCCAGAAAACCCTGTGGTGTTCATGACATCATGAACTTTTTAAAATATCCACACATCTAAAGGTAAAAATGGATCATCAGTGGATCTTTTGGTAGCCTTTGTATAGCTGAATTTGTCCAGATACCTAAATCTTGTATAAATCTTTATGTGAACAGAAGAGATGTCAGAATAAGACAGGACACCAGACTCTGAATTATCTAGAGTACACTATATGCAAAGTGGGAGGTCAATGATCCCTCTCTCAGTATGCTTTGTGAAATGTTATAGAAGAAGTGCTGTATCATTGTACAAACTTAACAGTGGGAATGCCAATACTTAAATGACATTCAATATCAACATGCTGCAGCAATAAAAGATACATTTATTTGAATTACTTTTATAAAGATTTTCTTTGCATTGAACAATGTAAGAATGAAAAGGAAAATAGGAAGGAAGGATAGGGGGAAGATATGTAGCAAATGGCCTGAGACTGGGAATCTAACCCAGGACATCCACTCTCCACCATCTGAGTCACATCTGATCACCCCACAGTCACTTTTGATAGATCTCTATTCAGTATGCTGATAGGTTTTAAGTGTGTTGCATTATTGCAGTATCATTTGGCATTGTCTTGCAAGTACAAGAACGGTGCTCCTTGAAAACAACATCTTTTTGGTGGCACTATTGCTCACAAATCTATATAATGTATAAGCTCCTGCTGATGATCAAGTTACCCTACTGCACCCTCAGCAGTACAGACTCTTAAAGGTGAGTCATGTTATTTCAACATCCATTTTCAGTCCCAGTTCACAAATGCTATCTACTCTTTAATGCTTCATGATAAAACATGCATTCAGATAGGTCTGCCAATGATACGGTAGAGTTTTTACTTGCTTTTTTAGGGTTCCATTTATTATCTTTGGAAATAATTTGATTTTCAGAAACACACCACTTACTGAAATTCTGCTTTCTACCAGAAAATCCTGCGTTAGAATGCCCAGCCATCTATTTGTGACCTTTAAGCTCAAGCGCACTTGTGTTATAACACAGGGCAGTGATCCAGAGCACACCATCAAGTCCTGCTCTGGATGGCTCAAAGGAACAAAACAGAAGGTTTTGGAGCAGCCTGAATTAGAGTCTGAATCTAAATCTGATTCAGATGCTTTGGCCCTTTGATGTGACTGAATACAAAAAAAAATTACAAAGAAGAGTGGGTCAAAGTTCTCCCACAGTGATGTAAAAGAATCATTGCCAAATATTTTCACTAACACAAAAACTTGACGACAAAAGGGTGGTGTAATGTTCATTCTTTCATTATTTTCCTTCATAAACAAAATAATTTGTGTTTACAAAAGTCCCTTTTGTCTGATTTTAGAATCTACTTGGTGAGGTGAAATGTTTAATTGTATTAAAATGTATAAAAACAAATTATTTGTGCTGTAATATTAAGTACTTGTTCCCCACCACTGTACAAGCATTTTAAGACTATTATCAGTGTTAGATGTGTAAGAGCACACAGAGGCTGTTGTGCTACATTTGTAGAACAGCATGTTTTTTAAAGATATCCTTTTCTTTTGATGAAAGAAGACTTGGAATTTGGCATATAATGGGTTTGTTTACCCCTTTGCACCTGTGCTTTAGTCATTCTAATTACAACCATTGATGGGTGTCTTTTCCTGCATCTCTGGAAATGTGAGTTAAAGGTTTAATTAGTCTTTCATGACCCTCATCAGAGCCAGTCTGCCTCAATAATGCCTGCCTCAATCAAAGCAAATAACAGCCACACACAGGTGCACACAGATGCAAAAGGATACCAGGGGATTGTACGCATGCGCACCCCCACGTAAACACACTTACACATGCTCCTCTGGGTGAAGAGGCCCCTCCACCCAAGGATTATTAAATTATTAAGAGGTCTATCCCTCTAAGAAAAAGTGTTATTGATTGATTATCGCAATAGGTTTAATAATTTATTTGTTTTAATAGCACAGATATGGAAAAGGATGAGAAAATGAACAGACCGGGAAAGGGGTGGAGCAGTGGGAGGAGGAGACGGAAAGGGAGGATGGAGGCGAGGGGAGGAGAGGAGATGTCATGTGGAAGCAAAGGAAGAAAGCAAGCAGTGAAGAGATGATAGGTGAGTAAACCAGAGTTAATAGGTGATGAACATGTCAATTCCAAGCAACAATCCTTTCCTCAAGGTTTATAACAGAAATCATTAATCCTACTTTCATTCTTTACTGTCACTATTGATGCTTTACTTTAAAGGTCAGTTTATCTTGTTTCAGTCAAGCCACCAGTCAATCAAAACCAGTCCTAACTAAAACCATGGTTTGCTGTTGCTTCTTGAGCTAAAGACCAAAAATCTGGGATAAACATGTCTGCAGTCTCTGTCCTTGCTCAAACCAGCCATTTTGAGTTCTTCCCTTACCTCGGGTACGCCGCCTTTATCATTCAAATTAGCTACCATAACTTTTATCTCCAAAAGTCCTTATTCATGTCTGAGAATTTGAATTGCTTGTGTCATAAATTCAAATTACCATTTCTTTTTAAAACCCTAAAATGTCAGATGCTGCTACAAAAGTTGATTGAGAGTTTATAAAAGTAATTTTAGAGCTTACTGTGACCTTTGTGGAGCACTTTGTATTTAGTTCATCCCTTAGTAAGGGTTTACATTTATGTAAAAGTAAAAAAATATACAAAAACAAATATTATAAAGACAGAGCATACACTGTTAACATTTAAGTAATAAAAGTGATTAACTTAATTAAATAATATTTAATTAAGTTAATCTTAATTAAATAAGATTTAATTAAGGAGATATCCAAGAGGAAGTACTAAAATGATATTAATCAGAATAGGATAGTTGTAAAGATCCAACATCTTGGCTAAAATAAGCACAAGTCGATTTTCTTATAATTGAATATTATGAACACTTCTTTGCTGGATTTCATAAGTTATATAACAAATTACAAATACAAACATGTGAAAACCACATCTATATTTGATTGATCAGTGATGAAAAAAATAATAATCTTCAGTAATTAGAATAATAAAGCCTGATTACTCTTGTTACACATAAAATAGATGCTCTACAATGCGCACTGAATTTATGTCAGCATGGCAGAAGAGCTCAGGTCTTAAAGTTCATGAAAATTATTACACCAACACTGTTGTTGTTCTGGAGCAATTTTACCGAGCCATTATGCTCTGTCATTTTCTTAAATAGCTGTTTTGATTGTTTTCTTGTGCGTGTGTTGCCTCTGAATAGAGAACGTGTGTTTGTGTGTACATTGCCCCCCCATCTGTTTTTGTCCTTTATGCTTTTCCATCAGGCCCCTGTTTCAAATCTCCCCACTCCATGCTGGCATTCACGTGAGCCAATAAAAGACATTTTGTGAATTGTAAAAATGAGAAGACGCCAGGTCAGCTGCTCTTACCTCTGCCCTTTAAGTTCGTGGCATTTTGTTTGCTGTGTTAAAAATGCATGAGCAGACTTTACAGGAGAGGAACCTCACTCTGAAGGACTTATTGCTTTTCAGAAAATTCAAGTTTTTTTTTCTTCTTTGGTGCACCCACTGGTTTGTGGAAATTGAGTTGAACAGAAGGGACTTGCTCTGTGGTTTCAAGTTTGACCTTATTAATCTAGGCAAAAAAACATTTTAAATGGTATTGTGTAAAACTTTGCTCATTGTTGTCCAAGTTCACTATCTTAAGAGTTCAGTTTCTCAAGTATTACATGAATAGGTTTATGGTAAAAGTTCATTTTAAAATTCTTAACAAATTTCAAGCTCAATTTCAGGTCAGGCGTCAGTGAGTCAGTTTTCACTTTATTATCTCTTGGTTGTTTATGTTGCATTGAGACTAAGGATTGACGAACTCAGGTAAATATTTTCATATTTAATAAATTTAAATATGTGTTCAGATGAGGCTTGTTGTTCAGATTAAAAGTTTCTTTTGACAAGCAACAACCCTTAAGCAGGTATTAAATACTGTTCTCACCAAACCAGCATTTCTGCAATAAAAATGTCTTTTTGATGTTGTGATGTAATATTGATCTGATGTAATATTCTTATCTTAAATATTGTGTAAGCAGAGAGTCAAAGCTAATTATGAAAGTTTTAAACATCAGTCTGTGTGTAATTAATCTGCATAATGTTTTTTCTACTTCAATAATAAATAGAGTTTTCAAAAAATTTTTTAATTTACTGAATATGAGTTATAGAGGATTAAATCATTTCTTTTTTATACAATGGCTGTAAAGAGAGACTCAGAGATGGGTGGATCACTTTTCAATATAAAAACGACTGAAACCCTGTTCTGTAATGACCGCCCCAAATAACAAAAACAAAACCTCTGAATAACTGAAATAACTGCGGAGTACACGCTATGCCTTTATTTGTAACGTCATGCTGATATTAGTGTTGCTCTGCTGTTGACGTGTTTAAATGATCTTTCCAGGACTAAAATATTATTCAGTCCTGGAACCAGGAGTCTTTGCTGGAGCTGCCTTTCTCCCTTATTTGTTTTCTTTATGTAATTTACTCTACGGTAATAAAGTATTGGTGTTCAGAAGTTACCATGTTTCGCACAGACAGTGTTACTATTGCAGACCTTGGTGTGCAACAACAAGTAATACATTTAGTTGGGTAAAACTTTCCAAAACTGGGCCAAATTCCAAACTGTAGTTTCTTGCTGAATTACGTCAAGTGATTTGGTTTTTTCTAAGCCGAGACTGAAAATTCAATACAGTTATGCTGCTCAGAAGAGAGTTTATCAATTATACTTGAAGGACCTGCAGAAATATATTTTATTTGGAAATCACTAAATTAATCTTTGTATTTATCCATCTGGGGAATCAGCATTCCTGTGCCAGTGCAAATATCGAACTATTAGGTTATAAGTGTAAAATGTTTTTCACCTGCAGGTTGGGCTTAGTCAAACACTGACTACAGGTCTGTTTCTAAATGTAAAAGGCCTGAGGTTGCACTGAGTCTGACCTATTTCTCAAAGGGTTTAAAATCTGCACAAGACGTTGAATTGCTTACAAATGGCCTGATTATTCAGTCTTCAAGGGGTTGAATTTCTCCCAAAAGGATGACAGATAACTAAAATAAAATAAACATTACAGAGCATTTACAGATGAGAGGTTTCCATTCAGTGAAGCTGTTAAGCCTCATATTAAGTCCCAGTAAAGTCATGGTGGTTCAGTTGCCCAACTGTGAGCAATGTCAACTAACGGCTCCATCGAGGCTGCCGAGTTGAAACCCCAAATACTCTGCCGCTCCACTCTCGTCCCTTAACCACATGTCTCAGTCATTCTAACAAATCCTAAACATTCACAAGTCCTGCAATTTATAAAGCAGATAACCATTTTGCCCTTAACACTCACCATGCTCACACATGTGTACATACACGCAAACACACATGAGCAAACCCCTCTTCCCTCTGCAAAGGGTTGCTTGTGTGATTGCATTATTGATTGACTGGGATATGTTTTTTTTTCTTTCTCTTCCTTCTTAAAAGCATTTAGCAATCTGGCAATTAGTTGGAGCTTAATGTAGGCTGTCAAAACAGTGCTATTGATCCAGCGGGGCAAGGAGAGATTGATCAGTCAACTCATTATGTTGCTGGTGCTGCCTCGTCATAAACACTCCAGATGAGACTCCATCAAAAGCCCATCCCCTGCTCACTGGCTCTGTTCTGCTGCTTGCTCCGTTGCTCAGGGTCCCTGATGTTTTCTGCTTCTGTTCTTGGCTCCTGATGCTTTATTGGACTGTCTGTACCTGGACTCGGTTCTTTCTGTTTTTTTTGTTTTTTTTTTCTGTTTTTTGTTGTCATTGCAATTTGTTCTTATTAGATTTCCTTCGTTGTTTTAAGCTATACTTTACCTTAATCTGACACTTTCTTCTTTCCCCCTTCTTTGTTGATGTATTTACATCTTCTCCCTTCTAGTTCCTCTCACATCTCTCTACATATCACCTGATGTAGGAATAATCTAAAATAACTCCTCTAAAATTATGTCTGTTTGACAACAGGAAATAAACAAACATGTAAAATTACAGTCACAGTAAGGACTGAATTGGTTTATAGTATCGTTATAATCTATACATTAAGTAATCTCCCAAAAACAGACTTGATTCAATTTGCGGAAGCATACTGTCATAATCTTATCAAGTGTTCATTTCAATGGTAAGGACTTATGGCTCATTAAGTTGACACATGCTGCAAAAATAATAAGGGCTGATATTAATAGTGCTCTTCACATAAGGAATATTGATCTAATTGAAAGGATCTACACGTCTACGCTTGAGAGAAAAAATTAGCCCTCTCATTTGAGGGATAAAATGAGAAGCTTCTGATTAAAGAAAACCAAGATTTTTACATATTAGGTCCTGTAAATCCTCAGAAACAATGTCAATTTAAAGACAACAGCAGAAAAATATTAATTTGTTTCTGGCTAAAATAAGTAACAATCAGAAGGTCTCAGAGAAAGAAACCAGAAAGACTCAGGGAACAGTAGGTGGGTAAAGGTCTTCAGAAATTCATAAATGTAAATATTAAACTGGTACAGAAATTCACTTGAATCCTGAGTTTGACTAAGTGGCCCCTGTAGATCCTTTACTAAGAAGTCTTACTGCATTCTTTTGAACAGACTGTAAATAAAACACAGTCGTATCTCACAAACAGAATTCCTGTGACGATACTAAACCATAATTTAGCCTTTTCAAATGCCAGCAGGATAATTCTGGGTGCTACTCCTTCTTATCTATCTTGTCTCCTAACAAGGAAACATGAAAATTACAATCTTAGATCTCTGGGTGTTCTGCAATTTTTTGTTCCCAAAGTACAAACCTAACTGGGAAAGAAAGCTTTCAGGTTTTCGGAACCTACAATAATGTACAATCGAAGCTTCAACTTCAAGCCCTTGTTATAAAAAAATATGGACATTTTATTGCAGTTCCACTTTGTCTATTTGAGTATTTTCTGTGAGCAAATTTTGATGTGTATTGCTTGTTTTTATTACAACTATGCTGCTGCTGTCTTTTTCAAGTCCCCCTTATAAAATATATTTTTAATATCTATGGGATTAACCTGGCTAAATAAAGGTTAAATAAAATAAATTACACCTAGCAGATTTTCTTAGTTAAAACTAACCAGACTTGTCAAGACTGAGAGGAACATAGAAAATCTCCTAAGCCAAAAAGGTTTTGCTTCAGAATCCACAGAGCTTCATTCAACATCCATTACTAAGTCAGTTTCTTGCACACGTTTGTTTTCTGAGATCTTTTTATGTGCTCACTTATTTTGATTATGTTTGTAAAAGAAAAATCTGTAATTTAAAAAAAGGTAAAAAAAGAAAAAGAGCCAGTCTTTTTCATTTGCAGTGAATTAAATTATGTGAGACATATATCAAAAATTAGAGCATTGTCAGGAGAGTCTTGCATTACAACAGCTGTGTCTGATCTTAATCTGTATTCAGCATATTTAGCCGTTCATCACTGCTGCTCCGTAACTTGTTTGCTTCAGTAAACATAACAGACCCAGCAGACAGAAAAACAGGAGAAAAATATTAAAAAATATGTCTGTTTTTGGGATCAAGACCGGACGTCTGTTAATACCAAAGTACCAATATTTTTTTTTATATCTATTTCTTTCTCTTTTGATTCTGATTTAATTGCATAACTCGCTCAACTTTTTCTCTCATTTTCCTCTTCAACTAGCACCATTTCTCTTTTTCTTTGTTTGACCGCTCCCTTTTTTTCCCCCAATCTGCCCTCATTCCCCAACAAGTGTCTTATATTTCCAATGATGATTTAGCTCATAAATCTTGATAAAGCCACTGGCTGTTCCGTTTCGGTGGAACAAGAAACCCTTGCAGGAGCAGGAGGAGACTGAAGATGAGGGATGGCTCTTGCTCATAAATTTGTCCTCTCTTTCAGAGTTTTACACAGTGTCCTCAGAGAAAAGAGCACTTACTGCCTCTTCAGAAAACCTTTCTTCATGAAGAAAACTACATGGGTGTTATTCGTTGGCATATCAGTATAATGCACCCCGTCTACTTGAAGCTTTATCCATGTGCGATTTTATATTAACTAATTACTGACTGGATTTTTAGATGCTTCTTAGACATATATCACAGATGTATTTTAAGGGACACCTGATGGAAGCAGAAATCACACATTTCCCTGTGTGCAAAATGTTGTGAAGCAATGGGATCATCATCCTGTTGGAGACTCCAATGATCACTAACACTTGGTTTGTCAACAGTGTCACACTTTTCTTTTAAAAATTACCTGATATTGCTTTTATTTTTTTAATGGCTGGTGTGTGTGATGAAGACAGTCAGTTCCTGTCCCACCAAAACCTTCCTATAACATTAATGTCTGAATCATATTGTTATGGATTCATCATGTTTTGCTTTTTACATGCCAAAAATACAACTCCCTTTGTCTCCCAAAACTCTGTCGTCCTACTTTAATTCTTCTGGGAAATGATAGTTTCTCTTTCATGTCCCTTGTATCAGTATTATTTGTATATCACTAGACTTTATGTTGTTGCCAAAATTTTGATTTGAGTCCGTCCATCCATTTTCAGTAGGTGTCTCACAGTCAAACTATAATTTCTATTTCTAGTCCTGACTTAATACTCTTCAAGAATCTCTCTATAGGCAGAGAAACCCTCTCCTACTTAGGGTTTCTTTGAATATTTCACTCTTTGGAAGTCTCCTTCATGTATGATAAACACCTGAACGACTTTGATGTTTCTACTGAAACACTTTTGTCTTTTGGAAGATTCAGTACCTTGAATGATGGCATTTATATAAACATTACAGCTGAGACAAATAAACGATGAGTTCCTAAATCCTTAATTTAGTTTCAACACTAGAAAAAGCTACAAAAATCTGTAAGTCGGCTTTAACAAACAACAGTCTTTTGGGGTTCAATAATTGGGCATAAGGTATCATTATGTCTTCTGTATTGTGTACCAGTCAATTCATAAATATATATTCCTAAGCAGAAGCTTATTGTTTGAACAAAACTTGATCTAATAAATCCCTAAAACCTTTTAGTGTGTGCATTTATGACTCCAACTGTATATACTGGACTGCAGAAACACTTTGTTGTGCATAAGAAAGGGTGTGCTGCATATCCAGACAGAATAACTACATACAGTCATTTCTCTGAGCCACTGACCGTCATAGTAGATGCTCCTGTCAGGCATGAAGCAACCCAGTTGAGTGGACAAATGGCCCAACACGTGAGCCAAAGGGAGAAAGTCAGTAACACCAGAGGAGCAAAACAGTACAGCTGGTTGACAGAAAATATCAGTATAGATTAAAAATCCAGACATACCTACACTCTTCCCAGGTTCACAGCAAGAGAGCTCCATGTTGCACAGATGTTTACTGGAATGGTTTCAACTGTACACCAGCAGGAAGAGGAGTGATAATAATCAGCAAGACGTTGACAGAAATGATATGAAAACAACCATTAAATGTGCCACAAACTTAGCAGATTTTAATGGCTACTGCAATTTCTTTTTCTATAAGGCTAAAATCTCAGAGTCATATTATATGTCACATAATTGAAAAGAGTGACTTCAATTATCTGTTCTGCAGTAAAGCCATCATCAGCCACTTCCTCTGCGTGGCTGAAATCAAGCTCTGGGCAAAAAGCATGAGACATCAAGTCAATGGTCCGCCTCACCAAGATATATAATCAATGTATCCTAGAGGCATCCAATAAAGAAAAAGGATGACAACTGGAAGGTAACAATGCTATTGCTAAGAACAACTAATAAACAACAAATAAACTGATCCTGAAAGCTAAAACTGATGGTGGATGTGCAACAAAACGTCCCAGAAATGCTGTAGATTGTTATGAAACTAATGCAGATGTGACAGTCAGGGGTGATAGTATTTGTAGGAGGACAGGGAGAGCAGCATCTAAAAAACCTTCTTTGGTGAATTAAGAATGCATCAGTCGCCTTCACAAAGAAATTAGAGTAATCGGATTTGAGACAATGCAGCAGCGATGCTCAAAATCACTGCCAAAAAGCTCAAATTGACCTGAGGCTTTAGGCTCACATTAATCTGCAGGGTGAAGGGAGCAGAATTTGAACTGTGTAATATATGTATTAGGTTCAACATATCTCTTTCTTTAGTTTTAAAAAAATATTTATTTTTTTAACTATTACTGTTATTTTCTGATATTATTTATGCTCCCACTTTTTTAAGAGTACTCTTTGAAAAGACATTTTCATCCCCAGGGAACTTTTCTTTCTAAATGTATTTAATATATTACTTTAAAGGTTAAGTTTGCAAAAAACAGACTTTTTTGAGCTTTTATCATGTTGTAATGTTATTCCCTCATCAAAAAGATACCCTGTGGTGTTATTTTGGCTATTTCATGCATGTTTGAGAAAACCTTTAATCTCCCATGGCAACCATTCTGCTGTGCAAAACCCCTGGCTGGATCTACCTCCTCCTTCGAGACGCAGCTCCTCCTCAGAGCTGCAGTTTTCAAGCTTCTGAGCGTCTGCATCACAAAGCAGAAGCTCAGTTCCTCCTCTCAGCTCCTTGAGACTAGCCAGCATCAATTAGCAAACACCTGTTGGAACTGTGCATCTACTGAGCTCGTTATACAAGCCTCTTCTCAGTGCAATACTAGTAAAAACAATGTTAGAGGATTAATAGAGCAGAGAAAGCAGAGCTTCAGAAAGAGCAGGACTTTTTAAAGAGACAGACGCCCAATTAGAAGGCGCTAAACCATGAAGTCAAATTTCTTTACGTCATATTTGATATTTATAGCATATTTATAACGACTGAAGAAAACTTGATTGTTCTATAAAATGTGACTATGTGCCTTGAAAATACATAAGCTTTTTAAAATATAAATTAAGACTATAACACTAGGGCTAATGTGTTGTTGTCTAATAAAATAGTATGCCCAATTCATTCCTGAGGATATTTCTGTGCATGTTTCCGCCTGTGCCTGCACCTCTTCTAATAACAGCGTGTGTAATTATTGGAGTAACAAACCGTCTTGGTTAATGGCAGCTGATTCATCAAACCCCCTGCAGCTTCTCCGGCTGATAAATTGTGAAGCTTAATGTTTGCAATTTACTCAGTATTTAGTCAAGCCAGAAGTGCTCGTCAAATTAGTTCTAGGAGAGCACAATATTTACAATATCTTCAGATATTTCTAGAGAAAATTCAACATTGACTTGGGTAACAAAGAACTTGTGAAATTTTTGAGGCTGCATGGAGACCCTAATAAAGCCTGATGGGGTCTGGAATAATACACACATTGGTTTCTGGGAAGCAGTCTAGATTATGTTGTTAATTCAATGCCACTATTTTATTTGTTTCTTTTTACATTTTTGTCAGGATTGTCAGAGGAATACATTATAATTTTACTACAAGCTGAATGAGAGACACAACAACAAAAAAAGTGACTCTCAGCAACAGAAAGCAGCATTTGCGGAGAAACAACATCTGCATTAACTCCCCTCTATGTGTTGGGATTGATGTCACCATGCAGGTGCAGTGGTGAGGGATTAACCACTAATGACTACTTGTCACTGCCTTTAACATCTCTAATTGGTCGCTCCTCTCACAAAGCAGCTCTGGCATGCCTCGTCTGTGCCGCCTCTAAACCGCTACTCTGATATGTGGTGGTATGTAATTAAGATGCATATCTTCCCTGCTGATTTCAGGTCTTTTGGGATCACACTAATGCTAGGAGGCACAAACAACAGCCTTACCAAGGCTTCGATCTACAGCGAACACACTATCATGGCTTTTCTTCTTCTAATACGTCTGGGCACATGTAAATCAGTTTTAAATGCACTCAGTTAGATTGAAAATCAAAGATATTGGGATCCTCTTTGGAAAAAGTCATTTAAAAGTTTAAAATTTTTATGGTGAGTAATAAATTAGGAGGCTCACATTTATTCAGAATCAGAATTGAATCATCTTTAAGGCCAAGCTCAGCTGTTTAAACCTCAGATTTAGGATCATTTGAAATATTTTAAATAACATCACATATAGAATTTATAAAGAACTACATGTCAGATTTTTTTGGAGATTGAATATGATCACAGCAAAAACAAATGTACAATCTCAATCAGTTCAGAGGTAAGATATTTCTGTTGCTACATAAACTGATGGTTTATGTCGCAACATTATGTATCTACCTTGAATTGTTTTATGGGCATTCACGGAAGCCATGGATGGCTTATGAAAATACTCACTTTTTGTCACATTGTAATGAGATATTTTGGCAACTTATATAGATATTTTATGTGATAGATCAACACAAAACAGTCAACAATTTTTCTTAGTAATTCAAGTCTATTTTGTCTTATATTCTAATTTGTCTTAGTTTGTACAATGAAAACCTGATAAATATTTTAATGTTTGTCATTGTAATATCTGCCTGTCCATGCTAAGGTCTCTTTTCCATAATGAGGAGCTGGAGTTCATGAACGTTTGTCCTAAGATGAGGCTGTCTTTAAGCTTATAATTTAAGTGTTACTGTGCAACTGTCTTTTGACACTGTAACGATAAATGGTTCCATACAGATTACCTTCAGACTTCCAAACAGAAGCAATTACATCGCCCCACAGTAAAGTATGCCTCCGTCAAGGTTGCTTGAATTTTTGACCTTCACCATGCTGAAGAATGGCTGTTTAATATTTGGCGCTTGAAGATACTGTATAAGGTGGTACTAATGCTACAACTACACACAACCACAAAACTAAATAGACTGTTAAAAATAAAAAGAATGACTGAAAGAATGTCATTGTGGCTTTTTTGTCTTGTCATTATTAATCAGTCCCAATTGATTAATAATGGTAAGACTTCCATGTTTTTATTAAATGGATTAAGCTAATCAACTGATTTAATTGCTTCATGCCACTGTATGTATCTGCAGCCTATATTAAATTAAAATAAAATAACATTAATGTCCAACTCATCTTGGAGTTGCTTGAGAACTCACAATCATTTTAGTCAAAGAAACAAAAAAACAAAAAAACAAAAAACTGCCAATAATGTGGGAAATGATGTGGAGGTTGGAGTCTGGAGGGCCAGAGTTAAAAAGCTGAGATGACAAAAACATTTAAATTTTATTCCACCCACAGTGAGGCTGACTGGCCTCCAAAGTCAAGATGACCATTATTCCTAATTCAGTTAATAATGACATCTCAAAGTGTAGATGATTGTGAACACTTTCAAAAAGCATATATAATAGCTATATAGCTATATATATATATATATATATATATATATATATAGCTATCGAATAAAAAAAGTGTGGTAAATATGATTTTATCAATATAAAACATGACATGCCTAAAAAAAGTTTGAGGCAGGGTAAGCAGTCTTCAGAAATGAAGAGATTTTAAAATATTTTACATAGTTCTAATTATTTACAAATCAATTTTACTCTGATGTAGATTTTTTTTTCCTCGGGCAATTAAATTTTGCTCATAAAAATTCACTTTTAATTGAGGTCAGTTGAGATAAGTAATAGTATTGCCTCAAGACTGAAAAGGAAATATTATGGTGACAATGACATTAAGCAGAATTTAATAATGTGTCAAAATGAAAACGCCCTGCTGTCTTACAAAAGCTGGCGTCAGTTCTTCTGTTCGTAGATGTCCTCCATCTTCCAGCTTCATGCTTGTTTGTGTCTATGACCATTAAATTAAAGTGTTATTTATATGACTGAAGAGGGCAAGAATTTGTCACTGCACTAAAAAGAGCACCCACAATCACTGGGTGTTGTCTTTGCTGAGTCTCTGTTTTTTTTTTATTCAGCTACATCCTCCCCAGTCATGCTGACACCAAGGTGAAAATATATTGTGCATTTCTCATTTTCTATCAAGTACTTTATTAAACTAGGAAATAAATTGCAGAGCTCTGTGTAAAGAGAACATATTAATTCAGCTGTTGCTTAATTGCATCTGGGGTTTAGGCAAAACCTCTTGTTCAATTTGCTTGTACAACTCCCTGCAAAGCCCTCAGACTGATCCTAATTTATAAACCAAGCAGGTTTTCTTTTTTTTTTCTTTAAAGACACTGGATTTATGTTGGGATTAATAGAAACTGAAAGAGGTAGCTTTGACTCTATTTCCCTGTCTCACACTTAGAGTGCATCTTTGTGCTATCTAAACTTTATAAAGTATGAGTCAGAAGTTTAAAGACACTCATAATAGCCATAAATAAAATATAAATTTGAGTATTTAAGTGTTTTTTTTGAATGGTTCTATGTAGGCAGTTGCTAAATTAAGTCCTTTTTACAGCTTTTTACTTGGACACAATAACAGGACATTTATCCCAAAAATAAAATAAAAATAAAGGGGGCTAACAATAAGTTTATATGACATCACAAAATCTCATCCATGTTAAAAATTTGTAAATTAAGCTTGGAATCATAGTCTGTACCAAAGAAAAGCACCAATTTCAATCTACTCTACTGATTCTGTCAGGAAGATTGGCCAAATATTATGCAAGATGCTCATCGAAGGCAAAGAACATTAAAATTGAACTTTCTATGAGGAATTTATCTAAATATTACCAGGGGTGAATGTATATATTTTTTTGAATAATTGTATAATTATGACCCTGTTTGATTTAGAAAAATCTACAAATAAAAATCATGTATCCTAATTTCAAGTAAAGATCGGGTAAAAAAAAAAAAAAATCACTCAGTTGTTGTTGATAATTATATGCTGTGTAATCATTTGGCCATGGAAAAAGTCACATATCAATGTGTTTTTGATGTGTTTGCATCAAAAACTATGTAAACATATCACGCTAAGACCAGTGCACCTGCAGCCCAGAACTGTGTCTCTACACATCTTATTATTATTATTAATAAATACGTACATTGATTTACTTTTATGTTAAACTTTACTTTAACTTAAACCAAACCCCTGACATAATCGGTCCACTTCAACCACACACGTAAACACACGCATTCACCTGGAGGATGTTTGATGTGACATAAGAGGTTTTATTAATTACATTGTATCACAACGAACAGACTGGTCCACCTTCAGAAAAAAGGTCACATAATTATTACCTTCATCATCATCATCATCATCATCATCATCATCATCATCATCATCATCATCATCATCTTCACCATCATGAATAAATACTATATTATTATTTCCATCACTCCACTATAATCTGTCCAGCTTCTCTCTGGTGTGTAGGTGTGTGTGTGGGAGGGAGCACTAATTACCCATTTGCTAAAAAAAATACAAGTAGTTTGAATTTGCAGTCTCTAACTAGAATTGACGTCAGTGTTTTGATAGTTGCATTCCTCCATTTTCATATCTTCGTGGATTCAGCAAAACAATTTAAGTGCAGAAGAAAACCGTAGAACAAGAAAAAGAGACTATTTTTAAATCACAGGTTAGATCTTCCCCTTTCTCTCCAAAAAAAAGAAGAAGCTGTTTTTATGCATTACATTCTTCTAGGTACTCCAGAGCATCCAAGCACAAAAGTAATCTGAGAGATGACCTTTCTGATATTTCAGCTCGATTAAATCAAAGTCTGATGTCACGGTTGTGTGAGAAAGAGAGTGGGGTGTGGGAGCATTAAATGTGATGTGGATCAAAACATTTCTAAAGTTGTGAAGTACATATATATTGTACTGGAAATGCACCCCCCAGTCACAGAGTCTGGCCAAAAATACATTGAAGTAAGGCAACGGGGCAGGAAAGATTTCTCTAGGTACTGTTGTTGATATGCTAGTGTGAAACCCAGGCTTTGATAAATCGAGGCAAAAAGAAGGCAAATTTGAGCTTTTATAAAAAAAAAAGGGTACGACTGATTCTATTAATCATAGCTGCCATAAAAACAACCACATTTCCATGCGATGGTTTGCAGTTATTTATCATGAAATTGGCATACAGCAACAATAAATCAATTTCTGCTTCCTGTGTTGAGTCTTATGACATTTGAGCTTGGATTTAGTCTGAATGGTGCAAATCAGCCAGCTTTTTACACACACCCCCACACGCCCACACACACCCCTACACACACTCACCGAAACAGAATAATCAAAAGCTGTACAGCTTCCCTGGGGCCACTGAATGTCATTTTTTTGTCTTGGCTGAGCCTCACCTACCCAACTAGCACCCCCTTGATTCAAACATGAAAGACTAAAACAGTTTAGTCTAAATACTGGCACAGTCTGGGACACACCAGTTAACAATGCTTATTTCTTCCAGCAGCTTATTCACATTTTTTACATAAATTCTTGTTCATTCCTCTTGCTGTTATTTTACAAAAAAAAAAAAAAAAAAACATAGAAAGAAAAAGGACAAAAGTAGCACTTCTAAGAACCGGAGGTTAAGACTATCACATACAGTATAGGCAGCATAGAAGAGGAAAAATTGGTTGAATAATCTATCATACAGTAGGTCACTTGATAAAGAGAGAGAGAGAGAGAGCGTAGAGAAGTCTGTGATTGTCAGTCCCTTCTGTCTGAGGTTCCCATTCACACAGCAGATGTTGTTTTTACTTTTTCCAGGTTTTTTTTTCTGATCAGAGGCATTGGTGCAAAGACTGCCGATCTGTGCAGACCCATCTCCTCCATCTCTCGCTGTCAAAACATCACCCCTGCCAACGTCACGCAGTTCATTATTATTAAAAACGAGAGAAACAAACACAGCAGGTAAGTGCAGAAACAGTGCTGGGAGCTGGGGAGCTGCTTCAGTGTACGCTACTCTTTTGACATCAGAAGTGTCCGTACGCACTGTATTTATTTTTCACAGTTTTTTCCAGCTTACACACCCTGCCCTCTGTTATTGCACAGAGATATTGTGTGTCGGGTTTTGTTTTGAGTGTGGTTGGTGTGCTTCAGCAGGGACGGATTTTTTTATTTATTTTTTTCTTTTTAACCCTGTTAGCATGCGCTGTCAATGCTGCAGCCATTAACCCTTGCAGTTATTCTGACAGGTGAGAATAATTTTGGAAAAATGTCAAACTCAATCGACATATGTGACAGAGTGGTGAGATATCCATCCCTGCTGCAGTGAACAGTGTCCATGAGGACAGGCTCGGTTGTTATCAAGAAGGAACGGGATGTAAAAATACCCACACACTCAAGATTATCTTACACATTTGTGTAAACATAATCATTAAATTCAAATTCAGTTTGCAGTTGCAAAAAAGGCAACCCTAAAAATAGAAAGAAACGTACAAAAAGGTTTACAAGTTTATAAATTAGATAACAGGAAATCAAATCCACAAACATCAATACCATCAAGTGCTGCAGTTAAGTAACAAATAAAGACCTATTATTCCAAATGAAATCTCTACATCAAATCAAAATGACCGTAAGTGAAATCGCATTGGTAATGACTTTTAAATATGTCTGTAAAGAGTAAAATATGCACAAGTAAAATGCAAAAGCAAACGTTACATGTGTTTTCTTGCATGCATGTGAGCTGTATTTACAGTATGTCTGTAAGCCAGAGCAGAGCTGTAGGAGGAGTGAAGTGGTTCTGCTTTAACAGGATGTGTGATAGATCGTTACAGATTATTCTCAGTTTGTTAGTACATACTATATGTATGAGGAGTGAGGCAGCAGGGTTTCTGCAAGTATCAAGACCTTTCAGTAGTCTTTTCAAGTCATTTATGATTTTAAATTAAGATGTATATGAAAAACAACCTAACTTATATTGAACGTACTTTAGAGTATAAACAAGTTAAATCTAAATTTGTCAACATAAATGTGTATCTTACCTTAGTGCCTTTGCAATTGTTATAAACCTCAAATACCTTCCTACAGCATACCGTAATCTTCATAAAAATTATTTCAAAGCTTCAGATATCAAACCAATTTTTATAAAGCTGAGTGTGGATGCTTCAATAAAAAAGTAACTACAGTTCTGTTTCTGGCCTAACGACTTTTTGGCAAGCAGCAACAAATTAGTTCATTGTTGATAAAACTAAAACAATCTCTTTAATTCATACCAGTCCAGTTTTTGATCACACCTCAGCAATGAGAGAACATTAGTGAAGCTTTTAAATGTCAATGTGCCTGACGTTTGTTTGTTGTTTTACTGGATCTTAACACAGCTGATCCAAACATTACTGATCCACTAGTAAAGTAGGCGGGTGTGTCTGGTACTTTCCTAGATTGGTTCAGATGTTACTCACCAGACTGTGATGACTTTGTTTCATTTGTTAATTATAAATCTGCAATCAAAGATCACAAGTGGACAAGTGGAGTTCATCAAGGTTCTATTCTTAGGCCACTTTTCTACTTCCTTTCCATTCCTGATTCAGATTGTAAACTAATCAAACATTGTTTTTACCATAATGTTTGCTGATGACACACAGCTTTGTGTCTCATCATATCACCACATTTCATCATAAGCTTAAAGCCAGTGTGTCCATAATTTTAATGAGTGGTAGTCAGAATTGTATCTATATTAAAGCAAATCAGTAAATTGGCTGTTGGTCCCAAAAATAAAAGATTAGTGGTCAGCAATTAACTAGAGTATCGGCTAAAGATCATAGAGCGTACAAGAAACCTAAGCATCATTAATGACTCGGATCTACATTTTAACAAACTGGGTAACTTTAATTGTCACTACTGGTCTCTGTTAAAAAATTAGTCAGTGGCAGCTCATTAAAAATGAGGCAACAATCCTGACCAACAGAGGAACATTTAATACATCACACAAAATCACAAGTCACTGCACTGGTTCCCAGTTTGTAAAAGAATAGATTTTAAAATCTTGTTATTGGTCTTAAAAGTATGAAAATATTTGGGCCAAGATCATTTCTGAGTTGCTATTCAGGGTACATAATTTAAAACCTTGACAGTAAACAGGTTTATCAAGTCATTTTATTGTGCCTTAGGTATTTATTGGTTTATTTTCTTTCTTTCTTGTCTCTTTATGCAATGATTTTGCTTTGTATTTCTTTCTTAAATATCAAGTATATAACTTGGTACTACTACAGATATACTAACAAACAAAAATAAATCAGTTGCATTTAATTATCTAAATATAAAATTATAAGTTCAAAGGTAAATTTCACAAGCATAAAACTTCCACAGGTTTAGGAGGAAGGCTGAATGTCTGAGGACAAATTCCTTGCCATAGGGCTTATTGCTGTCCTGCATTATAGGGTTTGAAGTTTTATTATGGCATAATAACACAATCTAGACAACCAATCACAAATACATTACACATTTCCACATGATAAAAGAAGCTGATGAAAGTTAAGGAAACAATAAATGAATGAAGGTTTACATTTAAGACAAAACAGTGTTTAATTTAAGACCTATGGAAAATCTGACTTCATTAAAGAAATTTTAGGACTAATACATTTAAGACTTTATAACTTTTTAAGACCCTGCAGAAACCCTGGCCTGCATTCAAGTGTGTGGCTGTGTGTACTGTCTGTGGTTGAAGGCAGCTGTAGGAATGTGAAGGGAGCGTAAAGTTGAAGTTGTGGCTTACAGAACATCTGCTGGCCATAGTAATGATGGATGTTCACACTTCTTTTTTTTCCCAGAGGAGATTCTCACTTCTCTCCCTCCTTCATTCTGCTAAGTCTGTCTCCAGTCCCTTTCTTTTTACTTCCCTGCTTCCCCTCTGTAGTCCACTCAATTGCTTTCCAGGACGCATTAATACATCTGCCCGTATTCCTACGCGTCGCCGCTCCTAAATCCGGCGAGCCTAACTGTTTTCTTCTCCTTCACCTTTCCATCCCTCCATCCCTTCTTCTCGGCCATAAAACAATAAGTCTTGAATGTCTGTGAGGAGACTGTGCTAATGGAGCCCATTAGCTGTAATGAAATATACATTACACCATTACAGGGGACGGGGCCCGGCTAAAGCACTGCACCGCTCAAATAATAAAACATGTACAATTCAATTTCCTTCTCGGCCCGTTTTGAGTGTCTTTCAGTGAGTGGGGGTGGGTGGGTGTGTGGGGATGCAGGGATGACGGGATGAGGTATACCATTGATGTGTGAGTGTGCTCTCGTGCGCACCCCCTCTTACGCAGATGTGGTTTTCAAGAATGTCTGAGTGCTGAGAGCTTTGAAGATTTAATAGGGGTTGACCAGATGAACCACACCTTCTACAATGCAGTCACCCACACATTTGACCATGGTCTGACCACTTGATACCCAAACTCCCTCAGCAGCCTTTACGCTACCCAACCCTCCACACACCAACCCCCAATCTCCCCCAACACTGTGATTTTGCGATTGTCGGACAGCTGCGGACAAATGAATCAATTGACCTCCGACACAAACGCTTGACATCACAAGTGGAGCATCTGTCGCTTTGGAGGTTTGGGGTGGAGTAGTTATCGTATTACTCTGCTCTGTATGACTTTGCATCTCAGGCCTGAGGAAAGTAAAATGCAACAGATAACAGTTGTAAAATGCAAACCCATGAAAGTGAGTACCTCAGCATGATGTCTGAAATCTCTTTTCACCACAGTAGTCGGTTGCATCTGTGTTGTCACCGATTGTTTTGTGCATCAGCAATATTGGCCATCCAGAAATGATCTCCTCAACACACCTCTTAATTTCAATAGACAGGCAAGGAAGGAGATTGTGTTTACTTTTCTTTCCCTTTCTGGCCATTGTTGTGTCACGCTCAATTTCCCACATGCGTACTGATGTCTCAATCGTTGCGTTTGTAGTTCTGCTGGTTGACTGCTGACTGTAATCCTCATTTTAGAGAGGGAGACAGAAAAAAAGACAGACAGGGCGAAAGAGGATAACACAGTGTCTTAACGGCACGGCATCTCGCAGAGCCGTTTCTCCGGAAGTGTCCCATCAGTCTCCTATTTACAAGAAAAATGGTCGGAGCTTCCAGAAATTCCTCCTCCTTCTCTTACTGCTCCGCCTTGAGTTTCCCAGATGTTCAAACATGGCCTGTTGTCTTACAGGCAGCAAAGGGATAAGTCAATTAATTTCAAGTCTTATTCATCAGTTTGTTTGTTTGTTATTTTATCAGTTAAGCCCCAGCGAGTTTAAAGCATCTGAGAAGAAGTGAGAAGCTTGAAAGTTAAATCACTCCTGATAAAAGTCTCCTTGGTGAAGAAGCAGAACAAATTGGATTGCACACAGGTGAAGAAGTTGGTCGGTGGGAAAGAGGTGATCAAGGGAGGAGTTGAAGGAATATTTTTTGATTGCCATAAAGTGAGCTTCACGTCCTGTACAGTTACACATTCTGCATACACATACACACGCACGCACACACACCCCCACCTGCATGAGCATCAAACGCTTCAGTCGGAAGTGTCCCAATGCCCACTTTGACTCACATACACATGCATGCAAAATTTAAATGCACATATACATTTAAATATATCCCCACACACAGCTTGCGCACACACACTGCGTTTCATCCTCCTCTTGTTCAGCCCAGTATATCCAGATAAACAGGTGAGGCCTTGGCCAGATTAAGGAGTAGGCCATGGATTTCTTTAATGTTGAGTCTCATGTGTGGTTCTCTTTGCCAGCAGCCCAGCATCAGGTCATACACCTCTTTGGGGCAGGTTCTTGGACGCTGCAACACCCGACCTTGAGTTATACACTCGATCACCTGCAGAGGAGAAACAAACGAAGATCCAGAAACAGAGACATTACCTTCAGCACAAGTTGGGTGGTTCATTTTTAGTATTTAAATCTTATACCTATACAAACGTAAGTTCTCATTCCCTTTTTGTCAGTTTTTAATATCAAGATACAAAACAATCTGCCAGCCTGTAAATATTTTCCCAAACCTATTCAGACCTGTGAAAGGTTTAAATTAAAGGTTCAACTCTCTGGACACAGAAAACATCTCTTCCACTCTGAAGACAAACTTCTCCAATTTCCATCTGTGCAAAGTTCACTGAACAAGATAACGCCCTAAAGTTGTCACCTTGTCACAGGTGCATATAGTAGAAAAATGTTATACTGAATAAATAATTCACTAAACTCTTAGCATAACGCAGAGGAGTAACTATCAAAATGCAAACTTGATGCTGAAAGCAAAAGTCTGCGCTTCAAACATAAATTTGCATTAACTTCATTGGCACCTAATTTACTGCTTGAGCAACAATTACGTAAATACACAGCAGAGTGTTAAGTTGAATAAAGGAATAGATTTCTGTACCCAAGAGAAGACTAAAGTTCTCCTCAGCACAGAAACTTATTTTTGTTTTCCATTTATAAATGATCTGCATTTTTGTTATTCTAGGAAATAACTAAGCTTGTTTTTATTTCCTCCAGCATTAAATGCGCCCTGTTCTTCTCATGCAGTGAATATCACTTAATGACTTTCATTAGACCACTAGAATCAGCTGTGTTTCGCAAATTGCTAGATATAAAAGATCTAATCTGTTTTAAAGTTATCATTTTGGTGAGCAATCAGCCACAGAGTCCTCCCTCGTTCTGTGATTGGTATCAGATTAGATGAGCAAAAAAGTATTTGATATGTAATTGAGGAGCAGAACTCTATCTGATATGTAAAAGATATCTGAGTGTCAGACTGAGGTCAGAGGTGTTGACCTTTAAAACTGCAGAGAGTTTCTGGCTCATCACAGTAAAAGGAGACTGCAGTCTGGGGTGAAGGTTAATTCTTGGATGTAACTGGAGTTGAGAGCACCATTGTCTTAACATGAGGTTACAATTTAGATGAAGGCTGAAAAGTTCTAACACATATTATTTTTATTAAATCAAGTTTTAATCCAGTGGGATTCCCATTTTTGTTTTTAGTTCACCTGTAACAGTTCAGCTGCAGCTGCGGCCTACCTCAAAGTCTCAGTTTTACTACTTTGAAACATAAAAATGTTGCACTGAACTGAAGAAAGAAGAACTGCTTGTCCAGGAGGAGTGAATGCTACAAGTCAGTTTCTCAATAAAATCAGCTTGGGTTCTTTAGATGGCAAACTATTTAGAAAATTTGAAAAATGAACTTAACGGTTTTGTTTAGGAACGATTGAGAATGTATGTGATTGATTTGTCTGTATGATTGACTTTTTAAAACACCTTGAGATAATATTTGTGGTTGATTGGAGTTATATACTAGATAAACTAAATTGATTTTAATTTTCAGTTGGATTATGCAATAGATTATGGTTAATAGAGAGGAAAGAGCAGAGCAACAAAGGAAGGTAATTCTGTCTAAAAATGCTTTTCTTTAGGTGTTAAATGTCATAGTGACAGTTCGAAGAACTTCAAAGTGATACGACTTAGATTGTAAAACATGAAAGGAGACACAGGCTCACATATTCATGAAATCATACCTATGAGACACTTCCCCACAAAACTAATAAAATATTTAGATGTACTTCTACAGAGGGGCTGTTTCATCACACCTTGTGGCTACAACATCTCGGTTGTCATCACTTATTAAGATGATAGCGCCCCACAAAAAAATTGTACATATCTTTTATCTATACCGGCATTGTGTACAACGTTCTGTTATCTTTAAAGGTTTCATGTCGGAGCACATTATATTCTCACTTTAGATATGTGTCTAAAAATGTGTTTAGAACTTGATATGAAGGAGTCAAACAGACAGAAGAATAAGTGTCTTTGTCTTACCTCATTATTGGAGAGCTGGTACCAAGGCTGCTTCCCGTAGGTGAAGATCTCCCAAAGAACGACTCCTAGACTCCAAACATCGCTTTCTGTGGTGAACTTCCTGTACATGATGCTTTCAGGGGGCATCCAGCGGATTGGCAGCATGGTATGACCTCCGACCTTTAGAAAGCACAAACACACACAAGGAAATCAAAGTCATTTGAAAATGCATTGAGCAGACAAGAATGCAACTTAAATAACTAACTTAATCTTAAATGGGTAAGCCGTTAGTATATCAGTCTTTTATTGTTTTCAAAGCAAAAAGCAATTTTAAAACACAAAGAGTCTTTGGAGTCACGTCTTTGAGACAGATGTCATGTGGATGGATGTGTATTGAATTGCAGTGCATGACTACCTGTTGTTTTAAACAGAGAAAAGATTATTTCCTTTGCAAAAAAGAGACATTTTTAAAGAGAATGTGTAGAATTGCTGTGTGGCTGTTTATTGGACATATACAGTAGAACAGAATGGAGTGAGACGTATGTTCTCCAAAAAAGAGAAAGAAAGTGAAGAAAGCAAGAGATTTGTGATAGCAAACAGGTGAAGATAGTGGATTTCGTCTCTCTGCTGGCAATACATTTTAGCATTTGTTCATGAAACAACTGGAAACTTGACTTATAAAAGGAAGAAGCCAAAGTTAATGGTTGAGACCAAAATGCAAGTTAGCAGCCAGATCACAGTGGTGTTGGTGGAATTTTTCAGTCAAGTAAATATGTTGTTTAATGATGGTTTTGAATTTTTATGTATCCACTGTCAGCATAAAAAGTCTCTTGATGAGTGATGATTGTGTTTAATAAATAGATTAGGTGTCAGTCTCTCCCCAGTCTTTAATTAGCTGAACTGAGAACTTGTTTTTTTTCTTTGCAGTGTCTGAGCTCAATAAATGACAGACTGTGTATCCGTATTTCAACCACCATTCCAGTCACCACTTGTGTATCTTCAACTCAAACTGAATTTAGTTCGAACTTGAAATGTTGTTAGTGAGAAAACTACCAAGGACAGACATAATGAGTTTAAGTGGCGTGAAAGAGGGTGTTCTTAGAATAATACCAGTAATGGAAAGCTACATTACTTCAACACATTAAACCCTATAAAAAGGACAAACAGATTATATGTAGAAAAAAATCACAGAAAGGGCTGCGAGCTTGCTTCTATTGGAGTGGTAGTACCCATCTGCCTAAAAGTAATAATGCTAGTCAGAACTGGAACGAGAATTACACTGTCTGAATGCTACAAGAATTTTGTTTTAACATTTTATCACAAATGTAAAAGACTAATGGCAAACTTAAAACTTACTGTGTATCAAATTTGTATATATCTTGAAAACTATTCTATTCTATGTCATCATCCTAAAGCTTTTCACATGTTTCACTGTCTTGGTATACTCTCAAATTCAGCACATTTTTAAAGTAGAGCTACAAACAGTTTACTGCTGCCCGAGGCATTTCAGTGACTTACATTTGGTAGCTTGGTGAAACAGATTGCATCACTCCTGTGACTGTAGCAAGCCAAACCAGCTGAGAACTCACTGCTTTGTATGGCGTTTCTCCAAACAAAGAGAGCATTCACACTTCAGTGTATTTGCTGGTAATCTCCTCAGGAGGGGACAGATATTTAGCAAGTAATTATGATTAGTGGGTAAATGTGAAACATTATTTGTCAATGATAAAATGTGGGAACCAGTATGTGGGAGACAGTAAACAGTCAGCAGCTACGCACTGTAAATTGCTTCAGTAGATTTGCAAGCAGTTATTTAATTATATACTTTAAGTTGTACTCTGGAATAAGAAGATACAGTGGTTGATGAGGAGCAGAAATGACGGGCTCTCTGTGAGACAGCCGGTCATTTTATTATGCTCTAATCTGAACTCAGCCGGTCGAGTCTGTAACGTTGTCAAATTCATTAGCTGTTTTTATTGTTCATGAAGACTGACAGTTCATTTCTACTGAGACTTCATGCACTGCTGTCAAAGGCTTGGACCGGCTTGGTCTGGCTGAAGATCATTATTGTTTACAGCTCAACTGAAGATAAAAGGTATTTTATGGACAAACTCACATGTTTCTATTTAATAGTTCAATTCATCTACAAAGAAATAATCTCTTCCTCCATCTCTTCCACTTCCTTTCAGGTTGGAAAACATTCTACATAACCATTTATAGATGTCTGTGTTGCTGTATGATGTAAAAAAAAACAACAAAAAAACCATTCAAACACAGTCCTTCCATCAGATAGGCAAATGTTTTACATCCCTTTTAGAGCACTAAATGCACTTTTCGTCTATCTGAATCAAGCTCAAACAGGGAGAAGAAAAGTCATGTAACCAGGAAGAAGTCAAACATGTTTCAACAACTGATGTTTGACGGAGATACCCCAAAGCGCAACAAGCTATCTAGCGACACAAACACATTATTCGCTCTGCTGATTGTGATCTGCATGACTGAGAGGTAATCTGCCCTGAGTTTCAACAGATTTAAGCAGGGCTGGATCACACAGGATTCATGTCGGCTTGTTCAACATGATTCAGAGGAAAAGGGCAAGAATAGTGAAAGAAACAGATGGGAAATAAGAACAAGATAGTAAGGTCCTAAATATTTTCAAAAGGTTTAGCAGCTCAACTAAATCTTCACCCCAAACTGCAGAACTAAAATGCAGCAGTCTTTTAAAAAAAGCTATTATCAAAGGTACATTTGGGTTGGCTTCGGTATAAAAACTGTTAATTCTCATTTGTGGAAACAGAATGCACACAATCAAAATTTTTAGCATGATCATTAAACATTTATGTAGAACTTTTAGTTCTGTCTTATTAATAATTCAGTCAAATGGTCTTAAAAAATAAAACTAGATTTTTTAAAATTACATGATTAATTATTATCCAATATTACACACAAATTCAAATTGATAAATACTGCATCTCATATTTAAACTTTCTGAGAGAGGATCAACGTTTCTTTTGTTTAAAACAGGCGTCGCTATTTATATATATATATATATAAATGGTGTTACTGTTTGCAACACTTAAGAAGGAATGTTACAAGAAAAGTTTGCTCTGGTACAAAAAAACATGCTGTGTGAGTTTCATCCTGAAGACAAGAGGATTTTTAGGAACCTCACGTTCTGTCAGGTCTTTGAATAATGTGTATGCTGAATAGTCCATGTCTACTGGGATCAAAGTTGTGGAATTTAGTGTAATCATGTTTATTTATTTCCATATTTAAGGATCAAAAAAACATCCAGATGTAAAATATCAATTCTTAGGGGTAAGGTATAATTTTTCAACAAGTCTAAAAAATGTGATAGCCAAATCACACAAGACTCTGTGTCAAATGTGTAGTAAGGAAATACCACAGCAATGATTTATTATGACATCATTTTTTCCATAAACATGAGCTTAGTAAAGGCATTTTCAGTCTTTTTCCAACTTCTGCAGAGAAATTTCTGCAATTATAGTGACTCAACTACTAATTGGCCAATAAGACTGCAGGAGATATGGTCACTATAGCTATTTTTGAAATTCTTTTGTAGGAAAGCTAAGTACCTTTGACCTTGTCTCTCTCAGTGGTTTGTGAAAATGTTCTCCCTCACTGAAGCTCTCCTCTACTTTCACTCTTTTCTCCAAACAGGAATCTACCAACAGAACCGTGCTTCATTGCCCTGCGCAGATAGCACAATACATTTTCTGAAGTTTACGCCTGTTATTAACGGTCTGTCACTCTTCTATTTTAGTGAGTGGGTTATTTAATGCAGTCATAAAATGTGCGCAGTCACATAGATAGCCATCAGGCCCAGTTTTACATGGGAGGAAACATATCTGCCGACACCTTGGCAGTTTTTACACTTCATAACCAGGGCTGGCTCTTTCTGACGGTGAGGCTTTATGTTCTCCTCTGTATTTGGTTGTTTGTATAATAAATAGCTTACATTATGCGACTCCTGTACATAAAGCATTTTCTTTATTTAAATGTGAGCTGAATACATTTTCTGTGACTAAGATGGTCGTTCTACTCAATTTTAGATTAATAACTTCATGACTAAAAGTACACGCACTTGTAGTCCCTTATCAGTTCACCCAGACTTTTGCAACATCAAAATAAAGGCACTAAAATTATTTTCACAGTTAACATGAAATAAGAAAGACCTTGCTTCAAATTCAACTTAAATTTAGAACTACCAGCAAAATAAAGGCATTTGATGTACTATACATTCTTCAGTTTATCTTCAGGTTTACAGTCAGTCCTATTCCAACTGGACAATAATCACAAACAAGCATCAACACTGATTATGGAGCTGATAGAAAAAGTTAAAGTTAAGCTACTGAAACGGACTCAAACCTCAACCCAGCACCACAAAACCAAACCGATCTTTATTTTTAGATAAAAAGAACGGTCAAATGTACAGACAGAATTATTCCAGCACCTTTTGTAACCAAAGCATGTTGTGTCTCTGGATATTGCTAAGGTACATTTATCAAAATACTTGTGGAAGTGTATGAACCTGGATGAGTAAATTTAGAGAACTATATATATATATATATATATATATATATATATATATATATATATATATATATATATATATATATATATATATATATATAGGCCTGTCACGATAGCAAATTTTGCTGAGCGATTAATTGTCTCAAAAATTATTGCGATAAACGATAATATTGTTTGAAGATCTTTTTACACTGATTTAATGGAAATGATGTAATAATGCATGCGATTTCTTGCCGAAGATAGATGCACTTTATTTTCAAAAGAACACTAAACACTGGAACTGATAAACAAAATAAACAAAACAACCAAAAACAAAAATAAAATGGATTCTCAGTCTCCATTAACAAAAAATGTACTGGAAAAAAAACTAAACAACATAAAGCCAAAGTGGAAATAAATACTGCATTCAACCAAAAGACTGCACATTATGAAGTCTGTATATTATGTTGCCCTTCAGCAATAATTAGATTTAAATAGAGAAGATGGGCACATCCGCCTACCTGATGCAATAATTCACACTACATGATTTTTTGCTCCTATGTTTCCCCTTACAACAATCTTAAAACGTTGGTCTTTCTAAGATTGTGTGGTGTGTTATGGTAGATCGTTGTTGCCGCTCCGATCTAAATCAGGGTTTTTTCCCCGACTGGGAGCTTTAACTACACCTGTTGAATGTGACAAGTAGCCAATCAGAAAGCGCAGATTCTCCTCTGCGCTTTCTGAGGGGAAATTACAGAAGGGAATCCCAAACAGCTGACACGGCGCAAGCCGAAGTCCAGCGGACATTAGAGTTGATATGTGGAAACAACATTAATGTTTATTTAACATGCAAAGAATATAGAAATGACAAGAGGAGGAGTTGGAGCGAAATTGCTACAGCAGATGATAAACCCGGTAACTTTTCAGCTGTTCTTCGTTAACGTGACGTAAATAGGTTATAATGATTTTCATTCAGTCAGGACTGACACTAGCCACATGCATTGCAGGTAGGTTGTAGTAAATCATTGATTAATGCCTGGTTTTAAAATTAGTTAACTGGACTTGTAGCCATTATTTTGTGCCCATTGTTGGACACCACACGGCAGGAACGAACCCGATCGAACCGTTATACCTAGGATTTCTGTCGGCTAATGTGTGATCTGTCAGGTTTTGAAAATGGGCCGACAATCGGCCGACAGCTCTAAGATCGTGTCGTGTGCGCTGGGCTTTACACTGAGGAAATGAGGAAGGGAGGAGTCAGTGGAGAGCACCGGAGTTGAGCCCTTTTTCATTCAGTCTCATTAGCTGAAAGAGAAAAAGGTCGGAAGAGACGATAATGCCGATAATTAAAATGATGTCGATAGCTTTAATTGATCGCACGATTAACTGATTTATCGTTTATCGCGACAGGCCTATATATATATATATATATATATATATATATATATATATATATATATATATATATATATATATATATATATATATATAATTATTTTTTTAAATAAAAAATCATCTATATTATCAATCCAAACCAAGACAGAACAATTTGCATAAATCCTCAAAAGATAACCAGATTAGCAGCTAAGTAAAGAAGTGTTAGCATGGTAGCTTGTTACATCCTTATAGGTAAAATATTTTTTTAGCTCTGTTGATTTCTGAGAGCTCATTGATGCATCTGGTCTTGCTCATACCCGCTAGTGTTTTTGTTTTATTTATCATGGCTAATAATTTCCTCTGATGGCTTGAAATAATATTGAACTGCTGCACAGAAGTTTTTTTATGCTTGTTAAATGTGGTTCAGATATGTAACCCAGATGAACCTGAAACTCCAAACCAATGATCAGAATTAAAGAAGCTTTGCATTTAAGAAGCAAAGGATCAATTGTCTCCTCAGGATATTCCTTGCATAGACAACAAAAAGAGAAATGATGGACAATCTTCTGTGAAAAGCTACAAAATGGTAGAATAAAAAAAAAGAAAACAACATTGAGGAGCCACAAAAGGGAAACTACAGATTAATAGTTTTTGTCAACCACACTCCATACCAGTAAGTGGCGGTAATGCTACTAACAGTTTGTTGCCAACCGCCGGTAAAACCAAGAAGAAGAAGAAGAAGAAGAAGAAGATCAAATATTGAGTAAATTGTGGTTACAGTGATGCAGTCTTAAGACCAAGTCTTTGCAAGGACATCTCCCAGTATGTGAGCTGCTTTGTTGTTGATCTCTGCCTCCTCTGTTTTCAGTTCCCTTCCTCGCTTCCTTCAGCCCACCTGCCATTCCCTCCAACACACTGTTTCATAAATATTCAGCAGCTCAGCCAGACCTCTGGCTAGAGTTCCAGGAAACCCCAAAAAAGGTAGAAAACCCCCCAGCTCAAGCATGTGATCTGGACTGCAAATTCCCTATAGCTACGGTACCTATGGTGACAGTGTGAAGTATTATGGGATGTGTTGTCATGGGGACCTGTGAAATCTACCCTACTCCCTGTTATACAGGAAATTTAATCTTTTTCATTTTATTTTTTGCCATGAAAAAAATACTACTAATAAACTATAATTAGTTTCTATTTTCATTTCTTTCTATTTTAAGACATTGACTTAAATAATGGGTGTCCAGTTCCAGTTCTCAAGTGTCAATGTTCTGTCAGTTTTAGGCCCCGTTTACACGACCACAGTTCCTGGTGAGATGGAAGAGTTTTGTTGAGTTTGTACTGCACACTTACATGAAACCACCGAATGTTTTCTCTGACAACGGCACAGTTTGAGAAGGTGTTCCAGAGTGCTGGTGTCCGTTGTCTTGTAAAAAGAATAAATGGATCTTTTCTTTCAGGGAATCCCTAGCTCACAACACAACTGCTTCCTACAAGTAGAAGAAACTACTGACAATGCTGGTGTTACTACAATTCGCGTTTCCCCATCAGATACGCGAATCGACGTGCTTTCAACTTTATTTTTTAAATACATGCGCATTTAGTTTCAAAGAATCTAGCACCAACTAGTGGCGTGGCGACGGCATTACACTTCTTCAATGTGTGTCGTTACTGTGTAAACAAAGATTGTAATTAAAATGTAATCATGTAAACGTGTTAACAGAAATGAAACAAAAATTCAATTTTCGTTGGATCGTTGTCATGTAAACAGGGCCTTAGATTTGCATATTCTACAAACCCACACCAAAGAGAAGAAGATTTCAAACCATTGCTCTTCCACTCCACAAAGTGCACTCCATTGTATTGGTTTATCATATAAAAACTTCATAACATATTTTGAAGTTTGTGGTCATAATGGGATAGATTATGAAGTTGTTCAAGTGGTATAAATACTAACATTTTATAGAAAAGCAGTAGGCACAGGCCAAGAAATGGATGCAGAAATGGAAACAGTTTATTTCTGGGATCTTCCTTCTTTTAGAAATGTCAGTTGTTTCATTATCATCATTATCATTATTGTTTCATCATTTCATTATTAAAATGTCACATCTCTAAGATTTTATGATGTGCCCAAATGGCACCCCCATGGCAGCCATTTGGGGGTTGCCTAAACACTACCTCCCACAAAGCGGCACCAGTTTAAACAAATCTCCTCCTTGGAGCTGAAGTTTCCAGCCGAGATTCTGTCCCACAGACCACCGGCCCTCCATAACTCTCCTACTGAGCTCCTTAGCAGCAGCAACAATCAGCAAACCTGGTGAGACTGTGTGTTTTCTGAGAAATTACTTCTCAGTCCAACACTCCTTAAATAACATAATGAACGAACATGGTTGCAATGACAACCTGAAGGTCAAGGTTGGAAAGAGCAGGAGCTTCTTAAAGAGACAAACAATTTCAAGGCGTTAAATTGGGAAGATAAATTTCTTTTAAGTTATGTTTGATATATATAGCATTTTTAGAATTGAAGGTGCTGATTGTGCTGTGAGATGGCACTATGGCACTTTAGAGATACTCTGACTCGGGGGAAATACCCGTAAATGTGTTTTAAAATCCACTTTGAAGGAAACTAAAACTGTAAGATGGAGTACACCCACCATCAATGGCACATCGATCCACACTGAAACATTTAGATACCCTGAAATATGGCTGAAGGTTTGATACGAGGCAGTGCCCATCAGATTCATTGTGTAACAGGGGATTCGGTGACGTCACTGCACCCCCTTCATTTCATCGCCTCTGCTTCTATTTCCACACACATGCATGCGTGCTGAGAGGTGGGGGGGGGGCTGAGCTCCAATTCCTTTATGACTCATCTTTGCTCCCGTCTGACGCAAGAGCATGACTGGGTCCATACACACTACCTTCCCACACACACACACACACACACACACTAACACACACCTCCATCTCTTCTAGGTGCTGAGATGCGACCGCCATCCTGAAACTGCCCCTCTGCTGTGCTGTTGTTCTCCTCTGTATTTATTTTGTCATTCTTTCTGTCTCTAACAGAGACCCTGTTGCAATTTCTGCTTTGTTTTGTCTCCTGTATGATGCCTTTTCTAGGCTGCTGAGCCTCTAAACTCTTCCTTCTCCAAATATGTCCCTTTATCACCCTATTACTGCCTTTTCTCTCCTTTTTTGTATTTGTTAATCTATTTTCTCCCCTGTCTGACATCTCACTTTTTCCTCCCTTTTTTCCTCCTGCTGCTTTTTGTCCCATCTCGTTCCTCCTTTCATCTTTTTACTGCTGTCTCTATCCCTCCTCTCCTTCTCTCTTCCTCTACTACTGCCTCAGCATACTAAGCAGAAGTTCTCTGATTACTTTTCTTCCTGAGAAACGATGAATTCAACTCCAGAGCTCACCGCCACTACCTTCACCCGCTACCCGTTGCCATGGATACAGCCTCAGCACTTGGCATTATTGAGGAAGGGGTGAAAGGAAGAGGGAGGAGGAGGTTATTATGTGTTGTCACACAGAGACCGTACTGAAGAAGCCCACTCAGAGATTTCTTTTCCTGATGCGTTTAATTTTCTAAATACAGAAATAAAATAAATAAATAAATAATATACCCAAATGTTAGGTTGCAATGCTCAATTGTCTCCATTTTGACACTGCAGCTGTACTTTGTGTTCATGAATCAATTACATATTACAAAGCATAATTTATCTAGCTAATATACTACCCAGTATATTAGCTAGATAAATATGCAGAGTTATTACTTTGGAACACAAAGTACACTGAGCATTTCCTTTTCTGGACTCAACAAGAAGAAGAACAACACATCCATTGCATGTCATATAGATTATTATCTTTCAAAGTGTCAATGTTAATGTCATTATTTATTCCAAACAGAGATTTTTCTTGTCACTGAATGAGCACTCCTCCCTCTCGCGCCTCCTCAGAGTTATCTGTCACTGTCAGTCATGTCAGTATGTCACAACGGATGGGAGAGAGGGTTGGAAAATGGACAGCCACTATCGATCAGTCAATACAGTTTATTAGGCCTTGGCCCTTTGGGAAAGTGACAGATAGTTGTACAGCAGGAGAAAAAACCCCACAGATTTACTCCTGACTCACTCATGTACCCCTGGGTTATCTTGACACTCCAAGTAAAGGCGGGGAATGACACAAATAAGGCAACGTTGGCAGATAAATGTGCGCTAACGCTGCTCTGTTTGTGTGCAGGGACATTTATTTTTGTCTCTGCTGTTTCTAGATATGCACTCGTTACAATAAAACTAATGGATGCCCTTTGTGAGTGTTACACCCCAATGATCTTTCTCTGTAGCATAAAAATGTTCTTTGTCCAACTGTGTGTCCAAGGCAATATTTCTATTTCCTTTTTTTTTAGAATGTCTTCACATATATTAGAAAACTTGGTTACAAGCAAGATATTTTCTGCCTCACAACTGAAGATGTGAAGCGGAAAGATGGTAATCGTTTTATATGTTACTCTTTCCTATAGTTGAGGTCTTGGGATTGATTGCAATGCAATATTAAGTAATTATTTGGTTGTAATGTTGACAAGAGAAATTGCAAAAGAAATTACAGCCATGAAAAACAATATAAGTAGGTAGTTGAAAAGTAACATATCAGTTTAAAAATATAAAGTAAAATGTATCTATATTGGAGCAAAGTGGCAGACAAAAAGCTTAGAGTAACAAAAGTTGACTCTTTAGTTCATGCCCATGCTCGGATGAGGGATGGCGGTGAAGTGTGAGGCGGAGGGGGGGATGCAGATGGAGACCCATGCAGCAGTAAACAGGGGAAGGGTCGGTTGAAAAAAGGGCCAGAAAAGATATCGACACATACACCTACCCTGTAGTAGTCCGTGCTGTAAACATCTCTGGACATGCCAAAATCTCCGATCTTAACCAGCAGGTTCTCACCCACCAGACAGTTCCTGCAAAAAGAATAACCAGATAAATAAAAACATTGATATGTTGGCCCTCAGAGGCTGACGTCTTGTGTGTTTTGATGTTTTCCTGAATCAAATACTTTATTTATCTATCTTTACTGTCACCAAGTTTTACAGAAGTTTGCTGATGAGTTATTCATTTGTTTTCAAGTGTTTCTCAGCAGGGAAAGATACAAAACACACAAGACTCCAGCTGCAGAGGGTGGAATTGATCACCATTGGGTCATAATCTTCCATAATTTTTTTTTTTTACTGTACACGGGTTTCCTCAAAAGGTGGTAAACTGTTAACATGTAATCATGCGAAAATAAATTTACTCCACCAGTTCAACTGTGAACAGGCTTCAAACAGGCTGTTCACACCATTCAGTGTCACTAAAGTCAATTATCCTGCAAAGATGAGGGAGTCAAAATTCCTCCACACAGATAAAAAAATTTTATGTAAGTTTGATTGCAAATTCTTGCAGGGTAGAACAACCAGTTCTACCCTGTTCTTGGGGGTAATTACTTTTTCACCATGGTACAGACTGATTTGGTTAACTTTTTTCAAAATAAAATCAAAATGTATGACAGATCTCATGTACTGCACACTGTGTCCAGTAATTTCTTTGGTGGCTGCTCTTTTCTAAAATATTTCAGATTTTATTGCCAATTGTAGTGATTGTTTAAGTCATGGAGATGACTATTTCGATGAGCTCTTTTTGGACACTTATGAATGTTTTCTTGTCTTTTCCAACTAAATTTACTAAAAGAACAAAACTTTAAAAAAAGTAATTCATTTATGAGTGTTTCCATTTAATTTCACAGATCTTTTTTCAACATTGCCTGTTGATAAAAAAAAATGGAAATAAGTTCTTTCAGCAAATAATAACATAGTAAGTGACGCACCTGGTGGCCAAGTCACGGTGCACAAAGTGCTGTGATGCCAGGTAGACCATGCCAGATGCTATCTGTTGGGCAATATGGAGCATTTGAGACTGGGTCAGCTCCACGGGTCTGGTGGTCTGGCCTTCCGCCATCAGAACTGCATCTGGTCCGTGAGCCCTATGAGAGAACAGGTGACAAATGTTCAGATGTGCTTTGTAGCAATATTCAGCTTCTCTTGAGGAGAGTTTTTAAATGACAAACTGCTGCTGAACATTGTTTTCAATAGTCTGATTATGTGTGTCCACACTGGCAACACTCAATGCAATCAGGAAGAGAGACGTGCCTGAGGAACTTGTTCAGGTCTCCGTGTTTCATGTACTCAAACACCATGATGAGAGGGTCGCTCTCCACACAAACACCGTAGAACGTGACGATGTGCTCATGCTGCAGGTTGGTCAGCAGCTCGGCCTCTCGGTGGAAATCCTTCCTGGCATTTTCACTGGCCTCTTTCAGTGTCTGCAAACACATACACGCACATATGCACAAATAAAGAAACTTTACGCTTTTTGCTTTCTACACTACTGATGATTGGCAATTTTTCATTCTGGGCTTTCAACATATTATGTTGGTCCTTTTTTCTCAGTGGAAGCAAGCAGAGTGGTCTCCCTATCAAACTGCATTCCAGCTCAGAATACAAAGAGTTAAATTAATATTACATAGACAAAGACAAGGCAGAGAGGTAAAAGGGCCTTTTTCTAAACTAATCTTAATCTCTTCAGTGAATCAGGAAATCTTTGAGGGAGGTTGAGTAACACAAGCATCTGTGACAGAGAAAGAAGAAATGAAAGAAATGTCAGTGTGTGAATAGGGCATGAAGAGTTGCAGGAAATGAAAGTGATACGGGCTCTGTATTAGTTTCCCATGTAAAAAAAAAAAAGATATAGAAAAATTCTCTTGTCCTACATGAATAATAGATTGTCTTCCTACATCATATGACATGGATATACGTGAGTCGGTGTCTCTCTGTGTACCAAAACACAGAAAGAAACTCAGATTACACACACAGAACAAGAGGTCATGAAGTAAATGGCCCATAACCCTTGGCCCAGAAAGCAAAGATGGTAGAAAACCCGACTGCACGCAACTTCTGTAACATTAAAGCAAAAATGCATCAGGAAATGTTTTTATGGTCATGTACATACTAGTATGTAATATGATACAGCATGAAGATTACATGCAGGACTATAAGAAGATAGGAAGCGAATGAAAGCCTGTGCTTCAAACTACGTTTGTAATCTAATATCAAACCTACAACACCTGACAATACATCCCTTGAACTTTTTTTTTTGTATTTTGTTAACATATAGCCAAGAAAACATCAGTTTATTTCATTGTCATTTTATGTGAAAAAACATCATAAAGTCAAGTATAATTCTGAAGTGGGAGAGACAAAGATGCTTGTTTTTTGTCATGAATATGTATTGTGCTGCTTCGAAGTCATACAGTATATGCAGTATAAAGTATTTCTATCAAATTTGCATGATAGCAGACTGAATTTTTGTAAGTTGTTTACTCTCTTTCAACTTAGGTGAAAATCACCTCTGCCTCAGATTTTAAAAACGAATTTAGCTCTGGGTTTTAACTTGGTCATGAATATGCTATGATTTAAACTATTTACCTCTGCATGTATGTTTAGATGTCTGCCTTAAAGGTGAAGCTCCACCTCATCTCAGGTCCTCTGCAGTCCTTTAAAGTTCAACATGCACTGCATGACGATTTTAGTCATATTCAGCTCCAGCTCAAACTGTACAAACTAATAATTAAATAATTCACAGCTCACAAATCATGTTCTCACACCATACAACTCGATCCTTGGATGCAACCTGACTGCTCACAATGTATGCGCATTAATGGCACATTGAAGCCTTTAATCCAGACCTATGAGGAAGAAGAAATGTAGAAGAAGAGACTCTTCAACAAAAAACAAAAGTTCCTCCTTGCCAAATCTTGCCTTTCTGTGTGGAAAAACGGCAACCTAATTTCACGACAGTTGTCCATATGCTTTTACTGCAGTTGTTTTATGCTAATGTTAGAAAGATGAGTAAACCTTAAAGTAATGTGCAACCAGAAATGCTTGGGGGGAAAAATATTTTATGTGCCTTTGTAGACATCTGAAGTTCATAAACTTAAATATTTAAAGTTCTGTCTTTTGTACTGGCTTGTGTACTTTCAAGCAAGCAACATTCAATTATAATATTAGTATATCATATTGCTGGTTATTTTGACACAACAAAATGTGCAAAGGTTCAAGGTGAATGAATATTTTTGCTAAGCACTAGATATAGGAAGTGTGATTTGGCTTCCTGCTTAATTCCAGGATGTTGAAACCAAACATTTCTCTCCAATTTTCAGCTTTGTAGATTACACAGAATGCTTCTATAAGCATGGATTTACAACTGGTCAAATAAGGAACACATTTTGTTTCCACAAAGATTGTTTCACTGCTTGTCTGTGCTTAATCACTGAAGAGCATCAAATAACCCCAATAGAATAATCATGAATCACTGCACGGAGCTGATCATAATAATGCTGGATCCAGGGCTGCTTGCTGCCGCCAAGACTTCCCTCTGAGGCAGAAACGTCTATAAGCAACCTAACATGCTCTCACTCACTGAACTCAAAGTTGATTTAATTCCCAGGCCAAAAAGCCACAATATTACGCTGTTAGTCATTCAGTCTGAGCACATTCAGGTTCTTGGACAGATAAAAAAGCAATCAACAACCTCTAACTCAGAAACATGGTGGCTCATTTACATGTGAGAAAGAAACATTATTGGACGAGTTTGGTGTTTCTGATGGATGGGATACAGTCAAGTAAGTGTGCTGCATTCATATGGATGTGAATATTTTACTGAGCATTGGTACTTGCTGCAGCGTGATTTTGATTGATGCCTCCTTTGTGTGTAATATACAGTAAGAGCAAAATAAAGTAGCTTCCATGTAATGCTGACTGGGTGATTGATAACTGACTCCCAAACTGACACCATTAAATTTTCTTAGCGAGTGCATGTCTTAATATGGTAAACAATCAAGGACATGTTCTCGTGCTGCAGCGCAGACAGAGTGCAATGTACGGACAAAATAATTATGTGTAATTATATATTTAAATGGCGAGGCTGTGGCAGATTGTCAGCTTATAAACCGGTGCTCAGACAGCTCGTCTGCCATGGTGTCTGAATTTATGAAAGGCGGAATAAAAAAATGAAAAGAGGGAAAGGTGATTTGTAGATAGAGACAGCATAAGTGAAGAGCATTGATTATTTATAGGACAAGCATAATATTAAACCAAAGTTGTAAACCACCCCATCTTACTTTAAACTTTACTTTTCTCTAAGCAGTTCTGCGGGCTTTCTCTCAACATTTTAATATTTTTATTTCAAAATTTTTGCTCTTTTTCTGCTAATCTTTTGGCAGATTCTTTGCACTTAAAATTTTGGATCATGGTGAGGATTTAAGAAATAACGTAACATTTGACACAGGATCTGAAAGATTGACTGTTCTTGAAATTATTATATGCCATTGATCCACTTGCTAAAATATGTCAACCAGATTGTGTTTTATTTATCAAAGATTCAAGCAAAGAAGTGGAACAAATACTGGTCGCTGTGTTTACAATCAAAAAACCAGATTAATTTCACAAAATATCTAACATAGTTTTTGCAGTTTATTAATCCTCTCTGATGAGTCGTGTTGCTTGCTTTTTTCACTTTTCGCTTTCTTCTTACATAAATATTTTCTAATTTTGTAGACGTGGACTGAGTTAGATTGCAATCTCAAATAAAAAACTGCATCAAGTTGCTGAAAGAAACGGACAACAGCCTGAATTGCTAATCATTAAGTGATGTTTGGAGGTTTGCTATAACATCACATAGGACTTCATAAGAAATTTAGTAAAGTGTGTCAGTTACTCACACAATGATGTTAAACTTTTTAAAAAATCAGTTTCTGGGTGCCGAGACTCCTGCTTCTCTCCCAAAACAATTAAAAAGATTGACATTTTGATTGTAATGGCGCTGTAGCAGAACAAAAAGCAGACGGAGCACCTTTAAGACTGGGACTTGTTTCTGGGACTTGTGAGGATTAAACAAAAGTCACATCAACTATCAGAAAAAATAATTCTATAATTTAATTAGGAAAACTGCGTAAGAGTTTTCTTTAGTTTTTATTCAAAAAGTCTGGTTTTGATTGACACTCTTTTTTATGTAGAGCAATCAAACAATTTTCAGCTTCGCCTACCTTACTGGTGATCAAATGATTCTTAGCTCGAAAATCTGTACTTACTTTACTAGTGAATGCAAAACAAGGTTGTTAAAAGTGGGAGTCAGACTCAGAATTCCAAAACGATAAAAACTGTTTTAAATTAAGCCAGTGGAGGAACAAAGACAAAAGGAAGTTGTAATTTTGCAGTTTGGTGGTCTGGGAGTGCTATTTAAGTTCACGCAGCGCATCAATAAGCGCCGGCCTTGGGGACATTGTCGAATGGGCATAGAAGTGCATTCCTCTGAAGCCCATTTAATGCCCACCAATCTCTAACAGCCGTGACCTTTCTGCTCAGAATGCATTAAAAGGCAGGCAGCAGGAAATGTATCTGAAATAAGCAAGTCACGTCTTTTACACCAGCAAAAATGAACAAGAAGTAAAATAATATATTGTAACTCAACCTTTCACCTACATGATGTAGGTGAAAATATTACATGAAAATATTAGCAGCAATGTCTCATTTATATTTTTATCTATGGACAAGAAATTAATTTCATTGCATCTAAACAAAAAGCAACCCTAATTTTAAAAATGTAATAAAATATATCAACAATACTTTTCTAGTGGAGTAAAAGTTCAGATATCTAACACAATAACAGGTACTGTTACACTTTTTGGTTAAACGGATTTTACTGGCACCTTTCTTGTGAACACCTTTTAGTCTCATACTGAGGAAAGTTCGCTCCACTCCTCACTTCAGTTGTGAGTAGTCTGAGGAGTTTTTTCCACTCACCCCATTTCATCAAAACATCAAGACGAGGTCTTTGATTCACCACAGGCCTCCTTTCTTTTAATGCTCAACCAGTTCTTGGTGGATTTAATGCTACGGTATATTTGGGGTCAATGTCATGTGGCAGGCTCCAGTTCTGCTTCTGCCTTATTTTTATTTTATAGATGTGCCCAATGTCCTTCATTTACACTGTCAAACTCAATGTAATTTAATAGAAGTGAGCTGGTAGAGCGTCCTGAAGAAAAGCTTTCCCAAACCATGGCACTTCCAGCTCTATGCTTCACAGTTGGTTTGATTTCATTATCTTAGTATACTCTGTTCTGATCTGGACTAATCTGTCAAAAGAACATTATTCCAAAAATCTTGGTCTACACGCTCTCTTGTCTTGTTTTTTAAACAGAAAATGTTTACTTTATGTCTAACTCCTGTCAAAGGTAAACTTGTGCAGTCTCATGTACTTTCACATTATCAGGAACAAGATCCCCTGTAGGTCCTATGACTTCTGTCTTTAATTTATTGGAGACTTCATTCAACTTCTTTCGGTCTGCTCACAGGGTGAAATTGTTTGGACAACCACACCTGGGCATGTAAGGCAGTTTTTCAAAATGCTCCCCACCTCTTTTGTATAGAGAAATGGTTGATTTTAAATTATTTAGATCTTTTTACACATCTATTAACTGCCATAGTTTTCTTTCCAAATGCAACAGAAGGGTATGGTTTTTCACTCTCACTTAAGCTGTCAGAAAGCAAAAAAAACCCTAATTGTTTGAGGCTTAAAGCTGACAGACCTTCATCAAAAGTAAGGTTGCTCCAATAATGTGAACTTGATATGATACATATTTAAGAGGTTTTAGCAATTTTAGTCAGGTGAAATATGCGGAAATCCTAATTAATTCCTTTCCAGAAATTGCCTGATTAATGTATTTTATTTCAAAAATAATTTTTTTTTTCTTCAGGATTATTGAACTTCACATAAACGTACACATAAATGTAGCTTTTCCAAGCTGTCAGTGGGAACGCCGGCTCTAGAGATTTTTCAGGTGAAAATTTGGTAGAGCAAGCTGGCTAAGCTGAAGCTGAGCTGGCAGGCAGCATCAGCAGGTGGTTTCAGTTATAAGCTGGAAGAAAACAGGAAGTCCAAGAAAAGAAAAGAAAAGATCTGTGGGTTTTCATGAGGAGGATCTGAGCCAGAATGATGAGTCAGAAGACGGAGAGAGAAAAAAATACTGCATGCGCAAGCAGGAGGCATAGAGGAGAGGAAGCTGGAGGGGAAGGAGAATGGAAGAGGGAGGAAGGGTGGTCCTGTCACAGGTCATGTATTGTTAATGCAAAATTCTTCACCATTCAGATCCTGTTTCACTGCGGACCTGCACAGAGAGGAAGAACTGCCTTGATGGGGAGGCTGATGGGCAGATACGTGTTACAGAAGGATGCTTCCTGGGATGCCACTCAATTTCATCCTGGAAGTCAGCGGTTTTAGCTGTAATCCCACCTTACCTCTTACAGAGAAACCCTTGATAGGGACGACTTTGTCATGATAGCAGCGGAAATGGAGGTGGACATAGATTCTAAAAACGGCACCAGTGCCATATGAAGGATTATATCTCGGAAGGATGTGTATCTTTTTCAGTAATATAAGATTATCTCCTGTAAGTTGCTCAATATTTTGAATATATTGCAAGTATCAGATATCACTTCTTAATATTGACCTGGCAATAATTTCTCCTTCAACTACACTCTCACTAACTAATTTGGAACCAAAAGTCTTTTTAGACCAAATTTCTTTTAAAAACTCATCATGACTTAAAGTTTATTTTCCGTTGACCAGTTTTTTAATCAGGACACTCCAGTCTTTTTCTGCACATTTTGAATGGTCACAAAAACAAAATCTCACAATGAGTATTCAGAGATGCAATATCTGCTTTCTGACAGATGATTACATATGTCAAGAAGATCAGAGAGCAGAATAAGAAACACTGATAAAGAAGATAAAGATTTAACCCAGAACAGGATCATTTCTGTGCTATTTCCTAAATTCCTATACAGAAGCAGAAATATTTGCTCCTGTTTCTACTTAAAAGACATGCTGTGGAACTGTAAAATGTATGTAAGAAAGTAATTTCATGATTACCTTGACAGCAACGAGTATCTTCTCCTGGTCAGGTGAAAGGTTGTAGCACTCAGCCAGGAAAACTTTTCCAAAAGCTCCTTCTCCCAGTTCTCTCTTCAGCACGATGTTGTGTCGCTTAATGTGCTGGACAACTAGACAATATGAGACAGACAAGAGACACAATGTAAAAAACATGAACATAAGGCAAGTTTTGCTTATTGTTGATTTTTTAAAAATCAGGTTTTGTGATGTTTATGACTGAGAAGAAAAGATATTTGACAGATTTACATAGTGAGAAATGTCAAAACCAGAAGTTTGCATATGAACAACAAGTCCGTTTATTGTTGTGTTTATTGTTGTACGAACGGTACAACAATCAACAGTGTGTTGAAGCCTACACTGTTTCCACAAGGTAGGGAGCTAGAATTACCGTAATCCAAAACATCCTAATATGTTAGAGCAATGAGAGTTCCTTTCACTGGAACTAATGGGCCGAGTCTGACTGCTGAAAAACAGCCTCACACCATCAACTTTACTCTTGAAACGATGCATTCAGGCCAGTACTGTTCTCCTATCAACCACCAAACCCACACTTATTTCTTAGATTGCCAGACAGAGAGGTATGATTCATTATTTGACTGCCCTGGACTCCAGTGGAGACATCCTTTGCAAAACAGCGTCTAATGCTTTGCATTGGACTTGGGGATTTAAGCCATGAAAATGAATTTTATGAAGTCCTTTTTGCATTGTACTTCAGCTAATCTGCAGGCACCAGGAAGTGAAGGTTTGTAACTCCTGACTCTACTGAAAATGTTCAAACTCTGTGCACCAACATTCAGCGAATAGTGAACTGAAATGGCCGACCTTTTTTTTTGGCAAAGTGATTGCTTACAAATGATTGCTTTCAATCATTCATAATACCACTAAAAATTGACTGGAATATTTAGCAGTGAAGTACTTTATGGCCAGACTTAGACTGAATGACGATGTCACGTTTCAATTCCCCAAATACCTGAGAGAAATCCATTCTTTCACAAATCTTCGTAGAAACAGTCTGTAGGCCTGAAAGGCACTGAGTTTTACATCCCTAAAACCATGAAGATTATTTAAAGAGCTGAATTTAATAGTTTGTTGAGTTTAATTTTGGCAGCATAATGTATATAAAAAGTAAAACCCCACAGTTTAAAGGGCATTTACGTTCTTCTTACCATGGCTTTTATAGTTTCACGCTATTTCAGTTTTGGTAGCTATTTCAGATAATAAATTACATTTGTTCAAATCTACCTTTCTAATCTGCAAGGGGAAAAACAATCAGAAGAGCAACACTGTACTGTTCAGTAGTTTTAAACTACTTGTAATTTTTTTTTGCACTTGCACTAAATTGTTCTAGTTTTTTAGACTTTTATGATCAACACTTGCGCCTGAAAAATTACAGCATATTGTCTAAAGGAAAAAAAATGACAATGGAGACAAATTGTAACAAGTAAGTGTCAGATGCAACAAGTATAAGTAGTTACTTCAAGAAACAGTACAAAGTTTAGAATCTCAGGAATAGATACATCATCCTTAAGTTGATTGTTTATGTTTTGCCTTGTTTTTAGCAAAGAGCTCTTTAAAAACTATATTGTACGGTGGTTTTATCTTTGGTATTTTTCAATGTTTAGACTAAAAATAGGAACAAATTAAGTATAAGTTGTTGCAGTGCAGGACAATGTCGCCCCATTTCTCCTGTTTTTGTTCTATACCACACAAAGAGAAAAGATAATAAATCCCCAGAGAGAGGAATTTGACCTTGACTTTTTTATACTGCATTTTCTCTCTGTATTAAATAGTAATGATAAGGCATGATGACTGTTATATAAGGTGCTGCTATTACCCTGTAATTAGTATGAAAACAAAGTAAGAACAGCTGGTAGCTGTAAATGAGCTTTCAGTGTTGTTTCTCTGTCGCTACATTCATCTAAAAAACTTCAAATATTTTTTGATGTCTTGTTGTTTCCTCCATGTTCCCCAAAGTGCTTAAAACCTACAAATTATTACTAATTGGTCATTTTCTCACAATTTTCTTTTATTTTCAGCGAAAACACATGATTTGAAAATCCTTCTTGCACCACATGTGGTTTTTGTCACAATAAATAAAAAAAGCAACATTTTCCAATCCTTGCGAATTGTTTTTTTTTATTTTAAGTTTGGGTTTCAGCCTGCAAGTTTCTAAGAGAAATAGTAAAATTGTGAAAAGTAATCAGTAGTTTTGGTATTTATCTGTTCAGATGTACCATATACATTGTGGCTCTGTTTTGCTTAATGCATGTAATCTCCTCCTGCTTCCAGCTCACCCACAGTTGGCTCAGAGGGAGCGACACTGTTTTCTGTTGCTAAGGAATTTGTGACTGTATGTCAGCTGATTTCAAGAAAATTTGGCTTTTCACCGTAATTATGACTCAATGTCTTAAGATTCGGGATGATTAACACTGTATTATCCTTACTTAGACTTCAATAACCCCTAGCTTTTATGGCCCAGATGTCGACGTATAAGAAAGCATGAGCTTGGGAACGCCCTGAAACACACACATCAACACATGAAGGAGGATAAAGGAGATTTATGCATGATGAGATTAGGAGGCATATTTAAAGGAAAGCTGTCTGCTCAGAATATCACATTAAAGCCCAGCTAGTTCCTGAGAATCAGTTGCATTGATCCACACAGTAAACTGGTGATGTTAACCATAACAGTGTCATACAGATAGAAACAGAACAAAAGTGTTATTATATATTTAACACTCTAGAATATTTAACATCAGTTTCAGACTACACAGTATTCCTTTCTTGTGATATTTTCACCAGAAAGATCAGGCTGTTATCAAAACCGTTATTATGGATGTGATTTGACCCAGATACACAGCCGGCCTCGTCTTCTCGCCGACCTGTTTAATGTCAAAATGAACACATTTAAAAAATGGACTTTATGAAAGGAGGACATTGTTTAAGACTGATTGCATATGTCCAGCACCTTGCCTGCTCCATCGCTATTCTGCCATGTAGCAATTTTACAATGCCTCAGGTGGTGAGTTCAAGGTATAAAAAATCGCTTTGATAAAAAGTTGATGTCATATTTTTAAGCCCATGACCTGATTATGATTTATAGAAGATAATATTTTCTGCTGTATATTATTCCTTCTGAAAGTGAAATGATATTACAAATAATAAATCTTGTTTGTGTTATTTGCGTTCCTTTAAAACATTTCACAAAGCGTCTTTGCTTAACCTAGTTTGCATCTGTGTTTGCAACAAAACAGAAAATCAAAAGAGGAGGGAGCTTTTTCTCCCCAACTGGATGAAATATCTGTTTCATTTGTGACCCAAATCAAATGCAACATTAAACTGAGCTTTCACTTATACTTTGGTCATAGTGAGAATTTCTACTGAAATGAAAAATATGTTATTAATTACAGAGGGTGCAAATGCAGTAGCAGCTGCAGAAATCTGCTAAACAAATAAACTTGACCTGATTTGACTTGGTTTAACTCCCGCTATCTATGTTTGTTTTTATTTATTTTTTGGTGGCTGGGGGAAGGAAGGGATCTTCTGTAACTGTCTGTGTTGCAGCTAAGTTTAAACAGCTCTGACTGAAAACTATTATTTGCTAAATTAAAGATTTGTGAAGGCAAATTATGAGGAGTCCACTGCAATTCTCTATGTAGATATTGCTATCAGGAAAATATGACTGCCACACAGCAAGAAAGGCACCAAAGAACAGGAAGCTCATTCTGTATACATAAGCATAAATGCACGTCTTTTAAAATATTTACTTTACTTTTAAATGTTTCTATTAATGATCACCAAATGATCCATGTGTTTGCTGAAAACATCCACTGAAAAACAATCAGCATGCTTCTTTGTGACAAGTTAGAAAGAAAAGACAAAGCCACAAACATCAACAGAGAAATGTATTTCTTATCACTTAAGTGTACATAATGTGTACAAAGATTGATGCAATTTTGTGCTTTCTCAGTTTTGGTTGTAAAATAGCCCAAAGTCGCTTCAGAACTGTAGGAAAATTTTTGGTAGCAATTTATTTGACGGGGTGTGCATAAGACTGACATAATACTGTCATAAACATGACTTAACATCTGTCGTGAACATGAAGGAGTCCTCATCAATGTTTATGACTGTTGTCAGGAAGTGTCATTCTGTAAACAATGACACTTTAATGCAAAATTTACACTTTTAATGGACTTTTAATCAAATTTTTAGTGCAACTTTGCATTAACAGTGTCATTATTTACCTAATGACACTTCATGACAACAGCTGTAAACTTTCATGAAGACTCCTTCATGTTCATGACAGTTGTTATGTCAGTCTTATGCACACCCCTTCAATAAAGTGTTAATAAATTTTCCACTGATTGGAAAGAACCAACATCCCCATTATTGCCTAGAAAAGATAGGTTGTGAACTTAGTCCATTAGTAAAAAAGATATAAAACAAAGCTACATACAGTACAGACCAAAAGTTTGGACACACCTTTTAATTCAATGAATTTTCTTTATTTTCATGACTATTGACATTGTAGATTCACACTGAAGGCATCAAAACTATGAATAACACATGTGGAAATATGCACTAAACAAAAAAGTGTAAAACAACTGAAAATACCCCTTAAATTCTAGTTTCTTCAAAGTAGCAACCTTTTGCTGTGATTACTGCTTTGCACACACACTGCATTTTCTTGATGAGCTTCAAGAGGTAGTCACCTGAAATGGTTTTCACTTCATAGGTGTGCCCTGGCAGGTTAATAAGTGGGATTTCTTGCCTTATAAATAGTCATGAAAATAAAGAAAACCCATTGCATTAGAAAGGTGTGTCCAAACTTTTGGTCTGTACTGTATGTTTGGCTACATAAATGTGGATTTTTTAAAAAACAATTTCTTCATCATCCATTGGATTCAAAGCTCCAATCAAGGAATCCACAGTACAATGTTCTCTGTTTTGTACCTAATGAGTTTTTCAGAAACACGATCAGAAGTGTGTTTCTGATCGTGTTTTCCCTATTGTGAAGGAAAAAGCAGATCATGGACGTTTTCAGCAGAATAATACACAACCGGATTCAGTTATGACATTTGGGTATCTACATAATACATCAGAATATCTAAATAATAATAGAATTAATATGTTATGCAATGGCTAAGCACAAATTTTCTAGGTGCAAAACAATATCAAAAGGAAATGGTGATTTCAAACAGGAAAGCGGCTAATTGGTCTGGTTCCAGTCTAAAACAATAACTTCCTGGAATCATGTTAGTATTTATGGTTTATCTTTGGTTTCATCAATAGCTACGGAAAGAGAACCAATTATCTTTTCTACATTCCTACATTCTGCAAGAATGTAGATGTTTCAGAGTGCAAAAAGGTCATGGGCCTTGGGTCATGGGTCACTGGTGTGATTTTTAAAATCTTTTTTCAGTCTTCGTCTCAGGAACTGCGGCAGCAGTCACAAATTAGTTACAATTCTCCATGCAACAGCAGAATACAATGAACCCATGTTCCCTAAAAGACAGCTACCCACTATTTAACCATCTAATTACCTCACCACACCATTTCTTACTGTGGCTGTAAGCATTTGTCCATGAAAGTGCCTTGCACCACTTCTCCTTAATTAACATCTTCAAATAGCAAATAAATTGATGTGTGCAGACCAATGCTTCCTCTGTCTCCTTTATTTTCCTTTGGCTTGAAGCCCTGTTGGCTCTCTCAGCGTTTTTACAGTGGATTCTCTTTTTATTGCACAAGTCATGTGTCAGTGTAATTATTATTATCCATTCATAAAAGAAGGACGTAGAATTAAATGTAATTTCTGTACCTGGCAATTTAAGGTTTTTGCTTTACTGTTATGACAGCAATGACAGCTGCTTGTTAAACCTCTGCTCTGGAACGTATGTGATGTGCAGTTTCACGTAAATGATATCTGGCATTAAAAATGAGTTATTTATTGTATTTACCTTCATTTAATGTTCCTCAATCTGTTCTTAAATTTACTCCTCTTTGCTCAGCAGTTCTCATCAGCATTCAAATTGTTTTAAAAGCAAAGGGAATGAATGTTTCCCAACTACTTTCTCCAACATCTTTAGCATGGACAGCTCTAAATATCTTTATAAACTCCTAAGACATCCAACTTGATCAACATCTTCTAAGCACCTAAAACATTAATTGTAGCCTGTTCGCCGTCTGTCCTTTTCTTTACTCCTGATTGTCTCATCTGTCCAAAATACTTTTTATGGTGACATAAAACAACTTCAGCAGCTTGGAAATAGTGTGTCTCTTTGCTGGAACCAGGCAGTCCAACAGGTCAGATGAAACGATGTTTGACAGATGGTTAGTGAGAAGAAATCCAGCTATGCCAACTCTTCCCTGATATAATTTGCGCTGATCTTCTGTCTCTGGTTTTCCTCTGCATTTTTCTATAAGTGAGCCACCACATGCCCTCTTACTACGAGGCGTAACTAATTGTGACCTACATTTTTTGACGTGTGAGTGCACGAGGAAGTGTGCTTGTAAATGGGTGTTTATGAACACTGTACTCTTCTGTTGACATAGGAATAACATTTTCCAGAAGTACGGTAAACCGTGGTTTAAACAAAATATGAACCTTGAGATTTGACTGGATAATAATGATGGAACAACTGTGTGATTTAATACATGAGTCAGAGAGAGGAACATTGCTCTCTCAATCCAGGGCCAACACTCAAGACCTTGTCTGAGCTTGTCTGATTTGTACAACAACAAAAAACTTTAGATATTCTAGGTATTTCAAGATACACTTTTCATTCATATACTTTATCCTTTTGCTTCTAATGTCTGTTCTGTCATGTGCATTTTTTACAAGCAGTGGTTTGTCATTTGTGACACAAAATCCCCTGATGGGGTTAGTGCTGCTTTGCACCTCATTACTTTTGCATAAGGGAATTTTATTCCCAAATTATACTTTATAGCTTTTCTAATTCACATTTAACTTTATTGACCACAAATAACAGCCTCTGTCTTAAGTTTACATAAAACCTAATGTAAATCACAGTAACGTGAAGAATATTGTACTTTGCATGAACCAGTTTTACACTAGCTACTACACGAAACATATTGCCTGCTGAGCTTATCTCCACATCACCCCACTTTCAAAAGCCTAAATAGCTTTTTAAAAACCCTGTTCTTTAAAATTACTGAATAGTGTTTATGCTGAAACCGTATATAAAGTTTGAAAGATAGAAAAATCATCTACTTCATCGTGAAGATGTCAATAAAATGAGCAGCTTCTTAGCATGGCTTGTGGAGCATAAGTAAGGAAACACTTATTTTTCAGAAAGCTAGTGTACATGGCCAAGAAGAGTCACCTATGTCTTGTTAAAACCAGCAATTCAGTTTTCCCAATTTTATTTTGTATAATTTGTCTTTTATTGATTCATTGGCAGTTTTATAATCTGGGCTGAGCCAAGATTTTTACGCTTGTATAAGTTTCTAATTTAACTGCTAAGTCCAGCAAACTGACTGTACAACACTAACCATCAGTGTTGTACTCTCTTTCAAAAATATACATTTTATAAAAGCAGTGGTTCCCAAAGTGTGGAGCGCAGTGCCATTGCAGGGGCGGGGGGAAGCGCAGGAAGCGGTATGGATGAAAAAAAACAAACAAAAAGAAAACAGTTACACAAAAGTGTTTCACTGTAAAGATGGTTTGTAGTGTGTTTTGTTGCAGCCTGAAATGTGAAATAAACTTCAGTGGAGTTTGAAAACAAAATATGTGCATAGGTTTATGTCTGGTAGAACGATGTGTGTGCCCAGTTGATTTTTTTTCCTTTTTTGGGGAGGATTTTATTGTAATCCATAGGGAGGCCCAGAAAATAACCACTGTATAAAAGGAATATAAACACATCACTTTATTCTGAGCATATGTACCACTTAGTTAATTTAATAGTTTAAACCATGAAGGTTACTTAGAATTAGTTTTCTTTTACTAAATTTTTTAACATTTTATAGTAAAACTGATGTCCGTAAACACAAGACTAGGTTGCTTATTAGTGACTCAAATTGGTTACATCTAATTAAAAATGTTTTTTATTCATTGTTACTAATGATGAATAATGATAATGTCTGTCTTAGTATCTTTCAAAAAAAAAAATAAGGCTTAAAGACCTCTTGAATATGAAAGCATCCTGTAAAATTGAATGTAAAATTTATTTCCTCCACGAAAAAATGACATATTGAAGTAATTTTGACAAGGTTAATAAACACTGGAACGTTCAAATGACAAAAATCTGACCATCTGTAAAAAACTAGATTTTGTTACTCACACCAAGCAGCAATCAAAAAGACCTTCAGCCTTTATTCACGCCATAGTGTCTCTAAACTGCACAGTAAATTAGCTATAAACTGAGTGTATGTAAAGATTAAACCGGTCAATCATTACCACAGCAAATTGTGCCTTCACAAACCTGCACGCTTTACAGTAACGGCTTCCTAATGCATCTATTATGGTTTCCAACAATCATGCCTCCTCTGATGTTACTATTGTTAATGAGGTGTTCACTTCTGAAGAAAACTGCACAGCTGAACACATCTAACGTTTCCCGTGATTAAGCATGGATCCATCATCTCTGCACAGTAATTGTTGCTTCTCTGCTGCCAGGAACAGATCTCTGCAATCATTTAAGTAGCAACGCATACCCACTACTGAAGAGACAAGCTGGTTAAAGCCATGATTAAAGAGCAACCAAGAGCCACTTTGACAAACTGTCTCCATCAAAGCCAATTGTACCTGTCTCTAAAGGCTCCATTGCCAAATAATCGCTCAGATACAGGCTGTATTTAAATCATATTGCTTGAATGTGACTCAAAGAGGGACACAGAGCAATGATTGTAATGACTGCGATATTTTTCAAAAATACAAAGAAAAGGACCTACACAGACACCACAGTATGCTATTGATTAGCATTGATACAGAGAGCTATCATTCTTGTCTTTCAGATGTAAATCCTAGCAAGCTGTTCAGTTATATAGCGGGACCAAAGAGGTCAACCCGGAGTCTCTCATTAGTATACCTTCTAACATACCTATCCTCCAAAAAAAGCACACGCACACCCCCACACACAGACAAATGCAAATCTATTATTTATTGCTACACAAGGCCAAACCCTGAAGAGGCTTTTATTACTCGCCAATAATCATAATGTCATATTGATGGAGCAGGTCAATATTCCTGCGTGTTCTCTGTTTGTTTGTCTGTTGCTTTGTTCCTTCTGTTCTCCTTGAGTTTTTCTTTCCTTCTTCATTTCATTGTATTTTAATCTCCTTTTCTTTTCTCCTTCTCTTTCTTTATTCCATTGCTATTTATGATGTAAACATTTTTGTTCTACTGATTTGAAAAGATTTCCTTGTGGTAACTTCTTCAGCTCTTCTAAGCTGCATTAATAGATTCTGAGCTGGTGGTGCATGTTTGTCCACCAGACAAAGTTTCTGTACATTTTGCAAATACCAACTCAAAGGTCAGTGTCTGGCAGAACCAAAGTGTTTACATGGCCGCCAATGTATCCCATATCTATACTTACTAATTGGTTCCAACTTCAGTAGTTGTGCATGTGTAGGTTTACTTACAAGTGTCAGTCTTCAGCAGGCTGTTGGTGCTCCTAAAATACTGAGGGTTTTCTATCACAGGGATCTTGGTCATGCCAATGATGACAGCATCAGGACCCATTTCTGAGGAAGAGGGAGTGTTGCTGCCATTGGAGACATGATGAAGAGGAGAAGCTGAGTCGTCATCATTGCTGATCACTGAAGACGGTCCTGAGGAAGCAAAAATAAATCACACTGTCAGACTGAAGAATGAAATCACCTCATAGTATTAGAGCTGCGTTGGGTTGGGGGGGTTGGAGGCTTTGCTACTCACACAGATTGAGGTCCACAACTAAAGATTGATACTAAAAATTAAGCATTTCCTGAAACATCCATCCATCCATCCATCCATCCATCATGGGAGCAGCAGGTAGCGTTTTGCAAATATCTATTCTTTTTTAACCACTATCACATTGTTGCAAAAAACAAACAAAAAAAAACAAACAAATATTTCTAATAGATTTACAGAACATGTTTTACATTCAGGAGGTTTGATGTATGCTATGTAAACTTCTAAAATCTCCAACCTGCTTCCTGACTGTTCAAATCAGTCGTAAATGTTTCTCTGATTTTGAATGCAGTTATGGCTCACGTCAATCCTGTTTTTTCAGGTTCTGTTCATAATTTGAGTTGGAAATATTGGTATCCTCCCTAACAATTCATTGTACAACTTAATAAAAAATATATCGTTTTACATCTTGGATGAAACAATGCGGCCACTCCTCTTTGCACAACCTCACAAGATTCTTCAGATTGCCCGGCTCTCTCTTCTCCACAGCTCACCTGTGACAACCAAGTTACAACCCATTTTCCCTTTGCTGGTCGAGTAAACCTTTTTTTTAACTCTTGACATTTCAAAGTGATCTTCATCTTATTCACTCTAACATGGTTCTCTGGACAATTAGAAGAGAAACATGCCAATGACGTTACAAACCTTTATGTGTACTCAAAAGTGGCCATGAAGTGCTTGTCCACATATTCAGCATTTGTTTTAGTGTTTGTTGAAAAAAGCTCAAACTTAGCCTCATGTGACCCAAGCACACAGTCCCATTTAAAGTCTCAGTAGAGGTTTGCAATATGATATTGTTTACCTTTGTATTTCTCACATAACTCCTAACAAACAGTTTGCATAAATGTGGTTTAATTGTTGTTATGGAGGCAGAATAATCTCGAAGAGGTTCTCTATGTGTGCTTGAAAAAAATCTTCTTCACCATCCAGCTTCCTGTGTGTGACGGCAAAATAAATAATGTCCTTGTTCAGCCTAGTGGCCAGTGCCTAAAACAAGAAGTTCTTAGAAAGTATGGTCAACTTAAAAAAGTGAAACACAATGTAAGACAATGCTGAGGTACGTGTACACTCGCCCACTTATTAAATGCACAAATGTGCTCATATGAAAATGTAGTTTTTTTCTTTTTTTTTTTGTTCAAAATACTACTTCACCTTAAGGTTTTTTATACACCTTCTTTAGCAGTGTTTATAATAAATGGTTAATATGAAGCAAAGCTGAGCAAATACTTAAGTATTTCATTATCAGCTGTTACATTTAAACCTACAAAAATGTAGACTCTGAAACATCGATGTTAAAGTCAAAGAAAGGCAGCAGACAGTTTTAAAAAAAAGGAAATTATCCCATTGCAAATATGGGCAAAAAAGACCTTTCACTGTAAATGAAAATGAATGCATCTACTTATGCAAATTGTTTTGAAAAAATGCTAAAGGAAAACATTAGGTGACGAAGAAAATATGAAAGGTGGGATGGCACCAAAGCCCAAACCTTTTAAAGAAAAAGGGTTTGTTTTGGCAGCACAACTGAGGCTGATATTAGCTTTTAATTAAGGAAATGAATACAGTGTCTGAAGATTGTCAGCAACTATAAACCCTTGTGACACCACTGCTAATTTTCTGAAAATATAAGAGCCGGAATAAGCAAACTCAAACCCTTTATTGCAAACAGACTGCATCAGTAAAGTGTAGTTACAATTTGCAGATGCATCTATTCTCAATTTTGGGCTTGTTTCCACCACCTTTAACTCCTTGAAAGTCACTTAAAAATGTGCTATCTGATTGTGCAGTTTTGTTCACTGAAACAATACAAGTTACACTAATGTGTTTGTGCATCAGTTTTACACATGCAATAAAATGTGGATCTACAGTGAAAATCCCCCAATGCCCTCCAGTAAAACAATGAAGCGGCTGCTCATATGGTAAGAGGAGAAATGTATCTGTAAGAGTTCAGAACGCTAATGAAAATTTGTGATTTTCATTGTGTTAATTATCCACAGTTTAAATAGAACTGTAACACCTCCTACAACTTTCAATCCTTTGTTTATTTATTTTAAAAACCATATAGAGATTCCACAGGCACCTTTTAGTGGCATCACTAATGATTGATGTAAAACGAGAATTAGTGATCTTTAACTTTCTTGTGTAAAGCTGTGTAAATACATTATCTAAACACTGCTTTTCAGTGTCTGTCTCTACAGTAAACCAATAAAAATGAGTGAGTGAGTCTGCGTCATGCTTCCAGCTCTGTACTGTTGTCCAAGTCTTGTGAGCAGAGAGTGGGGAGACGGTCCAAATGGTCTTAAAAATTTTGCAACTCACTGTATAATGAAAAATACACACAAACATAATGGAAGTGAGCTCAGTGCCGTAGACGTCTACTAGATAGAGAACCTCAACCAGAAGAACAGAAAAAGTGTCCAATGACTTCAGATCTATTTCCCAGAACATGAAGCACAGTAGATGTTTTCCCTCTCATGTGTAGTTGGCTCCGCTGTATCATAATAATACTTCACATTGTTCATTTCCTCTGTCCCTGGCCTCATATCAGGCTCTAGTGCTGTTGACAGGGCTGGATTGAGAGAGTGGAGCTGAGAGATTGTGTTTGTGTGTGAATCTATAGCACCCTGTGTGTTTGTGCGTGCATGGGGGCGTGTGTGTGTGTGTGTGTGTGTGTGTGTGTGTGTGTGTTGGTGAATCATGAGGGGAGAGACGAGGCCTTGAGAGAGAGAGAGAGAGAGAGAGAGAGAGAGAGAAAGAATGAAAGCAACAGCACAATAGTTTGTTTTTCTGTGTAGGGAGGTTTCAAGCATGTGTGTGCTGTTAAAGTGTGTGTTGGCTGTGAAGTCTGGCACCATCACTTGAGTCCAACACCAAAATTTGTAATTTAATCTCCTATTTGCTTGTGTTATTTAAAAGTACTGTTAAACAGATAATTATGGGGCATCATGTCTTTGACAAAAATACAAAAATGGTTGGAAAACATTTCCTGCACATCCAAAGCATCCATGTCTTTTTATACATGGAAGAAAACTAAAGTAATAAAATCAACAATATTAAAATGCACAGCAATTTTATTGCAGCATGACTTAGCAATGTTAAACCATTTTCATGTCCAATGCACTATTTCACATTGACATAAATTAGCATACTAGACAAAAATGGTTCTGAGGAAACGATTGTCATGAGGTGTTGATCAACCAATCAAAGACAAACTTGGGTTAAAGTTTGAGCCACTTCTGGTTAGGTAGCCAGTAAAAAACACTTTTCAAAGTAAGAACTCTTAAACTAGCTCATTACGGTCAGAATTTGTTTTCAAAAGGTCAAAAACAAAAAGGAAGCCTGGAGAAGAGCAGTTTTTGTAGGTGAAAGGTCAAATCTGAGGCGTTTGAAATGTTAGGTTGTCTAATAGCCTCAGAGACGTAGCATAAACAAAATCGGTAGATGGCCCAGAGAGTCTATGTTATCACAAATATGTTTTAAGAGATTATCCATCTTAACCAGAAACAAAAATGCTTTTTCATTTTTCTGGAGAAAGATACCTGTCTGTAAAAGCTTTGAACAACTTTAATATGATTTGTGGAAATTCTCAAAAGCTAAACAGATTTTATATTTTTATAGGAAGAAGCCAGAATGTTTAATTTACAACAGATATGATGAAGAGTAGTTTCACTAGAATATTAGTTTCCCAAGCGCCATTAAAACAACAAAATGTGAAAAATTCAATTTGTCACAGTTCCTCAAATTTTCTCACTGGGGAACTTTAATAACTCTAATCCATCTCAACATAAGGAAGAAAACAACATGATGGAGACAGGAGTGCAGGTTATTGTCTGTCAGCTTGTGCGTGTGTTTGTGCTGGGAGGGGCTGCAGATCATTACCACAGAGAGGTCCCAGGGTCAGATCGTTATAAATACCGTTAAGCTCAGAGCTGACAGGAGTCTGTGTGCATCTGGAGACAGAGAGAGGTGGCCCAGCCTCCTCTGGGAGTTACGGTGTAAAAGGGGGATGAAAAGATGTGAAGAAGAGAAGCAGGGAGGGATGGTAAGCAGACACAAAGGCATAAGAGGGGTCAGGTCATGACCCTACACCGTTAATAGACATGGAACTGGTGTTTAAACTGGTGGAGAATGGAGGCCTGCACAGCTGTCAATAAACTATGATGTCTAGTGTTCAAAATGCAGGTCACTGCTCAGATGTGGGTGGCAGGGAAATGAGCTCTGGAGCTGCCAGAGGCTTTATGTCATTGTTTTCAGATCAGCAAGTGTAGTAAAAACAGGTAAAAGCTCTGCTTTGTAGAATGACTGATGTATAGTCAAAGGGATGCTTGAGAGATTGTGGTTTTAAAAAGTGATCCTTCAACCTCTACCAATAATAACACTTGAAAACAGTGGTGAAACATCATTAAGAGCCTTTGCCCTTCTAAAAGGGACCACAAAAAGTCCCATTCAAAGATTAATCTGGTGGTAGACAGGGCAGATCCATGAGCAAACAGATGGGGCCTCAGTAACACTTGGTTGGTTTAAACCTGAGTTTGACTGCAGATAGCCTTCTGTGAAAGAAGACAAAGGATATATAGATGCTGAAGATTGAATCTCTATAAATGCTTTCACCTGCTAGTCAGATATCAATTTGCACATCAATGTCACAAAGATGTTGGTCAGTTTAAAGATATTTTTTCATCCTCACAATGAAGAAAGGGGGTGCACACAACATTTTTATATACATTTTCATTTCAACAAGGGAATAGCGTGATGTGGGATGCTAACTTGTGAAAGCAGCTTTACAGATTCATGTAAAATTTGTATTTCTAAAAATCCCCACATAACTGGGCATATTGTGGAAACTCATATTGTGAGCCACACAGACTCAGCGCATAATGTCTGCGTAGTTCAGTATTCATACTCGAGCGTACCAATTGCCTAAAATTCTCTCATGACAAACTCCTTCATTTCCTACAATCCTAATGGGTGCTAGCAAGTTTGATGAGGTAATTGGGTGCATAGCCCTGTTTTGTTCTCCATCAGGGAATCCTCAACACACCTGTCAGCACGTGACACTAAGTGGAAGTCACGCTGCGCTGTCTTGAGACTGGGTGTGCTGAATCTTAACTTTATCAGCTCGGTGTTACATGTACAACAATTCGATGCAAATATTGTTTTCCACCAAGCAGTTTACTGTGCAACACTTAGTACGTGCACAGTACATGGTCATAAAAAATTATATTTGCAGACGTTCGCTTCGAGTCTGCCTCAAGAACGCAGGGACATCAGTGGAGTGAATTTCCACCACACCTGATCTGTCTTCACCTGTTTGCACTCAGTCAGGTAGCGCTACAATTTATTTATATGGTATCTTTAAGTGAAAAGGTGCCTTTATGTTATGTACAGCAGGGACACAAAGGGGTACAAACAGGGATTTTGGAGACAGTAGATTGATTTTCTTGACACTGAATATCTTGTTAGAGATTTTTTTTGTCATTGTTTTGATTTAACTAAATATTAAATTCAGGGTCTCTAAGGAATCTCAATCATAGCTTACAAGACATATATTCATATTTTTATGTTTGGTGTTTAGAGTCTCAAATATGATTGACAGAAAGAGAGGAAAAAGAAACATCCCTTATACACATTATAGTCTGAATTACTGCCAAAAAGAAACTGTCCTCAAAACACAGACATTTCTATTGCAGTTTCTGTCATGTTTTATGTTACTTTTTTCTTTAAAAACCAACAATGACTAGAGTTGTGTTTAACTGATTGAATCAATTAAACATGAGATGGTGGTTGGAGCTCTTAGGCTATATACAGCGCACTCTCTCCTATGGTAATATTATGCTTCCAGAGTTGTTGAATCTAATTTGTCTTCTCATTTACATTTTCATAGTAGTACAAAGCTGTTCAAACAATCTCAAGAGTTTTACGCCTCGTGGAAGAGTGGGGTAGAGTGGAACTCAGGAGCTCACTTTGCCCATCAAAACCAGTATCAATATAAACACAAACTGAAAGCAAAGGAAAATCATGTTTGGTTGATTTATTTTTCTTTGTTGTCACAGTTTTCTTTGCAATGGATTTCAAGCTGCTGGAAACTGGGTTTGATTAACCTTAAACATTTGCAGGAAAATATTTTTCTGTTAGTGGAGCTGTGGAGTTGAGTGTGTGACTTATCAAATCCTTTCTGCAATGCCAAACAGCTTCTTCTGCAATATAGTTTGTTCAGTATTTGTTCCTTAGATTGACTGAAGTTTGGAGTCAACAAATATTGGGAATTTAACAGTTTGTTCATTTAAGAGAAAACAATAGTTGTGGGTGGGAGAACCATTTAAAAGCACAACAATCTGGCACCTCCTGTTAATATTGGTCACCAGCTTGAACTCACATTTTTGTGGGATGGCATCTCATTCTTGATCCAGCAACCAGAGAGGCTTTTAAAAAAAATAATTAAATGCTATTTATAGAAAAATTAACAGACTTCCAGTAGCATGAAGTTTGTTATCAAGAAACTTTTGAAACAAACATAAATTTCCTTTCTAATAGTAGCTTACAAATAGAACAGTAATGATTTATTGATAGTATAAGGTTATGTTTTGACTTGATTTGACGCAGCTACCTTGACGGCTTCAGAAAACGAAACTTAAAAAGATTAAAAAGGGGTTAGTCGGGTTTTTCCACCGTGTTTTAATTGTTCGTGTGGTTTTCTCCTAGACCAGTTTCATGTCTGGTTAAACATCTGTTTCTGTCAAATAAACAACAGGTGCTCTTCAATCCAATCATTTGCGGCTTTTGAAGTATGGTGCTGTTAAATTAAAGATGTTTCCTGGGGTGCAGATACTTAGTTAAACTGACCAGATGTGGTCTGTGGTAATAAGGTCGCTGTCAACAAACCAAGGCTGAGAGACAAAACACAAAATTAAACACCAAAAAGTCCAGTTTTGAAAGAGCTGGTATGAAAATTATGAGACATTTTAAAGCATATGAACAAAAAGCAGGATGAGCATTAGTCTGTTTAGACAGGGTAAAGGGAAGCCGGGAATTAAATCACCTATTCAGCCAAAACGCAACCCTGAAGCATTCTGCAGGAATTCAGAGTTATTGCATTAGCTACAGGAGAAATGGGTTTGACAGAGCAGAAAGAGCTGCTGCACACTGTTATACAATTCTAAATATGACAGTGTGGACTGTCATACTAAGTAGATTTTTTACATTGCTACTGTGGCACAGCTTGGTTGAGTGTGCCCTGGGGTTCAGGTCTTACGTGAAGCTGAAGTTTTATGGCAGGAACCCACGCTGGAGTCGAGATAAAATGATGATGGTCAGGGATTGCATTGATCTCTCTTTGTGTCTTTGGGTACACTCCAGACAAACAGAAGCCATATACCTCTGTGTGTTGCCCGGGGCGATAAATATAAGGAGGATATTATAAGAGTTAAGCTACCTGAGCTTGTCAGTCTATCTGTTAACACAATTTGGTTGCCACAAGCTCAGAATACAAATTGTAAAAAGATGAGAAAATATTTCATGATTTGAGACTTTTTATAATCCTTGACAGCAGAAAACCGGCTAAAATATGGTTTTCAGGTATTCCTTTCTGATAACCTAGATTTCAGGTTCATTTGGGGAAATAAAAACCGACTGAACAGGAAGTTGTTCATCTTTTAAAACCATCTGTACCAAGACCATTAGGCATATTTGTAGTCTTAATCTTGACAGTCTAAGGGCCAGGAGAGCTTTTCTGTAACCAGATAAAGAGTTCATAAGATCAGAATGAATTATAACAAATGTAAAAGCCAACAAGATATTTTTTTCCTTCAGAGTTTCTCTGTAACAAATGTTTAATCCCAGCAGGCAGAAGTCAGCACAGCCGTCACTTAATAGTTCAGGGCCGGGATTGGCGTGCTGACACAGTTGACCCTCAAGGCCTTTGTTCGCAATCTGTGTGTGCAAACCAACACACGCTCATGCACGACTAGTAACATGAACCCCACGGTCTCTTTACTGTGCTGTCACCCTGCGGAGCACAGGAAGTAATCAATTGATCCAGGAGGAAGAGGAATGGAGGGATGGAGCGGAGACAGACGGGAGAGGAGAGCATGCAAGGAAGTTTAATGAGTGAGGTAAGAGGAGCTGCAGACTGACCACAGAGTGTTTGGTTAAAGACATAAAAATACACAGGAGCAAACGACTCTGTGTAGTGTCTGCCTTCTCTGCTGTATAAAATGATGCATTAATGTACACGGACAGTGCTTTGCTTTCAAAGCACAGGCGTTATTCCTTTTATGTACTATGTATTTTATGCTTATTTGTTCATATTTTCACGATTCCAATGTACCTGAAAAATCAGCTTTTCTTTAACTTGCTTAACAGATTTAATGCTAATGATGGAGTCCTACACTACTTTGGGGGAATTAAATTTTAGCAATTAAAGATGTTTGCATTTTGATCTAGATACTTTGCTAATTGCAATATTCAATAATAGTTCAATTCTAGCAATGTAAACCATAGTTTGGTAACAATTTCTACCCAGACATTGTTATTAAAATTTGACTGGAGATGTCAGCAGTTATTCACATTTTGTTCAGTGTTTATATAAGTTTTCACTGATTGTGAAGTGTAGAAATACATCAACTCAATAAAAGAAAAGAGCAATATTTGCAGCACTATCATTTGTAGGAAATACTTTTCAGCAGCAGGAACTGGAAGTGTAATTACCTTTAATGGCAAACACAGATGTTAAAACATATTCATGTCTCTGAAAGGAAGCCTTCTTCTCAATGTCTCAGCATCTCAAGCTGTGAACAATTCATCATTTCAAAAAATCTGAAGCATAGCCACCAAGGAAACAAGGGAGTGGCTTTGGAAAAAAGCCTCAAGTCCAAAGTCTGGACTGATATGCATGAAGTGGAGAACTCCTTCTTCAGTTTGGGTGTGTTTAAATATTTATGCCAACAAAATCAAATAAATTTCACCAAAAAAAAAAAAGACATGTCAAACTTGCACATCTTTCACAGAAAACCAAAAGCCATCAATGTTGCTAAAGAAGTTCAAAGCAAATAGTGAGGTGTTTGAATATTTATGCAAATCAAATATTTCAGTTTTTCCATTTCAAACTTGCTTACTCCACTCCAGGAACCAGCTTGTTTTTTTTTAATGAAAGTAGAGAGCAGGGGGAAATAAACCAAATTCAATTTAAATGAGTCTGGAACATAAGAAAATAGAAAAAAGCTGATATAGTTTTAAAACGTCCCTTTAGGTTTTGGAGAAAATACAAGATTTTATAGAGCCAGTAGAAATAAATAAAAAACAGCTTTCTGCAGGAGGGGAAATTAGAATGAAATAGCAGGTAAAATGCTGCCAAAACTTTTCTTCACACAGCAGTTGGGTTAAATGTTCATTTAACAGCAACAAATCCCACTTCCTTGTTTTGTCTAACACAGAGGCCTATCGCATTTCCCTTTTTGTCTTTTTCTTTATCCAACCGCCCAGTAAAAATAGACATTTCTTCTCTCCCCGTCTCACATTGTGTATCTTCCTTCTCACATCCATGTGTGTCTACCATCTTCTTTGCTTTCGTTATCCTCTTCTTTGCTTCCCACATCCTCCTCTCTTCATCTCTTTCTTCCTCTGAGCCCCCATAGTCAGTCCTTTTCTATTTATAATACTCAACCCACATTCACCTTCTCATATGACACACTGCAAGACCAGTTCCTCTAACTCAAAGCAGCCAGTGGTGGTCAGAGATGTGAAAATGAATAAAAGCGGATGAGGGTGTTAGAAAAACAAATACATATATATATATATATATATATATATATATATATATATATATATATATATATATATATATATATATATATATATATATATATATATATATATACATATATATATATATTAGATTGAGGAGAATCGCTGTGTAATACTGTGGAGGTGTAGAGGATAAAGTGCTGCCAAAGATACTAAGTAGAGGGAAAAACCACTTAATACTTTTATATAGTAATGCCATCAAGTTCAACTGCCTGGCATTATAACACATTGACGAAAAAATTAAGAAATTAAACATTGTTCCTTTTACAGACATTTTCTTTAATTATAATATTCTATTATAAAAATAATTATTACAAAAGAAAAAGAAACTTTGTAATACTAAACTGACTGAAGACGTAAAATAAACTAACCTTCAATATTCTATTTGGCACTGAACATTTAATGTCCGTTCAAAATTATCAACCACAAGAGGCTGTTGCAAAGACTTTAACGTAGAACAATTTTAGTACTAACTAACTAACTAACTGACTGACTAGATGATGGAATGGAGATGATGAGCTGGTTTTTAGGTATGTTTTGTCAAACAACAAATATACAAGTAGAATTGTTGTTGGGATTCCTCAAGGTTGTGTGTGTGAATTAGTCCTCTTTTGTGCTTTAGAACACAAATTCAGATTCACAGAAAAATGTACTTACATTGATCAGGGTCTACATATGTGTTGGTGAAATGAATGGTGCTCTCAGAGTGTCATATATTATAATACGTCACCTTATAAACCTTCTTTTAAGGTGATATAATATAAAAACTGTAGTTAGTTTCTCTGCATGACAGTTGATTTGTGCCAGCTTAGCTATAGTCATTTTTCACCCAGATATTCTTTCTGGACTTTGAGGTATTTTTTAAACATTTTAGATTTAGATGGTTTATTTGTACAATAATCACCAAATTAGACTCATTTGCTGTTCAAAAAAAATTTACATGCATTTGTTACTCAAGGGTTTTTAGTTTATTGATGATCTGAAAAGCCTTCAACAGATTCAAGGGAACTTGCAAGAGAGTCAACATATTTAACAGATTGTTTCCATTACTCCCTTAATAGCCACAAAATCATTTAATTGTGCCAATTAGACAGAAAACTCAAAATCTCTACAATCTATCAGATTCCAAAGAATGATTATTTCAACTAATCTAATGTGTTGCTTCACTCATTAGATTTATGATTCCTGAAGTTTATACAACCAACCTACAGATAGAGCCTTCGGGTATTCAACCGATGTCTCTCTTTCTGGACGAAGACACTTAGACTGCATTTATTTCAGGAAAACATTTAGTTAATAGACAAGGCTTGAGTAATCTATGAGCGATCCATCTAGTTAATGGTTCTCAACCTAAGTGGTCTTGGAATCCCCCATATGCTGACCACATCGCCTCACTCTGCTGTCTTCACTCTCTATGTACATTAATGGGTTTACTTTTGTGTCTTTCGTCTTTCCTGCAGGTATAGGTATTTCCTGATATGCTTGGCTTGATCTCGTGGGTTTGTTTGTTTGTGCCTTTTTTTGTCCTTGCAACCCCCAGCTGGTGGAGGCAGATGGCTGCTCATCCTTAGCCTGGATTTGTCAGAGGTTTCTTCCTGTTAAGGGTTTTTCTCCCCTCCGCTCTTCCCTGATGGTGTTTGTATGTTCTGCAAAGTAATTAAACCTAGGCACCAATTCCGGGTCACCCACTGAGTTTTTTTTTTTTTTTAGCTGTAAAGCTTTTCTGTTGTTACAAATTAGTATTTAATGACTATAAACATACCAGATATGACTGCACAAATATCGAGCTGATCAGGGATCTGTAACAGCCCACAGAGTTGGTGTGAAGTGGAGGTTTTGCTTCAATGTCATCTTAGGTGAACAATGTAAAAGTCAACTTCAAAACCATCTGCAGATCCTCACACACTGCTGTTTGTTTCTGCGTACACATATTTTATAAAACAAAAGGAATACATAAATAAAATAAACAAGGTCTACAAAGCTGTCAGAGAGAAGTAATGGAGTGAAAAGCACAAATAGTTATTCCAGAAGATTTAGCTAAGAAGCAATGCAACATACAAGCACCCACAAACTGAAAATATATGCTCGTATTGACTGTTATTTTACTCCACATATTGAATGTAACAGAATATTTTTTTTATTCAGCTTACATATTTTATAAAATTAATAATTTTTGCTGATTTAAATCCATAAACGTATACAGTTATAGCCTAAACTTTCTTCACCATCTCTTCTCATCAACATAATTTGATTCTTGTCAACAAACTTTTTTCAAAGTGTTCACAAATCTCTTCAACTAGTAAGAAAAGGCAAAGCCTTGATGATTTACACATTAATGGTACTATCTACAGTTAAAATTTCTGAGACAAGTGAGCAAAAGACGACTCAAAAAGAGCAAAGAAAAACAGATGTTTTGACTCCAAAGGCAGAATGTCCTGATAGATATAATGAGCTTTATTTCAAGTGTTTAACTGAGTCTATTTTTAAAATTGAGAAATTAACTCTTTTCAAAATGCTCACTGATAAACAAAACCTCACCTGAAAGCACCTTCGTTTTCAGATGAAAAGGACACATTTACACAATATACATGACTTCATTTATTAAAAAGAGTAACCCAGTCTGTCTTCTGAAAAAGGAAATATAATTTTCAAACGACTCCTTCAGGTAATTATTTAAATGAGCTTCTTGAACGCAGCTTTAAAGTAAAAAAAATAAAAAATACAGCTTATGAAGCATGCAGTGACACGGTTTTTTTCAGCAATGCTACTTTGCCTTTTTATAGCTTAGATGTTCTTCCGTTTATCAAAATATCTGGAAAAAGTGAAATAATTTGTTTCTATGTTGTGAAGACAGGTACATATCAGTGAGGAGGCAAAAAATAAAAACAGGTGTGATCATAGCGTTGAAACATCTCAAATATATCAAAAAACAAATGTATCACAGAATGTACAAAATAATTAAAGATAACAAATCAAACAGTCATACTTATCTGAATAACTTTGATTCAATATTACAACATATCCCTCTACATTAAATGTCATATTTTCCAGTGTTAATATTTTTTTAGTTTATTTGAGATAATATCTTTTGCTTTCCATTTAAATTATTATCAAAGGTGTCTAAAATGTATAGCGGCAAAATATGTACAATGTGCAAAATGAAAAAAACATTCTGTCAAAATAATGTAAGAGATGAATAGCTGTGCTAACTCTGTGCTGCGTTAACATACATAGATTCTTGAGATGTTGACGGTGTTAAAAAAATACAAAAATACTTAATTTCATTAATTTGTACTGCTCTCTCATTTACCCAATTACAAATTAAACTGTGTCCATCTCCCAGCAGCCATAAAGCTCGCTTTATATTTATACATGATTAGTTGTGTCATTTGCCCATGGTTAGATTTGTATGCAGGACTCTGAAATTGCAACCTCATTTCACTTGAAATGGCAATAAAGTTAAAATAAACGAGTAAATTATTAGGTTTGCAGATCCAAATTCTGACTGAATTATGACTTTCAATCATCTTAAGTTTTCAAATACTCATTATCGTAATTCTTTCCCCTTCTTTACTGCTTATATCATACACACCCCAATGATCTTATTCCTTTGATTTCATGATTACGCTTTAATTTTGTTTTTTGCATTAGAGAGTTTGTCACTTTTTAATTAAGTTTTTGAAAAAACATTATATTGGTTTGTTTCTTACTGCCATTTTCTTACCTACTACAAATGAGCAAATTGACAATTTGATTGTTTTTCTTTATTCCCAAAGTCCAAAGCAGCTGCAAATTTGGCTTTGATATGAATTTATATTGGTTTTGTGTAAATATGCTGACAAAGTTGAAACAGGAGGATTGAACAAATCTTGCAGTTTCATTAAATCAATCTAACATGATAAAGACTTAAAGAGAAGTCTTATGTCGTTGTAGTAAAGATCAGGGTTTAAAAGGTGGGTTAACATCCCTAAAAGAGCAGGAACCCCTTCTTAATTGCATTGAAATTTGTCTTGCATTTTGCAAAGATTTGATTTTGTTTCCCTAGACTTAATTTAACCAGCTTCCAGGGGTTTGGAATAAACAAGGCTGTTCTCTATTGAATGGTGACTCATTTCACACCAACAAAAGCATCACTATGCAGATCTTTAACCAAACATTTCCATAACACCAGCTATGACTTCAGGATCAGCTCTGTTTGTGTCCTCATACATATAAAGTGGGGTCCAGGCAATACCTTGCTACCGATATACTGTCATTTTACATAAATTACCATATTTGAAGCAATTTTGAGGCTCATTAAATGTATTTTACATTATCTGAATGTGGAAAATGGTCAAGATTAGATGAGATAAAGGCTTTATAAAATAATTCCATTTTCCTTAATAATTAAGTTACTGTAATAAATAAACTTTGCAGTAAAATTCAAATTTGTTGAACATGATTGCAAATTGTGCACACCATTAGACGAACTGAAGAAGGGTGGATCCTCACTGGATTTGTAGCTGTGATGATTAATAATTAGATGAACAGAAAAATGCAAAAGGTTGAAAACATCAATGCTTTCCTCATGCTTTTGTTCCAAGGCTCCAGTATAAAATATGAAGTAATCTTTATCATCAGTTCTCCAGACTTCCTGACTTCAATGTTTCTTTATACTTTGGCTGCTTTTTTACATAATTTCAGTCTCAGCCATGTATCTAACTCATATTGTGCAGTGTTTGTGTAAAAATACTTAGAACATGACCTCGAGGCTGTTTCTGTGAGTAATGTTCACCCTAGCAGACCTACCAGTTTCAGTGGACAGGGATTTCTTGTTTGCCGTTGTGTAAGCGACCATTTTGCTGATGATTGACAATGCTACAAGAGATTCTCAAAGCCTGGGACATTGTTTTACAACCTAAACCTGCTTTAAATTGCCCCACAACCTCAAGCCTGATCAGTCTACTGTGTTCTTTGTTCTTCATTGTACTGTTGTTTGACAATGTTCTCCGACAAATGTCTGAAGCCTTCACAAAACAGGTGAATATTTACTGAGGTTAAATCACAAACATTGGGACGCATCGGGGGACAAATGAAAATGTAAGCCAAATTGTCAAATGAAATCCCCCCAAAATTCAACAAAGTCTGTGAATATAATGTGGTAAAAAGGTGGAAGAATGAACTGAGTGTGACTACTTTTGCAAAGCAAGTTACATGCATCTGTTTGCTATCATGGACTAAAACTCAACACGAACATAATGTACAAGTTCCTCACAGCTTTTTATGAATCTTCCTACCTGTCGTTATTATGGCAGTGTTCACGTGTTTGAGCTATTTGCTGCATGAAGTGTTGGCATGACTGTATCACCTTAAGGTGAGGTTTATTTCAGAGAAACATCAGATGAAGGTTTCTGTGTTCAACACTGACAATGTTTACATTCTATAATTGGCTACAGATGAGTTATATGCCATCTTATGTTTGTTTTTACTTTAGAAAATTAAAAAAAAACAAAACCAGTAGCATACATTGATTTCCGTAGTGCTTAAATCCAGCTGCTGGTAAAGCAAGAGGAGGAAACTGTTTCATGGTGGATAAGCTAGATGTTTTGACAGCTGTGCTTGTTCGTACCTGCAAAACTAATTTGATGGCCACATGGCAGTTTGAAAGTGTAAACAGTCGGCTGATTTTCCCTGCCGCTCCTAGTTGGTGACAGTCTGTAACAAAGACTTTCAGAATCTTGCTCAGCTCATCAAGCAGTTATCCATTTCATTAATTGCTCCATGCAGAAAGCAAAGCCATTGGAATTGAAGCCATTCTCTTTCAAAGGCTCCCCAATATCTCTGATCACTTTTATTATTTGCTCTAAATGAGACTCACGAAGCAGTGCAGACTCCAGTAATAGGAAGCTGGTGCCAAGTTCAAATAGAATCACTTTTTGTCTTCAAAGGGGAAAATTTTCCTCCCAATCTTGAGGACTGTTTTTGAAACCCTCTCCTCTGTTCTCTAAGTAATCTCTCAGCACCAGTCCTGAGATTTTGGCACTATTATACAGTCTCAACAGGAATTAGAACAAGGAAGTGAACACAGTATGCACTCGCTATTAATGTGTGGAATACATGCATAAATGCAATGTGCACGACAGAATATGGGCAGCAAGTAACTGGGACATAACTGACTCAAACGGGAGAGTAAACCTGCAGAAGCGTGCGTGTGTGTTTTTATGTATGATTGTGTATTGAGGAGAGTAAAAGCCAGCGTATGTTAGGGAGGATGTAGGTTAATGGTCATCTCTGTGCCTCTGATGTGAATAATTTATCCAAAGGGAGGCTTTTATGTGTCTCTGAAAGCTCACTGTGATTGGTTGATTGTGCTGCTTCATCTTCTACCTGCTTCCTCCACTTTTTCAGATGATAATGGAGAGCTCCACCTGACAACTGGCACAGCTTCCACTCTATTTATTTCACACGCTGTGTTTGTTTTCTTCTGTTATCCTTTTTGTTACATCCACTGTTTTACATTTTCACTCTGCAGTTTCTTAGAAAGACACGCAGTGGCACACACTCACATAGATATAAGCAAACACGCAACTCTCTTTTCAGTCTCTTGTGTGTTCGTATCTGCGTGACATCACCTCCACCGGGATGTTCTGAAACAACACACAGCCTGAAGGAAAACACAAAAAGCATGAACAATGACAAAAAGAAAATTGACAAAACAACAAAGACTGAAGCAAATAACAATAATAATAAATGAAAGGTTCTAGGTCTTGATATGTCAGTGTCACAGAAAGTTTTAGTCCTAAGGAATGAAAATGTTATTTATCCATCCTTTAGCTAAAAGAAAGTAAGTAGAAAGAAAAGAGCGCTAAAAGTGTGCAGTGTCCAGTGTTAGAACAGAGGGTTAGTATATTAGGCAAGTACAACAAGTTGTAACAACAACCCTGATAAGACCTGTTTTGTGTGTTTACTGAGATCAAGATCAGACATAACATATAAACATGTATTCAGCTTTCGAATCACCTTCTTCTTAGAACATTTTCAAGTATTGTCAGACAGACCTGTGAAATAACATTGACATACAAGTACTCCTCAGTGAGTCAGACAGATTGCAAAGAACCATTGCTCTAAAGTCCATAAATGGGAGCGCTCAACCTGTTGTAAATCTTCCAGCGCACAATGTTTCACCGCTGAAACATTAAACAACTTGTTACAAAAGCAGCAGAAGAAGAACCCTCTATTGGTACCCAGTTGCAGCCAAAACTCAATGCAAGAGTGAGACAACAACCGGCAATGTGCAAATGCAGAGCAAAGAAGTCTCAATACAAAACGTTTGCACACAGCTTTTTCTCAAAGAAAAAAAAAGAAGTAAAATCTAAATCTCTTGAAGACTGTGGCATATAATTGATGAATTAAAAAAGCTCCCACTTGGTTTATTTGTAATTTTTCTGAAATGAAATAAGAACAGAGATGCAAGGAGCCATCTGGAGGAGCTCAGACTGAGAAATTCCTGCCATCTCTAATGTAACACTGACCTGTGCCAACATATTTCAGACAAAACACGCCACAAATTCTCATGTAAGATTTTGCGTCCTAAAATATTGTTTCCTTCCTTACTTTTCTCTCTCCCCGGCGTTTTCGCAGCTCAGATGGGATGAAGCAAACTGTGTGATGGTGTAAGCTATTTTATCATTAAGGTAATGAAAAGCTATCCACCTCCCTCATCAGCTGCCTTCCACCCAAATCAAGATTTCGCTGCTCATCATTTGCTAGATTGTCTGAGCCTTTCAGACTCCTCATTGCCAGCTTTGACCCTGACTGAATCCCTCACTAATCTCTCCTTCATGTCTTCCTGCCTAGATTTGTACCTTGTAAGAAACACTTTGATGTGAGTAAACTGAGAGCTCACTTCTTTTTGTGTCTTGCTTGTGGGGTTTTTTTTGTCTAGTATTTAGACTGAATGACAGAAAAAGTCTTACTATATCATATGGCTGAATAAAAATGTGATAGTTTCAGGGTATTGCCACACAACTAAAAACCAGAAATGTATTCCAGGTTTATTTCTTTGCTCCAGTAATCCCCGATCAAAATGTTTGATAAGACCACCAAATTTTTTTAAAAAAAAGGTTAAGATTAAGATTCAAAGTACTAATTCTGCAATCTAAGGTTTTATAATGGGAAGTTTTAAAACCTACTTGTTGGTATGCTAATAACTTAGCCATGCATATGACAAACATGCATTTATTCAAAAGTACTTAAACATATTTCATTACTGACAAAATAAGCTCACCAACTTGCTGCCAAAACAATAAAACCTAGTAATGTCAGATTGAAATAAGAATACTCAGTACCCCAACATCATCAGAACAAAGCTAAAACACCTACACTTTAATTTAACACTGCTTTAAATTTATCTGAAACATTGTCCCTGGGATGTCTGCTGTGTCTCTTTATGATGTTGTTTGTTCACTAATGTTCTTGAACAAACCTCTGAGCCCTTCACAGAGCAGCTGTATTCTCACTGAGACATTATTACACATAGGTAGGCTCTATTTGCTATCTAGATGATCCATGACAGCAATTGGTTTCACTACATTTCATCTAAAGGTATCAGATTAAGGGCTGCTGAATGCAACTGCATTAAAAAAGTTAAAATGTTATGAAAATACTTTGGGTTACTGGAATTCATCTGCTCAACTGGCCTTCAAGATGAGAGTCATAATGATGAGAGTTTTCGTTAATCAATAATGCAGCAAAGGTCACACTCACTCCGATATTTCTCACAAAATCACAATGGAACATTTTCCAGTAAACTGGTAAAAAAAAACAAAAACAAGCACTTAACCTTCACCAGTGTGTGTGCACGCGCACGTGCAGGCGTGTGTGACCTTTTGTCAAACATGTAGCACAAACACATTGATTCTACGCATTTGAACTTTACTTTACAGTACATGGACTTCCCACTGGACTTCAAACAAAGGACACCAGGATAACATGTCCATCACACTGAAATGTTTCACTGCCATTCCAAAGCAAACTAAAATACCATCATGTTCTTCATAGACAATAAGTATTATTATGTTAAAAGCAGCAACATATGGCAACGGACAGAATCTGTGCCTGCTAAGCATTAGCGGTGTTTGCGAAACAGGCTCAATTTACAGACATGTTAGAGGTTGTCGCCAAAAAGAAAAAACAAAGCAAGATAAAAACAGAATCCACCCGATATGGAGTTATATAGCATCGAATGGTGCTGAAGGTGATAAGCAAAATTTGTATGCCAACAACACCATGTTTTGCTGTTGGTATAATGTTTTATCTTTGTTGTTGAAATGTAGTTGATATAATAGGACGCACACTTTCCAAAAAGCTAAATCTGTGGCAACGCATCTTAGCTAAGGCAGAAGATGTTTTCTGGCAAAAGGTGAGGCAGGTTTTCTCCTATGAAAATGTTAACCAATTTCATTGTTACTATTTAAACATGAACACTAACTTTAACCGAGGCAAGTGAGGTCTGCAGTGCTTTAGATGCTTGGAGTTCTTCTGAGTCAATGAGTCGTTGATTCACTCTTAAGAATAATTTTGGAAGGTCAGCCACTCACAGAAAAGTTCACAACTATTCTATGTTTTTCTTCACATTTGTGGACTGTGGTTTGCCATTCTTAAAAAAACTATATAACATTTTTGACACAGGCAAATGCCAATGACTATTTCTGGTTGCTTGAAAAGACCAGTGTTATTTTTCAAGCAACCCTGATCTTGAAAAATGTTGCTCTAAGATTTTTTTTGGCCTCCTGGTGTGAGATAAGTTCAATGTAAGATCTTAACTTCTGGAGGCACTGGTCCTCATCCTGCTGCTTCATACTCAGCTGGAGATCACAATTTGATGAAGCTACTAGGGCCACATCTGCAAAAAGCAGAGGTATGATTGTAAGGCCATGCAACCCATATCCAATGTTTTGTGGCTACTTTTGCCAGTTATGTATCAGATTGTTTTCAAATTATAAAAGAAGTCTGTGTTATGAATCACATCACAATCATGCCACTCCTGGTTGGACTTCACATCCAAACAGACTTTTCTACAAAAGTTGCCATCTATTCTCCACCAAGGGCCATTGCTATTAATGCTGCTTTCTTTTTATTAGCTTCCCTTGTCTTCTTGTGATTTTGTGACAATACTCTCAGTGCTGAATAATTGTATCCATAGATGGTGGCATCCATTATTATGGTAGCATCTATGTTATTCTTCTGTGCATGGGTGTCACTTTGTGGTTATAAACTATTGACACAGAAGTATCGCTGTAGTCACATTTAGTTAGTAAAATGGACAATAATGCAAAAAAATTGGATTGTAGCAAAAAATAGGAATTGAGCATTAAGACCTGCTGTGTGACCGTATCTTTAGTTACTTTTAAAAGAAGTGTTTTCTGGTTTATTACTCCTCAAAGAACATCAATATTAATTGAGAGTTTGGAAAATAGTAGCAAATCTGACTATTAAAAAAAAAATCATGCCATTACTGAGCCTTTAAAGTATCTGTGCCTGGAAGAAATTGTGATTATTGCGTTTTGCAAAAAATTAAAACTTGATTCAGGTCTAACAACGCCCACGACTTTGCAGAGCAGAACAAAGAACTTTTTTTCCTCTTCCGTGGCTGCAGAACATTAAGATTATAAGTTAACTGTGTGGTGTGGATTTGTCTGATATGGCAGTAATTTTGCAAACAGAATGAGATCTGCAGAGTGGAATGAGATAATTGGAGCAATTACAGAAACTTTCGTCCAAAAATACATTTGAAGAATAAGGAGAGCTTAGGATGGTTGCTCCACCATGCCATCTTACTGACACTGAATAAAAGGCACTAATTAGAAGTCACCTTAAAGAGTGAAATGTTCAAATTGTGTTTATGTAATCCATAATTGCAAGCATGCTTGTTAAGTCTTGTACCTTGGCAAATGTGTCCAAAATACAAGATAATGTATTTGGGAAGCTTAAGCAGCAAAAATAAAGCCAGATCAGGGAAAAGCAGCAGCAGGGCGATGGCTGATTCATCTGTCAGGACTCAAAGGAGAACCCCATTCCAGGCAGCTGACACTTCAAGATAAAGTACATACTGAGTTGAGGAAAAAAAACAACAACCTCTCCTTCCCCTTAAGCTGGCTTTGCCATTTCTGTCTGTGAAAACTGAGGGACTTTTGCAGGCTGGCAGTGGACTAAAGGTACACAAGCCAAAAACAACACACTCAGATGTTACTACCAGTAAGCAGTGACCATCAGACAGAAAACACACTGTGTTTCCCAGTGGGACAGAGATTCTTCAGCTTCCTTGTGTTCATGTCACACAGCAACAGAAAGAAAATCCTCCAGGGAGCTCTTTGAGGATCTAATTTGCAACTTCGCTCCAGGAGACGACAATCCAGTAACATTGGCTACCCTGTGTACTGTGAATGTTTAGTGGATTACCAGTCCCAGGATACGGCAGAGGAATGTGACATCAGGGGGTTTATTGGTATTGCAGAAGTAATGGTTTATGCATTTAACGAAGCCACAACAGGGTCTGGGGTCTATTCTGTAGCTCCAACTTCAAAATCTGAGCTGCAATAAGATGATATTATTTTAGACGCCATAAAGTGACACCTGAAATAATAAGTGAACAACTTTACAGTACAATTTCCATTACAGAGCTAGACATGGGCTCTTTTTTAATCCTCCACCTTGTGAAAACAGAATCGTGGTATACAGAAGGTTTCAGCTTTGGCATTCAGATAAATGAAAGACAGAGCAACATCTCAAGTAAAATAAATGAAACCTGTTTCAATGATTTTTCTCCTCTTTTTTGTACCTATGTACACTTTTTCACTTTTCAAAGAAGCTTACATCAGCAGCTGGATGTTCGAATTTCAACCAAACATAGTCCAACTCTTAATGTACCAAAACTGTGAAGTTTTGTGTTTCACTGACTCAAATCAGCTCCAATTCATCTTCAAAGTTCCCATGTCAACTTCAAACATCCGTACCAGCGCCAGGCCTGGCTGCCATTTGTCCCCTGCCCCTGTAGAAGCAGTGAAAAACCTGTTTCTGTGCTGTGACTCAGTCTACAAACAAAGCCGAGAAATGGAGCAAAAGATGCCTCAGCTTGAGGCAAGATGGAGAAAAAAAAAAAAAAAAAACACAAAACAAAAAAGCCCAAACTTTTTATTAATGATTTGACGTCTTTTTTGTCTCGACTGATGACTTTAGCTGGTTGCAGTTGTTGTTTCATCTGTGTGCGCGTGCGTGTATGTGCGCGTGATTGCAAGTAGTGATTCACTTCTCTCCCAGACACAGCTAGTGATAATGATTTCGTTTTGGAGCAGCGCAGGTTGGCAATGACGTAGATTGTCATGGCAACAGCATGCGATGGGCAACGGAAGTTGGCCATATAATGCTGTAGACCTTTTGACAACTGCACACGTGTACGCCGCAGCCGTTTTATTCATTTGTCTCGTTTCCATCCACAATTTTTTTTATTTCTCTGACACACAGACAGACATCAATGCTCTCTACACAGAAACAGAAAAACACAATCCAGTGTGTCACAGCTTCTCACACAAGCAGCACTAAGCAACTTTTCTTTCTTCCTTGTTCCCTTTAAGAGAAATTCTGCATTCTGCTATCTACCGATGATGTAAGCTCCCCTCAACATCCTGTTAGGTAATTTCTTACATTTTTCGCTTAATTTCCTTTTCATTAATCTTCATAATTTCACTCGAAGCTTATACAACAAAACAATTTGATAAAAATGTGAGAAAATATCCTTGCAACAGCTGTTGTCTAACTATAGCAGCCAATGACGACCTGTACATTTATTCTCCCTTATGCATCAAAGTCACTTTCATAAATCGGTCTCATGCTGCATCTAACAATTATGTATCTGGCATGCATCTTCTTTATTTAAAATAAGGAAGCAGACATTACAAAAAGTATCTTATAAAAATACATTTATTCTGAGAATGACTGATTAAGTAGCTAAGCTGTTAGTAACCACAATAATATATTTCATAACTTTGTTAAATAAACTAACAGGACATAAAACTGGTTCCGATCATATTAAAAATGTCATGATGAAGGGTGTCTTCACTCCTCCTTGTCAGAGTGAATTGTCCCATTTCTGTTGTCTACGATGTTCCCAATTAAGAGAAGATTGATCAGTCAAAGTGAAATCATTGGCAATTAAAGTTTAATTCCTTATTATATCAAACAAAGGGTTAGATCAAAACAACAAAAAACAGCTAATTGATAAGAAAATAAATATTTCCTGTAGCACTAATCTAAACATACGATCTATCCATCTCAGACTCTGCTGATTGAAATCCTGGGGAGACAATTGTCTACCCAGAAACAGCATTTCTTCAATTTCATAGATATACCTGGACTTGCAGGTTATTGCTATTGTTAATAAAATCTGCTTCATTCCAGCACAGATATTTTTTAAGAACGAAAGCAGAGGAGAGAGCAGGTGAGGGCAGGCAGCTGTTTCGAGGAGGCAGGCTGCAGATCAGATGCTATTTTAAAAAGACTTATGTATTAAAAAAAATCCAACAGCTACAAAGACACAGAAAGAGAGACAGAAACAGTAGCTTTAAAATTGAGTTTCAGGCACCTTATTGCCCATAAGTGTGTTTATTATTTTTCTCTATAAGCCTTTGAGATCTGCTGTAAGGCAGGTGACCCAGCTGCAGGACAGCATGAAAGTAAAATTATTGAAGACTCATATTAGGTTCAACTTTTCCTAAACACATTAATTTCACAAGTTTTCAGATCAGAATTATTTATTTCAATGAAGCATTGAGAGAAAAAAAAAAAAAAAAAACACAAATCCCTCAATGTAATGTAATGTAAGTTTCAAACAAAAACAATACCCAGCTTCTGTCTTTTTCATTAATTAAACCAGATAATTTTACAATTAATTTATCAGTAAATTTCTGAAGAAGATATAGGGATTTTTTTTTCATTAAGCCTAATCTATCCAGTTGGCAGGTATTCATATTAATATTTCATACTTTGTGAGCTATTCACATTTTAATTGATATAAAGGATATATCAAAAAAGATTTGAGCCTGGCCAGTTAAGAAAAAGATACTATAGATAAAATTCTGAGTGGCAAAAACAAATGTTAGAATAAACTTCAAGCAGCTTGTGTTGTATCAGAGATTGACTTTTTTTAGTATTATTACACTAAGTATGTCAGTGTTGCAATTTAAAATTGTCAAACCGATACTGAATGGTATTTAATATGTGGTGAATAAATTCTGCATATTAAAAGCTGAATAGCTAACAAGGTTCCGAATTCGAAACTACAATGGTTTCATTTGAGATGAGGTGCTACCACAAGTAAGGAAACTCATGCTGAGGGTGATAAAGGCCAAGTGTGAGAGTAAGAGAGGGAGCAGAATAGGATACTGTAAGATGGATTTTTCAAATTAAAAGCATTGCTCTTTGTGCGTGCAACTGCTGTGACATAAATATCTTGGCAATTCAAATACACAGCTGCAATGAAGGGAGCAACTAATGAACATCATCCACAAAAAACTTGCATTCTGTCATTGTGTTTACTACATTTGTTGAGACATCAATCTTTATAATTCGTTTTTTTTTTTTTACTGCTTTGTTTGACAGCAGCAGATGGACTGGAATGGTGATGAATCTAGTAAAGCATTTTAGCACAATAAGGCAAAAAAAAAAAGAGAACAGACTGTTGTATAAATTAATACTTGCAGAAATTCTTCATAGGTATTAAAACAAATGTAGAAAAATTACAAGAAAAAATGAAACCACAATCAGTTTCCTCACAAATCTTTTCCTTGTCTCCACACATACACACAGTAGAGCTGTGCTGACCTTAGCACTGGACAGTTCTCAAAAAAGCAGAGCTATGAAGACAGCAGCATCTTGCCTTGGTCTGGACAGGCAAACGATCAATCAATAAACTTCTATCTGTTTTAGTGCCTTTCCATCTGGCCCAGCACTGCTGCTGTCTGTGTCCCTTTTTACCATCTTTCACTGCACAGCAGATCTACACACATGCAACAACAAAGCAGCCAGACATGCTAAATGACATTGGCAAGCAACTTTGCCAACTCTCATGCATATTCAGGACAATAAGGACTTTGTGTCTTGGCTACTTGAGTTTCTACCTTAGTATAGCAGGACTAAGTGCTGATTGATGGCAATAGCCTCATTAACATAGATTCTGTCATACAGATATTTACTGCACTGGCTGCCAAGAAAAAGTCACATTGATGCAACACACTCGCTCTCTGGCAGCAAAGACCTTTCCGGGCTAAGCGGCGGCGCCTTGAGAGCCAGCTCACTGTCACGGTGTCTGAGCAAAACTACCACGCTGACATGCTGTACATGTTTACACAGTAAACTTGCCTGCGTCGGCAAATCTCAAAGGTGTGAATACCCATATGGCTCAGTCTAAATTCTGAGGGCTCATTTCTGCTTCACTTGATATGGAGGAACATTGGTAATAAAAACACGGAAAATAAATGTATTACATTTTTAAATGCAATAAACATTCTAATGTTTTTGCATGTGTAGATAATTTGTAAATTAATTTGATAGAAGTTTGGAAACAGTAGTAATCTCATGATGTACAAACACCTAAGAATTTATCTTCCATCAACGAGACGTTACTTTTTCCAGACCTGTTCAAAATATAATTACCTCATAGATTACGAGTGATAATAAGCAAAAGATTGATTTCCCATTCATAAATATTAGCAACTTTAAATTTGGATTGTTTCAAACCTTAACTGTGGATCTATCTTTCAGTCAAGGGCATAATTACATGTCTGTAATTTTTAATAAGCACGTCCATGCAATTGTTATGTTGTATCTTCATCCTTGATGCTTAACACAACATAACTCCAATGCTACACAAAATTAAGCTTCTGATTGGCGGTCCTTGTGATTACTCCTCCGCTGGAAGAACGCAGTGACAAAAGAGGAGCCGAGTCTGAGTTTGGTACCACAGACATTTAAGATCCATCAAAAAGCCCTGCCTGGTCAAGCCTGACAGAACCAATTACAATTTCAGATTCAGTTCTGACTGAATCTGAAATGTTAACACATACAAAATAATTGAAAGTGCTACAATACTGAAAATGGAAAAAAGGTAACAGACATTATCCACTTAAGTGATGGTCTTCAAAATGTTTACATTAGTTTTTATTCTCTTTCAGTTCCTTAAAGTAATTTCTTATGTTGAAGTAAAAAGAATAAATTAATAAATAAGACAGAAACTAAACCTGAAGTGACTGCAAGCTCTGTTTGGTGTAATTTTGTGGTCTCTGCTTCTGCATCTTTCCTCCCTTTTGGCCTTCTCTCCAGCTGGCTTATTTTGCTCCTGTCAGTCACACCTTTGTCTAATTGCCTCCTTCCCCGTTGTGTATTCATTTTTCATGCTCCCTTCCTCCCGTGACAGTTCGTCTCTGTTTTTGGTGACAAGTGTTTCAGCTTTCTCCTAGAGTAACTCTCAAGTTTTCTGGGTTTTTTTGGATTCTGCGTCAGGTTTTGTGATTTAAATATCCCTGCCTGACTGATTGCTCTCCTGTGGGCTGCCCAAGCTTGAATAAATCTCTGGTAGTTCAACTTGCCGACTGCAGTTGAGTCCAAATTCCCTACTGCTGTGAAAAAGCACAAACTAATCCTCTGGCTGCTGCACTCCAGCTTGGGCCAAGCAGATCAATCAACAAGAGAAGTACTTTCACCGTATGATAAGGAAACTGGTGGCAGCAACAGAGTACATGATGGTTTCACAGAGTGAGCAACTTTTTGAAAAATCAGATGCAAATTTCCAACTAAAACAGAAACATTCAACAGAAAACAGACAAATTTAAATTATATTAACAGAAATAAGATGCTAAACAATAAGCAACTTGTCCAAAATCCTTAACACTTACCTCTAATAAACTCTGCCCCAATAGTTCAGGGTAAATGAAAGAGTACACTTGCCACTTAAAGCATTTTTCTGGGCTACATTTCAATCTGTTTTTATCCGATTTATTATATACAATTACATACAACAGAAAATAAGGGGTTAAAGAATGACCCAAGAAGACAATCCTAGTTCCTGGAAATGTTTCTTGCAGGTGAAACATGTCTCTTGCAAGCACCACACTTTTCTCGCTTTCCTGGAAAACCTTTTCATCTGTTCTCACAACAATCCTTTATTCTGGATTTCCTCTGACTACACAACAATCCTCAGATGAACTGACCTTCTGGAAATTTCTGTCTTGTTGAGGGAAGGCCACAGGAGTTGTTTTTCCTCTGTAGACTTCTGTAAAACCCAGGTGTTTCTTTTCTAAAGAAGCTCATTGAGAACTTGATTGATTACTCTGACCTCTCTGGTGCCCTTTGTTTCACATAAGTTCTTCCAGGTTAAGCAAACCTTTTCCACTCACCATCAATCTGTGCGTTGGATTGACCTCCTATATGGCACTTCTTGGTCCAATGCGAGACTTTATGCATATGCAAAAATCCACATCCTTCCACCTTTTCGTCCCCTGAGATAGAGATGACGTGGATGTTGTAGATTTTTGGTTGGGGGCTTGCTGCATGCTTCCTTAATTTTCACAATGGTCCAATTCTCTTTGAGCAGAAGGCACGACTCCTTTTCTACATCAACTTCTAAATGCTTATTACACATATTTTCTTTTAGTGATGCAATGTGGACTAACTATACTGACTCCCAGGCTGTGGCTAATGATGTCTTTAGAGAATTGCTCAATGTCTGTGTTTTAGTTTATTTGGAAGATATTGTAAGCTTATGTTTTTTATGGCCATATCCACATTCAGAGGAGCAAAACAAAACTCAAGGCTCAATTGCGGTGAACTCAATCTGAACTCAAGCCTTCTGACATGGTCCATTATTTCACAGAAAGTAGCCACCATGATGGTTACACTCTGGACTCTATTGTGTTCCCCTTTTTGACGCTCAGCTTGAAGATAAGCAACCAATTTTCACCACATCTAGAGATCTAAATGCATTGAGCACCTGCCATTTGATTGGTTGAATCCCTCCGAACTAGTCCTAAAAAATGCTGTAATCAGACCGCTAGATCTTTTCTGCCCACAGCTGTCACCATCTATGATAAATCTTTGACGAATTTTGAAATAATGTGAGTTACAGCAACATTGAATTTCCCTTTGGGATCAGTGTTGTATTTTTTAATTTTAATTAGAAAAGGAGTACTTAATAAAGTGACCAGCTACTCCCTCCTCCATTCAGGGATAACTGATGACCTATTTCCAGCTGGACCGATCATCGTAAAGGATGAACCACCATGCACACATGCCAGTTTAGAGAGACCAATTAACTTAACATGATATTTTCAGACTGTGAGGAAATCAGAGTAACTGGAGAGAGCACACAGTTTCAATGGGAGAATATGCCAACTCCATGCTAAAAGGCCCTGCCTGGGATTTGAACCCAGGACCTTCCTCCTGCAAAGCAACAGTGCTACCAGCTGTTTTACTTGCTAATAGTCTAGACAACATAAAATGTCTGCGTTTCTGAGAAAACCAGATTACAAGAATTTTACATCGTAATTCTATTGTCTCCTCACAAATAAAAAACATTGTGCTGGTGCTACAATAGCCTTTCTAAGTCCCACCAGCAGACGTCATGCCCAGGGCATATGGGCATATGCTCGGCACTTACAGGCTCTTCAGGCTCTTCCACTGAACCAAATTATGTCGATTCTTTTGGAGTGACTGTGGGACTGTGAGGCTAGACTTTCTATTGTAATCCATCGTCCAGGACAAACAGCTGCCTGAAAATATGATTAAAGGGAAAGAAATATTTGCATTAATGAATCGGCGCTGCCGCCAGAAAACAGCACGACCCAGACTTTAAAAGCTCTAATGTTTTAAATATGCACATTAGATAATCATGTGTTGTTTGAGTTTCACGACCCCCTGGTTTCCTGTAGGATCATTTAATGTCCACTTATGGTGTCTGATTTTCAAAATGAGCTCATGCAGAACATTTCAAAGTGCTATCTGTTTGAAGTGGCAAGTAATCAAATTGTAAACCCCCACATCCCTCAAACTCATCTTTCCAAATGGAAACAAATTCTGAAGATTCAGCTGCTCTGCAATAATTTCATCCGAGCCATGCTTTGATTGTATGTATACACCATGTCCTGTTCCCACACTGCTCTCCTTGTTTGAGTCATCTCGTTTTTCATTGCTTTGACAGTTCGCAAAGGTCAGACTGACCAACGCAGGACAGGAAATGATGTACAGCTGTACAATAGACTCCCTAACAAAGATTAGGGAGACAACAACTAATAGCAACTATTTTCAAGCTTTTTGACTGTTAATCAACCAACAATGATTCTTCTTTAGAATATGCACTTTTAAAGCTTCTATCTAGGATTGCTTTCACAACCCTACAAAAATCAATAAGTTAATACTTTCCTTTTTTAGACTACCCAGTAATTTATTCTTTACACAGACTATTTCTGACAAAATTATAAATGAAAAAGCAATTTACAGTTAAAGCTAAAGCAGGGATACTGTATGTATTCACTCTGCTGAGAGAAAGATGAAGAACACACATGAGAAATGAAAGTGGTAAATGCTAAAAAAAAATCTGATCTGAACCAACAAAGTCACTTAACTATATCACAAAAACGTAAGACTCTGATTTGATGGGTCTTTTTTTGCCTAATCTAAATGACTCCTAAACATTTATTGCAATTGTAAAAAAAAATCTTATGTTGAACTTACATGATAATAAAAGAAAAAAATGCTAATTGTGGCTGAGTGGTTCTGGGAATAAATCTTCACAAACCAATTTTCAATATAAAAAATTCTCATTCCTCCAAAGATAATATATTTGTCATGAGTTGCGGTGTGGATGGTGACGCAGAACACTTGAAGACCCAGGTAGAGGTGAATAATGATGATTTAATGTAAAATAATCCAGAATTGCACCGTCCAAATCTCTAGCAGCACTGCTGAGCGGAAGCTGAGGCTCAACACAGGTAGCAATAGAGAACATGAATGGACTAACCTGACACACAGCAGAACAGACGCCAAATGAGACGAGGACCCGACCAAGACACAGACACACAGGTGACACTAAATACACAGGAGGTAATCAGGGAATGAGACACACCTGGGAACTAATCAAGGGGCGGACAGGACAGCACGGAGACTCAGAGACACAGAAAACTCTAAATAAATACACAGAAAAACTCGGAACATGACAATATTCACAAAAACACAAACATAAATAAGTTGGTCATTCTTCTTTGAAAATGATAATGAGCTCACCTGCCTTCAAAATAATTTGAGAACAATAACTGTTTTGAAAATGATACAAAAACATTGCAGTATCTAAATACATATATTTGCTTAATAGAGATTTAAGGTTGCTTAAGGATAAAGTGGCAACAACGTCAACAAAGTCACTGTTTTATCATATCCATTACTGAACCCTGAACTCAATCTTATGAAGAATTTGGATTGAGATCTTAAAAGGCATGTGTGAACAAGGCAGCCTGCAAACCTGACTTAGTAACACATGTCAGAAGGAATCGGAATAAGAAAACATTTGAATGCTCAATATTATGTCAACTGTGAAAGTTCAAAGATTAATAAAACCTAAACCAGTGTCTACTACTATCTTCACAAAATCTTTCCTCAGATAAGAGAAGGTGTCTCTTTAAGGTGCTCAAAATTGTCTGTTGGTTTTTCTGCTTAAGAAGTCCTCTCCAGAAGTGTAGTTTACTTTACTTATGAAACGCTTCACTTTACTTGTAAAGCACAGCAGGAACAAAAAGCCGTCAGGCAAGTGCACAGACAAGGTCTCCAAGCAGCATTTGACTTTGTAAAAGAGCAGCTTCCATCTTCAGAGCACTTCAAACAATCATTGCCCTCAGGTTCTGCCAAAGGCTTTAAAACTTCTCTTCCTCCTGCTCTGCACGTTAAAACCATTAAACACATTAAGTTGACTCAGGATATAGAATAAAATAATAAAACGGAAGTCTGAGTCCTCTTCCTCTTTCATCCAGCAATGCTGAGTATCGAGTTTAAAGGACTAATGCAAGGCACAAGGCGAAACATCATTAATAGCTGCATTTGTGTTTAATAAACTTAGCAGCCACAATAATCACTGCACAGTATAACTGAAGTTTACTGTGGAGGTAAATTGCTACAGTTTTCTCCATTTCCCTTCCATCCATCCATCCATCCATCCATCCATCCATCCATCCATCCATCCATCCATCCATCCATCCATCCATCCATCCATCCATCCATCCATCCATCCATCCATCCATCCATCATGACCATGGTCTCAGTTGTGGATAAATTAATCCCCATCCCGGCTGTGAACCACCCAGCGAAACACAGACACAAAAAGAAGGGTGTATATGTATATATATATGATGATGATGGAGAATGGAGATCAAATGTGCAAAGCGCAAAACATATCCAAGGCAAATTGTCAGCTGGCTCAGCTCCATTATTGGACAGCATGTAACAGTGAAAAGTACTTCTATGTTTGGACGCTCTCCAACAATAAATTGGAACATGAACAGGCTGAGAAACAGTTGAAGGTGTACACATCCATCGACAAGAATTCAGTAAAATGTTGTTTCTTTTTAGTATATATGCATTTTCTGTCTTTTGTTTTTATTGTTTTTGCAACCAGGCTTGTCAGCTGCACAATAATTGTGCATGAAATTGTACAGCACTTTCAAGGTAGGCCTTTAGAGCAGCAGAGGAGTATGAGCTTCAGGCAATTTACCTTAAATAACCCGTTGTCCTTTAAAAATGTTGTTATGGTTACTGAAGAGAGATTCATTTGAAGAGGTTTTCATGACGTCTTCCATTCAAACTTAGGTTTGTGAAGACGCTAAACTGGTGCTTAAGAAACATTTAACACAACAATAGCTTAGAAAATATACAATTTTCACTGAAACAGGAAATATTTAATCAAATAGATACAAGAAGCTTTCTGTTTTAAACCAGCTCTGTCTCTGCCCACACTTTAAAAAGTAGAGGGTCAATAGTTTTCACTTTAAGGCTCTCTGATTGTTGTTGCACAGCAATCAGAGAGCCTTAAAGCTGGAGGCTAGAGCTGCTTTTCAGCAGGGACTGAAGAAGAAGAAGAAGAGGAGGAGGTGGTGGTGCCAGTGGATGTGGTGGGTATGCTGAGCATGCTCTGTGAAGCCTGGGGCCCAGAACGAAGCACCACTGACCTTGAGGGTGCCATTTCGATCGATCGACAGAAAGGAGCGGTGTATGCGTGTGAGGGAGACAGAGGGAAAGAAAGATGGAGGCGTGCAACTCCTCCAAACAAGGAACTGAAACCTGCACTAATGATGAATCATTGATAAGTGGACAGAGGAAGACTTCATCTTTCATCTCTAAATTTTTTCCTTTTTGTGCTCATTGCCTTGTCCCATCTTTGTTTTTGATGCCTGCAGTCTGTCTCCACAATCAGCATTTTATTATATCTTTCTTTAAATCCTTTGATATTCTCCCATTTCTGTTTTTCTTCTCTGACTTCCTGACAAATGTCAAATTTAGCATTTATTTCCCTCTTCTGCATCTTCTTCCTCTTCACCAGCTGGCTCTCACTTTCTCTACTTCACAAGTGCTGATTCACTTTCAGTCATTTTGGTCTGTCATGACATTTCAGTTTCACTGTTGTGTCAAAAACAGGGTTGATGATGGTACTTGTGTTTCTACAGAGACAGAAGTACCACAACAGCAGCTGTGCGCACAGGACGCATCTACAACAGCTGCTGATACACCTTGAACACTTCACTTTTTGTGATTTTATTATCAAAAACTTGAATATATTTTGTTGGAATTTTGATCAATAAAACTAAAGAGGCCCATGGTAACTCTGAAGCTGCATGTTGGCGACACAACAAGCAGAAAGTATCCCTGTCTATGCAAACTTTTCATTCCCCTTCAAAATCATGAAACGCTTTGCATCAGTCAATCACATGAAATTTACAATTTAGGCTTGTGGTTGGTTTGGAAAGGATTTTATCCACAGATGTTCTTTTAAAGACAGCCTCCTGTCTTGGTTTTTTCTTTGTTCTACATTTTTTGACTTTCATTTTTTTAAGCATCGTGTGAATGTGTGTTACTTCCTCCAGGGCAATTACAGTATGTGAACATGCATCGTCTTTTTAAACATATTTAATTTTTGTATGTCCATAAAAAATACATTTAAAAAATTAAAAATAGCATTACCATGCTACAAATGTGAAAATTGAAAAGCACATTTTGATGTATTACTTTCTAATCCAGTGACTGAAAATGTGGCACAATTACTCCAAATCTCATTTCTCTCAAGAACCTTATTGATTCAGCACATTCAGTTACTTAGAAAACTAAATTGGTATGCAAAATCTCCCCTTTCTGCATCTTAATCTTAAATATAGATGCAAAAGATGATTTGATTAAGTTTTTGTCACTGGTTAGTTTGAACCATATTTACCAAGAAACAATAAGGGCCAATTTATGGGCGCTCACTAGTGTTTATTTGAAAAGCTGTCTGCCTATGTAGGGAAGATTATGGGCATAAAACCAACACAGAGACACATTTGCATGCAGGCCTCCATTAAGCCAATGGGGTCTCTTTGCTGCAATGATGTTGCACAAAGGATGCCTTGAAGTTAAAAAGCACCAGCTGCAGCACGGTTCCTTTTTACAAGATGGGATGTCTTCATCTAATTAGTCCAATCAATGTTTTTTCAGATTGATCAGCATAAGACTCAGAGAAAGCATTTTGGGTCCCAACCTATCTTGCTTAATGTTATACTAACCACAGGAACAGAAAGAACTTCTTGTCATTTCTGGAAATTATTTAAATATTAAAACATAAATGATCCAAGTTATTTTGTGAAGCATATCTGCCTTTAAAAGTACGGTTCTTTGTTGTGGTCAATGTATTGACAGTAAGAGTTCCCAGTTTGGAGAAGCAGGCAGGGGTGCAGACAGAAAGAGGAGAAGAGACATCTAGTAACCAGAAAAAACTCAAGTAAATGTTTTAATGACTCTTTAAGATCCTTACAGGTAATCACCAACAAAATCTTACTACGTAACACATATTTATCATCCTAGTGCCTCCTAGCATCTGCTCAAATGCAAAGCTTGCATGTGAAGTTTGGCTCATGCATCTGCGCACTACAACCTGATAGGTCTCTCTTCAGACATCCAGAGTTTTATGACTGTACAGACTTAACAAAATTCTTATTCAAAACATTGCACCAAATACACCGTCTTCTTCTGCTTGTGTTTATTATTTTTGCTTACTAAGAACTACGGCTGACCATCTTCCTTGTATCTGATATAAAAAGCATGCCTGCAGCATGATACTGCCAACACTATGTTTTATCCTGGAAATGTTATGCTTTTGGGTGACATTCCTATAATAGATTCCACCACACTTACAGCATTGCGTGTCAGCAATAAAATTACAGTGAGAAGAGCATTTGCTTATACATTTCAGGACTTATTTCAACAATGGCTTTCAACTCAGAGTTACCATGGGCTTTAGAGTGAAACTGTTTACCAATTAAATAGTCTAATAATTAGTTTGTTAGCCCTGCGTTTTATTTATGAATTTGAAAGTAAATAGGACTTTCTACAAGACACTTTCCCCTCTATTCCTGGGTTGTGGTGGGTGTTTGGGTGGAGTGGATGTTGTGAAAAATATGTATCCCTTCTTTCTACTTCATTTTTATGTAGTACTTTGCATTTGCTTACCATGCAATATCCAATTAAAATATACTTTGTACTATATAATTTGTGGTTGTAACATGACAAAATGTGAGAAAGTTTAAGAGATGTAAATACATTACATTGCACCAAAAATTGTAATGTATTTTCCCTATCAAAAACAATCCTGCTCTAAATGTTTTCTGTGGTTATTAGTGATGAAGAAACAGAATGTTGCATTCATTACAAAAATGTAAACGAGCTACTGCAGCTATTTAATTTGCAATCAGAAAGAGATACTGCCAGCATCAGAGGCTGTGCTTATTCACTGCACATCTGTTGGACAAGTCACAGGGCCCAATATATGCTCATTACACGTTTTGTTCACAAGTTCATCATCATTGTCAACTCTGACTGTGCTTATGTGGGTGAGTATGTCTGTGTGCACAAGTCTATGATTTAGCAAACATGTTCTGATGAAAAAATGCTAGCAACTTTACATTAGCACCCACAGTCCTTTGCCATTTGGGGTTGGATGTCCAGAGTTTAGAGGAACTGGTCAATGGTCAGAAAGAAGAATTTTAAGCAAACAGCAGTTGTGTGGACTCAGACCTTAGCCTCTGTCTGACTCCAATCTGCTCCTGCTGATGCTACAGTTATTCCCTTGATAAAGTTCCTCCAATCTCAACATGCTGCGGGCCACACTCATCAGGCTGTTTGTGGAGCATAAGGATGGGGCCGCATCATAAGACGAAGGGCAAGAGTGGAAATAAGAAAAGATAAAGACTCAAGGAGAGCAATCAGAAGGAGAGAAACAGCAATGAGATCTAACATCTTTCTTTCCACATGAGTGGAAGTGCATAGTCAAGGAAAAGTGTTTGGCTAGCAAAAAAATACACAGCCATATACATTTTACACAGTATACTAAAATGCAGAGAGGATATTTCTTTCATTTCTCTTCAACCTCATGTAATTTTGCAGGAGCAAAACAAAACTATGCAACTCCATAAATTGACAAAATGCACATTCGCTCCCCCTGCCTTCCTTCCATCTTCTCTGGAGGCCAAACTACTTCACTTCAGCAGTAAAATGCACATAGGTTTGGAAAACACATTTATTAAGTCCCTAAATATCTAAATTTACATTTACTTTATGTCTGCTCATTTAAATTTTAAAAGTTCAAATGCTAGCAGAGCAGACGGTGCCAAAATGTAATATAATTTTGAAACAACTATATATGTAAATAGCCCAAAATGACTTCCTCAAAGCACTGCTTTAATTCCTCACTATATAGGTAAGAAGAACCAAGCTAGAGTCAGCCGAATGGCAAAAACACAAAAAACAGCATCAACTAAAAGGTTCATATAACTCCAGTTATGTATACAAAATTTATCTAGTATAGATGTTACTGTTAGTGCACAAGAAAAAGAAAACATCTACCGAAGAGTTCAGCTAAATCCATTCTAATAAATCAGGAGGTTAATGCCTACAAGAGGAATCTGATTAGTTTCTTAAGTAGCCAATGCAGAAGTCAGTGAGTGAATGTTCTTAAGATACATTCGAAAATAAAATTACAACAGAAAACTTAAAAAGCAAGCATCTGAGTGTGAAGGATTCAACATGGCTAGAGCAGCAGACTTGCATTACCATGACAAAGGTTTTGTAAGTTTAACCTGCATGCATGTTATTCACCAACAGACCTGAGACCCAGAAGAATGACTAAACGATAGCAGTTTCTACCCACCTAAGGAGGATTCATGGATACATATTGATCATTGTATAAAAAAGTCAAGAGTTAAAACTGAAATTAGGCTAATATTTACATTACACAGCAGACTGTGTAATGTACATTGAAAATAATGAACCAGTCCGAACAATGCAACTTTTATATGAACATTTTTTTAAAATAATAGACAATTATGCAATTTAAGTCATACACTGGCAAAATTTCCAGGGATGTTACTGATTTTTTTCTAAAATGTTTAAGATAAAATATAACAGAAATACAGTAATCAACCCTTAAAAGTCTGAGCGAATAATTTCAGAATACATGATAAAAGTTAGTTAAGCTAGTTCAGCTTTAGGTTTAAAGGAATCTTTTAGTTTTACTAAACTCTTTCTTCTGACTGTAAATAATGTTTTGGATAGGTCCAGCCAGAGTCCTGACATGAATCTAAAAATTAATCTATAGAGGGAGCTAAAGATCACGATGGCTTCAAGGTCTTTCAACCTCAACTACTTGGAGTTTTTCTAAAAATGAGTTTCCAGTGGAAACATGCAAATAGCTGGTTGAAAATTGTAAAAACAGGTTTTTCCAATGATTATTGCACAGGGTATAAATAATTTTTGGCATGGTAATTTATAATAAAATAGAAATAAAACTACAAATACTCTTTTTCTTCAGATCTGATATTTATTTCACATTGTTTGATGACATGTTTATCTCAGTCAATTTCAGATAAATAATTTTAAATCTAAATCTCCATGGGTGGCATCTAAATTTACACGCCACCCTTCCAACCATCCTCTCTCTGGTTTTAGCATCTGTCACGCCTGTTGGAACAGAAACAACTGTTGATGGTTAAAATGCCTTTTTAGTTATTGCAGGACACGTAGTGAATTTTCTCCAGTTACAAAAATAACATATTTACCTTTATGTTATTTAAATGTAAATCATCTATTCTCTAACCTACAACTTTACATTTGCAAGTTTTTACAGTTAATTGAATAAAACTGAATGCCTTTTACTCAATACAAAACTAAAAATTATCTGGATTATGTTCTGCTGTCATCTGTACCAAAAGAACACAATGTCCTAGCATTAGAAAATAGGACCTTGTACCATTATAATGGTAAGGGTGACCAAAATATTCATATTTATTTAAAGTAAATGTTGTTTAAAAAAATGACTTATTGGGCAACTGATGGTAGTTTCAGACTTTCATTATTTTAGGTGAAACAAACACAGGACCTGATATTTCTACTATTATCTGAAAACAATTTGCTTTTTACGGTACTGAATAACTTCCAGCTTAAGACGGTTGTGTTTGTTTTGTTTTTTTCCAGATTTTGCACGCTGAGGATGAGATAAATAACAAGCCCAGCTGAAACTGTTTTGCAGCTCCTCCATCTTGTGACTCATGTTCAGATTGGTTAGTCTCCACTGTTAATTTTCCCACTGTCAGCAGTTATTGCAGCAGACAGGAGCAGGAGACTGTGAGGATAAGCCCCATGAAGATGGAGTTGTTCTAAGAGATAAAGTGAGGGATTTCTCACCCACATACATATTAAACACCTGATCTCACTTTCCTTTTCAGTTCCTACAAGTAATATAATATGGGTTTTTTAGTAATTGGAAAAATGAAGAATCCAAATGATATTCTGACCAAAGTATCTTATATTTTAGTAAGGCTTCAGGAAATTATGTCAACAGTTCTTAAAATGGCATAATCTATATTTTTTATGATTAGCAGTGATTAAAAAAACTAAGTTGTTTCTGATCCTGGTGTATGATATATGCAGGGAAGAGGGGGTATAATTATCCATGAAACCACCTTCCTTTTACCACCCACTTTCAGCAATAACCTTACAAGTATGTTACAAATATAAATTGGGAGACATACCTTTGATGCCAAACTTGGAATTTCCTCCAAACTTTAGGATAACCAGCATCAGCAAGAAACCAGTGAAGGCTACAGCAGCAATTCCCACAACTACGTATACCTGCAAAAGGACAAAGCAGCATTATGTCTCCACATATCTGCTCCAGAGAAGCCAGCAAACACAGTGACAGCTGCACAAAATCAAATGCAACACACAGAACAACAAAAGACAGAAGACGCTGGTTGTTCTTATTTTGCTGACAGTAAAACACAATATTCTTATCTGGGTTCATCCAGTCAGATCTAACTTTAAGATGGAGATACACCACTTTTAAGACAGGGGATACAAAGAAAGACACGTACAGCAACTCTGTCCTCAGGTGGGTCTAGAGGAGGATTTTCTGTGGATGAAAGGACAAAAAGGAAAACAGAGAGTAAGTTGTGACAAACTGTCACTTCACTCTTTGCATTTTGTTTTCATCATTGGTAAAGAATATAATTCAGAGTGACTAATCTAAATTCACTGATTCTTGAGAAGAGGGACAAAACAGGTCCTTTGGATAAAGCACAAGATTTGAATAAAATATACACAAAATATATTTTTTTCAAATAAACTAAACTAACACATATCCTGTATGTTGCTGAGGTGATGATCTTGTTGACACAAGAGAACCAAATCAGCAGCAGGATTCAGCCTTCTGCAGTTCGATCTCCAAGGCCAACTTGAAGGACTTAGTGCCAATATTTCCCTGCCTCGATAATACTAAGGTACTGAAGCACTGCCACATTGACACATTGACAAGAGTGACTGAAGTCTTTTCCACACACAGTGGGAGTGTTTTAGATAACTGACCAATTATGATTTGTAGGTGAGAATAATGGGTAAACCTGACAGTAACTGTGATATAATCCAGGGTGATCAAATAAAGGGTATAGCTGTACCTGGGGTTACATCTGCTGGCAGGAGGGGGCATCAAAGAAAATGACAGACAGAGACAAATAAGATCCAAAAGAAAAATACATTTTAGTTTAAAATACTTTTGACATGCAGCACTCAACAAGTAATCTTGTGAACCATGCTTGCTTTTAGAGTTATTATAGGAAAGCACAACCATTTCAACACTGCACACAAACCAATAAACAACACACACCAAACATGCACAGCATCTTAAAGGAAATATAGACAACATCAAGGAGACAGTGAGGAAAAGAAGTTGTGTAGGTATGTAACACACCGTCAGGACCTTTAAAGAAACATAAGAAAACAAGAGAAAAACAGATTTCTAAAACAAAATTTCAGTCAACCAATGGGGACAATGTGAAAAAAATCTAAACACAAAGACAAATGGACAGACAGGTTATATATTTTACATTTCAGAGAAGGAAGGAATGAGGTACAACCAATGAGTATGGGATATTACGCCCGTCTATATCCTGGCTGTGGTCACCCCTAATCACGCCTCCTCGGCAAATGACAAGATGACAACAAGTAATAGGCCCCACCTGAACTATACCTCTGCCTTTCTTCACCACCATTATTCAGTTCAGTTGCTGCTCTTCACCAAGCTCAGCTGAGAAGCGGGGCAGCCATGTGTTGTACCTCGTTCCTCTTCTTCAGGGTACAGTAGTTATATACATAACATTATGTTTCCCTTTCAGTTGATTCACTCAGTACAACCCGAGTATGGGACATATATAAATATCCTGCAGAGCAGCCATCAAACCTGGGTCAGGCACAGCAAACTAGTCCAGCACTTTAGATCCAGCAGAAAGAACGGAGTGAGCCACAGAAGCATCTGCAACATCCAAACTGTCGAAATGTGGGCGGTGAAGACCAGTTCAATGCAGCACAAATATCACTTCTGGACACCCTTCTAAATAAGGTCCAGGAGATAGCTATGCTCCTGGTGGAGTGAGCCCTCACACCTGAGGCATTGGGAGACCTTTGCTGCTATAAGCCAGAGATTTGGCCTCCAGCTACTAGTGGGAGAGTCTCTATCTGGATAGAGTCTTCTCCCTTGCTGGGTTAGCAACAAATGCAATTGATCGCACAACCTCACATTCTGTGTGAGATCAATGTAAAGGAGCAGTGCACGTACAGGGCAGAGAATGTGTGACCTCCTTTGTTCCACCAATGCTAAAAGAGGTGGACACAAACTAGAGTGCTCTGTAGTCATGGAGTATGTAGTCCAAAGTTATAGCCTTAGTAAGTTATTCTGCATTAGGTTGCAATGTGACCATCTGAAGGAAAATCATCACAGGTGAGATTTACAGACAAAGCATGAAGGTCCTAAACCCTCTTTGCAGTTATCAGAGCAACGAGCAAAGCAACATTACATAAAAGAAACTTCATATTTGCTGATTCCAAAGTTTCAAATGGAAGTTCACAAAGGGCTTTGAGTACCATCGTGAGATCCCAGGAAGCTGGGTTTACTCACATGTATGAGTCGATGCCAGCACCTGGTGTGACTTCATCAAAACCAACATGGTAGGCAGAAACTGCAGCTAGGTAAACCTTAATTGTGCATTAACTGCACAAAATTTGTACAGTACTTGCAGAAATGTTAAGAGTTCTACCACTGAGCACTGAAATGGAACAATGTACTTATCCTTACACCACTGATCAAGACGACTTTGCCGGCCAATGTGGTGCCAAAATCAAGGACAGATGCTGTTGTGCACTATTCCGCTACAGGCAGTATCATTTACACTCAAAAGTGCATAAAGGAGTACACACAGGACTATCGGTGTGCTACAGCATCTACGCCACCTGAACATTCTAATCCAAACCCAGAGAACAGTGTGTTTTAGCCCTGGTGGACTCCATATTTGTGCCACCAAAGAAGGGTGAAGCCTATAATCGGTCACCTGAGGGGCACTTGTGGAGAGCAGCTCTACACAGATTCCGTTGTCCAGGGACATGAATAGTCTTGATAGACCTTCCTTTGGAAGCTTTTATTAAACCTTGGCACAACAGATTTGGTTTCCACCAAGGGCACAGAGTTGGCATGCAAGTAGCAGTTGTCGTCAGCTTTCTGTGGAAGTGACATCATGCACAAAACTGAAGGGGGCTGATCTACTGCTGAAATGGATGAATCTTCAGAAGACCATGTGGTACCACTGCGATCATAGTTTCCATCAACCCCATCAATTTTAAGATCATCTGGAAGCTCAGCTTGTGTCCAAACTGAAATTGAGCATGACAACCATGTAACGCAAACAGTGAAAGACATGCTCTGATTGTCAGGGAGTATAAGAGAAACAAGTAGCCCCATCTCTGGGGCTACTCCAGAAATTAGATCTGCTGATTTGGGATCATTGAGCTTTTCCAGAAATTTGCCAAAAACCCCAGAGCCTGAATAGAACCTGAGAAAATTGCACTGTTGTCTGCTTTCCTTAGCTGGCTATTGCAGCCCAGATAAGTTAAAATGCAGACGGCAGTATCCCTCAGTTTTCCCTGAGGGGTGCCAGCGCTGCCTTCACACATTTTGAAAAGGTGAAAGGCACTACAGACAGTCTGAAAGGGTATAAAAGATACCCAGATGCTTTGCCCTCTAAGACGAATCTCAGAATCTGTTGATGGTCATGTTGTATCACTAGGAATCTGTCAGGAAAACCATCTCACCAAGATAATAGCACTTAAAAGCTGTTTGATTGTTAGCATTATGAACTTGTTTGTTTGGAGGTATTGTTTCAGAATTCTCTAATCCAAGTTTGGACAAAGCCCACCCACTTTCTTCAGCGCAACGAAATAACGAAATTCATCTCTGATTTAAGAACCGTAAAAACCGTTTCACTAGCTCTTTATGCAAACAGCATTTTTTTTTTCCTAACGCACAACCTCCATTGCTGTGGCTGTGACTGTAGTTTCCTATGGCGATAAAACAGGGCAGCATCTGGCAAAACTGTAATTGCAACTTCCATTCAAGGTTGGAGTGTGCATCAGCACCAATTGTGAAGATGTGCTGCTGGACGACCAGCCTGCTGCTTGATTGGCAGGTAAGTTCTATATCCTCCCAATGGCTGGAAGAGCTGCAGCCTCAATTGACTGTAGCCGGTAGCTTTTTTTCATAGCAATCTTTATTGAAATGATTAAAACATTTCTACAAACATTGAGAACAGTTATTGCTATCAGCAAACTTATTAATGCACCCGCAATGGGGGCATTTAGTGCAAACATGTAAGTGGGGGAATACCTACACAACGATTATTGGACGGGGCCAAGTATGCTGCCACTGGAGGTACTTTAAGTGGAATATTCACCAGCACAGCTTTTTCAGTGCCTTCCAGATCTGGATATTGTCGAAAGACTGGTACAGTGACTCTGGAGGACAGTGGTTTGTTCCACGAAGACGTCAGTTCCGAAACAAAGTCTGGGAACAGGGGTAGACACCTTCTGATTGTGGCAGCTTTTTGGGGAGATAAAACTTGCCCAATCACTATGATTTGTGGATGGCCACTCCACGTCCAGTTTTACATCTGGATGTGGAGCACACCAGTAAAGAGAGAAAAAGGACATGTTGTCCTGGTCTGCCGGGGTGGCGGCTGACCTAGCCTGAACTCATCCTAAGACAAATCCTTCGATGTCTCTGTCAATGTCCAACACGTCCTTTTCTCCCTAAGGAGGGTTCAGTCAAAGCTGAAACTGAGCAACTTCATTGTCATTAAGCCATCGGCATTCTCCATTTGGTCTGCCCAGTAGAGATTCTGACTAAAAGGTCATCCTAATTGAAATTGGATGGAACCAGGTTTCCTGATGCTGAAAGCCGTGGGTCTTGCTGAGACAACAGTCTCTCCCAGAACTTTCTCTCCATGGTCGAGTGACGAAGCTGGCATTGGACGCACATGCTTTAAGCTCCACCAATGCTCTTGGAATATGAACAATCCCTAGGCAAATGGGAAAGGCTTCATGCTGGTCCTTGCCATTAAGAAAGAAACTGCACTCCTGAGGACAGGGACAAATTGAAGGCTTTACTTGTGTTAGTTTTCTGCTCATTCTTAACCACAAAGCCGGACCAGAATACTTGAAATCAGCGCTTCATTCGCAGCAATAGTTAACTCCTCACAAAAACACAGAACCCACCAGCTGCAGCCAGGTAGCCTGAATCCAAGAAGTGTGCTCAGCAAGATGAAGAGCATAAGAACTGAGTAATGATGGTGATCACAGACAGATATATAGAGCAGGTGGGACCTGTTACTTGTCGTCTTTTACTTAGGAGGCTTGATTAGAGGAGGCTTCAGCCAGGATAGACAAGGACATGATATCCCACACTCATGTGTTGTATTGAGTGAACAGACTGGAAGGGAACATTTTACTCACCATAGTAGGAAGGTTCATTTTCTACAAATTGGGAGATCAAAGAAAAAACACATTAAGTAAAACCTTTTCATTTCTGTAACACACAAGCTTTATGTTTTTCTGGTTAAATTACACATTTGTTCTGTTAGCCAGTCGAAATGAATAAAACAAGACACAGGAGCACCTGCAGCTGTATGGCTGTACGCACTGTGTGTACCTTGTGATTTTCATATGAGTTAAAAGAAGTATCATTCTTATAGTTATTTGACTTTTGATTATATTTCCCCTTTACAATTAACAAAATTATGGACAAAAATTAAAAATGGTCTTTTTGTGTCAAAACATCCTGTGCGTCTTTGGGGGTGGGTTTAAACCTAAATTTTATTGGTTAGTTTACTTTTATTTATTTGGTGGTTTGACATGCTAAGCTAAGTGTGAGTGTGCATTGAAGCTAGCTAAAAAGTAAGCAGACTTTTAAACAGACTGTAGTCTGATTGTTTGTCAAAAACAGTATAAATGAAGCACACATTGTTGTTTCACCTCTTCCTCTGGATATTTCAGACAATCCAACTGAGCCTGGGAATCTCTATCCTCCTCGTTTTGTGGAGTACGAGGAAAGGCTTTGCTTTCCTGTTTTTAATAATTAAGGTGTTTGTAAAAATCAGTAGGCTATGAAAGTGTGTGTGTCGCATTGTGTGGATGACATCTAGTGTGGGTTCATACACCCCAGTTCATCAATATACTGGTCAGTTCATCAATATACATTACATATCAATGGGTCGGGGTTCGGAATCAGGACCCATCATTGGGCATGTTGTGAAACATTGTGTTTCAATGTGCCAAGCGCATCGTGCGAATGTGCCCTGTATTTGTTTGGGTTAGGTTTGTGCTGGTTTTTTACACCACACACATGACTCTTGTTGAGGGTATGGTTGTGTTCATGTGGGTCAGGTACAGTGATGATTTTGTGCGCACCCTCCGATAAACTGCAGGCACCCCTGACCAGACAGAATAAGTTCCAGTATTGCTCCTCACCATCGTCCGGCCTGCGCATAAAGTGAGCTGTGATCTCCTTTTCGTCTGAGCCATATTTATTTTTAACCTCTAGGCGATAAAGACCGTTGTTGATGTGTGTGGGATTGTCCAGCTGGAGGCAGCCGTGGTATTCTCTCTCTGTGATGTCGTGGATCATTGTCATAATGTACTCCCCCTCTGTCACTTCCACATTGTCCCGGTACCACTTGATTTGTGGTTCTGGGTTTGCTGAAAACAGAATAAAATTTGTGCAAATGACTAGTATAAGAGTATGAAATTCACAAGGAAAATATATTCAAAGTATATTTAAATAGTAGCAAATGTTTTTTATTAGATTGTCTTCCATACCTGCTACACTGAATGGTATGCACCAGTGATGGTCTGCGATGGCGTCACTCAGTTTTGTGATTTGGGGTGCAACTATGAGTATAGTCAAGAGAAGATAGATTTTAGTGGCAAACTGAAAGTAGAATAAGTGACACATGTAAAGTTATGGATTAAAAGATAAAAGAGCCTCCGTTAAAGCCTTTAACTCTGTTTTAAAGTCCACTTATGTTAAACTTGAATTAAAACAGCATGGCAGAAGATAAACGTACAAAGTATATCCAGCAGCAAAGAGGACTCTCTCTCTCCAACAATATTTTCAGCCGTGCAGCTGATCTTCTTGTTGTGGTCCATTGATGACAAGTTTGAGAGCCGCAGCACCGAAATCTGGCCAGACGTCTCGATCTGCAAGATTAAAAAATATAACTGATTAATAATATTCAGTGATTAATTTGTTTCAATTTCATCTGCTGGTCTATAAAAAAAAATTCAGTAAAGTTTTAAAAGGTGTCCAAAATACAAAATTTGTTTAGGGTTGTACGGTTTATCAGTAAATTTGAATAAATGTTTAATAAGTATACATACTGTAAGTAAATATAGTACAAAGCTTTCAACAATGTTTCATATTAATTACAAATAGATGGATGGTAAATTTGGATGCCTGGTGGCACAGTTGGGGGTTCTTTTATCTTGGGTGAAAATAAATACTGGGCCTCGGTAGTGTGAAGAAAGACTTCACACGACAACAGACCATCACATTCAGGCAGGGCAGAAATTGTTGCAGCCAGCGACACAATGTAATGATTTAGATCAAACAGTGATGTGTATTAAAATGGCCCACTCATAGTTCAGACCTAAATCCAAGCAAGATTTTTTATCATTACTTGAAAATTGTGGTTTCCATACAATATGATGGGCACAAATTTCACTTCTAGATGAGTAATGTAATCAACGGATTACCCCAAAGGACTTGCTGCAGTAACTGCAGGGAAAGGTTGTTATATGAACTATAGACGAATTTTAGAATGTTTTATTATTAATATTTAAAACCACATATGCTTTTTTTCCCCAATTTTCCAATTTTGTACTTTGTGTTGGTCTTTCACATAAAATTCAAATAAAAATAACTTGGAAATGAAGCAACTGAAAGCTAAAAAAAATTTAAACCTGCATTTATCTTTAACAATTCATAGTCTAAAGTAACCTCACATACTGCTGCACATTGTGTGCGAGAGCTTACCACGTAGTTTGTGACAAGTGCCATGTCCCAGATCAACTCAGGTGAGGGCATGCCCGATGTTGTACAGAAGAGCTCAACATTGTCCTTTTCCATTTTGGTCACTTTGGATGGGCTCAGGGTTGCCATTGGAACCTCTACATACAAAGAAAGAGCAGGAAAGAAAGAGTCAGTGATGGAGAGAGGAGAGGAAGGAGGTGCAAAAAGGAGCGAACTTAGGATTCCTGACCAACTCTTGTTTATCCAGTTAAAACACAGGGCACGAAACAAGCTCAACAAGGAATGTGGAGGAGCAGCCAAACATACACCCAGCAGAGAGTAAAAAGAAAGATACACAGGGAAAAGAGTTCAAATTCAATCTCCCTGTCCCCCACTCTGTTTCTCCTGCTTTCATTATTGCACACTCACCCCAATCACACAATAAGACAAAGAGACAGAGTTCAAACACAGTGATGGTTACACTGATTACCAGTGTACGTCTATAGCAGGCCAGGCACTAAATTGATTGGACACAGTCTGAAGCCTCTGTCAAAGCAAAGACACTGGTGACTCTGTGTGTGTCTGCAGCTTTGACCAGGAGGTGACCTGGGTATGACCAATCAGTTTCAATAAGGACTTCGCCACATATAAGCTCTATTGGAAAGGAGAAGAGGAGCTCAGAGAGGAGAGGGGAGAAATAGGCATTGACAGCTTCTGCAGATAAAACTGAAAAGATTTCTTATCAGATCTAACTGTCCAACCTCTTCTGTCCGTCAGCAGACCGCTTATCTGCAGGGAAGCCCACTCAATCACCATGAGATGCTGTAAAAACCGGTCATTTTGCTGGTGGCAGGCCAGCAAGCGTATCAGATTCAAATATCTTAACAGCCTCTCAATGAATCAGCTTTCTACAGCCACTGCAACCGTCTGCAGGTTAGATTAAGTGCAATACAGCAACATGGACACATCTCTAACCACGCACCATTCTCCCGATTCAGTATAAGAAACCTACAACTCACTTTGAAAAAATATTACACGTTGCACAGTGAACCACATTATTAAAATTTGTGGAAAAATAAGTATATACCACTAAACACCTAGATACAGAGGGGTCTCAGCTACTGAAAAACAATTGCTTCCTGGAGGCGTGGATTGTGTTGAAGTTTTAAACTTTACCTAAACGCTACCGTTTGGCCGTGACGCCAGCTCAACGCTATGAAGCTTACCGGAAATTGCCTGAGCTGTAAAAATTTAAGTCAATAGGAAAAAGCTCAGACTATTTATGAAGCGAGATTATAATCAAACAGAATTGTGCATTAATGTAATGAATGGGCTAGTAATTTAAGATTTGCATGGTGCTGAACAAATTTATCTGCCAAACTGTGATTAAAGTTAACCCCATGGATCTGAAGGCATCAACTGAATTCATAGTAGTACTTCTTTAGCTGATAGATTTTTCGCAAAGATGGACTCCTACTTCACAACTACTGTGTGTAATAAATCAGTATTACTTTGTGGAGAGAATATAACACCAGATAATATTTTTGTTTGTGACATAATTTTCATTTTATTTGCCTAGATGTTACTTTTTCATAAGAAGTAAGAATAGCTTTGCCAGGACGTACCAGGAGCATTAAAAATTCTGATTTGATTTTGCCTTCTTTCTTCAACTTACTGCTGCTTTTATTCATTTAAACAAAGGCTTTTTCAGGGGAACAAATTAAGGTAAAAGGCTTTTAGTTGTACAAACTGTAGAAGTCTGAGGCCCTTGTTCTTTGACTCATTACAGTTAATTTCTGCATTATTTTCATAACTTAATTTTTTCCCCTCTTGCTTTTTTTTACAAGATGTTTTTTTTTTTAAGTTTGCTGTAGAGAGGAGGCTTCTTATCTGTAAACAATGACTTGCATTTGGAAAAGATGAAAAATAACTTACTTACATACATGCAGTCTAACAGTTTAACACTTTCTGCATGTTCTGTGATATATCACTGACATCAGGACACTACTGGTGAAAAACATCCACTGTGCTCTGGTTTGGAACCTCTGCCAAAGAATACTTCACCTTTTTTCCTTGCAGTGCCAATGTTGCTATTGTGGTCGGTCACAATAAGCACATCAGAGAAAAACAGTGTGATTTCTAAGAGTAGCAGACACGGGGAGCAGACAAACAGAAGCCGGTTTCTCAAAGTAATTCAGAGCTAACTCTGTAAGTTTATTTGATTTGTTTGTTTAAACAGTGAAACAGCTGCTGCTCTCCAAGAGGGCTAATAGAAAAATAAAAAGTATAAAGGACAGGGATTTACTGAATTGGGATACAGATTTCTTTTTGACAGAATGTCACTTGTAAAACTGATCATCAAGTCTTTCAGGAAACTTGATCCGCTTTTTTGTATTTCTTTTTATTTCATATATCATTAGGACATTGAAATTTCTTCCGTCTGTCTAGTCATTCATTTATGCTATTATAATAAAACGTATTTGCAAAAGACATAGTAAGTCATGTGTAAACACTAAAACAATGTTCAAGGAGAAAGAAAGAATTGTATGTTTAAATAGTCATTTCTGCTCACTTGTAACAGTATGGCAAGTTAGTTTATCGTAAAATATTAGTCTAGATGTGCAGATTAGAAAATTTCTAAATTGACGAGTCAAATTAAACATTTCATCTGTCTAGAAAACTGATGAAATCTTTCATTTTCATAGGAAAATGAAAGATTTCTCACGTCACAAAGATTATTCCTTCTCACTACCAACTATTCTGCTTTTTCCTTTAAATGTCTATAAGTACATTTTTCCAGTCTAGACTGAATAAAATTCAAAAACAGGCAGCTAATTTAACGTAGAAGTTGGCTTTGAATACTTGTTAGAGAGCGTGGCATACTTGACCCTCACCTGCTTATATTATAAGACTTATATTTCTTGACACATTCTAAATTTGCCTCATTCAGAATTGTCTAATTGTCCAATAAAGGTGATTCACCTAAGAGTTTTGATGAGATAAGCTCTTCAGCTGTTGAAGGTACTAATAAACTAAGTCACTGTTAACAAGCCATTACTCTTAAAGAACAACAGCTTAACCTTATAAGGAAGTCAGAAGACCCAACAGCTTGAAGGACAGTATTAAAAAAAGCAGTCTTTTACCTTTCATTGATGCTATAAATAACATAGAGATAGAGATAAATCTTTATTGTCATTGTCACAAGGACAAGGAAATTTAAAAGGTGCCATGCTGTAAGACATAATGAAACAATATAACGAGTGAATCCTAACCAACTTTTAAGCTCCTCGGTTGGTTGAAATTTGTTTTTGGATCTCGCTTTTTAGTTTGTAACTGGTTTACAAACTGAAATGAATGAGTGTGTCACCAAATTTCTGTTTCTAAAAAATTCACACATGAACATCATCTCCTGCCTGCTAACACTAAGAAGAGCATCTGGCTTTACTGGGTAATCTTCCATTAAAGGCTTGTGTCTACATGTTGCTTCCTTGTTTCAAGACATTAAAAGAGGAATGATTGTGGGTCAAAGTCATTCCAGTCAAATAGAAGAAGTGACAGTGAGACCGACAAACACAAAAGTAGACAGATGAAGACAGAGTACACCTGTGGACCAACCTGCTTCCATTTCTGCTCCACATTAATAAAGCTTTACCCCCCAAATGTATGTTTGCGCTGGGCCAGCCTGAGCTATAGGCAAACAAAGCTGCAAGTGCCAACAGGCCTCAGGCCCCAGTTGAAAATCAGTTTATTAAAGGACATGTTGAAAAATTCCACTTGTATGGAGATATGGGTGTCTCTCATCAATTAAAAAATGTATTAAAAAATAATAATGTTTTTAATAATTTAGTTTTAGAAAGTGAAACTAATCAACTATGTACATTAATTACACAGAGGAAAACAGAAATTAACAGATTAGACAGAGAAGTACATGTTTGGTACTTTTACAATCGGTTAATTTTTACAATCAAGGTTTGTATTAGTAATAAAATCTCAAATTCAACTTTGGACATAAAAAACAGCACATAATACCAATAAGACAGGCTTTTAACCACACTTTTTTTCTTTCTCTAGACTTACTGTGCTAATGCCTGGATGCAGCAACTTGTGGAAGACAGTTTCTTTAGCGATGACCTTTTCTGTCTTACTCTCGTTGTCAAGGGTGTCAGTGACCGTCTCCTGGGCAATTTTTATGTTTTGTCATGATTTTGTCAGTCACAAAAAGGCCATATCATTTTATATAGAAAAAAACGACCCAATAAATCATCCATATCCATTGCCTTGAATCAAGAAAGTCTTTCTTGATTCAAGGCAACAGCACTACCAGCTGTGCGGTCCCTGAACATATACAGTATATATCAACCCAAAAATGCTTAGAATACATCAATCTGTACAAATTGATGATATGTACATGTTTAATTTATTAAATGGAACTGAATGCACAAATTCTGCTCAGGTCTTTTCAATCTTGGGTCGGCTCTGCAGTGGTGAACTTTGCAGACTTTTGTAAGCTTGAAACAACCCTAAAAAGTCAGATTTTTAGATTAGCAAGTAAGTCACGTACAGCTGCAAGAAGACTGTTAGAAGCAAATTATGCTGCAGTGAGAAGTTCATAAGTTTTATGTGCCTGTTTTATTGTTTCAGACACTGTGAGCCTTTAACACCTGCAGCTGTTTGAGCTCTAACATTTTTTATGTGTCGCACAGTGGATTAGATTTTATATTACACGAGCAGGGCTGTAGTAAGTCAGAACGGCACCTCTCCGTAATAAATTGCATTGGTCAGTCGTCTTTTCAGCAAGCTTTTTCGAGCAGATCTCCGGCAGTATTCAGTCAGTGGACACTAACAGATAGAGATCAGTGTCAGCTCAGCCCTGGGGCTTCACTGGGCATTTCCTCTCTTTTGTGCCTCCCTCACAGTGTCAGTCAGAAATGCTCAAGCACACAGACACAGGGAGACACATGAATCGGACAGACAAATGGAAAAAGAGAAATAGAATTGGCCCAACAACCAGCAGTTTGGCCAGACTGAGAGGTTCTTTGGTGTATCACAGTTCGCCCTGGGGCATCATTTGGCACTCCTTCCCCTCATATGTCACTCTACCGGGGGTCCCCTGCCCACCTCTCCAGAGGCCCTGCTGTGACTACGTTAATGCCAAAAATAACGTCTGTTAATGGAGGGGATGCAGAGGGGACAGATCAATAGGAGTTATCAATGACATTGTTAGCTTCCTGTAAGTGAACTTATTGTTTGTGTTCTAAGTGCCCTGATGGCCCTGGGCTATTTCTGTCCAGTTTACACTGTCAGCAAAAACATGAAAATAATCTTTCTGAATGCATCCTTTAGTTTTTTTAGACCTAGCTGCTAAAAGTCTAGTTAAATCACAAATATATTTCCAAGCACAAATACCTAATAATCAGAAAGCAGCCCTGCCATCAAAAAGACACTAACAAAGATTTGTGAACATGAACAGTTGAAGATAGATTTCTCTTCAATGACCAAAAATTGTTTTTTGAATTGTTCGAAATCCTTTTTGCTTCAGGATTATGATTTTTTATTTTTTTTACACAAGGTATGGACACAGCACAGTTTGTGCCAAAGGCAGTTTTAAAGAAAGCAGCAGCCAGGTTAGTGAAGGAAACACTGGGTGTTGGTTGTGGGGAAGTTTCTTCGGTAAATAAATGCAGTGTTTATTTCTTTATGTATATTCCACAGATCGAGCTTTCAAATTAAATCAATAACTGCTCTCCCAAAATGTTCCTCCCACATGTTAAGCCACATTTTAAAAAAAAACTCTATTACCTATAAAAAAGGCAGACTTTCAGCTGCTTCCATTCACTGCTGCAATGCCCATACATTTTTCCATAAACGGCTATTTATAATTGTGATGAAATTTAGGTAGACCAGGTTTTTAAATCTCAACATAGGGCAACATACTGTTGGAGCTACAAATTACTACAAGTTACAAATCTTCTTTGAAAATTTCATCTCATGAATTCACATTGTTGCTGGAAACTTTGGCATCATAACAATTTTTTTAATCACTGTGGCTAGTTTGTCTTTTCTATTTTGTTGTTTTTTTATCTTTCTTGCACAACTGTAATGTAAACAAATCATATAGGTAATGCTTATTAAGAAAGAAAAAAATTATAATTTGTTGCTAAATAAAATTCAAATCCTAAATCATCATCAAGCACCAGTCTTAGTCTTATACTTATGGGATGCTAAAATGAAATAGAGCAAGAGTTGGTCCAATGCAGACATCCGCCGAGAGGTCAAGCTGTAATTCGACCCTATTTATGAGCAGAAGTGAGTCCAAAAGAAGAAGATTCATGAAAAATTCATGCAGCGTATATAAAGCAGAGAGGAATAAAGTGTCAATTAACTGCTGACATTTATACATTCAAGCTTGATAAACCTTCCCTTATGCAGCACATAAAAGACAGTCTGTAGGAGTCTGCCATGCAGTCGGAGAAAACTTGTGGGTAAGGTTCATAACACACTTGTGCATAAATCTCTGCTCTGTTAGGAAAATATTTGCAAGTTATACAACATAATTATTCTTAATAGAGAAAGTATAAACTGTGTCACTCACTGCCCTTGTTAATAATGTTTTACAGTTAAATGGATATAAAAATATGTTTTATTGTTCTTGCAGTTCAACATATACATGCAGCTCACTATAAACACAGGAAGGATTCTTCACTTCATGAAGAGGGCATGATAATTCAAGGAAAAATGGGGAAATAAATTCTGCTGGATGAAAACATGTCACTGCTAGTAAAGGACAAAGTAAAGATGTTCCTTTTTACAATAAACTTTAAACAACTTGAGATTCAATGTTATCTGTGGAGTTTTTTTTATTGTAAAGTGTCTTTTCTAAGCCAAACAGTAAGCATTTAAATTTTGATCTTTAAGAGCATCTCAAATAATTTACAATTTATACACAACACTTAAGTCCAAAATATGCCTACAGCATAGAAGTATACATAAACCTGTTTGATGTCACCTTAGTAGAATAAAACAGCCATAAACATCAACACTTGAAGTGTGTGTGTGTGCTTTCTTTTTATTTGTTGGGGCATTTATGTGTAGGACATTGTAGCTTTCTCTGCTCTTTTGTGTGTGGGGGGTGAAATTAGAATATACAAGCTAAGCACAGTTCTGTGTAATTGAAATAAAGTGTGGGCAGCATTTTCTTTGCAGCCTGTGCAAACATAACACACACACACATTCGCAGATACGGATAACTGATTACTGCAGAGGCTGATGTCGCTGTGTGAATTGTGTTCTTTGTACAGTTATTCTCTTAGGTGATAACAGCAAAGCTCTGTTATTCACTCATACATTCTCCACACCCACTGTGAACTGACAAAACACTTAGCACATTTGGTTCACAGCACCAATTCTCAGCCCATGCTTAATCACCAACACTTCTCTGCAACACCACAATTAACACAGCACATTAACAGAGAGGAGGCAAATATTAAAAAATGCATAACTTCATACAAACATCTATATCAAGGTAGCGATTAGTATGACTGTGTTTCCTCCAGATGCTGAACAGCTTGTGAATGTTTTTTTTTTCCACTATCCCTCTCTGTCTGCGTGTGGGGGTGGGCGTGCGAGTGTGTGCAGGTGTGTGGGGGTGCGCAGGCGTGTGCGTGTGTGTGCACATGTGTGTGTCCCCTCACCACATTTCGGTAGTCTCAGTCTTGACAGTGGCTTGCGTGCTCCTCCATCCTCGATGCAGCGCAGCTCCTGAGTGTCTGCTTCCTCTCCTAACCACAGCTTGATCCACATGTTCTCACAGGAGCAGTGTAGAGGGTTCCCTGACAAGATTCTGGATGAATACGTACAAACACATGGTGATGAACTCTGACAAAGACTGAGTACCAAAACAAAAGAGTGCAACACAGACTTAAAAGCAATCTAATGGAAACTTTCTGATCTCTGGTTTCAAGAAGCCTGAATAAAAAAAGCTAATATTTCAAGTAATGTTATATATTCATATTCATATATTTTTACAAGCTAATTAAAAGGCTTCAAATATGAGAATATGAGCATATGAGATTTTGATTTCCTACAGATAAAGTCAATAATTAATAATAAGAATAATAATGCTGTTAAAAATTAAATACCTTTGTTTTAAACAACAATTTTGATAAAACAAAGTATTTTTGACTACTCTTGATCTTTATCAGGGTAATTGTGTGATATTGTAAAAACACCACCACCTCCAACTTCACCTTACGTCTAAACAAATACAAACACAATTTGATCACCGGGCAAGCCAGGCAGACCTTGTTTTCAGCTTTCTGGGTCATGACAAAAAATGTTACTGCATGAGTGCAGCATTTTTCACATGCTGTGTACATCTAACAATATGCACCACTTCTACAGAACTGACACAACTGGGTCTCAAATATCACAGCAGTGAATCGATAATAATATTACTTATTCTCATGCTGCACGATACAGATTCTTCATGAACCTCGGTATGCTGAATGCTTGAATTGAAAATTGATGACATGACTTACTTTATTGAAACTGTAAATTTTAATACATGTGCGCTATTCACACTAGAAGAGCTTGTCAATCCACACACATGCATTAATGATATCACAGGACTCAATGATTCACAAAATCACCTTCATTTTCTGATGCTTGGTCCAACATTACATGTGTTTTGGAATATACCAGCATATATGTCATATTATCTTAGGTTTCTCTAGGTTAGTTTTCATAGGTGTTTGGCTAAAAGTAGAATTTTAGAATAATTTGGCAGAAATACTGTTTTGGCCATATTTAAAAAAAAATATCTGTCACTGTTCTATGGAGAAAATCACAGTTGTTTAAAATAACAAAATGTTGTTTTTCACACCTCAAGTAATTGATGGAAAATAGGATGATATTATTTTTTAAACAACGCAGTTCTGATGTCTGATCGTTGTAGAGGTCTAGAAATCAATGTTTGGTAGAAAAACTGCCAAATAAAGTGGCGTTTGGCCTCCCCCCAATGGGAAGACCAGATTTAAAGAGTACTTAAAAATTGATCTGTCGAAATAACAAAATATTATGTGAAATTAAGAAAAGTCATTGTGACTGTGACTATAATGTCAACAATCAAAGCAGCAATCATGTTGGATGTATTTCTAATCAGAAATACAGTAGCTGCAATCAAAGATCACTGATATTTTGGAAGTAGATAGTTGGTGAAAGTTCAGGAAATAGAGGAAGTTAGTCACTGGTAGTGACTAACTGGAGCATGAGATACATGGACCAGCACAAAGGAGTAACGGAGATAGAGTGAGTGCTGAACTTTGGGCTTTCAGAAGACAGAGGGCTGGGCAAAAGAGGGAACTCACACTGCTGCCACATTAGTTTTTGGTTCATTTTATTACTTATTCTGTATATTATTTAATAAAAAAAAAAAAGTATTCTAATGTTGAAATTTATCAGATACTACAAATGAATGGAAGTCATATACATAGAGATGCTGAGATGAAAATTTTTTCCCAAAACTTTCAGATTTGTAAATGATGGTTTTAAAGAATAACATAAAATAGATAAGATAATTAACTAAGTTTGGTAAAACAACAAACTTTATCTTTTAAGAATGTGAGGTTCAAGGACCTCTATTTTAGCAATTTTCTGTGGGATTTGCATTTCGATACAGTCCTCTTTCTGGCTTTTACACTGATGTGTTAGCTCATTATGTTACTACTGAGAGACAGAGAAAAGCTGTTTCCAGATGTTGCTATTCTTTCTGAAGACAGATATGAGATCTTTATCAATCCTGCTGATCTAATTCTCTTCCAGAAACCAATTACAGTTTTCCTGCAAGTGCAAAACAGCTCATTTAAAAGGATTATGGGAAGTTCAAAGACACCGTGGGACATAATCAGACACTGTGAGGTAACTCTAAATGTTTTCTTTGGGCAAGCATGGGATGTATATTTTTCAACTCACTATATACTAGCTAAACACTCCTCCAACAATGTTAGTTTGGAGCTAGGTGGCGCAATTACCAGCTGATATGAGTATAACTGTATTTTTTATATCTTTGCTGCCTAAATTTAAATGGTAAAATAACTGCTTTAAGATTTTTTAAGGCTGACAGCCAATGAAATCAACTTAAAACAAAACTTAAGCTAACATTAGAGTTCATCTCATGATGAAGGTGAAGGTTTCTGTTAACTCACAGATATGAGATGTTGAGGTGCTTGAATATCCTCCAGGAGAGGGATGACAGGTTGTTGTCTTTCAAATTCCTGTATATGAAGCCAAGAATCAGTGAATGAAGTTCAATATAAACAAACGAAAAGTATTGAATCAGATTGTTTTAAAATGTTTCTACATCCAAACCAGTTAGATATTAGAAATATAGTTTTATTTATTACAATAATATATAACATGTATGCAATAATATGTAAGTCTATTTTCCCCATCACCCTTAAATTCACTGTACAACAAATCAAATATTACATTTTTATATGATAACTCTTAAATACTGTGTTACAAAATGATGAATTAGCGCATAAAAATTACAGAACTTATCTGCACAATCTTTGTCATGTTAATAGAAAGAAAGAAAACAACAGTTTTACTTACAGATACTGTAGCCTTAAGTTGCTCTGAAATGCCAGTTTTGATACGTATGTCAGCCTGCTGTTGGTCACCGTACTGACACAAAGCAAACAAATACATCAGTATCATTAGAGTTCTTATGAACATTAAAAACCTGACACATTATTAATATTCACAGCAGGCAAAACCTTTCAGCAAATTACAGGGCACCTGCTGGGGTGTTTATAATGAGCAAAATGCATCCAAAACAAAAACAGGCTCCAAAACAAATTCACTTTTCATTAACTCTGATTTACTGACCTGTAATACAACTTTAGCGACATCTTTTAGTAACTAAGTTATACGTTTACTCCTCTAAATGCACAATATGACGATAGGTATAATAGATGTAAGTGAAAAGCTGATCCAGAGGCATGAAACTAGCAAAAAGAAAAATTAAAAGTTCAGCTTGTTTGCAATCAACTAATGTTTGACTGCTCTTTGAAAAATGAAATATGGCATACCATAAAAAATAACTAATGTACATGAGCCCAAAATTATTGAAAACCCTGGTAGATTTAGGTGTGATTTTGTTTTCATTCATCAAATAGGTAAGTTAGTGTATGTTAATGTGGCATTACTCAAAAGATAATAAACAATGTACAGAAAATGGCAGAGAGATAAAGGGAAGGCTTGCACCAAGAGGCGCAGGACTGGGATTCAAACTGGGAAGAACTGCGTTGAGGAATATAGCCTCTGCTCATGATGCACCTGCTCTAGCACTGAGCCACAAGGTCCCAAAACTTTCTGTGAATTTAGAGTTATGCCACAGCAGGTCAAACACCACACTGAAATAATATACTTGGTACTAAGTTCTTGGTTTTTTATTCTTTTTTTAAGACCTTGTAGTTTAGAGATGGAAACTACAGTACATATACAAACAAAAACACAAGAAAAGCTTATACATTATAAAATTTTAAAACATTTATTATGATGAGGCACATATGTTTAATATGTCTCTCTGTTAAAATAAGAAGACAACACTTGAACTTAAATATTACATGCAGTTTCCCATGTAAAATAAAGTCATAAAGGACTCACAGGTTCCTGAGGTTCTTGTAGTAGTGCAGGTCTTTGTCATTAATGGAGGAGAAGCTGCTCTGGTTTGCAATGTAGCTGTCAGGGGATACAAGCGTGCATAACACAAAGATAACTTGTTAGCATGGGGAAGTACAAGCAGAAACTTGTCATCAAGATGTAAATGTGTTAAACCGACATAAATGGACATGTTTTTTTTAAATATACATTTTGAAGGACTATAGCTGATCCACAGCACACAGGGGAAAATCGTTGTAGCTTCTCAGAGTGAGGAAGCAGAATGTGTTATTGTCTCTTTTCCTCAGCAGCATCTGAGCAAAACACTTGACCTGTTTGTGTTTGAGGGGCCACCAGGAGACGGTTTCCGAGCAGCTCCCATGTGTGCATGAAAAGAACGGAGCGAACATACTCTAAAAAGCAGCATACGTACTTTTCATGTATTAAAAGCTCTGGAATTAGATGTCTGAAAATATTTCAAGCTAAACAAAAGACTATGAGAGAACCAAGAACGCGCTATTTTACTGGGATTACAGCTACAGCAGCACTTGCTGAATGGGTCAGGTTCTCAGGGTAATTTTACATAAAAAATTGAACAAAGGTTTACTAATACTACTGAATTCCCATCAGCCCCAGCAACAAGAAATTATCTGAAACTGCTTAGCACAGAGATGCTTTTGCTGTTCTTATTTTCCTATTAGATTATGTACTGAAAGTTAAAAGGTGTGCAAAGACTATAAAGGCAACAAAATATCTAGTTTTGTAATATAATACCTGAGGCAATTCCCCAATCTATTTAATCTCCCACCTTCTCTGTTTTTGATGTCATGAAACTAACTAATGCAGTTACCAATCAGACATAACATTATGACCACTGACAGGTGAAGGGAATGACGCTGGTCATCTCTTCTTTAAAGAGAGGTGACTATTGTGTCATCAGAAGCTGGGCCAGACCTTAGAAAGAGCTCAAAGGGAAGCAGTCCAGGATCCCAATTTTGTGGGGGCCTTAAAGATTTTTATTTATTTATTTATATATTTTACAAATGTGTGTTTTACTGTAATTTATATAAAACTTATAGGCCTATATCAGATGACTTGTATTCATATTTAAGAATTTTTATGAATATGAGTAATATTCAACAATATTCAACAAAATGATGACGTTATAGTAATTCTTTTAGGAACAACTTACGTAATAAACCTACCATGCATCAATTCGTACTGCTAATGTACAGGACTAACTCTGGACATGGACAGCAAGACTGGCGCAAGCCCAGAGGCCCATAGCTCTCAGCTCTGATACAAAGCGATGTGCAAGAAACAGGAGGAACACGTCAAGACTAAGTGTAAAGGTTCTCCGTGTTGGTCATAATCTTATGCCTTATCTGTGTATGTATATGACTCTCAAACTTAATTTCAAGAAGTTCTGATTCAGAAGAAAATCCAAATTAGTGTTCTAACAATAACACTACAGAGGTTTTCTGTCTGGTAAAATTTATTTAAGATGAAAAAAATAGCACAACTAACTTTACCCAGTGACTCAACTCAGATTATATATATATATATATATATATATATATATATATATATATATATATATATATATATATATATATATATATATATATATATATATATATATATATATATATATATATATATATATATATATATATATATACAAGCATATCAAAATTTTCTCTTCATAACCAACTATATTTGAGTGCAGTTGCCTGACTTGGACTAGCAGCTCATTAAATTTTGACTAAGTGCTGACATCTCGAGGCATATTAAAAAAATTAAAAATAAAAATCTGGACATCTCAGTAATTAATGCAGACAAGATAAACCATCTCCACGGATTTTGGCAAGGTCGTTTTTGGTTCAAACTCAAGCCAAGCACTTCATGATTGCTTCTCATGCTCATTTAAACAGCCTCCAAGGCCGGTGATAAGGATTGTTTCTTTCTAACCAAGCATATCAACAAGGCCATTTTAACCTGTGCCAAAAAAGAGCTTATCTTCAAGTTTTCTTATCTAAAATGTATAAATTTACGAAGTTATGACGCAGGGATGCTTCAAATCCTGAAGTGCACAAAAAAAAATACAGTCATCAAAAAAGAGCAAAATATTCAGTCTGGGTAGAAAATTGTTGCCTAAGCAAATCCCCCCTTCAGCATCGATTCTCTCATCTCAGCTCATCCAAATACTCATATTAGCCATCTTGGGAAGTGTCTGTGATAATATTTGGACTGTGGTGTCTGATGAGAGCGCAGCCAACTACACACAAGCAAACACAGATTTGTTTTTGACAGACTTTTCTAGATTGATCGCCCCGTGGTTGCAATGGGTGTTCTATGCAATGCAGGTTAGACTGCACACTAATCGTGCAGATAGAAAGGGTTGCTTGCTTCCTCACATACCTGGACTATTTCAAAGAGTCATGAATTAAGGCTCGTTGAATGAAATGATTTTTACAATCCGCCTTCTATTCGGGCTCCTTCGTTGCTGTGCGAATGATCAGCAACAGATGATGTTTGGAGGACTCTTTCTGATGGAAGCGCAGCCGCGATTAAGTGCTCTTTTAAAAGAAATAGGTTAGGCCAAATGGAGATGCGGTTCTGACAGCTTCCACACTCACATGTCGGTGATGTTCTCCATCTCCGCCTCGCTCTGCAGTACGGGGAACGCGCTGATCCCTCGCTCCGGGTCCACGCAGGAGATCCTGGTGCTGCTGCAGGAGCAAGTCGAGGGGCATGCCTCCGCGGACATCCACGGGTCCCCCGAGCCCACCGTCACCCCGACCGCCACGACCCACCACCAGAAGCACTGCCACGAGCCCGAGGTTCCCCACGCCGAGGGGAGAGCCCAGATCCCTGGTCCCGAAGCGCACATCTCGGGTGTCCCAACTCTCAGCTACAAGGCTCGCCGAAAAGCCCCACGGCCCGGCCCGGGATGGCTGGGATCAGCCCCGGTTCGGCCAGTCAAGGAGAAGAGAGGGGAAGAAAGGTGCGGGGTAACAAGCAGAATCCGATGCTGAGGTGGCAAGAAGCTGTGAAGAGACGCTAGAAAACCATCAGAGGTCTCCGAGATGACAGACGAGACGCAGAAAAAGGTGTGAAAAGGATTAGAAGAGCTGCGTTGTCCTCCAGAATCCTCCGTCAGACAGCCAGTCAGTCAAAGTCTCTCTGCCACAGGGGCGCTGTGTGCCAAGTAGAATCGCTCTCTCTCCCCCTCTCTGTCTGCCTCTCTCTTTCTCTCAAATGTCACTGACCGGAGCGTCCTCGGCACAATGTTCTCTGTGTGTGGATAATTGTCTGCTGCTGCTGCTGCTTTCTGCTTGGTGCTCGGATAAAATGCGCGGCGCGCAGAGATAAAGGCTGCGATGAGGACAGATGAAGGAGGAGAAAAGGGGGAGAAGGGAAAGGATGCGTACCCGCATCAAAGCAGATCATGTACAAAGTGAGGCACCATTGATCTCTTTTTAAAAAGGAGATGTTCTTGATCTGCTCTCAGGAAGGTCTGGGGACAGAGCTGGAACATTTCATTGCTGAATACAGCTGTTTTGACTTGAGGTTGTCCTCTACTGTTTGGTTGTACTGGACCAATATTATTTGGGGACCAAAGCCAAATTTAATTTGACATCTAGTATAGATTCATTACCTTACAAAGTACCACAAATCCTAATTGTCCAACTTTGATTGCTTGCATGTTGTGCAATTACCATCCTCATTCATGGTTTACTTGCAACCCAACATATACAGTACATTGAACATATTATGAAACGTGTCACTTGACTATCATGCTTTTCACATTAGTTATTAGATAAATATTAGAGTTAGCACCTATGAAGTGGACATGGAGGTGGTCTCAATTTTCAAGAAAGAGGACATGATCAATTTATCAAGGGATCCCAATTGTCCATCAACCTTGGAAAGAGAAAACAGTTTTCACTGAGTTTAGGAAAAGAATAATAAACATCACACAATATGAATAAATTACAAATGCAAATGTGAAACAGTCCGATTGTTCCAGAGCTGATGAGCGTATAAAACTATGGTTCTTCCACTTGTTTAGTTATGGTGTTGGGAGCAGTGGGTAAACAGGTTTCTCATGACCTGATGGGTCAATATGCGCCATATCAGCAACTCCAAAATGTATCTAGGCCCAATACCAGCAAAATACTTTAACATAATATTATTTTATTCACTGGGGATCAGTGCAGGTATTTAAAGGTTGGTGTAGTACAATCCCTCTTTCTTGCTCAGAACAGTTTCATGTCGCTGGAGGTAGTTCTATTCAGGAGTTTTGACTATCTGGGCATCATTCTGGTAGTTGTATGCCCAAAGTCAGACCTGTGTCCACATTCTCAGCACAAGTCCCAGTCCATTCTTGTCACTAAAATTGTTTATTGTTATCATAGACCAGAGCTCAAGGCATGGTCATTGAGAGACTTGTGTCTGCTTTGGAGCTTAGCTCAGTTTTTTGCAGATGATGGGGTTCTATTTTCGTCTTCAAACCATGACCTTCAGAGTGTATTTATGTAGTTTGTAGATGAGCATGAAGCAGCCCTTTAAGTCTGAAGCCATGGATCTCAACCAGGGACAGGTGAATTGTTTCCTCCTGCTTTGAGGTCAGATTTTGGCTCAGGGTGGGGGTCCTTGTTAACAAATGATGGAACAGGACATTGATAGTTGGATTCAAGCCTTATCTGTATAAAAGTGGGCCCTGCTTCAGTTGATTGTGATGTAAGAGGTGAGTCAAAAAGTAAAGGTATTTTCTTTCTGGGTGACATGAGGCAATGGTGTATCAATTTAAATATCAATACTATCAATATTGATATTGGTACCGGATTGATGTAAACATGATGAGATTGATGCTTTTGTTTGCAGTTTCTCTTCTAAATGTTCAGCAAATTACTCATGCCAGTGCATATGCAGGAATTAAAATGTCAAAATCAAGAGCTCACATCTTCAGTTTGAGAGCAGGATTTCATACTTTTGTTATGTATGCATTCAAAACGTTTGCTTTCTTTCAAACACAATCTGTTCACTTTCCCCATAAGCGCAGCTTCATTCCAGCACTGTCTGCGCAAACAGTACTCCTCTATCTTGGCTCACAGTGTAATCTGTGATCAGAGTTGCAATTTTAGCATACCGATTAAACTATTAGTATCTATTCAGGCAGCTGCAAAAAATCTTACTGAAATCAAAAATATACATTTATGTAAAGCTTTATACCTCAAACCTGAAATAGTTCACACACTTTTGCTTTCAATTGTGTGAAGTAGAAGGTAAAATGGGAAATATTTTATTTCAATACTGCTACATTGTGTTATATTGCAGTAAGTTCATAAAATCACCTTTGACCTGCATTTTATCATAATGATAATCAACTAAGTGAAGTCATATCAATCGCAAAATTTCTTGTATCGCACACCCCTAATGGATTATGAAATAGTGAGATCCTGGATACAATGATCTGGAATGAGCCTCCTCTTCAGTGTGGATGGACTCACTGTTAGAGACAAGGTGAGGACCTCTGGGAAAGCTCAGCATAAAGAGACTGCTCCTCTGCATCAAAAAGAACCAGTGCGGCTGGTTCAGGCATAAAACCATGATGTCTCCTGAACTCCTCCTTTTAGGAGAACCAAAGGCAGAACCACATTTAGTTTGAGGTGATTATATATCCCATCCAGCCAGGACACATCTTAGGATGGCATAGATTTGGTAGGAGAGTGTCTGTAGGAAAAGGGATGTCAGTGTTTCCCTACCTGGACCTGTTACTCCAGCAACCAGATCTCAGATAAGCTTGACGATAGACGGTTGGACGCACAGACAGATGGATGGCAGTAAATAAATAATAGTAATTAATGGCTTTTTCACTTTGTCTGGACTACAGTATAACATTATTATGCAAGCTCAGTGAAATCAAAAAGAAGGGGTCAAGTTAAACTGGCTTTGCTTACCAGGACCAGAGCAAAAACATCAGTTATATATGAATACTTTGCAGAAAGTAATGTGCTTGAAATTCTATAGAACCACATAAATACAACTGTAGAAACTTGTAATAAAATTGTCACTGTTAAGATTGTAATAATATCCAAATTTCAGCAGAATTAAAATTACATTTGGGTTCTATTTTAAATAATTTGTAATTTAATGAATTTGTAATTTTTATAATGTTTTATTCAGAAAATTATCAATATTTTGTTTGAGAAGCCAAACGCTCTTTGGGCTTCCCTGCAGGACAGGAAGCCCAGAGCAGCAGGTTTGTTTTTGTGAGCCTTAAGCTGGCTCTGGCTGGCCTTACACTAAAGACAGAGATGGATAAAATCTGCCTTGAAGACTTTGCTTCATTCTGCTGCCTTGAGATCATTGCATGAATGAGATTTAAGAGCTTGTCAATTTAGACGCTATAATTGTCATAATCGTTCTCATCAACGCTGTGGTTGTCATTATTATCATTTGGTTGTCATGCTGGGCCTCTCTAAACCTGCATACGGTTAATTAGTTCAAATCAAAGCTGTCCAAATTAGGCTCTTTGTTCCACGCAAGTGCAATTGTTCAAATCATGATGAGGGAATATTTAAAAATATAATGGAAGATAATGTACATGCAAATCTCCGGTTAAGCAACATGTTCAGACTCTTAAATAAGCTGACAGAAGCTTAAACATCCAGGTGAGATTTGAATGAGGTTCCTACAATAGACAAGAGAGAACAAGAGAGAAAGAAACCAAAGGACTAATTTCCAGTCATCAAGTTTTTAGCTACAACTACAAGACCAAGCATCACATTTTAATGTCATTAGGTCATATTTCACAATCATGTGAATTTTATGTGGCTTACAGCTTTACTGGACTTGAATCAATATGTCATCTGAGGGTGGAGGCTGGATGCCAGTCACTCTGCAACGATACATCTCTTTCAGCTGGCTGTATTTCTAATAAGAGTGGATCTGTCTCTTACACGGCCGAGCCACCGAAGGACGAAGCCACTTTTCTTCAATCTGTTACCTTGCAGCTGAGTGACAGAGGATGACAGCACATATGGCTGTGAGCAGCAGCAGCCTTAGCAGCAGCCAGCCCAGCATACCGCAGCATGTGAGGAGCCCTCTCCAGTGTCCTGCCTCTCCCCGTGCAGCTCAAACATGACGTTTGCGCTGACGCACAGGCAGTGCTGCTGAATAGGCTAGCGTAATTATGGAGCTCTGTCTGTGTCTTAACCAATCTGGATCCCTGCCTCAGAAACTGAGTGTACACGTTTCACACAGACAGAACATGGTGGGCGGATCAATTAAGTCACTGTAACACAAACATAATACTCCATTTGCTCTCTGTTCCTTCTGAAATCTAACATAGGCCTGAGTTAAAAGTCTCTGACATTTAAGCAAGTGATAACCCGTTTCAGGGCATGTTGACACAGAAAACATCAATTCAACATCAATTTCTGGGTCACGATATCTCATATGAGGTTCAAAATCATGCAGGTTGTTTAATCCTCTTACCTCCAAGGTTTTTCAGAATGCAATCTACAAACAAAAATATACATGTCAAAAGTTAAAACTGTGGAAATGACACAAAATTCCTTATGATCAAAAAATATATATTTTCACAAATTATATTAAAAACATTGCATGAAAATTTGTTTTTTATTTAAAATTCTGTCTTTATCTGATAAAATACACAGCCAGATACATGGATATCTGGCTGTGTATTTTACTAGGGAATGGATTTTTTCTGTAGCCATAAAAACTAAAGCTACATCACAGCTATAATCTAATAACCCTGTCTCACTAATGGGATCTTTTTACACCACTGCATCATTATGACTTATAGCACTGATGTGAGTTTTTTTTTTTTTAAACCCGCTCTCATTTGCTTATTCATTTTATTTGGGTCTGATGTCAGAATTACCTGCTTCTGTTGCATCACAATTTCATGTCAGTTCATCAAAATCTCCTCTTGCTATAAACAGTGAAAAAAAAAAAAAAATCACACTCAGTAGTTCACAAATGTTGGCCTGTCTTGCAATGAGTTCACTTGCTTCATTAAAGTCATCTACTTTGTATTTGCTATTGCAACATATTTTGGTAACATCACAGTTACCTGTCTAGCTTTATTCAGGACACAATAGTTAAATTTTGCAGGAAAATAATCTGCTCGAATATAACATGCCGTTTTAAGTTTTTTTGTGGTACTATTTGCAGTAATCAAGCAGGAAAGAGGACAGGGATGGGGGACATACAGTAAAGGTCCCAGGGTCAGGAATCAAACCCCAGACAGCTGCGTCAGAGCTAACAGCCTCAACTGAAGGGGCGTCACCTCTTCCTCTACACCACACACTGCAGCTGCCCCATAAAATAGCTTATGATGCCATGTTTTGCATCACATCACAGCTTGTTGCATTTTTGCATCTGTCACAGTACTCTGTTTCAAATGCCTTTAAATCACCTCCATTCTTACAACACTTGTACCTCCTTTTGCCTGATAGTCACAGAGGTTGTCATACCTGTCATCACCGCCATGTAACTGTATTACATGCAGGTCTTTCTGTACCACATCATGCTCAGTTTTTATTTCTGAAGATAATTTACTTGGCTTATTTCCCTCAAAATCATCTGTTTCCTGACAATCAGTTCTGATGTTGAAGTGAATCATTAGTCCTGCTACACTACAATCACCTCTACTTTTGGATGACATTCACATTTCATTTGGTGAAATCCCTTGTCTTGATATATTGCAATTAACTTTGCTGATGGATATTGATCATCTTTCTTGCTGCATGATGATGTATTTCATTATTACATCAGTTGTTATATATTGCTGCAGCAAATAAACTGTGTTTTCACTTCAGAGTCACACAGTTGTTTTTCAATGACTGGTTATACTACTTTAAAATCACTTGCTGTTCAAATATTTTTCTCTGATATAAGTATTTTATTTCATCGTACTTAATTATGCTGTTGCACTGCAATCTTTCTAAAGTCACAGTTATTTGTTTTGTTCCTTTTTATTTACATCTACATGTGCTACAGATAGGATAGATTTTATCAAATGTAACTTTTGTAGCTATGTTAATGAACGTTGTTCAAACACAAACAAGTTCATTGTTATAAGCTTTCCTTACAAAGTACATTGACTACTAAATGCTTTGGCTCTCTCTCTATCTCTCAGCTTAGATATGTACAAAGAAAAATAAACTGATCAAAAGCTTTAAAAGTTATCAAATTAATAACAGATGAATTAAAACAATAATATATTGTAGCATATGTTAATTTGCCGTAGTTGACTTTATTACAGTTTTCTGCAGTAGAATAACATGTCCAGTTTCATTAGTGTACTGCTTTGCAGTTGGTTAATTGTTTTTTTCTCAACATATGAAATACAGAAATCCCATGTTTCTCGCAGCTTTTTTTGATATAAAACAAAAAGGGTTAAAAAAAAAAACTAAACAAAAAGAAAGAAAGACAAAAGTGTGCAAAAAACATTGCCATTTATTTTCAATACTATTCTGTCCTCCCTGAGAGGATTTTTAATCAATGATCTATGGACAAACAAACCTGAGTCTGTCTGAGCTATTTTCCTGCAACAACCTCGTTTCCTTGAACTTTTGGGCTTTGGCTTGAGTAATGGTTTTATCATGTGGACAAGCTGCAGGAAAGAGCAGCTTCATGATAGAATTAATCTTTTTCTGCAATCTCACTCCAAATGTATGAACAATAGTACTGAAATTATTTAACCATATGCAAAGGATAGCATGAGACATACAGGTGAGAAAACAAACAAAATGTTTAAATTATGTTAGATTGTGTGTAACAGACAGGTTACTATTGCATCTGAACTGGAAACTATATGTACTATCTTTCTAATAACAGAGCAGATTCAAATAACTGCTTCCTCATCCATCATCCAGACTGCCATGTAGACTAGAGTGAACCTGTTGTGATCATCATGATGTTACTGTGATGACAAATTATACACGACTGCCCTCTACTGGGCTCCCAAAATACCATAAATCTTGACCTGAATGCAAAAACAGTGTGGCAAACTGAAAGCTAAAAATGATACCCGAAACACACCAATCCCACCAAAAAACATGGTGATTATGACACGTATAATTTTTATTCTACATCATAATTAGTGTATGCACCTCAATTCTTGCCAATTACATACAATTTAAGCAAAACACATTAAAGTAGATATTTTAAGTTAAGTTACAAAAGTTAACCTTGTTTGAATATCTTTGCCAGACTTTGAACATTGAGACATAAAACAAAAATTTGTCTGCAAATATTAAACATTCCACGTGTTTTATAACAGAAAGAAATAAAGCAGATGAGAAAGAAACTATACATGTTTTTTTGTTGTTTTTTTTTTCTTAGATTGAGAAAATATCCGTAAAAAAAATTACAGAAGGGAAAGAACAGTAACATAAATAAGAAACTCCGGAAGGGACAGAAAGGAGAAAAAAAAAAGCAACAGCAGTGAAAATAAGTCAGGTCTCCATATAAGGTCTCTCAGCAAGTGTTGGAACATTAACGGAAGGAGAGACCATGGAGCGGTATGTGACAGAAAGCCATGGAACAGAAAATGTTGCACTCCAATTAGAGGTAAGCAAAAATTTTTATACTGTGTGTCCTAGTGTTTTGTCCAAAAATCATTCAAATCTACAGTATCTCCATGCTTCAGAAAATTTTGTTTTTATTGGTTTATGATTCTTTAAAGTTTGGCTCTTCAAGACATCCTCCACAAAATATAAATACTGATATGAATATGTCTTTAGTAGTTCCTAAAATGTTATTTGTGGTGTTTTAGTGTGGTTTCAGTACAATTCTCAAGTTGCTTCAGATTCAAGCACTCACAGTGCAAACACTGTGAGTGGGGGAAAAAACAGTCTTTATGTGCAATGAATTATTTTCAGTGTTTATCTGTCTGTGATAAAAACAGGATCAGATAAACCTTGATGTTGAATGTGCCTTCAAAGAGACAAACAATTCACATAAGATGACAGACCACCAGAGGAAATAGTTTGTGATTTGTCTTTTGTTGATATTTGCCAAACATGCAATATCTCCTCATGCCTTACAAATGGCCAGCCTCTCTGTTGTTCCTTCAAGATAACATTTATGTCCCCTTTTCCTTGTCTCCCTTGTCATCTGTCTTGTTTTTGTGAGTCCAGCTTGCTGGAAAGGAAGCTGGAGGCATTCTGGGCCTCTTTGGCAGAGTACAGAGGCCAGATGCTACTGACTGTGACAATGGCTTTGGGAGCATTATCTTCGTTAACATCAGTTAAAGTGCAACTAAGGTCTTTTATTAATAGGCCTTTTATTTCTGGATTTTAAATACCAAAAGTGTTTACACATGCCTGAGTACCACAGTGCCTATCTACTGAATATGCAGCCGGAAAGTTTGCAGATTTTTTTATTTAATATCAGGATTTTATATACAAAATATGCCCATCTGATTTTGCATTATGTAGTTATTTCTCAATTTCTGCACCTATATTGGATCTGTTTGCAACACCACGTTGAAAAATCTTTATTCAAAAAAGAAATTAATCAAATAAAACTCAAAGGGTATCCCTTTCGCGAGAGATTTATTTAGTTTCTCGTGAATTTATAGCTGTGATAAAAACAAAGTTTTTAAACTTGAATGTTTTAGTATAAAACTGATCTGTCATTCGTCAATTAAACACACTAAAGGTGTGTTTACACAAAGGTTGCATGAGGATAACTTGATACATGCACTTTCTGGGGTTTAAGACTTTCAAATGATCGTCAGCGGATGTGGCCACTTCTATAAGTGTAGGACTCTACTTCTCTGGAGAATCTAGCTGTTTGTTAGCACAATGCTAAGCTGCAAAGGCTTCAGTAATGATCATAAAGAAGCCTAAAAGTGATGTAAGTGTTATATCATTCCTCTGGTGCTAGCTTTCTGCTGCCATCTGTAGTGTTAGCGAGTCATTTTGGACCCGTGTATTAAATCAGCCATAAAATACCCTAAAAACAATCTTTTATCATCCAATGTTTTCTTAACTCTTGTTTAGCTGGTTGGGCTCCCTCATCCAAGAAAAGATTGGTTTTAATATTTTTTTGTGGCCCCCTGGGCCTTTGTTTTAACAGCATACCCCTCGTTTTCAATGTCTAAAAAGTGGTCAAATGAACCTTAAGAGAAGAAGGCAACAAAATAATCAGTTTTTCTGTTACCTGAGTGTAACTGAGAGATATTAAAACACATTTCTTAAATGTTCAACAAAAAAAGATTTTAATTTTAATATTATCAAATATAGTAACATCTATGGTGTTTCGGGCCTTTTTTGATCCGTATATATTTACTTCAAGAAAAGGGCAAAAACAAGTCTTTTTTTTTCCACACAATAGAACTTTAACACAATATTTAACAATATGAAAAACAGAACAGTCATAAATAATAAAAAATTACAATAAAACAAAGATTTGCAAGGTCAAATAAACAACAACCAATCGAGAAAATCACATTCTAGCTCTAGATTGGATTGAGGAAGTTCATCCACTAAGAAGTGTGATATGTTCTGATTCGCTCATCATTATGTTAATTGAAAAATAATTCTGTTAGCAGACTAGACCTTTTGTTACAGATTCAATTATTAATTTATAGAACTCAGCCAATGGGGTTGTTAGATATTTTTACATGGATGCCATCACATGTGGGAATAAAAGGAAATGAGTTGGTAGACAAATATGCAAAACAAGCACAAAAAAAAAGAAGTTATATTGATATATTGGTATCATTCAGTAAAGGACAAATAAAATCAGTTATTACACTGAAGATTAAGGAAAGATGGCAGAAACAGTGGGAAGAAGAAGAAAGGTTGGTGAAATGAGGAGAACACGGTGAATTAGAAAGGCGGAAAAATTATACATCAATACATTACTTGCCAACCGCCATAAAAAAAAATGCGCGTAAATCGTAATTTTACACTTAAGGCGCGTAAAATGACGCTCAGATGCGTCATTTTACGCGCCTGGGTGACGTCAGCTCCTGCGCCGCTGTGTTTTGGAAAGCCGGTGGAGCTTCAGCTACTTCGTTATGACCGGTTTTATCCAGGTTTTTAGAACATTTCGGTTAAAAAGAGAAATGTGAACATGCCAAAGTCTGCGAAAAAGCCCTGCACTACGCAGACCTCCATCAGCAGGTACTTTGGAGGACTGAGCAGCAGCAGCAGACCTCAGTCTGGGATTAAACCAAATCTTGCAGAGCATCGGCTCTCAAGAGGGAAGGTAAGACCTGCTACTTAAGTCATTGGATATCCGACATGTCATCTGTGGTTTGTTTAATGCAACTCTCCCAGAGTTCAGTTTCTCGGAAAGTATAATGTCACATGAAGAATGATTTAGACCACAGTTTTCATGGGCATTTTGTGACCTCTGCTCTATCAGCACTCAGTCATTGGAATCCTCCACTACTACGGTTTGAATAAAGTCACAGCTAAAGGAATGATATATTGAATATTCCGGTTATATTCCAGTGTCCAGTTATGTTGAAAGTTGAGAGGAAGGAAGAAGTGTGGTAGGAAAAGATGCAAGTGCAACAGGGATAGTTGAACCCTTTATTGGAGGACTTTGAATCACAGTCCACAGGAGACCTTGATGTCTGAATATTGTATTTTATTCAGACATAAAGGTAACATCTTCAGAGCAGCCATTTGCAAGAATTTTAAAAAATATTTCATGTTTCCTTCTGCTGACAAACTTTATGGAGTTGCTGATTTAATTTCCCAACAAAACTTGGCATCAGTCCACAATGCTAAGGGAAAACTACCTGCTGGTGTTGCTCTTCTTTTATTGATCAGCAAACTGTCCTGACCTGTATCCAAGCAGGATATGATAGACACCAGACCCAACAGCGCTGATGAGCTGAAGGAAACCTGGATTAATTAATTAATGGATAGATTAATTCATCAAAACCTCAGCAAAGCAACAGGCTGCTTGCCTCCATTCTCTGATTCACAAATTCATGCAAAAAGGGTCCCAGCCAAGTACTGAAGGCTCATACTTTACAGTACAAGAACATACAGTACATTTCCATATATTTCTGCAGTTTTTTTTATTGGTTTTAGGTAAAGTTATACTATTGTGATAAACCACATTTATGGCTTTCATAAGCACCAAGCTACAATCATCAAAATAAAAAACAAAAAACGATCGCTTTAAATATTTTACTCTGTGTGTCTACAAATCAAAATTTTTTAGTTTCTTGAATTAAATATTGAAGTTAATTAACTTTTAGTTACACACTAATTTATTGCACCTGTGATTATTTGGCTTCTGTACCTTAGTTGAAACTTTCCTCTGGTGATGAAGATGGGTTGCCATCAAAACGAACCAAACTGGCTGTGAAGGACCAACAGGTGGAAGACGTGCCGTGTGAGCCCAGACCTTCTCAGAGTGTTAAAGGTGAACACAAGCTTATCATCTAATTTCATTTCTTCTAAAAGTATTTTTTTACTGTTTGAAAACAGAATATTCTTGGTTTTTTTCTTCTCCCTAGAGGCAAAGCCAACATTGAGCCGAGGAGGAGGTCTCTGCTCCTCTACTTTGGAGAAGCTGAAAGGTTTCTCCTGCATGGCTGATCCGTTTCTAAGGGTCATCCAGGATGAAACAAAGATGGATGACCGCAGCGGCAAAAGCTCTAATACGAGGAGTTCTGTTTCGCCTAGTTTTCCCGATTCTCATCAGCAAATCAGCAACATACTGCCTGGGATAGAGAAGGAGCGGGATTATGAAACACAGGATCGTAAAGAAGAAGAGGATCCAGACCTGGCTGCCACTAATCAGGTATGTTAAACAAATTCTTCTCTATGTGAAAAAGACATGAGAACATATTTAAACCTCATAGGTTGGTAGTTTAAGCCCTGAAGATAATATTTAGCTGCTTTCTATAAATGTTCTGACTAAGGCTGCTCAATATATCACAAATATATCGTCATCATCATCAAAATATCAGTGTGCACAATATTGATATGACAGAGGACTGTTTGGAGTGCAGTAATGGTTGGCTAATATATTTTGCAAGTTCTGGAAGAGCCAGTTGGACATGCAGCAAAAGTTCAGACCTCTAACTCTTTCAGATGGGGTCAAGTAAAGCCAGGCTTGCATCATCAAGCAAACAGTGATTGTTAAGTTTATTCTTCACATAACTCTGAAAAGATCACAAGTACATAAAGACTTGTCTTTAGCAAAAGGAGAGAAGCTTGTCAGACTTAGCTGTTTAGGCTAACTCCAACGAGAGCTTGCAAACCTTCAATATTTATTCTCTTCTAAGCATAGGCGTTCATATACAGGAAATGCATTCCATATATGGCAACTGCAAAGACAGGCGTTTTACACAGGATGTCACAGTTCGCCTATATTTGTAAACTGCTGCGAAAGCATCTGCACATTGTCTGGAAACTACTTTAACAGGAAAACACTTTTTGCAGACAGAAAAACACAGCAGATATAACAGTAAAAAATGATAAATAGTATCAACATTTCCATCACTGACATTACTCCAACTCTCTCTGTGCCAATGCCTGATGCAGTAAGAATCCATTCAACAAGCTGAATATGTTACTTATAAGCGTATTCTTTACTTTTGGATTAAACCTGACTATAAATATTGCATAGCAAACAGTGCTTTGTTATACAAAGATTGGGCACATTACTATAGTCATGATGATTAAATGCTTTTTGTCACTTTGATCAACTTTGTTTTCTCTGTGCTTTTTTGATCTGAGGAGATACATTTTAGAATAATTTATTCTAAAATAAATTATTTTAGATGGATGCCACATCCATTGATAAACTGTGCAAATATTGGTCAGAAGGTACAAATGTTTCTTATTTCACTTCCTGTTTTTGGTTTATTTTGTCCTTATTCCCTTTACCTGCTGTTTATTTTTCTTGTCATGTATTCTGTCTTGGCATTTCAGTCATACCATATCAAGAAGCTGGTTCCTAACATGTGTCGGAGCAGATTTGCTCCAAAAAAAGGATATCTGAAGTTTGTGTCATAATTGCATGATTGACTTTATTAAATCAAGATTGCATCTTTGTGTTTTTATGTTATTCAGTTATTGGGATATTCCTCAGTGACTGGAACCTGGAACAGCAGTTTGAGGGAATCAGTGAATCATTTACCTTTTTTGCCACTCAGTGAAATTTTACAGCTAATCTTTTTTTAATGCATCACTGTTCACAGAGCTTAACTTAAACTAAAAATAACCACATTTAAGCATATTTTCTTCCCCTGCAGGGATTTTGCTTGTCTAAGATCACAAAGTCAGGAGGAGGGGAGGGAGGCAAGGTTGCAGAGTCACCGTCGGATTCCAGCGCCCCCTGCAGACGCTCCAGAAGCACATACACCCCCCTGGAGCAGCAAGTCCTGGAGCTGAAACAGCAACAAAAGGATGTCCTGTTGGCAGTGGAATGTGGCTATAAATACAGGTTCTTTGGAGAAGATGCAGAGGTAAAAACCCGAACTTGCTTAAATAATCAGATGTAATCAAAGCTCCAGTTTATCTGTTACTTTGCAAAAGAAAGAATTCTTATTGAAACTACACACTCCTCATTTCCTAGTACTGGGGGAGGAGAGAAAACATCTTTGCTCCAGATTTAGACCAAATAATAATTTAGAAACTTTTGCATTTGAACAGATTGCTGCAAAAGAGCTGAACATAACTTGTCACCTGGATCATAACTTCATGACGTGCAGCATCCCGACTCATCGCCTGTTTGTTCACGTCAGGCGCCTGGTGTCTCATGGACACAAGGTACCAGATGATTGTTAGATTCTGCTTCTCCTCTCCTTTCCACTCTGTTAGCAGAGACAGATATTGTCTTGTCACTTCTGTCTGTCATTTTTAGGTTGGTGTTGTGAAACAGACAGAAACATCTGCGCTGAAGGCGTCAGGGACCAACAGAAATGCTCTGTTCAGCCGTCAGCTCAGCGCGTTGTACACCAAGTCCACTCTGGTGGGAGAGGGTATCCTTACGGACATTTTCTGTCCTTACATGCCCCTAAAATAGCTTTTTCATCCCTTGATGTCCTTGACGAGGTATTATTTCCAGACGTAAACCCGGTCTGCAGAGTGGCAGACGTGGAGGAGGGGGGCTGTGCTGACGTGGTGTCTGACCCTCCTGACAGCTTCCTGCTGTGTATCAGTGAGAACTGGGACAAAGTGAAGAAGCAGCTCTCCGTGGGGGTGGTGGTGAGTCTGATAAACATAAACTACAGCTGAAACCAAGCAACGTCGTATTCAGGTCAACAATATGAAGCACACCGATACTGAATGTATATGAAATCTAGAAGATTTTAAGAAATTCCTGAAGGGAAATAGTTTTTTTTAGCTGTTATTCTGTATCTGAACCAGATAAACCGTGAGAAGATCTGTAGTTATTTGTCAACAGGGTTGAGAGTGTCTGGCTGCCTCATGTTGTAAGACAATATTTTCCACCTAAAGAGGTTCTGTAGCTGATTACATCTCCTCCTCTGTTTAAGTGAGATATTTTCAGAACAAATTCATCTGTTAAAACTTATGTGAAAGTGTTGGTCAGTGCTAATATTTTATATTGGAGTCTTTCTTAGCAGATGTTATTGATATTTGATCAAAATTATCAATGATGCATGCACAGGTTTATGATATGCAAAGTGTGAGGTAAGTTTTCTAAAATATGAATTGTCATGTTTTTTGTTTTTTTTTGAAGAATATTTTTTATTGAATTTTATAACATAAAAGAAAGAACAAGTGGCAGTGATACACTTAACACAGATTCTCATTAAATAACTTGGTCCCCAAAGCAAACAAACACAAATAAACAATAATGAACAATGAGGAAAAAAAAAAGAAAAAAAACCCCCAGCAATCTCTGCACAGTTCTCTTAATGTCCTTTGTAACGTTTCAGAAACTCGGTCAACGGTGACCATGTCTTTTCAAATTTCGCTCCTTTTCCTCTGACAATATAAGTGAGTCGCTCCTTACCATAAAGGATGACATCTCCTTCACCCACATGTGATTTGATGGTATATCCATTTTTTTCCAGTATAGAGATATTAATCTCCTGCCTTGCAGAAGTCCAAAGTCAATCAATTTTAACTGTCTGGAATTAAAAACACAGTTCTCTGAATAAATACCCAAAACACACATTTTGGCCTCAGCAGGTACATTCACTCCAACGATCTCTGACGAAGTTTGCGTAACCCAGTTCCAATATTGTTGTAACTTTGGACACTCCCACACACAGTGAAAGAGAGTACCCCTTCCAACCAAACATTTACAGCAGATATCTGGGATGTTAGGTGCCCAGCGGTTCAATTTGACTGGAGTTATGTAAGTTCTCATCAACCACTTGTACTGAAGGAGTTTCATGCTTGTATTGATTGATTGCTTTTGGGCCTTTACCCATGCAGTATTCCAGTCCGCTACTTGTATCTCCTCTCGGATGTCAGCTCTCCATGCATCCAATTTATCTGCAGTGGATTCCTCATCGTGCCTTAGTAAAGCTATATAAAATAAAGAAATATGACCTCTCCTCTCTAAATTTCCTAGCACAATATTCTCTAGGTATGATAGTGGTGGTTTGGATTCAATCGTTTTATGTTTTGACATAATAAAATGTTTAATTTGTAAATACTTATAAAAGTGTTTCTTTGGAATGCTATATATTTGGCATAACTGCTCAAATGTAAGAAGCCTGTCATCCTTATAAAGATCTGCCAGTTTCTGTACACCTTTATTTGCCCAGATTGTGAAACCTCCATCAGCTGTCCCTGTCTTAAAATATCTGTTCCCCCAGATGGGTGAGAAAGAGGAAATGGAAGGGGTATCTCCAATATATTGATGGGTCCTATACCAAACATCAATTGTGTTTTTCAGAAAGGGATTTTTTGTCATTTTTATCAGTTGCTTTGGTCTTGCGGAATACAAATACAGATTTAATCTAAGGTTTGTTATTAATTGTTCAATTTTTATCCATGCTGGGGGTGATTTGGTTGAGAAGTAAAACATAGCTGAACGTAGCTGGGCAGACCAATAATACAATTTAGGATTAGGAAGTTGCAACCCCCCTCTCTCATATGGCAGGTACAACAGGTGAAGTCTTAATCTAGGTTTTTTATTATTCCAAATAAATCTACTGAAACCATCTATTTAAACCATCAAAAAATTGTTTTGGAAGAGGCAAAGGAATTGTCTGAAAAAGATACAAAAATTTTGGCAATATATTCATTTTAATCACATTTATTTGGCCAATCATTGATATGGGCATTATCATCCAATTATTCAGTGACTCGTTTACTTCACTGACCAGAGGATCATAGTTTACTGATACAATTGTTTTAATGTCTGAGGTGATCTTAACACCAAGGTACACAAATCCCTCTCTTGCATTGATAAAGGGGGTTTGTATAACCGGGTTCAGTCTTTCGTCCCTGTTCAAAAATAGAATAGAGGACTTTGAATAATTTATTTTGTAGCCAGAAAACTGACCAAACAACTCTATTTGTTGCATTAAATTTGGGATGCTAATGGACAAGCTTGTCAAAAAAACTATCAGATCATCAGCATACAATGCCAATCTATGCTCTTGGTTTCCCAACTGAATGCCAAATAGATCAGTTCGCATTCTTATCATCATTGCCAAGGGTTCTATAGCTAAGACAAATAACATCGGAGATAACGGACAACCCTGGCGAGTGGAACGTTCTAATATGAAAGGTTTGCAGGCTAAATTATTTGTCCAAACACTGGTTTCAGGAATTGTATACAAAAGTTTAACCCATTTGAGGAAATTGCAACCAAATCCATACTTCGGAAGAACGTTAAATAGATATGACCATTCAATTCTATCAAAGGCCTGACGGGCATCAAGTGATAATAAAGCAGTATCTTTAGCGTCAAATTTCTCATGAATTATATTTAGGGCTCTTCTTATATTGTGAAACCCTTGACGTTTTGGTATAAAGCCATTTTGATCGTTATGAACTAAATATGAGATAAAGGGGTCCAGTCTGTTTGCTAAAACTTTGCAAAGTATTTTAGTGTCCACCCCCATCAGACTGATTGGTCTAAATGAGGAGCACTCCTCAGGGGGTTTACCAGGCTTTAACATCAGTGTGATCATTGCATGTCTCAAAGTAGGTGGGAGAACTTCACTTCTAAGAATTGTCATGTTTGTTATATTCAATCCATAACAGAGTATTAGGGCCATCATAGATTAAGATTAGGAATGGGTAAATATCTGCCAAAAACTTATTTAATATTCTGTGTTGTCAAAATATAATAAATTATCAAGATAAAATGAATATTTTCCTCGATTAAAGGCATAACATTCCGATATGAGTACTGAAATATTCTCTGATGCCAGAAATTTGTAAGAAAAAAAGTGAATATGTTTGAGAAAAATCTCTTATAGAAATATTTTTCGTATGTTTGTCTGGATTAAGGAATAAATAAATTTTCCATATTGTCATAAAGATAGATTTTAAAGACAACATTTACAAAAAGATTTTTCATCTTTGTTTAAACAAAGTTGGAAAGAGAATCATTTGTATGCACATTTAAAAATATGGCTGACTTTATTTGTAAAGTCAGCAATCTAATGTGAACTGAGTGATCAAACTACCTCTTTAGCTCTAATCTTTTGTTTTCTCATTTTTCTGTTCCTGTGCTTATATCTTGTGCATCAGGCGGTCCAGCCCAGCACTGGAGACGTGTTGCTGGACTGTTTTCCTGATGGTCCGTCTCGCTCCGAGCTGGAGAGCCGTATCCTGAGGATAAACCCAGTGGAGGTTCTGGTGCCTTCGGATCTTTCAGAACAAACCTCCAAACTGCTGCTCAGTATCGCTAATGCCAGGTAATCTGCTCTCACGCCACAAGGGGGCGACGTATTTTCATTTTCTTTACGTCAAACTTCTGTGCCGAGCTCATCTCTGCTTCGATAGAACTGAGTGTGTTTGTGAGTTTGGTTCATTTGATTCTGAGGGATTGTGTTTAGATTTCCCCAGGCCGGCAGGCAGAACTGCTGAGCCGAGTGCTTTGGGCTTAGTGTGGCAGAGGAAATTGATGCGGGCGCACTGAGTGGTTATGAGATTGGGTCTTCAGCACGCAGGTTCTGACCACAAGGCTCAGCAGGTCCACAAGATTTATTTGCTACATAAGGTTGTAGATGGATTTTGCTCAAACTGGAAACTTTACAGTTTAGTTTGTGAAGGTTTTTGGCTCAAAGTAAATAAAGATTTGATTTGGAAAGACAATCATGTCATATTTTATGAGTCTCAAAAACACGGTTTGAACAAAGTTATTAGAAGAAAAATTAATGTTATGATTAATTTTCCAAATGCTGGTCACATTTACTGCATGATTATAAATGTGATCAAAGGAGTTTATTGAGATAATTCATATTAGTTGTTTCTATAACTTTAATGTGTGTTAATCGGACAAAAAGAGCTTTATTTCCATATGATTGAATCATCCTTTTTTTTTTTTACCTCATTTTGGTCAGAAAGAAATAAGCAATCTTTATATATATATATATATATATATATATATATATATATATATATATATATATATATATATATATATATATATATATATATATATATATATACTGTATATGTTCTGATACTGACCTGTAAAAATATTTATTTTTCCCCATAGATACACAAATAGCATTGTTGCTCTCCTGGTTAATATCTATATTACTATTGCATTAGCAAAAATTATTAACTTGTAAACAAAAAGTTTGTGCGTTTTTGGGATTATTATCTTTATGTTTTTTACTTATTTTTCTTTTTTTTAAATGGTAATTGGGGGCAGGATAAACTTTGGGTTCTTGTCCAGCCCATTACTCTTACTGTAAATAATAAAAGTAATAAAATGTGTTTTGTCTAAATTCCTGCATTTTTAAGCGTTTCATTGTTACTAAAAATAGCTGATTCTTTGTATTTCTCACTCTGTTCCGTCCTCATTCCTCATAGAGGAGTGTTGTGTTTCTCACAGTTTAACAGTGCTTCAGTATGTTGCAGTCATTGATCGGAGAAAGAAAGAAAGAAACATTTCAACTAGGTTGATGCAGGAGATTTCTTGTTCCAGTCATTTTCTGACTTGATCAGCACAAATCTCCACTCTCCAATTTTACAATCTATTTATGACTTTGGTTTTGCAAGCGAGAGAAAACACAACTTCTTTTTAACATCAGGAAGATTTAGTTTCAACTGTGAGATCAAAAAGACAAAGAACTGAGATTTATGTTTGTCTGACTGACGACACGGCCAGCACCGCTGACGTTGAGCTGCTTTGTTGCGCCGTCCTTCATGTTCACATTGGCGCCAATGACGTCCTCTGTAGCCCGGCCATGACCACAAAATCCTGAGAAAATGAGACATGAGAAAGAGAGGGAGTGAAGAGCATTTGATTACAAGCCGATAGTTGGATAAACAGGAGAAATGTCTGCCTCATTCTGCGTCTCTTCCCTTATAAAGCGAGATAGAGCAGATTTATTATCCTCTCTTGTACAATTCTTGCAGCTATTTTCTTTCTTTTTTCAATTTTCAATCAGTTTCATTGATAATCACTGCTCCTCGGAGAGCTACCAATCAGAACCAAACTCCTCTTTGGCCTCTTGTGTCTCAGATAAATCTGTTACACGTCCGTAGCAAAGGGAGCTTAACGACAAAATTTTGTTGCTGATTATTTTTTCACTGTTTTAATGACTGAACCTGAGAGAAATGATACATTGTGCATCAGTAATTCAGAGATAAATGTTTCAATGAGTACTGGTAATGAGGCTCTTTTAAAAGAGCAGCCCAGGAGAGCGTCTGAATCGAGGGATTTTCATGGCTGCTGACGTCAGCGTGTCGGTGCTTCTGTCTGTGGGGTGGGCAGGCGAGACGGGACCCCTGGCAACGGACTCGTGTCCATGGAGTGGCTGGTAATGAGTCCCTCAGAGGTTGATTGTGACTGGGTGTGGTGTTGGTGGCTCTACTCATGCAGACAGAGAGGGAGTTTGCATTTTACCTGGAGGCTTAAGGTGGGGAATATTAAATGTTAAGATTAAATGCAAACATCCCAGAATAGATTCACTCCAGCTCATGCAAATTCACCAAAAAACAAACATGAGTGTTTACAATATATGTTTTTTTGGGGGAAGATTTAGTTTTCACCCTGCAGGAATGGTGCTAATTAAATATCTGAATTCACTGCAAACTCTAACCATTAATTTTTGAGTGGCAGTTTTTCTGATTTAACTCTAGTTGTGGCTCTGATTGATTGAGTGGCTCTCAACCTTATTGTTTAAGAAAATGCTAATCTCCAAACCACTGAACAAGTCAATGGAGAAGAAGCATGGAGGAGAAACTTACGGGAATTATAATTAAGATAATGAATAATTATATGCATAGCTGAGATGCAAAATAATACATTTAATAAATAAAATTTGATGAATAAATAAATGACCAACTAACTGGGGAACTGGTGCCTCTCCAGTGGTCAGTAGGTGAGGACAGGTTGGCAGAAAAACAACACTTCTACCAAAGAAACATCAAGTGTCTGAGTGACTTGTTTGGTATTTTTTTCATGTGGTATGACTTGTGTTTCTACATACCTCATACCTGGGGCAACCATGGTTTTTAGGCCCATTTGATTATTTATTTATTTATTTTCTGGTAAAGGTTTTTTCAGCACTAGTGGCCTTTGTTCATTTGTAACTGGACAAGAAAAAGGGCAGCAGGAGAAAGTGAAGACATGCAGTAAATGATCCGGGGCTGGGAACTGAACCAGTGACAAAGACTGTAGCATTTCACATGTGGTGCAGCTGCTCTACCACTGAGCATTTTTAGTGTCTATTCTCCTTTATTTTTTTTTTTCATTGACATTTTACATTTTTCTTGACTCTTTAAGAGGGATCTACTTCCTCCCCTTGCCATTTGGAAAACATATTTTGCTCTTCTAGTTTGTGGTATTGTGGTATAATTTGCCATCACTGTTAAACTATCTTGAGTGCTAATGGCATAGGAGAATATTGGATTGTTTTTTAATCTGGCCATCGGGGTAAGCTCTACTTAAAAGTGTGAAAAATCCTTAATTTTTATTTATTTACTTTAATTTTTAAGTCATGCTGATGTAGAGGTAAAGACAGATATAGGAAGAAACATTTATTATCCGTAGATGATGCATTCTGATTGATATATACTGTATATATATATATATATATATACGGCTCGATGCATTCTGTCTGTGTACTTAAGATGAGTCTGGATACTTATTTTCTACTTATCAGTTGCTCTTAGGTTTTATGGACAGTTAAAATATTAAAGAGATACTATTGGATGTATGAACTGACAGCCTGTTGAATTTATGTCAAATCCCTATTTTGCCTATAAGTCTCTAATACCTTTATATTTTGTATTTTATGGTTTTATCTCAAAGTGTTAACTGTTCCAACACTGATCCTGTTTTCATTCTCTTTCATTTCTTTTTGCATGAACCTGAACCAGGATCAGTCTTGGCTGTCTAATATTTTAAGTCGGGCTGAGCTTAATGCAATCCTCACAACGCTCAGGCCCCATCAGGGTTTTGCAGAAATGCTCCTAAAACACCAACCGTGGATCAATAACCGCTTCAGTCGCAGTTCTTGTAAATGTCGTTATGTGGTGCAACTGACTGGCTCAGTGATTAATTGCTCCAGTTTAATTTCAAGCACAATGTGGGATCTATTGATTGTTTTTATATATTCTGAGCTCCTGGACGGACCATTTACTGAACTGAAATATGATGATTGTGTGTTTGCGCATGGGTGCTGGAAAACGGAAGAACGAAAGTGCTTCAGCGCTGCGAAGAGAGCCATGGCAACAACACGCTAGACAAAGCAACAGAGTCCTTGAGAGGCGTGATGCCGAGAGAGTGGATGGAGCAAGAGGGAGATACGATGGTGCACCAGGGAGATGCAGAGGAAGATGTGGCTTTTGCATCTCTATAGTCTGCTTGAACACAATATGCAGCTGCATCTATATTTTTCTCAAGTAGATAACTGTGATCAAGCTGTGAAGTATCCAAGTTCAAACAGAGTGACAAGCAACACTGAGTCCGTGGATCGATACTAACATGTGGTTGTTGTAATAAATTAAGGTTATTGCTGTTGTTGTTCCCCTCCAGTGCTCAGACTGATGACCGAGTCAGAGTTGAGAGAAGGGACAGCGCTGAATTTGAGTTCACCTCCGCAATGAACACAGTCGTCAAATTCTACTGTCACACCCCGGAGAAAGGTGGATTTTTATGTTCTGTCATCTTGTTCCGCTTAAAGCTTTTACTCTGAACGCATTTCTCTCTGTTTGGTTCCCGCTATTAATACCATGACAGCCACTCAGCGGTAACGTTGGATGTGTCTGACAAGGACTGAGCTATGACTCACGGCTGTGCTTTAGTGTTAAAAATCCGAACATGACTGCATGTTTTGTTTTCCTCCAGACTCGCGCTCTCTGTCGAGTGTGGCCTCCTTCGACAGCCCGGTCATCTGCTGCCTGGGGCCGCTCATTCAGTACCTCCAAGAATTCAATCTGGAGAAGGTTCTTAGAAATGAAAGGTACATGACACAGACATATCCTACATGATTAATGTTGGGAAACATGGGAGAGATTATTGAGATAATGAATGTAATTCTTCCATATAGAGATAATAATTTAAAATTTTCTTTGGGTACAGCATTTACAAGAAAATGTTGCTTTTTTTCTTTGTTAAACATTACTGTAATGAATCTTTGCAATGTTTAAAATAACCAGGAACATGTGACAGGATATCTGATAGCCTGACACTTGTATTTATTATTACAAACATACATTTTTTAAATTTATCTGCAACCTTTGAAATTAGAGAATAAAGGCCTTCTTATATATGCCAGTTGTTTCTTGTTGGGCTTGTGACAGTTTCTGTCATCTGATCTACACAACCAAACATTATAATTGTTCTAACAAGGGGAGGTAATGGTGTTTAAATAAGATTTTTCATTTTGTGCAGCTCATTTCGACATCTGTCCAGTGAATCAGGGGGAATGAAGCTGAGTGCTGCCACTCTCAGGAACCTGGAAATCCTCAATAATCAGGTACATGCTCCTGTCATTTAGTTATTATGGCCAATTTTTGAGGAAAATAAGATTGTATATGTGGAATTAATAAATGATTCATACTATGCCATGAAATATTTTAGGGTCACTCTTTGTATTTGCCTCTAACCCAAGCCTGTGCTGCAGGACATAATGCACTTTGTGTGGTTCTATAAAATGTACATGCTGCGCTGCTAAACGTTGTTTACTTTGGCTCTGTGTCAACAGCTCAAAATGTGACATTTGAGCATCTCAGCCTTCATTTATTTGTTAAATCATATGTTTTTATTTTTGTTGCCTAATGCGTCTGGAGTGTTGTGTTCTGCATGTCAGCCATAATGATCTACTCCTTGTGATTTCCATTTCAATAATTTTTATGTTCTTATCCTAAAGTGCTTTGCTGCTTGATGGTGCAAAGGTGAATTAATTTTTTTTTTTTTTTTGCCTTTTCTTTGATTCATAGACAGATGGCAGTGTGAGGGGTAGTCTGTTGTGGGTGTTGGACCACACTCACACTCCGTTTGGACGGAGACTGCTGAGGAAGTGGGTCAGCCAGCCGCTCACAGAGCCGCAGTGAGTACAGGTCACCTTTGACCCCAGGTTCATTCTCACTCACTGGGTTCTCAGTCAGCCTGTACAGTATCAGTAAAACATGTGACAATTATTGCTAAATGCCATAATAAGGATATGATTATTGAATTATGTGCATCATTTTACTTCTTTTTTTGTGTTTTGAACTATGTTTAGGTTTTTAAGCTCCGAGTTTGTGGAGCAATTTGTGATTTTTTCATTTTTATCTGTGAAAGGAGCTATACAAATAAAATGTACTTACTTACTCCAAAGCAACAGAGCAGGAGATTCATAGGTACAAGTCTGTCTGCAAGCTCATCTTTAAAAAGTCTTAAATCCATGTATCTAAAAATAAGGCCTTAGAATGTCTTCAATTCATTTAAATAATTGTAAGTTGACCTTAAATACTTTATTCACAGGACTTAAATGTTGTCTTGGCAGTATTAATTAATCGCGTATATTCAACATTTTATTTTCTTGTGGGACTTACACGTTTGGGTCTCGTTTCGCTCTATGAATCCCTGTTAACTTACCCTTGCTTGCTTTCTGCAAAAACACACACCATTATGGGTAAGTGTCAATCTAATACAAGCTTGCTGGATAAAGTTTTTACATTTCTTTTGAGATTCTTCAGAATGGTTTTAAAAAGTCTTAAATTTGAGTTGTTGAATCCTGCAGAAACGCTGGTTTGGTGAAGAGAGACGGTGGCAGAAAATATTCTAGCTAAACCCTGAGTGAGCCAGGAATACCTTCTAATGGTAAAAACCAAACCAGTGACAGGCTAATGGTGTTAAATAATGTTACCACCAGTTGAGGAAGCCTGAGAACCAACTGGGAGAAAACAAGAAACTCTGCTGCTTTCCAGTTCCTTCATATCCACTTTGCTTTTTGATATGGATCTTTAAGTAAAATGTCATGAAAACAAACTTTCAGAATGAAAAATGTTATTGTCATCTTTTCATCTTTATAATCTCCATAAATGAGCTCCAAGAAGAACTCCTATATTTTTTTTGTTGCTTTAGTCTTGTTTGCCAATGAAACTGTGCAACATCCACAATAAAAAACTCTGGTAAAGAATATATACAATACAAAGTCTATAATCTCAATATACATTGATTTCTCTACAGTTTACAGCAGAAGAAAGAATATATGTAAAGTTTGTTTAGAGTCAGCTGCTGAAAAAAACAGGGTTTTTCAGTCTAATTCTGCTTTTTATGCAGTCAAATTGCTAGTAATTTCTGTCTCTGAGGGCAGCCCTCTTTTCTTTCTGCACAGGGATTATGTTTGTGGATTGGGCACCGCTTTTCAGATTAAACAGATAACATCTCTGCAGAATTTAGACATGAATCTAATCCTGATTACACGCAGGCGGATTAATTCCTCGACACACTGCACATCAGCAAAAGGCACTAATGTTCTGGGCCAAAGCTAGACAATGCACCATGACTTTTTGTTCTGAGTAGGATGTTCAGGTCACAACTTCTCTAAATCTGCTCCAATCTGCTTGTTTGGGGGCTTTTTAATGGCCATACTCAGATGAACTCTCTGTGCTCTTCGGTGAATTGCTTTAATGGAGTTATTTGCAATTCAACCTAAATACATTCTTTGATGTATTTTTACAATGATTTTTGTTTTATTCTGGAGTGAAATTCTTCATGTCTTCCCTGTCTGCAAAACCTCAGATTATTTTAAAATGAACAGCTTTTCAGAAATGGATCAAACATGAAGAGAAACTGTGTTATTTATCTTAATTATAATAAAGTAAAAGCTATCTAAAACTGTCACCATTTTCAGGTGAATGAAGATCTTTAAACCCAGTATAAGAGGTTGGATTATGTCACTTTGAATGGTTGTACTGGAGTGTAATTTTTGGATTGCATTGGTGTTGCAGTCAAATAAATTCTCCCATCACATGGTGACACAACCAGAAATATTAACATTAATTAAAATTTATGAGATCTTACATTTTTGTTTCTCTTACCACATCTTCTAAAATAAAAGTGAAGTTACTGGAGTGAGACAACCACATGGAGATTGGTGACTAATTTGCTTTTTAAAAAATTTCCCCTTTTATTAAGAACTGAAAACAAAATTAAATCAACTACCCACTCAACAGAGTCTGACTGTTCAGCTTTACCACTTTTAAAACCAAAATTAATTGCCCACTTACAATTATTATTATTAACTAGATCTCATATCGTCTGACAGATATTTTACTCAATCTTTTACTTACTCAGGTTTCGTGTGTTTTTCTTGTTCACATTTTGTGACGTTTCAGTCACAAATCATAATGTGTTTCATTCTCAATAAGATTTAGGGTCCGGACTTTGACTGGGCCATTCTAACAGATAAATATGCTTTGATCTAAACATTGTTGCTACTGCAGCTCTGGTGTTAAGGTCACAGTGGTATTAGAAGGTGAACATTTCTAAATTACAATTGAAACAAAAATGACTTTATTTTAAAGCTTCGTGAATATGAAAACTGGGAGGTTTAGTTTGAGACAATAAAACATTTCTTAAACAGTTTTTTGAAAATTAGCATTTTTACATTTCAAGCTAACAAAGTCAAGCATGGGGATTAATTAGATTTTTTTTAATTGACATATTTCATAAACTCACAATAGAATATATTTTAGTTTATGTGACAAAATGTGATAAAGTTCAAGGGATATTAGTGACTCTGCAAGACATTTAACTGTAAGAATCAGCTCAGTTTCCCTCCTGCTTCCTGTCTGCTTTGCAGAGCTTCCACCTCAGAGTTTTTCCAGTTATGTGAATAAAGCTCAAACTGAGAATTTCCTGCAGTGTGCCATATGTGTGAAATGGAAACTGTAGGCAGAATCTGCAGTATAATTGCTTGGACCTTTTTCTGAGGTGTTCATCTGACAAAATATAAAACACTGCAGGAAGTCAGGCGGTTGTTTGGTACTTAAATGCAGCACTATAACTGCAATCAGCTGGGTTGCAATAATTCAAGAATCCAATCAGTGGCAATCATTTCAATCAGAAAGGATTCAGCTTTTCTAAGAACACATATATTTTGCTCCTTGCGTAGCTTGAACGTTTTGATGGCTTTAACTCCTTGCCTTTCAGCCCGTCTTTGTAATTCACACCTCTTCTCTTTCCTGCCGCCTCCTCCTTCCTCTCTCCTGCAGGTGTATAGCAGAAAGACAGGATGCTGTGCAGGAAATGATGGAGTCAGACTCAATAACTCTGAACTCCATCAGATCTCTTCTGTCACATTTGCCTGATCTGGAGAGAGGCATCTGCAGCATATATCATGGAAAGGTAATCAAAAACACTTGGATGCATATTTTATTTAACTGTGTGTGCTATAAAGCTTTGTTATCCAGAGATGGTTATAAAGTACCTGAAAATATGGTCTGACCCTCTCAAAGACAAAAAAAACATTTTCTTCTTCTTCCTCTCATCTCGATTGTTCTGTTTTTTTATGGCAGACTTGATTAACAGAAGAGAGCAAGTCACCTCACTGTCACTTTCCTGATTGTCTAACAGAACCTCATTTCCCACCAGACCCATCTAAGAAGTGCCACATACCTTTCTTCTGTCTCCATATGCGTATTTGTGTGTGTTTGTCTGTGAAGCAGCACACTGGTGTATTGCTTCGTGCTCATCTTTCTGTCTCTTTCATTTAGGGTTAAAAGAAAATGATCTGATGTCTTCAAACGTGGACACACAGCGAGCACACGGCGCCGGGCCTTAATTGTCATGTTGCCCATCTGTAGATAAATGGGTCTGTGTGAAATGGCCTGTGTCTCAATGGCTCCATTGACATAATGGCAGGGAGGGCATGCCTGTGGTCTTCTGCTGCTCTCTGTTTGTTTTTCATAAAAGTGCAACGTGGGGGCTGCAGACGTGGGACAGCACTAAAACCGCAGCGAAGCCTTTAGTACCAAAACCCCCGGCGGCGTGACCGTCATTGATGTGAGGCTTCTGACTTGTTGCCATACAGTAATAATATTGGATATACTCTCTCTCATCAGAGCCATTCCCAGGGAAAAGATTGATTCATGCTTTATATTAACTTAATTTAATTGCCACAGCAATAGTGTTGACGGTAGAAAACAGGGGCTGCTGTTATTTAAGGTTGACTGGTTTTATATTTGTCATCATGTTTGCTGGAACCGTTTCCCTTTAAACACAATTTAAAGCCTTTATCGCCATTTTTGAATCAAAGTTTTGACATGTGAAGGTGCAATATTTTTAATCTTTTAAAGGAACATTATGATGCAAAAGACCTAAGTGTGGCTGTACATTACTGACAATAAGTGGGATGAATTCACATTTTCTCATTACTCTTTCTTTTGCACCATCATGAAGATCATGTCACCTGTCAATTTGGGCAACACGACTAAAAGTCCATCCAACAAGACAAATTCAATGGAAAGCAAACATTTTACACTAAAAGACAGAACTTTTTTTTTATCACTGTCTGACATTAATATTGGTCAGAAATGTTGCAGTTGGAACTCTAATCTACAATTTCATGTGTTTTTACAGCATTTGCTTTTATCGTGTATTATCTGCTGGAAATGTGTTTATTTTTATTTTTTTTACTGTAATATTGTAAAAGCTGGCAGGCTGTGGTTTATTACGAGTTTTGTGCTATTTGTCTGACAGCTTTTTAAGCCTCAGTCACATTCAGGGCAGATTACTGATGTAATCTTTCTGTTTTTACAGTAACACACCATTCCATGCAAAAAAAAAATAACTGAATAAATAACACATGGAGATACATGATGGTTAAAAAAAAGCAAGGACTTTTGCTACTGTATTTACTGTGGTGTAAAATAAATTGCACTTTTTGAGATTTATTCTGAATTTTTTGTTTCACTTAAATCATTTAGATCATAGTGGGACTTTCTGTGTTGCACTTTGAGATTGTTAAGCCTACTTCATGTAGTCAGACAGGTTCTATTTAATACTGTTTTTCTAGCAGGTCTGTCTGTGGCTCACACTTACTCCTTGTGAAAAAGGATTTACTCTGGATTTCTTCTTCTGATATTGGAATTAGTTTGATGATATGAACCATTTCAGTGTGATTAAAAAAGCAAAAACAGAAGAAATCTTTATTACAACATACGACACCACTAAGCTGGTTGCTTTTCTCCATGTGTTGCAGTCTTCCACGCAGGAGTTTTTCCTCATCTGTAGCAGTCTTTCTCGCCTTGGGCTGGAACTGCAGGCTCTTCTTCCAGCTGTCCAGTCGCAGATCCGCTCCTCGTTGCTCCGGAGCCTCTTATTGGACACTCCTGACCTACTGGCTCCGGCCCATGGCTTCCTCAAGGTGCTGAATGAGAAAGCAGCAAAGTAAGTTAAACTAAAGACAAGAAAACCGTAGAAACTGTGCACTCTTTGACCGACTTTTAAATATTCTTCAAAATCACTCAAGAAAAATAAGATTAACTCCATTTATCCATCAAAGCATGTTTTGATGTATAAAGGAGTGAACAAATCTTTCTCTCTTGCTTGTTATGTCTATAGACCAAACAAGAGATTTTTAAACTTTTAATTCATGTAGTGTACAATTTTTTAAAATATTTTTCTTAATCCATCCTAATTTAAAAAATAAAATTTGCATATATTTGTTTTTTATTGACATAAATATTACCTAGACCCTGAAATGTTTTACACATTTTGATCATTTGATGTTTTTGTTCACTTCAGATATTCAATACAATTGAAATCAGAAGTTTACATACAATGAATAAAAAACCATATTCTTTTTAACTGTCTGAAATTAAATCAGACCAAATTTCTCTTAGGTCAGTTACAATTTCCAAAGTTATTTCTTTTCACTAACTACCACAAAGATGAGAGAAAAAAATATGTCAGAGATTTATTTAGTAACATCTTCAAAATCAGACGTTTATATTCAGAATGATTATTATCTGTTTAGACGATGAGGGAACGGCTGGGCCAGACTCCCTGGCATGATGACATCCACAATAAAACTCCTGAAATCATGTAATACATATAGTAGTACATATATTTACATATACATATCTGCATTTTTTTTTGAATCTTTGCAAGGACTGCTCTTAAGTTGCTTTTTATATTAACAGCATTTCATATTTTTACAATTTATAGACAACTACTACTCAGTGGTAGTTGTTATTGTGTCTTGTCTCTATGCTGTAACTGCGAAGTAATTTCCCTGCTGGGATGAATAAAGCACTTCTATTCTATTCTATAATCGATTTTTTATTATTTTTTTTCTTCCTTCCCAAAAATATCAAATACCATGTGCCCAACCATTTGAACACTTTCTGAAAGTGCTGCTTTAAGCTGATTCTCCACACTGTTTCTGACAACTGGCATCAAGTGCCGCAGTTAGAGGCATCTGAGTGTTATATATTGACACTAGGATGTTTCTTTGTCTTGTTGTGGTTCAGATTGTCAAACTGTGAACTCAAAGATTGGCACAGTGAGGTGTTTACCAGCGGCTGTCACCTTTAAATTGGTTGTTTCTGCAGGTCGGGGAATAAGACGGAGCTCTTCTCAGATTTGTCTGGCTTCCCGATGCTGCAGGACAGGATGAGCCAAATCCAGTCTGTCCTCGCTGAAATTCAAGCCCACCGCAAAGAGGTCCGGTTGGTGCTTAAGGCCCCTGCGCTCGATTACGTCACTGTTTCTGGACAGGAGGTACGGTCTGTATCTGTGTGCGAGTCTGGGAGAGGGGAAGAAAGTGGGAGGAGGTCAACTGGCTATTTGGGTCGAAGTCCCAGCTGTTTGTGTTTGTCTGATTTGAGCAAAGCTGACACATTATTTTGCCTGTCTTCTCTGCTGTGATTTATCATCGTCCTTCTCTTCTGCTTTCAGTTTCTGATTGAGGTGAAGAACTCATTGTCATCAATCGTTCCACCTGACTGGGTCAAAATCAGCAGGTCAGCTCACTTACCAGTGAAACAATCAAACACTTTTTACAGGTTTTCCCATTTTAAAATTCCCGACCTAGAGACTTCAGTCTCTAGATTATTTTAATTTATTTCTATTCTGGACAAAACCCTGGAAATAGTTGTACTTAGACCATTTTGACCTAGATCAGGATCAAATTCAAATCCTTTAAAACACACTTTGCAATTTTATTTTAGGTTTTAATAAATATTAAAAACAATAGAGTAGTGTTGATGTTTATGTGGGATATAAACCAGGGCTATATAAGGAACTGAGACAAAAATAAGAAGAGGGAAAATTTAGCTTGTTTGTTCTTGAAACAATCAAAATTATAGGATTCTTTAAGGATGGCTAATCTTTTTGAAACATGCCAAATAAAAGAGTTTCTACTTAAGACTTTATTGAGCCCAGAGGGAAATTCGTATTGTTATTCTTAAGTATACCAAATAAATGCAACAAAGAACATTGGTTTTACAACAGTTTTGTTTTTAGTATTGTGATAAGTGCTATAAAAATAATATCCCAGTTCAAACATTTTCCGACGCCCTATTGTCTTCATATTTTCCACTGTTATCAGACAAAGCTAAACACAGAAGCACTGGACTGGCATATCTTCTGTGATTCTTTGTAATTTTAAGAGAGACAGAAAAATTATGTTGAAATAAAATATGCATTAGGTTATTCAAACCCATAATCTGACAGTTAGGAGGACCTAAGCAGGCTCTACTCCTTTCTGAGAAACATGCTGTCATGTCATTTGAAAAGGGAATTAAAAACAAACAAGGAAACAAGCAAATAAATAACCAAAGTTGGTGATTTATTTTTTAACACATTGTTATTGATCCCATAAGTACAACTGGACCGATATTAAAAACCAATATTTATGACAACAGAAAATCATTCAAGGTAACAAAATAGCTCTTAGCGGGAAATTTGGCCGTAACTAAAACAACTAAATAACACGAACAGATAAAGTTATGCAATCATCTTGAAATCAGAAGCCTGAAATCCATATATTGCTGTGACAGTCAGATTCTTGATTATTGTGTGTGTTTGCATAAATAAACATTTTTGCACTACCATTGCTGTTCAGATGATTCTCGGGAATGGTTTACTTAGCATCTAGAGGCGAGCTGTCTGCAAACCACCTCTCAGCATCAATTCGTTTCACCCACACAGCCGCACCTTGAATCATCACGTTTTGCTGCAGGAAAAGTTGGCTGTTGTTGAACTCTTTTCTTTTTCTCGTGAGGTGACTGGATTCCCAAAAGATTTGCAAGATAGCAACCAGAAAAAGCAATACATGCGTCTGCGCTTCTGGCTTTATCTCTGTGTTTGTTCAAATCGATGTCTTTGCTTGCTGATGTTACATATTTACACTCTGAGCATCAGCTCAATATCAGCTGAGTGGAAAGTAAATGCTCATTGTTGTTGCTGCAGTTTCTTTTCTGAAACCTGAAGACTATCTACATTCTAGCCCTTTGTTTTTATAACAAAAATTGTCAGTTTTAAAACTTTGCAAAAATGTTTTTAGTGTCTTGTAAAAATTTTAATAGTCTTTAATCTGTTCATGTTTAGTAACTTTTATTTTATTGAAAAATTATGATGTAGACTAACACTGACTTGTTCATAAGTGTGAATTGAAAGGAAAAGGACATTAAAAATCTGAAAAGGTTGCTTTGCATTTGTATTCAACCCCCTTTACTCTGAAACCTGTAAATAAAACCCACTGCAGTAGTAAGTGTACTGAAAATTTGAAAGGTTAAAACTGATAGTTAAGAACTAGAGTTTGGTAGTAAGTAGTTGCATTCACTCAATTACATTTACTATCATTTAGTAACTTTCTGGAAAAATGTACTTGTAGTGGTATTTTTCCTAAACTACTTTTTACTTGAGTAACTTTATTATGAATTATCAATACTCTTTTAATGCTTGTTCTCCTCCTCTTCCTCGCGGGTCCTCTGCAGCACGAAGACTGTCAGCAGGTATCACTCTCCTTTCCTGGTTGAACGGTACAAGAAGCTGCAGCAGCTCCGAGAGCAGCTGCTGCTAGACTGCCAGAGGGAGTGGACCCGATTTCTGGAGTACGACAGACGCAACTCCACACACACCCCCACGCACACACACACGCCAACACGCACACACACACGCACACACACACACACACACACGCCAACACACACAGTTCTTGTCAGAAATTCAAATAAAAAACAGTTAAAATACATAACAAGTCTGCGGTTCAGAGGTATGCGTCCACAGCTCTCTGCCTGCCAGAATTAGTCTGTTTAAGTCAAGCACCCTGTCGGTTGTCTGCTCTGAAACCTGTATTCACTAAGCTTAATTTACACTTGAAAATCATTTTTTCCTCTCTCTTTCTCTCTCTGTAGTCAGTTTGGGGAGCACTACCACACCATGAAAAGAGCTATTAGTCACCTAGCAACCACGGACTGCCTCCTTTCATTGGCTGAGGTGGCCAAACAAGGGAATTATTGCAGGTGATTTCCTCTTATGCTGACCATAAATATTGATGCATGTGCCGGATCATATATTTTGTGTGTGTGTTGGGGTATTGTTTATATTTCTCTGTGTGGATGGGTGTGTGTATGACTGTGTGTGTGGTGGTGGGAAGGGGGGGTGGTCGTCCTCTGTCGTGTCCTATAGACTCCGACAGGCTGTATGTGGGTGTATGCACCGGGCTGAGCACTGTGCTCTGCCAGAATACCAACATCTCTCCCACTCACTCACACACAACCATCTTTATAGTGTCTATTTCTGCACGTTAGATTTCAGCTTTTTCCTCCATCCACATCGTAGTACTGAATGCGTTCTTTCATGCAGCTTCCTTTTAACCTCAGCTCACTGTAAATTTCTCACTTTGGCTGTTTTAAATGTTGCATTCAGCTACAATAGCTGAAAGTCTGTGCTTGCAGTGTTCTGGAGCAGGAAAAGAAAGATGATCTGCAAGCCTGTCAAAGAGAATTGAGCCTCATGGATGGGGAAAAGGAAGACGTCTCATGAGACAACCCAACTTTTGCAGGGCATAAAGCTCTTAATTCACCTCTTCGTCTGTGTTTTGACCCTGGGGCTATGGTTATAAGATCCTGACCAGAACATCCTGCATTCAAGTGGCCGAAATGAACATTCTGTGTAGGATGGCTGAAATAAGCCTAAGGCTATGTTCACACAGAAAGTCTTAATGCTCAAATCCAATTTATTTTTTTTGCTAAAATCCATTTTTTGCCTGGTCATTCATGCTACTTATTGAAACCGACTGCAATGAGTCTTTAGTGTGAACAGTCTGCGCCCCAAAACTGACGTCACTCAGAGGTGCAATGTTTAAGGAAGTAATAATGATGGAGCCGTTTATCTATGATTTTAGTTTATTCAGGGAGCCATCACTCCCTGAATAAATTGCAAGATCATTACAAGATCAAAGGAAGCTAATAAAAAGAAAGGACAACTAATAGAAGTGGCCTTTTGTGGAGCACTGACCGCAACTTGAATAGGGAAGTCTGTTTGGATGTGTAGTCGGAGCCAGAAGTGGTGCGATCGTGATGTGATTCATGATCCCACCACTTCTTTTATAATTCTTTAAAAATTTCATAATCATCATTTTCAACCATTGTTTATGTCCTAATTTACCATGACTGGCTTCTTATGGTGCAAAATTATGATGCATGTCTCACATAAAAGACATAAAACCCGGATAAAATGTGACATGATCGTTCAGATCGCAGACTCTTTGAAAGCAATCAGATACGTATCAGATTCAGTGCAACATATAAAATCGATTGGATTTTTTGGGGGGATGAAATAATTAAAATTGGGCTGTTCAGACTGCAGTGAAAAAGCCAGATATGGGTTGCATTTGCCTTAGAGGAGGAGCTAAATTATTTTGGTGTAAAGTTGTTGCTGCTCTGCATAAAAATGAGTCAGGTGAGATGGTTCTCTTGGAATGATGCCTTCTGTATCATTTCCTTTTGAGGGTTTTCCAATCATGTTCCACTGGGAATAGACAGAGTAAACCAAGACAACAGCAAAGAAATTATAAATCTGTGCTGGACTGGAAGCATTGAGGAGCTCATTCCTGCGCCGCAGAATGAGCAGGAGAGGGATGTCTGAGTTTCAGCCCTGATTCCCGTTCAGGAGAACTTGTAAAATGGATGAATGGTCTGAGCTCTAATTTTAAAATTAGACATAAAATGGTCATTTTCATGCTTTTTTTCTACATTCACATTTACCTCTTTTCTTTTTCAAAAATGTCCCATTGAATCACTTTCAATCCCAGCAGTTAAAACCACTGCTGCTCACTCTGTTGTTTAGATGTCAATATTTTCAGGGATATCACTGTCAGAATTATTTTCCTTGCTGTTAATACTTTGTACAACCCGTTTGCAAACAGGAGAGCATTTTCTCTTCTGTTACATCTCACATGGTAGGATAATATATAGAAGGAATCTTTTATCATTATATTGATAGATTGTCTAGATTCCTTGGTCCTCCTTTAGGTTCTCTTCTCCACACAATAGAAAATCTTTCATCTTGATCTGAAGTCGTTTCACTTCTTTTCTTTTTTGTATGTACTCCCAATTTTCAATATCCAGTTGAATATTTAAAAGGATAAAAATTAAGAATCAGTTGCCCTTTTTATTCTTGTTTCAGATTTAGGGCATCTATTGTTGTTTTTTAAAATATTTTAACAGTTTTTACAAATTCACCAGCTCCTAAACCTCAAACTGCCACTATTTTATCGGAAAATAATCAAACTTTGGTTTAAAAATGAATATTATCTCTTTGAGTTTTGTTTCTACTGTGTGTTCATGTCTTTAACCGACTTCTCTCTATTCAGGCCAAAGGTGTGTGAAAATAATCACCAGATAATGATCACTGATGGCAGACATCCTGCGATAGATTTATTGATGGGAGAGCACAGCCAGTATGTTCCCAACCACACTGCATTACAGGTACAAACACACACGCACATGCACATATTCAAATAACTCTGAGACAAAGAGCTTTGCACGACACACGCTCACACACACGCATACCCACACACTGACTTCCTCGCTTGGCGCTCGAGTGGGTGTAGGTTAATCTTGCAACAGAAGCACAAGGCTGTGGGAAGAGAAGCCAAGCTTTTTCAGTCCACCCACCTCCTCAGCTGTGCGTGCATGCATGCAAATATCTCATTCTAGTCACAGTTGGTGTCTTCTTCTCTTCTTTCTGTTTGTTTTAGCATGACGGCAAGAGAACGATGATAATCACAGGGCCCAATATGGGAGGCAAGAGCTCCTACATCCGCCAGGTCGCCCTTATTTGTGTTATGGCCCAGATAGGCTCGTACGTCCCAGCGTGTGAGGCTTGTCTGGGCGTACTGGACGGTATTTACACTAGGTAGGCCTCAAACTCACACACATTTAGGGCTCTGCTTGCAAGGTGTTGGACATTCCTGCATTGAGTTGTTTAATACAAGCCAGAAATTGCTAACTTGAAAGAAACTCCCTGATATCTTAACTTGTAGCAAATCACTCATAAATGACAAAAAAATACTACAAAAGATTATTGAATATATGTCTATAAAAAAATAGATTAATTATTTGGAGAGACCCTATCCGCATGCTGCAACATCTTGAATTACTAAAAAGTTCCCATACTGACTTGCAAAAGTTCCTCGTCTTCCAGTAATCCTAAAGATTGTCATTCATAGTTAGTTTTTTTACTGCATCCCAAAACTGGAAGCCATTCTTGTGTTGATTTGGTTGTAAGCTTGGACTCATAGTGATGCTGACACCAGTCAGCTTTCTAGGTGTTAGCTGACTGGCGTCTGGTACTGTTCATGTTTCAACCCACTGTAACTTACATAGACCCAGTTCTAATTGAAGGAAAGCTGCCTCACAGAACTTTGGTTTTTGCCATATTGCACCATTACAAACTGAAAATGTTGGGCATTTCTTATTTTTGCTCACAATCGTGACAGCAATGCTGATTCAGATCCAACTGGCTTTTTGTCCAATTATATATTTTCATTCGTCCGTTTTTTATTAAATACTTCCCCCCAACGTCCCCCTTTTTTTTGTTGCATTTTTTACTTTTACCAGTTGTTTTATGTGTTGTCCACTTCCCTTTGATCTCTTTGTACTGTATGTGTGATTTGTTTTATTTGTAGCTGATGTGTGGTGTATATTTTATTCCATTAGGAAAAACGTAGACGTCTTTCTTAATTCCCCTGCTCTATCTGCAATGCTGTCAAATGTGTTTTTATTCCTTTTCTCCTGACTGATGCCTTTGTTAGATGAGATTAGTTTGATCCTTTGCAACCTCTCTGCAATGACTTTAGCTAATCTATGCAGATGAGCAGATGTCAAACAAAGACTCACTATAATTGATTTTAAGTGTGAACACATGAAAATTGAATGGTGAAATTGAATGGAGAGATACTGCTGCACATGCTGTGGGTTTCGCTTTCCAGTGTGGCTGAATATCTACGATAGAGCCTTGGGTTTGTTTCAATGCATTTGATGCTTGATTAGATAAAAAACTGTAGAAGTTTGAGGTTAACTTGTTCTTTCTCAGGTTCTCTGAGGATTAATGAGCAGTTTTGCTGTGAGGTAAAGCTGTGTTTTAACAAAAGCTGCTGGAGACCTTTACCATGGAGATTCCACTTGAATTATATATAAGGGACTAAAGTGTATCATGCATTTTAGTCAACAGTTCATTTATTGAGGCTTCCTACACAAGTCCAGAAAAGCATGGGATTTCATTTCAGTATTTTCCAAGTCTGGAGGAGAATGGAAAAAGAAAATAAAAGTATAAAATAATTATTTCCTGTCTTTACCCAAATAACATCATCCTGTTATTAACGGATACTACACAAATTTCAGTCAGGCTTAAGCTCAGAAGACTTTTTGTAAATATGTGACTTATATTTTTTATTCCATTTGTTTTATTTAATTTTTAAATATGGACCTATTTGTCTTTAATAAAAGTGATGCAGATAATGATATTCCCATTATTTTGTCTGTTAAATTAACGGTGGTCATACTTGAGCAACTATGTTTGTCAAATAAAAGGTCTCAAGCTGCATTATTAAGATTTAATTATGTGATTTTCTCTTGCTTTCTCAATAAACAGTAAACATGCCCAAGCCTAATAACTCACACCTTCACTACTAAGCGTTCTTTATTTGTTCATTATTAGGCAATCGTTTATAAGGACATTGGTGAAGAAGAAGACGTCTCTCCGCCTGAACGTCTCATAAAACTAATCTCACTTTCCCTGCCTGTGACACCACTAAGTTTATTTTTAGGTCTGACTCTCAGACAAATCCCATTTAATCCATTCTGTTGCTTACCTCAAAGAAGGTGTGCAACAGGACGAAAAAAATGAACAATAGTCGTTCGACACAGCTGACTTTATTGTTCCATGTTGGTTCGATACGCCTCGATTCATCTCTCTCTGCCAGACAAACTCTCAGACAATAAGGCTTTGTTGCTTCAAGCTTTTTTCTATTTTATCATTATTCTTATTATGATGAGAGTTACTATAAGCCCTCCAGTTCTCCCTGCATATTGGTATAGAGTGGAGACCAATATATGGTCTCCTTTATTCTCCTGCTGCAGCAGTCTGTGATTAGACCTAAAGGCTTGCAGATGTGTGCAATTGTCGTTTTTGTGGGTTTAAGCATGTTCCCATGTAATAGCCTAGTGGGAGCCTGAGATTGTCAGCAGTATCTGTTCAAAGTCAAGTTTTAAAAGAAACATTCTGGGATTTGGGTTGCAAGTTTGGATCTTTAACCTGTACCAGCAGCTTCTGGGGTCTGTAAATATAGAGGCGGAAGGTGTGGAGTTAACTTTGAGAACTGAAGAAAAAGCTTGGGTATGTAAAGTTAACGTGAAACTATGACTGTACACGAATTACATTTCTCTCAAAGTGAAATTGAGAATACACAGGATACCAAACTGTGCAAGGCAGTCTCATTTTCCACAGGGATACTGTGGCTTCACACACCATCAGTGTGTAAATGTGTGACTGACTGATTATAGTGTAAAGTGCTTTAGAGTCCTCAGACTTGATAAAGCACAATCTACACAAGGTTATTTACCGTTGGTTGTTTATGTGAGTAAAATTTGTAATCTTTGTTTATATAGCAATCTGTTTATAAGTCCAAAACCACAAAGGTGTTTTACAATAAAAGCAGGCATGACAAATTTAAAGATAAACCATAAAAGATGAGATAACACAGTATGTGTATAACATCACAGCATCTTTTCCCTTTGCAAATAATTAGCTTGCAGTAGAATATCTTAAAATATACACAACATTGTCAGGTTCTGCCAGGTTATGATTATCATGTATTTTTTACGTTAATTTATATTGACCTTTGATATATATCTTACACATTTCAACACCTTGTCACTTCAATGAACATTTCTTGGAGGAACGTAAAATGGCAGTGAGCTTTACACTCTGTTGCTTTTTCACTCTCTCTCCCTTTCTCTCAGTCTGTCGCTCTTGGTTGCTCACACACTCACTTGCTCACTGTCTTTATTTGGACTTTTCTTCAAATGCAAAAATAATATTAATTTAAATTGGGGTTACAGTTCATTATCATTTTTTACAGGGCTTTGGAAGTAAATAGTTTTAAGTTGGGGTTTATTACATTTTAATAATTTTTTAAAAGTTAAATCAGCCCAGAGAAATCCCTGTTGTTCCTGTGTTTTCCTGTGATGTTCCTGTGTTTTTTTGCCTTTGTTTTTTAGCTCACTTTTTAATTTGCAATATAGATGTTAAAACTGTCTGTATCTCAGAAATGAATAATTAATTTCCAGAGGCGAAACACACCCACATCATGTATCTGCTGTTGTCTCCTCTCCTCCTCTGTTGCTTCACTCATCCTGTCAGTGTCTAATTAGACTATTTATCGTCTTCCCATCAGAGGTTATGATGCTGGGGCAAATCTGTCTCGATAAACGCTCAATCAGCTCCTACTGCTGTGTCAGCCATAATAAACGCAGCAGTTGGAATTGCCTCGTCACAGGAGAGAGGGGAAAATGTAAATTAGAGCTTGGCAGGTGATTTTTATAGGGGAATGATCAGATTTTTTTGGATTTGGAGTAATGGGAGGGTGCATTGATGTTAAATCCTATCTGGGCTGATCCAGATGACTGATTATAAATGAGGACAAAGAGAATAATCTGGATTAAAATTCTGTCCTGCCTTGCAGAGTCTTATCATTTTTCTGCCCTCTCCACTATCAAGCAGTAATATGTCTGTTATGGCTGATGGTGTGTGTGTGTTGTTTCATATTGGCTGACAGATGCATATTTCTATGTGGATGCATGCAGCTGCTGTTCTCGCTTGTCAGTATTGAGTCCTGAAGGTTACAGAGCACATTCTTCCATGGCTCCATGGTTGTTATGGAAACAGCAAGGGGAAGCAGGATGTAAAACTGTTTTAAAACGACCTTTAATTGACAACGCGTTCAGAGCTGTGATTAGACCTTCTGCTGAAATCTCTTCCTTGCATTTAGAAAGTGACTCGTTTCTTGTTTCGGAGTTCAAAAGACATGGTCAGTCTCCAGGAAAGTGAAAACACCAAATAAATATTGGTCTGTGCTCTGCTGCCAAGACGTCTGTGGGTAACACAAACACCTAATGGGGCAGATGGGTGTTGGAAGCATGTGGAGAAAGGTATTTATTCTCCACTCACTGATTCATTTGTGAGTTTTTATCTAGCTGTAGTTTTACTCTGGGTGTGCTTTCTTGCAGGTGGTGTGAGGGGATTCTTTGGCCTTTTTCGTTTTATGTGTAACTCATACTGATGGTTTTATTTCAACTATATATTTTTTAAACCCCAAGGCATTAAACTTTGTGCATGAATCAGAATATTGGCGCAAAGATTTTAGAATAAGGGATGTAAAGTGCTACCTTATTTATAGTCCACAGATATGGAAATCCACAGATGTAAATGCTAATGATTAAATCTATTTAAGTTTTAAATATTGTTTTATTTCTTGATATTGGGCCTCATATGGTGAGAGGTTTTGGAAAACATAATTTTTCTGCATGATAAAAACGTGAAATTGGTGTTGTGATGGGGTTTCAGTAGCTATATGGTGCTTTGAAAAAGGACTAAAATACTAATTACCCTCTAAACTTCACATTTTATCAGGTTAAAGTTGCAAACTTTAACCTTTTATCAGGATTTTATTTCATAGACTATTACTACCTGCTGTACAGTAGGATTTGACAAGTTATATGTATTTTGCATACTTTTGGTGTAATGAGAGGTTACTGTAGCCATTTTGCCATCTCGAATATGACTGTTCTCTTATTTGTGACTCAAGCATACATACGGTTTCTAAACAATAGTTGTATTTTCTTGTCATTTGGACCAGTCACTGTGAGCTGGTGAAGTGGTTGTCATTTATGTATAAAATATGGAAATATTTTAGAGCATTTTGTACAAAGATGAAGTGAAATTTGGCACAAAAAAAAAGAAAAAGAGGTGTGAAATGTTGACTAATGGAGCCTATTTTGAGAATCTGAGTTTCTGTCAGGGACTCATTCAAATCATCAGGACACCCAGCTGTTGCTGCGTTTTCTCTTCAGTAGACGAACTCTGGCGTCAGATTCTGTTTATCCGTTCTGCCTCTCAGTGTGGATCTGCCATCGGTCAGCTTTTAGACACAAAACATGAGAATGAATTGCAGCAGCACGCCTGCCACGCCTCTTTCCTACAAGGCATGTGTAGTGCAACCATGGTTACGGCCGTTTGTGGTTCATTCACAGGAATGGATGAAAGTCGGTTCAGAAAAAGACTGATTTGGAAAGAAGAAGCACTGACTGGAAAAGAGCTTCGGTCAGGCATTTGTGTCGGATGGAGGAAAATACAAACTTCTAGTTTGCTTTCAAAAATCCAGATGAGTGTTCAGAAAAGTTTTTACACCTGGAAAGATATCAGTATATTGGTGTTGCAGCAGTAATCTGAAAACAGTTGATAGATTTTATATAGCCCTCGGATTCATATAAAATCAGTAATTATATACATGTACGTCTAAAAAAAGTGGATGTTGTGAAAAAGTTGAATATTGCCATCAGGAAATAGTAGGTAACTTCTTGCTTTCTTTTAACAACCTTTATTGAGATGCAACCTTTATTTTGCCTCCGTGCGACAATGCATTGCTGCAGGAATTCATGCAAAAGGAGCCCCAACCAACTATTGAGCGCATATAAAGAATACACTTTCCAGAAGCTTGATGTTTCTGTTTAAAATATTGCTATTATTGATATTTAATATTCTAATTTTCTGAGACAAAAAGTGGTTGGTTTTTATTATCTGTAAACCACAACTATGAAAAATATAAGAAATAAATATTAGTCTGCATTTTGTTCTTTTCGTCTTTTGTTTGTTGCAATCATTGCTCAGATTGTAGCTTGGTCTGTCCACTGAAGTCATGTGGAGAAGATAAGACTGAAGACAGATAAGACTGATTGCTGTTTTTTGTGTTAACATGAGTAACACGTGTATTTTTACTTTCCACACTACGTTAAGAGTGTGAATACTCTCACCGATGGTCTTCCAGCTGTTAGCTACATGGAGGCAGTTTGGTACATTCTGTTCCTATATGAATTTCCTCCAGAGAGTGTGTGTGTGGATATTTTCTGTGCTAGATTATTTAATTATTTTACAATCATGTATCACCTGCAAAAGCATACGGTGTCTGGAGTGCTCTGAAATGCACTTGCCCCCTTATGAAATTCTTCTGTTTTTGATTTTTTTTTGTCAATGTAAAACAAACTCATTGACAACCATCAAGGTTATACAGATATCAGAATTAGCTTTATTCACCAAGATTATAGTCACAAGCAATGAATTTAACTTTATTCCCCTTTACTCTTATAATAATGTAAATGTTTAAATCATGTTCATTTGTAAATATGTATATATTAAGTGTTTTTGCACAAGAGGAAAGCAAGGTCGATGTAGTGGAATATGCATGTCATCGATCTGGGACTATTTTTGCAAATAACGGTCTGTTACCTGAAGGCAAAAGTCTAAACATTTTGTGTCCAGTATATGTGGGGTCTGCAGATATGCGAGTTGTTCTATTTCTGACCCTAAGCATGCATTTGTTTCCATTAATCATTGTAATTAATCAAATCATCTTTGTCTGATATCAAAATTAGTTTAATTGTTTTTTCAGAGAACTGTAAATTATCAAGACAGAATTTATTTCCTGGGGCTAATTTCTTGCTTTATTCTGGTAAAAATGTCCTGTTGTTGGAGGAAAAAGTTAAATCAAAGCAGCTGGGATGCCTCAAGTACGGAATGGGCAACATGTTGTAATTTTTTTTTTTTTTTTTTCCCCACAGTTTTGACATAAGTAACAATAAACTATTTGAAATTTAATTTAATTTTTATCAACACTTTTTAATTTCATTCAATAATTCCATCAATTCAGTGAATGAGGATTGTTTTAATGTTGAGGCCAGTAAACATTTTTGTAGTTTGTTGACAGATGTAAACATTTAGCTTTTTATTTCTATCAGGAGTACATGGTGAAATCATAGTCTGAATACCTGGAAACTGGACAGACTTTTGTCTGAGTTGGGCTGGTTTGCCGTAAACTTTATTTTCTTTTGCCTGATATTCAGGATGGGGGCTTCGGACAACATCTTCAAAGGCCGCAGCACGTTCATGGAAGAGTTGACGGAGGCCTCAGAGATCATATCTCAAGCAACAGAATGCTCGTTGGTCATCCTCGATGAACTCGGACGGGGCACAAGCACTCATGACGGGATTGCCATTGCCTACGCTACCCTGGAATGCTTCATCAAAGATGTAAGTTGGTTTTTATCTGTGCTTATGACTGGGAAAAGCATAACGGTTGACTATCTCAGTTAATCACTGGGCTAACCGACCTCTTGATGTAATTTGTGCCAGCAATTTCATTGTAGACATGAATTAAGCCCCCAAAAGCACTTTAACAACTGAGGCCCACAATAAGCAGACATGCAGAGAAGAATGAGCAACATTAATGCTAAGACAGAAAGATGTCACAGAAAAGAAAACACATAAAGGTGATCCCTTAATATCCAAATAGATAAATCCTGTTTATAATATTGTTTCGGCTTCTTTTAAATCCTATGCTGCTCATGATGAAATGTATTCATCATTACACACATACTCTATAATAATTTGTTATTTTATAACAATTAATAGCTCATAGAAATTGATGAGCCAAAAAACAGATAAAAAGGGAGAATTATTGATACTGACTGCCCTTGACAGAAAATCATTGACATAATCATTGGCCACCGTCAAGCATGCTGGGAATTAGGAATCCAGATTTGGTCTTATTGATTGTTTATGAAATATTTCCTGCTTCTTTTTGTCATATTTTATCACAACAATAAGTGCAGAGTAGATCTTCACAATATAAGGAAAGTGCTACTGGAGCGATGACATCTACTAGCGTACATTTTTCTTGCTCTTCTCTTTCGTCACTATCAGCTGTGCCAGGTGTAAACTGCCCTTTGTATAACTAATATTGCCCACACTGGTGCTGTAAGGATAATAACTTTGTGGTAAAGGTTACCATGAAATCTTGTAATATTAAAATGCCACAATGTCTCTCATCAAAGCAAAGTCTGTCTCCTGAAGTACTACAAATGTGCTGTGAGCATGTGACTTTATCTGGTGAAATAAGTCTAAATGTGCGATTCCACAACAAGAACCTCTTCTAAGACCGTAGGTAGTTTTCTGGGATTGGGGGTGCTAAGCATTTGCTGGCATCTCATTTACCTTACATTTTATTGTGCTTATATTCAAATGCTTAAAAAACAGCTTTCCTTAGTGGACAATAAGTTCAAATTTTCAGTTTCCCCAAGAAAGTATAGACTCAACACAGAGCCCTGTTGAGAAAAAGTGTTCAAATGTTTTGCAGAATTTACTTCTAAGATACAAATTCAATTTGTCACAACTGTACAGGATTATGGCTTATTAACTAATTTTAGGTTTGAATGGAGCAGGCATGTTGCTGCAGTTGCTTCATGCATGTTTCTTTAGGATGCATCTCACAGGCTTAAATTGTGATATATCTGTGGATTATTACGATTACAATTGTAAACTTTTTAACAAGTTTAATTTTGGAAACTTGTCAAATTCAACTTTATGGCTCAGAGCAATATGGATAGAGCAGCCAGTAACCAGTGGATAACGTTACTGGTTATGCATCGATATTAGGTGATATTGGTTTATATTGAGAGACTGGTTATGTGTAAGTTGTCTTTAAAAATACTTGGAAATTTAGTGAAATGTCAAGAAACTTAAAATACTCTAGCTTGCATACTCCTGATGTTTTGTGGTGTTCGGTACTGAAAACTAGAGAGTCTGTGTGTGGTATTACTTTCCTCTATGCTGCAGCCGCTCTTGGGGAAAGGGATTTACTACATATATCAGATTACCAAACATGACTTGAGTGAGTTTGCATTTAATTTGGGTTTGAAACATTTGTTTTTTTTTAACTGCTGTGATGAAGAATATTACTGTTTTAGCTGATTCTGTTTAGATTGGTTTTGTCATCAGGGCAGTAATAGTGCATAAAAATTTTGTGCAAGGTTCTAAAAGCCCTGAAAATTCTTGCATTTGATAATCTTAGCTTTAGGTTTTAAAAAGTCTTAAATAAATTCAGTTCTCACTAGAGCTTAGATTACATTGGATGTCTTAAAGTTGCAGGTTCAGTCATGCATTCTTTCATGTGCTTTTTTCCATTTTAAAAGAAATGCACATGCTGCAATTGTTCTGTGATTTGTTGTGCTGGCGGATAAATTCAGATTTTATCATGCTGTGACAAAAATACAAACCCAAAGGTTAAGGGAAGCAAACAGCTCTCTTAGAAGATTTTATCCCCAGATAATCAGCTTTTCTAGCAAACTTGCAAAAGAATCTCTCTTGTAAAATTGCCTTTTTGTACATCTAAGAAAAATAACAAAAATAAAACTTGACTTTTCCACTACCAACTCTTCCCATGAGGGAAAGTATATATTTACTATATACTTACTAGAAAATGTTAGAAGTTGTTTTAGTGTTATGACTAGGGCACATAACACTCAAGTCACATGCCGAAGGCAACATTGTCCAATTTAATTGCCAAAATTAAGTTTAACTTAGGTAAGCTGTTCAGTAAGATATATATGTAATTTGTCAGAATTTATATATTTAAATCACTATATTACTTAAAGGTCTTTCAAATCAATTGCTTTTTCTTCCTGGAATATATTTGGTTTGTAAATTTATTAATTTATGTTTATGTGAATGCCGGATTTTAATGACTAGTTTGATGGTCAAACAGCAATAATGAACCTACCATTAAAAAATAACACAAAACGAACATCTCTTAAATATAGGCTAAATGAACAAAGCAGAAAGAAAATAAAGTCTGATCATGCTAAACATTTGTAGAAAAGTCCACAGCATGATTTATGCAAATGCTCTGTCTGCGCTGACGAAGATTCACTCACGTCTCAATGTTGGGTGCTTGAAATCGATACTGACCTTTTCGCTGATTAATTTGGTTGTGATAGGGAATTTAAATGTCAATTCCAGGTGATCAGTGGCTTTCTACAGACTGAGAAAAATTATGAGATGGTGATAACAGCAAACACAACGTAGCCTGTCCTGAGGCCATTGGACAATGTGAATTCTACGCCCTTGACCTCGATACACACACACTAACCAAAACAGGAGCACCTCAAAGTGATAAACATAATCCTCTTCATTTCCCCACCTTTAGGCTTTTGTTTTTCAGTAAGAAAACATACATGGTTCCATGGGAGATGACTGACACCAGCTATTACCAGCCTTGCTAAGCAAATAGGATTTAATGGCTGCAAACTCTGTTTTGGGAAACAACCTTTCAAACTTTACTCTTTTCATTCATATACTAAATGATTAGTTTGGCTTAAACGTCTTGATGCTTTGTTATGTCTGTGTCAGTGTTTTTGTAGTGTAAATAAATAGAAGGGGCTTAAAAATGGACTTAAAGCCTCAGAGTGCAGTGATTGCTTTATTCTACAGCTGCAGCTGCTTTTCATTGGTTTCATGAGTTTGACTTTACTTCTGGTTAATGTGTAATCGAAACTGAACAGCTGGATAAAATTTGGGAGCTCTGGTATTTTATTGTGGGTTAATTCTGCTTTCTAAGATCCTATTCCAACAGGTTTCGGTTGCTATGTATAAATATGGAGGAGTAAGGATGCATCTTTAAAAACTTCCCTCCAGTTTTTACGTTTTGCCAGTTTTGCATTAATCTTGGATGGAATCATGGGAGTTATGTAATTCTGCAGGAGACCATGGAATGAAATGTGTCAGTAGTCATTTATGCAGCAGGGATCTTTTATTGGCTGGAGGAGGATGCTCTCTACCTTGCATAACGGCATTGATTTATAAGAAAACGTCTCGCTATTAAAAGAAAAGAAAACAAAAGGGCAGTAAAGAAGTTATGTGATATGGGAAGAAGCCTCTTTTCAATTCTGGCTTCCTGCTTGGGTCTTTCATGCTGTCTCCTTGACTTCCCACTCCTCCCCCTCCTGTTCCCTGCTATGCAGACGCTAAATGTTAACGTCAAAAGCCGGACTACTCCTCCTTGATCTCAGTTGTTATAGAAACACACCTTTCCATCTGAGAATAGATAAGAGTATGGATGGATTTCACAGCACGTCTCAATAATAGAGACAGCCTTGAAGCATTGTTGAGTAGGGAGGAGAGGTTCTCTAAAATTAAAAAGATCTGGTGAAAGTTGCTCTATTACTGGCATGATGCCAGCTCTTTATATGTTTATTTGATTCCATCCTCTTCTTTTTGAAGAAGCTCACATTGTTCTCTGGGATGTACGTTGGGTCCAGGGTCATCTGGACCTAATTCTATGACTCGGCATTTGCATGTGAAAGAACTACTTTTTCAAAGAGGGAATGATGTCCTTGGAAACAAAAAGACCTAGAGCTTCACACTAATGGATAAATATCTTGTGCAACAAATCCCTGCATGTGGGAGTAAATGTTCTGATGTGTTCATGCTGATGCACAGAACTCCAACCACATTTTCTTCTAAGCTCTCTGCACTTGTTTCTGCCTTCAGTACACTCATGCACATGGGTTAAATGCTGTTATTTTGTGCTTTTTTTTATGCCGCTTTAGATTTTTCCAAATGTCTTAAAGTTCCGACTTTGTTGAAAAAACTGGTGTGGAGGTTTTTGAGTGAAAGCACAGCTTTTGTGGTTCAACACCATAAAAGTGAATCTAAAGGTAAAAAGTAAGAAGAAAAAGTTATGCATGGGAAATAAAAAAAAATCTTATTCTTATGTTTTTCAAGTTCTGAGTATTTTACCACCACATTAAGTTTAAATATCCCGTAGATAAAAACAAAAACAACAAAAAAACACAAGTACGTAACATTACCATAATGAAGTAAACTTATGGCACATTTTGCATTGTCTAATAATGACAAACCAAGTGAGCTGGGTTTCTTTACACACATTTTCCAAAGAGTTCACACTTTGAATCTCAAATGACCAATTAAATATTTTGTAATCCATGTGCTTTGTTGTCTTTGACTTTCCCATTTGGGCTTGCTGTGAAAACCTTAAGTTGAAGTTATACAGTTCAAAGAACTCCATCATTGAAACCATAATAATAGTATCAAGTCAGTCTTTTTTAAAGCATTTTATTAAAACCCATCATATTTTTTGCCCTTTGTAATAATCAGCCACTCAAGGTCTTATGCTTCATGATGAATGAACACATTTATGACCCGTCTCTTTTGTTTCTTTTTTTGACATCTGTTTCCATTATTGTTCTTGTGCCACTTTTTGGTTGGTATAAGTTGCAGGATTGTGTCTGAAATTAATTTCAATATAAATTAAAAAATCATGTTTTAATATGCTCCCTAAACCAGGCGGTATGCTTTTCAGAGTTAATGGACAGTCAGGTAGCCTACATGGAAACTTTTGTTTTTTACAGTGCAGAAATTATCAGCATATGGCTGTGAAAGTTTAGCGTTGTGTCAGATGTTTTATTCAAAGCAACAAAGTGTGAACTCTGGACTTTCTCTCTCATGCAGCAAGGATTCCTCTTTTTTGTTTATAAACATAGCAGATATGGGTTTACATTAATTGTGCTGATTTGTATATATGTAGATTTGCAATGTTAAAATCTCATCTTATTGAAATCTTAACTGTTGTCCTTTTTCAGTTTCTTGTGAGACAAATACTCAGGTAAACAGGTAACCATTGAACTTAAATGTGATGAGACAATTGTTTTATTAATGAAATTCTGCATTAATGAATCTTTTAATCATTGTCTAATCGATTAATTGTTTCAACACTAATGTGATCAGATTATTGCTCTGCGGTGTCGAGCTCTCGGGGCACCCTGAGGTTCTCTGGTAATGAGCTACCATTAGAACCCAATTAGATTATTATTCAAAGCAGGATTTCCAGCCTCCATCTGGAAATCCTGCTTTGTTTGTAGCCTTTAGTGCAAGAGAAGACTTTTCTATTTGTGCATGTTGATTATTGATTTGTTCTTGTTGAATCTTAACAGGGTAGGAGGCAAGCACGTGGGAGTGAAACCACATCTGTTGATAGACCCAAATCATTTCTTTTCTGCTCCATGTCCATAAGAATGATGATTAAAGAAACATAAGAGAAAACAGGAGATTATGAAATATTTACTCAAGTATTAAGACACGCTATCTTTATTATGCTTTGTATATTTTGGAACGTGTAAACTTTCTATTTGGGGGTCTTTGACAAAGATTGTGCCACTACCATTCATAACAGGTGGTATTCTTGTGTTTAAAAGCCTTAGCATGACTTTTCTAAATATTCTTCTTGTAATAATGGGCCAACAGTTCAGCAAGTCTCTTCTCAACCTAAAGCTTTTTTCAAGAGGGAATTTAGTTTGGCGATGTAGACCGTTACAATTTTTAACTATGTCAAAAGTTTCAGTTTGCATTTCTTTTTTTTCTTCTGCTCTTTGGATGCTTTTTACAGTCAAGTTACTTGGTTTCATTTGCTCAATTTTGTCCCTGACTCATCGTATTGGTCCTTACAGGGATACTGTTGTCTCCAGTTTGAAGGGCTTAAGTCTTGATGGTTCTTGTATTGTTCCTGAACCTCAAAATCAACATCTATTCCTCTGAGGGTGAGGGTCTGGATCAAATGGCTGAAACTTGGAGATCACTGAATGTTTTAACAAAACAATATCACTTACTTGAAGTTCCAAACTTCACCTTATTGAATTTATAAACTGTGGCAGGAAGCCAGCAATTCAACAATTCTTCCATTAAAGTTGTCCCATGTCCAGCCAGAATTGCAAGTTTTATGTCTATGATATCACAATTTTGTCAGGTTTGTTCTGCTTTTACCTCTTTATCTCCACACAGCTTTAAGTTGTACTGCATTGGCTGTATGACTTTAACAACAAATGCTCATCAGCTGTAGACTTTAATATTCTGTTCAATGCAATATTAACCAACACAGTCTGTGACCACAAAACTAAGTGGGAGATGGGTTTTGAAATAAATGCCCTGAAGCAGCAATGCTAAAGATTTGCTTCTAAAATTTATTTTCCAATTACTGAGGAAAGGAACCACAATGACCTCCTTGTGGAGCTGAGATGCAACAGTGAATTTAGTACCTGATTATTTTTTAATAAGTTTGACCAGTTCATCTGTCAGGTGTCTACTTGGAAAAAGATAATTGCATTTCCCTGGCTAAAATACAGATGAGTTAAAATTATGTATTTGGTGAAACTAGGTGTCAAGAGTTCACATTTTAATATAAATCAAATGCAAAATAAAACCTTTTTAAGAACAGAAAAAAAACAGGTGCAATCTTTGTCACTATGAAAAACATTTATATCATTTAGACCTAAAAAAAATGTTATGTGTGCCAATAATGACTTGGTTTCAACAATTCCTAAAATGTGGGAGAGGATTTCTCTAACAGTATCTTTGTACTTTATTTTCCATTTGCTTGATTACCTCACTAATGTGAGCAGAAGAAGGTAATGCATCTGTTTTACTAAAAAGCTTTTAGAAGCCGTCTTCAGAGAGATGCACTAACCAGTGAAATGTTTCTTCAGATGTCTGAAGCGGCCTGAGTAAGTGACTGACTGTGTGCACCACTTGCTTTGTGGTTTTCATGTGGCACCATTAATTCCAGGGTTCAATCATGTTGCCTCTCTGTATCTTTCACCTCTGGCCGAGGTGAAGAGCTCCTCTCACTTTGGTCAGTTTTTTTCAGAGCCTGAAAAGCTGAGTTTAGTGTCTGCACCTAAAGGCAGGAAAATTAGAGAGGCTGAATGCGGAGGATATTGAGTGATAAAACAAAATAAGTGAGAACACTGTAAGGGAGAAAATAAATAAGCAGTGAGTGTACAGGTTATTATTTCAAAATGCTGGTTGCAGGGTACAAAGACGGAGAATAAAAACAATGGTAATGTTGATGCTACATTTTTGTTTTGTAGCTGCATTGTGGATAGTTTTCTCAAGTTGTTATATCTCCCTTTTGTTGTGTTTTGTGTAACAGTAAATGCATTATGTTCACTATACAGAGACCCAAGAGAGAAAATTTTGCTTTGAGACATCATCAGTTAACATTTAGCTAAATAAAGGCGGCATACTTCAAATGCAAAGCTAAAAGAGAAATCGACAGTATGCCTTAGTTGTATCATCCTAAAGACTTTTTATTGCATTCACTTGGAAAAGGCTGTTATTGTTTTGAAATGTTAGGGTTTCAGTGTTGCTAAATTTTCCATCATGTCATTCCTATCCTGTCGTTATATTTATAGCATTTCATGTGATGAAGATAAGGACTGGTGTGGAAGTGACTGGAGTATTTTCACCCTATATCCGACCGATTGTTTCCACACTGTTGTGTTGATTCTGGTATCAACTTCTCGTCAGGTAGCTGAAGTTTCTGTTTGTTGTGATACTAAGCATGTATATCGAACTACTTATCAGTTTAGCTAAATATCTTCTTTTTTGTCTGCTTCTTCAGTCACGCAAAGTTCACATATTTGTTATGCCGTTTTAATCTCTTGAGCCCCAACCTTTGGCTTCAACAAGTCTGTGTGTTGAACACACACCCAAAGTGAAATTAGATGTTTACTCTGATTGGTAGTTCAGTTTCAAGACAAAAGTGGCTATTTTTTGTTTGTATCTTTCTCTCTGTCACATAAAGCCCACATAGAAATTTTCTTTGTTTTTTAGATTCATTGATTACCAACAAAAACAAATTTTACAAACATTTTAATTACATTAGGAACAAATCAGCAGCCTGAACACAATTTACCCAACATTAAGATTGTTGTATTTTATTAACATCATTAGTCTAACAGACATCAGAAACAAGGGTTTCTCTTTAATGCAAATGTATTAATGTAAATTTTTGTTTTGAAACGGTAAACAGTGGTGTCCTTGTTTATCTACTACATGACCTTTTGTCCTATTTCCCTTAAGATGTTTTAGGAAGTTTAAGACAACTGTCTTACTGTGTCCAACCAGCAAAGGCAAATCTCAAAAACTGTCAAGTTCAGAGACAGAAAACCTTTTTGCCATTGCCATCGGGGATCATGAGAGCATGAATGGCTTACAGAGAATTACATTAAAGTCAGATTTATGCGCAAGTTTAATCTTTTGATCAGCTGATGAACATGCTGTTTGAATTAAAGTGCAGTTTTAATTTGAATAAAGGATATTTCTTTTCCTTCCTTCTGATTCGTCTTGCACTTTGAGGCTCCACTTCCAACCAGGTTATCATCCTCTAGCATGAAATGTGACTACTTCCTTCCAGGTCTAAAGATTTTTATAAGGAATGTTTTGCAGTTTGAGGTAAAAAAAAAAAAGAAAAAAAAAAACGGCCTCATTTCATTGAAACCTCTCGAAAAACCCAACTCCACTCATTTGAACTTGATTGTGCAGAACACTGACCTTAACTTTGGAGGTTCTGCTGAGTGGACCATCCTGGATAGTAATCCTATACTTTCTCCTCTCTCTCACAGGTGAAGTCCTTCACCTTGTTTGTGACCCATTATCCTCCTCTGTGTGAGTTGGAGCAGGTGTATCCTCAACATGTGTCCAACTTTCACATGGCTTTCTTACTTAATGAGCCTGACGTCACAACTGACGCTGATGGTACGTTTCCACTTTTATGCTAACGTTGCTGTAATACCACAGACCTGTTGCTAGATTGTGCAAAACATAGACATGGTTGTTTATATCAGGATTCCTCTTTGCACTTTAAAGGGGATTAATGATGCAAAATACACACTGTGCACATTTTTGTACTTCCATTTGGTTCTCTATTGCTTCTCAAAACAGTTCAAGCATTAAACAAAAACCACCCAGTCGGTTTTTAGCAGATGAAAACTGCATTATGTATGTATGATTTTGTGCAAAAAATGTAATGAACATGTTTTGTATAGTCCTAACCTAATCTGTTCAGGGAAACATAATAGGTAATCTCTAAGATTTTATGCCACTGGGTTTGTTGTCAGATGGAGAGGTTCAGCCAGAGTTCATCACCTTCCTCTATCAGTTAACCGAAGGAGCTGCTGGGCGAAGCTACGGCCTGAATGTGGCCCGACTGGCTGACGTTCCTGACCCGATACTACACACCGCCTCTCGTAAAGCCCGAGAGCTGGAGCTCATGGTCAATGCCAGGAGGTAATGCACACATAACCACCCTGACATTTTCTTCAAGGAGACGCTTACTGTGCATGTCAAGTCAGTCTGTATTTTCATGGTGTGTATACTGTGAGCTCCTTGTGTTCTCTTTACCTTTCTGAGAGTGATGCATGAAATCTTATGAGCTCAGTATAAATCCCAGTTCCCAAATGATTTAAATATTTTAAAGCTCAAATGCAAGATTGACACTCAAAGATGCGGCTCTGTCATAATGTTATAGACATAAACAAAATCTAATGTTTATTTAAGCTTCAACACTCAAATGCACTTGATTTCATTCTTGAGTTCACACATTTGAACTGGAAAATGTGCCACTCTTCCTGGAAAACAGGGAGCGATGCAAATGACACAAGATTATAGAAGAAAGATTTGTCATTATGAGATGCTTAAAAATCCCCTTAAGTAACTGTAGCAGGTGTTAATGAAGCAGCTTTGTTTTGAATGGTTATACTTAAAGTAACACATGCATTTCAAAGTGAAATGGCAGCAGCATAGTCGCTGTAATTGAGTTTTTTGTTCTAATGTGTCTAAATATCTGGAACCAAATAAAATAAATTGGTTTCTTTTGTCATGCCTAATTTTTAATGAATGTTTCTTGACCGTGTATAAGCTGCAGTGAATTTTTATGCTGAATTATGACTTGTATATTATTAAGCTTTGCACAAATATGCAGATCTGTGAAAAGATGCAACTAAAAAGCATATTACAGATTTCTTTCATTTTTGGCTGATTTGTCACACTTACATGTTTTAGATCATCAATCACATTTTAATAAGGCAAAGCTACTCTGAAATATGCTAGAAATAGTTTTCATTTCAACATATGATTTCATTTAAAAATATTTAACAAAACCAACACGACTCAATGTGAAAAAGTATTCACATTGAGTCACCTGCTTGATTTTTTTCATCATGGGGGAATTTTAACACATTCTTCTTTTCATAATTGTTTTATGCAATTATTCAAGATGACACCACCACACCTCAATCAGATTTGAGTTCAGTCTTTGACTAGGCCACTTCAAAACCTTTATTTTGGCTTTTATGAGCCATTCAGAGGTGGTCTAGTTAGGAACAGCTTTGTGACTCAAGTGTGCTTGAGTTTAAGTTGGTTGAATGTTGTCCTTCAGAAAGAATGGGAGTCACATCTTCCACAAAGTTCAATTTGCTTTTCTTTGTTTTTCCACTAAATATTTTCTTAGAAGTGTCTCTAGAGACTTTGTGTTCTGCGTAGTTTGCAGTGGTTTTGGCTTTGAAACTCTTCATTGTGTTTGCCATTTCTGACCAGTTTCTAATTCTTGTGACATGATCACTTGCAGTGCAATAGAATAAAACAGAATAGAAATATCCTTTACTGTCCCGCAGTTTGGAAATTCAAGTTTACCAACAGCAAATGGAAGAATGCATATTCAAACTACGATAAAAACTATAAAAACAGAAAAATAACAGGTAAAGAAAAAAATGCTATACAGTTATTAAGAATAGCATACTTTTGAATTCTGTAACTGAGTATGGTTGTTTAGAAATGCATAAAATGTGTTTGTGCATAAACACCTGGATGTTGTTCTGGGTTACTTTGTGACTTCCTGGGTGAGTCATTGAATATTGGCTACTGCAGGAAGGTTTCCAAATTGTTGGATGCTTTTTCCATTTGTGGCTCTGAAATTGGATCACTGATGTCCCAAGACCCTGGAAAGGGCTTTGGAACTATTCCCTGATGGATGTCAAATACTTTGGTTCTTTAATGTTCTTGATTTACATTTAAATCAAGTACATTTGGTGTTTCTTTTTGAGCATTTTTTAGCCTACCTTTTGTTGTTAGAAAGGGTTATTGAAGTGGATCTTGTGATTTTGCAGGTTTATTAGTAATCAGGACTCAGTGTGGTTAGTAATGATTAGTGACAAAGTGATATTTAACTCAACTTTTTGAATATGTTTTTTCTTTTAATGAATGAAAACATTTGAAAAGTGCATTGTGTTCACTTAGTTTTCTCTTGAGAATCAAATCTGGTTGATTTGAAACATTAAGATGTGACAAAATAGCCAAAAATATAAGAAATTTGAGGTGACGTTTTCATACCACTGTATTTTTCTGTATATTACAATCATATATACTCAAAGTTGAGAAGTGGAATATATATTTTTTACAAATTTTAGTTCTGATTATTAAAAAACACATTTTTATCTATGCAGTCACAAAGGTATTTGCAATTTATTTTTTGAGGGAAGTAAATTTTACTCCCTAAAAGAGGCCTACATTAATAATAATAAAGTATTATTAGAGTTTTAATAATTTGCGTTGCCATTTGGTTGGATTTGCACTCTTGAAGCTGAAGACAACATATTCTGTCCTCAAAGCCACCGGAGTCCACAGTCATTTTAGCTGGATGAACATGGGAGGTGCTGATATCAGCTTTCTGACGGAAAGGCTTCTCTGTGAAGAAGCTGAAGTGCAAAAAAATGTTCTGAATGACTTTGGACACATTCACTGAGTTTGTATATTAAATTTAAAATCCATCTGTTTGATGCTGACGCAGAAGGCTTCTCTGTTGGAGTTCAACAGACAATTCCTATATGGCTCAAATTCAGCTTATTGCTGAGTGATGAGATGGAGGACTGGATAATTGTTGGTGTTTTACCAATAAATCAGCATATTGCTGTATATGTCATTCTCTGTGTATAACATACAGACTGCTGCATGGCTGTTTATCCTCTAACCTCTCCACCACATAAAACAAATGTCAGCACACGCACACACAGGCCTGTGCACGCCCACACACACCCCCACACCCCACCACACACAGAGAGACAGCCACTCGATCAGAGTAATCCTTCTTATATTAAATGTGTTTGTTAGATGCGTATGTCCAACAAAAAAACAGAGAGGAGTTGAGTGTAGATTTCATTTTATTTCTACATAAATGTTTGAGACTGCAGCATTTTTGTTTCCATAATATTTAAAGGAAACACAATATTTTGTAGTCCAGGATGGTTAACGTTTTGGTGCGTTTCTGTGTCTCTGCAGGAAGTATCAGAAACTTCTCTCAGCTCTTTGGCGCATCTGCGACAAATCCTCCCTCGAAAAGTGGCTGCAGTCAAACTCTTGATGTCTCAACAGCCACAACCATCGAACTGAAAACACTTCCAAGAAATAAATCGTGCCAATAATGACTGAACATTTTTAATGCTCACACAAGAGGTTTTTTTCTCTCTAAAGGAGCTTGTTGATTATGCAGTTTCAAGCCTCTCAGGTTCTGGTAGCTGTCACAATAGTTGATACTAAAGGGTCACATTTTACCTACAACTGTGTGGTGTCCATGTATTCAACGATCAAATAAAGACAAATGCCATACCTGTCTTATTTTATTACCTTTAAACTGGAGTTCTTTTGGTCAATATTGAAATCATAATCATTATATTCGATTCATTGCTGAGACTTTGGAAACCCGTTATTCTTTAAAAAACAGGAGTGTGCAAGTAAAGTGGAACGCATTCAAATAATCCTAATGTTTAAATTAATTTCCTTGTTTTTGTTTTGAGCTAAATTGAAACAAAATGCGTTTATTGGAGGTTTTCACTTATTGTTGAATCGTTCTGGACTCGTGTAGCATTTTAATAACATACCCCTATTTTATTTGGTACATAGTTAAGCGGTTTTTTATTGCATGCACACTAATTGCATGGACTGCATAAAATTAAGAACACAATTTTGCTTTCAGCAGTTTGCATTTATGATGATGGTGTTTAATGATAATACCCCCTCGATCTCAGCCATAATAGACTAAGCAGCCCAACTCATGTAAGATCATTTCAGTTAGGCATTGACAGTTTTAAAATGATATTTTATATATTTCTTGTATAAGATCATCTGTACTGAACCATATTTCCACCACCATAGAACGTGTCACTGCCTGCAAACGCATTACCATGTACCCCAACCAGAAACCCTGGATGAACTGAGACTTTCGTGTCCTGCTGAAGGCCCGCAACATCGCCTTCAGGTCAGGGGATTCACAGACTTACAGTGCAGCCAGGGCTGAGCTGAAGAAGGGAATCAAGAAGGCCAAACACCACTACAAAAGGAAGGTGGAGGATCATTTCTCCAACTCCAACCCCCGACGTATGTGGCAAGGCCTTCAGATTCTCACAGACTACAAGAACCCCAATACCACCCCCGCTTCTACTGATGTCTCCTTCCTCAACGAACTTAACAACTTCTATGCTCGTTTTGAGAGCGGGAATACCACAACTGCAACCAAAGCAGCTACCACCCCAGGCCAACAGCCACTGACTTTCCTCCCCACTGACGTAGGAGCTGCTCTGAGCAGGATTAAATCCCACAAGGCTGCGGGTCCTGATGGCATACCTGGACGTGTCCTCAGAACGTGCTCTGGGGAGCTGGCAGGAGTGCTGACGGACATCTTCAACCTGTCCCTGACCCGCGCTGTGGTACCGACCTGCTTCAAGTCTACCTCCATCGTCCCAATCCCCAAGAATCCCAACCCAACCAGACTCAATGACTACCGCCCGGTAGCCCTTACCCCCATCATTACCAAGTGCTTGGAGCGGCTGGTCCTAGCACACCTCAGATCCTGTCTCCCCCCCCACACTAGACCCCCACCAATTTGCATACAGGCAGAACAGGAGCACAGAGGATGCAGTCTCTATAGTGCTGCACTCTGTCCTTTCTCACCTGGACAGTAAGAACACTTACGCCAGACTGCTGTTCTTAGATTTTAGTTCAGCATTCAACACTGTCATTCCATCACAACTCATTACCAAACTCACAGACCTCGGCATCAGTCCACTCATGTGTAACTGGTTGCTCAACTTCCTGACCAGTCGACCTTAACATGTCCGGCTGGACAACCACTTCTCATCCACCATCATCATAAACACCGGAGTGCCACAAGGCTGTATGATGAGTCCCTTCCTCTACTCCCTCTTCACCTACGACTGCAGACCTGTCCATGGCTCTAACGCCATCATCAAGTTCGCAGACGACACCACGGTGATCGGCCTCATCAGAGATAATGACGAGGCCGCTTACAGGGAGGAGGTAGACCATCTGGCTGAGTGGTGCAACAAAAACAACCTGCAGCTGAACACCGAGAAGACCAAGGAGCTTATCGTGGACTTCAGGAGGAACGCTGACCCACATCCACCCATCCACATTAAGGGGACAGTGGTGGAGCGTGTGGACACCTTTAAGTTCCTGGGAGTCCACATCTCCGAGGACCTGACTTGGACGACCAGCTGCTCCAAACTCATTAAGAAGGCGCATCAGCGCCTCTTCTTCTTGAGGACCCTGAGGAAGAACCACCTGTCCTCAGAGATCCTCACGAACTTCTACCGCTGCACCATTGAGAGGATCCTCACCAACTGTATTACAGCTTGGTACAGGAACTGCTCTGTCTCCGACCGGCAGGCGCTGCAGAGGGTGGTGAAAACTGCCCAGTATATCGCCGGGGCACCGCTCCCTGCCATCAAGGACATCTACAGGAAGCGGTGTTTGAAAAGGGCCGGGAAAATCACAAAGGACTCCACTCACCCAGCACACACACTCTTTTCCCTCCTGCCCTCTGGGAGGCGTTACAGAAGCCTACGGACCAGAACCACCAGGCACCGGAACAGCTTCTTTCCCACAGCTGTCACGCTTTTGAACGCCTCCTGACATAAAACATAAACTGTAAGGACTGTACTCCCCTATCCTCTCATACAACAATAACACATGGACTATCCTCACACACACACACATCACGGACTGTTTTCTTCACACACACATACAACCTGTAAATTTTATCTGCCATTATTTATCTATAATCCATTCCCTAACATTCTTGTATATTCTGTATAATCTGTGCATATAGCTCCCATATTTATATTTATACACAATATCTACAGTATATCTCTTGCTATAACCCCTTATAGTCCATACATACATAGTCTTGTACATCTGTAAATAAATATTATATCTCGTAGAGCACTTCTGGATAGATGCTAACTACATCTCATTGCTTGTACTTGTGACAGTGCAATGACAATAAAGTTGAATTCTATTCTATTTATTTCCTTCCAAAGGAAAAGGAATCAAAAGTACCTGAAGCATAACATGTGAAACTTCAACTCTACTTTGACTAGTTTGCAACAATCAATAGTATAAGAGATCTCATAGCACTTTAAAAGACAAGTCCATCTCAGTTCAAATGCATATGAAATGCATAAACAAATTTATATAAGTAGAACTTCGTCTATCCAGAGATTGTTACTAAAATGCTGACTTTGCTGCACCTAAAAATCAGCTTTTAAGTGGCTAAATATAGGAAACGTTTTCAAAGAAATTGACCCAAATCCGGTTTGTGTGACTGAGAAGGAAATTTGTCAAAATCGAGCCAAAAAAGTATTTGAAAATTAGATGCAATTCTGTTAATACAACAAACTTTTTATAAAACAAAATAAACAAAAAAAACCTCTAGCTTTATTTTCTTGATTTTAGTCTTTTTTTCCCCCTTTACCTGTAAATTGACTCAACGATTTTGTCCCACCTGACAAAAAGGTGGGACACCCCTATCTTAGGCCTTCATAAAACAGCTTTATGCCTAGATTAAAACACACAGGTGAAATTTATTAACTAACTAGAGGAAAGGATGGTGAGTTGAAAAACAGAACTGTAATCGAAAATGCAAAAGGGAAAAATATCAGCAACAACTTGTGTTCTTGTTATATTTATTTGCTTGTTAAGCAGAGATAAATCAACAGTTGCCACTGAGGATCTCTGGGAGTTTCATCTCTCATCTCTCAATCTCCCGGAGAAACAAGCAACTCTCGCTCCGCCTTTAAATCCACTAACTCCAGGATCCGCGCGCATCACGGAGAGGGAGACGGACAGAGAGACCTTGAGAGACTGCGCCTCTGAGCGCAGGAGAGAGAGGGACAGAATTAACCGCTGCCAAAGCGGATTACAGCGCGTCGCCTCTGTGATTCTTTCTCTTCGTCTCCCGCTTGAGCGTTTTCCCCTCCTGCTCTCACAATCGTTTCTTCTTAGAGGAGAGAACCATGGCTTTATTATTAAGTGCGTGTTGGATCGGCGCATCTTCACAATGAGTTCCTCCGCTGCTGCGCTTCCGTCACCCCGGCAACTTTTCCGTGCGCCACGGCGCCACTGAGGCGCTTCTCGGTGGGAAAGTTTTACATGAAGCCCGCAGGGACCATGGGCTCTCGGTGAAAGCTCCCACTTTCTTCCCTCTGCCTTTCAAGCTGCGCGGCAAAAATGCAGAAGAGCGTCCGCTACAACGAAGGGCACGCACTGTTCCTGTCGGTGGTGGCGCGTAAAGAGGGCACCAAGCGCGGCTACCTGAGCAAGAAGACGGCGGAGAACAGCCGGTGGTCGGAGAAGTTCTTCGCCCTCTACCAGAATGTACTGTTCTACTTCGAGAACGAGCAGAGCGCGCGACCAGCTGGGATTTACCTGTTGGAAGGATGCACCTGCGAGCGCACGCCTGCGCCAAAAATATCCACGACCGGGAAGGAAGCGCTGGAGAAACAGGTGAGGTATTTTTTTTTTAATTTCGTCTCATTTATTAATTTATTAAGGTCAAATCCCAAACATTCAGTCACTCAGATTGAGTGTTCCTAAATCAGATTAAAAGTGTGACACAGAGAAAGGTTACACAGCTGCATCTGAATAATTAGGAACAGCATCCATATTTATGTTTGTAGGAGACATAGACACAGTTTTTCATTCCACCCAACTTCCCAGTGCTTAAGTAACACACAGCTGATGTTTTACATGTGCAAGTTATCACTTTTGTAGCTTGTGCGCCGTTTTTCTGCCACTCTCTGTTGTTTAGAATATTACAGTTGAGTGGAAGGAAAAAGTGTGGCACAAAAAGGTACACAAGCAACACAGATACAAGCAGCCTTGAGAGGACTGAGAAGGAAATCCATTCACAAATTTTATAGATTCACAAAGCACAAACTGCATCTGGAGAAAGAGCCTCACAATTCAAGAGCCACCTTTCATAGACATATCCAAGTCATGAGCTACAACAGATATTCCTAAATTAGAGATAACATCAGAATGATAAGGAGAAAGTGAACTGGCTGCTGCTCAGGTGTCCAAAGTCTTGTTTTGAGTTAAAAGTAAAATTAGAAGTTTATTAGAAGTTTTAGTGTAGTGAGTTTTCCACAGTCAGTGGGGAGTCATGTCATCTGCTGGTGTTTGTCCAATGTGTATCATCAGGTCTAAGCTTAGCACAAACATCTACCAGGAAATGTTAGAGCTCTTTGAACGTCCCTCGGCTGATGAGTTCGATAGAGATGCTGATTTTATTTTCCAACAGGATTGGACACCTGCTCACATAGGTGAGCAGGTGTCCAATCAACTCAACCACTGTCAAGAACCACTGTTTCAATGACCGTGGTTCTTGATTGGCCAGCAAAGTGGCCTAACCTGAACGCCTTAAAGAATCTATGAAGTATCATCATGACGAAGATAAGATTAACCAGAGCTAATAACTTAGATAATCTGATGGTCATCACAATCTGGGGTTCCTTAGCACCTCGCAGACCTTTCGCTTTTTAAGTTAAATTACTAAAACAGATTTACTCACAGATTTTAATTGAGACACATGTACGTGAGAATGGAAGATGTATTGGTGGGAAAGGAAAAGTGTCTCATTCCACAGACTGGGTGGATGAACGTTGGGAGGGGAATTTCCTCCCTCTTTTACCTTATTTAGAAAATGCTATTTCTCTGCTTTGTCATCAAGTTTATTGTTGTTTATCAGAGCTCAAGTACTACTTTGACTGTGACAGTTTCCCTGTTTAAATTCTGAATATACTATATATTTTTTTTGTTATTTTTCATCTTTTATTATATTTAAAGTGTTTTAAAATATAAATATGTTGTTTTATGTTAAGTATTGCCACATAATAAATACTAATAGGACACTGTTGATTTTATTAAGTCACAGGCAAAGGCCTTGAAGTTTGGTGACCTGCAGATTTTAGATAATTATGTCTCTGCTTTGTCATATTTGACTTATACAGTATAATCAAGTGACTAGCAGGACTGTAAAGAACTAGAGTGGATGCTCAGGTGTGTTGAACCAGAGACATGTCTACATGTTGCAGGACGCAGGCCCCGTGGTGGTCAGCAATGAAAATGTTGTGAATTAAACTCAACCTGTTTTCAGTGTTGTAACTTAGACTACCTTCATATTATGTTACATTTAAAGTATGACTGCATTGAATTCAGTTTATAGAAACATTTCTGCAGACTATGCAGGCATATTTCTTTATCTTCAGTTTCTATTGTTCTATTAAATCTCTATTTAAAGAACTCACTCAGACCAAAGATCTCCTGGTCAAGACAGACAGTTCGAGGTAAAGACTCAGAAATATTGTGAAGAGGTAGGCACGAGTAACAAATGATGTTCAAATGATGAGAGCTTATATAACATGTTTTCTATCATCCATCCTTATAGTAGAAGTCATTTAAAACTCTAATCATGCTGGCAAATAAAAAAACATCTTGGTGTTTCATGGTGAGACATCAAAAATTTACTCCTGTACTCATTTCCATCTGATTAAAATACTTTCACAATAAGTGTCACATTTGTAGTGCAGTTTGCAGATGGAGAATATCTAAAAATAATCTTTAAAAAATTAAATAGGAACAACATGTGTTTTTGTAAAACAAACAAAAAAAAAACAACTCTGATGATTTACTGAACTTTAGTTTTTATTAAGAAGTTAAAATATTTGCAGACTTTGAACTTAAACTTCCAAGTGTCAAAATGGGATTTTTTCCTGAGACCAACATGAAGCAAATAAAAATCGGTAAGGTGTGGAATGCATTTGTAAACACCTGCTTTTGACTCTGATACCCCTAAATAAAACCCAGTGGAAACAATTGTTCTCAGAAATCACCTAATTAGTAATTTGAGTTTTCCTCAATGCATTTATATCTCAGTATATATACAGCAGGCATGAAGCTGTGGAGAAGTTCAAGACAGCGTTGGGTTATAGAACAATATACTAAGCTTCAAAATCTCAACAGAGAAATGTTAAGTTCAGTATCTGAAATCTACAATCCTGTTTCACTTATTTAGTAGACTGGACATGGAGAGCATTAATGAGAAGCAGCCACCATGCCGGTGGTAACTCTGGAGGAGTTGCAGAGAAGCACAACACAAGTGGGAGAACCTGGTGACAAGGCAATTTATAGAGATGGATCCCACAATCTGAGCTTTATGGAAGAGTGGCAGGAAGAAAACACTTTTATACTTATTTTCCATTTGCCACATGCCATATAGAGATATAGAGGATTTAGCACCAAACATGGAAGATTAGATCATAACTGAACTTTTTGACAGACATGCAAATTTCTATATATAATTCTATGTATGTACACAGAGCATTCCAGAAAGAAAACCTGTTAGATGTTGCAAAACACCTGAGCCTGGGGGAGAGACTTATCAGCAGGACAACCACCTCATATTTACAACTAAAGCTACTGGAATGTTTTAGGCCAAAGAGTAGAGATGTTTAATTAAGGCTAATTAAGGATCTAAAGATCTAAATTCAATTCTGCAAAACCTGAGAAAAAAATTATGTTCACAGGTCCTACTCATCCAATCTGTATGAGATTGAGCTATTTAACAAAAAAATACCAGTCAACTCTGAGGTGTGAGATACAAATACACACAACCGTTTCTAGATTTTATTTTATTTTTTTGCAAAAGATCTAAATATTATGTATCATTTCCCTTCCCATCATATCTATCCCATTAAAATACACGATGTAAAAAAGTGAATGAATACTTTTTGTAAGAAACTGTAATTCAAGACTCCTAGTGTGCAATCCAAAGACTTGGAAAAATGAGATTAGGCATTTAAACATTTTGAGTAACTGTGTTTTTCTTATGTAATAATAAGAAAAAGAGAAAGTTGTTAAGAGCACTAGAACATTTTCCACACAATAGGAAGCCATATAGAGATTTTATTAGAACAACATTGCTTTTCTTTTTCTTTTTTTTTTTGAAGTAAAACCTCCAGCTGTGTGCAAAACCAGTGATGTAATCTCAGAGTTGTATAATTGGTATATGGAAATGTGCAGCAAGCCTTGCATAGGACAATGCAAATCACAATAAAACAACGACCAGTGAAGCAACATAAAAATATTCTATTTTATCAGCCTAAGCAGGAAAATCAAGCAACTTCAAGGCCTCCATTAAGTTCCCATTTTGCTAGACAACGTTCAGGTTTTCTGAAACTCTTGCTTGTGCTGCGGTTTCTGGTTTAACTGAACTCTTCCTAATCTCCAGCTCTGTAAAAAACAGAAGCTCCGCCTTTGTGATCTAAATTACAAAGTTGAAATAATGCTCTGCGGATTTAAATAATTTATGCTTGTGCAACCTGGATTTGTACTAACAAGCCAGCAGCTGAATGTTTCTGGGTCAGTTCTTTATGCATTAAATTAGTGATATGCAGTGGGATAGTTTGAACTGGAAATGTTGTGGACTGGAAGTTCTTCACATCACTGTTGCTCCAGCAGCATTGGCTCATGGGGAATTACAATTCGCAAATGTTTTTACTGAGAATGAAGCTACTGAAAAAGTGAATAAAAAGGCAGGTTTATGACCATTTCACATTCAGAAAAATGCAAAGAAAAGTATAATTTTTCATCCATATGTACCGTTAAAATTTAGCCTAAACAAAAGCATTGGAACTAAGATTTGGATCGCCTATCTGATGTAGAAAAGTTTGTTTTTGTTATCTGTCTTTTCAACAAAACTTTCCGTTACAGGATTTTTTTTACTCCAATGTAACTATAATAAAACAAAAACATCGTTTTTTGGCATAGCCTACACAGCTGTATTGGTGAATGCTGTGTGCATGAGGAATGTGATATTTATTTATTTATGGATAACTTAACTATGTTTGAAAATGTACATTTTGTAATTAATCGACTGTTTGATACTGTTTGATTTTAAAATCACCTGTAGTTAAATAATCATCTAAAATGCAAGATGAGGTCAGACAACCTCAAAGTTAGACTTTGTTGGCAGTGGGCTCTTTGCACATACGGTGCTGACGTCACATCTGCATGAGCGAAATGCGGCTTTCTTGTTTCTGCTTTGAGTTACCATGACAGCTAGAAAAGATAAAGTCGTATTTCAGACGGAAATAAAGCAATATTATGAACATTGTTGTCTTCCAAACATAATGGGCTTTTCGTGGATTGCTGAATTAATCGCTTAGCGATCCTTAATTCCCGGACATGTGGTTTGTAAATATTTGTCGCTACCAGTTAAAGCTAAAGCCGCACAGCAAAGTTTGCAGCCTTCACTTCACTCCGGATCAGCTTCTTCAGCCTAAAACTACCTGGGGAGACGGATGGTAAATAAAGGAGCTGACTTGTGTTATTTCCATGGAATCACTTCTGTATTCAGCCTGAAAGAGCGAGTGCATGGGAACGAGTGAGCAGACCAGAGCCAGACAGCCGAGCAACTGATCCGTCTGTACACACAGTAAACACAATCCTATTTAAGCTCTTCACAAGAAGCATGCAAAAGTAATAAAACGAAATAACACGGAGGCCTCAAGGAGCACGGCCATATTTTTCTAAAAGCAACAACTTTGAACCTGAATAGTCAGCTGAACTCTAACCGTTAGAATGGATTAAAATGTTTAGAATCTTAAATAGCTCATTTTTATAAGAAACATGTCTGGGAATTTTACCTACTAGCATACACTAAAGTTAATGTTAGCCACAAAGTTTAAAGAAAGTTAAACATACCTTCATATCTGTGAATGTATAATGAGGCATACATATTAAAACCTTTCTCCAGCTTACTTGTTGGGGCTTCTGATCGATGTACATCATTAATTGTTACCTTGGCCAAGCCCTACAAGCACCGAGTGTAAAATGCCATTTTCAATAGACCAGAAACGACCGAGCAGCTTTTCCCCGAACACGGAAGCTGATGTGCAAAGAGCCCATACACAGCCAGCTAAGAATGGAAAACTGAGACTTCAACTCTACTGAAATCAGACAACAGGCCAGAAACTGTTACCTGATCTCATGAGTCCTGATTTTAGTTGCAATGTTCAGATGGTGACATCAGAATTGTGTAAACATAAAACCCTGTATCCATTCTGCTTTGAATTAATGATTGAAGTTGGTAGTAGTGATGTAAAGGTGTGAGACATATTGTCTTGGCCCAGTTTGGGCGTCTTTACACCAGCTGAGCACCGTTTAAACGTCACAGCTTACCTGAATGTTTCTGCTTTCAATGTCCTTTGAAAGCACTGTCCGTGTGCGTACCCTCAGTTACAAGAATAGCAACTATTCTTGCTATTCAGGAATAGTTTTTTAAGTCTCAAGAGACTTGAGTAGTTTCTTGAGAATCCTGTGCTAATGGCGGAGAAACAACTGGCCGTTACAGAACTGTTTAGCCATCCTCACTGATGGCCATGCTAAGTAGCCTGAGCTTTCATCAACATTTCCCAGCAGATCAAGATGTTTTTGCTCTATTAGCACATTTAGTAGCAAGTGCAGGAAGTTGATTGACAGCTCTAAGACACTCTTCCTGGTTCTGATTGGTTGTTTTAGACTGGGAGCGGTGCGTTTCCTCAGATCATAACAGTAGCTCAGGGAGGAAGTGGAGGAGCTCTTGACAATTTTAATGTCAAGAACATATTTTTAAAAGTTACATACTGCAGCTTTAATGGATTACGTTATCTTCAAAATGCAGCTATGTTATTTAAACAAAGCATTACAAGTCAGTTATTTTGTCCTCTTTCATTAAATTCACTTTTCTTTAAACTTTTTGTTTATCTTGAAACAGTTCAGTTGAGTTGTATGCATACCGGCTGTGGGGTAGTGTCATTACACAAGAACACAGCTTTGTAACGGAGTTACTACTGAACAGAGCAAATTACCATGCAGTTGTTCTGTTGCCGGCACAGATGTCAGCATAAAATCTGTTTTGTCTGATGTTCCAGAGCTTGGCAGTTATGTCTTATTTTGTCGCCTTTTATTCTTTCACTCTCTCTCCCACTCTTTTCTCGCCCTGACACTGCAGCTGTGGCGTTTAATTGGGGTTATTTTCAATCTGTTCTCAGGTAAAAATCTTTGGCTCTGATGTGTAAGTGTTTGTCCACAAACAGACTCACAGAAAATAAGAAAATCAAGTAACGATAGCGTGTTTTCCCTGATATCAGCTGATGTTTTAATCAAGTAGCATTTCAAAACTTGGCCATCTTTCTTTGCGTATGTGCAAACAAAACAAAGTAAGGCCTTTCCTGGTTCTGTCAGTTGCTCTTTCTCTTCACTGTTTGTCTGTGCGGCAGAGTCAGTCTGGCAGCAACCTGCAGCATCACACCCCCACAGTAAGCCACACAAATGACACACAGCTCCAGCCTCCCTTCCTTTCTCTCTGTTTTGCTCTGAGAGAGACGCAGACCCTTCAGATAATTTGGCGAGCGTTTGCAGCAGTCTGAATGGTTTCCACAGCGACTGTGGGAATGCGTTGCTGATGTGAACAAGCATGTAAAGGGGCCAATAGATCTGACACAGCTCACGGAGTCCATAAAGCAGGAACAGATGACAGTCATGAAAGTGATTTTTTTCCTGATAGCTGCTCATACATCAAACTTTGCTGACAGTTGGCATTAATGTTAAATTAATGGGGTGGCAATAAAACAACTGTTCAGTTTGAGGACAGAATGAATTTATATTTTATTTGTCACTCACCAAGGAGACTTGCGTGGTTGCAGCAGCAGAGGACGAGACTCAATGCAGAAAGAAATAGTTTAAAGCAAGTCTGAATAAAGAATATAATTTCAAGGATTTAGAGACATGTTAAACAGTATATTATACATAAATCTTTGTGATATTGTACTCAATGGAAATTAGAATTGTTGGAAAACTTATCTAGTTTTTGCTTAATATGATGAAAATTGTACAATTGGGAGAATTTATTTTTGCTGGTGAAAAATCTTGTAAGAAATCTTGAAAGTGAAAAAACAAACAAATTTGACTTCTTATTTAAATCTGGTAAATTTGAGATTTTTTCTAACACAGCAAACAGGTCGGCGATGAAGATGCAGAGAAGTTAAAAGAGATTTAGGTCATAAAACAATATGCCACGCTTTGAACAACAAACATAGCTCTTTTTCAGACACCATCTGAAAATGGAAAGAGTACGACACAGCTGTGTCCACATGGTTTAATCTCAAAATAAATTGAGCTGTTCTCAGAGGTTGGTTAGAATAGCCTAGTGAAGACATAAAGACAGTTACAAAGTCGGCCTTCTATCACCTGAAGAACATTTCCAGGATTAAAGGACTAATGTCTCAGCAAGATCTAGAGAAACTCATCCATGCGTTCATCTTCAGTCGTATTGATTATTGCAACAGCGTCTTCACAGGTCTGTCCAACAAATCAATTAAACAGCTGCAGCTGATCCAGAATGCCGCTGCTCGCGTTCTCACTAAAACCAGGAAGATAGAGCACATAACACCAGTTTTAAAGTCCCTCCACTGGCTCCCTGTAGCTCAAAGAATATACTTTAAAATACTGTTGTTAGTTTATAAATCACTGGACGGCTTAGCACCACAATACATTAAAGATCTGCTTTTATTGTATCAACCTTCCAGACCTCTCAGGTCTTCCGGTTCTGGTCTGCTCTGCATCCCCAGAACCAGAACCAAACGAGGAGAAGCAGCTTTCAGCATCTGTGCACCACAAATTTGGAACAAACTTCCAGAAAACTGTAAAACAGCTGAAACACTGACTTCTTTTAAATCTCAACTGAAAATCCACCTGTTTAGAATTGTATTTGAAATGTAATCAATTACAAATTTATTGATGGAACTTGACTTAATGATTGATTCTATGTTGCATTGTGATTCTGTGTTTGTAATGATGTAAAGCACTTTGAAATGCCTTGCTGCTGAAATGTGCTATACAAATAAAATTTGATTGATTGATTGATTGATTGATTGATTGATTGATTGATTGATTGATTGATTGATTGATTGATTGATTGATTGATTGATAGTGAGAAAATAGCATCAATAAGGCCAAGGGAGGCAGAGTTATTAGTAAACAATATCTGAAGCTTTGGACTTCACATCATTCTAAAATGTAGTGTGGCAAAATAGAAAACTTACATGTAGGGAACACAGAAAACATGAAAGAAGTAGTTCTGGTCTACGTCTACAATTTAATCCATTCAAAGACTTTTTGGCTTAATTTAACATGTTATATAGTGGAAAACGCAGCCTGGCCAACAACCTGAATACCAGAGGTGGGATGCAGTGAAGCACAATTAGCTGGTTTAATTTACTTAAGTACATTTTTCGTGCATCTGTACTTTACTTAAATAGATTAAATCATAGATACTTTCGACTTTTACTCCAATACTTTTTACATTAAGTATCTGTACTTTCTACACTGCTACATTTCTTTGTGTTGCGTTACATTCACGTCACATTGCATTTTTTTTGTTTTATTAGTTTCAAAGTAATCAGTGACTTAAGCAACTTATTCAAAAGATGGCTCCATGCAGCCTGATATCCGGTTCCAAGTTCTGGAAATGTTTTCAGGAAATTAAAATTGATTGAAGATGGATGAGACTAAATATGGGGTAGAAAACCTGCCTCAAAAGAGTTAAGACTAGGTTACCCCCCTTCAGCAAGAAAACAACCTCATACAGCCAAACCAACAGTGGACAAAGAATATTGATGTTCTAAAATGGTCCAGTCAAAGTCCAGACCTAAATCCAAGTGCTAGTAGTGATAAGCCATGCTACAAAAGACATGCAGCTGTTTCTACAACAGAGCTGAACACAAGTACAGGCCACTCCTTTCATACTTTTAATTGTAGAAGATTTTTGAAAATAACCATTTTCAAGGCACCACCCTGTTTTGCTTCATCACAGAAAATAGATTTTCTGTAATGTAGCATATATACGTTAAGATGTAGTATATCTTAAAGTTTGTGGTTGTAAGTTGTAACATAATTAATGTGAAAAAATGTATGCTGGACGTTGCATCAAGGATGAAAAGGTGGGATCACACTTAAGAGGGGTCATAACTATTGCTGATGTATTTGAGTGGGCTATGTTTGTGTGCATGTGCTTGTGATTAGTTCCAGTCACAAAGCGCTGCTAGCCTCTCACAGCTTAGTGTTTTCTCTGATGTGCACTAATTGGAGCTGATTCTTCATTTATTCTGATCCGCTTTCCTCTTCAGGGCTGTTTGTAATTTCCTCTCGTTTTTTTCTCAAGTGCTAAAGCCGTTATGGGTTCCTCAGCGTTAGAATTTAAAACTGTCCTCTTCAATTTGAAATACTGTGAAAATGAAAGTGCAGATTGCACTGAGGGACGTTTCTACTATCCAGGAAACGCTTCTGGTTCAAAAAAGGCTCATTAACATATTCTCCCTCCATTTAAAAATAACAAAACTGTAACAGGATTACGATGAGCTTCTTTTAAAGAAACTAAGCAGGATTTCACAAAATATTCTCATGTATATTCTCTTCGGTCTTTGAAACATAGAGCTACTGTAAAATCTAAAGATAATAACCTTATAATTCTATAGAGACAGAAAACAGAGGGAAATACCCTGCAAAATTGATTGAACTGCTGTTTACTGATTTACTGACCACTGAGCATTGAAGCTAATCCCACTGAAAACACTTTAAACTTCTACTAGAATCATTCAAAATGCTCCTGTTTTCTGTGCTAGTTTTCTGAGATCATTAGCTTGACTTTTAAACTCAATGAACTCAATGAATATTGTTTTTTTTATCTATAATTCACTGATAGAAAAAACATATAAAGTAATAACTTTTCAGCTCTGGAGTTTTGCATACCAGGACATAATTGGAATGATCTGATCTTCAACAGATGTGTAAGGTATTTAACATCTGTGGAAAAACTAAGTACACCACTTTATTCAGGAACTTTCTGAACCACAGTTGTCAGCAGGTAATCTGAATAGTTTCTGCCTGATTCTAGTAATATATTACACTGTTATGGGGGAATTTTAGACCATTAAAGTTTGTGGGTTTATGCTTTTGCATAAACCCACAATGCACCATTAACTTTGGTGAAAATTAGTTTAAATTGTTTGTCTGAGTCCAACCTGGAAAAAACTAAAATAAATGTTCAGTTCAACCCCCAAAATCTGCGTGGAACCATAGAATAGAAGAAAATTGTTTACTTTCTTTTTTCCATGATTTTAAATGTGTTCTTCACAGTAATCATTTATTGCAGGGGTTAACAACTCCAGGCCTCGAAAACTTCCATTCTGCAACTTTTAGATGCATCCCTGCTCCAACACACATGGATCAAAAGGCTGAATTACCTCTTGGGCTGTCAGCTTGCAAAGACCTGGTCATTAACCATTCATTTGATTCAGGTGTGCTGAAGTTGGGACGTTTCAGTTGACAAGCTGTCGCAGATTAGACAGTTGAGAGAAATAATGCTTTCTCTTATCCTAAGTTGCAGCTTACTGGTTTGTGTTGGTGACCTGATAATTTATTTAAGATTATTATGTGTAAACCATATTCACCTTATCGTTGCTGATATTAATAAGGTGGTGTTGGGAAGAAAAAGATGTACACATTTTATGATGTAAGGAAGGTTTTATTGTTTGTGTTTCTGAGGACTGCTTTTATTTGATCTGGTTAGTAACAATTCTCAAGAACATCATGAAACAGATTTATGTTGTTTGGATATGTCCTCTCGCACCGTGGGACTCAAGGAGATCCTCTTTATATTCCATATCTTCGGCATCAAAACAGCAGGATGTTATGCTCCAACTGCTCCTAGCAATATTGAGAAAGTAGAACTATAAAACAAAAAAGCAGAAAATGGGACTATGGGTCTGCAGATATATCTTATTGTCCATGGGTGCATGCAAGGCAGAAAACTGCAAAACAAAAGTGTTTTGTGCTTTAATATCAAAGTTGTGACTCATCTGTACTGTACATCTAGATTGCTTCCTAACCTGTAGTTATCGACAAGACATTTTGGAAATCAGAGCTGCACAGAGAACAATAAAACCAGCAGGACATGAGTTGTTAATTCAGTGATTGTCATGTTAACTGTGACATCATGAGGTGGATTCAGTGATTCCAAATATCACTTTATCAGATTTAGATAAAAACAAAATGATTTTTGTGCTGTGGTGTAGAACTTTATGTAAATGTTTGTGCTGGTTCCTTGTTTGTGGAGAATACTCCACCGGTCACAGAAACCACCCTGTTTCACTTTGGGGGCATGTTATACACACCTACTGAAATCACAATTAAAGCTTCCTCTTAAAGGCACAAACAACACAACAATTAGACATGAGCTTGAGCTAGGAAATTATCATCAAAGCAGACAAATTTGGCTAAATAGAAAACCTTTTTTAAGAAAACATAAGTCACATCAAACCACTAGCAATCAAAACAAATAGTCCAATAACAACAGGAAACAGGTGGATAACCATGAAACACACATTAACCAAATTTCAGCTGTGAAAATGCAAAGTCACATATTTACGATATGTGTGAGAATATTTCTGGACTCATCACCATATGGTTGCATGGCAACTGGAGGAGGCTCTCGGAGGATTTCCTAAAATAAAAAAAGAGGTTGTTGTATTTTACAATTAGAAATAGTAACTGAGAAGTAGCAAATATTTTCCAGTGAATTTTCTGAACTTGAATTTTAAGCATCACGGCATACTCAGTGGTTCAGGGGAGAGCCGTGAGACCAGACGTTGCATCGGGCGGACCAGACTTCAGATTGTTTGCAAGTTACTCAGAGGATGCTCGCACACGGCAAATTAAATGTCAGAATTTAACCAAATATGGACGTCTCTGCACTATTGAAGAACATCTGCTAAACAAATAAACAGGTAGACAAAGAACACACAAATTGCACAGTTAAAGGCTAAAGGACTTACTACTGTGATGTTTATAGCTGTGAGGTGAAAGTGCTGCTTGTACCTTTGTGCTGCTCAGTCAGTAAACAAACTCGATTTAATGTTCCAATTCCTGTAGGGCATTTAGGATCTGGTGAAATCCGTCTGTTGTAGCAGTATTTATGCTGAGCTACAACTGCCAAAGCCTGATTCTTGGCACATGTCTCAATCTAATCCAGCCAAGGATCAAATAAGGAGATTCTAATCTGACAAAATGTACCTGTAGGGTACAAAGTGCCTCGGAGCTTTCTATAGTATTATTCCTAATGGCAAGTATGATGGACGACACCGCAGTAAATAAGTTTAAATGTGTATTTCTGAGTCTGCAAGATTTTCAGTATGTTAGTGGTTTGGTTTGCTCTTGTCCTTGGAGCATTTCATAAGGCTTCATTCAGCATATTATTGCCCCTGTGGGAGCAACAGGAGCTGAGAAATCAAATGGATATGCAGACGGGAGAGGCTGTTTTTATTTCTTCCCAATAACTTAATATATGGAACAGTAATACATTTAGTGGTAATTTTAAGTTATTTTGTAACTTTAAACTGCTGCAGGTTTTGTTTATATTAACAAAACCTCTGAGCACTGCCACTGACAAGCTTTCATCTAACCACATAACCTCCTTTGGGTTATGTGGCAATTATTTTCACTCCTGATGTTCACATCAAACCTGAAATATTCATATTTATCTTTAATATGGAGCCATTGTGACCTGACATAATGTGCTAGACTGGCATTTTTACATCACCATTAGTTCAGCTCAATCTGCATTTTAAATTGGACTTAGAAATAAAGTCCAATTTAAAATGCATGATTACAAAATGCATCACTAATTTTGTAATCATGATAATATAGTTGTTGCTGGTTTAAGGAAAATTCCCTCCTGCAGCTCATTGGCAAGCTAACCTATGACACGGCTCTGGACTGTCTGGATACACCGGTTGTCTGCCACAACATTTACTTGAACTTTAACTGTTTGTACATTAACCCTCGATTACCTGCTACTAAATCTGACAAAATGGTAAGTTAAACTGAGAAACTTCACAACTCTGAAGACTTTATACATCCCGCTGAAGTTCAATAAACTTAGTATTAGCTGCAGGCTAATGCATTGGAGACAACAGGAATAGGTTGAAGTTGTAATTTACCTGGTGTTTTTTCTTTCTGTTTGTTGTTCTGAGATCTATTTCTCCATCTTGTTTTCTCAGCCCGTCCTCTTCACTGCAGCACAAACAGCCACAGAAATTTTCAAACTTCATTTGGTTGCATTTGAATGCAGCCAGGAGTTTCACATGCATGGAGCCTTATCCACACTAAGGATCCTTGAACCTGTGCATCTCTTTATGTTTAATTTCACAAGCTAAATCTCTCCTGTGGCACAGGAGAATGTAAGATTTAGCTGGTAGGAGATAATTCATTTTTTGTAGCCAACGGCATTTTTAAATGTACCCAGAGCTACAACAGAGTTTTGGGGAAAATATTCTACTTCTCTATTTATTTTATCATATTCCTGCAATAATCTACAGAAAGTTCTTAAACTAAAAACAGTCACATCCTCTAATGTTTAAGTTTTTGATAAAGTTATGAAGAGTAGATATGCCATTTTTTTTCTTGAGCGCCAATAACTCCCATCCTCTTTTATTTCTTCTTGTGTCCATGTTTTAATAGTTTTCATTTGCATGGTTGTTACTTTGGCCATGTTAAAGAAATTTCTGATTTTAGTGGGACTCTGTGGTTAAAAAAAGGCATAAATAAATAAATAAAGGTTGTTAGGGAAATTGGAGGAGCTAAATGCTGCATGATAATCCTGGAAGAAAACCTTTTAGCGGCTGCAGAAATCTTGAGATTGAGATGGAGATTCAGAATGTGAGCAAATGATTGGAGCACTTTTCAGATTCTTGTCAGAAGTATTGAAACACAGAATCAATGTCCAGCCACTTTACTGTTATACACTGTCTAGCATTGATCTGTTATGTGGAAGCTCTTTAAACATACATTTAAAGAGTATTGAATGTTTGAAGTTTGCAAATAACAAAATGAGTAAAAATCCAAGGGATACAAATACCTTAAGGCAGTGGTCCCCAACCACCGGGCCGCGGACCGGTACCGGTCCGTGGACCAATTGGTACCGGGCCGCGCAACAAATAATAAAATATTTCCATGTTATGTATTGAGTCTGGAGGATCTTTTATTTTGAAAATCCTTTAACCGGATTCTGTAGGTTACGTCTTGGGCGGCAACATTGAGCCCACAAACAGCATCGGTTTCGGTCTTCTTCCTACGCGCGGGCAGCCCCCCCTGGTCCTCCCGGTGCGCGCACCCCCTCTCACCCCGGTCCTCAGCAAATTTGCGAAGTCTCAACCGGTCCGCGGTACTAAAATGGTTGGGGACCACTGCCTTAAGGCACTGATTATTATGGTCTCCAACTCATTGTAAAGCTGTATTAGAGAGGCTCAAAACTATGGCACAGAAGGTTCGGGGTTTGAATCTGGGCCTTGGGTCTTTATGCATGGAGTTTGCATGTTCTCCTTGTGCATGAGTGGATTCTCTCCAGGTACTCTGGCTTCTTCACGCAGTTCAAAACATAACTGTTAGGTTAACTGGTCTCTCTGACTTGATTGTATGTGTGTATAGTTGCTTGTGTTTTTTCTTTGCATTGACCTGTGACTGACTTTGACCTGTTCAGAGTGTACACCGCCTCTTTCTAAATGTCAGCCGAAGATAGGCCCTGCACAAAAAAGGCGGGTATAGACAATGGGTGGATGGGTTCAAAAATGTGCAAGTTTACACATACATTTTATAAACTAAGAATCCAAATAACGCTGTAAACGCTCTGTGGCAGTTTATCTATTGTTGTCTGAATGTATTTGAATACACACTAGCGTCTAATCACACCTTTAACACTCAGTATTCAGATTTCTCTCTAATAAGCTGAACACAATCAAAGCAGCAAAATGCTTCCTGGTTTTAGAGTCTGATTGAGAGACGGGGGGAACAAGGCCCATCTGTGGTACGGTGGTACCAGACGGCGCAGTGGCATCATTGGTGCTTATTTTGGTCTCTAGTCATTTGTGGATCCCAACACTGATTCACTTCTTCCTGTTACACCATGATGTCTCTGCATCCCTGAAGCCATGTTGTGCAAAATAAAAAAATTCTACCAAGTCCAAAGTAACATTTAAGTCTATATTTGGCAATAAAGAGAAAAGCATTCGAGCCCTGTCGAACAAAGAATACTTTTTTGTCACAGACGTTTTTCTCTCCTCTCTCTTCAAGCAAATCAGAATTACTAATAGAACGCTGCCTGTGAATAATAAGAAATTCTGCCATTCATTGTGCTTGTTCCTCTCTTTGGCACAACACACTCCTTTATGTCATTCTGTCACAGTCTTGTTGTTATATGACAGCTTCGAAGATTGGAGGGAAAAAGGTAGTTTCATGTGGGTGTTAAATTGATTGTTTGTAACATGAAAAAGGAAGGAGCAGGGAAGGGTCTCAAGCTATTTTTTTTAGCCTTTCCCTTTTCTCTCATTCTTTATTAGTCTCAGTGAAATTTCCTACAGTGCATCGAAGCCTGGAGGGATGGAAGATATGTTTGAGCTGATGTGAACGGAAAAGAGCTGGTAGACCTGAAAGCAGCGACAGAGTTGGGAAGCAAAGCAAAAGGGTCCGATTAGGGTTCAGACCTCTCATTATATTTATGACATCCACAGGAACAACCCAGCCCCTGCAGTTTTACCCGTTGTCTAATGAGGACATAGTACAGTATGGCTGTATTCAGTACTGTAAAGCTTCGATGCTCCAGTCTGATCCAGATGCAGCAACATTAATCTTTAATGATCGCCCTGAGACTGTTGGGTCACTGCTTCTGCAAGAGTTGATGGCATATAAACTTAGGAATTGGATGCTCAAATTGATATTAAAAAATTATCGGCAATAATATTGAAACAATATTGGTATTATTGTAGATAAAATAACTTTAACTGAATTTAGGCCACACAATGTAACTGAGGTGAACTATTTTTTAAGGGGATCTTCAGTGAAGAGAAATATTCATGGTGCAGAAAGTTTTCTGTTTCTTCAGTACAAAAGTTGTACTTTGCTGTAATAATTTACTTTGCTAGTAGATATACAGTGGACCTCTGGTATTTTCAGGGGTTAGGGATCACAAACACTTACACAAAAAAAGCTCATGACTGCCTATTTTAATAGTTCAAAGACCAAATATACGTTAATATGCATTCATGCTGCGTCTGATCTCACAGAGGACTTTGTTGTACTCAGACAACATTCAAGCAAAGGTCGGAGACACTGAGTCTAGACAAACAAGGGATGTATGGATTTAAGCACATGATGTTGAAAGTAAGCATGTGATAATTTTGTAAGATGTACACAGTGGAGAATGCCTGATGTTTGGTGTTCAGAGCCCTTTAAAAGGGAGGGAGTGCAGAGATGAAAGAAGGAGGACTTTTATTGGTTTATTCCCTCTGACCAGTTTCTAAATATTGGGCTTGCTGAGTCTGTAAATTTGGATTGCTCAATAAAGATGTTTACTTTTTAAGTCTGTCTTACAGAGTCTTTACTAATACATCTCAGAGAGACATATTATAGTCAACTCCCAAATATACTTCAATACATAAGGTTCATAAAAGAAATTTTAATTTCAAAGTAAATTGAAAATTTTGTAAAATACAAAAAGCAGTGTCAAATGATGATTTATTTTGTTAAGTTAAAAAAATATCCAGAACAACCTTGAAGGGTTGTAAGAGTTCAAATAGTGATTCACAAAATACCATCACATCTACCTGCATTAGTTCATCTTGATGACGTCAAGGCAGACGGTTCCTGCATGAAAAGTCTCAAGAGAATGCGACCAAATGCCTCCACAGTGATGTAAAAGACTCATTGCCAGGTATCACAAAGGTTTGATGCTGCTAATGTTTGCTGAGCCAGTTATAAGGATCAGAGGGTCATTACCTTTTTACAGTTCCAGGCTGTTTTAAACAGCTTCATTGCCATAATAAACCAAGTCATCATGTGTATTTACTCTAGCTGTAATGTTCTGATAGTAAAATCTGCTTGATGGCCTAAAACAATTAGGTGTGACAAAAAAAATCAAACACTGAGGAAATCTGTAAGGCAGATTTTTTTTTTTTTTTTGGTACTATACCTGTAGGCTGGATAGTGAGTAGAGAAAAAAAGACAATTTCACAAGCAATCTGTTGCACATTTTCAAATGTCAGTGTGTTGGTGAAACAACCCATCAGCTGCCTAATGAGTCACCATAGGGCCTTTTGCAAGATGGACAAAGTAAGCCCTGCCTATCAGCATGCATCTTATTAACAAGAGTGTTAATCGGTTGGAAGCTTGAACATTTATTTTTACTCTTGTCTCAGCAGCTGTAGGGAGTTTTCACACCTGGAAGAAAGTGGATTAATACTTGGCACAGAAGTGCAAAAACATAAAAACTGCATAAAAATCTGCAAGGATGCAACTTAAAAGCAACAACCAGGACCTAAAATTGAAAAATAATAATAATGCTACCGTATTCAAGGATTTCTAACATTTTGTCACCTTACAACTGCAGACTTAAAAAACAAACAAACAAACAAATATTCATCATCATGCTAAATAAAATCAACTCCACATTCTATGGTTTAAGAGTTTGTCTGCTGTGGACAAAAAGTATTTGAGGCCCTGACTTTTATATGTTTTACCAAATACCAGGAAGGAGAGCATATTACATGAGAAGGTACAATACTATATTTTATGCTTCATTGTCAGCACAAGTCTGAAATGTGTTGTGCATCACAGCACTATTGTATGCAGACATACAGACAGAATGAAAAGTAATCAAATTACAAAAGAAGACATTCTTCACTTGCTCTGAAGGACCTCACGTGTCAAATGAAATATGTTTTGTCTTTTTACAGAACGGTTCAATGTGGATTTTCATTGACAACAGATAGTCAATCATGACTCCTAAGTTTTTATAGAATAGCACCTGATTGAACATCCTATGAAAATGATGTATGGTGTCCTTTAAAATGCCATCTACTCTGCACACACTGGGCTTTGCTTAGATGACCTGCAGATGCGTCAGCGAGACACTAGTGATCTTTTCAGCAGCTCTCACTTTCCTGTTGTGATTGTGCCTCACTATGACTGTGCTGCTGCCACACCAGGATGTGATACAACATGTGAGAATGCATTAGTGTATTGATGTCTTAGTAGAATGCTGTTATGGCTGGGAAGAAATGCTTACATTTTTAAGTCTGTGAAGGAAGTGCAAACGTTGCAGTGGTTATTTCTTTACATTCATGGTGTTTTTCTCATCAATCCGGTGGATCCCCAAAAGCCTGGATTAATCGTGTTGAAATAACAAACTAATTTAGTAATCAATTAGTTGTTAACTGGAATATACAGACTCAAAACATAGGCGGTATAGCTGAAAGAAAAACATACAAGGCAGTAATTAACAGTTTTAGGCAAAAAAAAAAAAAATTCTATTTTAAAAATGATTTTAATGTATATCTCATATTGTATGAAAAAAGATGTGCCATTTTTTGTCAACTTAAGCAATGAATCAGAACAATTGGTAGATTTATTGATTACTAAAATAACCATTTGTTGCAGCTCTATTTAGAAGTAACTCTTCCTTTTTTAATTTTTTGCTCTCTTTGTACAATTGGCAGTAAAACATTCTCACAGACAAGACCTCTGTCACGATGCTTTTTAGTATATTCTCTGTTCTTAATTTTAAGAGTCTCTGAACTTTCCACAATTACACAGTTATTTGTAATTGTGGCCAAAAAAAACTCGATCTTTGTTTTGCCTGTGAAACTCTGTTTTTTTTTCCAGAAGGCATTTGGCTTGTCCATGTGGAAATCTGCAAGTTTCACTCCTGTTTGATTGCATTGATTTTGGAGAAGTAAATAAGTTTCTTGTTGGCAACCTTTTGGCCAATTTATGTAAATCTCTCTTCACTGTCAACAGTGACACTGGTCTTCCAGGATGTTCAGATGTTTGAAACCTGGACGCAGTTGGATAAATGATCTCAAACATACAGTAATTAGTTTTGGAATAAATAAAGCAGAATATTCTACATTTTCTGGAATGAGCCTCCTAAAGCACCAACACCAAAATCTACAAAAAAATAGTGAACTGCTCTTCTGTCAGACTGTCCCAGAACAGCTGTGGCTACATCAGGGGGTGAATGTGTGATCCTCTGGACTAGATAAAGCGCTATACAAGTATAGGCCATTTAATAATAAGAAGCTCCTCAAAGCTCCTCTGATAAATGTATGTAAAACACCTGACCAGAACTACAGTATATTATCAAAGCAGCAAGGCGATTAATTATCAAATACACCTGTAAGTCACTGTATGTAATCCCAATTGTTTTTCATTTTTATGTACATGATGTAAAGCTAAGCATCTCTGACTGAGAATACGTATCCATCTGTAAAATCTGCACTTGCAAAAATCTTTTATTTTGTACTTTAAGATATTTTTGCTAATGTCTAAAATTACAGGATGGATCATTGAAAGCCCTCATGAATGGGGCTTCAATGCACCAAATAGTAGAAAATGGAAGTGTAAAACAGCCAACCCATCGAACGTTGCGTTGCCATGGAAATGTTTTCTTGTTAGGTGGTGACACAGTTTAGGAATATGTACTTGGTTAAGATTTATTACGTAACTGTGGCCCTCTTCTCTTTCTGTGTCTCTCCCCATCGGAGCTTAGATTATTGTTGATGTAGTGACGCAGCCGGGTGGCGAATTGAAATGACAGGTACATAATAAGCATGATGAGGATGATGGAGGTGCAGATAAAGATGGAGGAAGATCTCTAAATGTTCACGTTTCAATAAACTCTCCTCAGTTCCTGGCCCTTCCCCACTGCAGGGGTTGAAGCCCGTCTATAAACCTACAGGGCAACCGTCTCCTCTCTCAACTCTTTTTGGTTCACTGAGTCCTCCCTCTGAGAAAGAAACATAAAGAGATGAAAGGATGAAGGGAGATGGAGTAGGAGGAAGAGGAGGAGTGGGTTTCGACAACAAGAGGAGCGAGGATGCTGGCTGAGCGGGGCAGAGGAGGTGGAGTGGGAAGATAGGTGAACTGCATCAGGAGAGGGAGGAGGAAATAGATGGATGGATGAAGTGAGCAGGAGAGGAGGACAGAAAGTCCATGCAGAGTTCAGTCTTCTCTGAGTTCAGTTTTCCTTGACTAAAAATAGCAGCTCTTCTGGTAACCCACTGCCCAAGGACACGACCATTTGAATAAAAACCTCTATCACTTCACACAGCCCTTATGTACGTGTGTTTGTTCTACTGTAGTTGTGTGTCTCTGTACTTGCTTGTGATGGCATGTGCCCGTGTGTGGGAGGTTTTTTTAAAGAGAAATTCACACAGATATTCGTATTGATAAAAACAGACAGGGAGGGAAGAGACCAGCAGAGAACGGGATAATTGATGGTGATGATAATAGGCTGGTGAAGAGGGGAAGCGCAGGGGACATTCGATGTTTTATTTCAGTGAGCAAATGGCTGTGTTGAGCCACCAATACTACCTCATCGTGTCTTTCTGTCTGTCTTTTAGGGCTGCATATGGGAATTGTTGTCGGGTAAATTAAAGAAGCATTTCAAATGACTCAGAATGGTATCCGGGAACAGAAGTCTAAATCTAGAAATCCATATCTTTAACTTCCTCTGTTTTTGATTTGTTTCTTTGACAAGATTAGTTCTTTCAAGGTGATGAAGTAAGGCTTCATGCAACAGGAGAACTATATCACTGGCATGCAAAGTCCAAACTTCTGACACTTTTACATTACATCCAGTCAAATATTTATGTTTAGAACTGGAACAACACATTCTTATTTGTTGGAGCATCACATTTCTGATCAAGTCTCCTTTCTTTTTCCTCTTAGCACTACTTCCTGATTGTGTTTGGCCACGATGGACAGAAACCTCTGGAGCTGCGGACGGATGAGGAGTGCGAGTGTGATGAATGGGTGGAGGCCATCCAGCAGGCGAGGTACATATAGTGATAACAAATACTTTTGTTGTAAATAGGTGTTAAAATTAAAGTTGTATTCTCTGACCATGTTCCTGGAAAGAGAATATGTTTTCACATCAGGATTTGGTCAAATCTAACTTTAATTAGTAATCATATTTAATTTACCCAAAGCTGGTTTAAAGAAGAGAGATTTAACATAACATGGGACTAAACTTATTTTAGAAGAGTGAGAACCCTCTTATCTGATAATATAGATACTAATAATCAATCTTGTCTTAGACTTTTTCTGTACTGAAACTGGTTTTGATTAAACCAACCAGGTATAAAAAGTACGTTTATTACAGCTGCGGTTACCCGTTGGTTCATTCAGGTTAAGTTTGAGGGAGGAATCTGACTTTCTGAGTTCAGACACTTTTACCTCATATTTACTATTTCCTTAATCAAAGGTTGAACGTTAAGATGCATTTCATTTTGTTTCACAAATGTTTGTTTACGATTACTCTTGAACTCTTAAACATCAGGATCTGGCCAGAGCAAATCCTAGAAATGATTTTATTGGATGAATAATCAATCAGAGCATTTTTCCTTTTCCTTTGATGCCCTGTAAAACAGTTTGGATTGCCTTGTCTATGAATGCTCGATGAATGGATGTACCTTGCCTTTTTTGAAACAATTTACTTCATATGGTTTCTATTAATTATGTGTATGGGTAAGCAAAAGGTAAAAATAAAGTTTTATGTAATTTGTGCAACTCTAACATTTTGTGTAGCTAATTGTAAAATAAGCCAACACAGGCAAGTCAATGTTTATTGACATTTTTCTGAACAGTTTTCTGTGGCAATCTAAAGAATTGCATCGCTTTTTTGCCCCATCAAAGGTTATAGGAAATTTTGTGTATTTATGTTGTCATGTCATAGATTTGCAAGGTTTTGGAAACATTCCTCATCCTTCATTACATATTAACATTATGGCATCACGTGGTTTGTCAAAATTCTGTATTTTTATTCTGAAAGCATGGACGTAGTTCAGTTTGGGACACAGTTTCAGAAGACAAAGCAGCTAATCAAAATGATGAAAATTTATGTTTTTAGGTAGCTAGGGGTGGTGAAGTTTAAACAGTATCAGAATATGAGAGAGGAGTTTAAAGTGACTTATAATATAGTTATTGATGCTAGATATAGGCTGGTCTGAGTATTTAAGAAACTGCTGATGTACTAAATGGATTTGTTACAGACAAGAATGTTTAACAAAAGAGAAAATCTCGGAAGAGTTGCCAGGAATACATTGTTGGTTGCAGTATGGTTCAAGATGTTAGAAACAATCAAATAAAAACAGCTGTTCTGACAAAAGAATGTGGAAAACCATCTTTGAACTGAAAATAATGGGAATCTTGAAGTGGATGGGCTACGGCAGCAGGAACCACACTGAGTGCTGCACTAAGTCTCACCAGATCCTCTGGATTAAAAACATCTCTCCACATATGCAAGTCACCAGCGTCATTGACTTTTAAAACACTAAAATATCCTCAGAGATGCTGACTTTTTTAACTTACAAAAGCCAAGATAGTTTTCTTATCTGTGCCTTGTTGAACCCAGTATCTGCTGTGGTTTTTAGAAGCAGGTAGATTGTTTCAACCACAGAGCATCTCCACTGATCCCATGTCCAGCTGAGTTGGGATTTTTCCCAGAGAAGATACTTAATAAATATTGCCACATAGTTTAGAAGTGGTTTATAATTCTTTCCATATCCTTCGGCAACAGCAACTACCCTACAGTTATTGCTGTTGTTTGTCCTCCTGGGTATGAGCAATAAAGAGTCATAAACCAGTGATAATGTGCTGTGACTACTGCTAGTAGCAGCTGGTTGCTAATTTCCTCTTCAACATTACAGAATGTTTTTAATTTTTCATGCAGCTTCGCCAGTTACATTTTGCTTTTACTGCATCGATACCGCAGCTCTCACATACCATTTACACAAATATAAACTACTGCTTCAGAATCATTTCAAATGTAACTGAAATTTCTCAGAAAAAAAATATTTCACTCATTTGACACTGAACTTGGACTTGGTGCAGGGAGGAGGAGATGTGTGTTTGCTTTTTACTCTAAAGGTTGCAATAATTCTGGAACTTGATGAAGCTGAGATAATTTTTTTACTCTGCCAGTTTTAAAGAGTTTTCATTCCCTATTTGATCATTCCACATTTGAAAAAACTTACTTAGATAACTAAAAGTTCAAAGTGACTGAGACATTTGTCCTTATGAATATGTAAGCTGCTTTTTATAATATAAAATGTTCTTTTTTCACAGCTATTCTGACATAATTATTGAACGAGAAGTGCTGATGCAGAAGTACATCCACCTTGTACAAATTGTGGAGACTGAGAAGGTGGCTGCCAATCAGCTCCGCACTCAGCTGGAGGACCAGGACACAGAAATTGAAAGACTTAAATCCGAGGTAGATAATATGCATTTCTGACTGTAGATGCACATGGCTTTATTCAAAATAATTTAGTTTATGTTTTTTTTTACCTTTGCACCCTCAGTTTTAAACATTTGTCCTTTGAAAAGTCCTTTGTGGATATTTTAAAATTGCAACATTTAAATAAAGACAATTAAAGCATTTTACAAATGGACTTGGACAGCTGATTTAGTGCTTTCCATTAAAACAACTCCTTCAGTCGTTTATTGGATGGTCTTATGTCTCTGCTCTTATTGCACTTCTGACCCTCAAGGCACGTTTCTGCTACAGGAGAGCGATACAAATCATTTTCAATGGAAATCCGGGACCGATAATATTAAAAGGAACACCAAGTACTTTACAGCACTGCAACATTACGAAGCCGTGCATGATCACAGATAAAATCATAGGATAAAAACCTTAGAAGGGCATTTCAACAGGACTCTTGCATAAACATTTTTCCTCTATTTCCCAGTTATATTCTATATTCTGTTACTCACCATCCTGCCCACACAGCATTGTGTTCTCATTTGAACAAATCACAAAGGGTGAAAGCAAAAAGAAAGCATTTGAATAAACCTATATAGTGTACATGTCAGTGTCGGTGTGCTTGCTGTGGGTCGTTTTCTGTTTGTATTCTTGGCAATAAGGGAGTGGGTGCACTCGGTCACTTCTGGGTGTAGGAGGCCCTCCATAAAGATACTTGATTGGCATCCTCACAGACAGCCAACCTCATCGAATGTGTCCTGTTTCTGTGCAGCCGTCGCTGCCTGATAAGTCACACATTTGTGTGAACACATAAAACCCAACAGACCCTCACAACATTGTTAATCAACATTATTCCCCTTCCTTCTTTCCCCCCACACAGATTAACAGGATCCAGTTAGCTGTGCGCATTAATTAGATTTATAACATCATTTTGCTTAGTAAACATAAGTGCTCCCACAATGCTTTAAAATATGCAGTGGAAAACGTCCTTGTGATGCAAATGGCTGGTCAGAAGCTGTAAAGATATTGCTTTTGCCAATTTTAAATAGCTAAGACATTACAAACAGTTGGCAGACAACAAATGAATGAAATGTGTTTAGGACATTGTAATGTTATTGTAATGATTAGGAAAGTCAAACAGAGGCAGACGCAGCCTCATTGTGAGCGATCATTGCAAAGACTACGTTTACTCTGAGCATTGTTGGTTGCCTTTGGGGTTCTACCAAAAGGTCAGCAAACCTTACAGGACATGTTGCTGTAAATTAGGCTTAGAAATTCTGGCTGAAACCCAACAGTCATGCTTTATCTGTTTACAAAAAGCAAAACTAACTATTTGAAAATAGATGAATTGTGGTAACACTCCTGGCTAATGCCATGCACCAATCAGTCATAACTTTATAACCTCCTTTTTAATAGCTTGGTCTCCATTTAAGACGTTTAAAAAGAAAAATGCATTACTAATGTTTTGCCTTGTCAGTGAGAAGTGCATTAAATCAACAAGCATAGGATACACATACACAGCATTTTTAAATAACTAAACATCATTTATGGAGTTGTTTTACAACATCATATCACTTTTATGACTCATGGGGATAAACATATTGTGCAGATTGTCTAAACATTATTTAAATTACAGCAGATTTGATCAGATCTAATTCCTCTGCAGTTAATCAGCCAAATTGAACTTTTATTTTTTGCAAAACAAAAAGGAAGATTTTAAATTAGTTTCCTTACTTTTAATGATGCAAATGCACATCTGCCCCAGACATAACCAGAAAGAACTCCAAAGTTGTTCCTAATGTTACAGGGATTCGTTTGAAATTGCATTCTGCTGCGAATAACGATTGTTCAAAGGGGGTGCTGTTTGTTCAGTGGCCCAGCTGGTAAACTCTCAATAAGTCAAAGCTCTGCTGTCATTTCCAATTTGGTCTCTGCTCATTTGTGTCAGTAATCTCTACTCTAAACACCGAGGCTCGCGTGTGCAATCTTGTCTTTGAGAAGAAACGACGCACTCACTGTATTAAATTTCTCTTTGAGCAACAAGTGTGCCACTGTCTCTGTCTAATGTGTGTTGTTTTGGCGAATCTTATTGACAGGATTCAAGGATGCTGGATGGTAATAAAACAATACTAATGAAAGTTGTTTTGCAATAGAAAACATCTGCATGTTTAATGAAGCTACTCATGAAAAAAGGATTAGAACTTAAGAGCCAAGGTGCAGCTGGTTATTCAACTCATTAAAACATAGTGGTGCATGTCTGTGTGTTTGTTTTCTTCTGTGTGTGTATGCTTTGCATTTATGAATATTTAAACAAACTAGCCAGTGTTACACTCAGGACTTGGCAGACTGGCTCTTCTTTGCTATAATTTGCATGATAACTGGCAAATGGGAAAATAAAGATGAAGTGTAGCTGAAAATGTGTTTGGTTTTATCACTTGAGCTCGACCACATATGTCAGAAGCACATACTGGTAATTGGGTTGAAAGTAGAAACAAACAGGTTAAATAATGTCACACTGGAGTATATAAATCTGTGAAGAGTTTTTTTTAAGTATTGCTGAAAATTTTGCTCTTCTTGTCCAAATGTTAGCCAGAATGTGTTTACTTTTAGCCAGAACGAGCTGTCCTCCATGTTTTTCCCCTGCTCTCTGTTCTGAATGGAGGCTTTCAGTGATGAGGAAGTCTGATTGGTATCTGCTATAAACGCACCAACGATTCTTTGAGCACACTCTGAACTAAAAATATTCAGGGAATCAGTTGGAAGCAAAAGTGGGGCATCCTAATTTTGTTAATTACATAATACTCTGAAATCCTATTTTAATAAATATCCGTGTTAATAAATAATGAAAGGGATTTGTTATGCATCTGCTGTTTTACGTGACAATAATTTCTGAATCTGACCTGAAATCTCTTTTCTTAAAAGATTGTAGCTTTGAACAAAACTAAGGAGCGGATGCGGCCTTATCACGTCTACCATGAGAACGAAGACCCAGATATCAAAAAGATCAAAAAGGTAAACATTATTACAATCACCTTTATTTCTTATTTCTCATATGTGCATTTACCTTTAAGCTTTTCCTTCCACAGGTTCAGAGTTTCATGCGGGGCTGGCTGTGTCGCAGGAAGTGGAAAATTATTGTCCAGGACTACATTTGCTCTCCGCATGCTGAGAGCATGAGGAAGAGGAACCAGATTGTCTTCAATATGGTGGAGGCAGAGACAGAGTATGTAAATACATCATGCCTCGAGCAACATCACAATCTGCATCTAAATGGTCATGGTTAACTTCCTATGGAAATAGCCTGATAACAGTTTGGTGGCTCTGTAAATGTAATTTTACTTTAGATTTAATTTTACACATTTGAATTAGTCAAATTAGCAGAAGGAGTGCTACATAGAGATCACAGAGTTCTCAAGGTGGTTATTATACGGACTAATTTTGGTTAATATTATAAAACAATATCTGGTGCCAGATAAAAGTTGAGATTAAGACTTTCTACTTGGAGTGCTCTTTATTAAAGAAAGAAAAGCGAAAGAAGAAAAAAACATGTTTTAATTTTAATAATATTGAAAACGCAATTAAAGATTAACAAAAAAAAACCTTTTGGTTGGTCATGCAACATTTTGCATGAGAAACTTTAGCTTCACGTATCATTTACATATTTTACGGCTTCATTGTTTAAAATTGTTCAGTGGTATATTATTCATTTTTATTTGTGGTTGAACATATATTTTGCACTAAGATAGTGGCTGATCTGGTGACTGTTTTGCAGATGAAGCTCTATGAATGATCTCTCATGATATCTAGGATGACAACTGACTGGATTTTTATGGGCAATACTAAAACTAGACCTGACAAAATGCATCGGCTTCAGATTGTCAGATTGACCAGAAGGCATCCGTTCTCCATCTGTTCCTGTCCTTTTCTGACTCTCCCTTCACTTTGAAACTAGTTAACTCTGAACTAATCACAACTTTAAAAATATGTCAAAATTATTTTCCAATCTTTATGCTCCAAAGTGAACATTCTTCAAAAAATAACAAAAAAACAAAAACAACCTAACTTTTGTCCTGTTTCAAACTTTTTAAAATTCCACTAAACCATTAAAATGATGGCCATACGTTTTAAATCCTTCCTGATCCAACTCTGACCTAAATGTGTCAATAGTTTCTGAACACCTCAGGCTCTCAGGAACCTGTTTTGATAACACAAAAACTAGATGCTGCTTTTCCTTGTTTAGTTCAGGTCATGAAAATAAAAAATCTTGAAGTCTCTGATGACCTGAGAAACACAGATTGTCCTTTCCAGATCAACAGCTCGGAAATGTTGTAGGTACTGTAGGGTCAAGACCATTCAGTGCCTTATAAATACAGCTACAAGACTTTAAAATGTATTGTTTTGCAAACTGGGAGCCAATGATTTAAGCTCTATTATATAATTCATTTTTCCAGCGTTGGTAAAGATTGTGGCAGCATCATTTTAAATAAACTGCAGTTAATGTGAAGTTAATATGAGCTGGCGCTTTTTTAAATTGTTGCTTACATCTGATACCAAACATTTTAACTGATGTAATACTTTATAATTATTGGTGCTCTTGGTAAAGATGTGTAGCAAGCTTTCCGATTCATTATTTTGTTATAGAGACTTGTTGACCTCAAGATCAAAAATCAAATCAAAATTAAAGTTTATTTGTAGCACCTTTGTTTTGGAAAAATAAACCGTGGGTCCCTGTTAGAGCCGGATGTCTTGAAGAATCAAGTTATAGCAATATTATTGTAGAATATTATGATCGCAATACTAGTTACAATAAATAATTTCTTGTTTTAAATTATTTTTTCTATCCTAGCAGAGCTTATTCAGTTGAGCATCTTCAGTCTAAAAATATCAAATGTAATTTTAAAAGTAAGAATCAAACCTTTACAACACATCTGAGAGCTCTTGTTGGAGCTGGTCAAGTTCATTTTAAATGATATGTTTATGTTTCTCTTCTGCCATATTTAAAAGCTAAGCTGATTAAAGTTGCATTTATGCAAACTTATGTAAATGATGACTTCCAATTGTTATAAAAGCCTTTGTACTTGTTTTTTGTTTCAGACTGTGTAGTGCACAGTTTTACATTGTGCACTACAGTACAATCCTGTTAAAATCTTACAGCAAACTGCTACCTGTCACAATACCACACATGGGTAGGCCTGTCGCGATAAACGATAAACCAATTAATCGTACGATAAATTAAAACTACCGACGTCATTTTAATTATCGGCATTATCGTCTCTTCCGGCCTTTTTCTCTTTCTGTTAATGACACTGAATGAAAAAAAGCTCAACTCCAAGCTCTCCACTGACCCCCCCTTCCTCATTTCCTTAGTTTAATGCCCAGCGCACACGACACGATCTTAGAGCTGTCGGCCGATTGTCGGCCCATTTTCAAAACCTGACAGATCACACATTAGCCAACAGAAATCCTAGGTATGACGGTTCGATCGGGTTCGGTCCTGCCGTGTGGTGTCCAACAATGGGCACAAAATAATGGCTACAAGTCCAGTGAACTGATTTTAAAACCAGGCATTAATCAATGCTTTACTACAATCTACCTGCAATGCATGTGGCTAGTGTCAGCGTAAAGTCCTGACTGAATGAAAATCATTAGAACCTGTTTAGTCACGTTAACGAAGAACAGCTGAAAAGTTACCGGTTTCGCTCCAACTCCTCCCCTTGTCATTTCTATATTCTTTGCATGTTGAATAAACATTAATGTTGTTTCCTCATATCATCTCCAATGTCCGCTGGACTTGCTCCGTGTCAGCTGTTTGGGATTCCCCTCCGTAATTTCCCCTCAGAAAGAATCCACGCTTTCTCATTGGCTACCTGTCACATTCAACAGGCTGCGTTAAGATCCCAGTCAGAGAAAATCCCTGATTTAGATCAGAGCGGCAACGATGATCTACCGTAACACACCACACAATCTTAGGAAGACCAACGTTTTAAGATTGTTGTAAGGGGAAAAATAGGAGCAAAAAATTGTGTAGTGTGAATTATTGCATCAGGTAGTCGATGTGCCCATCTTCTCTATTTAAATCTAATTATTACTGAAGGGCAACATAATATACAGACTTCATAATCTGCCCTCTTTTGGTTGAATGCAGTATTTATTTACACTTTGGCTTTATGTTGTTTAGTTTTTATTCAAGTACATTTTTATTAATAAGACTGAGAATCCATTTTATTTTTGTTTTTGGTTGTTTTGTTGATTTTGTTTACCAGTTCCAGTGTTTAGTGTTCTTTTGAAAATAAAGTGTATCTAACTTTGGCAGGAAATCGCATGGATTATTACGGTCATTATTATGGTCATATCTGTTGAGATTTTTTGCCATTCACTATGATTCTGGAGATAATGTCTAAGTTGCAAGTATCTGTAAAAATCAGTTTTTTGTGGATTAAATTCCCTTTGGATTTGTTCAAAAGATTTCATTATTGATCCATTAAAAAGCTGTGCTATAAATACCAGTCCCCCTCTTGTCCATCTCTCAAACCCTGTATCCATAGTAGCTGGGGTAAAATCTGGAATCTTTGCTATTTTTACAATTTTTGATATAGAGTCAGGGAAATTAAATTTCTTTTTTACTCTTGACCAAATGTTAATCGTTTCCTTAATCCAGCAATTTTCAATTTTGAGATTTCTTTGAACCCTCCTTGTTGTAAAGGGCAGTGACTCTAGGGACAGATTTGGGCAGGCTCTTTGCTCCATATATACCCATATTGTCTCTTGATCCTTTGCTAACCATAGAGCTATGGCTCTCAGTTGAGCAGCTAAATAATAATTCTTTAATTCCGGTAAACCTAACCCTCCATTACTCTTTGAGGACTGAAGTATTTTAAATTTGATTCTTGCCTTTTTATTTGCCATACAAACCTTGATATTCTTTTATCCATCTCTTTAAAAAAGGAGTTAGGAATGGAAACTGGGAGTGACTGGAATACAAACAGTAGTCTTGGTAATACATTCATTCTGACTGTTTCTACCCTCCCCCTGAGGGTCAGTGGTAGAATCTCCCATCTTTCTAGGTCTTTTATAATTTCCTTCTTCAGTTTCTCATAATTTGCTTTGAATAATTGTGAAGTTCGAGGTCTGATAATTATGCCCAAGTATCTAAATCCTTTATCGGTCCATTTGAACTTTACTTTATCTCTTAGCTGTGCTGAGCATTCCCCTGATACCATCATTGCTACTGATTTACTTTCGTTACTCGCATACCCAGAGATATTCCCATATTCTTTAAGGCTTTCTAGTAAAGCTGGTACTGACCGGAGTGGTTCTGTTAGGAGTACTAATAGATCGTCGGCAAACAGTGATATTTTATGTTCCACCCCTCCCTCGTCTCTTATTCCCTGGATTTGTTTATTCTGTCTTATTGCTTCTGCCATCGGTTCAATATTAACCGCGAATAGTAGAGGGCTTAGACAGTCCCCCTGTCTAACTCCTCTCTTGAGATCAAAAAATTCTGAACAGTACCCATTAATTCGAATTCGGGATTTTGGATTTTTATAGATTACTTTCACCCATTCAACAAATTGCTGTGAAAATCCAAATCTCAATAATGTCTGGTATAGAAAACTCCATTTTACCCTGTCAAAAGCCTTTTGGGCATCTAAACTAATTAAAAGGGAGGATAATGATTTAAATTTTGTATATGACATTACATTTAATATTCTTCTAATATTGTTTGCTCCCTGCCTCCCCAGAATAAATTGCATTTGGTCTGGTTTAATCAATTTAGCTATATATTTTTGCATTCTTTTTGCCATTATACTTGTTAGTATTTTTAAATCGTTGCATAATAAGCTCATGGGTCTGTAGCCTTCACACATAGTTGGGTCTTTACCTTCTTTATAGATTACCGATATAATGGCTTCAGACCGTGATTTAGGGGGGTCCCCCTCTGTTAGTGCATAGTTGAATACCTTACATATTGCTGGCGTTAGTTCTTGGCTAAATGTTTTGTAGAATTGCCCTGGTAGTCCATCTGTCCCCGGAGGTTTGTTGTTTTTGAGGTTTTTAATAACATTCATAATTTCCTGTGAAGTTATAGGTCGGGTCATTTCCAGCGACTCTTCTTCTGACAAAGTTGGGAGATTAATCTTTTTGAAAAAAGAGGATGTTACATCTTCCTGAGTGTTTTTGTCCGTATTATCATATAGTTTTTTATAGTATTCTGCGAATGTTTCAGCTATTTCTTTGGGTTGTGTTTTAGTCTGCATTGTTGAGGGGTGTTTTATTTTGGGGACGTGTCTATTTATTTGGGCTTTCCTAAGTTGAAATGCAAAAAGGCGACTCGCCCTATTGCCCGACTCAGAGGTCAGTCCTGACTCGGAGGCCGGTCCCAACTCGGCCGCGAGTCAGAGGCCGGTCCCGAGTCAGAGGCCGGACCAGAGTCAGAGGCCGGACCCGAGTTAGGGGCCGGACCGGACTCAGAGGCCGGTCCCGACTCAGAGGCCGGTCCCGAGTCAGAGGCTGGACCCGAGTCAGAGGCCGGTCCCGAGTCAGGGGCCGGTCCCGAGTCAGAGGCCGGTCCCGAGTCAGAGGCCGGTCCCGAGTCAGAGGCCGGTCCCGACTCAGAGGCCGGTCCCGAGTCTGAGGCCGGACCCGAGTCTGGGGCCGGACCGGACTCAGAGGCCGGACCCGAGTCAGAGGCCGGTCCCGAGTCAGAGGCCGGACCCGAATCAGGGGCCGGACCGGACTCAGAGGCCGGCCCCGAGTCAGAGGCCGGCCCCGAGTCAGAGGCCGGTCCCGAGTCAGAGGCCGGTCCCGACTCAGAGGCCGGACAGGACTCAGGGGCCGGTCCCGACTCAGAGGCCGGACAGGACTCAGGGGCCGGTCCCGACTCAGAGGCCGGACAGGACTCAGGGGCCGGTCCCGACTCAGAGGCCGGTCCCGAGTCAGAGGCTGGACCCGAGTCAGAGGCCGGTCCCGAGTCAGGGGCCGGTCCCGAGTCAGAGGCCGGTCCCGAGTCAGAGGCCGGTCCCGAGTCAGAGGCCGGTCCCGACTCAGAGGCCGGACCCGAGTCTGAGGCCGGACCCGAGTCTGGGGCCGGACCGGACTCAGAGGCCGGACCCGAGTCAGAGGCCGGTCCCGAGTCAGAGGCCGGACCCGAATCAGGGGCCGGACCGGACTCAGAGGCCGGCCCCGAGTCAGAGGCCGGCCCCGAGTCAGAGGCCGGTCCCGAGTCAGAGGCCGGTCCCGACTCAGAGGCCGGACAGGACTCAGGGGCCGGTCCCGACTCAGAGGCCGGACAGGACTCAGGGGCCGGTCCCGACTCAGAGGCCGGACAGGACTCAGGGGCCGGTCCCGACTCAGAGGCCGGACAGGACTCAGGGGCCGGTCCCGACTCAGAGGCCGGCCCCAAGTCAGAGGCTGGTCCCGAGTCAGAGGCCAGCCCCGACTCAGAGGCCGGTCCCGAGCCAGGGGCTGGACCGGACTCAGAGGCCGGTCCCGAGTCAGAGGCCGGCCCCGACTCAGAGGCCGGTCCCGAGTCAGAGGCCGGTCCCGAGTCAGAGGCCGGACCCGAGTTAGGGGCCGGACCGGACTCAGAGGCCGGTTCCGAGTCAGAGGCTGGTACCGAGTCAGAGGCTGGTCCCGAGTCAGAGGCCGGTACCGAGTCAGCGGCAGGGCGAGGCTCAACATGTGGTCCATTGTTAAAATCATCTTGACTTTCTTCTAAATCTTCTCCACAGCAGATTGCCTGTTCAAACCACTTCCACGCCTTTCTAATATAACTTTTCTTAAAATGAATTTTTCTTGGACGTGCCAGGGTTCTTCGGAAACATTCGGTTAGTTTATAAATGACCAGCGGGTTTTCGCTTTTTATCATTTTAAATAATAACTCTTGTACTACATCATCATTTCCGCTCAGAAGTTGAAAGATATCCTGGCCGAGTTTTGTCTCCATGTCCTCAAAAAATATAAAATCTATATCTTTTACCGCTTCCCACAGTTTTGGACCAAGCTTCTTGTGGACGGGGTCGGTGTCCTTCATTTTATAAGCGCCATAACTTGATCTGTAACTTGATATATAAATTAGTCTCCAAAATATTCTTTCCACCATATTTTTTCTTTGAGCTTCGGTTCCCCGTTTAAATCCCATTTCATTTGCGTCCTTTAAAAACTGCTCTGGATCCATATCTGCCTGAGTGTAAGACTCACTCAGGCAATTTTCATCACTGTACAAATCTTCATTGGGAAAAAATGTCCTCCTGATCTTCTTTTTTGTAGTCGTAAACATTTTCTTTTTAGGAACCGGATCCTCCAAGTGGCGTTTGAATTTTCTTACAATAAATGCATGTCCTTCTGGGTAGTCTAGTAGTGCAATTAAATTAAGACCTGAAGCATAGTGGAACGCGTCCCTCGCAATGCTTTGAAAAATTCGTTCGCTCAGTTCTTCTGCTACATCTGAAAGTACGTCCACGTTTATTTCACCTGTTTTCCTCACCAGTAAGGCCAAAAGTTTTTTGTGCTGTTCTACAAAGATTTCTCTGACGAGATGGATGGTGGGGCCGTCTGCCACTTTCTCTATTATTTTCCAAAGAAGCTCGCTGAGAAATTTCTTCTTCCTATAGTCTGGGGTGGTTTGTCCAGGATGAACTTTGTTAGAACACGTCTTTCTGAGTTTGCTCCAAAAGGAGACCTTGGGTCTCACATAAACGTCGCTTTCGTTGCTCATCTTTATTCCGTCAGCTAAAGTCTCCAAATGAATTTTGTGTTGACTGACCGGAGACTCAACTGATCAGTTGGTGATGTCATGGACTATGACATCACAGAGGCATCCTTAGAAGGGCCTCCTGGCACTGACATCATTTGAAATCAGGCTGATGACATCATTGTCAGCAGCATGGCAACTGTTGCTGGGGTACTAATAGCTCACAGTGAGCATGCGCTATGAAAATAAATAATCTGTGGGCACTAAATACATTATTCCCACAAGTCTGAACTGGAAGTGACCTGCGCAGCTTCGCCAGAACAGGTTGGGCCAGGGAACCATTGGTCCCTCCACTTTACCCCCCTACACATTTTTATTAGTGTGAATGCTGTAGGCATTCATTCACACTATTGAGTTCCACTTTCCTGGTTGCTCCGTAAATTTCGCCTCGCTTCTTCTCCTGCATACTTTGTGCTATTTTCACCATTCAACTTTTATACTACTAAGCTTGCTCTCCTAATGCCGGCTATATCTCTTGACTCCTCCCTTCCTCATTTCCTTAGTGTAAAGCCCAGCGCACACGACACGATCTGAGAGCTGTCGGCCGATTGTCGGCCCATTTTCAAAACCTGACAGATCACACATTAGCCGACAGAAATCCTAGGTATAACGGTTCGATCGGGTTCGGTCCTGCCGTGTGGTGTCCAACAATGGGCACAAAATAATGGCTACAAGTTCAGTGAACTAATTTTAAAACCAGGTATTAATCAATGCTTTACTACAATCTACCTGCAATGCATGTGGCTAGTGTCAGCGTAAAGTCCTGACTGAATGAAAATCATCAGAACCTATTTACTTCACGTTAACGAAGAACAGCTGAAAAGTTACCGGTTTCGCTCCAACTCCTCCCCTTGTCATTTCTATATTCTTTGCATGTTGAATAAACATTAATGTTGTTTCCTCATATCATCTCCAATGTCCTGCTGGATTTCGGGTTGCGCAGTGTCAGCTGTTTGGGATTCCCCTCCGTAATTTCCCCTCAGAAAACACAGAGGAGAATCCGCGCTTTCTGATTGGCTACCTGTCACATTCAACAGGCTGCGTTAAGATCCCAGTGGAGAAAAATCCCTGATTTAGATCAGAGCGGCAATGATGATCTACCGTAACACACCACACAATCTTAGAAAGACCAACATCTAAGATTGTTGTAAGGGGAAAAATAGGAGCAAAAAATCATGTAGTGTGAATTATTGCATCAGGTAGTCGATGTGCCCATCTTCTCTATTTAAATCTAATTATTACTGAAGGGCAACATAATATACACACTTCATAATCTGCAGTCTTTTGGTTGAATGCAGTATTTATTTACACTTTGGCTTTATGTTTAGTTTTTTTTCCAGTACATTTTTTATTAATGAGACTGAGAATCCATATTATTTTTGTTTTTGGTTGTTTTGTTTATTTTGTTTACCAGTTCCAGTGTTTAGTGTTCTTTTGAAAATAAAGTGTATCTAACTTTGGCAAGAAATCGCATGGATTACTACATCATTTTCAGTGTAAAAAGGTCTTCAAACAATATTATCGTTTATTGCAATAATTTTTGAGACAATTAATCGTTCAGCAAAATTTGCTATCGTGACAGGCCTACACATGGGTGTTACATTTGCGCTATGATTTTTATTGACAATCTGCAAAGGTTCTTTGGAAACATGTGTGGTTTCTGTGCGTTCACCATCTGTTTTAGGCTCGCTTTGAAGGAAGGCACCATTAAAATTAATCAAATTATCAACAGGATGAAATGATCCAGATGACAGGAGTTGCCTGAACATATAGCACAGGGTGCATATCTTAGCATTTGCAGTAAGAAGGACACAAAAGCAAAAATCAGTTTTTCACTGATTACAGCAAGACTCTGAACCCTGAATCAGTTTGCACGGCACAATTGTAAAATCAGATCTTAAACCACATAACCCTTTCTTCTCCTTAACTGTGATGCATTAAGCAATTCATCACATGATAAATTTAAATGAGCTTCGTAATTTTCATTCTGATATATTTTTGAAGGGTTATTTTGTTTACATATACATCATAATCCATTTTATTTATGATTTCTGTTGTCTGTTGGTGTTTATTTCCATTTTAATTATTCTTTTTATTGTATTTTATTTTGGATATTTAAAATGTTTTCCAGCTCCACTGTGGACAGTTCATTTCAGCAGAGAATGCAAAATGTAATAGCAAAATTTGTTATGGCAGGCTATGGTGGCTAATGTCAAACTGGGACCTACTTCAGTCCCAGTCTGTTTGCACAATTTGGAAGTGTGTGCGCATTACCACATCTGAAAGCCCTTTCCCACAGGATGCACATTGCATGCCACTCTTTATTTGCAGTATGGGTACCCCTATATTAGGATATCTTGTAGAACAACCAACCTTTCATAATTTTTTTACCTATGTGTGTGTGTGTGTATGCGTGTGTGTATGACAGGTATGTCCACCAGCTCTACATCCTGGTCAACTGTTTCCTCAGACCTCTGAGAATGGCCGCCAGTTCAAAGAAACCTCCCATCAGCCATGATGATGTGAGCAGCATCTTCCTCAACAGGTGTGTTGCTGTATGTTTGAATGTGTCTTTTTATTACTTTTAAAAAAATAAAACCAAAAACTCTTCTCTGCTTTTCCATAAATCTCCCTAAAGTCGACACTATTAATGTGTTTTCAATATGCTCCCAGTGAGACCATTATGTTCCTCCATGAGATTTTCCATCAAGGCTTGAAAGCGAGGATCGCCAACTGGCCAACTCTGGTGCTGGGTGAGCTGTCACTCGCCTTCACACACAGAGCAGAGCACACAAACACAATCCATAACCACGCTCGCTGAAGGCATGAAGGTCGGCTTTTTAGCGATTCTCCGCTTCAATATTTCCTATTCACACCAGACGTCACTATTAATGTCACTTAGTCCTATCCACAAAAACCCCGGCGTTCCTATCTCAGTCTGCACTGAGCAGACTCATTGTCTTCACAGACAATAACTATCCAGACCAGAAGCTTCTCAACCCCTAACCCCCCCCCCCCCCCCCCCCCCCCCCCTCCCCCCCTGAGCAGATAAGCATCACCCTGGAGACAGGCGGCTGACAGATGTGGCAGCAAATTACTGGTGACAAATTATAACATAGAGGAAAGCGCTGATTAAACTTGCCGACCTGATGTGACTCTTCTTTTCAAGCAGAATCTAGATGTAGACATTTTATCACCGACATCTTTCATATCAATTACTGCTGTAGAAAACATGTTTGAGATCCCCTCATTATGCAGCCAGTCCTTTTATCACCAAAAAGAACTGTGCAGTTTTTATGTTTCATCTATTTCTTTTTTTCCTTCTCAGGTCATGAATACATTTTAAGAAGGGAAAACATGTTGCAGACTGTGGTTACTATATTTATTAAATAGACTTTATTAAGAATTGGAGGGGCTGAATGTCTGATCTCTTTTGAACAGCTTTGATCTGCTAATACTGATTTTAGCCCATTTCTGTTTCAATTTAGTAAAAAGCTCATTTTTGTGAGCAAGTGTTATTTATTTATTTATTTCAGGAAAAATGTGATGTCACACCCTATGTTTGAGAGAGGTTTCACAGTTATTTTAAAACAAAAAGAAAATGGTAAGAGATTTTAATCATAAACAATCTTTAGCAAACTATAAAAGCAATTACCATCTTGTGTGGCTAGCATTACTAAAGCAATCTCTATATTCTAGAAAATGCATATGTGTACCATAACCTTTAGATTTGCAAAAGGTTAGTAACATAAAATGTAATATTTTCCATGGTAGACATTGATTGAAAGCTCAAAGTATAGAAAAAAGCAACTTTGCTTTAATACATTTAGTCTTCCTGTTATCTGCTGAAAGTGTTGCTCTTTCTCACTATCATGCAGCCTAAATGAAACCCTTAGAAAATTAAATGGTTTGTGAAACTGTCCAACTTTGTTAGCTTGACCAGGGAGTGCTCAGTCCAGCATGCTCACCATTCAGGAGAAAAATATTATTTTTGGAGTTTTCAACTCTCCAGTCATTGGTTTGGGCTGATTAAGGTGAAAAGTATGAATTTCTAATCACCAGACAATTTCTCAGTGCATCGTTAAGCTTCATAAATGATGTACTGCATGTACTCTAGTAAGCAAATTAAAATTTCAGTGTATCTAATAAAACATTTGGACTCTGCTGCTCCTACTGAAAAAATACCCAGGGGACATTTTCTTCTACTCATAGTCTAATTTATCCATTTATAGCTGAATTAAATAAAAAATAATGCCTGGAAATCTTTTGCTTTTATGTTTATATTTTTATATTTTATCGGACTGAGCACACAAACTTTAAACACTGAAAAAAATTAACAGTAATTAAACTAAATATGTGAAACATGAATCCTTGCAACTTGTGGAGGAGCTGCCTAGTTCCTCCTAGTCATTGGACAGAAAAAGTGCAACTGAATAAATATTTATAAATATATGAATTGTTGCCGTTATTACCAATAAAACTGTGGAAAACATCCTACTGACAGTGAGACAGATATTGTCCTAAAAAACAATGGAGGGAAAAAAATATATGTTTTTTTTTGTCACAATTTGGAGGTACTGACTGCATGTGCATTTACATTGCATGTTTTTACCTCCAGCTGACCTGTTTGACATCCTGCTGCCCATGCTAAACATCTACCAGGAGTTTGTGCGTAACCATCAGTACAGCCTTCAAGTTTTAGCCAACTGTAAGCAGAACAGAGACTTCGACAAACTGCTGAAACAGTACGAGTCCAATGCTGCCTGTGAAGGAAGGATGCTTGAGACTTTTCTCACATACCCAATGTTCCAGGTAGATCATAAACTCTGCCACACTCTGATGCTTGGAAACAAACTTTTGCACGACTGAATTATATGTATATATCCACTCAACTTTACTTTTCCATAATGCTCTTTACTCCATAAAGATCCCTCGTTACATCATAACACTACACGAACTCCTGGCCCACACACCTCATGAGCATGTGGAGCGTAAGAGTCTTGAGTTTGCCAAGTCCAAATTAGAGGAATTATCTAGGTAGGTGTTGAAATACTCGACATTTTTCTATTCACTCTGATTATAAAAACTGAAATAACTTCCTTATTGTGTGTCCAGAGTGATGCACGATGAGGTTAGCGACACAGAAAACATCCGGAAGAATCTGGCCATTGAGAGAATGATTGTTGAAGGCTGCGACATCCTGCTGGACACCAGCCAGACCTTCGTCAGGCAGGGTGAGTCTTTGTCAGTTCGCAGTAATACTCTTTAGCAGTTTGTGTCTTACATGCTACAGAAAACGCCTTGTTTACTGTGATTTATGTTGTTTCATTCAAATTGCTTGTTAACAGCTGTTTGTATTGGGCTCTTGTCCCAGTAGTTTAACGTCTGTACGCCTCACATGCTGGACAGCTGTCAGCTGCAGCTAGAGGATCTCCTACAGACACAAAAAGTGATTTTTTAAAACCTAATCAAGACATTGGGATGATGTCTTGTGCATATAACTGACCATTCACTATTTTGACTGGCAGATGCTTCAGTAACTGATTGGTATTGCTGATTGCCCCACTATTGCTAGTGTCACTATATACTTTAGGAGCCTCAGGTTCTCATCTTTCCATTTGCAGATGATGCGATTCTGTCGAAATCTGGATTTTGATGTTCGGTTTTCCCTCCTGGGTCTGTTGCCCCACATCTGTATGCAACTAAACACATGCATGATTTCACCATAGGCTCTGCCTGGTTTAACAAAGTAAAACCACTCAATTACCTTTATTACTCCACATACCTTACATGGCACTGCACACCTTAAGCAACAAGTAGTTATAAAAACACAATCTTTCAAAACTAAATATGTTGAGGAGTTATTGAGTTACATTAATTTAGTATGGACTCTGGTGTTCATCCTGGATGCTCTAATTCAAAGTGTATAAACCTAATAACAGCTTCCTACTGTTTCATAACAACATAACTTATCAAATTTAATCAAATTGGTAAAATTAGATAAGATTTTCTCATTTAGCAGTGGTAATGAAACTCCTTGTCTGATGTTGTGCTGTGAAAAACAGCCGCAGCCCTTTGTGGCATTTATAGAGAACCTTTGTGGGCATCCTGTGGTGTTTGGCTCTTGGAAAATAGCAGCAGGTGACTGTGGGTTGCAGGATTTTCCTTTTGATGATTAGGTTTTCCAGTTGATCCTACAGATTAGGATCTTATGCTTGTTGAGCTGTCTCTACCGTGTGGTGAAACACACAGTCTTGTTAAGAGGGGCGATGTCATCTGGGAGTGGTGCTGCCTTGAAATTGGTGATTGATGCCAGGAACCAAGATTTCCCAGCAGAACAACGTGTTGTAACCAAATAGTCAATGTAATTTACCTGTCAGTGGTTTTATTGTTAAGTCTGTTGGCTGGGAGAGATCGACAAGTCTTTAAAGACATGCTAAACTGTCCTAGGAAATCAGGTTGAGTTTTTCCCTCTGCAGCTGACTCATCAGAAGTGGCTTGTTTTTTCTAATTTGGATCGTGTTTTTAATCCGTCAAAACAATTCTCTAAACACTCAAAGGCATTTAGTAAAGATGGTTTCTACTCAATCTAGAAAAGTGTGGAATTTGGTTTTTGGTTTTAGTATGTAAAGAAATATATCATCCGTCCGTCCGTCCATGTCTTATCCATTTGTTCAGCAATGCATCTGCTCATCCATTTATCTATTTGTCAATTTTTACTCACTATAATAAAAACATGCTCCCCCGAAATTAAGTTTAGTCCAGTTAACTTTTATTTTACTGTTTTTCTCTCACTTTGTGCATATCTTACATCTCTGTTGACATTTGCACAACATCTTGTACATTTTTCAAAACAATTAGAACAAACTACCAAACCTAAAATGGATAGTTCATTCATCAAAAGCAAGTATTCATGTCAATGAAAGTCAAACTATAAAGACAGCACTTTATAGTTTTTGCACAGCTATTTGAAATCTACATTTAGAAGTTACAAGTTAATGTATTTAGTGAAGTAAATAAGTACACGACACTAAACACATATGATTCACGGTTCTCATTTGTTCACAGCTTTGTGCAAAAGAAAAGCATAAACTTATTTACAACAAACACAAGAAACAACTGTTGGACTAAACTGTGCACAACTGTAAACAATATTATTAGTGAAAACTGAGTTTCTCCTGAGAGAAATTGTTCAGTTTTCAGAAGGAAGGAATGATAAAGAAAAAGTTGGCAGATTCTGACAACTGTTTAAATAAAATTTATATGTAATGACATATGTATGCAATGAGTTTTATAGGGAATGACTAATTAGCATTCATTCATAGCTATTGTTCATTTTGACTGACATGACATAAGTACATAACACTGTCATAAAGCAGCAGAGAATTGTGTGGAAGCAATTGGTGCATGTCTAAAAGCATTTGCAAGTTTGTTGGAAGAATGAGAAGCTGCTACTTCACTAGTTCTTTAAAGGCAAATGTTGTGGAGGCTCAACTAACAATCGCAGGAATTTTAATTCTAATCACATAAATAGATCAAATCAGTTGAGAAAAACCCAACATGAATAATATGTAGGAAACCTGGGTAAACAAGTTAAATGTGTGTTTCTTCTCTTCAGTCAGTTTAATGATGAGAAATGTAACCCTATGCCGCTTCTGCTCCACAGGCTCTCTGATCCAGCTGCCGTCCGTGGAGCGAGGGAAACTCAGCAAGGTCCGACTCGGCTCCCTCTCCCTGAAGAAAGAGGGAGAACGGCAGTGTTTTCTCTTCACAAAACACTTTCTAGTCTGCACTCGCAGCTCTGGTGGAAAACTGCACCTCCTGAAGGTGACATCACTGTTACACTGTGTTCTGCAACAATACACGAGTAGGAAAAAAGAATCTAGAATGTTTTTTTCTTCCTCTAACAGCAAGGTGGAGTTTTGTCCCTTATTGACTGCACGCTCATAGAGGAACCAGATGCTACTGATGACGAATGTAAGAACAGTGTTTCCTTTTCTTTGCTTGAATACCTCCTACGTATCGGGTTATTCAGACTTCATCTCTTCTGAAGGTTAATTAGATGTCAAACAATAATTAATTTCCTTTAAATATCAGACGTTGACCCTTTAAATACCATGGTTTGATCTTTTGACATTATAGAACTGTAACTCCTTTATGTGAAAATTAATTTTGCATCTAGGATTGGTACACATAAATACAAAGAATGAGTCATACATGTGGATACTCATGCTCCATTTTACCGTTAATCCTCAGCAATGCACAGCAGAAGGTTTGCCTAATTAACCTTCAGTGCTGTTTTCCTTATAAATATTTAGGAATATATGCATCTAGGTGTGTGTTGTAGTTTAAAACACTGATTGTTTTCCTCTGCGTTGCAGCTAAAACGGCTGGTCAGGTGTTTGGTCAGCTGGACTTTAAGTTGGTGGTGGAGCCATCAGACTCACCTTCCTTTACTGTGGTGCTGCTGGCACCGTCGCGGCAGGAGAAGGCTGCATGGACCAGTGATATTAGCCAGGTAATACACCAACACAGATCCATACAAACACATAATAACAAGAACACCTCCAAACAGCAAGAGCATGTCTCCGCTGGGCGTTGAGGGGGCTTAGTGATGAGTAAACAGAGTGCAGTGCCGTTCCCCTGGGCTCGCTGCCTCTGTGTTTCACAAACAAGATAACAGCATACAAGCATGTCACACTAGAGTAATTCTTGTCACATAGAATACAATGATGGGTTTATAAATTGCGTTCTTGTCTTGAAATATTCTTATTAATCCTACCTTTGTAATAATTTAAAGCAGGAAGCATGAGAAAACAATAAAACCCGGTCGAACTACATTGGGATGTTTTCTATTGCTCTCTCCACCAGTTTTCTGTATAATCTTTAGAAAATATTTTGTCTTTGGTTAATTGTTGTACTCTGTATATTTACAGTGCATCGATAATATCCGCTGTAATGGCTTGATGACTAGTGTGTTTGAGGAAAACTCTAAAGTCACTGTGCCTCATATGATCAAGTAAGTATGTTTGTGTGAAGAAAAGCACACATATCTTCATGCTGTGCACCTAGAGCAAGCTGCATGTCCAAAGTGAAGTGCTATGGAGAGAAATTAGTTTCAAAATTGACACAAGTTTGGATTTTAAATAGGCATGGGCCAGTTTGCGATATCTGCAACTCCAGCTCTTGAGCGCCAATGTCCTGCAACTTTTGCATTCATTCTTGTTGAAAATCACCTGGATCAAAAGGCTCATTGACCTCTGCTTTTTTGCAAAAGCCTGATCATTAACAATTTATTTGATTCAAGTGTGTTAGAGCACAGGTGCCTCCAAAGGTTGCAGGGTATTTGAACTCAAGTACTGAAGTTGATGACCTCTGAGCTAGATCTATGTATTAAAAAGTAAAATGTCAGGCTGCTTCAGAATCTCCATTGGGCTATACCTTTAGTAAAGCTTGGATATTTTAGTGAGAAGTGCAAGACTATCTAAGAGTTTTATCTTAGATTTTACTTTCTGATGCATACTCTGATCCTCACTCTGCCACCCGTTGCTTAGCACAGCTTTTTTTTCCATTACACTTTTTTCTCACGGGTCAATTAGTAGGAATGTAAAATGAGTCTAAATGAGTCCATTATTAAGTTAATGCTATTTTGAAAGTTGTGAGCATCCGTGTCTGTTTAGCAACTGCCGAAACCCATGCTGTCAGCCTGACTGATTTAACATTCAGCCTTCATGCGCAATTTTCATAAACAAACGCTAAACTCTTCAAGAAAATAAAGGAAAGAAAATAAGAAAGAAAGAGTTACTCCTTGAAGAGCAATAAAGGAGGCATTTTGTGCAATAAACCTGCTTTGTGGTTTTAAATTTGACCTCCTGCTGGTTGAAACCATTTATTGCAGCCCCGTATCCAAATGTAGCTAAAGTGCACTGAGGACAAATAATAACAAAATTACTTCAAATCAAAGCGAGTACAAAACATCCCTTTGCAGAAGACTCTCTTTTCTTCTCCCCTCAAAAAATTTATAACAAAAGCACCAAACCTTAGAGAAGGGACTAAAACAAAAACAGCTGCATCATCTTAAATTTTCTTCTTTTAAATGTTTATGATAATATGTCAAATTTATGCAACCACTGTCATTTTATTCAGGGATATAATAACATGAGAATCTCACAGCAGCCCATGCATAGTTATGGAAATGAAAACCTCAGTAAGATAAGACAAATGTGTCGTCTTCACTGATTTGTATGAAAATATGGACACTTAAAAGAGCATGTAACAATCATGTTCACAATTATTAAGATGCTTTTACATCTAAAGCTTTTGTGACCATTTTGATACTAGATCCATGTTCCTGTGAAAAAGTAATTGTTTTAAGTCAAAGTTTTATGTATTATGTTTGTTTCTTTTAATTTATAGTTTTCATTTTTATTTCTCTCTTTATTGGCTTAACCTTATTTTTGCTCAGTGGCATTTAATAAATTTTTCTTGCTGAGCTGCCCTGCAGTCACCCACATGCTGTTTTGTGTTTGTGTCGGCGTGTGCGCGTGTGTGTGTGTATCCATCAGATCCGATGTGCGCCTCCATAAAGATGATATTGACATTTGCTTCAGCAAGACGCTCAACTCCTGCAAGGTCCCCCAGATCCGTTACGCGAGTGTGGAGCGGCTGCTGGAGCGGCTGACCGACCTGCGCTTCCTCTCTATAGACTTCCTGAACACCTTCCTGCACACGTACAGGATCTTCACCACGGCATCCGTGGTCATGGACAAACTGGCTGACATCTACAAGAAGCCCTTTTCCTCCATACCCATCAGGTCTTACAATTTACACATACAAATTATGCAGTCATGCCTTTGGTCATACAACACACATTTGCTGCAGGGATTGCATTATTTTTCTTTAAAATGTAAGAATCAGGTTTTGACTTTACACATGACAAGATTAAGCCAACCAGCTTGAACAAGCAATGTTTGTATCTGAAGGGCCAGCAGGACAGATGCCTCAACAAATTTTGTTTGGCATCAACATAAAAATCACGTGTCACATGATGTTCAATCTAAATCTCATTATATCTCTGGCTGCATCAGAGCAGGGTGTTTATGCTCCATCCACATTTCTGCTCAGCTCTGGGTTTTGACTGGAAAAGTTTGTGTTTTTTTATGCCAAAGGACATAGTTACTTAACTCACCATGACTTGTGGCTGCCTTCACTGGATGAGAACAAGAAGGAAGCACTTGAGCATTAGAGGCAGACAGGAAAGATAGTTGCATGTTGGCAGTTTTTCTAGATTTTAAGATTTAATACATGCTTTTCCAAAGAAATTAAATTAAAGCTGTACAGAAAGCATGTTTTGCCTAAACTGTATCTTTATTATTTTAACAATTTTCTGGTAAGCTAGTCACATGGAGGTAGGGATGGTTATTGTAGGATTTGCTTTAAGCAGATAAGTAGTAGAGATGCACCATTCAATGTGTTGTGTTTTATAAAGGTGAAGCGATCAAATCGAGCTCAGTCAAATCTGACTTACCCATAAGAACAATTAAATATAACTACTAATTTATATTTTAAGTTAATCACTTACACTAGAAGTAAAGTCAATGTTGCATTGTGTGAAATGCAATACATGTGAATGTAAAACAGGGCAATTTTAAAAGATGGAGGGGTGGGTACTGTGCAAAATCGACTTTACTGAGCTTTTTATCTTGCTATAATGTTATTCCCTCGTGGCAGGTGTTAGCAAACACCTGATGGAGCTGCAAGTCTGCTGAGTTCATCATACAGACTACTTCTCAGTCCAATACTAATAAGAACTGATTTAAACAGCATCATGAAGAAGCATTACTGTGATGATGTTGGAAAGGTTAGGAGCTTCTTAAAGAGACAGAGGCCAATTTCAGGCATCAGATATGGCTAAGATGCACAGTCAAACCTCTTTTCAATTGTTACAACTGACGGTAAAGTTACTATGTTACAACTGAAGGTAACATAGTAACTTTATTGTGGTATAAAACTTTGACTATGTTCCAGGAAAATACATAATTCTCCCTTTTGAAACAAACATAAGATGACAGCGAAGTTCCCGTTTTGAGCTTTTTTAACTTTATGATTTAGCTGTCAAGTATTTTAAATAATCAAGTACTCAAATCAAATTAAAATCAAATTATCGCTCCATTTTTGGGGTAATTTGATTTTCTGCGGTAGGTGAACCTTGCACCCAGCCCACTAGCAGCATTTAATTAAGTTAAACATTATTTAAATTAGAAAGTCCTTCCAAGACATTTTCTTTCCATGAAAATCTAAATAATCTCTTTGGTTCATTAGTTTTGTCTTCTTTTGTTTTTGGAGTCTCCAATTTTTGAATACAGAGAAGATAAACAGTATTGTTGGTGTCTGTGTGTAACGCCATATTTGTAGGGAATTCAGAGCAATTTTGTTTTTAGATGATGTTTCCTTTTGCGTCAGATTGATTGAAAGCCAAGGCAGTTCCTTAAATATCTTCTATGCTGGGAGTGTCATAGTCTGCCAACTTGTGAGTCCAGTTGTCACCTACTGGAGCTGATGAAGCCACAGCATCATCAGCTTGACCTTCACTAGTTCTTTAAAGGCATAATAATTCTAGTAGATTTAGGAAAAGAAATGCAAGAAGGTTAAAAGAGTCTCTCTAAATCCTAACTGACCATGACCAAAAAATGTTTATTTGATGTCAGAAAGTAAGAAAAGTTTCACTTTGAAGAATGTAGTATCTGGTTTTAACTGAAACAGATTCTCCAGAAAATAAATTGGGGCGTCTTTGCCCAGTACAGTTAAACTGCTTTCATGGGTTGAAATCGGAAACTGCTTCCAGCTCTTTCTTACAAGGGGAGAGATTTCTTTCTCACATCTCATTCCTACAGGGACTGAGATGAAATATCTCCACACATAAATATGTATAGAATATGCACATACTGTATATAAATATTTACAAATTAAAATGATGTGCCTTTTTGAGGTTGGGTTTCCTCCCATGTGGCCACAGATCATCTTAGGAGTCTGAATATTTCCTGTGCCCTGCTGTTCTCTGACTCACAGTGTCTGCTCCTTCCTCAGGCACAACTTTTCTCCAAGAGAGACTCATTCATCACTCTTCCAACATCATCCCTCTGACCATCTTCCATCGCTTGGATTTCTGTCTCAATTCAACCATTCCAACCTGACATTAAATCATTTTTTGTTATCCATCTCTTTTGTCCCCACATATCCCAGGGTGCAGAGCCACTCATTTGACCGTCTGTCCATCTCATCCATCTGTCCTGACTACAGTCTGAAGATCAAGAAGATAGCCATGGATCAGTCCAAGTAACTTGGTCTTTTCTCTGTTGACTCCGCTGCACTTTCTCCTGTCTGCTTCTTCTCTCTTCTGGTCATGGTCTGATACTGAACTAATGCATGGCTCTAGCTTTTGCTAATCCTGACTGAGAATGTATCCAAATGATTTACTGGGATTGTAACTCTCCATCTGCCTCTGACATTATAATGAATCATCAATAAAGAAATGAAGGGAAATCCGAATATATTTTAATGTGTAAAGGCTGCATTAATCCAAAAGCATCTTTTCTCAGTGGAATATTGCTTTCTTTAGATGTTTTCTTTCCTACAAATTTTTATACCCATAAAGAAAATTAGTAAGATATTAATCACCTTAAGTTTGCATTCTCTTAATCTGCTTGTTGTTCTTCAGCTTATCATTACTTCTTCATGTTCTTCATGCATCTTCCCCTCTCCAGCTTTTCATTTCCTTTTAAGATGCATCTTGTTCTCTGTTTTGAATTGGTAAGAGAGACCCATACAAACAGAAGATGCCTGTGTTTGCCTTTGCATGATAACTCTACCCATAAACCAATTTTGACTCGACTCCCTGAACTGCAATAATCAAATGTTTTATTTTCCATTTGACAACAGCTTTCATGACACAGAATCAAACACCAAACCTGTGGTGGCTCTCAGACTTAAGGAAGATTTTTACTTCTATCTGTAGAAAACACAGGTCATGGATTGACTGTAATTTTATCCTTACCTTAAATATTAGAAGATATCCATATTTTCTGATCTAGAATAGTTTTACATAAACATTTAGTATTGTTTTTATTGTGTTGGTAAGTAAACATAAACTACAGTTACTCTCTGCTATTATTGCTCACAGTTGCATTTACATTTACATAATATATGTAATTTCTAATTAGTACTTAACTAGAAATTACATACTAAGCACCAGAATGATAATTCTTAGACTTTTCACATTATTGTCATCCAACATCCATTAACAAATTACTTGATAATACAGTAGTAGAAAAATTAAATGTTCATAAGGTGACAATATAGCTGGTTAATATTTGATCAAATTAATATTAAACAGTTTCATAAAGCAAAAGTTAATTTTTTTATTTAAAAAAAAGTCAAGAAGACTATTACATTACTGTTCACTGACAGCGGACACTGGAGAATTTTTAAGCAGAAGGGGCCTGTTTAAAGTCACAATATAGCATCTGAGTTGGATAATAAGTCCAGATTTTGACTAGGCCACTCCAGGTCTCTATCTCTTCCAATTCACTTCCATACCAACTTAGAAATATAGCTAAATCAACACAGAAATGGTTAATCAAACACAAAATCAATGCCTTCTGGGGCCAGCTTAGTCCCCATACATAAATCCTCTAAAACATAAGTGGCAAGCCTGAGAGAAAACTACATGAGAGAAAACTCTAGTCTATAGGATCTGGAGAGATGTTGCAAAGCACAATGTCCAAACTGATTCTCTTTCTCCTCCAATTTCATAAAATGTTATAGAGGTAGAGTAAGTCATGTCCTTTTGCTAAATGTTTCCCCACTGTGGGACAATAAAGGATATTTCAGTTCTATTCTAATCTAATTTAATTGCACAGACTTAGTTTAAGTGTTCCTTAGGTGAGTCTGATCACTATTACTTCCTAACATTGTAATAATTCCCCAATAAATTAAAAACGCTGGGTCTTTCTCCAGTTTACAGTTTGAGATTAAGTTTGTATAAGTATATGTGGATATTTACATATGTGGATATTTACACATATAAATGTGATATAACATGCTGACTATTTTAAAGAAACATTATAATGTGTGTGTTCTTACGAGTGTAAATGTGAACCAGTCTGCACTCTTTCAAACCTATTACATCTTTGTGAAAATAAACTGCACGACACAAACTCTAACGAGAGTGAAAATTGATCGTGAAGAGTGTCGGACCGTAAAAACCAAACCATCTTGACAGCTGCTATAAAACCTCTCAGGGATAAACTGCATAAACTGATGATAACTGTCTGTGGGCTCGACATTAATAGGACAGTATTAAGTTCATCTTCACTTGTCTACCTTTTACCGCATTTATTGAAGCTGAGTAATCTCCCTGGCTATACAAAGCGATAATATTTCTGATGTTTTAAAAAGGTGTGAATTTAAACATTGGGGGAATTAAAGCTGGCAGTCACCAGGGTAACCTGGAAAAGATTTTTATTTTTTCAGTTCAGTGTGCTGGGATACAGAGGTACAACAATAAAGAATCTGTCACTGCTCTAACATCCTTTATCCGCTCTCTCAATACAAATCACTCTGAAGAAATCTAATAACAGGAAACCTCATGCCCTCCCAGTTATCTGTAAAATCTTCACTTTAAGGAAATATGCCAAATACAACTTTCCTTGTTTGTTATAAAAAATGTTCTAAAAGAAAAAAGTTTTATAATGAGAGAACAATCTTCCACACTGCTGCAATTATGTCTGTTTTCTCTTTTTTCCCCGTGAACTCTTTCTTTATTGCTTTTTTAATATCTTATTATTTTGCTAACATATTGTTTTTCTCCTCTCTCCAGGTCCTTGGAGTTGTTTTTTGCCACAAACCAAAACAACAGAGGCACTGACAACACGAACGATAGATCTCCTCGTCTCTGCCGCAAGTTCTCGTCTCCTCCTCCGTTATCCATCCAGTCCCGCACCTCTTCCCCTGTCCGGATCCGAAAACTTTCTCTTCACTCCCCCATCACTGCCAGGGTGGGAGGCCTCGACCTGACGTCTCCTCTGTCCAACTCAAACTTCAACCACAGCAGCTCCCAGTCGGCTGCCAGTAGCCCCACTTCTGCCCAGACCCCTCAAACTCCGACGCCTCAAACCCCAACCCCGACTGCTACCTCTCCACCTTCCTCTTCCACCTCGCCTCCTCCAAACAACTGCAAGCCGTCACAGGATCCTCTGACTCCCTCCTCGCCTGACCAGAGTCCCATCCCAGCAGCCGATGGGGAGGAGGCTCCGCGGATCGATCCTTTCTGTGGAAAACTGAGGCGCAGCATTCGGAGAAGTATGTTGAAGTTTCCCTCAACACAAACTTACCACAACCTCCAAGTGTCCAAAGGGGAAATAGCTACATCCACGTAGCCGCACTCACAAATGGGCACATTTGAGCACGTCAGCATGTGGCAGGAGAAAAATCTGCAATCAAACCCTCAAGTTCCCACTGCAAAAGTATAAACAGACAGTTTTTTAAGTCTGTAGCAGGAACTTTCTTCTGTAACACCTCTAAAATAAGAAAGACCAGAGAACATGCCAAACACGCCATTCAAGTAAGGCAGATGTTCTTTACAAGTAGGGGAATTTCTACAAATAAAAATTTCTGAGAATTAGCTTCCAGTATATTCAGAAATGTATAACTGTTCCTGTTCTGGTCGGTGTCTTTTTTTGAACATGTCATCCATCTCTCTTAAAAGCATGTTTTCTTTCAAATTAATCCAATATATTTGGAACAGATATGGACGAAGTCGGTAAAATCCCAAACCAATGTTTGCAAATAATAAATATATAGTGTGTCAATAGAAAGATGTCATCATTATTACATAAAAAAGGTTTTCTTGTCCTGTATAACTGCAGCATTAATGTTCATCATTATAAGCAGTGCTGCCATTTATTGTGCCTTTTCTCCTGATCTGAACTTGCTGTCTAGCTGTGTTGGAATCTGTGTCGCTGGAGAAAATCATCCCAGAGTCTCCGCAGAACAGCGAGGCGGGAGACATGTCTCCGTGTCGCTCTCCGTCCACACCACGCCACCTCCGCTACAGACAGCCTGGAGGTAAATCCGTGGGTGTGTTTGTGGGCCTTATTGCACACGGTTACCCCGCAGTGCCAGGTTGGCAGCGCTGTGCCACTGCCCGGTTAGTGAGCCGATCAAAATTTCTGCTGCAACAGCCTGACACAAAACTCAAATTTAAAAAGTGGCAAGAACTGATCAACTAAAACTGCTTAAAATTGTTGTTTTATATGCAACTTGAACTTTTTAGAGTGCACGATAATCTGTAAATGGAATTGCTGCAGACTTAGTCACTGTTTTTAGACTGATTGTGATTTTTGTTTTCAATCATAAGATTTAATTTGGAAGTAATTTTAATGCTGTATTCATCTTTTTATCCAGAGACAAAATTACTGCTTTGTCTGTGTTTTTCTTCTTTGTCTATGAATACATTCCATGAAACTTGATATTCAACATACGTTTGCAGTCCACAAACATTCATGAAATGGATTATTTTTACATTTTCAGATAAAATTTAATTCAGCAGGACTAATCTGTCACACAATGTTCCTTGTGAAACCGTTTTTAAAAATGCAAATGGATACCATTTAACTAAGCTGAATAAAATTTGTTGAAACTTTGACCTTTCCAAATAAAAAAGTTCTACAGTCTTTTGTTGCTTCTCAGTTTTAAGTTCAAATCTTTTAATTCTACATAAATAAAACTTTTTTTTTTCTTTGCGTGGTGCAATTATTAAACACATTACTCATCATCAGGCTGTAATTAAGGTTGACATAAAAATGACAAATAATGTTCACTACAACAGAAGAATGATCTCAGCGGACAACCTTTTAATCCTTAAGTAAAGTTATGACTCATAACGTCGAGTGATTTATTTGGAGCCACTGTAATCCTGATGGGCTGTCAGAAGAGGTCATTTAATGCACTCCTTTCTCTTGAACTGCAACAGCAGAAAAAACCAACTGTGTTGCTGCTGCTGATGATAATTATGTGTCTTTGTGTCTGTAGTTCAGTCTGGGGAGAATTCACGCTGCTCCGTCTCTCCTGCCTCAGCCTTTGCAATTGCAACTGCAGCAGCAGGACATGGTACCCCACCAGGTAAACACACAAAAGGCACAGAGTACAGAAACCTACTGCTGAGCTTTGAACTGAATGGTTTATTGCATAACTTTTAATAAAATTAGAAAACTAAACTATAGAATTCTTTGTCCATGCAGGTTTTTATTTGTCACTCGCGTGAGGATGAAAACAAGGAGCTCTTGTGTTTTAATCAAACATTAGTTTGTTTAGCATTAATATTTATTCAAAACAAAACACTAGAGACACTTTATTTTACCCTGTACTAGTACTAGTTTTCTGGTTCCAAGTATATTATAAAAAAAATATGAGAAAGTCCTGAAATGTGATGCATAAAAAATGCTGTGCTGAAATGCCACCAGGCGTTCACATAAAATTAGAAAATATTTAAAGTTATGATAAATGCTTGAAGATTTTTTTTATAGCCATACCAAACCGTAAGCCATTAAAGAAGCGTTTGAAGGAATTATGTGTTCTGTATTAAATATGAAAGTTGTTCTAAAAACATATAGTGCAGTTCACATTTATTGTCATACCTGGCAAATGTTTGAAAAAAGCTGGAATATAAATACATTTTCAGTGCATTAGCATTAATCTCTAGCTCAAACATACTGAACAGTTCAAACTTTATTGAAGAGGTAGGATTTTGAGTTAGCGAAACAATGATTTACAAATCATTATACTACTGAAAAACCTTCCAATTTTATAGAATTGACATCTTCTTGTGTTTCAAGGAGTTCATAAATCAATGCTCTATAAAAGATCTTTGAGGTACTTGAGAAGAAAAACTTGCCAACAGCATCAGAAGAACCCAGAAGTGAGCATGAAGGACTTTTCCACATGTTCATCTCTTGTTTTATGCCAAATCCAGTTTAACTGACTTCGGTAGATTTATTTTAATTTCTCATTTTCACTTTAAGTTTTTGCTCTGACTGAAGATAAGGGCAAGTTAATGTGAAGTAGATCATTTCTTTTAGAACATTTCCTGAACTCTGAAAATGGACACACATTTGCCTTTCTTGGGCAGTAGGTTCTCTTCTCTTTCCCATTTTGAAGAGTGGCTAAGAAATATAAAAATAATTATTCAGTTTTTTTTTGTTGTTGTTGTTTTTCTGACCACAGAGCAGCTTTTCATTTAACTTAGCTTACTTTTATGCTAAGTGAGTCGTAACATTGAGACCTGTAGATGTGCCTCAGGTAAACAACTAATCTGTTACAAAACTGCTGATATGAAACACTTACGCATGAGGAATTTTGTTGCCTGTGTTCATTCTCCCTCACAGTGTTTACTAACTCTGAGAGGACCTGTGATAAAGAGTTCATCATCCGCAGAGCTGCAACCAACAGAGTCCTCAATGTGCTGCGTCACTGGGTCTCCAAACACTCACAGGTTTGTTACACCCACTGCTGTGTGCAGGTCTGACTGTTCCTGCTTGTGTTCATGCATCTGTGTGGTCTAATTAAAGCAGGTGACTGATGGGTTCTCTTGCTGCTCCGCTGCTCTCTACTGAAAAATATAAACGGCTCACAAGCACACCCTGACACACGCCCACACACCCAAACACACAGCATATTGTTGCTGTTTCAGCTGGACAGCCGGCTCGACTGACCAACCCCTCTGCTAAACAGCCATTGTTTAATGAATTGAACATCAAGGTAATTGCCTGACTCTGCGCAGAGGTCCTTCTAGGCTAACTGCATTGACCTGTTTTCTGTACATTTCTTCAATAATGCAAAATTCTGCGATGACTTGCCAGCTTTAGTAGGCTTGTTAACACGCAGCAGAGCTCCAACACACTATGCTCCTTTTGCTTAGTGCTTCTAGTGACTAAAGAGCAAAAAGAGATTGAATGCTGACATTTGAACTAGAGTTGAGGTGGGTGTTAAATGGGAATTTACAGAATGAAAAGGTGTAAAGACTTTAAGGACTGAGGGGAATCTGGATGGTTGGAAAAATGCTCAAGCATCTGGAAATATTTGAGACACAGCTAGTTCCAGATGCTTGACCAGCTGAAGCTGGACAGAGTGGAAAAGCTACAGTAGTTTTAGTTTGGTGTCTTCAGTACAAGCATGCTCAGTCTCTGTGTTTTTATTTGTCTTTGTGATTAGGACTTTGAGATGAATGGGGAGCTGAAGATGTCGGTGATTTATCTCCTGGAGGAAGTGCTGCGAGATCCAGACCTCCTGCCCCAGGAGAGAAAAGCTACTGCCAACATATTAAAGTGCGACACCAGCACACAGCAGCAGTAACTGAATTAAAGGAAACAATACGTCTCTTTCATGAGATGTTGCTTATTCTATAAATAAATTTTGATAAACATCCTTTCTTGTCCTTTTCAATTTTTTTGTCTCCCAGTGCCCTTTCTCAAGATGAGCAGGAGGATGCCCAGTTGAGGATAGAGGATATTTTACAGATGGTAAGATACCGAGAGCATTTAATGACAGATTTTATGAGAAAATAATTTTTTTTTACAGTTTTTATCCTGCAATAATTCCCTGCATAAAGATAAATTATCAACCCTCGTTGCCAATTATTGCCTTCATCAACTACAGCCTAAGTTAATAACACACCATTTAATTTTGATTAATGGCTTTATGGCACCCTGCTGGTGCCTTTATATATTATTAATAATGTTGCAAAAAATAATGTATCCTCTAAATCGAAAACACTGAAAAACTGAAAAAACGTTTATACCTTGATACCCCAATGTTTTTACATTTTGTCACAGAACAAGACCAAGCTTCAATATAATAAATTAGCATTTGATATGATAGAGCAAGACAAAAATAATTTACACATTTTTTACCTGACGTGAACATGGATGTTTTCCGGGATCTTTTTACAAATAACATTTTTGTTTGTCATAAATTTTTACTCAGTCCCCTCTCTGGTCAATACACCAAAACAAAATTTGCTGCAACCTCTTTCTTTCTTAAGACAATAAACTGAGCCCACCTGTGTAATTTAATCTTAGTATGAATACAGCTATTCTGTGAAGGCCTCCGAGGTTTATTGGAGAACATTAGTAAACAAACAGCTGCGTGAAGATCATGAAACAAAACAGACACAGCATACATACATTTCTGGAGACATTTAAGCAGAGTTATGTTATAAAAAAAAATCACAAGCTTTGAATATACTAGATCCACAGTTCAGATGGTCAAATCTATTGACATGGCAGCTATTTGTTATACACTTAATACATCTGACCCCTGTGGAAAAGTGGCAAGAAAAAAAGCCTTTATTAAAAAAAGCCATCAGAAATCCAATTCAAAATGTCCCATATGCCCTGAACACACCTTCCGAAACAGTAAGACATGGTGGTGGCAGCATCATGCTGTGGGGATTATTTTGTTTAGCAGAGACAGAGAAGTGGGTCAGAGTTGATAGGAAGGTGGATGGAGCTAAATAGGGAAATCCTTAAAACAAGAAAACTGTTAAAGTTGCAGCTTAATCAAAGTCAAGATTAAAATCAAGTTGATAAATGTTGTCAAAATGTAAAAATTGATGTTCACAATTGTTTTCCACAAAATCAAACTGAGCTTGAGCTGATTTAGAAAGCAGCACATGCAGGAGATTTAGTCTTTTGATGTGACTGGTAGAAACATAGGCCACTGATTTTCAGCTGCAATTGCAGTGAAAATAAATCATTAGAGTTTAAACTCAGGATTGAGACATATTCACTCCAAACGTATTAGATTCACATAAAATTACACAAAGGTTTATGTGACATGCAACATTTTGTAGAAAAGTTTAGGTGGCATTAGTACTTTCACCAAGGGATCACATGCAACCATAAAAATACCTAAGCTTCACAGTATGTTGCTTGTGTAAGATGTGAAAAGGCTTGGTCAGTCCTCACTGTCCTGTCCTGCAGGCAGAAGGGGTCAGAACTCCCTCTTCCTGACTGTCAGTCAACAGGGGAAGGTTGGCTGTCACCTCGCATATCCATCACAGTTGCTCCCTGTATTAGACATCTATATTATTTATGCTTGTATATGAGTTTGTTCTCTGTGTGTGTGTGTGTTAAGGCGGACTGTCCAAAGGCTGAGTATTTTGAGTCTCTCTCGGCGATGGAGCTGGCTGAGCAGATCACTCTGCTGGATCACATCGTCTTCAGGAGCATTCCCTACGAGTCAGTCCTTTCATAGCACTCTATTTTAGATGAATTGTGAGAAAACATTAACATTCTATAGTCCATAAATTACAGAGTTCAGAGAGCTGTCTATTAATAAATTAGTTTGTCAGAGTTAAGTGGTTTAACATTCCACTGTAAATTATGACAGAGCAGTCAGACCCCAGAGGAAAACATCTGTAAGACTTCCAGAACAGGCGGGATTAACAAGTTGATCTGAGCTCAGCAGTTTGTCTTTGTCTCCTCTCTGCCAGAGAGTTCCTGGGCCAGGGCTGGATGAAGGTCGATAAGACTGAAAGGACTCCCTACATCATGAAAACCAGTCAACATTTCAATGATGTAACTTGTGCCTCTGTGAAAAATGTGTCTTATTTATCGTTAGGGCCCATTAGGTGCTTTAAAACCTTTCCATTTCCTTTGCAGATGAGTAACCTTGTGGCATCCCAGATTATGAGCCACACTGATGTTGGCTCGAGAGCGAGCTCCATCGAGAAGTGGGTCGCCGTGGCGGACATCTGTCGCTGTCTGAACAACTACAACGGAGTGCTGGAGATCACGTCTGCGCTCAATCGCAGCGCCATCTACCGTCTGAAGAAGACATGGGCTAAAGTCAGCAAACAGGTACAAACAACATGGAATAAACATTTTAAACTAACCACATTGTACAACATTTCCTAAAGTTATTACTTCTAATGTGTGCCTAAATGTGAAACCTAAAAATTACAAACATTATGACAATTACAAAAATACAAAACAGAGTACATTTATATTGTTCTAATCCCCAGATAGATTGTAATTTACTAAAAGAGTATAAATGTTAATTTTATTATGACTGATACGTGGCCCAGAAGTTAATGCAGAGCCCATATTTGTTTTGTGCTGCTTGCAGCAATGCTTTTAAAATAAATGTCATTGTCTGTTTGTTGTATTTTCCAGACTAAAGCTCTGATGGACAAACTGCAGAAGACCGTGTCCTCTGAGGGAAGATTTAAAAACCTGAGGGAGACGCTGAAAAAGTAAGACACTGTACTCATCAAAAATACAAAAAAACAAAAGGTAATTTTAATCTGCCCTATTTTTTTAAGTTATTGAAATTGTATACTGTAAAATATCCCAACGTGAAAGAAAACAGTTCAAATGCATCAATGTCTAAAATTATTATGACATGTGAGACATGTATGTAAATTTCTGACCTAAACTGTATTATTTTCAAACATTCATCATGCAGCTGCAACCCTCCGTGTGTGCCATACCTGGGAATGTATCTGACAGACTTGGCCTTTATCGAGGAAGGAACTCCCAATTTTACTGAGGAGGGTCTTGTTAATTTCTCCAAAATGAGAATGGTGAGCATTATAGATCCACAAGTTTAACCAAATAATAAATACATCGAGACTCTGTTTTTTTTTATTAGTAATTGTTTTTACATTTTCATTAGATCTCACACATCATCAGAGAGATCCGTCAGTTCCAGCAGACACCTTACAGAATAGAGCATCAACCTAAGGTACTTTCTTTTGTTACTTTTTTGCTTCATTGTCTTTATTTCTGCTACTATTTATTGCAGATTTTGAGAACATAGAAAGATAAACATTTTATATTTCTTGGGGGAAGTAGACTGTATTGTCCAGAGATGGAGCAACAAAAACACTGCAGCCAACCATTTCTGATTAGAGTAAAACTTTGTTGGATTTTAGTAAAGCGAGAAACGCTGGTGTATTTACAAAAGTGCAAAATATGTTGTGCGTATTTGGGTGCCAGAATAGGTAGTATTCTCTGAGTATTCTCCTTTAACTCTCAAGGAGCCACATGTCATGCATAAGGATGACAGGAGCAGACAATGTTCCTGAGAGCAAAGCCAGCCTAAACCTTTTGCAGCATAAGCCAGAAAAAAGCATAAGCCTGTTTGGCAGATTTTAGATAGCCTGCTGCAGACATTGGACAGACTCTGTAAGCAGCTGTGACTATAATTTATTTGCATATTGGTCGCTCGTAGCTGATCCTGGCGATCACCTTTTAAGATGAGTGTTTATTCAGATTATAGCATTTGAAAATTACAGTGAGTCATCCCTCATTTCTTTATATTTTGTAAACAAGAATCCAGTCATGTTTTAGTCATCTTTGTTCTAAATTGGACTTAACCAAAGATGCACACATTAGAGATAACAACTTTCACAGAGTGCTAATGTATGGAGGATTGACTGAATGCATAGAGGCAAGATTTTTGTATTCTGAGCAGAATCTGCTAAAATGGGATGAATCTGATCACCAGCCTTTTTTATTGCATCTATTCTTTATATTAATCCCAGACTTTTGTTGCTTTGTGGTGCTTGGACTTGAAGTTTTGTCACGTTTATCAAAATATTTAGTTTAATTTATAAAAAAGTTCAGATGTGTTCAAACACATTTTCACCAATAAATGTTAGTTTAACAACAATTTGGTGGTTCTCAAAGAGCTATTGCAGAAGCCCTGAACATTTGGCCCATCCTGTTTCAGGTGTTTGCAATATTTTCTTTTTTTGCCCTAAATATCTTTCAGATACACTTTATGTCCTGTGGGTCTTCTGTACAACTAACCTTTGTTCATTATTCATCTGTTTTTGTTTTTGAGGCACTCTGTTAAGAATCTGACACTAAATGCTTGAAGAAGCATCGCCCCAAGTCTGATGTCTTGAAAACAAAATACAGAGAATTTGAAGATGGGTCAACACCATATATATAGACTATAGACACTTAAAACAAAACACATCCCTGCAAAAATCCATTCAAATCACTGATGTCATTTTTCTGTTGTAAAATCTTTCCAGCATGTTAACCATCTGCAGCAACAACTCTAAAAAAAAAAAAAGATACAAACTCTTGTCTCATTTGTCATTCTGGCTTAGGTGACTCAATACCTTATGGATAAGACTTTGACCATGGATGAGGACACGCTGTATGATCTCTCGCTAAAACTCGAGCCCAGACTGCCTGCCTGAATTATCTGTTTGGAGCTATTGAGAACCCACTGAACCTCTGAGGATGAAACACCCACCCTGATAATAATTCATCAAGAGAAAACTGGAAGAAAGTCATCAGAGCAATGTAGAAAGGAACGAGACAGGACTTGTGGAAAATTAGCTGTTTTGCAGAATAATGAGGTAGCATGAGAAGAGGACAGAGATGGGTAAGGTGTCTGAGCGATTGTTTTCAACAAGACCAAGATGAATGTGGGTCGGATGCACAGCATGAAGGTTTCCTTAGTACAGAGTGTGGTGCACATTACATCACTCTTCCTCAGAGAGCCTGAGAGTGCAGAGAAAGAAGTGGAGGAACATAATAGAGATGTAGCATAAACAGGTGGAGATACAGAGAGAGGTCTGAGCTTATGTCTCTGTGCCATGATTTGTGTTCTGTTGCTTATGCATTTCCATGCAACGCCCCGAACAAAGATCCCTCTTACAAAACGCTTTCTGTCATGACAGTCACCACATTAAACCTGCATGATCTCATCTTAGGATGTGTCTGTTTGAATGGCCTTTGACCTGACCTCTGAACTCAGCATACAGCACTCCAACCAGAAGGACTTTATTTGGCATTACGCATCCTCAGTGAGCTTAGCAGATTAAAATCTACTGCTCTCCTCAAATTTATTGTTAAACGACACACTGAAATTAAATTTCATATTTCTTGCCGAAGATTTTCACATGTCGTGAAAAAATTTAAGCCTACAATTATCTTTTATCTGTGTTTAGCCTCAGATTTATGTAAGAAATGAAAAGCTATTTTTTTACTTATTGCCCAGATGAATGATACAAATTTAAGATATTTTCCAGTGCCTTCCACTTGTGTAGGTCAACTTCTGCATACTTGACAATTTGTCCAGTCATAGCTTTATATAACTCCTACTCTAAAAATAATCTAAAATGGATTTTAATTTTAGTTTAAAACTTGTCAGAAAATAGGTAACATATGCTCCATGGTACTGTAGCATGTTGGTGTAAAGATAGGGAATGCAACATTGAAAACATAAGCCAACATCGCCCTCTACTGTTCAATTGTTGTAACGAGCCCAGCCAGCCTAAACCATTTGCAGCATCTGTGTGCAGTTATAATGTTTTGGCTTTTGCAAACTGTCAGCTGTGTGAATGTGTGTTTTCTGAGTGACCGCATCTTAGGCAGGGGCAGCTCTCTCTGAGATGTAGCTTTGCTTGACTGACGGTGGGATCATTGTTTACAGTTTAATTTATTTAGTACATTAAACTATATTTATTTTTTTGTATATAGTGACTCCTCAGATATGTGCAAAATTGTTATGCTGTGTATAACATTTTTATTGTTTTTCATTTATTTAATTTTAGTCAATTAATTAAGTTTGTTTTGGTATTTATATTGAATTGTTGTTTTGCATCTCATGAACCTACACAAATTATGTATTCTGTAGAGTGAAAAAAAATGTAGCATTTGAATGATCAGACTTTGTTTTTCATATTGATGATATGATAAATAGTGTTGCATGCACACAACAGCTGCATGCTGTGCATGTCTGACTGGATTTCTCCTTTACCTTCATCCTCTGCTTCTCTGTATGAAAATGTTCTGTGTAGCTGCTAAGAAAATATATAAAAACAATATTTTGTCCAATTAAATCTGGCATGTTTGTCTCTTGTCAAGCCCAGTCTCAGGGCTGTCAGCCACAAAACAACCTGTTTAATTACATAGTGATGTGCTGAAGCTTTTTCTCATTTAAAAATGTGTCTCTGTAGTTCTGGACGTTTGTTTCACTCAAGGGGTTAGAAAAGCAGTTTGATGTATTTGTGTTGTAATTATTTATGTGGGGGTTTTTTGTGTTACTTTATCTGTTTACATTTTTCACTTGTGGGTGCAGGGAAAATAAATACAACATGCCTTATGCATTTCTCTCTTTCAGTTTAATGCACTGCAGCTTCAATTATATTCAGATAATGCTACTCCAGCTTTTACCTTAAACTGGTCCTATGTTCAGGCCACATGGAGCAAATTATGCGCAACAGAATATGAGATTAAAAGATTATTTATTGCATATTTCACATTGTTGGACTGAATCTCAGAAAACATCTTAAAATAAGGCACCAGTGGCAAAATTATGTACATTTAAATAAGAAGGAACATATTTAACCAGGATAATTTTTTAGTTTTCACCCAATTTGTTACAGAAAGCACCACGATCATTGGGGAAAGAAAGAACGCTAACCCTGTTTTTGTCTTGCAAATGAACAGCCACCTGTTCACCTTTCCAAGAGAACAGCTTACTCTTTTCCAGTAAAGAGGTGTTTATTAAAGAGAGCAAATGATTTTTAGTTTTAACCAATAGCCAGTTATGTGGTTTATGAGGTTTGAGATAGCACTTAATAATCAATATGTGATAGTATATTGATAGAATGATGTAGAATGATGGAACAACAGAGTCCAATGCATTTGTGTGGCATATTAACGCTAACAAGATTTAATGTTTTCTGGCTTTAAAATGTGACAAACTTTAAATCAAAACTAATTTTTCGTCTGCTATAATGTGTGGACAGACACACATAACACAGAACAACACAAAATATTTGAGCCAAGCTGGATTATAATGCCAAGAAAGGCATGGTTACAAAAAGTGAAAAAATAAAATCAAATCAAATGCCTGAATTTTACTAGATATATATGGAATATTCTTGCTTTGTCTAAATGTATTTTATATTACATCATTTTGTTACATCTTGCATAAAAAGTGGTTATAAATTTTTTGTACAAACACTTACTGTAGTCCCTGTGAAGACATTTAAAACTCATTGCATCTTTAAGTGTGAAGAAAACAATCCGTGTTCATTGGAGAGGCCATTTGATTAATCTAACACACAGGCTACACAAAATGTAAGCATATTTAATTCATTTAAGGCAGATGCACATTTAAGCTATTACTGCATTAGTAGCTAATTCATTAAATTACAATATGTATTCAAACTGTTCACGGTTCTGATTAAATCCACTTGTGTTCTAATTCCTTAACCACAGAGTCTAACTCATGTTGCCACGATAATGTTTTCAGTGGACTAACTACTTTTTAAAACTACAAACAAGCACTTGTTTTTTATGTTGGTAAAGAGTTGATCCATGGTGATCTTTTGGAAGAAATTGATTTAACAAATTGGACATTTGCACCCCAACCTGCAGACTCACAGCTATCCCTTTGCTGAATTTCACAAATACTGATGTGCATCTCTGAAGACTGCATAAGAAAACTAAGTTTACAACCCCCAGTTCAGCTACGTTCAACAAGTTTACATCTTGCTTTGCCACTCTGTTGCCTTTTTTTCTCTTCAATAATTTTCTTGGTTTAAAAAGTGAAATAATTGCTTCCAAAATGAATGGAGAAAAAGCTCTTATATAAAATTTTTTTCAAGCTCCTGTTGACTTAATTGACTGGAAAAGACACTATAAAAAGAAACCGGAGGAGTTTACAGCTTAGGGAACTCCTTAGAGGTATATGAAAAATAGCTCTAAATGGCAAGCAGCAATGATTCATTTAATTGATCCCCCTTGACTTATTTCCTCTGAACATTTTTAGCAGAATCATTTCCCTAAAGCAAGACTTTATACTGAATAGTTACTGTCTTAATCTTTCAGTAACTGCAGTGTGAAAAGGGACATAGATATGTGTGAGTGCTGTAGAAAACCGTCTGACAGGATTAACAAGAACAGACAAGTAAGAAAAAAAAATCATTAAAAAAATACTTTTTACAAGTGATAAAGTAGGGAGCTTCAGCTTTCTTTGTAAAATCTGTTCAGTATGAGAGCAGGAAAGCTCGGTTCAAAGAACAAACTGCAATACTCACATTGTGCTGTGCTTGTCTTGTGTTGTGATGGATTACAAAGACGAACAGCTATAAGTAAATAAAAGACCGGCATCACCTTCCCATGCATCTGGAGTTTGCATAATGTGATTTCCAGCCGAGCAAAGGGTTTATAAATCAACTCAGAGAACAACACTGGATCCAGGTAGGCTTAATCAGGAGAAAGTGGAACAGCTGTGGAGGAGAGCAAAACAGGAAGATTGAGAGAAGGTCATAAAATAAACACAGAATTAGTCGATATAGACAGAAAGCGAACTATAAACCAAGGGGTAAAAAGCTAACACTGATCTAAGAGAATGAACTAAAATACACAGCGAACACAACACAAGAAAGAACCAACTCCAAAATGGAAATACCTTAGTGACAACAATGAACAACAGAGAATGAACTGAATATGACAAGACCTTATGGATAGAAATAAACAAAGAAATGTTTAGAAAACTAACACAAAACCTAAACACCTCAGGGTTGTGTGTTTGCCAACTAAAGAATTAATATTTCCACTAAATAAGCATTTCAAATAATTGTCTAATCACACTAAATTGCTAAATCAATTGTTTTGGAAAACAAAAATGAAAGTTTATTATGAATAGAATGAATTCTAAAAGAGAAAGCATGAAGTGTTGTGTCTATACTTGGTGCGCATTAGTTTATAGAAACAGCACAAGTTTTCAGGTTGCAGGCAACTAGAATAAGAGCAAGAACGCAGACATTATGAGTGACGGAGAAAAGAGGATTTTCTGTCTGATGGCCAGGCAGAGGCTAATCCTGGACCGGTAGCTTCGTCCGTTTCTGATCCCTTCACATTCTTCAGGCTGCACTCACTTTGCAGATCAAGCCTCTCTGAACTGAGCTCCAGGAAACTCTCCGGACCTCTTCTTCTTTTCAGCTGAGCAAAGGTAAGTGATGAGATTTGTAATTAAACTTTTGATTGTTTGCTTCTGAAATCTGTGCTCACCTATGTCTTGTAGCCTAAAGTGGATCCATTTTCTCTTGAAGAGGTCCATAAGTCTCACAGTACAACTGAAAAACCTGACTTTATCTTTTAAAACATGCACAGTATAAAATTGGATCATCATTTTAACTTTATTTATTCATGAACTGTGGTCATCTACAGGCTATTTGAGAGAAAAGCTTAATATTCTTATATTATACAGCACTCAACATGACTGTGCTCTTTCATTCAGCTAAAGGTAGCTCATTGGATGAACATTTACTGTCCACTCGTACACAGCAGACAATTGTATTAGAGTCTTTTAAGCTGCCTACTGTTCACAAGTGTCAGCCATCTGTTGGCTACTATTGTCTTAAAAGCATTCTTACTCAAACATCCAGTTGTGTTACTTACACTTTCTGTATGTGGTTCAACATAAAACTTTCTACAACTAATCGATTTAAAAGTAAATGACTGTAATGTTGCCTTTTAATATTTAAACAAAGGTCACAGGGCACTGGTGCCTAACCCCTTTACTTTTCTCTCCTCATGTAACCTTCAAATCTGGGATGAGAATCCCAACTAATCCCCTTTTTATAATCTCTTTAAGGGGGGCATTTTACTTCATTTCCTGACCTTCGTGTGAGTCTTACCCCGCTTTATGATGACCCCTGACCCACTATATGCCTTCAGTCACTTTGTCTTTTTACTTTACTTGTTTTCTGTTTTCTCTGTGAGAAATTGTGGCTCATTCACTTTTTTGTGCTTCCAAAATTGTCCTGACTGTTTGTTCATAGCTTTGTATTTTTGTTCTGTTCATCTTTCTCTCTGATCCAATCTGGTAACTGTTTAACTCCACCTTCACCGGTCCACTCACTGCATCACTTTCTTTTCTTCCGGCTTGTCTTGCATAAGCGTAGCTGGCCATCTCAGCAAGTTAAAACGGATCATGCAGTGTGCAGGCCTGATTCCAAATCTAAGATAGCACTTTGGCATTACTCAATATCAAAAACTGTGAATACGTTAGTAGAATTTCGACCGTGCTGCAAAATTTCATGTTTTGCAGTTGTGTTATTCTGTTATTCATTTTGTTTTACTCTAAAACAGCAGCTCCTCTTTCAGTATCCAATCACAAACCAACTGATCAGCTGAGCTGGAGACTTTCTCAGGGTGGCCAATCAGAGAGCCTGTGTCTGCTTCAGGAATAATCTCATCATGCAGGCTGAAGGTGTATCTGCCACCTAAAGATCTGATAGCCTAATGCAATTAGGAGTTTTGTCACACCTGAAAAGATATATGTCAATGAAACTAAATTAAATTAAACTAACATCTTCCACTCAAACACAAAAATAATTCATAATAACATTGATTTAAAAGTTTAACTCAAATATTTTTATCTTTTAAGCAGTTATTATAAGAGTCTTTTGGTGATATAATTTATGGGCTACTACTTTTACTAGACGTGTAAATATCATTTATACTTTTTATTTGTTTGGGAAAAAAATACAAAATCATCAGTTCCACATGTACTGGCCTTATTGTGCATATTTTATGTGTTTTTTTTTTTTACTTACACACAATTTTGTAGAAACACTGCAGTTGTCAATTGATCAACCTGTGTACAGTCTGTTTCCAATTATCTACTTACTCATTGTCTGTGACCTTTGTGCACAGTTCAACCAAATGAACAAGCAAACACTACGCCTGACATTTATAGCAAACAAGTCAGATATTTAATCTAAAGCAGTTGGGATGGATAATAACAAGATTCAAAATTGCTCAAGGATCTAACATTTAATTTATGTTATTAATTGATAGTTTAATTCAACTTTTATGCTGTAAAGTTTGCAAAACGTCACACTGACCTTTTATTTCTTTGCCAGGAAATACATTGACCAAATAACTATGGCGAACTCTTTCACCCGCATGATAACTGGTCGTAACACAGCAGTGATGATGGCCATGGGAGCCGGCACTTTGGCATCTGCATTTCTCCTCAATGACAGCACTGCTGCAGCTGAAAGGAGGAGGTTCTATCCCCCAAGGTGCATTTCTGGAAGAGTGTTTTTTAAACCTTCAAAAACAAAGCAGTATTAGATTTAGCGGACTAGATAGTTATAGCCTAACATTTTAGCACATATTGGAGACTCTGACTAATTAACGGTAAAGGTAAACCTCTTTGTACAGCATTTATTTATATGTTTTCCAAAGAACTACTTATTTCATTTGCCTTTTCTATGTTGGCTCTTTTAGTCAAGTAAACTGTATTTTCTCAAAATTACACCTAATCAATTACTAATTAATTTCCAGTGCTGATTACCCTGACCTGAGGAAGCACAACAATTGCATGGCAGCAGCAATGACCCCGACCATTTATGCTCGTCTGAGGGACAAGGCAACGCCCAACAATTGGACCGTGGATCAGTGCATCCAGACTGGAGTGGACAACCCTGGACACCCCTTCATTAAAACTGTGGGCATGGTGGCTGGGGATGAAGAAAGCTACGAGGTTGGACATTGTATCCAAACCATTCTTTGCTTTCAGTATCATTTTAAAAGTTTTGTGAAGATCAAGTGGTTTTTTTTTTTTGTTTTTTTTTAAATCAGGTGTTTGCGGAGCTCTTTGATCCTGTTATTAAGGATAGACACAATGGATATGACCCTCGTACCATGAAGCACCCCACTGATCTGGATTCTTCCAAGGTGACACACAGACAATGTGTTTATATTACAAATGTGTGCAAATCTTTGTCTGTATTCAACTGTCAAAAAAACACAACTGCCATAAGAAATTAAATTAAAATAATCTGCGAATAAGCTTGTTCACGTGATAAGTCATTTAAAATCATGTCAGAGACGGATGTAAACAGTTACATGAGATAACTTCATCTTTCAGCCGGCTCATTATCTACCAGCCATCAGGAAAGATTTTGGCATCTTATTCAGGAATTGAAGTGACAAGCCCCTTAAACTTGGGAGCCAAAATGTAAATGCCATTTTGGCAATTTTACAGAAGATCTATGGATTCAACACGTTTGAATGACACAACTTTTTATAAACTGTGTGATGCTGTGAGATTTCTGGTGGAGCCAGATGCACATTGTCCAAAAACACGAAAAAAAAAAAACCCAACACACACCTCCACCTCATGCTACTTCCTGTAGTCTTCTTTGTGGTTTTCGCCTTCAACGTCCAGCTGCTGATCACATCACTCATGTGATGCGGAATTTTTTTTTTTTCCATTACGGTTTTGTGAAACACATCGGGTTTGATATGGCTGAAAAACCACCTCACTCTAGTGCTAAAAACCTGTTAGCGAAAATCAAGAGTTTTTTTGTTTTTTTAATTGGCATGTTGCCAATATGCAAACGTATTTTCGTCATTTCCATTTGCGCAATTTCATGGTCGGTAAAGTGCAATTCTGTTTTCTCAGGTCACCTCAGGAATGTTTGATGAGCGCTACGTGTTGTCATCCCGTGTGCGCACCGGGCGCAGCATTCGCGGACTGAGCCTCCCACCTGCGTGCACACGGTCCGAGCGCCGCGAGGTGGAGCGTGTGGTTGTCACAGCCCTTTCTGGCCTGAAAGGAGAACTGGCCGGCCGATACTACAGCCTGGGAGAGATGACTGAGAGAGAGCAACAGCAGCTTATCGACGTCAGTACCCAACAGGGCAACGCTGCTCTTTCTTCTGCTGTTGATGCTGTCTAATGTCCCCGCCAATTATTCTGTCTCTTCGCTGGCTAAACAGGAGCACTTCCTGTTTGATAAACCTGTATCACCTTTGCTCACGGCAGCTGGAATGGCCAGAGACTGGCCTGATGCTCGTGGTATCTGGTAAGCAAAAAGCAATGGACTGTAGAGGAAATTCCACTTTTAAGCTCAGAGTATATGTAAAGCCTGAGGAGTCTGCATCAGTACTTGAGAAACTCAGTCAGTGACCTTCTAGCTTTGTAAAGGGATTGTATTTACTTTTTGTACTTGTTAATACAGACAACAATCTGATACATTTAGTCTTATCTCAGTGTTGGTCCCATATGGACTGATACTAAGTTGGCCATGCTCACAATAGATGTGTGGCAAAGGACCCACTTAGATTCACAAATAAGCCAGCAACAATTAGGCACTCTAATTAATATGTTTATTATTTAGATAATTTGTTTAATTTATGGAGTAAATCTCGAACACCATGTGGGTCTGTTTATGTTTTTACACAGCAATTTTCCGCTTTGAACCTATTAAGGCGAATAATGCAGGACATATTACGTAATCTATGGACAGTCACAATATTTCTAGAATAAGAATATACAATAACACAAGTACTAATCATTGTAATCATCATAGTATTTAGCAAAATTATTTCCCTTTTGAAAACATATCTAATTCCTATTTGAAATTTTAGCATAATAAAACAATATTTTGGCTAGAGACAAGTATGACTGTAGAGTCTTCCTTGAAAAAAGTAGTAATGTGTCAGAACGATCTACACAGGATACTGAAATAGTTTTGCCCCTGTGGGTTACTTTTAGTCAGCCCTAGTGGGCCCCATACAAGAAGCCCATATTGTAAACCAAATTTGACCCATCCTGCCTGAGAAAAATACATGTAGGGTCACACATAAATGATAGGAAGAACAAGTACTAGATTTAGTACATTGAATCTTTGCATCTGAAATATTTAAAGCAATTGTTCTGAACTGGTCTTTTTAAATTTAGTCACTTATGTACATCCTCCCCTCTGGTTTCTCAATAAGAATATGTACAAACAACAATGTGTGTTCTTTTATGTGGTGCACAACATTTGATGTGAACTTACATTATAAGATCAAAATGTACAGAGAGAAGTGTGATTAGATGAGACTCCATTGGGTTTTATTCTGACATTTTTTACCCAGACAAAGACCAGTGATCCACTGAAAATGGTTTTATGATCTACATACAACCATTTTCTGATTTAAAGTCTTCTTGTAAGTTTTTCCTTGTTTGTCATCACACTGTATAAAAAGTCACTGTAGAATTTACAGTAATTGACTGGCAGCAGGGTTGCTAGCCAGTTACTGTAATTTGATTGCAGATTTACTGTAATTTTATTACAGTTTTACTGTAATTTTTATTACTCTCTTACTGTAATTTGATTAGTGTTACTATAATTTCTTTAAAATAGCACAGTAATTGTATAACATGGTTACTGTGATTTCATCACATTTTTATCATAATAAAATTACAGTAGTCCTGTAGTAGAATTACAAAAAGTTGTAATTTTACAGTAGTTGATGAAACTGCATACTTTGCTAGCTTTTAAAAGTTTAAATATGAACTTGCAACTTCATTTACCAAACTCTCAAAAAAATTATACTTTTCTAATTAAAAAAAAATACATATATATTTTAAAATCGCTTTATTTTATTGTCAATTTAAATCTGTCAATTTAAAGCAAAACAAAATATAGTATTTTGCAAAAGCAATATTTGCTGGTTACATAGAAGTCAAAGTATTGCAACCAAAGTGACAAATACTCTGATACATTTACCCTCATAGTAATATTACATTGAATACAATGAATTAAATAATTTACTAAAATAAAAGTGCCCAAACATCAAAGTTTCCAAGCAAACTGCATGTCAAAGTCGTAAAAACAATGTTTTACCAGCTTTTCATGTAAAACTTGCAGTCAAAATTCTAAATGTCTGTCATTTTCTTCCTTTGAAGGAAGGAAGGGATCCAGCAATGTCAAATATTGAGGTTACATATTTTTCAAAACTTTATTGGAACCCCAACAGTACATCTTAAACATTTGGGCACGTTTAAGACTTAGTGAACAGCCAAACAAAACCAACCTGGATGAGTTCTGAGTTGCTCTCAGTCCTGAACTTCTCCAGAAATAATCAAAGGGTTGCTGGAAGATAAAGAAAAACATGTTTTAATACATGAGATAGACAGAACATTAAACTGCATTCATGTCAGTTAAAGACAGATAGAATGAAAAGGAAAGATTTAGTGGACAGACACTCTCTCTGACCTTCCTTCATTGTAGCTGTCCTCCTGTCTGTCTATTAGAAATGGACAGGACAGAACATTAAACTGCATTTAAGACAGGCAGAGAAAAAGACAGACAGGGAGAAAGATGGAGTAAGAGAACTGATTGTGTGTAAATGTGTAATTTTACCATTTTAAAAGTTCTTCTGGTTCATGAAGGAGAATGGAGACACACGGGTTCACTGCTGTCCTAGTGTTTTGCATAAGTCGTCCTGTTGGTTTTCCGTTTGCACTTTTCCGTTTGCAGCTTTTGTTCCACTGTCTGGGTTGAGGTCTATAAATAGCCTAGAAACAGATGGGAGACAGTTTAAAATTACTCTTTTGTTTTTTTAAGTACATACTGCATTTTTAGATTAGATGCCTGTGAACTACCAAATATGTTTTGTAAAGGCATTACTGAAATAGTTCTCATAGTTCTCACCTATGAAAAAATACTCTAGGTGGCAAAAGGCGCTGCTGGACTCGCATGTGCACTTTGATGCTGTTTTCTGAAAAACAAACAATGTTCAGTGATATTAGTTTGAATTTTAACTTAATACTAAGGTACAGAGAGACATTTCTACAGACAGATACATTCCTCTGTCTCTATCCATATACTATGTTTGCAGACAGAGACACCTTCTTTACCTTCTCTGCCTCTATCTGTAGACCTATGGTTGGCAGATACAGTGAGAAGGCAATATCTCACTATGTCGCTATGTCTATGTTACAGTGAGACACAGACAACTGGAGTATCTGGGGTGGTGAGAGGGGTGAGGGGTCGGTCTTGTCACGAACAAGATGCCGCTCTGGGCGGTTGCCCACGTTGCCCATAGCAGAATCTGACACTGGCTGATTAATCACAATTAATCACTATGCCTAACTTTGTAGGCTTGAAATATAAATATACAAACCCCTCTTGCTGCACGCCAACAATTTAAAATCCAAGTAATTTGTAGTCTTCCATACTCAATAGCAACCAAGAGATATTTACTCCACTACACATGCATACAAGTGGAACCAAATTTGTTCAGGAGCCAACTGATAGATAAGATCTATTTTATTTTCTAGTTCTTGGATGCCCCACACTTTTACGATACCATGAAGCCTATATCAAACATGCACGTTCTCAAAAAAATGTTTTGCTGTCTCAAACCAACCATGTCTAAAGATTCTTAGTTTTCTGGGCGTGTCGTTTTGGCGTAGTGGTAGCTCGACCCATGTTTGGAGATCTCGCGTCCTCGACGCGGGTTCGACTCCCGGACCCGACGATATTTGTAGCATGTCTTCCCCCTTGCCTGTCAGCCTACTTTCAAAAGACACCCTGGAGGGGTAAAATAAAATTCTTAGTTTTCCAGGTTTTTATATTTAAGAAGGTTTATAGAAACTCAGTTTGTTTTAAACGTTGGTTTAGAAACGTTCCTCTACATTCATTTTCTGTGATGAAGCGGCACTATTTTGTCCTCATCCAGCCAGCAAAGACCGGTGTAATTCGTGTATGTGAAATTGCGGGCTAGTAAACTAGATGTGCACAACATTGACTAAAGACCCAACACAAGAAAGTTGAAACTGTTCAACTCTTGTTGCTGTCTGCTGTCACAGGAAAAAGTATTTCGCCGTTCGTAGCTCCCCGTGTGTAACGTGCTGCTGTGAACTAGATAACCCTCCGCGGGAGAGAGGCTCTGATTTCAAAATAGATGGTTCAATTAATCTGCGTTATGTGATATTAACGCCTTAAAATGTTCAGGTTAATTGCGTGCGCTAACACGTTAACGTTGACAGTCCAATGTGCGAGAGAAATAAAAAAACAACAAACAGTTGAGGCATCCTATCCGCAAACAACTTCCGCAAAAAGACCAGAATATAGCCATCTGCACTTGTGTTGCACATAATGCTAGCTGAGAGATAACCGAAGTTAGCTTTAGCAAACAAGCGAGAGTAGCTCCATATAGCCACATAAAATATATTTTCGTACACAAAACTGCAATACAATGTTTTTTTAAAAAGTACTAACCCGGTGAAAGTCATTGTTGGCCCGCCCTCTAGCATGTGAACGTTAGCCTCCAGCCGGTAAAAATCCCACAATGCAACTGAACATAAAAAATTTACAGTACAGCTGTAAATTTTCGCACGTGATCCAGCGGTCCAATCACGTCCCATATACTTTCCATACGCATTTCAGGTCACAGTAAAGAGCTGTATTTTCAAAACCGAGCCACCCTACTGTATTTTCATGCTGTAGGTTTTACAGTCATTTGTTACAGTGCAGCTCAACCTCAGGAGCTTTCTTGATTTTAAGCATGATTTGAATTTGAATGAAAGGCAATTTGTTTAACTCAACGTGACTGAATTTTTACATGACTTGATATTTATATTAAAATATTTCATGTTTGGTTCAGGCACAACAATGAGAAGAACTTCTTGATCTGGATTAATGAGGAGGACCACACAAGGGTCATATCCATGGAGAAGGGAGGAAATATGAAGCGAGTGTTTGAGAGGTTCTGCAGAGGTCTCAAAAAGGTCTGACAACAGATTTAAGTCTTTTTACTTCAGTGTCACAGCCTATTTTTAAACATAACACCTGTTTTTTTTTTTAAATCTGTTAGTGTCAAATTCCCAATTTTCTGAAGACTTATTACTAAATGTTGTTAATTTGTTTTTGTAACATTTAGGTGGAGCATCTTATTCAAGAAAGAGGGTGGGAGTTCATGTGGAACGAACGTATGGGATACATCCTGACCTGCCCCTCTAACCTGGGCACGGGGCTCAGGGCTGGAGTGCATATTCGCCTGCCGTTGCTCAGCAAGGTTAGACAAGAATTACACAAGCAAATGCAATGGCTTATTCTCTTATTCTTCCCCATTTTCCATTGCTTTAGTGCCTAAAGATTAGTTCTGTTTTTGCTTATTTATTTTGAATATGCAAAAAATACCTAGCTTCCCACTTGTTGCATAATAATATGCATCTCACAATAGCAAATCAAAATTAAAGGAAGCACAATAACTATAAAACATCATAACCCAGGAAAAATAGCTGGAATAATCAAAAAGAAGTGAGTAGAAGCATAGCCTATTGTCCCTCACCCCTTTGTTCAGCAAAGAATAATTATATACAGCCATATGAACACACATACATACACATTTCTTTTTACATACGTGACTTCCCTATCATTGTCATCTCCATTTGTGATGAACAGGCTTATCCATTTATCCATTATGTTTATAACAACACATTTTCATACATTTTCTTAAACTGTCTGATATTTTGATTCTGTGCTGGTTTAAACCAGGATCCCCGCTTTAAAAAGATCCTGGAGAACCTGAGACTACAGAAGCGAGGCACAGGAGGAGTGGACACGGCTGCCACCGGAGACACCTTTGACATCTCTAACCTCGACCGTCTGGGCAAGTCAGAGGTAAACAAGGGAGTGGAGGGAGGTGGTGGTGAGTGGAAAAAAAGGCTAAATAGTAAAAATAAAGTTGAACAGCAGGCAGAGAGTGGCAGAGTCTGACTGAGGAGATCAGATATACGGACCACAGCAGGTGTGGACTGGGAATAACCCTACCTGCTGGTTCTTAAGCTCTAATCCTGGCAGGGAAGTGTTACGTGAGGTTATAGACTGCTTTTTCCTTTGCTCAGTCGGTCATACAAGGCCTCCAAATAGACTGTGTGGCACCAGACTTTACTGATTAAATGCTAGAAAAACCAATACATGCATAAGGTCAGGCCTATCTCTACTGGCCTATCTCAGAAAACACAGAGGAAGTCTGATTTGCGAGAACAAAAGACTGCTAATGTAATATTCCCCTAACTCCTTATTGAAGAACCTGCTATACTTATGTCCAAAGTGGTTTACAGTATACAGTATAACAAGTATTTCCCACTCATGGTGGAAGAAGCCTGTCTGGTTTATGACAGAGTGCACATGAAACATGATTTCTTGCATTTTAGTATTTTGCAGACGATGCAGACTCTACACTTAAAGATAGTTTAATAGAGAGCAGTAACATTTGTAAAGGTCTAAACAGCAATGTATTAGAAATTACATTACAAAAAGTCCAATGTCACTTCTTTTTATTATTAATCCTGATGAGGAAATGTTACTGAAAAAGTAAATTAAATCCACATAGTCATGAACTTCATACCAAACATCTGTATTACAATTAATGTAAAAAATAATCCTTGCAACTTACAGCTTTTGTGGATAAAACACCTTCTGAGGATCCTCTCTGTGATTCCTCTGCAGGTTGAGCTGGTACAATTAGTGATTGATGGTGTCAACTATCTCATTGAGTGTGAGAAGAGGCTTGAGAGGGGTCAGGACATCAAGATCCCTTCCCCAATCGCTCAGTTCAAGAGGTAAACGTTTCCTCCGTTGGCATTGAGGAAGAACATTTGCTTCAGTGGCTCATTATTTAATCTTCTGATATTCATGACATGTATAAACTCTGTTCTAACATTCATGCACAATACAGCTGCTACATGTACATGGATCCTGATAAAAAAATAAAATAAAATATTTAAAATTAACGGAATTGTTATGTCTGCTTTTGCTTTATAAATGTGGGTTGGATAATCCTCAAATAATTTCTGTTTCTCCCACCAGAGAAACAGAAAAACTGAAGAGTCCACTGCACTGAACCCCATTGAAAACCTCCTGGTTATTCCCCAAATATTGATTTCTGAACTCTTCCTGAGTTAAAACAGTAGTATTGTTGTTTCTTAATAAATATGAACTTGTTTTCTTGGTATTAGTTCAGGCCTAAAAGCACTGCATCCTTTTCGTTATTTTGACCATTTCTCTTTTTCTGCAAATAAATACTAAATTTTTGCTTGAAATTTCAGAGGCATGTTGTCAGTAGTTCATAGAATAAAAGAACGGCGTTTATTTTAATCAAACATATACCTATAGAAATTAAAATCAGAAAAACAGATTATTTTTAGTGGTATCTTAATTGTTTCCAGAGCTGTATGTGAATAACATGGGATTATTTGAACAATTTATCGAAGTGGACTGATTTATTTTCATACCTATTTTATTTAAAGAACAGAGCATAGGCTGTCCATTTCGGTCAACTTCGAACAGTTTGCCTATAGGTCCCTCTTTGAGCAAAAAAAGAAAGTATTAGTCAGACCATTATTGGTCCTGGGGAGCATGTGGCTGCCCTGGCATTCAGCCCTCACCTCCGCAATACGTTTAATCCGGGAGTAAAAGGCCAAGCTCATTAACTGACGGAGAAACAGAAGACAGATCCAACAGAGGTAGACTAATAATACCACTCAGTTCCTGCTCTATATTGTTTACAGGCTTACAACGGAAGACCAAGGAGGATATTGCTTAATGAATAAAGGCATCATGCCAAGATAAATTAATGTTTTAATTTCTTAAGAAAACAGTCCTTTGATACCCTGCTGGTAAAACAGCATTTCTGAATCTGTCTTCTTTTTCTGGCAGCAGATTAATGACGCACAGTAGATCTATTAATGCTATTAGAGAGCCAAAGCAAACGGCTAACAAAAATGAGTGTATTAGGAATCATTGCTGCAATGAGCCTAGATGATACCATAATACATTTAATAGAAGATCCAATTTGATGTCCTGTCCATGAAAAGACTTTACTGATAAAAATGGCTTAACTTTTAGTCTGCTTGTACTGTGAAAGAAATTTGCTATTGATTAAAAAACGATCAGCATACATTTTTTTCCCCTCTTTTACCCATTTGCTGGCATGGTTACTTCATTTACTCACAGCATCATCACCTGTTGAGTAAATGACTGGCACCAATAAAAAATCAATAACTAAAATCATTTAAAAAAAAAAAAACGTTTTTACTGTGACATTCCTTTAAAATGTTTTGTTCATGAAGTAATTGAGCAGTGCAGGGTGATCATCCTTAAGAAATAAAGGCATAAAGTATTGCAGGTTCCCTGAAGATGCATCACCATGCACACTGACATCATGAAAACACACAGAAGAGCACGAAGTCCACTTCATAGTTCTCTGCACTAACCTGGTGATTATTATTATTATTATTATTATCATTAGTAACCTTTAATATAACGCTTACTGAATTGGCCACTTTGAATTGTTTCATATTCTATACTTTAAAATGGTACTGTTTTAATACATCCACTGATTCACCTGGAATATCATTAGTAGGATGTTCCTGGAATCACTGGGAATTTCAAGTTTCATTGTCTGACATCCTAAGAGCCTTCCAACCAGCTCCCTATTCTGAGAGGTTAACCAGCTTTCCATCCAGCAGATTCAGAGATTAAAAAACCTGCAGAGTCTTAACGTGAACAGAATCTATAGAAAATCTAATTAGACTCGTTTGGCTGCCGACGACCTTCACCCAGAAGTCGTGCCCCGCTTAAGACTACGAATTAGTCAGGCTGTGTAGCCTTGCAGCCAACTAGGATCCACAGACCACACCTGGTTCCTCTTCCCTTAATTTACCACTTGCTCTTATCTAGATTTTGTTTAGTGACTCAAATGGAGCCCATGGGTTCAGTTTACTAACTTTAGGATTAGTAAACCTTTAAAAAGTTCCTATAAATTCATGAATCATGCACCAAGACAATTTGAAGAGCTTAAGATAAAGGTGACTCAAATGATTGAATATCATTTAAGATATTTTTATGCTTCCTAAATTAATGATGCTTTGCAAGGGTTAATAACAGCATAATAACAGATCTTGTGCATAATGACAGAAGCCCAAAGTCTCCTTCCTTCTGAGTGGGTAATAACTATTGATAACAATAATAAGTGGTAAGTAATGACTGATTGGGGTTAATTTTCATCTAAAATACATATTATGGAGCAGCTTATTATTGGGCGATATTTGTTAAAAGGTATTGAGATTAGTTTTTTGAATTTCCTTCAACTGGTATGCAGTATATCAGTCTAATTGCAACCTGCAAAAAAAGCTAATCAAAGTTTGTCTTGTGAACAACAACTTTACTAGATGTTTCTGTAGATTTTAAGTTTTAAAAAAGGAGATTGGTTATGTTTAATTTAAAGAATACTAGTTCGACATTACATAGAACCTTGCACCAAAAATCATTTAGTTAATTTGGTTCATGTTGACTTACCTAAGATGAAAAAGTTAATCATTTTGAGAAAAATAGATACATTTAAAAAAGCAAAGCAGCAGAGGGCAGTAGATGAGAAATTAAATTTGGAATCAACGGCTTCTTGTAAAAGTACCAAAGTTAGCAAACTCTTTTTATCATTATTTTTTTAATTATTTAATAAAACAGGGGAAAAACAGCTTGAAGTGCTCGTATCTGGCATTGGCAGGCAGCCTCTATAGAATCTGTTATAATGACACATTTCCTTGGGACTAATTAATGACAGCGTATTGTCTTATTCATATCCATCATATTGTTAGAAAAAAAACAAATTGACTTCAATTGACGCCTAAAGTGTAGGAAACAAACAGCTAAATTTGTCCTTTTTCCAACTTCACAAGCTTTCCTACTGAAAGTATGGATTTTTTATAACTACAAAAATAAACATCTTAAATGTTCAATGCCTGTTATTGAATAACATAATTGTTTTATTCAGTCTTGAAGAAACTGGGCTAGCAAATTAGACACGTCTCAGTACACTTGAACATAAAGAGGCTAGTTTGATTAAACTAAAAGTAACTTTTGAAAATTACTTTTAGGTGAGTATTAGGCAAGACATATTTTTATTAGGCTCACATAATCTATACAATGCGTTTCACTTACTGAACTGAACTGAGATGACCTGACTTTTCAGTAATATTCTAATTTGCTGAGATGCACCTGTATGAATAAAAAAAAATAACATAAATTCTCAGTTTTGTGAAATGAACAGTCAGGTGAAAATGTTTGTGATGTTTTAAGCATTCAGGTCTAAGCAGACATGATTTGAGCTGCCCCATAATTATATGTGTGTTGCTCTCAAGACCTGCTTTAATTTTGCGATCTTAATGGTCTGAAAGAAAGAAAATTGATGTTGCTTTTGCCTGAAGTGGTATGAATAGCTAAATTAGGTGTCTTAACTTTATAGCAGCATGAAATACCTCGAAAAAAGAAAACTGTGCTAATTTTTTTGTTTGGCTTCACTATGATACTTTTGCATGATGGAACAAAAATAAGATTTCTTTAATTACGGGGTTTCACATGTAGTAGTTAGGAATAAAGCGGCTAATGCATTTATGTGTTTTAGCTATCCGACAACATTTTGATCAAACAGAGTAACATTCCCACTGTATTGGGAGGAAAGTACTGGTTATGTCTGAGAGATGGTCAAACGACTGAATCATTATAACACATTAATTTCTCCAATACGTTTCTTGCTAGAAACGATCAGAAATGGTATTTCCTTCAATGGCATCCAGGGTGTGCCTTACACTCTAACGGAGGCTGAAAATTGTAAGAGATGGAGTGAAAAAAAAAAGACATCTGCTGGTTAATTGAATCATTCCAGGCCGAGAAGGTTTGAGATTAATTCCACGTAAGGAAAAGATCAAAAGCGTCCCAGTAAGGAGGACGTTGATGGAAACAGGAGCACTGAGGCTTGTGGGATAATCCCATTAAGAGCTGTATGTTCATTCAGACTGAAAATGCTTTGCTGTACAGTGGCTATGGAAGACATTTGGGTTTAAACTGGAGAGAAAAACTAATAATTTCACTGAATTAAAACAATACAGTGTGTTATTCTTAGCTCTCTTTAATTATGGCTACGAGCACTGACCAACTGCAGTAAAAATTATTTCAGAGGCAGTCTCTGGAACTGATTGGATTATAAAATACAAGAAAAAAAGTGTCAATGTTTAATACTGATCACAAAGAACCTATTTTTAAATACATATTAATAAATACTGTACATTGAAGATTGTGAACTGAAGAGTCATTGTATTACCAATCAGGGACAGGCTTCTGTAATTGAGAATATGCTCACAAGCATGTTAACATATGTGAATAAATGCTGAATTATATTTGATTACTAGAATGCATTAATTAGAGATTGAAGTTGATTTAAAAGTAGGAGAAACCTCAAAATATCCTGAGGAGAGTCAGTCACTAAACAAAAAAAGGGGTAAAAAAAAAACTATGGAAATCCATTTTCACCACTGGGATTTAATATGTATTGATGCCAGAGCTCACTGTGTCTGCTATGTTGCAATGTAACAGTTTAACAAACAAATAAAAAGTGAGTTACCCACATGTAAATATTACGTTATTAATATTTTCAGAAGTAGATTGTTTCAATGTATGAAGACGTTGAATATGGATCCAACAAAAAACTGGTTGCTGATCAACCATGGAATCATCAGAGGACATATTCATGAAAATTTGCTTGAAAATGTGTGTTTGTATGAGTCCAAGCACAAAATACTAAACACAGATACAATAAAGTTAGTCACAAAAAATTATTAGTATTTTTTGTAAGAGAAATAAAGCCTGTGAAAAATGTCACGGTTGATTTCTTGCTGTTCAAAAAGATGTTCCCACATCAGTCTAGTATAAAAATGTTTCGTTTTCATCATCCAAAGCTAACAGCAACAATAAAAACAATGTTTTTTCCTTCCCTAAATCTACTATAAAACTAATTCCACAATAAGAAGTTGCATAGAAAAGGAACATTTAATTTTAAAGAACATTTTGTGACTAATGATTGGTTTTTGTAACTAGTTCTGAGCCAATTTGGATCTTAATCAGCAGATGTGGAATTTTTTTGTGCCATTTGGTAATTAATAATCTGAAAAACAAAAATTAGCTTTTCATAGGCTCATTTTCAGACCACTTTTAGTTACCATCTATTATTTGCCAAGCTCAGTTTGTAGATTTATGTGTGCAGAAACTGTTGAGCCTTTTAAATTTTACTTACACGCCACATAAAATTGGAGAGCCAGCTTGCATTTAACCTTTTAACATTTTTATGTAATGTTTTTTTTTAGTTTAAATTTTATAAATCAAAGCTTAAAACTTTTTTTTTTTGCATTCCCTGATTTCTTGGCAATCCTTGAAAGATGCCATAAAAATAAACTTGCCTTTATTTTGTGTTCAGTTTACTTACACTCTTATTTTACAGAACCCTTTTATTTAGGTTAGAGTTGGGTTTTTTGAAATAAACATTTTATCTGAGTCTTGCACGCGAGTTTTCTCACAATAGGGAGTCACAAAAGCCAAACAATAAAAATGTGCTTTACCATGCAAGTCAAATATTTATTTTCAAATTGTCAGTCCGATAAAAACAGAAGAAATTAGAGAAATATAAAAAACTATAACCGATGCTAACTGAGAGCAACAAAGCTAAAGATTTCTACCTGTAGATGTGTCACATTTGGTCAAATTACTAAATATCAAACAATAAACTCCAGCGTCATTCAACTAATTCAGAAAAATGTATTACATCAGCATAAATAGCTTATTATCAAAGAAAGCATGATTACATCACTGACTAAAACATTTGGAAAATACAATGCCAACTATTTACTGACAGCATGAGTTAAACAGTACAGTTGTGTGCACAAGATGTGTTTTTCACAGAGAAGCTGGATAACCTGGTGATTGTCTTCCTGAAAGCTCACAGTTGTATTTTCTTCTGTGGTTGTGCATTTCATTCGACAGAGCAGAAGTTTTCCAGGCCGTTCTCTCGGGTTTTGGGAATCTCATTTTGATCCAGTAGTCGGTATTGGAAGGTAACACGGTTAATGTAGTTTCCACTGGAGACCAGCCTCACCACAGAGTTATCACAGCCAATCTTCATCTGGGCTAAAGAGTCAAAGAGACGAAAAAAAGAAAAACTAAATTCAGATAGAAGAACTCCCCCGGTTTTTCCAGAGGTTCGTTGATGCAGCTTATTTGTGAACTTTAGTGCACAATCACTGGCCACTTTATTAGGCACACCTGTTCAACTGCTCGAATAAATTAAACTAGAAAGCCATGTGGATTCAATGAAGAATAAGAATAAGAGAATAATGGTAAAGAAGAATAAAAAAGGTAAGAAGACAGAAAGTTTGTTGATTTTTGCTTTGCTTTTTTTTTACTTTTTTACTCGTCTTTGTCCTCCTCCTCTTCTTTTTCTATTAGACCAAAGCCTGTACTGGCTGTCACCAGATCTGCGCTGAAAATCTGGCCAATCAGATCAATCAGAGGAGATACCGCCTCCAACTAACAAAAACGCACACTCAATAGGGGTCGAGCAATTTTCTGGTGCGACTATACAGATGAGTGGAGGCGGCCTAATTTTACTGTTGGCCATACTGCATTCATGGGTCCGTTAATAAATGGAAATGTGGCAGCAGGTTAATAAACGCAGCCATGATCAGAGTTATAAACTCTCTTGATTGAAATATGCTCTGTTGTGATTGCTTAATAGCTCCTTTGATTTTTGGCAGGAATGTGATGCCATGTGTAATGGTGGAGGGATTATTTGCTTGGCACACTTTTGACCTCTTAGTACAAACTGAGCGTAGTTCAGGTACAACATTCAACCTGTAAGTATTGCTGCTGATCCTTTGTGACTACAGTGCACATCTTCTGGTGGATACTTTGAGCAGGATGATGCATTATGTCACAAAGCTCAAACAATCTCCAACTGGCTTCTTGTCAAATCCAAGAAACCAGTTTGAGATTCACTGTCACCGACAGAGCACCTTCAGGTGAAATGGGAGGTGCCCATAACAATCTGGGATGTGCTGCTGACAAATCTGCAGCATCTGTGTGATGCTATCATGTCAATATGGACAGAATCTCTAAGGAATGTGACCTGGACATATCGTGACCTTAAAAACAAGAAGTTCTACTCAGTAAAATGGGTTACAATTTATTACTAACAATGTGCACACAATAAAGTTGACAAGTTAGTGTGTATTGATCAGTGTCTATCAAAACATATTCGTTATTCATCGTCCTCCAAATGCAGTGCAATGTTTTCTAATGAATGACTGGAACAATCAGCTCACATACAGACTGAAAATTGGCATTTCTACTCTCTTGAGATTTTTGGATCCAAGGAGCATCAATTTACTTGTAGTGGTTGAAGATTGCTCATGTCTGACAAATAAATGTCTCGTCCGAGCAACAGTTAATCCTAGCATAAGTGACATTTTAAATAAAAAAATCTAATTTAAGTATTATTGGTCTTCTTCCTTTGAAGAAACAATCTGTTACATTATGCTAGAAAAATAAAAAAAAATTGTGAAAAAATATGAATATCTTTTATCAGTTTAATCACATTCTACTACTAATTGTAAAAAAAGCATATTTAAAAATATTATAATAGTTTAATGTTTCATTCTTTTAGCCATGCTGTAAACGTGTGTCCTGCAAGCAGAGTAAAACTTGCACTAGCAATGTTTCTTTGATCACATTGTTTCACAAAAAAGCATATTATGTTAGAGGCTATTATAGCAAATGGTCTACTTTGGATTTGTTTTTCAGCAAAGAGGAGAATAAATGTGTGCTTTTGTTATGTAAAATGGGAGAAAATGTCTAATTTGCATCGCAGATATTTGGACTTGCGCCACGTAGGATGTTATAATTTTGAATGATTTGCAGCAAGCTATGGCAATTTAAAAGCATTGTTCCCTGATGATCTAATGATGTTTTAGAGAGTGGCACCAAACAGGAAGCTGAAATGTAATTATTCTAATTCAGACAAAGCAGTATGTACAAACCGAAAACAGCAAGCTTCTGTTAAAAATCCCATAGCATGCAGTCATCATGGTGATAATGTGACCTGAAACAGTTCTGTTTAAAAAGCTGGAAACGGATGAGAGAGCAGACTTACCGAGCCCAGTGAGGGAGAAACACAGGTCGGCTACAGGAAACATCTTGGAGGTGTCCACTCCGTTTCCTCCCAACAGCTCCACGTAGTCACCTGATCCAGAGCAGCCTGGCCACGTCTGTCTCTGCAAACATGGACACACAAAATAAATTGACCATGATAGAGGATAGTTTACTGCTGATGTCATGCATGTTTTTTAAAAAAATTGAATAGTGTGTATGTATTAGGAGCAAAAATGTTGCATTCACACCGTTCTTCATCATCAGGACAGCATAAATACTTAGACTGTGATCAGAGTCTTGCTTTATCTATTTATTTATTAAAATATTATTTAATCTATAAGAACAGTCTGGTATTAATATTTCAATGGTGTATGACTGTCCCCAAGAGATAAGATAATGATTTGCTTAATTAAGTAAAAGTAGGTCAAGTCGTCAGTTTCACATTCGGAGGTCAGACAGCATAGTGTAGTTTGAGTAATCTAATTATTGTGTTATTGCTGCAAAAAATTTAGTCACAGTTGTGTTGATTTTATTGCAGTGGCACATATGCAGCTGGCATGTGGCAGTATTTATACATATAAATGTATAAATTTACATGTATAGCATCCTGCCTAAACTGGTGATGAAATTATGCTCTCTACAGAGTCAAATGCTTAGTGAGGTGATGCTGAAAAATAATCACCAGGTCTTCCTATTTCATTATTTAAAAGAAATAATAATCACAGCGGTGTAACTATCCTTAGAAAATGGTCAAAGTGTTCTTAACCAAGTTTTCTGACACACAGTGATATAAAATGTGGTTTTAAATCCCTTTTTTTTGGCAGGAAACACTTATGATGCTAGAGAGGTAAGTAACAAAATAAGAAGCACAACATACAACAAGAAGAGAAAATGCAATTAACTGGAGATAAACACAATAAGTTTCTTTGTGCTCTTTTGATGATTGAGATAAAGTTTGTGTTGATCCAGCAATGTAAAGGATGCAAGAAAATCAAAACTACTTTAAATTACATTAGAATATATCACATTCAGTTACTGAATGTTCATTGGTCCATTCAGGTTCTCTAACGATAATCCAGAAACTGACTGGTGAGTTGTCCAAAGGTCCAATAACTTGGGATGCAGCCTTATCATAATCCTAAATCACAAATTTACATGAAACCTTCCAGATGCAATCTTTCATACTTTTGTCCATTTTTTGTTTCAAATTATAATGACAAATACTTCCAACAAAGAAGTTGTAATCTATTTGCCATATCACCTAATCACATTGTTTAGTCAGACATGATTTCATCTGCAGTGTAGCTGGAATACTTAAATCTTCTGTCTGATGAGTTTTCACTTTGACACAAACTAAGTTGGAATGAATTGGCATCAGTCTGGTAAATTTACTTTCTGTGCAAATTAATCATAATACCAACAGACTGCCAACCACTGTGTTATACCAGTGCCAAAAAATGCATCAGTAATTTTGTTTGTTTCATTTCTATCAGAAGGACTTACAAAACATCAATACTTCGCTAACTCAACAAGATGGTTATTTGGTTAAAAGTTTTCAGCTTTTAATATTTGTTGAGCAGTGAAAACATTGTGATTCATATGACTTTTCATTTCTGACCATATTACCACAGATTTTGTAATTATCCGACTTGTAGCAGCTGTCAAAGTTAACTTAGGAAGAATACCACTATCATATAGCAGAAAATCATAATAATGGTTTTTTACTTATTTTTGTAATTAGCTTCATTTATAAATAAAAGCAGTGATTTAACAGAAGCAGTAAAATTAAGAGCCTCTTTTTCACAAGAGTGTTTCTTTTTTTTATTAATCTTTAAAAAATAATTACTCTGTAGGACAGAATCAAATTAGATCTCACAAACTATTGCACAACTTGTGCTGTAAATTACCTACTTGAGAACATGTCCCTTTAGTGTTTGAATTAGAGGGACATTGGACGAAATTTTGAGGCGTTAGTACTGAATTTTTGGTTGTGAATTATGAACATGAATGCATTTATTTTGAGCCTGAGCAAACTGAGTTTCAAACTAGTTTTTGTTAAGGGTGAACTGGCTCAACACTTTCTGTGGATGATCTGTGAGGTCACACTGAATGGAGAACTTGTGAAAATTTGGCTTATAATATGTTAGTTACGCTGTTAGAGCCAGATATTTGCATACACTCTATAAAAATGTCTCTCCATAGCACTGTTTGAATTTAAATGTGACTAAACTATATGATGATCTTTTGTTTAAAATATTTGAAAACAAAAGAAATTTTTGGTTTCAGATATTGAAACCAGAAAAGTTTCAATATTTGAAAAGAACATTTCTTTTGTGTCTAATTACTGACACCTGATGTGACTCAGAAGTGTAATTATTCTGGGTCAGTACTCTACTTAAAAAGCACTTTCTTCTTCAATACAGAACAATGTTTTTTCATTAGTAAAGAAATCATGTTAGCTTGTCTGTCAGCATCTTACCAGTGGGCTGATCTCATTGCTTTTGGCATCCCCTAAACTGAGATCTGTCAGTCGGATCTCCACTGGGTAGATGATGGAGAAGCTGCAGTTCCGGCGCTGATGTGGCATCACCATGGTGAAACTGCCCTCTGGACTCTGAGACATGATGTTGCAAGCTTCAGACAAACACACACACACAGACAAAACACAGATGCATGCACGCCCACACACACACACACACACACACACACACACACACACACACACACACACACACACACACACACACACACACACACACAGGGGAAGATGTTTCAGATTTCAAACAGTTCCACCATCACCTGAGAAACTAATTACTGATACCTGATGTGACAAATTGGACATAATCAGGATAAGACCAGGGATGAGACACAGTTAAGGCTGTGCATGAAACGTAGCTTGTACTGGTAACAGTAAGCCACTCAAAATGGGTACAAGCAGAAGTCAAAACACTGTGACAGTGAGTTTTATATAGAATTGATATAGTATCATCTACATAGTGATAAAAACTTACATAGTAATGTTGTTTCACTAAAGGTAATCAATATAAATTGTCTTCCCATCTGAAAGTACTCTTCTCTAAGTGATTGTTATATTGCTTGGCATGCTGCTCTTCAAGCAGCTAGAAAACAGGTGCATCCTTCTCATTGAATCTCTTCATGTCGCCTTCAGCCTTGATTAACGCTTGATCGAGCTCAAATGTCCAGGAAGAACACACATGCATGCACACAAACAAACACTGCATTACTAACGCTTTTCCGGAAGCATACAGGAAAATAAGCTGACAAAGGGTGAAAGACCTTGAATCTTACATCACTGAAATATTTCTATTTAACTAACAACTTGTAATTCTCCCTGTTGCTGTTGCAGCTTTCCTAAAAAGAGGGATGGGTTACAGGACTCACGGAAAGGGTTGTGCACTTTTTTGACAGCGAGGGTGAAACCGCTGTCAGGGCTGTGAATGCGAAAAAAGATCATGGCAACATTCTGGGAGGATCGGCCGGAGAGTGTTGATGCAGCAGAGGAGCAGTAGTCCGTGTAACGCTCGTGTGGGAGGAGAGGGTGATCATTACTGCTGGGGAACTTCTCGCCCTTCAGAACCCAGCCGTCAAAAATCTGCAGCAACAGGAGACATGGAGCACTCTCAGTTTGAAGCATGACAGGAATGTTTAAGCTGAATAAAAGCTTTTAAGTTTGAGTTTACAAATATTTGAATATTTTAGAAATTTATGCACCTACATAAGAGTACATATGCATTTTTGTCTCTTTAAATTTTGTAAAACATGAAAATGATCAATGAATGAAGATCTGTGTGGTGGACTTTATCTAAAATATTGGTTGCTGACTTGAAGATGAAGTCTGTTATCCAATCTACTTACCTATTAAGACATTAAGTTTAATTTTTTATTCACTATAAGGGTGCTGTAAAATGAAATATCTTATTTTCCTTTTCACTTATACATCAGCTGATTATCACAACATATATCTTTGCGTTGTTGTATCCCTATTATTTGAAAAATTCACAAGTCTGTAAGTCAAACTGCCAAAACAATATGACAAGGCTTGTCTTTCAGCTTTCTGTTTTAAACATTTTTTACCCAAAAAAGTTATATATGAACATTACATTGATTTGTTTTTCAGATCCAGATCACCCCTCAGTTCAACTTTTAAACCTAGAAAGTATCGTCTTTTTCTCTGCCAAAAGCCTTTTCCCCATTTGGCCTGGTTGAACCGAATCTGCAATGTTACTGGCGGGCTTGGCTCCTGAACTGAAGCTGTTTTCCTCCTACATTTGCTCTTGGCAAAGCACAAAGGATCAGCGGTGGTGTTTTGCCCTCAAACAGTGCCCTAACCACATTTGGAATCATTTTAATCCAATATAAGAAGATGAAATAGAATTTATGTCCTAAATTGCAAAAGGCATGAACTTCCTGGCTTTTGGTAACAGAACAGAGGTTATTTTGGAACAACCTTTATAAAGTCTCCAGCACTGCAGTCGATGCTGACGTCAGACAGCTCCATACTGATGACCTCACTGGGCTCAGCGATGATGAAGGCAGCACAAGCCAGCTGTGGCCGGGATGCCACAAACGTAAAATAGCCTTCAGTCGCCAGCATGTCCAAGCATCCTTTACAAATCACAGATAACACAGTTTCAAACATTTCAGAGGGCATTGCATTGGTGAAACCTACAATATTTTTAAGAAACTTTGTGAGGAATTCACAAAGCAGTGCAATTTTTTCCACCTATTTTCACCTCATTAATGTATTTGTATGCTGAATTCACAACCACATTGCACTAAATGCAAACAAGGTTTAATGTGTCATTCAAGTCCAGCAGCTGAGAACAATTTGAACCTTATTTAATTTGTCCTCTTTTCATCCACAAATATTGAGACCAAAAAGTAAGAAAAATGTCTTACATGTTAAAATATTTGAAATAAGCAAAACACCAGCATAAATGTTGACTTTATTATCGGAGCAGGACAGCAGAACAATAATGATCAGTCGGCTAAGATATGTGTGGAAATTAATCATAAAGCATTTTACAAGATTACAAAATTTTGTGTAAAGTCACAAAAGAGCCAAATGAACAAATACGTGTTTCTTTCTTCAAACGTGCCATAAATAGAAAAAGTAAATAAAATAAATGTATCCATAGTTATATAAATTGACCAATAATAAATCAATGACTGAAAAATTAGTTAATTAAAATTTGAACAACAATTTAAGTACAATTGGTTCCTTTGTTTTAATTATTCCTCCATGGTTTATTTGCTTCAGTACTCCCTAAGCAGTTAAAACTGTAGCCAAGAATGATCAAAAACCAACCAAAGCCTCTATCTAAATGGGATAATCCTGAGGAAAGTAAATTTCAGACTGTGTTTGTGTTAGCCCTCTGACTTTGATAGATAAGCCTGATAGACAAAATAAATTCATTGTATGCTGCAGCATGCCACTGAAATGAGTAATTTGTAAAATGTCTACATGTCTGATAAAATAACATAAACATATTTACTTACAACAGCAGGTGTGCTTTTTCTGTATTTCATAATTATTTAATTGAATATTAAGAACTAAAGTAATTATTTAGAGACCTACTTTTTTAAGTAGAATTGTGACACGTTTGGACCTCCATACATCACATTAAAAAAAAAAGAAACACAGAAAGAAAAGACCACTGTTCCATAGATTTCTTACTGAGAGGTCGGCGGAAAACAAAATCCTCTGATTCCCTTTTCTGGGCCGAACTGATCAGAGAATACAATCCATCTGAAGCCTCGTTGTCCTGCAGAAAACATGACGCAAACAAATTCAGACTGTCCAAAATAAGGTTTAATCTGCCCGGTTTTATAAATATACCCTCTTTGATTTACTTTACCATTTAAAAAGTTTGTTCGTACCTCGATGTAGCGAGTGAGTCCGGTCCCTGATAGCAGGGAAATAAGACAGAGGAAGAGCTGAGCGCGCAGAGCCGCGGACATCCTGAGGAGCGTTTTCTCCACAAGTGTTCTCCGAAGCGCAGAGGGGGAGTAACTGCGCATCCTGCGAGGTGGCAGCTTTTATAGCGGCAAAAACCAGAAAGGCAGAGCAACATCGGAGTCCCTGAGAACGCAGAGTTATTATTTTTAATCAGAAACCAGAAATAGTGGCTATTTAAAGCCACATTTGAGCATTTATGCATGCTCGGCGGTGTGGAAACTAATGACGGCGGATGATTTGATTAAAAGAAACGCGGCCTCATTAAAAGTCATGATAAACAAACCGAAGTGCAGCAGTGCATTAATTTTATAGGTCGCTGTTAGGATTCTTAAGCTAGAGGAGCTTTTTTTCCATCTCTTTTTCTGTAAAATAAAAAACGATGTGGGGAAAAAGTGACATTTCCATGGTTTTCAGAAACTTTGGCATGACCAGAAAGTAATGTTTTTAAATGTAGTTACTCATTATAACATAAGAAGGGTGAACTCAAAATTAACTCCAGGAACGTGGTTTGTCTGTACAAGTTTATCTGAAGTTGTTGCATAGGCTACTGTGGAAGTAGCTATTTGCTACAGACATTTTAACTAGAAGGGGGCAAGTTTACACTTTTCAGAAATATTTAATGTCAATACGTTTAAAGTACAAATTGGAGCCCTTCTAGTGGTTTGACTTTGAGCAAAGTCCTCTCTGAAAATTCAACAAAAATATTATAGCTGTCACTCTTATATCAGTATTTATAGTCAAGAAGATCATGAATTTTGTGAGAATCATGACTTTTATCTTTCCCAAACTTACATCCAAGAACTGGTGACTTGTTCAAATTTTCCCATCACAGATGAAAAGATTAAGACCAAAATACTCTCATGTGTCTACAACTGTCTAGATGTGGACATGATGACATAAATCTGTCAGCTTAGCACCAACTTATGTTGATTAGATGGAAAAATACATTGGAATCTTATGACTGCATTAACCACAATTAGTTCACTAATTCTCTAATATGTAGTCAATGGTAGAAACACCATTTGCTGCAACTACAACTGCAGGATATTTGGAGTTTCTCTCTACCAGCTTTGAACATCCAAACACAAAATTGTTCATTCATTCTTCATTGTAAAATGGCATAAAGCTCAGGGAGGTTGGATGGAGAGTCTATGTGAAAATCAATCTTCAAGTCCTGTCACAGGTTCTAAATTGGATTTATTTCTGCATATTGACCAGACCAGTCTAATAAAAACATTTTGATCCAAAACCACCCAGTACAACCAGAGCTGTATACTGGGTGGTTTTCCAGCTGCAGCCTCAAGTCTTTTGCAGGCTCTAACTGCGTTGCCCTTCCACACTGACCAGCTTTCCTGTCCCGGATGAAGACAACAGAAAAAATGCCCATAGCATATTGCTGCCTCTTTTATGTGTTTACTGAGGTCATAGTGCGTCACTGTGTTTCGTATATAGAGTCATGAACAAAGGCCAACATTTCAAATTGTGTCAAATCTGACCTTCTTTGCCACTTTTCTACATGTTTGCTGTTTTCCATTTTGGCAAACTGACAGGTGTCTTATAGTTTCTTTTTTTTTTGCCACTCTTTCACAAAGGTCAGGTTTGCGGAGAACATGACTCATAGTTGTTCTGTGGACAGATTCTCCCATCTGACCTGTGGTTCCCTGCAATTCCCCCAGAGTTACAACATTAATCAGAGAAGGTCTGCTTCTCTGATTAATGTCCTCGCTGGCCTGTTGATTCAAGTGTACGGCCGTGTCTTGGTTGGGTTACAGTTTCTCTCCCTTTTGGTTTTTAAGTGATGGAAATAGCAGTTCCTTCATTTAAAGCAGAGATCTATTCCAACCTAACTTTTCCCTCATCAGCCTGTTGTGATGCTGTTTGCTCACTAATGTTTGCTAACAAGTCTCCAAAGCCTTCACAGAAGAGTTGCATTTATACTGAGATTAAATGACGCATATGAAGACTCTATGTATGAGACAGTTTGGTTGCAGTGGATTCTTTTGGTGGTGACTGAGTGGGTATCAAATCAAATGCATGTATAAAGTCATATTCTTGTCAATAAAAAAGTTTAAGATTCTGCATAATTTTCCTTCTTCTGGACTGTGGATCTGTGGGAAGGCTTGTCACCTTACAATTGTTTGGTTCCAGCTTCTTCGATTATGTTTCCACAAGTTGTCTTCTAATTTGTCCATCAGTGTAAGAATGTGTTTGTGAATGTTGTGCTAGAGTAAGTACCTTTTAGTTGTTAGTATGTCTACATAAATGATGTATACTCGTAAATTCAATCAATTCACCAGTTTTGCTATATAATAGGGTGGATTTGTGTAGGTTTTTCAACTAAAATCCCAATAACACACACTGAACATGGCAAAATGTGAAAAAGCTGAAAAGATATTATTAATTTTGCAAGGGCAGTTGGTTTTTGTTAATGAGTTATTGTGGTGTGATGCAATCTGATTTTCTCTATAGTTTTGTTGTATGTCATCTGAAACATCCAACACCACAGTTACTAGTTACTCAACTAAAGCTCTTCCACATGCTTTCTCTACAACTGACTCTGATCTTATTTTTCCAAACTGTGGAGGAAGTCAGGAATGGCATTATAAACCCGAAGGACCAGAATGTACACTTGAAGAAAATTAGGCAGTCCACATAAAGGCAAGGTTTGTGAAGTAATTTAGTTTGTAACCACATTCTCAAATGATATGTAGGAGACTAATTTTGTGTGTCTGTCCTGCATTTATGAAAGGTCAAACTCTGACAGAGCTTAGAGCAGAAGATGATCGTTCTGTCAGTGTCCGTGTGCATGCATCCCATAAAAACAGCACTCACATTCTCACACTCGTCTCACTGAGTGTGCAGTTATACGCTGCTAATGATGGCTGACATTTTCTCTCACTGATGAAGGTCTTTGAAGCCACACGCAGGATTGTAAACCAGGGGGAAAAAGTAATGAATGAATGTAATGAGTGTTTACTGGAACAGAGACTCAGCCTGTTGTCTCACAATGCTGATGACCTACTCAAGGTGTATTACTGTCATCTTAAAATACCAGTGGTCGTTGATTATAATTAGTTGTCGGACAGAGTCTAAGATGTCTGAATTTATTAGCCGTGTAAGTTAGTTTTTTTAATGTGAAAGTTGAGGGAACAACAAGGATATGGTAGTACAATGCTACATGATGTACAGTATATGGCAGTGTGTATTTTGCTGGAGTTTATGAGCTTAGTGTTTAAGCACTTGCAATTTAAGCTAATGCTGTGCAGTAGTTTAAACACAATTTTTTCAACCAAACATATCCAGATAATATTTTATCTGGCATGCAACAAGCAGAAACAGCTCTGAATAATCAACAAACATGGATTATCAGTCTGTATGTTTGCAGAAATTATTATTTTCCAAAAGTATATTTTAATTCAGTTCAGTGTAATTTATTTAAATAGCAACAATTCTCAACAAAAATATCTCAAGGGATTTGAGACCTCTTAATAGACTTCTTAATAATAAAGCAATGCCACAGCAAAAACCACAAACCTGAAATATGTTTAACAAAATAACTTTTACGTCCTAAATACAAGCCTTTGATGAAACAGAGGGAGAGGGCTGAGATGTGTTTGAAAATCCAACATAGTGTTGTAATGTGGAGGTAAGAAGATGGAGAAAAAAACTGGTTTATTTCCAAGATGTAACCTAATATTTAGAAACTCCACATCGCACCTTTAGACCCTGCATTACACCGAGAGGTTTAAATAAACAACACAGCACGAAGCATTCAGTCTGCAAATGAGAAGGTCTTCATGGAGCCATGTTGATTGGTGCAAATGCAAAGCTTCTCTGTTAGTGGAGCCATTTTCTTTCCATGTTAACCTTTTATGATGCATGTTTAAATTTATGAAAAAACAGAAGTAATCTACAAAGACAACTTTGTTAAAAACTGCAACAAAACCATATTGTCTTGTATACCAATCTGGCTTAACATTATAACCATCTGCCTCATCATCATTATGAACTTCTTCGGAAATTTTGGTTTAGTATCCACTGGTCCATTTTGTATTGGAATGGACCGGTCAAGGAGGCTTAATTGCTTATGAACCTACCACTTATTAACCCCTTTTTATACATCATGTTCCAAATTATTGTGCAAATTGGATTAAAGTGTCATAAAGAAAAATTTTTTGTTGTGCTATTAAATTTATAGATAGTATTGTGTGTCAGGGGTCTTTGAATCACTATAATTAATTTCAGAGAGCTGGGTTGATTAGTTTGTCTTTAGATAATCTGCTGTGCATAATAATTTGGAACAGTGCAATTTGAGTTTTTTATTTTTGAAAAAAATACTGTTCTCATGGAGAGCTTTGTTCAGTAAAATTTGATTTATACTGTAATAGTTCATGACTTGAAAATTATACTGGCCATCATTTGCATTGAACATTTAAGAAATTCTGAGATAATATAACTTGCATAATAATTTAGAACACGGTGTAAATACTCACCATAAGAGACAGGAATCACCTCACAAGAGCAGGAGTTATGGAAAAATTTGTGTCCATCATAATTTGGCAGCTCTCAAGCTCAAATCCTTATCTTTGGCTATTTTTCTTTCTCTTCCACATATTTGATTTCAGAACTAAATGCTCAGGTGTCAAAAATAAAGAGATAATCAGTTTAATAATCAAGGCTCACTGCTTAAGGCTATTCTATTTACTGATTTTACCACTTAATAAAACTTTAAAACAGCATGAGAAAAATATCTATTGATATGCTGATGATGCCTTTATCTATCATTTATGAATTCAATAAAGTTTTTTCATCGCCAGGAGATGTAATTCAAAACATTAGACTTACATTTATGGCACTTTTTTTTTTTTATCCGTGCAGCATTGCTATAAGTGAAACTATCCTGTCTCTGAGTGATGCAGGAAAGTTGGTCAGTGCATTGTGTCTTTTCTATTAGGAAGTCCAAAAAGGACTTCAATGCCTTAAAATACCTAAAAATGTTGGAGTGAGAGTTTTTGTGAGAATTATAAGAAAAGATCAAAATTCTCCAGGGTTAGCTTTCCTTCATTGGCTCACTGTTTATTTACATTTATCCTTCATTATTGAATTGATCCATCTGTTTCCAACTCTTAGACTGAAGATTCACTGGTGGCTCCTACAGTTTCTTACCTTATACACAGATTTTCAGAGGTTATCTTGACTGATGTTGCTGTGTGTTAGGCTGCTGGATGAAAAACCGACCACTTCCTCTCGTTCTGCTTCTTTCTTTTACTTCTCTCCAGCTGTGGATCATTTGCAGTTATTGCTGCCATTAACTTAATCCTTTCTCTCTATTTCTTCTTGTCAAATAAGCTATCTCTGGTATGCACCCTTACCTTGACTTGTGTTACTAAAAATCTGAGGTCATGTTAACTGGTGGTTCAGATAAGATTCAAAAGTCAGACAGGAAAAGATCCTGAAACATCGTGACGCAGAAAAACTAACAGAAAACCTGGTAAACAGACAAAAGAACAATAATGCAAATTATAACAAGAAACTAACACCATGAACCAGATGATTGAACTCAACTCCTTGTATTTGTTGCTGGCTTACTTTCTGTGATGCAACGTCTTTTTCACTTGGAGAAAATTGATTAGATCAGAATTGATTAGATTTATTGCCATTGTACACTACGCAGAACAACAAAATTAACAGTATAGCTATTATATTGCATTTATAGATATTCAAAACACATCTTTCCAGATCACATTTCCCAATGTGATCTGGAAAAAAACAGATCAGATGTGTCTTTGTCTGGTGTCAATTTTACAACCTCTTTGCATATACATAACTTGCAGAATTGCATTGTATGTCAAACACATTTTTATGATCTTTGAAATTTTGTCTTACATTCTACCTACATACAATCTTCACAACTCCTTGTATTTGCTACAGAGACTAAAACAGTAGCAAAAATACTGCTTCTTTAAATTTTATAATGTTCAGAGCAAGGCTATTAATTTATGAGGGAGAGGAGCAATGTTTTCTGTAAGTTTTGTTCGCCCCTTGACACTAACATGTCCAAAAATGTTGCTTACCCATCTGCTTAAATGTATTAATTTATGTTCACAGTGCACTGTCAAAATACACTGCTCAAAAAAATAAAGGGAACACTTAAACAGGTGTTTAACACTTAAAGTGTTCCCTTTATTTTTTGAGCAGTATATTTTAAAGATCATCATGTAAAAGTCAGCATTCTTCAGTTCAAAGTTTTCAAAAGAAAAACGACAGAGCTCCAAACAGGAATGTACTCATTTCAATGAGCTCATTCACAAGATTGCCAGCTTTGATGAAATGTATGTTTATTTAAGACTGTAGCTGAAAATATATGTTTTTCTTTTGGTGTTTCCAGGATATTACATAAGCTTTCCTAAGTTAGTCAATGTTCAAGCAGCACATTGAAACTTTGGCTGGAGTAAGATATGTTGATGGCAAAAAAAAAGAATAGGAGAGACAGGAGTAAAAGACTGGGTGAGGTTTCCAAAGCCGATTCCGAAACTGGATCAGTATTGTGAGTAAAAAGTCTTTAACAGATTGTTCTACACAGACACCAAATGTTTACTTTTCAGCATGCATGTCATGATTAAACTAATGCTGCACTAACATACTTGTGTAAATTAAAAGAAATCTAAGGAGCCATTCATACCAATGTCTTATTTCATCCTCAAAGAAGCATGAGTGAAACCACATGCACTCTTCAGAACAGCATAAATTTGTAGGAAGGAATATCACAAGTCAGAACAGAGACAAATCCTAGCAAAAAATCCAACCAAAAGGCAGAAATGCAGTTTATTTTCTACGACTGATGAATCATTATGCAACACTATTATTTGTGTTTTATGAATTCAGAATACATTTCCATATAAACATCCCTCTCTGCTGATGCCGATGGTCTGATCATATTCTGTATCAGTTTTATCACCTCTTCTTTTTTTTTTCTGCAAACCAAACTTTTGCAAAAGTATAAAGTTTGTCTTCTGAATTATGTTGTAAACTGTTTTAACAGTTTACTAACACGTAGATTTTCACCCGACCAAATTGATCCTTAATTAGAATACGTAAGGTAAATCTGTTAAAATGTAAATGAATATAATGAAAAACAGCAGATTAAAAAAGGAAAACAAGGGAAGTGCCCACAGATTTTCTTTTAAGGAGATGAAAGGTTGTACCACCATCTAGTGGGAAATGTTAGAACACGAATTTTGGTTTTTAACTGGTTTGTTATACTGTAATAAAATACACTGATTCACTGTAATGTTTTGTTTTCACTGACTGCAAGACTTGTGAATTATGCATCTGCTTTCCTCAAGCACCTTAATGATAGAAGCAGAACTTCTTGCTTGGAGTTTGTGTGATAATTGTCCCCCTGTTTGAACATGACAGCCATCCTTCCATGTGGTCAGAGTTAAATCAGGCAGACTGCTGACAGCAGACATTATCGTTTAACCCTGCCTTACATCTCAGCATGCTGCCTCCTTTGGTACACCTGCGCCCAGGCAAAGATAGCACATAGCACTAAGTATTTTCCCTTTGCTTTTTATTGTGTGCTGACTCTCCTCTGCACACAGGCACTCGTGCTTCTTGTGTGGACCCGTCTGTCAACGCAGCAGTCCAGCCCTGCTCTCCTAAATGCCTGACTGACCCATTCATCTCCTGTGGGGAGCGTAATGAGTTGACCCTCCCCGTTTGGACCGGCCTGACAGAGAGAGATTACTTTAAAGTCTGCATGGATTTTCTCACTCGCTCCTCCTCCTCATTCCTTCTCCCCTGAAAGTGGTTAAGTCAAAGTGCGTTAATGAGGAGCGATGGATAATGCACTCATCTTTTAATTACCTTCCAGCATAGTTCTTTGGAGAAGGTCTGGGAACTCCCAGCAGATGTTAGCCACTTTGTTAGCCTTGCTTTTACCAGCTACAGTCCTTTGTTTTGCCTAATATATTTTGCAAATACAACAAACAATATGGATTAATGGGTAAAAAATATCACACACCAAACTAACCTCAGAACATATTCTACAAAAATATCATAAAGTGGCTGACCATCGACATTCAGCCCACCTCTGGTCAGGATATATAGATAAAGATAAAATAAAACAAGTTTGTGGGTTCAGAAATGAGTTTCCGTTTAAATGCATTACAAAAGTTTAGTGATGCTTTTCATTTGTCAACAATTACAACAGAGAAGCAAAAAGCAAATCTTTAACTGTATTTGCGTTGGTGTTGCTGTTGATTCCTGTGCACACTACTTTCAGTACCAATCAGACATTATGCAGTGTGGGAAAGAGCCGCCATAGCTTTGACAAAACACTGTTATAGTTCACTGTACTGTATGCTTTGTTTGGCAGAGGGAAATGCTAAGCTCTTTATCTTAAAATCAAAATCTTTCTCATGTCTTCTTCAAGCTTTATTTCTGCATTCTTTATATAGCTCATCTATAGTTTTGAATAAATCAAAACTATTCAGAGTGAAGCCAATTTAAAAATAAAAACAACAACAACAAACAAAACATATGAACCGAGAAGGTGCTGACGAAGGAAAAAGTTTCGGCTCCAAAAAGGGACATTTTCAGGCATGACTTGAACTTGCAATTGCCAAAAATCTTAAAGTAACAAAAGTATAACTGAGCACACTTAAATATTTCAGACGGTAAAAATATATTTTGTTAGACACAAATAATCTGAGTAAATGCAAAACACAACAATGCCATTTATTAATACAAAAAGCTTTTAAAACCAACCTAAATGTATGTGTAGAGAAATTCTCCCTTAAACAGATGAGGAGCAACTTCTATCGCTTGCAATAGCGAGTCTTTCACATCACTTTGCACTATCAAGGAATTTTGACCTACTTTTCTCAGAAGAATAGTTTTACTTCAGGTTTCTATGTTTATGCTTATACTACAGCATTTCCAGCAGATTTAGGCCTGGTCTTTGATTAGGACACTCCAAGGATTTAGTTTTACTTTTTCAAGCCATTCAGAAGTGGACTTGCTGATGTTCAACATACAAACATTTCCTTGTTGGTCATGCCAGGCACAAAGCGTCTTAACTTCAGTACATTACTGACACACTGAATTATAACATTGAGCTTCTAAAAAGGCATCGACACTTCTAAAAAATTTGAATTTGCATAGGAAATAAATCATTTTCCATGATATAAAACAATTCTGATGAGAAGACTGCTCAAATATCTGACTGGAATTGTGGCGAGCTTGTTGATGGCCACAAAAAAATGATTAGATTTTTCTAAAACTTGCTAAGAAACATATACTGCGATATTTCTGGGGGTTTGGGAATATTTTAACCAACATGGATGATTCTGACCATGTCTTGATCAGAGAAAATCCACAATTAGATTGTTTAAACATTGAAGTTGTTTTTGCATAATCAGCCATCACAAAAACAAAAATCCAAATGCATTATTAAAAGAAAAAATTTATTAGATGTGTCTGTAAGTGAGCGTAAAGTCTGAGTGGCACATTCAGTCAGTGGAACTTATTTTTTTGTTTTGGTTAAATTGTTTAAGATCAATACCCTTTATCCTGCATATTAAGTGTAAAGCTATAAAACATGCCATTAATATACGACTTTAGGTTCCCAGGTGGAAGTTTCTTCACACTTTTTAAGTTTACGTAAGGTGGGTGGACTTTTGGCACTCTGTGTTCCTTTATCATCCAGCTTACATTGTGGTCTGGCCACTTTTATCCAGCCTAATAAACATTGATTAGTTCACATAATCAATGCACTCAATGACAATGATTCAGTGCGCTGCATAAATGTATTGACTGCAATCAGCTTTAAACTCCAATCCTCTTTTTCATGCATTTTCTGCATTTTATTATATCCCAATAAAATAATAATTATGGAACTTTGTGTATAGCTAGCAGACATATTCTATTAAATGAGGCAGAGATGAGGTGAAATATATATTGACAATCTGTCTAGATTATATGAAAAAAAGTTTTTTTTTTTTTTGCAAGAGTAATGACACCTTCCCAAATCTACCACAGGGCGGCAGTGTTTATCTGCAGTAGCCATTGAAGTAGCCTTTGCAGGTCTTGGTTGCTGTCTTATCGTTATATTTGTCCTGTGAAAAATATGTTTTGTCTCTCTTTTGTATATTATAAGGCAAGCTGAAAATGTAGATAAGTTCAATAAAAATTCAGACTTTTTGTTTTCTAAGAATTAATTGCACTTTCATTTATAAAATAATATTTTATTTTTCAGTAGAGGGAATACAAAACTTCACACTTGTTACAATGTGCAATCACATCCTCTCAGTAAGAAAGAAAAGGGCAATACCATGAACACATTCATCTGGTTCATCATTTGATGGGGGAGAAAATTTAAAGTCAAACCCCAAGTATCGTCTAAAAACAATTAAATGCAAAGTAAAATGACAGAAAACCCCAACGCTGAGGCATGTAACTTTTCTGCTTCTGGTTTTTGTGGCCATGCATGACCGGTCCATGTAATGAATGTTGATAAAGTAGAAAAGCCGGTTTAATCAGGACGGATTGCTGTGCAGAGGTGGAGAATGTCAGAGAAAGCAGGCACAGCTGCTTAGTGAGAAATCCAATATTGACTGTCGGGATAAATGTCCTGCATATTCTCTCATCTGTCCCAGGGGCCATGGTATTATGCCTCTCACGTTAGCACTCCCTAATTGGATTAAAAATGGCTTGTTATTGGGAGAAAAATGACTGAGAAAACTATCATGATTATTGCCTCTCAACAATGTTGGCTCCCGGAGCTGAAGAGGTGAAATAATTGCCTTTGCAGCAGAAAATGTCAGAATCAGATGATGCATCAACCCATAGTCTACAGCTGGGATGATTTGGACTGAAATCAACTAATTAAACATGATTTAAATCTAAGCTAGTTGCATATAATAGGAACGGCCTCATAAAAGCTAAATATTGTATATAGTTGGAGTAACAGATGCAATATATGAATACAGTCATGAATGTGAGAGCATGCATAAACAGAAATGAAACTGACAAATAAATCAGACATCCACTGGGCTTTGGTTTGTGCACCACCAAGAGCATCTATTAACAGAAAATAAATGTTTGACGTCAGAGAGTTGACAGAGTCTCATTCATACTGACACTCTGGCTAAATTACACATAAGAGCTCTGATAACATCATCATTAAATATTGATTTTTTTTAAGGCTGCGCAAAGCAGAAACAAATCCATGCATATTCAAGTATTTGGAGCAGACATGCTGGGGTGAACGGCTACAAAGTGACTTCTGGAGAGGAAAAGATGGACAGAAGAGAGGAAGAGGAGGAAGAGCTAAAGAGGGAGGGAGGAATAAAAGTGAGGCAAGAGTTAAAGCATTGAGGGAGCAGAAAGAGATTTAAGGCTGAGGCTCAGAGCAGATGTTAGCATTGATGATGATGGATGTAGGTTGTTGAGATGCAGAGTTGTTATCATGAGAGGCACTCGTGGTCTTCGCTCTGCGCACTTTCCCCCAGATGTCACATTCTGGGTGTGATGTGTGTGCGCGTGTTTGTCACACAGAAACACTGAGCTACAGCTGGTATGATGAGTGCATAAATTACACTTAGTCTTTTTTTTAAATAGGTGCAAATTGTGAATTGGGGTTTTCAAAAGCATTCACCCAAACACAAAGTAGTGGTTCATTGTATATTGTACAGGAAACCCAATTTTTGTTTGTGTTTGGATTTGAACTGGGTCAGTCTAACGCATATTTGATTTGTACCATTCAGTCGTAGCTCTGTTTGTGTTGCTGTTGTCCTGCTGGAATGTGATCATTCAGTCTCAGTCTCAAGTCTTTGGCAGCCTCTGACAGGTTTTCATGCAAAATATTTTTGTATTTTCATCAACCCACCCTCCTATCAACTCTGATGAGCTGCCATGTTGTTGCTAAAAAATACATCCCACAGCAATAATGTGGCCTCCACCATGGTGTGTTCAGGCAGATATATTGCATTTGAAATCTGTTTACTTTTTGTTTGACAATAGCCCCTACTTTCACGTGTTTACTGCGCCTCCTACATGGACGATGGCATAAGTAACTTTTAATGACTTACATTCAACAATACCATCTTGCTATACTTCCATAAAGGTCACATTTGGGAAGTATATGAATAAACAATGCCACATCAACAGATTCTCCTACCTGGGTGTTGTAGCTCTGCTTCTTGCCCAGTCTGTCTGTTTAGGTGACTTGCCCAGTCTCGGGAGGTTTGCATTGTACCATATTCTGTCCATTTTCAGATGATGGATTATAAACACAAATGGGTTATATTGTCAGTACTTTGAGAAATGCATAAAAATGAGAATATTGATTTGTTCCCTAATTATATTTTAAACTTCTCCACAGCTTTACCTGTGACCTGTCTGCTGAGCTCCTTGGTCTTCACGATGCTATTAGTGGTGTGATGTTCTCCAGCAAACATCTCAGGCCTTCACAGAATGCATTTATGCTGCGATTGAATTACGCTCAAGCGGAATGTTTGCTTTGGATTTTATTTAGGGTTTCAGAATAAAGGGGTTTGAATACATATAACCCACGCTTTTTAGATTATTATTTTTTTATTTGACAAGCATGTTTTCATTCCCTTTTACAGCTATGCTGCACTTTGTGTTGGTCTGTCTCCTAAAATAATCATAAACTACAATAGACTTAGTGGCTGTAATCAAACAAAATGCCAAAAAGCCAACTGGGTGTGAACATTTTTGCATGCCGCCATTTTTCGGTGCTACTTACTAATAGAAATTTCATTTATAGTGCAAACTAACATGCTACTAAACGGCAGCAACGGAATACAACAAAGAGGAGTTTAGAGACTGATTGCAACAGATGAGGCTAATGAATAACTATCCTTTGTGCTCTTAGGTGCAGACTTCATGAAAAGCAACTTCCTCTAATGGCTCAAATTGGATTGCTCTGAGGATTTTTCTACCTTTATCTCCCGCAGGAGAGAGGTTACATTCCACTGTGTAAAACCCTGCATTGCTAGGTTACCCTTTGCATCCCTTCAATCATCTCTAAAAGACAGAAATAAAAATACAAATAGCACACATGTACTCGTAAAAGCACATATAAGCAGCAGGTGGTCTGTGTCTGAATGTTGAGTATGTTGAGTGGTGGTAGCCTGCCTTACATTATAACTAACCAGATAAAAGGTGCTGGACAGAAACATGCTAGTAATTGATTGCTAATTAGTATTTTAGTTGTCCTCCATTGTGTCCTGACAGAGCTTTGCCTCGGGGTTATCTATTCACTAACAGGTTCTGTGACATCACAGTAGGGAATACCAGTCTGTTCTGAGTGAATCAGTCTGTAATGAGACTAGCTTGTATTATTCTATGTGAATATTTTTATTTTATTTTGTAGCAAGCAGTAACACATTCGAAAGCTGTCAGCAGAAACTAACTTAAACTTCATCCAAACTCATTCAAAAATGTTATATTTTCAAATATAAATATAAGAAAAGTTTAAATATATAAAGGTAACTTAATTTAAAATTGAACACATTAGATTAATTAAACACAATCTTATGTTTTCAAGCCTTTTTTTCCTGTTCATTAAGATGACTTTCCGCTTACAACAAATAAAAACTCAGTTTAATTTCTTAGAAGGTTTTTACATAACATCAGATCAATAAAATATTTTTTAACGCAGACATGTGGGCTTAAGGCTGCACTGTGGAATAGTTAGTAGCACTGCTGCCTTGCAGCAAGAACATCCTGGGTTCAAATCCTACACTCTTTCAGCAAGTCGCTTGCATGCTCCCTTTGTGGGTGTCTCTCCAGGTACTCTGACTTCCTCTCACATTCAGAAACATGACTGTGAAGTTAGTCTCTAAATTGTCCATAGATGTGAGTGTGTGTCTAGATGGTTGCTTGCCCTGTGTCTCTCTGTGTTGTCCTGTGATGACTGGACTTCCTGTCCGGCATGTTCCTGCTGGAGATACACAAGAGAGTACTGTGACTCTGCAGTGATGATCCATGGATGGATGGACAGGAAGGCTTAATGAAAAGAACGCTAAATAGCTTCTGAAATATTGTTTTTATTAAAACTAGAATACTTCTAATCTGTCAAGCAAGCCTCAGTGGAACACGTTTTCTGTTTTACTGAATATGACTGTATATGTCTAACGTGTTGCAGCAGATTGCCTTGCAAAATAATTTATACCTTTTGAAACTTTTTTCCATGTTTTTGATGTCACATCAAACTTCAATGTCTATTAGTTGGATTTTATGCAATGGGTCAACTCAAGCAGAGTATATTGTAAAATATCAGGAAATATTACATGTTTTTCAACATTTTTGAGAAATTTAAATATTAAAAGTGTGCCGTTCATTTGTATTTTTCCCCACCTGAGTCAATATTTTGCAGAAAGTCACACAAATCGTTTCGCAGCCTCTATTTTTTTCCCCACTGTTGCCCTTTATTTAACACCCTGTTCCACATGCCTGCTGTATCCCCTAGATAGTTTGTGGCAAAGTGGTAACAGGACGTCTTATGTTTGTTTTTTCAGCATTCACTCTATTCTTTCCCACGTGCCACAGAGCTGAGATTTAGGGAGTAATAATAATTATCCCAGCTGAGCAGTGGATCCCTGCAGCTCCTCCAATATTACCAGATGCCTCTTTGTTGCTTCTCTGATGAATCCTCTCCTTGCTCAGCCTGTCAGTTTAGGTGGATGGCTGTATGCTAGTAGGTTTGCAACTGTTTCATACTTTTTCTATTTTTGAGGATGGATTAAAAAGTATTGTAGGAAATGTTTACAGCTAGTGTTTTATATCGTTACTGTGATTTAAATCGCTTTACACCTTTCCATACATGGTGTGTTCCTTGATCTTCCCCATGCTGTTTGTTTAATAACTGCTTCACAAAATAGTTGTATTTATACTAATAATAAATTGCATATTAAATTATACACAAATTATCTTTTTTTTTTTACAAATGACTTCTGAGGATAACTGATTTAGTTGGATTTTATTTCATTACACCAGCATAAAAGGGTTTAAATATAAAAGCTATTGAATTGCAAATTTAGAAAAAAAAATTTTTAATCATGCATTTATTTGTGTGTAAGTTTATCCCATATCATTTATTTAAAATACATTAGAGTTTGCTGTTATAATGTGACAAAATGTGAAAATATTCAAGGGGTATGAGAACTTATGGTAGCAGCCGTTTCCACTGCTACAGCCACATCTCTCTCCCTCTCTCATCAGTGCATGAGAAATTGCCTAATGAGGAATGGGTCGCACATTTCCACAAACTCATTAACCCGCGAGCGAGTGAGACTAATTGCAGCGTTTGGGTAATGTGATTTCACATCTGTTACTGCAGCCCAGGACACAGCAGTCGGCATGGGGCCGGATCTGCTGGGCTGAGTCGGAACCTAGAACTAGATTCCCCAGATCTGCAGAGACAACCAAACACAGAGGGCCGGGCCAACAGTGCATCAGCTTCAGTCTGGATCGGGCAGTCCGAGCAGAGCCGGGGTTTGAGTGTTCAGTCAGCTGTCGGACTGTATCTTGTAAGTGCATGCTTGTTCTGGGTAGGTGGCCGTTCTGGTTCCGTTCTAGAAAAAAAAAAAAACGCAATTAGAGAAATAAGCTATGGAGGTAGCACAGAAAGCTTCAGCAAAGAGGACACGATAAATAAATTAAGATGATATAAATTAGTTTTTTCCATTAAGTATCTGATACGGTTTGAACTGTACCTTCAATTAACGCTGAAATGAAATGAGCATAAAAAGTTACTTGAGCTGAAGATGATGTGAAACATGTTTTTGTAGCCTCGCGATTCTCGGGTTTTGAACTAAGCAGATAGAAAATAATGGAAACATACATATTTATTCACGTAAGATTAAAAGTTTATGCAATATCACAGAAACAACGTATTTCTCATGGTGTCACATAATCACATAAAAAAATAAATCAATATTTATGGTTATGACTTGTCTTAGTATATTCTTAATATTTGAGCAAATTACTAAAAACCACTGTATGTTAATAGAAAAGGTGGGCACCAACTGCTTAATTTGGAAAAAGTAACACTACTTTCGTTAATTATGATTAATCCTTTGTTTAACCTCCCTGCATTGTTACAGAAACTCCAATTATAAGTTTACAGGCAGCGAGGCTGCTGATGGTAATGCCATATCTCATCAATTACCATCCCGTGACCATAAATTGGCCTCAGCGCTGCGGCGACGATATGAGGTTAACACGCTGATTAATTTGAGCTGCTGTGATTTTCAGGCTCAAGTTGACACTCATGCTCTTTGACACAGAAAGTGAGGTCCGCCCGATTCTCATAATGGAGTAAAAATTTTATTTACCTCATTCAGGCCTGCTCCCGAGTCTCATCAGGATCGTTTGAAATTAAAAGCAAGAACGGGTAAGATGTTTTCTTATTTAAAATGTACTTAAAGATAATAAAAAAAAAAAAAAAAAAAAAAAAAACATTGAATATTACATACAGAAATAGACTTTTATATTTTTTTTATCAGAGTATTTTTTGTTTGTTTTCACTGTTTTCAGACTATTCATAAACACGACAGGACTGGTAATATATTACAAAAATGAGACTTATTTTAAGTAGTTTGAAAAACCGAAGACGATTTTAAATCCACAGACCTGTCAGTGACTTATATTATATATACATACTGTATGTACGGATATATAATTTTTTCACTATTTTATTGACTATTTATTTATCTCTTAAATCTGTTAATAACATGCCCGTTTTTTTCACAAAATAGTAACCGGAACTTTAACTGTTGCTTTATGATGATTTTAAACAATTGATAAAAATTAATTATTCCAGAACCTGACCTCAGCTATGAGGGAAATGTTACTATAAAATAATTAACATCATTAACCCGTGAATCGCAAATACATTTTGAATCATATTTTGATGCATCTTTATCCACTCTGCTCACTTAATTTACACCAATGGTGAATTTTAGCGTGATTCTGTCTTTAATCCTAATGTCGTCATTTCCTGCTGGTTCTTTAATTCAAAATAACCTTTATCAGTGGTTAACTCTACTCTAGGCGAACCTAATTGCATTATTGAAATCGCCAACCAATATTTTATTTTCACTAAAATGAGCCATTTGTAAATATAAATCTAGAACTTGCTCCCAAACAGGATCCCATGTGAAGCTGCACGGAAAGCTTTAACGAGTTTTATTTTGTCGTTTCGCAGCTCTCGCAAATATACGAAAACAATTCTGTTACAATGGACTGAGCCAGTGTTGCCAGTTGCATGTTGCTCGCACAAGATCTGGATTTAAATGTACAAATCATATTCCTTGTGAATCATAGTGTATTCTTAGGACCGTGGGGATGTTTACCCACAGTCCATTCAATATCCTCAGTAGGGTGACCGTCACGGTTAAAAGCAATGACCGTCACATCAGAGCCCAGACATCTTTACCGCCGCTATGAGCCACTACGAGACCAGTCATCCTTCATAACTGCTTTAACCCTGTCAGCTCATAAACACTGTCAAAAAAAGAGCGTCTCTAGGTCTCTGAGCGATGACCTCAGACTGCACAATCATCTGTGAGAGCAGCTTTTTGGCTTCCCGGTGCCTACTGGAAACCAGCACGCACAGCATGATGCTGCCACGTGTTAATGATGTTGAATTGAACAGAGTCGCACATCCTCCTTGTTTCGACATTCTTGAAAAGTACTTTTATTCGTTTTGTTCATTTTTTTTAAACTGGTACAAACCCGTCGATATGGTGCAATCCGATGTAAGATCAAACATTTAAGAAATGTGTCAAGTAATAATAGCACATACAATAAGTTAAAACATGTCACAAAAAGACCAGCGTGTACAGCAAGAATGTTTTATCTACACAAAACATCCTAAAACAGAATATAGGCCAACTGAGAGGTCATCGTTTTGTTCACACCGTTATGTTTCGCTAATTTGATTTGATCCCGACACTGGTGTCGGTGTGAGTGGGGGCGCCCTTTCTCCCTTCATCAAAAGGCCAAATTCCCCCACACAGAGGACGCCCGAGACGCAGCTCTAAAGGCTCTCCGTGGAAGTGAGGTCCGACTGATTTATAATACCTGTTTGACAAAACACAACATCACCTGGATACATTAAAGTGTGCGTAGAGACACACTCAGTGAAAACGTAAACACAAGGATTGTTTGGCTCTCGTTAATTAAGACCTATATTCTAGTGATCATACAATAGCATTTATCGTTAAGTGTTGATAAAGTCCTTTTGCAATAACAAGATGAACTCAAAACTCATTTTTTTTCCCGATCTTGTCCATTTGTCTTGTTCGTCTCCGTCCTGTTTCCTCATTTCTAAGAAGCAGGAGTAAAAACAGAAGAAAGGCGCAGGGCGGATCTGGGACAAGAAGCCGGGAGGAGCAGGATGAGGTGAGCTGAAAAGTCACTAAGTGAAACTCATTGACACTGTGTGCTCCAGCGCTTTGCGCCTAAGTGACGCGATGCTTGTCCCTCTCCACATATCACTGTCCGGGGAGCTACACAGCTGCGGGGAGCCCGATACGTTCGTGGGGCCGGAGAGGGACGCCGACATTCCAGGGAAAGGCGACTGGTAGAGGTGGGACTGCAGGCCGGAGCCGTTGGAGGACAGGCCGTTAGAGAGACCCATTGAGTTTGGCGGCGGACCGGGACCCAGGCTGCACTGCGAGAGGGACTGCGCCATGCCCGGCTGACGACCCAGGGCCGGCGGGAGCTGCAACTGGGAGACCCCGGGCATCCCGGTGGCCCAGCGCGAGTCGTTGGCGTGAAACGAGCACAGGCTGTTCTCCATTGCGGCCGCTGCGGAGAACTGCGGCAGGCCAGGCGTCGGGAGCAGAGTCCCTGGGGCGCGGAACACGTTGGTGGTCTTCTTTCTTTTCTTCCACTTAGCGCGTCTGTTCTGGAACCAAACCTGGACAGCAGAGAAATAAAATGTGCAGCACAGTTAAAGACACTGAGAAAATAAGAGAGAGAGAGAGAGAAAAAACATGAGCTAGAAGAAAAAATTGCTTCCGGTTGCTCGATCGAGGTGGTAGTTTGGATTCAAACTGAAAATAAGATAATTTCAAGTGATACATCAAATTGTTTTAAGTGTTATCAAATCTATAAAGAGTTAATTTAGAATACATGCTATTGACTGATATGTTTATGAATTCTCAACGGGGGACTTCATGATTCTGATTAACAAAGAAATATAATAATAATTGCCGCCCCGCTGATTACTAATCCGTGGCTATCTATCTATCTATCTATCTATCTATCTATCTATCTATCTATCTATCTATCTATCTATCTATCTATCTATCTATCTATCTATCTATCTATCTATCTATCTATCTATCTATCTATCTATCTATCTATCTATCTATCTAGTGAATGCATTAGCTGAAAATTGTGACTTGAAAGGCACTTAATCTGCATGTAAAGACTGTATTACAATGACAATAATTCAATTAAACGTGCACTGTTGTGGCTAATCCGTGCAGACTATCCAGAATCCCAATTAATACAAAGTAAAATTCCATACATTTAATTTAATTTCTAATGGCAATGATTTTTCAGAAAGATATTTTTTGTTTCGTTTTTTTTTAAACGCTTTTAAAAGTTACACTCTAAACACACATGGCTGACTTAACTTTACAAAATCAACTAAAGAGAAAACAACAAAACAGAAAATATTCCCATCTCCCACAGACCCGCTCGGCAAAGCTTTTCAGAAAGAAATGAACGCGCACCATGGCGCCGAGCTTTTTAAAGATTTCATCATCTTCGCGTGTGATTAATGCGCGCGCAGGGCCGCGAGTCGATGCCACCGTATTAAAAAGTGAAATCTCGCTCTCATTCCGCTCAGCCAGCCGTGAAACGTCGCCCAAACCCATTACACTCGAGGGGGGAAAGAAAATGCAATTTCTCATTCCATTAAAAAAAAAGTACAATATATTCTCGAGAGTCCCTATTAAGACGTCGCTGATGGAGCATTTTAAAGGAGAGGCTGTGCAAAGGCATGCAGGTGGGGACCAGCACGCCCACTTAGGGTCCCCACCTGCACGGTCAGCACTAATGTTTACCAACAAAAGCCGAGATGCAAAGACAATCTGCGCAGCGTGGAATAAAGAATTGATTGTAAAGGTGACTAATGATTATTCTGCTTTTATTGCTTTCAGAGGAATAATTTACATGGATTTCACATCAGTGGTTAATAATCCATTCAGTGTTATAAATAAAACTGAAATTAGCTGGTAATGGGTTTGCTTTCTTGTTGCCTGGTTTATGTTTTAGGATGCCAGCTTTAAAATAAGCATCGTATGCGTTATTGAATTTAAACCGCTCTCCAGCTTAAATATGTTGGGGTTTTTTTTAATGGGGATATTTTGGTTGAAATAATTAAATTAATTAATCGCAATATAAATGTAAACCGAAAATCCATAAAGTATAATCACGAAATAAATATGTCAATTGTTTGCTAAAATTGTGGTTCGTAAAGGATCAAATCCAGGAAAACAAAAAATATTTTAAATTTTACTAATAAAATAACTTGATTGATTACTTAAGGGCATTTCACAAATTTCATAGCATCATGATTCACAACTGTAAAAGTAAGATGAACTGTTCTGACTGCAGTTAAGGGCTGATTTCACGCTTATCTGTGGCTGAAGAGTACTTCAGCACCTTGGACAGAGAATTTGGAAATTTAGGTGCGCTTCGTTCTTACAATTGACGCCTGTCACTAAATTTTTGTTAAAGTGGAACCACATGTCGGTATTTTTTTAGTCATCTTTTTTTTTTTTGGACTTTCGCTAAAAATGAAACGATGGTTCCTATTAATGCCGGATATCGCATGGTCCACAAACCTGAAAAAGAAGATATTACTCTCTTCATATGAACACACCTTTAGCTTCATATGCAAGAGACTTTAAGGCGCACATTTAGTTTAGTACTTCTTACATTTTAAAAATATACATTACGATTCCAAATAAATTCTTCAAAATTTCTTCAATATTTCTTAAAAAAAAAAAAACAACTAAAAATGTATCCGACAAGCCTCCCAGGTGCGATTAAAACTGAATTTCGAACAATCTCAGAGAACCGCAAGCCCACCCGGCATCAGCGTCTGAAAGCAGCAGGTCTATAACTTGATCGCTTACCTGAACTCTGGACTCGGTGAGGCCGATCCTTAGCGCCAGCTCCTCCCTCATAAAGATATCGGGGTAATGGGTCTTGGCGAAACTGCGCTCCAGCTCGTTGAGTTGCGCCGGGGTGAAGCGCGTCCTGTGCCGCTTCTGTTTCTGCTGGCTGGCGGACTGACCGGAGCTCTGCTGTGGCTGCTGCTGCTGCTGTTGCTGCTTCTCCTGCTCCTGTTTCCCGTTCACCGGCATGCCAGCAGAGTTGGACCCCACGGTGGTGATATCTTCCCCCGGCAGGAGAGTGGTTCCCTCTACGGAGTCCGAACCAGGGGCCATGTCTCCCGGATGCCCCTGGTCCGGAACCCCACCCCCCAGTCGGCACTTGAGAGCTTCTCTATGCCCGAGGAGCTCCGCAGCATCCTTCATCCCTGAGAGGATGATAAGGAGGAGGATTTTCAGTCCACGAAAATGTCTTACGTCTTGGTATATTAAGTAGAATGACAAGTAAAATGCATGCACTGTGTGAATTAAAGATACATTTCAAAACTAATGAATAAATACAACAAAAACGGACATTTCTTAACTTTTGGAATCAGCTAATAAATCACAAAAATTAAATTATTGACACAAAATGAACTTCACTATCTAACGCATCAACATCAAATAAGAAGTAGAAATCTTACACTGGAGTTTCGGGCCGGAGTTTAGTGATGATAACTCACCGAGCCGAGCATCCAGGAGGTCGGCGTGAGAGAGCATCGCGTATCGCTCCAGGGCGAAAGGCGCTCCGAAAAAAATCCCGTAACTTTGGGGCAATTTAAAAAAGTATATCGTCTAAATGAACGAAAATTCAGTTTGTGGTTAAAAAAGGAGGTCCCTTGCATTATAATGTCCTTTAGAGCGACGGGGAGGCGCTTATTAGTTGAAAGAAGCCGTGAGCTTCCTCGTATAGGAGCCAATCAGAGCGGGAGCTTGAAAATGTCACGATGTGATTCCCCTCCTCCTCTTCTTTTTTTTTCCACTAGTTTTTTTTTTTTTTTTTTTAAACACACTTGCACGCTGGGATGCAGGCACAGACCACAGAATTAGTACATTTCAATCTTCTGCCGTTTCATCCTCTGATTTATTAGCTTTTCCTGCAGAAATTATTCAATATTTAACATCTTAATGTGTTTAATCTCATATGGAAACCTGCGCAAAATGCTGGAGATGCACAGATGGAAGAGCTGGCTTTTATTCTGCTGGAGCATAGTGACGCTTGACCAGTTTGGAAGACAAAATACAGTATAATCATGGATAGGAACATTTCGGATTAAAAGAGCTGGGTCATTGATTATTTATAAACTGGGGTTGCTTTATATATATATATATATATATATATATATATATAGATAGATAGATAGATAGATAGATAGATAGATAGATAGATAGATAGATAGATAGATAGATAGATAGATAGATAGATAGATAGATAGATAGATAGATAGATAGATAGATAGATAGATAGATAGATAGATAGATAGATAGATAGATAGATAGATAGATAGATAGATAGATAGATAGATAGATATACACACACAAACAATAGAAATTTAATTTAAGCTCAGCCCGTGGCAAATATTTGGTACCACTGCTTGGCGGATTTATTTATTTATTTATTTATTTATTTATTTATTTATTTATTTATTTATTTATTTATTTTTAACCAAAAATAACTAACTAAATAAATAAATTAAGAAATAATTAAGCTTTTAAACACCCCCCATTACCCATTGGAGTCCAACTTCCCTCCCTCGTCCTTGGACCACAAACAAAACAAATATAGCTCCCATTTCCCCCCGTGGCAGGTGATTTGTGGAGACAAATCGAGGAAATAAATAAATAAACGAGAACAGATGGATTTAAGCTCCGTTAGTGATCGGCCGCTTTAACTCCCATCGACTTTTTTATCAACTCGGGTTCAATTAAAGGTATTTAGGCCTGCTTGCTTCAAACAAAATCAGACGTGCAGGCGCCTAAACGGCCGTGCCCCTTTAGCAGAAGTCCATGAGTAGGTCTATTATACAATTAACAAGACAGTCATCGATCTGCGCTCCGGTCTCTCTGCTTCAGACTGCGGTGGTTGTTTTAGAAGCGGCTTCTGGCAGATGTCGGGGGGGCAGATTGGTGAATAGACCACCGCCTGGGACTAAATAGTTTTTTTTTTTTTTTTTTTTGCAGCCGAACAAAGGAGGCGTCCGAGCGAGGATCCACATGCAGGCAGCTCTCATCTTTTTTTTTTCTTTTTGCTCCTCGGGGCGCAGGGAAGTATAAGCCCATACGCGTGGAACAGCGTGAAAACTTAAGGAAATGGGTTGGCGCATGGGTCCACTGAGATGGAGGAGCGGCTGATGAGCTCCCGGAGGTTCAGGAGAAGCAATCAGAAGCAGCAGCAGCAGCAGCAGCAGAACAGGCTCGATTTCATTTGATCCACACGTAGCAGACCAGGTGGAAAGAGAGAGGAGAGCGGAACTCCTCAGGTTGTGGAGGGCCAGAGGCAGGGGGACATGGTCAGTATGCTTTGGACGACGCTTAATATGCAGGATAAGGAGGACTGATGTGGGAGCGGATGTGTAAAAATCTACCATAACGACTCAGCTGTAGTAAGGAAATGGATATTAATTGATGCAGATAGACCAAGATCAATTACAATTTTTTTTTCATTTTATAAGGGAAATCTGTATAATCAGAGTTCACTTTGTTTATTTTTGAAACGTCACATTTGTATTACCACACAATTATAAAATAGTATCTTATTTTAAATTACAATTGTCACTATGCTGTAGTCATAATGTAATATAATATAATATAATATAATATAGTATAATACATTATAATATAATATAGTATAATACATTATAATATAATATAATATAATATAATAAAATCAGGAGAAATGAAATATGAACAAATCCAATTTTTTTTAGAATGACATTGACCCGTTACTTCTAGTTAAATAAATAAAAAACAAAACAAAAATAGCCGGTGGAGTGAACATCAGCGTGTCCGATCCTCAGACTGTAATATATAAGCTGTTATAAGAGGAACCCCCCTAAAATGGGTCTATGTCTCACTCAGCCTCCCTAACTGGACCACATCAATCTTCCCCAGTAAAAACACGCTCACGAACGATCCTCTCGGGTTAATGCGGCGCATCTGAGTGCAGAACGGCTGTTTACACGCGAGGAGACGCTTTTAATGGAAGCGCACCAAAAGGAAAAAAAAAAGAAGAAGCCCAAACCAAATGCAATTTTGTAGAGCAATTTCAGAGATCAGGAATTCCGTGTCTACCTTTTTTTTTTTTTTTTAACAATCACTCTGCGTTAAATCCATTGCTCATACGGGCCTTTGCAGGCTAAAACAAACGTAGTTTACAAGGATCAGTTTCTTTCCACCACAACCAAATTGCAACATGCGGGCAATTTGGTTGCCCGCATGTTGCCAACAAACAGGCAAGCTGCTTGTTTCTTATGCTCGGGGCCCATCGCGTCGCCTCGCAGACACCTGCATTCACTCAGTTATACAAATCTAAAGGGAAAACCGATTTTCCATCTGCAGGGACGGGACGCGGAGCAAATCATACAGAGTTTTTTTTTTTTTTTTTTTGTGCAGGTGATTTGACAGTCAGAGGAATAAGAAAGCAGAGCAGTGACTGCGGCTGGATCTAAACACAGACAGTTGAAGCCCATAAAGAGGCTTTCCTCTTCGGTCACCCAGCCTGGGCCGCACCACCCAGCGCATCTCATGCACCAATTAGGCCGGCCGCCCTCCGCCTGGTGTCCGCTCCCGTCTTGATGCGGAGCACAGAGTGGTAATCACGGCATCAAATAAAATAATCAGCAAAGAAGAGCCATTTCCTTAATGAAACAAAAGGGGCTGGTGTCACGGAGAAAGGTGCTGTGGTGGCGTCAGGAGTTCATTCTGGAGTGGGGGTGGGGGTGATTGTGGGGGTTATTAAAATAGCACTGAAAGCCACAATGGATCTTATTTACATACCGGCGTCCTCAGTATAGCTTTAAAATGTCTCATTACCTGGTGCCAATGTGTGACCCCACGCTGCAAATGGTCTATCTTCAGGGTGCGCCAATAAACCCGCAGTGCAGCTGAAGCAAGGTGGAAACTATCAACATGTTTGTTGATTTCATACAAGCAAAAAAAAATTGAGATTCTGATTTCTAATCACCAATTTAAAGAAATCACCGATTTCTTTTAGTTAAAAAACAGAGATTACTTTATGATCTGTAAATAATCAGAGCGAAACAGCAGCTCAGGGCCACCAAACCAACAGGGGGCCCACAAGAGCCCCAGTCACACAAGCCAGGCTTATAAACGTCACGCTCTGGTTTTAATTGTGTGTAATAAAGCTTGTGATCCTTGATCTTTAAAATATTATATGTAAATCAGTTTAGTCGGATTCCAAAGAGTTTTTTTTCCCCAAAGAAAAATGTTCAGTAGTTTAATTGGTTTTTATACTTTACTTTTCTATTCAATCACCTAGAGTTCAAAGTAAGAAAAAACACTTTAAAATACGTTTAATGTCTTGAAAATAATTATTTTAAAATCCAATGAGAAGGAGATTAAAGGGTATTCTCTGTGCTTTCTCAGATAATTTCCAACCTCAAACTCTTTTTTTTTTTTACCATTTCATGATAGTATTGTCAAACTTCAGTGTATTCTATTGCGTTTTAGAACAAAACAGCAATAGATAGTTGTGAAGGGGAAGGAAAATGATACATGACTGTCAAAGTACGTTACAAATAAACATCTGAAAAAATGTGCCTCACATCTAACCACTTTTTTTACTCATTTGCCCCAAACTAAAAACCTGTGCAATCATTTGCTTTCAGAAGAACATTTTTGTTTTTATTAATTGAATCTGCATGTGTGTAACTGAAGTTCACTATAGATGTTGGCTAGAGAACAGCATCAGCATCAGGAAGCTGAAGGACCACGGCAGATAAGTCAGCTATAAACTTGTGGAGATATTTAAAACAAGACACCTTCTGGTCAGCAACTCCACAAATCTGGTCTTTGTAAGAGAGGCAATTTAGTTTTACATTTTTTAACTAAATCCACAATAAGCCTTGTTTGCAGTTTATAAGCGATGTGAAGGATACACTAAAGACATGGAAAAGAGTGCTCTGGTCAGATGAGACCAAAATGAAAAATTTTAGCCTTCCTTCAAAACTCTGTCGATTTTAATTCTAAGACCGTACAGCAGCCTAATTTCATCATCACCATGGTGACGGTAACATGTTGCAAGTATGCTGTCTTTCGCATGGTACTTGGTCAACGTGGCTGAAGCTAAACACAGGCCAATACAAGAGGAAAACATGTGGAGGCTGAAAAAACTTGAGGTTTAGGGAGAAGGTTCGCCTCTCAACTGGACATAAACCCTAAATATAAAGCAGGAGCTACAGAGGAATGGCTGAGACTCTTTGACAATACTTGATAGCTTTTCAAAGAAGAATGGAATAAATGGTCAGTTTCTAGATGCAAAACACACAACTGTGCCAGGCTTTTCTAATTTTGGAAATCATAAATTGTTTTTCTTTAAATTCCTTACTGTCACTTACTATGTTTTTTTGTATTTAATATGTTAAAATTGGTTATTTTTATTTAAAAAGCATGAAAAGGCCCCTCTAACTTTTGAGTTGGAATTTTTACCCCATTAGAAAATAATATTCTAATTTAAGGGATGGTTTTATCCTGTCATCAATCTGTTTATAATTAGTTGATGTGAATTTGACTCAAGCAACCCTCGTGTAGTTAAACTGATGCAGTATAGTGATCACTGTTACTTCCAGTCCAAGCTATAGTAACTATATGCATACTGGATCTAGAATGCATAAATGTGTGAGCATGGTTAATATAGGCACAAAATAAATCAAGATTTCCCACACATCCATATTGCAGGCCGTTTAATTTATGTACATGACTTCAAACAAGTTCTTGAGTCAAATCAAAATGCACGATGACAAAAAAAAAATAAAGAAAATAAAATAAAATACAAATAAATTGGAGCTTTTCCCCATATATTTTAGAAAAATGCCTGACTTGAACCAGGCTGCAAAAACAAACCTTCTTTCAAATCTGTTGTGACAGCCTATTGGCTGAGGAAAGCTACTGAGGTTTTACTGTAAACCTGGAGTAAAAGCTTGATTCCTACTCATCATGAGGCCTATATGTTTTCATGACACAATGTTAACGTTTGAACAGAAACATTATTTCTCAGGTGTGGAGCTTCTATGTAAGATAGTCTAATTAATGCAAATAGTTAAAAGCTTTTCATGTATCCTATTAACTGATTTATTGTCAAAATTCTTTTTGGCATTCTTTGCATTTTCATTTTGTATGAAGATAATGGAAATAGCAAAAATATTCAAGAACACAAGAAATAGTTGAAGATAATGTAAAAACAGGATAACTGGAAGAAAGATAGAGAAGAGATTTGGACAAATACATGCATAAGTAGAATTTATTCATTTAATTAATGTAGTCTTAAAGTGAACATTTTCATATCAGTAAAATTGAATAATTAAGGTGCAAACCTAATTAAAACTATATAAATCTAACATTTTCATTGATTAATTTATTTGGCTTGGTTATTATATTATATTATATTACTTTTACAGATGGAAGACCCTCTTCTCCCTGACACTTTGACTTTCCCTCTAGCTCTGCTCCATCTGTTAGAATATGTTCTTGCTTAAGTCCAGTCATTAGTGGGTCTATTACTGCAGGTCCATCATTAGAAAGCTTTAATGCATCACCGAAGGCAATGAGAATCTGTGCAAAGTGACAGAAACCATAATTCACAATGCAACCTGCAAGAGTGCATTGATAACATGACAGAGACAACAGCATCAAAAAGTAATCCAATATTAATGTTTGAAATATTTCTATTTACACAGCAAAACCAGGAATATGTTACTGGACAAGATCTGATTAGGAATAATTGTATTAATTATGGGGTATTATATGGTGAGAATAACTTGCTCACACACATTTTGTGCCCCTGAAATTCAGAATAAAGTGGGAGGACTTGGGTCAGTAGTGCCTCTGAGTAGCTTGAAATTAGAAACATGTGCTGGTAATTATGAAACTGCAGCAAAGCCACATTGTGCAATTTAATGCCTCAGCAAATTAAAGAATAAATGGGATCAGTCTCTTTGACCTTGCTCAGTCGGACTTGATCTACCTGATACTTCACTCACTCACAGCCAGGAGTCCAGGTAAAAGTCACCTCTGCAATTTGAAAGCAGAGCAACAAAACCAGTACAATAAACCCCAGTAGCACACAGTATACTGCTGCTGACCACAACCCTCGCAGGCTTCCTCGTGTTCTCACTGCTTTGCTCACTCTGCCTGTTCAGCTCGTCTCTCACTTCAAAAGCTCCACACTCTCCCATCCATCCATTCTCTTTATCTCCCTTTCCTCTTCTCCCTCCCTCCCTCCTCTCTCTGCCACATTTCTGCCGCCACCCTGCTAAACACGGCGCACTACCCCTCCCAAGATTAATTGATCATCAATTTAGCTCTAATTTGGACCAAGTCAGCTGGTAAATGGGGCAGTTTTCCCTGATTGTTAGTGAAATGTGCGCAAGTACATTGATAAATTTTGATTATTTATCAATTACAACCAAATGAACTAAATCTATTGAATAAATTCGAGCCTGATTGCCATAATAGAGTTTGAAAATATGGCTATTGATAATGATTCCAGCTAATAGTCTTTTCCGGTCGTGGCTGTCGGGCTTGTCGGAGTGACAACACAAAAGTAATTTTTCACAGAATCAGCTCAGTGACTGCGAGGCCGATCTTTCATTAATCAGTCACATTATACGTGACGCTTTCCACACAAAGACTCAAACACTTTGTCATATTTTGTGTCAATTACCAGTCACTTGGTTGTGTTCCATCAAGACATCTTGTAATAGTTAACATATGCTAAGGTAAAGCTCCCCTGTCCCGCCCTCCAGGAGCTCTATTTGGGGAGAGGGGGGGGTGTATACTGTCTCTGTTTGGGCTCATGAAGAAATGGGGCCCTGCATGCTCTTAATTTCTTATTTTCTGGAGCCCAGACACTTATAGGAAGGGTGGGGCACAGGCTTTTTAAATGAACCTGCCACCATGTTTTCCCAAAGTTAATGGAAAAGCAGCTTGCTGGAAAATAGAAGAGGTGGAAAAATGGAATTAGGTTCAGAGGCTTTCTCACACAATAACAAGGGATAAGTATGAGCTACGGGCCTTATTCCCACACAGACATACAAATTGGTGCTGTCATTTCCTCACAGCCTCACACTATTAACTAAAAACATGCCGTTTTAGATTTAGATATTTTTAAATCCATCCTGAAGCTCACAGACACATTTAAAAGATTTTCTATGCAAGATCAGATGAAGACTGAGCACAGTTTCAGTCAGAAGTTTACATACACTAAAGAAATGTTTGGATGAGTCAACAGGAGGCTTTCACACCTGAGATCATCATACAACCTGTCAAGCATGGTAGTGACATCATCATGTTGTGGGGCTTTTTCACTGCCTGTGGTACAGGTACATCACACAAGATGGACAGAATAACTAGGAAGGACTCCAAAGTCTTTAACTTCTCCTGAAATGAACAATTATACAGTTGAAACTTTGACATAATTGGGTATTCTATTAATGATCAAAAATTCATATCAAAACTAGGATTAAAATGGGTACAGAATCAAAATAAGCTTTACTGGCCAAGGAATTTGACCTTTTTTAGGCCCTCTCAGCTTACAGACAAATATGGAGTATAAATTTGGAGAACTTTAGAGGAAATAAATGATGTGTGGCATCTACACAGAGTTTAGCTGCCCTTTTTCTAACCCTTGACCCTAAAGTAAGACAGGATTAAGATTCTGAGTCATGAGAATTCTTGAAAATATGCAAACTAAGCTTTTAAACCAAATCCACGGCAGAAAGATAACAAATTTATATTAGCTCTACAGTTTTTATCAGCTGCAGCGGTCCAAAAACACCCAGAAGCTGCATGACAGCTGGAATGCATTTATATTTTTATATTTGAGCCTATATGCAGTAATTGTTAGATAAAATTAAACATGTGCACAATTGTTTCTTGTGTCGTCAGTTCATCCATAAAATCCCAACAAACAGTTTAAAAAAAATCTCTAAAAAAGCCTCCAGTTGACATGACATTCATGCCAATAATGAGCTGCTATAAACTGCTAACCAGAACCAAGTCTGCAAATAACTTGAACCGAACTGATTTGGTCTTAAATGCGTCTCACATTTTTGCCCTTTCCGGCTGGACCGCCGGGAGACAGGATGAGAGCTGGAATACCTGCAATATCAGCCTTCTTCTTCAATCAATGATGCAAGCCTCTCTGCACCAATCATGGCTGCTGGAAGCAACTTAATGATCAGCGTTTAGACCGGGCAGGTAAACCGCTGTGCTGTGGAGCCAACACAGAGGCCAACTGCAGGTGAATTAACCCGGTCCACATCTAATATGCTGGTGTCAGCTCTGGTTAGTAACATGGCGAACTGTAGCCTGTATTGGCAGTGGCATAGCATCCAACATTGTCTCCCTCATATGCCAGCAGGTAGCTATCTATAATCGATGGCCACTTTTAATTGGACAAGCTGTCTGTTAGTGGACAGTGGGGGTTGTTCTGGAGAAGCATGCTGTATTTACTTCATGCTTATTGTACATACACAAAATGAGAATATGTGAGGTTCTATGAGTTTGTAATCAATTACATTTAAACTTTTTGCAAAATGACATTCAATGATTTGTTGAGTAATTGACCTGAAATTTTATGTTTTATTGTAATGTATAGTAGTGAATCAATTGTTCAGTGTGAAACCGTTTTATTGACACTGTAAAAAAAATTGGAAGGAGATATTTTACACCCCAAATAAGGTTAATGCAACAAGAATCTGACTTCAACCTTTACTGTCTTTAGTACAGTGAAGATAGAATATAAATGTATTACCAACAGACAGGTGAAAACATTAGGTCAGCCATTCACAACATGTGTGTTTAAACACAAGGACATTTAGCATACTTATTAGCTATGCTTAAAATTCAAGCAATATACTGTAAAGGAACAATATGAACTGAAAAAAGACCTGGTGAAAAATACATTTGGAAGCCCCTACATTTATTTCTGCTTAAAATAACTAAAAATACACATATCAGGTGCACATGATCAGAAACTTGGTAAGTCAGCATTATTAAAGTGTTTTTCCCAGTTTGAATCTAAGACATTAGTTAGGTGTGTTCCTGATTTTTGAAATGACAGTGAAACTGAGCTGCCAAAGAGCCTCAGTTCTTTAGCTCTAATAATCCCGAAAAACAAACAAGATGTTTCAAGAAGTCTCCAAAAACCATAAAATGTGACTGTTGGATACAGCAGACTTCTGTTACTGTTCAGAAAGAATGCACACAAAAAACATGAAGACTAGCCTAAAGTTTACAAAAAAAAAGACATGAAAATCAGGATTTCTGTACAAATGTTCTTCAGATAGATGTGTTTATAATTTAATTGTTTGTTCACAAGAACAGAAGACATTTTTAGACTGAAGATCTGAGACCATGTGAAGAAAGATTAGAGTTCAAACAAAACTGGATTTTAAAAATGGCAATGATCCAAAACCTACCAGTAAATTCTCCAAGGACTAGTTTAAATTTAAGAAATTTATTTTTCTATTTCTCATGTTGCCAGTATTAGATAGAAATATATTTATATATTCATATTTATACAACAAGGATATGATTGAGCTTCTTTGTTAACATCAGGGGTCTGTTACTTTTACAGTCCAAAGAGACATTTTAGATCTTATTCGTGCTAAATAAAACTCATTTAGAGCCAAAAATTTTATATAAAATTTTGAAAAAAGACAACATAATTTTGATAAACATATACCGTGTTAAACATGTAGTTTTCAACCTAATAACTGCTGTCAGTTTAAAAAATGCACTACATCGCTCTGTAGTTGGAATTTTTCTATGAAAAATCTGAGAAACTGCTCAAATCTGCATTGGTAATTTTATTTATATTTAAAAACAGCTGTTTTTTTATTATTGTTCGCAAAATTCATTTTACTAGTCTGTCGTGTGGCAACACAGAGACATACAAGGCAAATAATTATGTATGAAAACATTTACACTCAAGGTGATTTAGAACCAATAAATCTAGCATGTTTTAACTGTGGGAGGAACCCAGAGTACCTGGAGAGAACCCATGCACATCCGGTGAGCTCCATGCAGAAAACAGGGTTTTAAATCCGGGTCCTTCTGTGCATGCAGCATGAATCAGAAAAAATGGAATAATAATAAAAAAACAAACAATGCAACAAACTGTTTAGCTATTGTTTCAGTCAAGAGAATGTCTATGATGCTCCCAATAAAAATCAAGTCCTACATTTTTCCCCTAGAGTTTTCTAATCTTCTTCATGACTGTGTCAAATGTGAAACTTTTACATACTGCAAGAAAAGCAGAGCTTCACAGAAAGACATGTTCTTCAATAAGCTGAAGTCTTAGAATCTTTTACATGTTTTTATCTTTTAAAGTTAATGTTTGCAATAAATATGGATAATAAAGAATCACAGTTCAGCACAAAATAATCCTTGTAATCAGATGCCATCTACAGGCTATTCTGGTGCAAAGCCGCAAAAATGTCTTTTTTTTTTAAATCATCAAAACGTTAAACAAAAAATTACAATTAACATATTTGGGGCAAGAAAAAATATCCTCTGTTAAATTATGCAAATTTGCCACTCAATACAATTTGTCCACCTGATAGTTTATATTTAAATTGCGCAATTTTTACATTTTAACGCCGAAAATAACAAAATCTAAAGGCATTTATCGACAACAATAATTACTGCTGCACCCGTGTCTGCATACCAATAATTATACTGCAGATGCTGTACAAAAAAATTCTGGAAAATTCTGCAAGCAGACTCGTGATTAAACTGAGGTGGGACAGAAATATCTTCACTAATGTGGTCAATAAATGAAATCAGTGACTATTAGCCTCATTTCTACCTGGACAGGGAGGTCAGAGAAGAGGAGAAATGTAAATTAATTCTGTCTAAGCTGGAACGACCTATTGTTGCTGGGTTGAAAGGCTTTTCATTCTGTGTCCACGTACTGTTCATTATTTCCACCCTGAGTCCCACAGAGAAAAGACTGAACTGTCTGGACTAAGACGCCATTTTTTCGCCTTTATTTTGCCTTTTGATTTAAACTTTTGAGCTAAGCCAAGAAATAGTCGTCCATAAAATGACCGGGTAAAATAAATTTGTCCAACTGCATGGGATTATTTCACTGCATTCCGTTGCATCTCTTCTAATTTTGCCTATACATATTTTTCCCCCTTTTTGTCTTCGTTTGATGATTGCATTCCTCTTTAGTATTTTTTAAAAAGCGAGAGAACTGCCGATGCTGGAAGCTTACAGACAGAGGGTCACTGGTAGACACGCCGCTTTTTGCGCAGCCGCTAATTGATATTGAGCGAGCGGCTGGTGAGGAGTGCGCAGGGCCACTGCTGGCTAATCTACGATTTAATCAGGGTGTGTAATGAAAGTGGCGGCACGCTCAGAGAGAAAAGAGACTTATAGGGGACGTCTGTCAGAAAATATGCTCCGATTCCACAAGACTCGGGGACGGGGAGGGATTTCAGGACCCGAATGGAGGCATCAGGCGCTGTCCGAGGTGCTGACGCAACATGACCAGCACAGTTGACGCTCGCTTCAATCTAGATATTTCATACAATAGGCTCATCACAGTTCTGCCTGCTGAGGTGAGCCCATCAGTGAACGGTGGTGCCACTGCAACGGGACAAGCCGTGCTGAAGAAAGAGCGAAGAGGAGAGGCAGGAGAAAGGCAGGCCGTAGGCTGAATAGCAAGTGGAACATTAGTAGAGGTGTGTGTAGGAACACTGTCAGGCAATTAACAGGGCATTAGAGAGGACATACACACATGCACACGCCGTCTCAAAATTGTGCACACATCCCTACAAATGCGCGCGGAGCTGCAGACGCCACTTGCATTCATATTTTTGTCGATTGTTTCAAAGCTGCTATATGTTGATTAATTAGATGTTTGAAAAAGTGGAGTGAAAACAAACCAACAAAGCAACACGTGGCACTACAGGCCTCATTAGTATTTTTGGTCGTTTCGTACCAGACCTTTTGGTACCAAATGGAGCTATGTACCTGCTAATGAAGGTTTCATACCCACCTTTGAAACATTTGCTTTGCCTTTTTTGACAGCCATCGATTTAAGTAATTCTCTTCAATGTGATTCTAATGGATGATGTGAACCAGCTAAGAAGGTCTGTGACCATAATCTGCATTATTTCTTAATTATCAAGTGTTCAAACGGGTCTTATAGCCTAAATAAATGGAAATAGGATAAAATACTAAGTCACTATTGAATTAAATGAAACGTAAATTTCAGATAATTTATTATCATAATTCAAGAAAATACAGACGCCCATTGCCAGATGACTCCGTTGCGTACCAGAAAAGCCAAAACTACAAATATATAAACGGAGAAACTACATCTTTAGTCAATAATCACTAAACAGTTTTAGTGATTACTGTGGAGATGTGTTGTTTCTATTGTTTGATAAGATTATGTGCGTTTCTTCTCTGATAGGTCTGTGGCAGAACAAAACCAGAGCGGTTCAATCGTGCCCTGTTTTGCACCAGCGGCTCTGCCAAGCTGCCAGGCAGTGCGTCTGCAGCTGATATTAGCCTAATCTATCCGGTCAGTGACGGTCGTGTCCAGAAAAATCACAGCATAAATGGCTCTGAATTTAGTGAGAGCAACTGGGGAGGAGACGCATCGCTATAGGTCAGCTGATTACTCATCTGCACACACAAAAATAGACTGCGTTGTTGTGGGAAGGAGCGAAGGAAGGGTGACGTGCTGTTTCAATTTGATGGACACCTCGACTTCCCTCTGAGGGGTTCACCTGATTCCAACACTTTCTTCTCTCATGAAACACTCAAGTTTATATGAACAATGCATTTCTGTGTTCTTATAAAATGCTAGGGGTTAGTATTTACACAAAAATGAAAAAACTGAATATAAAGAAAATTGTTTTAAGAAAAAAAAACACATAACCTTCAAAAACTTTTATGTAGATTGCACAACTTCTAGGTACCAGCTTGTGTTAATTTTGCATCAAATACTACACTTTTTTGTCATTTTGCTCTGTTGCAAACTGATGCATGCTGAAAAAGATTGGTTCATTAGTTGGGATATCTGCTAGTGTAGCCAATCTGCGGTCAACTGCTCATAGTTCACCATCTGCAGGGGCCCTGTTTAAGTTTCCATTGCTATCTGCGCTTTCTGCACCCAGAAACATTCTCAGCAATGCTTATGAAAATAGAAAAAGTTAGATTTTTCTCCTAGTTATTTCTGTAACTGCAATTAGCAGAGAACTGAAGCTAAACTAAGATTGCTAAAATGTCATGAAATTAGAATGTGTACAAATAAACCTACTCCAAAAAGTTACTTTCTTCTTTTAAATTTATTTATAGATGCCAATGGCGCCACGAGGAGAGGACCAAGGGGGACAATGGTCACATACACACTGTACTTCAGAGTTTGACTTTTTGAATATCACTCACTCACTCCTGACACCGCCCTAAAATGGTACAAGGCTCTTATACTGAGGCAAAAAATGAGAAGTTATTTATTTGCAGGTTGCATCATGTTCTAACATGTTGAGTTAGCTGATGTGTGGAAAACAGGAACTTGAAAACATAATAAACTAAAATATTTCATTTGGATCAAGATATTTTTTTTCTAAATCAAACATTACTTTCAAGTTTTACCAAAGCAACATCCCTGAATAACATTTCAGAAAGTCTGCTATATTGTCTTTAGGTTTTTATTTGCCACCCAAATATTATTAGTGTCCACCCCAGTCCCTCATCTGGACACACCACTGACTGGTGCACAGCATGTCTTTGTATCTGTGTGGTCCTTTTACAAAGTGCAGGGACAGAGAGATGGAGATATCAGGGTCAATCACATTTATGGAGCTCTGTGACAAATAGAGGCTGCTACGCTTCACAGGCGGATTCCCTGTTTACATAGAGCGGCTCCATTTTCACCTCACCTCTGTTATTGCCTGAGCATTTCCAGGAGCACCAGGTTATCCATGAGTCCATGCATGGCCTAATGACCTTGGAAGAGAGGCCCATCGGGATGATCTGTCCCAAAGAGATTAAAGAATTATTTTAATTTCAGTCAACAATAGTGGTTTGCAAATTTAGTGGGGCAGTTTAAGTTTCCAAACCGAGGCCAGTTGAGGACAACTAATGGTTTTGTAATGGTGGTGTAAAGAAAAAAAAAAACAAGTGCCAGACCAGAACGATGAATGAGTGAGTCGACCGTTAAGCCCAAAATTATTCAAAGTCCTGCCAGATTTAGATTCAAAAATTATTTCATCCAACCAAGAAGTTTGTTTCTGGTAGGAAATGAGACATATATCTTTGATATCTTATTTACTTTTTACTACAAACAATATTTATATGCTTCCAAGCTATCAATTGAACAATATTTAATGGCATTACATCAAATAAAAATCTATTTTAAATTTTTTTTTTCATTTTTCCTCTGGTGTAGGATGATGTAGGAAAGGCCTCCATTCCATAACCCTAATCTTCAGCTCCCTGGATTTATACTGTGTTAGATTCAGGTCAGGACTTGGACTGGGCTGCTTTTAAATTATAATACTGAAGTCAGAAGAAACACATTGATAAAATTGAACTATTATTGTATTCCCAAATCTTCCAGGTCGTCCTTATGAATAAACAGGGCTCAGCTGTACATTTCTAAGAATAAATGAATTCATGATAAGAAATATTGCTATAAATTATTACACCAAAAGGGCAAAATTAACACAATATTAAGTGAGAATTTTCCCAAGTTAGTCAAAAATAATATTTTAACATTTTAAAAGTGTTTTTGAACTCAAGTGATTAAAGTGTTCTTCAGCTGGTTAAACCTTTATACTTTCTTTTCAAAACCTAAATAAAGAAATCATTATTCTGGTTTTTCTCTGTAAAATTCAACTGTTTTTGTCAGTGCAGAAACTTCAGCTAAGCCTCTAACATGTAAAGGTGTTGAAGTTTTGGAGGTGAAACGGTAAAAAGATTGCCCCTCATCCAGTTTGCACATTGCCTCTCCTGAGCTCCCCTGTGCTATTACTGCCTGTTATGGTTCATACTTGATAGACTCGCCGTTATTTCCTATACAAATAAAGTGCCTTTGGAAGATATTAGAGAAATATGTATGAATTTCAGTTTAATTTATTTGATCATTCCACATTACAGAGCAGCATAGTGCTCAAATGTGATAACAAGTTTTCTGTTCCTTTCATTATGTAAGAGAAATTGGACCTGAATGGGATTTCACCGGAGCGCAGGGTTTCCATGGATGAAATGTAATTTGCGAGGAGAATTTGTTGTATCTGTCACAAATATTCCCAATTAGCTGCATAATTATTTGAGGGTTTCTGCAATTACGGCTTAAACCGCTAAATTTAAAGCCGTGGCTGTCCCTAATTGGTCTAGATTTGATATTTTGCATATTTGCATAATGAGGGAATTGGGGGGAGGAAATTGTGTTCATCCATTTGTGAAGAATTCTATGAATTTTATGAATCTGAAAGCCATCCCCTTGTGGTGGGTGGCTTTGCTGCAGATCCCAGCGGAGGAAGCAGAGCTGGTGTGTGTATGCGAGGGCCCGGTCATGCGTCAAAGGCAGAGACTTACAGATGGTGCCGCAGTTCATGCACTGTTAATAGAATTGCATAAAACATGCTAAACATACTTAGTCTCTTAAGAGCACAATATTGATGCAACTATATCCATTTGGGATGAAATGTAGGTAAAGAGGATCTACTGTCTGCCTCCACGCTTAACAAGCATTGGCAGAAGAGTCACGCTTATCTTTTCCATTTTGTGTCAGATAAACAGTATGGCTGTATGAGTTTTATTAAGAAGCTTTTGATTTTGTCATTAGGTTTATATTAGATAATTCATCCAGATTGGTCTTTAATACCTAATTATGCATTATCACAGTGCACTGATTGATATTGAGAAAGCTAAGTGTTCTATGTAATTGGTAATAAAGTAGGTAATTTTAGGAATTTGTCCAATCAGTAATGATTATGAGGCTGTGAGCAGGTAATGATGTTAACCCTATTTGCCTCTTACACAGCAGTCCAGCTCCAACAGTTCAAATGTGGAATAGAAAAAGAAGGAAACTCCATTTTTCACACGACAGTGAACATGTTTTTTAGCTGTTACGTTGCTAAAAGTGTAAAAACTACATTAGGATTTTCCTGATATAGATAGCAGGATTCCCTGATGGTGGAGTGTGTCCTCATGTAAGGGCTTCATCCCACAGAGAGCCGTATATCAGAGCAGTAAAGAGGGATGCTAAGAGCCCTGATGAATGTCTGGGAGATAGATGTGTTAAATGACCTTGGTACATTACATTCTCCTTCAAATCCACAGAAAAGAGGATCGTTTCTTATCCTGCCATGCCAAGTGTGCTCAAGTGGAAACGCTACTGTCTCTGTTGTAACCTTCACAGACTCAAAAACGCTTCAGATTCCGTTATTAGACTTGAATAAGAACATGTTTGTCTGTATATGAATTTGTTTTTATTTGTTTGATGCTTTTGGAGAAAAGCTGCAAGTAGTTTTGCTTTGCTTGTTTTACATTAAAGTTCATCAAAACACTAAGTTATCTTAAACTGCAAGAATAAACGCTAGTGACAAAACTTAAATGCATTTTTAGATCAATTTAAGTATCTAAATGCAGAGTCAGCAACCTTCACAATCAAAATTAATTTAGCAAAAAGCCAGATATGTGCCTAATGATTTAAATGTGCCAACGGAATTGGATGCCGACTCAAACTGGGCAATTTACGTCTGACCTGCTGTGATCACTGACAAACCAGCACAAAAATCCTATTTTTATTTCATTCATTGAATGCACCTCACACAAGTGCTGCCAGGTTGCACTGACTCTTTTGCAAGGAAGTTTTTAGTTGTTTTCAGTATCTGTGAGTTATTCAAAAATAAAGTCAAAGGAAGCAAAAAGACTGTTTGAAGCTTCTAGAAAGTCAATGAGACTAAAATGGTTCAGAGCTAGACATCAGCAAATATGAAATAACTGAACATATTGCAATAAAGTTGCTCTGTTTGACATTTTTGATGAATCCCATTCTGCCATGGAACATGCTGGATAGAAAATCTTGGTCGTCTTTCGGAAATCTCACACACAGAGAAAGGATCTTCTAATCCCTTAAAAAAACCTTTGAACCCCCTGTATGGTTACAATGAATGAATTACTTGTTTCAACATTGATGTTGAAAATTTTTTTATATCTTGTTATATGGAGGAAACTACCTTTTTATATGTGCAAAAAAACCAAGTGTTTGTGAGATATAATCTACTTTTAAAAGTGAAAGTTAGATATGCAGTGTTTCCTTTTATCTAGAGTTTATTTAGACAGAAACCTATTTCCCGTATACTTGAAGAGTTTATTTTATGTACAGATTTTTAGTGATGCAGAGACAGACAGGGTTGCAACTTTCGAGAAAATCACATTCACTGAAAACATTCTTATTGTTAAGTAAATGTTTTTTCCCCAAAAAACTCATACTCATGGGTTTTAAAGATAAACCCAAATTGACTAAAATCAAGGATGGCATGTACGAGCTTTAAAAAAAATACCGTAATGAAAAATTAACCACAATATGTCTAATTAATTCATTTTTATTTTATTGTATAGATATTTTAAGTAAAATCTTGCTTCTCATTTTAGCCACAAAACAATAACAAGAAACATTAAAGGGAGAAATACACTTTCTGGTGGAAAATGACAACTGATTTATTTGTATTTTTATACCTCACTCTAAAAAATAAATCACATAATTTGTAGTCTAATGACATAAAAGGACCAAATGAGTAGACATTTTCTGCATCCTTTTTTCTCAGGGTTAATAAGGAGCCAGTGTGGAAGGGTAAAAAATTTAGGCTGCAATCCCCAGCTTTAAAATAAAGTCAACAAACATTGTTCAAAACAGTTTGATTTAGTTTACACCCAAATTCCTGAAGATCTAATATATATTGTTCCTCTAATCGTTTCTCAGTCTTGAGTAAAACAGTGTATTTAGGACATCAGAAGGCGACTTATTCACAGTTTAAAAAATACAAAATCTAGATTGAGTGTGACAACAAAAACTCTAAATAACTTTATTAAAAAGGAGAAGAAAAACAAACAATCACAGTGATTTATAGCCTGGACTTCACAGAAAATATCCTTCTTTAATATTCACTGGGAGCTCATAAAATCGGCTGCATAATAATTTCACCATTTCATGGGATATTAGACCATAATGACCACCGTCCACCCCTCTACACCCCACAGCCCTCCAGGCTATGCACACATACAGATATACACCTCAACCCCTGGGCAGACCAGCACCGGGGCTAATTTATAGGTGAAAATGAAAGGCAAGCTTAATGTAATGGCTTCTTCGAGCCGTGATATTATTCGCCCCATCACTCCGAAGGTTCACAAAGAGGAAGATTTTGCTACAAGAATGAATATGAGTAAAAGGAGGGAGATGGTCAGGGGAGAGAAAGCGAGGAAGATGCAGACTAAACACATCAGCTCGGGGATTGAAGGGCTCAAGGCACACTTCTTTCTTTCTTTTTTTCCAAGGGAAAAAACAACAGCAGCCATGAATGTATTCCCAACAAATCTACAACTACAAGCCTGAACAAATAGAATCACACACACACACAAACACAGCAGCAGCAACAACAGCAGCAGCAGCTGAAACTGGCGTATTCTACTCTTTGAGTTAATGGGAATAAAATACCTCAGTGGATGAGTGCAGATGTGTTTGATACAAATAGTCATTTTCCTATTTGCTGCCTCATTGGGCATGATGAATGATGGAAGTCAGAGAGGCGGTGTGATAAATGGCAGCACCTTGGCTCTACTGCATGGCCTATTGATTCTCCTTCTTTATTACCCCTCCAACCCAGCTGGCTGCTCTGCCACACGCACGAACACGGGCGTGCAGGCACAACATGCAGACACACACATATGTGCATGCAATGCTTCCAGAGAAACAAATAAACACGTGCAAGCAGCCGTGTGCTCAGTGACCACAGTAAAATGCACAAAGCATGCACACGTGGGGAGACGCGATGCAAAGGAAGGTGGAAAAGAGGAAAAGCTGTGAGTTTTGAGAAAATGTGAAGAGAGCACAAAATGCTTTGTTTTAACAAAGATGTTATATGGTCCTAAAAAGAAGAACTCGTACCATATGCAGATTCAGAGGGTTTTTTTCCCCTCTTCCTGAAAATGTTTGCTCTATTTATAAATTCCAAGCTGTCAAAGAGCAAACAGTTTGATGAGAAATTGGCCTGCGTGAGCAACACCATCAGTCACATAGATAAATCGGGCAGGAGAAATCAGTGATTTGACCATCTACTGAGCTCTTCATCATGAGCTAATGAGGGTGGTATCCTCATGTGCACAATAACTTCCAGGCAGATTACAAACAGGCACGTGGAAACTTACTATTACACTCACTCCAGATTACGCACAGACTGAAAACACACACGCATGCCGAGAAGCTTCTGAGCTGCAGCACCAGGTGTATTTTTTAAAGAGCCTGCGTGGATATCGTCCGGCTGAAGACGCATATAAAATAAAGAAAAATCCTGTCAAACATGACTTGAGAAAATGTTTTTATAATCACTGATATAAAAAGGTCAACATTTTGTTCTCTTTTTTAATGTAATTTCACATTACACACAAAAAGGAAGAAATGGATCAAACCTTGCAGATCTTCTGACTTCATTTTGTCTGCTGCATTTTGTTGACCTTGAAGGCACAGAGATAATATCGCGGGTCCTGGGTGGGTGATAAATGATTTGGGTGCACAAGCATGTGTGTATGTTTTTGTGCCCAGGCTTTATTGACTGAAATGATGACCTAACAAATGAGAGGTCATGAGCTGGAAAAACTGTTGAAGAACCTCCAACTAAACACACTCATGCTTCTGGATTTTGCGATGTGTAGTTTTTTTTTTTTTTTTTTACATCAGAACACATTTTTATCTTTTACAAAACAATAAAATTTTCTTATTTAAATATTTCTCTGTTTTCTTGATTAACTGTGACTATGTATTTGTTACAAAAACAATTTCAGCAAATTAATAAATTAGTAATTGGTGATGCATGTTGATGTCTAAAACCAATAACAAAAGTTTCCATCTCAGTTTCAGTTTATTTTTTATCATCTTTTATAGGTAAAGACATAATCTGGGTCCTCATCCAGCCTTTTTTTATTGTTATTTTTTTAAAATATTGCTTACGTAGATGTTTGGATGAGTAGCTAACTTTTTGTTGCTGCGCATTAACTTGTGTTGGTAAACACCTTACTTGAAAATTCTCGTGTCTTTCCCATTTTTAAGAGTAACTTGGAGAAATGTGCCTTTGTGTTACAATTTCCCCCCATGGATAACAGGAAATTAAATTAAAACTTTCTTGGACATGGCCCAGTAGTAGAACAGGTGCGCAGTATATGGAGACTGAAGTCTTCAATGGAGCTGTAATTGGTTCAATCCCGACACCAAATTGATTTCCTCTATTTATTTAATTAATACAGCGTGAACAGTAAATATTTTGATACCATAGTAAAATGCAATAAAACGTGAGCTGTTGTGTTAAGGGAAAAAAAACAACACAAAAACCATACACAAATTTAAATTAGTTTTAAATTTGTGTATGTAGAAATCTTGTAGAAATCTTTTTCAATGTATTTTTTGTAAAAAAAAAAAAAAAAACCCATAGCTGTATTTATAACACCTATTCTGCAAATACTCTAGGACTGTCAAAACCACAATATTTAAGTCTAAAAACATTTTAGTTTTAGCTCTGGCTCATTTAGGGACAAATCCCATGTCACATTTCAAGAACGTAATTGCACTATAAAAGATTAATTGCATTAAATCCAATTTTAAAGAAAGCGTCTGCATGTGCTGCTCAATAAAAAAAATGATTTGTCCCTGTAACGTAAATTCCAGATTTTATACCAAATGCTAGAGGCAGTAAACAAAGCATGGGTTTTACATATCGTACGTATTTCTGACATGTAGATTTAGAATCCAACACATTTTGGTTCTGGAGTCGACTCAGCATCGGGCCGGTTACTGTACCTGCATGTCTAAGAGCAACAAGCATGATTGTGCTCTGTATACACTGGCAAGATGGCTCCCACCTCATGCTCTCTGCTTTTAAAAGTCCATTTGGACTTCTGCCTACAATCACCTTCTCATGGTCGCTGTGGCAACAGTGCCAGGCCTAATTAGTATGCATTATCAATTAACAAACTTAATAGCCGGCAGATTGATTAGATCCTCAGTTATAGAGGCAGAACTCAGGCGAAACATGGAATGAAAAATAATTTTACACACAAGCACTCTCTCGTTCTCTCTCGCGCGCACACACGCACACAGGAGCAGCTCACTAACCTTCTCCTCCTCCTCACTTGTGTAATTACTGTATGCATATGGCAGTGAGTGGATTGGGAATGAGGCAGTGTGAGATTTTGAATAAACCTTCATCTTATAATGAGTCAGGCCGCCATGGCTAGTTTAGCTCTGATTGTATTCCACTGTAATGAATGACAAACCTTCTCCACAGCACATGCCTGCTCACACACACAGACATGGAGACCATGCAGAGTAAATAATAAATAAACAAAATAAAGATGAGCAGTGACTGAAGCATCTTTAGTGGTTACATTGAGTCAATATACTTAAAAAATTACTCCACCACATGCAAACACCCCCCCACAAACGCACGCACACAGAATGTAATCAAGCGTTAGGTTTACCCTCCTATCAGAGTAGTTGAGGTTAATGAATGATTAGGTTTAATAATTTTAGAGTGGAGCTCCAGCTTCTTTAACTTCTCCATCAAATGATAAGTGGAGCAGCAACAAAACGAGCAGCTCTATGCCACTATATTGAAGGCTTTTACATTACACTACAGAAAATGAGTAAAATATGCACCTTATCCTATTTTTATTTTAAAAATCTTGATGAATTCCCAGAGATGCTATTGGCCTGGAAGTCTTTCTACCAGCTTGTTGGAAATCTCAAATTCATATCATTTTCCAATCAGTGAATGCATAATGTTGAAGTGCTGTTAGGCTTTACATAAAAATTTGTTTCTGACTTACTAAATTGTTAGCTATTTTCAGTAACAGTAAGATAATGGAGTAAAACTACACACAGATGCAAGAAGATATTTTATATGTGTACTTAAAGTGTATTATTTTTTGAAAACTTTTAAATTGATTTACATTTTTAACATATTTTCAAATCATTCTTCCTGCTGTTCCACCAACACACTCCTACTTTCACACAAAAACATCTGATTGTTGTTCTAACTTTATGTTTTCTAAAAAAAATGTTCCTCCAACCTTAGCTTGTATTTTTATTACATATTTTCTGCCGTGCGATTTTATACACTTTAATATTTTTTCTTAGAAGTAAGGAATTTGTGTGCAGTATATACTGTACAGTATCTTAAGTGGCAGTTCTGACATGCATGACACACCAGGTGAGTCCATCCCTCTGCTTTCTACCACCTCTGTCCATTAAGGAAGGCCATTTGGTAAAAATAATTATTCTGCAACTTATAGGATACATTAACAACTTTAAAACATGGAACTGATGTCTCACAAATCTTAAATTGTATTTGACAGATGTCTGTTCAATGTACCAAAACTCAAAGTATTTTAGATTTTAAATGAGAGATTGTAAAATGGAATTGAAAAATAGAAAGACAAAAATATCCAGTGCTAATTTACCACTGAATTGTATGGTTCTCTGTTTAGACCATATGCAGCGCCCATTCCAGTGGAGTTGGAAATGAAAATATGCAATAGAAAACTCTTTTGGTTTAGTTTTTGAGGCTTGTTTGCCTGTTTTGTTAGTGGGACCCAAGCAGAAGAATGGCACCAGGAACAGAAAACTTTGCCAATATTATATCAAAGGTAGCCACTGCTTATGCTTCCTGCTCTTTGTTTACAATGTGCCTACTGTCTTCAGTGCACCTTTGCATGTGTTCACTCCACAGCTTGTCAAGTATGACAAAAATATTTAACGACACAATAACATAGGTAGTGGAAAAATGTCAGTACCTCTATTTCTTTACTATTAAGTAAAAAGTTTAGCGCCATGATGTTAGATATTATCTAAATTCTTAGCTGCAAACCACCAGCTTGAAATCACTCAAGCCCTGAGTGGAGAAGCAGTGACCCAACACATCAGGGAAAGGCCAATTCATGGACATTAAAATGCAAACGCATGCATATTTCATAGAGTTAAATTTTATGAAGCATTTAAAGCTCCATCCGTCCAGCAGTAAATCCTAATGGTCTTCTCTCCAATTCGTAATATTCACACTCACCACCTCTGAGAAGTGACATTAAAAATGTTTGCATCTCCACAGATGTTAAAAGTTGAGATTAAACTGAGTCTGGCTGGAAAGAAACATACGCTTCAATATAATGACACACACACACACACACACACACCCACACAGTGACTTCAGTGCAGATGTGCGCCTGTTCTCCTCTGCTGCATTGTGGCCCAGTTTGCAGCCATCTCCCTCTGATGTATAACTTGTTGTCCAAGCCTTAATGTTGATTTATTATCCATCCATAAATTAGAAAAATATGTTTGAGAATTCCACCGTGCAGCCAGGCTCTGCAGACTGTCTGGGGATTGGCTGACGTGTCAGAGGCGCATATTGGCTCGCCGGGCAGCCTTTTGTTTCCCTGCACCAGCAGGCATTTAATGAGCTCTGATGGCTTAAGGTAAATGTGTTAGGACAGACAGCAACAACAGCCACAAAAACAGCCCGCTACATCAGAGCGATGTGGACCCTTTAAACAGCAGAAAAATGCAGCCTTTTCCCTCCAGAGACCTCTGCGGATGGTAAACAACACAATGATTGTCATTAATCCTTCAGTTATTTTGATGATTTTTTTTTCCTAAGCATTTCTTTCTTTCTTTTTTTTTTTACATTTTACATGCAGCTATTGTAATTTTAAAATGCTTATCTCCTTAAAAAAAAATCTCCAGCGCTAACTTATTATTAACTCCAGTTTCAACAGCATGCAAGCCTATTTTTCCTCTTATTCTGTTATCAAATAATGTTGATTACTGTTGATGATTCTTCAGGCAGTCCAGGCCGACTCGTGTTCCCTCACACATATTATTTTCTAATAAAGCTGCAGGCATCTCTCGGGTAACGCATTGCCACTCACATCAGCCTGTGTTCCAGCGTGCTATAAGAAATGTTTCTAAGCTGCTCCTTTTAATCACAGAAATAATCATAGGTCAAAGTTTAACACTGTGACACAAGGAAACCGGCGTGACGTTCGCCAGAGCTTCATTCCTTATTTACCCAGAACAGAGTGTAGCTCTTTGAGACACAACGAGCGGCTGCATAATCAACACACTGAGACAGAAACATCATTGTCATCTTGTCTTGAGCTGACACTGTCACTTCATTGTCATGGCTGTTAGGTCTGCTGTGCTGATGTCCTGCTCCACTGTTTATGTTACAGATGTTGCAGTAATCAGAGCAGCAGCGTGTGAAGGACTCAGCCTGCAACCTCAGCCATCATCGCGCAGCTGAAAGGTCATTGCAGAAACGCCGGATGATGGCGATGGCTCGGATGGAATGAGACATGGTTCCACTAAGCCACATTTCTCACATCGATACTGACGCTGTCAGTGGCTTCTTTAACTCTTTACATGCTCGTATCTCCAGAGATGAATGACAAAATGAAATAAAACATTTAAAAGGCTTTTGAAGGTAGAATGAGCAATTAGGCAGTTTCATTTGGGCAGTAAAGTGGACGGTTCAGTGGGCATGTTTTTGAATTATTGTATTGTTTTTTTGAGTTTTCAAACAACTACAGAACCTATCACATTATTTGGCTGCTTCACCCATAGAGGATTAAAATTTTGCTCAGCTCTCTAGAGGTTTTTCTTTTCCAAGAAGATAAAATATTTTTCTACAAATTCAATTCAGTCTGCATATTTTTTCATTCAGTTGAAATTAGCATATTAGCATGGTCCAAGTTAATGATAAGTATTTAGGGAGGTAAAAAAATAACTAAAATCTAAGTTCTCAGCCTACATAGTAAATAATGTATAAGTTAAAATAAACACACCATCCCAACTGAGAAAGATGGTGGTGACAATATCATGCTGTGGCGATTCATTTATTAAGCAGGAGCAGTGGAGCTGGTAAGACAAGGGATCCCAAATGCCTGGTTAGTGCTACAGTGAGTTGATCTGCATAAAAACATTCATGTGTTCAAAATGTCCCAGTCAAAGTCCAGCAGAAATGTTTCAAGCACATAATGACATTGTACAAAATACTAGGAAAGTATTTTGTACTTTCCTAACTGAGGAATTAGTCCTAACTAATTCAAAAGTTAGGATTGTCAAAAGTCGTAACTTTTGAATTAGAATATGACTACATCTCAGTAGCAGACTTTTTTGATTTTTATTTGCAAATAAATGTCGAAAAAACATGAACAAATTTTCTTTCAATTTCACTATTAATGGTTACTTTACGCTACGTAAATACTTATGAAACTGATTAAAGCTGTGGTTGAAATGTGACAATATGTAAAAAGAAAAATGTTGCCGTTTTGCAAGGCCTTGTGGACGTAATTTAGTTCAGCCTAAACATTCTGCTCAATATTAACCCAGTAATAGTTTAATCTAATAGAGTCATGTTAGATAAATGAGTAATTATAAAATGCACAGGATATTGGATTGAGGCTCCACTTCTCCTCTGTGTTCTAATGGCCACAACCGGTGTTGTTCTAAGGGTAAAATGATGCCTGTAAGGCACGCTTATTGTCCGTCAGCAGGGTTAGTTATGTCTCAGTTGGAGCATTTATCCTGGGCCATTACGGGGCGCTGAGTTGCAACTGGCGGCCATTGTTTAATGATCTCCTTGGGCTCTGGGAGTAAACTACTGCAGTAATCAGAAGGGTAAACTCAGCTATATTTCAATTTAGAGAGCCGCTCTTCCGTTCAGAGAGGCCGCTCTGAGACAATAAATAATAGGACTATTTAGGCTATCCCACCAGCTCTGTCTCTGACACCTACCCAAACATACACACACACGCTCACCCCAACACACATATGTATAAGTCAGCCTATAACAATTCGTGTTGCCTTCATAAATCAAGCCCAGTAGAAGCTGGTGATTAGCAACATCATTTAGCCCCTAAAACCCAAACAGCGACAACTGCTTCCTTCCCTGTTTTATGGGGAAGATAGAGAGATGCACAGATGGTAAATTGGTTGGAGGGGAATGAACTGTAGCTGGATGACTGGACTTGAGGATACAGAGAAAATTCAGTGCAGATTTGAGGGCTTATTGTTCCCGGTGGCAGTTTTTCACCTTGCAGATTATGGCATGATCAACAAGGAAATAATAGCACCCTTTGTGCTCCTCTTTAACATTTTCTGTCAACAAACATCTAGGCTGAGAGAGTCTATACATGTAAATGCTGGGTTGTTGAAGCTTTTTTTAAGGATTCAAAAACATTTAGATCTTAACATCTAAAATGCTAGATTGACTAGAACACATCAGGTTTGTTTTACTGCAAAATGGCAATTTAAAATGATCTAACAAAAAGCAATTAGTCAAAATTGGCAAAGAATTTCTGCCCGTAAATATGCTGTTTGAAATAGAACGTCCGAATATTTTTAAATTAAAGTGTTGTTTTTTCTTCCATTATTGTTTTTATTCTAAAAAAATGTATGCATTATAGATCTAAAAGTTTGATGATTTCTTTTATTTAAAAGTATCATGTAAAGATTGAAAATATTAAATGACATTTTCCAGATGCATTGTTTCTCATCTTCCAATATATGTTAGCATACTTGAAAATATATTTTAAGCTGGGCCAAACACTAAGAATTTAAGCCAAATTCATGATGACTTGGATGTCAATTATTATGCATGATTGTTTTGTATATTATTGTTCTGTAAATTTTGCTAAAGTTTTAATATGTTCTGTGTTTCCCATATTTACTGATCGCTTGACCATCTCAGCATGAAAATACATTCCTCCTTGAACTTGAATTGCTGTATACATGATCTATGATTATGATCTATGATTAGAAAATACTTCTAAATCTCCTGCCATGTCCACAACCTCGAGCTTTCAGCACACTGAGGTGAGTAAATCTTTATCGATACAGACTGAGCATCTGCATAGCATAAAATCAAGTAGGGCCCGGTCTTTCCTACAACTTTTGCTTTTGTTTTGGAGCAGAGTTGCGAGACTCATGTTTTAAACTTTCAGCATGTCTAAAAATCTGTGGTGGCTGGGTTAAGCTAGAGACGTTGCTATAATATCAAATGTATAGGAAGGCTATGCTGTAACACGCTGCGCTGCATTTACCTTGAAGTAAAAACTCAAAGCTGGGAATGACGTCTCACTTGAGTGAGCAGCATAGTAGTTGACGAAGTCCAAGAAGTCAGGGTTCCAATATTGCAACACTCAAGTCGTCATTCTTTGTAGTGCCAAACAACGTTTTAAGCAGTAGTTTGCACTTGCAACACCACTAAATTTATTCAATTCAGAACTGCAGGCGCTACATGCAACATGGATTTTACACATGCTCTTACAAGTGTTTCTGGAAAAATAAGTATGTTTTCACTATGGCTTACTTTTGTTGATGTGAGGAGGTGGCATTTTGGACATCAAAGTCTGACTTCAGGTAATCGCTTCAGTTGATTTTTTTTGACTCAGAAGTCAGAATTTTGGAGTTCAAACTAGAAATACACACCAATAATTGACTTCCACACACACTTTGGAAACACGAGACAAAGGAGCTGCAGTTTCCAAGCTACTGCCTCACAGAGCACCCCTCCCTTGTGACGCTCCCACTCAGCTCCTTCAAACTAGCCAGCAGCAATTAGCAAACACCTGATGGACCTGTGCTCCTGCTTAGCTCAACATGCGAGCTAATTCTCAGTGTAGCATGGGTAAAAGCAAATTAAAAAAACGTTGCTAAAGGGTTAACCGAGGAGTGACGCAACAATTTCTGAAAGTGAAGTGTCAGAAAGCAAGAATTTCTTAAAGAGACAGAGGCCAAATTTCAAAGTATTAAATGACAAAGTAAAATTTATTTTCAGTTATATTTAATATACTGTATATTATTGTGTAATATTTATAACTGATGGAAACATAGTTACTTTATTGTGTTATAAAATGTCTTTGTGGCTGGAAAACAACACTGACCCCTTAAGACAGAATGATGAAGTTTTTAATCATCCCTTAAAGATATTTTACTTTTAATAGTTTGAACATTTGAGACTTGTGCTCAAGCCTAAAAAACACTATTTATAGTGTCATAATATACAATAAAATGCTTGGTCTAATATCAAGCAAATAAAACCTCTGGCTAATGCCAAACAGCTTAAGTGCTCAGTTACATCCATTGTGTTTAATCGTGAGGTTTGTAAAATACAGAAAACAGTAACTGATTTAGTAATATGACGCCAGAAGTAGCTCACTCTAAGAGGCTACACAGTATTACTGACTCCTCCTTTACTTGTAACAAACAGATTAATCTTTTGTGCAGCTTGCATAAAGCACTCCATGTTTTAATTACTGTAATTAAATTGTAATCAGATCCACGTGTGTTCTCACAAAACCACTTGGTTATAAGAAAGAAAAAATAAGAATATTTTCCAGCCAGTAATTTCTTTATTCTTTTCTTTAAACCCACTGATTTACAAGCACCAATAAAGTCAAACACATTAGGCTTCCTAACCCAACAATTTCCTCATCTGCGGCGCAGTAAAAATGTTCTACTGGTCTCAGCGGAGAGGGATTATACGTGTGTCTGATGATGGCTTCCTAAATAGCTTCAATTAATGGACTGTCACTTATCATTAGGACTCCTGAAAGGCGGGGACGCCGGGGAGCTTGATGCAAACAAAGGCGCGTTTTAGAACGTCAATTCTAAAAGCTCCCATCGACTCTCCTTTCTAGCAGCCGGCCTCTGAGGCCCCCGTTCCTGCTGGCCCCTAAGCCCTGCTGTGTCCTCTGGGGGATTACAGAGATCTGCAGAAATTAGCTGTTTGGATGACAAGTAGAGGCCAAAGGCACGAGCGGGTGGTAATGTCCCCTTTTAGGTGAACAAAAGCAATGAGGATTTTAAATAACATGTCTCCATTGCCGCCTGTGGCCACTTCAGTCACAGTGTGTATGGTAGGTTACTCGTCTGTGTTAATTGATTGGAGTCCTGCTACAGCAGAGGGAACTGATGTGTCTGATAGCCTACAATGTCCTGGATCAGAGGCTCTGAAATTCAAATGAAAGTTCAAGGGACAGTGGATTTTAGAAGTACGGCAAGAGTGAGTAAATAAAGAACAATAAGAGTATATTACTAGGGACTTAACATGTGCTAACGTGCTAAAGATAATTTGCTTTCACTTAAAAATCATTGAATAGTTTCTGTAGAATAAAACCTTTGAAGCCAAAGTGAAAATAGCACATTTAAAAGTTAAACCAATGTGGAAAAAAAAAAAATCAGACTACAAAAGAAGATTTGAGGCAAAATATCATTGATGATTGAAAGGCACAAACCATTGAAAAAAGTTTTCAGTTCAGTTCAAACTCCATCCCCAAACAACTTATGGTTGTGTAACCATTTTAGAAAAATGATGTTGCCATACAGTCTGGTAAAGTGTTAAAATTGAGAGTATAAATTGCAGTTAAAATGAAACACTGTTCTTCCTTCACTAGAAGCTCAGGAAGTGCTTTGTACTTATGAGTATTTGAACACATTATTATTTTATGCTTGCCCATATACACCGCGTTCCAAATCATTATGCAAGTGATATTTTCTCAGATTTTCTCTCTTAATCCGATGAATTTGTCTAACAGAAACCTTCCTCATTATGCTTTTATCTGTACAAACCCATCTTTGTTCTGAATCAGCCACAATTCTCTTCACAGTACAATAACACTTCAGTTTTTGTTAAATATCTCATGTTTTCATACCTTGTCATTCGGCACTACACTATCTGATGATTTTTGTCAACAGAGATTCTTTCTCTTTCCCATATTGCTTGAAACCTGTGGCCTGCTTAATAATGTGGAACATCCTTCTTAAGTACATTTCCCTTATTTGAGCTCAGCAGACAAACTAATCAACCCAGCTCTCTGAAATTAATTACAGTGATTCAAAGAGCCCTGACACACAATACCATCTATAAATTTAATAGCACAACATTTTTTTTTTATCTTTATGATACTTTAATCCAATTTGCCTAATAATTTGGAACACATTGTATTATTACAGCACCAATTCTAATGGTACCAATAAAGGACATTACTATTTCTGTTAGCACCAGGCTAACTGTCTTACACCAGTTTTGTATCATTATTTTAAGCATGACAATAAGGTTGGGATAGATATCCAACACTGCAATACAATATTTTATTGTACATACATGAATCATGAATGCTTTACTTTGGAACTGATTGTTTAAATGTTCTTTCTTATTGTGTCTACAGTTTTGTTGTGCTTTCTTATGGAAGCAAGCAACCTTTATATTTCCCTGAAATGCTGTTTATTAGCCAGACTGTGTAAGAACAGTCTGGCAAAAGGGCAGAAGAACAACGACTGGTTGCATGTGGTCAAATTCCTGTATTTTGTAAAGCATGTGAGAGTTGCACTGCTAATACTAATTAGAATTCTTAATCATTCAATACTCTGAGTGCTAGATGTCAACACACAACGTGAAGACCCAGGATTCCTAATGCACCTCCAACTATATGTGGTCTGGCACAAGCAAGGTTGTTTACTCTTCATTATCGTTCCAGACAGAGGCAGGGGGATCCTCAAAGAGAACATCCACAACAACATCCTCTTGACTGGGGACTCTGCAGTGCAGCTTTTGTCCATTACGCTTGGCCTCCTCATTGACAGCCAATAAATCATTCATTTAGAGGCAAAGCAGGGAGAGAATCAAACAGCCATTTCAGAGCCTGAGGCCTTTCACTGTAGTGGCTGCTGCAGGCCACAGATCTAATGTAGAGTGGCTCGGCTGCAGGCGGGTGGAAGGGCTCTTAAGAGACAGGAGCGCATTGTTTGGAGAGACGGGAAACGTTGCTCTCATTAGACCCGGAGCTGAAAACCAACCTGAAAGGCCGACTTCAATTTACCTGCCCTGTGCTTGGAATAAATCACCCCAGTGTGTGTTTATGTGTGGTGAGCACACATACAGAAAGAGACATAAACACACTCATAAGCAAATCTGTACAAAGAGCTTCATACACGCTTTTCAGAGCAAACCTCTTCAGCTTTAATGTTGTTTTAGCATAGCTCTTGTTAAAGGAAAACCTTTTACTGCCCTGCCTCCAATGGCCCTTTTATTTGCTTTTTTATTCAAATCAGAATCACAATTAAGCTGGCTCTTCCCCTTTTGGGTAGGTCTGAGTGTGTCTTTGCAGCTGGAACAACTACCCGCTTCTAGACAGGTAAATGAAAGCATTTGGAGGTGCATAAGACATCTCAACACTGAACAATTCAAGAAAAGACTAGATTTTGTGGATCGCAATTGGCTGGGGCACTGAATTTAACATGAGCCAAAACAAGACCAAGAGCAGCAAAACTAAAGAGGATCGATCTAATATTGTACATCATGTAGACAGGAAAAGCAGGTGCGCTGAGGTGTAACAAAGAATGTGGATCAAAAACCAGTTCTCTGAGATACAAAATAAAGATTGGCAGAGAATGAGTATGCTGGTATCTCACCACTGCTTAGGCCCTCACTTAATTGACAAACCCAAAGGTTTTGTAAAAACAACTCATAAAGAGCAAAAAACATTGCTATTATATTAACTGATCTAGACAAATAGGTACAGATGAATTAATGTAAAATATTTAGCATTTTAAAAAAGAGATGCTCAAATGCAGTCTAAATGTCCTTAAAATTTCACAATCGTTATTTTATTTAGGTCAGAACAACAAGTTGAGAACACCAAAACTAACCGACTCAAACTTGTACTTGAGTAAGAGTGGCCTAATATCAGTATTTCTTTACTCAACTACTCTTAATCCAATGAATTTGTAAAGCATCTGAATTTGGTGGATGCATTTGGTAGATTTTTTTTAATCCAAAGTGACTTAAGACATAACAAGGCTGTTAATATCAAAGCAGACAATAGGGGAAGTTTTAATATTTACTGATATATAAATATTATATAGATACAAATATAAGAAATCAGTAAATGGGGTAAAGAAGCACAGTGAAGGTGCCAGAGTATGAAATGCTCTCTGATTAACTGGGTGTTCAAGAGTTTTTAGAAGAGAGACAGAGACACTATTCTGGAAGCGCATAAAAAAACATATATAAAGACATTGGATTGTCTTGAGGAAGATGTTGGCATCTCTAGCTGACAATCCCTTTACGACCAGAGTTGTGACATAAACCTCTGTGAGAACATTCAAGTAGACCAAAATCATTCCATGGAGAACTTGTAGACTAACATCAGTGACTTGAATTTGATGCAGGCAGCTAAGGCTAGCAGTAGAGCTCAACAAATAAAATGCATAAACATATGTAGGAGTAAAAAGTAGTCATTCAAAAAGTAATGGACAAAAATATTAGTTATGCCTAAAAAGGTAATCGGCAAAAAGGCTTCTCAAAAAAGCAAAAGTCAAATTCCGTGCTTGTGCACGCTATGTTGGCGAGTAAAGCTTAGTCTGAATTCGATTCTTATTTAATAATAAGAAAAAAATAACACACAGACACAAGCAGATCAGAGTTTACTTGGCCCAAACAGGTTTCTGCTTTTCTTTGAGGTCTGAACAACTGAATCTGATTTTGATGTTGGGTGTTCTTAGTTTTGAAGCATCTATTGACAAAACAAAAGTTGCAGTTTTCAGTGTTTGACATCCAAGAAAGAGTTTGCTCGATCTCAGGTCGATTAATTGCCACATGTCTAAAAGAAGAAACCGCAGGACATGTAAAGAAATGTAGTTAAAGAACTTTGATTTGCTGCCTGATGCTTTATGAGATTTCACCAAAGGCATGTCTTAAATTTAGTTTTTTTTAGAGGGTAGATTTTGTTTTTATTGATTAACAGCTCATATTAAAAGAGCTCTTAAAAATTTAATATGCCTCGATTGATATGGGTTAAAGTCTTTACCAAAAGTGAGTTCACAGTAGCTTTAAGAAAGAAAGGACAGAAAGATAAGAATATGTAATCAAAAGAGCTATAAATTGTTAGTAGAAATGTGGTGGCAGAGGTGTCAGGCTATTTAGATACTCATGAGGTTTGGGTTTTTTCTTGTCTCTGCCAATGACATGCTCTTCAAATCCAAACAAAAGAACCTGCATTATAATCCACTTTATGCCTGTCACACAAACAGACACACTCACACACATGCACACACACACCCCTACTGACAAAGCATCAGGGTACATCTGTGTTTACGTGTGTGTTTTGTCCTGACACCACTGAGGAGAGACAGATCTCCTGGTCCTCGTCATACTTGCACTGTAACCCCTCAAAGAAACAGATTTTGGACTCGGGTATCTTAAGCATATCTTTCCTCATTTCTCCCCCTTGTTCCATCATCCATTGGTAGTCTCAACTTGCCATGTCTCCTGCAGCATTGAAAATTAAGTTGTCACACTGGAGTAGATGGATTACGCAGACGCACAGTCACACACAAAAATCATAAATGAGCTGAAATGGATTCAGAGTCTCATTGAGCGCCTGCGAGGAAACACTGAGAGGCGTCCTTAAAGTGCTGCACTCGATTTCCACCCATATTGATCCGTGCTTGTTATTTGTTTTGAAGAGAATGACGACGTGTTTTTGGACCAACGACAAAATCTTTGTCTCTTGGCTCTGCTGACAGGAAGCAGCCGCTGATGGAACAGTGTCGTGAAAGAAAACGGCCTGCAATAAAACAGGTGATAAGCACCACAAAAATGGGCATGATGCGTGAACGAAGACAATAAAGTGTCCATCTAACAGACACTCAAAAAGACAGACAAATATATTTGTTGGGTTTAAGTGTGTGACTACATTTTGAATTGTTATTGAAGCGAGAAAGAAAACTTTTATCCTAAATTGGCTTTTAAAAAAGACATCATAAAACTGTCTCTCCATCGTTCATCGCCCCTCCTCATCTTCCTCTTTGTGACTTTCACTCTAAAGCAGAGCAGAGGATGAGTGTGTGTTCTGTTTGATTCAGTGCTATCTAACCTTGCTTTATGAAAGCATTAAATTGATGGTTTCAAGCCAGCCCAGAGAAAATGCACATAAAACTGAAACTAACTGAGGGATAATAGTCCTCATAAACCGGTCTAAGAGCTCCATAATTCACATCGTCCTCAACTTGTTCTGTCTTACACAGCACGAGCTGTCACATGCAAAATGTTTAAGGTCCCAATTGCACAAGCTGCAAACACAACTACAAACAAGAAGAAGAAGAGCTCATTAGCAATAATGCTGACATGAATAGGCTGAATCACCAACACCTGGAAAGGTCAGGGTAGTACACCACAAAAATAAAATATCTTGATAAATTCTAAAGAATTTTTTTTTCATGGAATTACTGATGCACCAATCAGTCACTAAAATCTGAGAATTTTCCTGAAATACTGAAAGATTCACTAAATGCGTTGACACTAAAAACCCAAATTTTATGGTCCAGAAATGCATTAACAAGCAGTTTATTCATTAGTTTTTTTAAATAAACAGGAATAAGCCTGTTGCTGTGAAACAAATCTGAATCTCAGAAACTCAAATTTTTTGCTGGAATAGAAAAGTAATTTCTGGAATCTAAAGTCTCAGTTTCAGGTAACTGCATCACAGATGGACACACACAGTTTGTGATTTTTGGACGTATCTAAATGAGTGTATTGCATTTTTTACCTTTTAAGGAGTTGGAACCTAGCACAGATACTAAAAAATAAAGGTTGTAAAAAATGACATAAAAAATTTTTATTGGACAACAATGGATGAATACTAAGTATGTCGTCAAGGATCCATTGGTCATAAGAGAAGAGAGAGAATGGAGTCAGTGGATCACAGAGTAGGTTTTCTAGTAAGTAATTTAAGCTGATCTTACTTGGTGTGAGCAGGTAGACGAGTCTGGGGAAGAGTTAGCAGGACGTTGTGGCGGGTCATATGGATTCCAGGAGATTTTGCCAGTTTTGCTTTTGTTAAAAACATGAGGATATTTGTTAACACAAGATGAGGTCAAGGTAGAGTTTTCTACAGCATTGGAAGATTAATGTCAGTATTTTAAACACCCAGTGTAATGCAGTGTTACACTGGGAGAGTCTCGGGACCAACACATTGACCACTAGGCTTTAAATCCTGATCGATTTAATCTCCAGGCTTGATGAGTTTTATTGGTAATAGGTGAATCAAAATGGAACAGTCCCATCCTTGTAGGGACGAGCATCAAGATGAGTGAGAAAAATAAAACAAACAGAATCAGCCCTCATAAATGCAACAACAGTTTTTCAACTGAATTGTAGGCAAACAATTGAAAATGGAAATACACAATGTAGTTAACATTGTGTAAAAGTGAATTTTACCTCACCAGCAGCAGAAAATAGCTGCTCAATCAGCTATGGCTCATGTAAATGTGTGTGCAGCAGAAATAAAAAACAAAGACATTTAATTTGAATCCAACACTTTGCACTGAATCCTGTGCTACCTGCCTCCATTCTTTCCCTTTCTCCTATCTGCAGAGGAAACCGTCACGTGTGCAGGACGAAAAAAAGCTAGACTCTGTGAAAAAAAAGAAGAGTTAACAAGAACTTCTGCATACGCAAACATCAGGGATGACACACAGCAAGTGCACAAAATCTACAAGTTCATTGTGCATCTTTGCAGGTTGCACAGGGCGGTAATGGATGGCCAGTGAGCGCCTGCTGACGTGTTATTCTTTTATAAAACATTGCCTCCTCGTAGCAGAGCGCAAGGGAGAGTGTGTCATGCTTGTGATGAATGACCAAAGGGTAACATCTTCACTCCTGACCCCTAACACAGGGAAGAATGCTCACACATAAACACAAGCACACAAAAAACACAGACTCAAGCTTTTACTCATGCACTTGCAAGTCGGCAAACAGTTTTTTTTGTCACTGTGAAAGCATCATAAATACCTGATGCAGTGTGTTTACTGTGCAGATGTTTATCCAGACACAGGTGATCTGTCATTATACCTTCATTTCTGGAGTGGACACAAACAGATGCTCGATTGTACTCTCTTAAAGGTTTCAGGGGTTGTATTTTCTGCTTTCTTATTTTTTTATTTGATCATGGATTGGTAATTATAAATATTTACTTGCTCTCATTTATCAGACAGCTCGAACAACAGGCTTGCACTCATCAAAGGTATCTTCTGCTATGCTGACAGACAAAGCATGAAAGACCAACATCAAAGCAGTTCCTGTTAACACTGACAAACCCAGAGATCCTGGACAATGCTGAGAACTGAAGAGGGCAGTAATAAGCCCTGACCTTCTCCTTGTTAGTCATACACTAGCTGCACTTGAAGGCAGCACATGTGTAGCATAACAAGTTATTTGTTTCTTTATTCTTTCTGCAAAAGCTGGAAGAGAACAGGAAAAACAGAAAGACAGAAGAAGAGATGGAAAGAGAAGGAGACATGATAGGGAGGAAAACGAGACAGAGGGGTTTTGGGGGAGGGAGGGTGAGACAAGGAGACAGAGACAGAGTGGGTGAAAGTGGGGGACGAGGCAGCAGAGGTTTGGTGGGGCGGGTGGAAGGGGAACAGGCAGCCGGTCTATTATCAGGGGTCTATAGAGAAGCATTTAGGGACAAATAGGACACCACCCCCCTGTCACCCCAAACCATTCAAACCCTGTCAGCCCTGCCCATTCACCCAAACCCCAGGAGGAGTGGGGCAGAGGGGGACGCGGGGCGGTTAAACTGGAGCAGGATGTTGGAGGGCTTGAAGATGGACTACCCCAGTACCACCCCTCTGTAATACTTCAGATGCTGTATCTTAGCAACGGCACTCAGGGTGTGACCTGTAGTTCTATGACTCCATTCAGCTTCACACTTTTTGAACACACACACAGACTCACAGGCATACGAGGGACCCCACAGTGCTTATCGGCAGCCAAAACAGGCTCTCTTATTCAACAATTAGCACCGATCTTGCCTCCCACCCACCTCCTCCAGCTTGGCCATGCTGGCAACCCCGCAGGGAGGAAACTTAATTACCATCAACAGACAGAGGGGAGTTGATCTTTACACACTTAAGATGATCCACTTTGCACTGGCTGACAAACACACAGAGGGCGCGGCATCCCCTAAACTCAAAAGTTTCTATTTCTGCATGCTGTCAATCACATGCTGATTAAGGCAGCACAGAGATGACATTCTTCGCTCCCTAATTTTCGTATGGAATTAGTATTTAATGAATTGTGTGCAGATTAATTATAACATAATGATATTTAATTGTTGCCAACTAATTGTTGTGGCGCTCTTTTGCCTCACAGTTGCTGGGAACTTTGTTTTGTTTTACTTCAGAGGGGAACAGTTGGCAGGAGAACATCTCATTAAGCAGCATAAAAACCTGAAAGGTTTAAGTAAAATAAAGCCTTTTAATTAGGAAAAAAATTGCTTTATTTTTCATGATAAATTAGTTAATTTTCAGTCAAGATGAGTGGGACTAACATTGTATTGGATGTTTTGAGAGGTCAAAATGGAATAAGTATTACTCAATCCCATCAGGATTGAAATAATTAGGCCGTAAGCAATGAAAAACAGCTTTCAACTTTGTCTTAAATATTCAGCATGTTGAAGTGGGTAAATAATGTCAGAATTATGACATTTGAGCCACAATTGTGTTAATTCTGTTGTAGTGGATATGTGGCGAACACACAGCATGGGAGTCTTATTGTCCTATGGCATCATTTAATCCAATACCACAAAAAGGGAAGACTAATACACATTAATATGACAGCGCAATTAGGACTAATATGATTTGTAAAGAGAACATAAAGGATGAAGAGTCAATGTTTCTTTTTGCCTATAACCGAACTTGTCAGATTAGTGAAACAGCATTATTTGCATGTTTTTTCATTCAACTTATAGCATATTTAAGCTGTTTTCCACTTACATATTTCAAAGTTCTACTTAAATATGTAAAAGAAAAAAAAGGAAAACATTTCAAAATATGTAATCAAATTTCTTATTCCAACTAGTCCAAAAATGCTTGAAAACACACAAAATAATAGAGGCCATCATAATCCTTTCATAAAACTAAGGGTTGTGCTTGTGGTTTGTCTCTGCTGCCACATTTATGGCAATGGGCAAATAGATGCACTTGAATAAAGACACACACACAGCAGGATACGTGTTAAGTAATCCACCTTTCAGATGGATAAATGTCTTTATCCGCCTTGTTCTGGTAATAGATTTATACACTCCATCTATTATTTACCCAGGCATTATCACTATTGCCTGAAGCTATAGTGAGGAACAGTGTTTCCCATGACCTTGCGTGAGTGTGTGTGTGTGCGTGTGTGTTGGTGTCTCAAACACGCACACACAAACACACAACACTCAATTTTACTCTGAAATTGGTGAGTGATAATAAACACACATGCAATAATTGTCCCAAAGTCACTTTGATCTTTATCAACCCTGAGGAACCTTGCAAGAAGGTCTACAGAGTCTACCGAGTCTTTATGAATACTCATTAAAACACACTTTTATCATTTGTTATAATATAGCATGATCCTCTCCAAATGACACCATTAAACATAATTCAATCTTTACCTCTTCTTCATGTGTGCTGATTTTGCTGATTTATCCCCACTTTTATTTCATTTCCCCCTCCTGATCCACAGTTTGGATCAGCACACCCATTGCAAACTGCTGCGCTGCCCCTCTGTGGACGGTTGTAGAACAGCAGGGTCAACCACAGTGGGGGGGAAAAAATGAAGAATTTCACTCAAAATTAGCAGAAAAGAGAAACAGAAACCATGTTGGTGTAAATACTGCAATGGAGAAATAACTGATAAACCTGCTCTATTTGCACACTCAAACATACAAATGTAATTGCACACCCATTGAGCAATTTAGTAAATGTCATCCAGTGTGCAGACAGAGAGGGAAATAAGTCTGCCGCATCTTTGTATTGGAAACACAGGTGAGATTGATGAGAAGCGTCTGTTTATCATATCGGTTATTCAAGATGAAAGATGAGCGTTTGCAGAGGAGTTCCTCCCATTCACCATCATTGATTTACACTCATAAACACACACAGCTACACAAGAGTATACCCACAGTAAGTGTCCTTGCTTTGTCAATAGTCAAGGTTATATCATATGCAGTAGAATATTTGACTAATGTGTCACGATCAAATGCTTCAAAGCATTTAAGATTTTCATCTTAAATCCCGATGAAAAATAACAAGGTCTGATTTCTTAAGTGGCACAATCTCACTACGTAAGAAAGAAAGTGCTAAGTGGACAAAAGTTTAAAAAGAAGAAGAAAAACAGAACATAAAATTGTTGTTTAAAAGCAATAAAGGTCAGCTGGAAAATTTGCCGGGAGCAGAAAAATTAAGCACTTGAGTTGCAGCCAATTTTGTCCTGGTGAATTAAAACCTAAGCCTCTTCCACATTAACGTTCAGAGAGAGACAAGTGGCACGTCAAGTGAATCTGTTGCCAGTGCTTGTGTCAAAAGCGTGTTTTTCTTCCTCCGCCAATTAGCCCGGCTGTGTTATAAAGGCAGCTAATTTTGTCAGGCTCCTGTAAATGGAATGATGGATGCCGACTTGTTGGGTACAATGTGGGTGAACTTTAAAACCTCTTGCAGAGAAAACAGTGTGTGAAGGACACTATGCACAAACCTTGCCTATTCATGATGAATTAAAAACCCACAACACACTCCTTTCACATGAGAGTATTCATTATGTAACCCTAATGTAATGGCATAAAGCACGGAAACAACAGCCTATCAAGAGCAGCGATTTGGCTTTTTTCAGTTGTGCTGTTTCATTGCTATAGGGTAATTTGTTGCACTCAGCAGGGCAGGGTAAAGTGAATCAAGATTAATTTACATGCAGGCGAACACTTAGGCAAGGCAGAGCGGTAAGCAAATGCACCGTCTCTGCGGCTGAGAGGAAAGAAGGCAGCGCGGCAAAAAAAGGTGGGGGAAAGCGTTGGATAATTAAGGAGCATCAAATGTGATTGCTGGAGGCAGTTAAAAGGCCACAACATGCCGACTGGATGCGCACTCTTTAGAATGCAGCCTTCGCGTTTTACCCAAGGAGTTTAATAGGAGCAGCAGCCTTAGAGCACACTTCAGATTTCGTCTTCATTAATTGTTGTTTAGGATCTCACCTCTATGCTCAGCGTATTATTTCACCACATTAGCTTAGTAGAGGGCCACGCTCAGATGTGCAACAAAACAAGACGTTGCAGTGGTTTGAAGAGCCAAGAAACTCCTCCGTGAAGGTTATTCAATTGAAGCGCTTGATTTAAATAAAACACAGCAACATAACTCGTTGACAGAAAGACAAAGCGAAGAGTCCCAGAAGACCTGGGGCTGAAGTGACAAGTCTAACTCAGACAAACTGCAGCAAACACTCAGATACAAATGCAACTGCAAGTCCAAATAGATGGGAATAAAAATACTAAATGAGCTGTTTGAGGTGGACACAGGCAAATCTTTGCCCTGCTGAACAGGCTTAACATATCAGAGAAAGAAAGAGATCACTGGGATGGGATAAAAAGAAAAGACTTGGTCCACTTTCTCCCCTCTGGCGTTCGGTGGTAATGGACTCTGGACCCAGCATGTGGCAGGGGAATCTGATCAAGCATGCCATCCTGCAAGCTCTCTCACACACATACACACAGAATCATTCTGTCAAATATGAATAAACACTAACACACATCGGTTGGATTGCGGGATGCAGCTCTGGGATTTGGGCAGAGCGTCTGGCATATTTGCCCATCTCAGATCTCCTGTCAGGGCCTGAATGCAGGATGACAGCAGGAGAGAGCCCGCAGCGTCTGGAGACCTGTCTCCATCTATGCATCTCTCACATAAACAAATTCTCCCATCGCTGTATTCAGACTAACCTCTCTGCTCTATTACACACAAACACACAGCTGCCACAAGCACTCAGACACCCAATCAACAACCACAGTGAGAGAGAAACAGAGAGGGGGAAAGAAAAGGGAAGCAGATAGGGGGGAAAGAAAGAGAGAGAAAAAAAGTATGGAGGTGAGAAGGGGAGGGAGATGGAGGAGAGGACATAGTGAGAAAGGGGCAGCGTCGGGGGAGATGGCGAGATGAAAATGTTGAGAGGAGGCCAGCGCTCCGGAACTGTGCTCAGCGTTCTGTCTGGTCGAACAGGAACCTCCTAAAAGCGGGAGGACGGCCAGCGTGGATGAAAGAGAAATGGGCTCTGGTGGGTTAAGGAATAAGCATGGTGCAGGAGAGGAGGGCTAAGGGTTGCAAAAACAATGAAAGCATGAAATGCTTAGGACCTCCTGCTTTTTCATGAAGTGGGTTGAGCAGGAAGAAGCAGCAAGGGAAGAATCTCATCACACAAAGAGAATATTTGTCATCCATTTACTGCAATGTGATGCAGCTTTACTGAATAGTTAACTGCTTACCCCTCCCCTGTTATTTATTGTTTTTAGTCTTTTTTGGATACAAATTCTAAAAAATAATAATAATAATAATTCAACATGCTTTCCAGTCAATAGCATGGTGAAATATTTTGGATGTCTTAATGACAAAATACAATAAAGCAAAAGTAATAAATTTGAACACAGATATCTGCAAATGACTTTAATCTTACTTTAGTTTTGAAGTAGGTAACAATAAATTATGCCTGAACCAAGACCCCAAATCCCAGAGGGGTTGAAACAGGAGCTTCTTCAAAGCAGAGCAGAACCAAAGAGCAGAGAGAAGGACCAAGTTCAAACCGTCTCTTCCATCAGTCATCATAGACGAGGATCACATCCCCAATGCCGACGTCTCTCTGCCCCGCTTTCTAAACGCATGACCAGAGAGATTAAAAGTGAAGCAGCAAAAGCAAATGATGAGGATAAGCAGGGCTCGCCAACAACTGATTGTGCCAGCCCAGCATATTTTGCTATGAAATATTGTCTCTGCTGATTAAGACTAAACAGCTTTCAATTTTATCTTTTTTTAACGGCCACTCTGCTCTCCAACATTCTTCATGATGACATCCAGTAGAAATTGCAAAAACTTCATTCACACCACTTTTGCACTAGTAATTGATTTCACGTGCAATCTTATAGATTGCTCACAACATGCCCTCTAATTGCACATGTTATTTTACATTTATTTTTAAGATCAGGCCCTTTGTCTTCCCTCTGCTGTTTTATCATTTAAAGACAACACTGGGTGACAGGGAAATACCTGTACATGAAAATGCTGACAAACTTGAAAACTTGGCTCATGTGCATCTTTGTCAGTAAAGCTTTATTTATATAGAACCGTTCAGGTTTTGGTCAGACATGATGAAAAGAGGTCTTGAAATAATCCAGATTTGACAAAACAAAAGCATGATTTGACATATCCAGTTCAGGACAAGAGGCAGTGGAGCAAAGGTTGACAATAGTTCCTAAATGACAACAACATGACATGACATTATCTAAAACTTGAGTGAAGTGTTATCTTCTAACAGAAGATTTTCTAAAGTACCAAAATGCCCAAGAACTTCCTTCATCTTGAACATAAATATTCCAGTTTCGGTGATGCGGCCATGAAAACTGAGATAAATATGAACAGAATCACAGAAAATCCTGATGCCCCAGACCAGCGCCTCAACCTATCGACCAAGATTGAATGGTGGACTGTATCAAAAGGTCCAACAGAAGCAGCACAGAACATTTACCTGCTTCACTTTTCATCAAAATGTCAACTTGTCTTTGTCAGTCTGTGTTACTGTGTCACCTGGGAAAGTGTTTGTCTCTTGTGCCAATATCTAAGCAAGGAGTGTGAGTGTTTGAAAAAAAATCAACAGTCTTATAAATGCAGACGTGCCTATAAAAGTAGCCTACCGCACAGTTTAGGAGGATCGCACAGTGAATGTGATGAGTGGTCAAGAACACACCCAGAGAGTGTGATGTTCTCCAGATTGATCAGCCACATTACAAAACATCCCTCCTGCCTCTCCATCCCTTCTCTCTACACCTCTCTCCTTTGATCAGAGAATCGATCCCTGGATCAGTCGATCGGTTGCTACTCTGTGATCTGGGTTGGGCCAATTACTTCAGTGAGTAATAGTGATTAGTTTGTGTCTAGATCAATCCACACTGATACAGGCAGAGAGGCTGCAGACAGAGCCAGGGGAGCCACTGACTATTCAAATCAGCAACATATTTGTAAGACAACAACAGTGTCGATCCACCATCCTAAGTTTAGCACCTTGGATGCGCTTCCTTTATCATAGTATCAAATTTTCATGGACTGTCTAGGTGTTGAGTACAAATTAAAGGTAAATTCAAGACCTAAAGGGGGATTTAAATGTTCACAGGTAAAAATAGAAGTACAAAAAAATGTGCATAGACTATGTACATAAATTAATCTTATGAAGCCAGCATTTAAATGTGAGCTTGTGGCATTGGTTTGACATTGTCCAGGTGATTAAAGGAAAGCCAGTACTAATGTCGAAGGCAAATCTATTTATGTTGATAGTATTCATGGGCAATCTTTCCATAACATTGATCAACGCAGTTTGGTTAATAGGAAAATAATAAACAATTACTTCTGCAGACGGGAAAGGTAATTGATTTTCTTCTGTAAATTACTACCACTATCAGGCCTGCATACACAGAAAGGTGATCATCTACATAAAATCAATGGGATATGATCCTATCTGTATGATAATCATGGACCGTAGCCAAGGAGCTTTCTTAAGCTTTAGTGAAAGCACCATTAAAGAAAAGCAGGACAACTTCAGAGTTTTAGTTCTCTTTTGCAAAGTTAGTGATAATGTTTTCATCATTTAAAAGTATGAATGTTGCTTTAAATTCTTATGTGACACATCATATGTCCACCATATCTTACTCTAGAACTGCAGTTAGTTGAATCCTTTTGTTGTGATCCTTTGTTGATTTGACTTTTAGTTCTCTAGTTTCTTAATTTTTGTTTTCTTATATCTTGCCATTTTAGTTTAATCCTTATGTTAGTTTAGTTATTATCATCATCGTTTGTATTTTGGGTTTGATTTATTAGATTAGTATTTCTTTTTTTTACAGTTAGTTTATTTCCCCTTCAATTTTCTTATTTAACCTCGGCCTACCAGTCTGCTCTCCTTCCCAGCTGTTGCTCATTTCCTTTTTTGTCCCCACCTACTTTACCTGTAATTATCTTCACTCCCTCCTCTATGTTTTTATAAGCTCCCCGGTTTCTTTATTCTCCACTAGTTCTTTCTGTTGATCCATTTGCTCCATGTACCTGGTGTATGTTAGTTCCCTCATTCCCTGCGTCTTCCAGTTTTTTATAAGTTGTTTTAGGACTATTTACTATTTATTAAAACATTATTTCGTCATTATTCATCTAGAGTCCATCTTCCACTTTGGTCCACTTTCATTCCATATGCAGCATGACATCTTTGAACTGAGAAGAGTAGGTTCTGTATGTGTAAACCTGAGAACTACACAGAAATAACAAAAGGATGATTAATCTCTGGCAAAAGCTCATACCTCGCTGGTGTTCCCAGTGAGACGCTGACTTATAGTGATGGCTAAGCCCACCATCGCTGTATGTATGACTATGTACAAGCCTCTGAATCGATACTGTTTCCATCTGGACTTTTATACTCCCAATATTAATATTAGTCTCTGTGATAGTTTACTTTAATAAGCCCTGACTTACAACATTAGCTCAGGACTACGTAATGTAAAAAATTTATTTTCACATTATTTCACATTTATTGTTTGATTTTCTGAGACTATTTGAAGCTGATGACAGAGTTTGTGAAAACTCTTGTTAGCTTTTCAACCTACCCTTGAGATTCCACCTTTATTTTTAACTTTTACAAACCTAAAGTAAATTATCACTTAGCCTTACATTTATTGGTTAAAATTGTAAAATTGTAAATATAATGTATTTGAAAACAGACTGATGTTGATAGATATGACTTATTTCTGAGGATTTATGGAAAAACTTAAGATTTTATGTAACTGAAGTAACTTTTATGCATATGTTCAGTTCGAAAAAATAAGACAATACATAAGCTGAGTAAGAATATTTTTGAAATATTCATAGAAATTTCACAAATTTAAGTTTGATCTTTCATTTATATATTGTCTAAGCTAAGTGGCCTGTATGTGCAGAGGGCTTCATCTGGTCTAGAAGACTCCAAAGTGCTTTACGCTAAGTTCAATTATTCGCCCATTCACACACACATTCACACACTGATGGTGGTGCAGACAAGTGAAGCTGGAATATACACCGGAGCGTTAAAGGCAGGTGAAATGTCTTGCCCAAGGACACATTGAGTGAGGCAGTAAAATATTTGGTAGAACAGATCAGGCATTCGAACCATTGCCCCAATATTTTCTATATTGAATAATAAATATTTTTGTTCATTTCAACTGTTTACATTAGTTATCACTGCTGGAAACATTCATCATTTTAAATGCAGGAAAATCTTAATTATTACATTCTCTCTGTTCACTGGGAATGCTGAAAATGAACAAAACTTAATTTTGTTTCATCTGAGGATTCTCAAAATACAGTCTATTAAAATTAACTGTGACCAGCACTATACTAAAATACACAAACGTTTTTTTTTCTGGCTGTTTAAGCAAACTTAGGTTTCTGAACTTGTGTTTTTTATATAGTTGAAACTGTATCTTAATCTACAAAAATGGAGGGGGAAAAAAGGTATTAAACATTATTCTGGACCTCCATACTTCACATCTCCACCTCTTTACTTAAGTCATGTGATTGAATAAAACCATTTCAAGAACTGAGGGCATTCAAGCTCTTTTCATTTTAGGCTCAGAGTTGAACTTGTGGTACACAGTTTTGTTAGACTTTAATATCAAATATAGACCATTTTTAGTCATTCAGCTTTGGGCTTTTAAAGCAGGGAGTCTGTGTATAAAGAGAAACAGAAGGCTTTCAGTATATTATCCTCTCAAATCAAATCACCATGGAGGGAAGACACAGCCAGCATTAATATGTTTAAGGAGCCCTGGACAAAGAAGAATAAAGTAAGTGTCCTCTGTTCGAAGATTTTAATGGCCTGTGGAAAAGTGAAGTGTGTCAACACTTGATAACCGCATTAGCCTGGGGCTATTTTTTTAAACCACCAAAAGGATTGAGCCCATTAACTATTTCCATTTCCATTACTGCTGCAAATTACACAAAATGAAATCAAAACCTTTGGAAAAATCAGTCCGTAGCAGGTTGTCAAATTAGATTCAGCAAGTTATCAAATTATACTGAATTAGTTGATTTGGAAGATTAAGTGCCCACCAGTGTGCACACATCCTCCCACACTGGGGTCGAGTTTACAGCCACGGATGTAGCGAACGGACCTCTGAATTATAGTTGGTAAAGAAGTGGCTTTGTCCAGATTGATGTTCTGCTTCTCGTCATGACTGGCTGGAAGGCTGAGATCACTCAATACTAATCAACAGGCTGGACACGAACTGGTCTTTATCACTTTGTCCCCTTTATATGAATCCCAACCTTGGCTGTGCGACCAGTTGCCTGATTTCTCATTTTGTTGCACTGCGACTGACAGTGAGCGGCTCTGATTGAGGGGATCCATTAGGGATCGGCCTGAGGAAAGCCTGTTTGATGGATGAGACCAGCAGTCACCTTCAAAGCTTGCTAACAACACCTGTATCCTCTCTGTCTCTCACACACACACACACACACCCCGCACACACACACACACCCCTACACACTCTTTTGCTGACACAAAGCGATTCACACACATATTTCCACAGTGAGAAAGATTCAGGTAGCCACTGCAATAAAGGAGGAAAACCCTCCAACTTATCAGCAGTTTCTGCTCAATTCAATCTTTAACTAAAACCAAAACAAACAAAGCTTCCTTTGGAAAATGGAATTGTTTATTTTTAAATTATTTTAAATCAAAATTAGATTTTTACTTCAGCAATATCTGACGAAAAATGTCCTAAGCAAGTCGCATCTGTCTGGCCATTTTCACCTTTGACTTTCCAAGCCTTTGTGCTCCTGGTCTTTTCCTGTCCAACCTTTTCAGGTACGAAATAAAACGGGATGTTTAGTAGTGACCTATTCATATCCACCACAAGGAAACTACATACCTGCTTTCACAACTGTGATTTTAAAGCACTTCCATGTCTTCTACTGTCTGCTTTGAGCCAATGTGGTTATATGAATATAAAAATGTAAAAAACGTCAAGCAAGAGGTTATTTAAGGATTTTTTTTTTTTGTACTTGATCAGTAGTCATATTTCGTAAGAACAAACAAGATCAGTTCCACAATTTATGAAGAGAATAATACAAAGTCAATAGAAAATAATTAATGTTCATATTTTTTAACAGTATTTGAGTTTGTATGATTTTTTTTAGTTATTTATCTTCATAATTCTTTAAAATGCTGAGCTACTAGATGTGTAGTCGTGCTATTAAATCACCTTTATATTTCTTGTCTAAATAAAGTTTCCCAAAACATTGATGCACATGTCAGCATGTGGCTTTGGTGGAGTAAGTATGAGCTATAATGCATCAAAATAATAGCAGTATTTCTGGTTTGTTAGAGTGACAAACAAGCACACAACACCACTTCATCACTCATGTTCTCTGTTTCACAAAATTAAAAATAAAACAATTTTCCAAGCTACCAAACTACAGATACAGCCTCCTGTTTGCTGCTCTTCCATGACGCAGACAGGAACTTGCACTTTGATCTCTTAAGAATTTAATTAAAAACATTATGAATGGCACGCATAGATATAATCTTGTTTTGTTGATAAGCAATAGTTAAACTCGATTCTTTTATACCTTGGAAAATTAAAGTGTTAATTTTTGAAAAATGCTGCTCTACAAAGGAAATGAAAAATGTGTGGTGTGTAAAATTTTCTTCCAGAGCGATGTACATTACATTTGAGTGTTTAATTTTTAGCCTTTTAGAACAAATGGCTTTGAATTTATTATGGGTTTTCTGTAGCCTAGCGTTGCATCAAAATATACATACAGGCTCATTTGTGGTTGCATTTGCACAAAACATGATGTTCCAAAAGGGCAATCATTCTAAAAAAACATCTCAAAAATGGATTTAGAGTGGAAAAAGCAGGCCAACTAAAACCCCTGGAAGGGTCCCAACTTCAAACCTAAATGAATGATTCAGATGAATAAAAAAATGCTTCAAATGAAAATAAATTCATGCAAATTGTGAGATTAAAAAGAGATTCAAACATAATTTTTCCACAGGCAGAGGGAGAAGTAACTGCGAATAGCATTTATTTTACAATATTCCATTGCAAGGAACATTGATTTTACCTGGCTCTTTTTTTTTTTTTGCTGGTTCATCTTTTTTATAGACACTGTTGTTCAAGTTGCTGCTTACTTTTGTCAAACAGATCTTTAAAAAAGGTTATTAGAAAATGATAGTTCTAAATGTACTTATTTTTGTTTCTCAATTTAAGTTTGCATAATAGGCAGCATTGTGAGGGACTAAACTGATACAATTTTCTTTAAATGTCTGGCCTTCAAATCTTCCCTTGAAGATGGTTGTTACAAAGTGTTTTTATATATTAATATACAGAATGAGCATGCATGCATAAACCAACGGTGTGTATGCATAAGACTGTGTGTTTTTGTGAATAGCCATCTGCATCTAACAGGCTAATTGCTCTGAGCAGTATTATCTCATTAGGGCTCATCAGCGTTTGACATTTAAATACAGAGCTGCTAAAAGCCTCTGCTTATTTAACATTAGCATTAACATCCAGCGGGTTGTTTGGAGAGGCAGGACAGGTACCGACCTTGGTCTTTTTAGCTCATTTTCTCTTAACTCCCAGCTCTCAGAGCCTCTTGGCAATTTTGTTTTTACTTAAATCACCAATTTATGCATTTAATAAGAATAATGCTGCTAATAGCCACAGTGTGAGTCTGGCAGAAGTGGAGCAAGAACAATTACATCAATAAGGAGGGAAAGCTGCGGCGACATTAGCAGAAAGGAGAAAAGTGGGACAAGCAAGGGGGACACAGAAGGAGGAAGGTCAGGAGAGCAGCGTTGGAGAGGGACGGTAGAGCCTGATGGGCACCAAATGAACAAATTATGACGGACTCCATTTTGCAGGATGGGGTCACCCCCTCCTCTTTTTCCCCTCTATCCCACCCTCTTCTCTTTTTGCAGTCCTCCTCTCTTCTCTTCTCTCTCCTGACAGTTCAATTTCCCCCTCTCGCCTCCCTGCTCCTGCCTGCTAATTGTGAGTGAAGCCTTATCATTGGGCCCCCCATCCACCCTCGGTCCAAGGAATCGCAGCTTCTGAGAGAAGAGACCGGAATGTCAAAATGTTATCCGAGACAGCAAACAGCCAGAGAGACGGAGGTCACACACAATAAGGCCGGATGTTCATCTGAATGCACGAACACGGGCAAAGCATCTCTCAAAGGAAGCTCAGAAGAAAAGACAGAGAAAAAATTATATGAAAATGTACTACAGACATTTCAATTATGTTTTTGATCTCTTTGCAATGCTTTTATGTTTGGCTATTTTCTAGGCAGTTTGGGTTGTCTTATATACAAATGTGGTCTTGACTTTCATATAAATTACCCTCAATATTTCTCAAAGGTTTTTAGCAATGAGCTGGTCTCTAAGATCTGGCATACAGTACTTGTAAAAGTATTCATATCCTTTCATTGTTCCTTTCATAACCAGATACTTCAATTTCACAAAGTAGAGTTTAATGTACAATTATTTTCATACTTTTACAGCGTTTTATCAAGTCCAGAAGACCCTGAAGAATTTCTTATTAGCCAGTCATTCACCCATTCACACACACACTGATGGTGGGAAGTTACTGGTCAGTAGCCACAGCTGCCCTGGGGCAATTTATTGGATGAAATGTCTTTCCAAAAAAAACACAACAACAGAGCAGGGATCAAACAGCAACCCACCGATTGCGGGACGTACTGCTACCACCGTCGCCTATTCACAGTTAGGAATTTGTAGTTTTTTCTGTTTAACGTAATTTCAAGTTATTTGTAAAAGAAACTGCCCATTCTCAGATTGTTAAGTAGAGCAAATCTAAAAAGTTGAAAAAAAAAATGCAGTTTCAGAAGTTAAAATACATAAACAAATGCAATATTGACTGGTATTTGTAAACCAGGGAATCCATGTGTGCTCTTTATTTTCCTTGGCACAGCTGAGGTAAGGAAGACTGTTGATAATAGCTTCTTTAGTGGTTTATTAATTTACATTCAGGTATTTTTAGTGTATATGCTATTAAAAATGCATTTTTAGAAGAGGTCTCTAGTATCTGTGGATTTTAGTCATTCGCAAGCAGCTGTGGTCCCTGACCTCCATGCAAACGAGGGTGGCAAGACTTCAGTTTTAGCTCTGGATATGTATAATCTTCTCTGATCACCTCCTCTCTTTGTAGAAGATAAGCAGCCACAAAGCATGATGCTGCCACAACCATGGATTGCTGTAGGATTTGCATCTCTACAGAGATGTGTAGAGGTCATTTTCCACCACACATCACGCTTTGCATGTGGGTCAAACTGTTTCTGACACAAAAAGAAATACTTTTTTCAGATAAGGAAGGAAACAGAAAAGGTTTTATAAGAATGTACTAGCCAAAGGATTCTCACGTAAACGTATCCCGATCCCTCAACTTAAGACTCATCTAAGAATATCTGACTTCCATCTGTAAGGTTTTGTTCATAGTTGTCTTTTCGTTTCACTATTCATTGTGATACAACTGTGATACAAAAGAGACAAATAAGCAGAGAGACATGAGGCAATCTTGACTCTGAAGGGAGCAGCTGGATTCTCGATAGGTTTGGGTTTAAGCGTTTTAACGGTCAGCTGACAGCACTGATCTAAGGTCAGAACAATCTGGATGCAGGAGGAACTGTCACGGGTGACACAGGACAGAATCACTGACCCCAGACGTTCCCATCACAGAAAACTAGATGGTAGGTAAGAACAGAACGAAGGGGGAGAAGATTCAGAGGTGAGAGAGAACGAGCATTCATCTATATTCCAGCCATGGTAATGAGGGTTAATTCACTGGTTAAGGATTAACAAGGTGAAGGAATATGATGGGTAAGCAGTTGGCTTCTTGAATATGGGTTTAAATCAACTCTGTAATGTGTGATGTAACCTCGGCTCCAGAGCCCCGCCTAGTGGGAATGTAATTATGTCGCAACTTCAGGGACTCTTCATGAAGTGAAACTCCAGATCCTGTGGTGCTGAGAGTTAAATTAAATTGTGAAATCAGTCCATAACTACCAGAACTAGTGTGAAACTTAAAACCCTGCTGTCTCATATTTCTACTGTAAATCACCACATGCAGATAAGGCACACTCCATGCTGATTCAATGTGGGAAAGCTGTTCCTTGTTGAGAACAATTTTTGTTTAAAAATTAAACCATACCCGTTGGCACCAAAATTGTAAATACTTTGTTAAACTCCATTTTTGCCTGTACAGAAACAAATAATCTTATATTGGATCATTTAGAAAACATTTAACATGTAAGGTCGCTAAAAAATAAATGTTTCTCATTTAAAATCCTATTGATTTTGTAAGGTGGCAAGATGAATGTTGGTCCATCTTTCTTTAATCACTGTTAAGTATTGTTGCATATCCAACAAAAACAGATGATTTTGTTAGAAATAAAAAAATAATTACTTTTAACATACTAAAATACAGCTCTGGAAAAAAATGAGAGACTACTTAAAATGATCAGTTTCTCTTATTTTACTCTTTATAGGTAAATGTTTGAGAAAAATGAATGTTGTTCTTTTATTCTATGAACTACTGACAACATGTCTCTGAAATTTCAAGCAAACATTTTGTATTTATTTGCAGAAAATAAAAAAGATGCAGTGCTTTCAGACCTCAAATAATGCAATGAAAACAAGTTCATATTCATTTAGAAACAACAATACTAATGTTTTAACTCAGGAAGAGTTCAGAAATCAATATTTGGTGGAATAACCAAGAGGTTTTTAATGGGGTTCAGTGGAGCGGTCGCTTAATTTTTTCCAGAGCTGTGGATGGTGATTTTTTCAAACAGTTCCAGTCCTAAATATTGCTACTGATCCTATTGTAACTCTTGATCCTTTTAAGCCTTTTTACCGATCTTTGAACAACAGTGTAAGTAAGTGTGAGATGCATGTGTTACCATCGTCCCAGTTGTGGCAGTATTATGGTGTATAATTGTTAACTGTGCCTGTTGCAGCTCAATATGCATATCATCTTAACATCATTGCACAAGGTTGTTGGAATCCATTATTTGAGAGTCAGCTGCACAGAGGGTGTTTCAATGTTGAGACTGAAACTCGGGGGTTTTTTGTCTCCTGATTGTGGTGAAAGAATACATTTTAAATTCTAACCTAATTGATAATTAATCTAATCTACCAGCAATGTGATTGAAACAGATCATTAATGCTAACATTATGTGTAGGCACTTGCCACCCAGCGGTGCTCTAACTGCAGGCGATCTATCTCTCCATCTGTATTCTGACAGTCCAAAGGAGTGTAAGTGACATTTTAATGAGGCCTAATTTACGATACGAAGTTCAAAACTCTGTTTGGTCTAAACGGACATATAAAACACAGCCACACTGAACAATCAGTCTTGAAACACGCTAAAACAAAACAATAGGATCAGACTCAAAATATCTGGAGACAAACACATTTTGAAAAGGTAAGCCCCTATAAATGAGTTCTGGTGTAGAGTGGAAAAGCATCAAAATTCAATTTCTGATTATATCTTTAAAAAAAGATTTGATTGGAGTAAAATTGAAGGTAAACTTTGTACAAATGCCTATATTTCTTTAATAAGTTCCTGCAGAACACTTTAGCTGTGTAGCGTTAATATTTAGCACAATATTAACAATGAATAATCCCATCAGAAAATACAATGAATTTTACAATGCAAAAAACAGAAAAAATATTAATTGCCTTTAGTTGTCATTGACAACAGACAAAAATATGAATCTGACTACATAGCTATTGTTTTTGATCTCTTCATGAGAAATAAAATGAACTTGATCTCCAAGGCAAGCCCCAGCTAACTAATAACGACTCGAGCTAAGCTAATATTTCATCATCGCCTCGCCGCCGTGAGAGAGATCCTGATGCTATTAGCAGACTAATGGCTAAATGCTCTGGCACCGCTAAAGAGGATACAGCCACTGACACACTTGGCATCTGTTAGCTCGTTTAGCACAGACATAAATGAGTCTGTGAAGAAAAGACATGAAGATTGGGAACATCAGTGACCCCTTACATACAATATATCAGTAAATATATGCACACACACACACGGACATGGTGACCCCTATACATCTGATGAGATGGGAGCTGATATGCGAGTTAGTGGGAGCCACATTTGTAAAAAGCGATAGCCAATTACAGCAGTGCGAACTGGGGGGATAATAGCCTGCCTGTCAGAGTCTGTGTGCAGTATATGTAAGCGTTCGCATGTGTGTGTGTCTGTGCCTGAGCACGCAGTGCCCATGGGTGAGTATTGGGCTCCTATTCTCATCTATTTGCTCTATATCTTCATACCTTAGATATTAATTTCATAGCAGAGCTTCAGCGCGGGGCCTGGGTCGTTAGTGTGATTCATCAGGGGTTCATCCACAAAGTGCTTAAAAAAGATGGAAGACAAAGACTATAACAAAATGGGAAGTATATTTCTGAGATTTCAGAAATGTGTTACATTTGAGGGGTTTTTTTACCCATCATACTCAGGGTATGATTTTTTTTTAACTAAAATAATTATAAGAAGCAATTACAACAACTGTGCAACAAGCAGTCATAGAAAAGAGGAATATAATTTACAGTTTAAATAATATATACGTGTTAGTGAAAAATTTGGATCAACCTTCAAGTGTATAAAACTACACAACAGATTCCAGATCATTATTTGTTAAACCACATGGTAAAAGCTGTCTTGGAAAAAAGTAAGTACTCCCTATTATTCAGTTGCTCATAAAAAATAACTTAGAAGTCTTCAGATCCAATAAGACCCGACTTTGCTGCCATCTTTATAGGGAAAGGCTTTCTGTTTGCAACTCTTCAGAACAAATCGTACTTGTGAATTTTAACATGGTGACAGAGAACAACCATTTTCATTGTTGATGTTTTTCCCTCTTGGCATTGTGTTAACACACATCTGTAAACATTGTTGTGTGCTTCTATACTTATTAAAATTATTTATAAAAACTGGTGTAGATAGACCACATCCTCCTTATGACCTGAAATGGTACTCCGTGGATCTGAGAAGGAGTGTACTTTCTTTTTCCATGACTGCATGTGTCACATTATCCCATATACTGTATTTGTCAGAGCACTCCTACAAAAGTCATGGATCACTGAATCTACATGAACCTCTAGGAGACATCAGGAAGGAAAGAGAACAGGGGGAAACGGCAACGATAGAGACACAGTTAAAGCTCACATAACGCTTTCTTGTCCTGTACTTTCCACAGACACATGATCTCCTCAAGGACTTGGCCCTGTCAGCCCCAGCAGCCAGCCATCTGAAACAGAGGAATGATAGACTATCAGAGAAAGGGAAACTGTTCAAGGGAATTGTGTGGATTTAGTGGTCTAGTGCTGACACATGGCTTTGAGCATGGTAGAAAAGCACTTTAACTCTTGAGTGCTTTTATCGCATGCACACACTCCATAAAACGTGGGTTTATGTCGTCAGATGGCTTAGACGTACAGCAACACACACACTGTGTGTGCATTGCACTACCTCAAAAGAAAAAATGGCTCTAAAAGAGAACCAACAGATATTTTATGCTATGTAACAGCCTTGCATTTAGTAAAGGTGTCCCTTCATAAAACAAATGCTGATGGAAGAAATGACCTAACTCAGTTTTTTATCTGCTGTTGAAGCCTTTATTATGTAAACATATTTTAATAGTAAGTAGGTGTTAACCAGTACCAGTATTTACAGATGCATTCTGCCTCTTGCATTCATATTATTATGATAAAATCAAATTGAAAAACAATATCTATATCAGCGCTTCATTATGTAGATTTTAAGGCCCCGCTGTCTTTTCTGCTTTAGATATGTCTCTATCTCATTAAAATACAGTCATCTGAATGTGGTGGGAATGAATCAAGTGCTGGAAAAACATGTTAATCATTTATTTATTCAAGTCGGGTGCACGGCAGCAGGGAAACACCTAAAACTTTGCAGTATGGTGAGCCATGACAATAAGGGTTTACATCTATATCATGTATTATGTCTAAAACATAAGAAAATGGTTCCATGTCAAACAAAACCTGTAAGAACAAGTGGAAAATGGTGCTGTGGTAAGAAGAATTAGACTTTTGATCAACATGCAAAATGCCATGCGTGACAGTGACAGCACCCTGAACACACAACCCCCACTTTGACACAATGGAGACAATATCACACTGTGGAGATGCTTCTCTTTAGTAAGGGCACAAAGCTGGTCAGAGATGAAGGGACAATGGAAAGAGCTACAGCTGAGCTCAAACTATTAGTACAAACAGCAGATTTAAGTTTAAATTTACTTTAATTTGACCAAGACAACAAGACAAGTATCACACACAAGATAATAAAGTACCTAAATTATGTATACCCTTCTCCATAAACAATGGAAAAATCATATTTGGCATAATCGTCTGCTTTGTAATTCCTGAAGAACTTCTTGCTTTATTTCACTGGAGACAGTGTCAGGTCGGGTAACTTTAAAACAATTACTACTTTGGGTCAAAAAAAAAAAAAGACGTTAGAAAAGGCAAAGATTACTACAAATCTAAAACTACCAGGGGCATGAATAATTCTAGGCTTTACTGTAAATACGAATTGCACTGAAAATACAACAGTAGAACATGATGGTGCACTATTATGCTGTGAAGATACTTTTATTTAGCAGGGAAGTTGGTTAGAGTTGATGGAAAGGTGGATGGAGCTAAATTCAGGACAATCTTGAAAGTCAGCAAGTTGGATGTTTGGAGGCTGGAGAGGAGCTTTACAGGACAAATACAGAAAATATGATGGACAGTGATGGAATTGGTCAGATCACAGCAGATTTATGTAGAATATAGCTGTCTACTCAGAGTCCATACATAAATTCATTTAAAAATGTGGCCTTTAAATTGATTTTAGCAAATCTACTAGAATCGATTTATTTCGCAAAGAAGAGTGTAAAAATGTCAGTGATTAGTACAAATTTCAGACTCATTTTGATGCTGTTTGCTCCTTCTTTGCATCTGTTCTACTTTGTGACAGTGAAGAAACCGCTCTTTTCACCTCAAATGTCAATATCTCAAAATGTTGTCAACCTATTTGTCACCAAGCCTCTTTTTGTATTTTACAGAAATACTAAACAGTGGCTTTAATACTGAAAACAAACGGGAAAGCTAAAGTGTGTCCTATGTGATATTCCCTTCTCTCCTATTCATCTCTGTAATAGAGATGCAAGGTTTGTAATGCTCGCTGGGAGCCAAGCATGAGATTGAGGATTTCTCACACACCATGCATTATTCATACCCCAGAGCAACAGAGTGTGTAAGATGAGAATTACACAGCATGAAGAGAACAGGGGAGAGGGGATGGAGGGGAGGAAAGGGGGAGAAGGAGAGGAAGGGGAGAAAAGCATAGGTGAGACACAGCATGGGAAAGAAAAGAGATTAACATGGAGACAAAAAAGATAGATAAATCTATCCATTTCTGGCTTAAGCGCTGCATTGTTTCTGGAGTTTGTGGACAGTTGGGTGGAAGAAATAAATATGGAATCGAGAACCCAGATTGGCCGACAATTTGCATCTTCTAAATGTGGTTCTTGTGAGTTTTACTTGTATTCTGAGCACAAACTGAATAGCGAGCAGGAAATTTCAGGGTTCGTGTTTGGCCTTGGTCTCCGTAATGAAAAACAGTGGGAAGTGAGCCAGGGTTGGAATTGATTTGTTTAACAATGGAAATGAAACAAAGTAGGAGGCACGGAGCAAAACAGGAGGCATGCCATCTTCAGCAAAAGCTCGAGACCACGAAATTGTAAGAATAATTTCTGGGCGGTTAAAAAAAAATAGATTTTATGATTGTTACTTTGTTATTATTCTCTCAGTCACATTTATCAGGCTGTCAAATGGATTCTCAGTGCTTTTTAAAGTTAAACCGTTATATAAAATCAGAGTACTGAATAGTCATGTTTTTTATTGTAATTATTAAGTCAAACAATAGCAATAAAACTTTAATTCTTCCTCTGATGACCCCATTTGCTTGGTCTGAAAGCCTTTTAGCAGAAGACTAATGCTGTTAGTTTACTCAGTTAATGGAATATTACATTACATTTTTTTTCTATTACATACGTGTGCACGGGTGTGTGTGAGTGTCTCCACAGATGCAGCCTTAATGACAAGAATGTGATGGTTACTGGCTTTTTAGCTTCCCAGTGATGAAAAGCCAGTATTAATTTGGGCTACAGATTTCATTTGTTCCGAACAGGAAAAACAATATAAATCACTTTTAGCGTGATTAGAGAGAGAGTTAGATTAATCCAGGCCTGATTAGGGCATTATGCCGGCTTGTTATGGACACACAGGGTGACTGACGGTAATTACTGTCTGTAATAGGAGAGCGCACGTTCAGTCAAGCCTCGAGCCGGGCAGTGTGGCTGAATTTATGTGTGCAGTTATATATACTGCATGTGAGGGCATTGCTTGACTTAAATTGGGACTGGAATGAATTTTTTTTTTTTTAAACTCTGGGTAGACTTGTCTGCAAGGCAGAATGGAGATATTGTTAGCTTCATGCCAAAGGAGAGGTGAAAGAAAAAACAGACTTATGGCTTTGTTTATGATTATTGATATACTAAGACAAACATATACACTTGGATAATTAAAACAGATAGCTGATGTTTGGCAAATATTAGCCTGCTGAAAACTGGAGAGGTGCTACATCAGCAAATTGAACCTCAGCGCAGTTGAAAGGCGATTGCAGAGACTGCAGCGTCAAATCCATAAACACGACACACCATAAACAAACCATGAGCGTAATTTCTACATATGCAAACACTTGAATTAAATATTGATCATTTATCATTATTTTCATGTAACTTTACAATGCAAATTGAACTCCTGAATCAAATTTTTGGTTATTTTTTTCAAATCAAAGATGAGTTCAAGGCATGCTTTCCACAGAGTTCATCACTAAACATAGCCTGAACCACAGACTGTAAAAAATTATGAATGGACGGACAGGCAAGCAGATAGTAGGAGAGACGGATGGACAGACTGATGGGTGGATATAGAGTAAATAATCAGACACATATCAAAAATTCTCTCTGAAGGATGGATTCCTCATCTTTCCAATGAAACAATTAAATTGTGCATTTAAAGAAGAAAGGAGATTCTGTATAATTTTCAGATTTATGATGCTAAAATTATTGGGTTTTTAGTCAATAATTATACAGAAAAATAAAACAGTATAATCAAGAGTTTATGATTAATGACACTACGGCACGTTTGCTAATCATTTACGTAAATAAAAAGTAACAAAAAAGCAAGAAAAGTCAACCAAAGAGAAGATTTGTGGAAAAAGTTGAACGCAGTTAAATGTCTGAAGGACATTGAGTTCACATCATCAGTAGCTCAGAAACTTTTTTATTTTTTGTAATTTTTTTATAACTATGGAATGTATGTAACTGAATTTGAATCTGAATGATTGGATTGAATTGACTTGCAACAATATTTGCTGTAAAATGGTGCTACATAAGTAAACTCAATACAATTCAAATCCTGAACCTGGAATATGATGACAAAAATGGCCTCATGGTAAGTGTGTGCATCTTCTTTTTATAAAACCGGCATAAAAGTTTGACATGTCATATTTTTCCGGCAATGAAACAGGGAAAAATAATTAAAGTCTGGAAAAAAAACAATAATTTGAGCCAAGCCAGATTTCAGCTTGGCTCAAAGTACATTACTTTTCCACACTGTTTGGGGACCCTGGGCATTAATTCTGAGTTAGATTCAGAAAGGACTCAATCTGCTGCTCTTATCATTATTACTGGGAATTTCCAGCAGGTGCGAGGCTAAACATCTTTTACAGTTTGGAAGCAGACATAAGGCACCCAATGAGATGTGTCCCATTAAAGGCATGGAAAATAACTAGGCATATTTAGCACCACACTGCACATCTCTCTTACGACTGCACTCCCTCCTCCACACTTCTTTTCCTTTTTCCACTCTCCCTTCATCCTCTTGTCCCTCTCTGCTTTTTCTTTATAGCAGCACTTGTTCCTTTTCACTACATCACTGCTTAACAGAGAAGTTTAACATGCTGTTGGCTCAGCGAGAGCCTCACATGATTTAAAAAGGCTTAGCACCCCCCGTTGGCCTCTTTGGGTTGTAAAACAACGGTCCAGAAGCTGATTTTATGAGTGCACGCCTCTGCTCTTTGCATGTTTATGTCAAATATTTGGAACAAATGGCATCCATTGGCTGGAACAACACGGATAAATCAAGTCAATTCGCAGGCAAGGAGAGCGGAGCGGGCCGCAGCAAAAGTGGCCCACTTCATGGCTGACGACAGAAGTGCTGCATTATTCAATTAATACCTGAAAGGGTACGTTTTATGCAGTATTTACGAAAGCCTCCACAAGTCACCATGCACAGAAAACACACAAAACGCTCCCCACACAAACACAAGGGCTTGTGTTTGCATCCTGGGAAAAGACTGGACTCCCCTTCCATTTTGCCAAATCAAATATACAGTGAGAGCAAGCTAAAAGGCACTTTCAATCAGCCACTCTGGGTCTGTCTGTCAATCTGGGAACAACAACAATCTAGCCCACTTGGAGTGGTCTAGTCAACATCCATTCCCCAATAAATTCAATCAGTGATGCTTTGTGTGTGTGTGAGTGTGTGGGCGTGTCCATACGTGTGCATCCGAGAGCAAGTGTTTATGAGAGAAACAAGGTTTCTGACACATTGTTTTAGCACAACAACCACAACAACAAAATTTAAAGTGACATCCTCATGTATGAAAGAAGTTGAATAGCTGGAGAATAAGATAGACACATCTAAGTTGGTGGATTTTGCTGTCAACCCAACCCTATTCCTCTTTCAAAGTGACAATAAGAATCTCTGGTTCTCTACATAATCTCAGAAAGCTGAGAAGCAGAAGCAACCGGCCCCAGCTAATGACACTGAGGTGGCAGGCTGCACGCTGGAGTGATTGCCTGACTGCCTGAGACCCAAAAGCAGCACGAGCAGGCTCATCATGGCCCCGCACTCTCATTATTTGGCCACAAATGGAAATGCAAATCGCTCGCTTTGCTGCGGACGCCTCAAATTTATTAAACTAAAAGGTTTAATTTCCATTTTTTCTCTGCATCAGCTTTATTTATAAATGTCGTGCCCTATGAAGACCCAGTTATTTTCTTCCTCTCCTGCAGGCTCTTAACAAATCTGCTCATTAATATGGAAATGGAGAATCAATTGCTTTTCCACCGACAGAGGGCTGCTTCCCTCGGCGGCGTGTGTAATGTGTTCTGACTGGTCATCAGCGCAAACAATCTTGCGTGCAAACACACAACACATATTGAGCTATGCAGTTTCACAAACCAACATTTTATATATATCTGTATTTTATGCAAGAAAGTGACACGAAAATGCTGGATTGTATCTTACCACCACAGAATGAGTTGCATACTGAATTTTCCAGCAAGCGCAGTCAGACTAGTGCCAGAATGACACCAGATGTTGCAGCATTAATAACCCATAATATCAAGTGCTGCTCATCGAGCCTTTCAGTGCCCTAAAATAACACTCATAGACCATAATGAGATCTAATTACACACAAGGTTCTTATCTAGGGCAATGTGGTAATTATTGCATGTGTGACTTTTCACATTTGGTTGCTGCATCTAACAGTAAATTGAAAATGTTTTCACACCCCTGAAACATGCTATTTTGTTATGCCAAAACCACAACATTTCTCATATTTTCTCAGGATTTTATTTATTAGACCAACAAAAAAAAATTGTGCATAATTGTGAAGTGAAAGAAAAATAGTACATGGTTTTAAATTTTTACTTATACATAGCATGTATAATGTTAGGTGTGAAAATGTTTTCAGCCATATTTTACTTTGAAAAACCAAATAACCAACTGCCGTCCAATGTCACCTGATTAGTAGTCCACGGGATTAGGTTATAAAACGATCTAAGCATTGTTCACTCCATTATCTAAAGAGTGCGGCAAACTAAAACATGGCACATAAACTGACAAGCCGGAGAAGGACACTGTTATTAAGAGAACCTGTTTCAATATCCATGGCAACTCTGGAAAAGAGATGCTGCTTTAGCACAGCTCATGTGGGACAATCTTCCAACAGGACAACAACCCATCATGCAGCTCATAAATCTGGTAAAATAATTATAAATTATGCAGGATTGTTGAATTATAATAAGAAAGACAGAAAAAGTCCTACTGGAATTTTATCATAAGTCATTTAAAGCATATAGAAAATATGTGAAAAAAGATGCAGATGAGAACACACAATGTGGTAAAAAAGCAAACATCTTGAATACACCATCACAATGATGAACCATGGTGGTGGCAGCATCATGCAGTGAGAATGATATTGGTCAGAGTTAATAAGAAGGTGGATTTAACTAAACACAGAGGCAACATTGGAAGAAAATTGTATTAAAAGTTGTAGACTCATTTTCTAGCAGGACAACACCCAACATACAACCAGAGCTTCATTAGAATGGTTCACCTCATTCATGCACTAGAATGGCCAAGTCAAAGTCCAGACCTAAATCTGATTGGAAAGACAACTGATGTTCAAAGACATTCCTAAACTAATCTGAGTTTTAGACTCATTTTCAAGCCACGTGTTTCAGTTTTTTATTTGTAAAACATTTTGAAAACTAGCATCTCCCTCACACTTTTGATGGTCAATCACATATAAACCCAGCAATTAGCAGAACCTAAAAAAATTGAGTGTGAATACATTTGCGATGCACCGTGATTCTGGTTTTCCTCTGTTCTGCCTCACTTTCTGCTCTCGCCTTCATTCCTCTTTTCAGTTGACAGCAAGGGAGCAAAGAAGCACAACTATCGCTGCAGCCTGCAACCTAATGAACATTTCTAAATGGCCATGACCAGCTGGTTAAGAGACTAATGTAGCAGCTATTAACCAAAGCGGTTGTTTCCACACAGTGTCATCTGTGGAGAGCACCACTAGAAAGGGAGGAGAAAAAGATAATTATTTTTCACACTGTTCTATATACAGTAGATGCATGCACACATTGCCATAGCCTGGCATGGCGTGTTTATCTTTCACATTTTGCAGCAAACAAACCATGTGACGTAAATTCAACCCACAGCACAGAGCTTATTAGTGGCTCAAGGTGCGTGTGTGCGTGTGTGTGTGTGTGTGTGTCCTATTAGGAAAATTCAGTTTCACTCAAGGTTTCAGCACTGCGGTCGCAGACCACTGGCCATTGATTATTCATAGAGTCTGTGATTGGGTCCATTAATACAAGATTAGGGAAGGAACCAATGCTCATTTTCTTTCTGTTTGGATGCGTGTGTGTGTGGGGGCGTGTGTTTGTGTGAGTTAGTTTGTGGACTGCAGGTGAATTGCAATAAAGGCACAGTTTGATTCATCCAGAGTCCATCAAGGCAAAACATAATACATGGACACTATATGAAATAGAACCTTAGCAGGGTGCAAAGGTAGGTGATTAACTAAAATGGAGCATGCTACATTTAAAGGCATGTTGTGATGGGCTGCTATAAAACAGAACAACATGGTGCCTTTGTTTAAAAATGAGCAACAGCATTCCAGCAGAGAACGGGAATTGTTTAATCTCATACTGTAAGATTTCCACCCTAATAGCATTTGTTCTTCAATTGGAACTTAATCTGGGTAAATGGTGCTTAAATGTTTAAATCACATTTACAGGCTGTCAACTGATCTGATGTTCTTCACATGGTCACCCTTCGTTTGAATGAAAATAAATTGATGGCAAATGAGGAGGGATTTTGTAAAATTGGCTGAAGAGACCAATTGGATTGTAGCTCCCCCAAGTGGGCATTTGTGGCAACTTGCAAAATCTTGAAGACATTGAGGGAAAGCTCACAGGATTTCTAAAAGAGGGGTGTGACAACTTGTTTCACTGATAAGCGGGTTAACTGGATTTCCAGAAGATATTAAGGAACTGCATCAAAGAGAGAATATTCTTTAAATTTGAAAATACAGTCTGGTTGTTTCTTCAGTTCACTCATGTGTAAGGAAATTAGCTGCTGACATTTTCATATATCACCGTCCTCATCATTATCTTCATCATTAGCATAATCATCACTATCATTAAAAAGAGGAGATGACAGTAGAATACGACTCTAAGCAATTTAGAAAATTTACTAAATGGGCACAGAAAAAGTGGACAAACAATTCCATTTTTAAGTAGTGTAGCAATTTTCCAGGTACAATTTAAAATGTACCATTTTTTAAGAAGAATTTAAATATGGTCTTTTTTTTTTGTCCAGTCATACTTCAAAGCAGCTTGAGATATTAAAGTTACTGAGATGGAGCTCTATAGAACAATTTAATAAATGTAAAAAAATAAATTAATAAAAACACAAATTTACAGTTAGTTAGAAGTTTCTGCAAACTTTGTCTCTTTAGTCTATCCAAAAAGACTCATTTGATCAAGAATAGAGAAATGGGCAAATAAAGGGCACAGGAGCTGCTATTTTTCTTAATTTAGAAAATGAAAATAGGAAGAAATGCAAAAGCTTTGTTGTACTCAAGAAAGTGTGTTTGCTATTTAGTTGTTAAATTGTTGCTTTAAAACCCCAAAACAGATATACATGAAGTTATGATTCCTAATTTAACATTAAGACAAATCCATAGTATCTGATCAAGGTGTTTTATAAGCTATGCTTTTATTTTTACGTCAACTAGGGCTTGCAGTTTCAGATAGGTTTTATTTAGTACAAGTAAAAGTTGTTGGTTCACTAAAAAAACAGAAAAGCCACAGGATTGGATGTAGTTATGCCTGAAGCCATTAGGCTGGAGGCAAAGATTTGCCTGAAACGCCAAATATGTTCATAAGGATTGTGACAAAATGGTTTAAGTTTATGTTTATTTTCCACTGGTTCCTTAAATATATCTCTGATTTATTTCATCTTTCTATAGTTGGTCATAAATCCTTAATTTAAACATTACTGTCATAACTTTGCTTCACTCACAATCCCAGGTTTGTTTGTAGAATCATTATTTAGCCGTTTCCATCCAAGCATGTGGTTTTTTTTGTGTGTGTTTATTTTATTTATTTATTTTTTAAGTTAACACTACTAAATCATTAGATAAACATGAATGTTTATTTTGTACCAAGGTACATTTCTGGTATATTATTTGTTTGTTTCTTTTAAACTCACCATTGTTTGTCCTTAGATGCTACTGGTATAAAGGAGGGGTGGGCCCAGCATTTCCTGTTTAAATGGGTGAATGATGTCACTGATTGCATCACTGGGTGCAACCAAGTGAAGGGTTTTCATTCTCGTATTGCTGTGTTGTTTTCTTTAGAAACAAGCAATGTTTATTGAGTTACCCTTTATTAAATGTCTTATTTTGCAGACCATTTAATTATGTAGATGAGTGTGTGAATTACATTAGTATTGTTATTCTTGTTTCTTTATTTAGATTTATTTATTTTTATTGGTTTGACCCGTTTTCTCACGGTATTGTCTAATGAAATGCAGGTGTGTTGTCAGTTCTGTATAAGATTTTTTCAATGTCAGAAAACAAAACGTTAAACAGAAATGTTGGCAATATTACAATGGGTAGAAGACATAAAACCATTAAAAACAACAATTTGTTCAGATTCAAGCTCTGCATTATTAAGTTTCAAATATAATCAGTCAGATAGTAGAATGGACATTTCACTAGAAATATGTCATACATTATTCAGAATACAAAATATGGGTTTGATAGTAGTAGTAGTTGTAGTAGAAGGAAATGAGAGGGCAAATAAAATGGCAGAGTGCAATTTAAAATCCTATTACTTTTACAGTTAAAACAAGTAAATCTGAGAGAAAGAGCATTGTTAAAGAAAAACTGATGAAAGAATGGCAAAAAAAGGTGGGATGAAGAAAAATCAGGAAGATGGTTTTATAAAATTCAGAAAATAGTAGGAGAAAGAAGAAATGGAAGAAGAAATAGAAAGGAGGAAAGAGTGATAACAAGGTTAAGATTTGGACATACAGGACTTAATTATACACTTTTTGAAATACAAAAGCGTACTACTGGCAAATGTGATTACTGTGGAAAATATGAAACAATAGAACATGTTATATTAGAATGTCATAAAAATGAAAAATAGAGAAGATATATGAGGAGAGAGTTTGAATGTATTAAGGAAATGGTTAATTTATTAGATATTTTGAGGAAGAATTTGTGGAGTAAACATATACAAATAGTTATTCGATTTTTAAAGAAAACTAAATTATTTCATAGAATTTGATTATAGTAGGTGTGTTTGTGAATGTGTGTATGATGTAGATGGGTAGAATACAAAGTTATGTATAAGTATGTATATTTGTAAATTTGTACCCGTGGGTCCCCATGTGCTGTACCTGCCCAGGTAGTCCAGCTATGGTGATGCTGTCTGACTCTGACGCTATCAGCATCCTCTCAGCTGCTGCCATTTTTCTGCTATTGGCTAACTTGCTAAGCGAGAGCTCTCCATCTGCAGGAGGAGGCAAAGGGGGCTGCTACCATCAAAAACAGGCAGTCAGATCCGAGGACTAGACCTTTTCCGGAGAATTAGTGGTTTCTTATTTGAAAGGAGGCAGTAATTAGAAAGGCGACACAATGTCTGATTTTGACAGTAATCCGTTCGCAGACCCGGATTTCAGCAATCCCTTTCAGGTAGCTAACGATGCTAGCATGGTCGGCTAACAAAAACCGTTACTTCCCATTGAGCCGACATTCTTACTGTAGCATCCAGGCTAATAGCTTGACAGCCTAATGGAGAAGCTCCTCTGGGAGTTGAAAATGCTATATATTGTCATTTATTTTGAATGTAGTGGTTTAAAATGATTTACAAACAATTATGTCTCAGATTATTCATGGAAACGTTGCTGTTAATACTGTAAAAACTTGTAAATGTATGCTAGTTGGATAATACTAGCTTTGACCATCGCCTGTAAACATTGCATAAAGCCTCTTCGTTAGTACAAATCTTACTGTTTTTTTATTTTTATTTTTTTTTATCTATATTAAAGTTTAACGTGAGTGTCAGTATTTGTTTTATTTACAGCTGTCGCTAGGATGCAGGCCTTGATAACTGAGACGCCAGGCAATAGCACAGATGCAATTATTAATTGTAAGAGATTTTATAAACGAGATGACTTCACTCAGGCTTCCATGCTTTGATTGTTCGGATTATTTTGGTGTTTTTAATATTTTCTATATGCCATTTAAACGCAACAAGCTGTTTTAAATTGGTCATAACAAACGATTGTCTGGATGAGGATTAAAAGCTTAAATGAAATCAATAATATGTGTACAGAAGAAGTGAGTTGCAGTGTTTTAAAAGATGATACTTGAGGCTAATGTGCATCTCAATACACATTGAATTCTGTAAAAACTTGTAAATCAAAAAATAATGTTTAACTTCAGACAGGTTTTAGATGACAAATACTCATTGATCAATAATCCATCTTTAGTGAGTCCAAGCAAATGTTAGTTTAAGATTAGTTTTAGATTAAGCTAAAAACAGAAAAAAAAAAAAATTCAAAACAGCAACTGAGAATATTCTGAATTGAAACGGAAAGATTTTCAGTTTGCACTAATAATTGTAAGATTATGAAAGTTAATTCTAGCATTTGATGAAATCTAAATCCTGCACAGGCGAATAGAGCATGTGCACGTATGTTAAAGTATGTATATTTTCTTTGGAATATATTTTCCTGAAACCATCAAGTAATACATTTTTAAGAAAAGCAGCTAATTTTGATGTATATGAAACAAATGTATCATATCAAGCCCACAATGGCAAATACAAAGGTGTTTTCGAGAAGATGACTCAACCAAAAGTATAATAGCCAATCAAGCATTTTGAGACCAAACAGCAACAGAAACATACCATATACATTTATTTTGAGTAATTAACTGGGGCCTACCTCATGAAACTGTTGGTTTTTCTGCCCAGCTGCTCACCTAAACAAGTGTTTACTATATAATTTTTTTTCACTGCTTATTAGTGTTGAAGGTGCCTGTGAAAAATTTTTTTTGTCATGAACTGGGTTAGCAAAGAGTTGTTAATCCCAAGTACCTCATTACTGGCGTCAACAAAGTGAAATCTTTTGACTCGATATAGTTTACCTTTTTTCTGATCTTGCTATTAAAGAACAGAAAAGAACTGAACTTTTTTAGCAAATTAATGGAAAAAATAATCTCTGAATGTGGAATTTTTTTTGTCACACAACCTCAAAAAGATTATGTCTAGCGCATCCTAATCTAATTTAAAGTTTGCTTTTGTGAAACCACTTTAAGAAAAGCAGAATCTGGTAAATGAATGAATGAACAAGTAATTTGTTCCAGTTTCTATACAAGCTGAGTGAAAAAACTGTATATAACTGATTTGTAGTTGTAGTTTTCCCTCCCTAAACTCCTGTATGAACTTTCGTACCTTGTAGGATCCTTCGGTGACCCAGGTGACACGGTCGACCCCTCCTGGCGGTCTGGAGGAATATAACCCCTTCACAGACGCTAGAACGGTTAGCTTCAGATTGTGAGAGTGTGTGTGTGCGTGTATTTTAGTGTGACCTAGTTTTATCCACCGTCCTGTCTTCCATGCTGTAACTTTCAGAGTGTAAAAACAATCCCAGTAAAGTTTGGTTGCACAAGTAACAATGTAGACGTCCTTTGCTGATCTGCAGGCAGCACCTGGAAATGCGCCCAAACCGACACCCGCCCCGTCCCAGAACACACAACCTGCCATCATGAAACCTACAGAAGAGCCGCCAGCTTATTCACAGCACCAGACTCAGGTGAAACTTACACCACCATCATGACTGTTATGTTCTGAACCGCAGCTATTTATGAACACTAAACTAACAACATACAGAACTCTCCACTATTTTTTGAAACCCTTAAAAAAATGTATTTAAAAGCCTCGAAAGAAATAGTTACTGACCCAAAGTAGATACTCTTTGAATCTTCTAATCGTTTTGGAGATTTTTATTTTTCGTCCTCCCATATAATCCTCTTCGTTGTGTGGTGTCAACATGATCTTGTGTCACAGTTATGGTTATTATATACGTTTTAAATATTTCTCTGATTTAGAAGTGAGTAGGGTTATAATATTAGCAGCCATTTTCTAAACATATGACATTATGCCAAACCAATTTACTTTAAGGTTTTTTTATCCTCTATCTATGGTTCCCAAATATTGTGGAGGGCTTTCGCCGTCTTGATTTTCTTTTGTGCAATTAAAAAACCCATATTGTTCTCTGTAGTTTTTAAGGTTTAGAAAATCTCATATAAACAATAACCTATTACATTAATAACTGTGTCATAATTTATCCAACATGTGCAACTGTAAAATCGCTTAAAGAACTTATCTCTCAACAGAAACTCTATCTGTTCCTTTGGTTCATTTTTCTTTTTGTTCTTCATTGTTCTTGTGTTTTCTGATGACCCAGCCGCAACGTAACGAGGTACCGTCTTTAATTCTGATGTGTTAATTTTTTCATAGAGCTGATCTGGCGTAGATTCATCTACACCGTGTTCCAAATAATTATGCAAATTGGATTTAAGTGTCATAAAGATCATTTTTTTTGTTGTGCTATTAAATTTATAGATGGTATTGTGTGTCAGGGCTCTTTGAATCACTATAATTAATGAATTAATGGGTTAATTAGTTAATTAATTATTAATGGGTTGATTAGTTTGTCTGGTGAGCTCAATTAAAGGAAATCTACTTAAGAAGGATGTTCCACATTATTAAGCAGGCCACAGGTTTCAAGCAATATGGGAAAGAGAAAGGATCTCTCTGCTGACGAAAATAATCAGATAGTGTAGTGCCGTATGACAAGGTATGAAAACATTAGATATTTCATGAAAACTGAAGCGTTATCGTACTGTGAAGAGATTTGTGACTGATTCAGAACAAAGATGGGTTTGTACAGATAAAGGCAAAATGAGGAAGGTTTCTGTTAGACAAATTCATCAGATTAAGACAGCAGTTGTTAAAATGCCTCTGGAACCTCAAGGTGGAGGATCCTGCATGAACCTACTATTCGGCCCCTAACCAGAGCTCACAAGCAGAAATGGTCGCAGTGGACCCAGCCGTACATGAAGATTAATTTTCAAACAGACTTGTTCACTGATGACTGCTGTGCAACCCTGGATGGTCCAGATGGACGTAGTAGTGGATTGGTGGTGGACGGCCACGTCGTCTCAACACAGCTGTGACGTCAGCAAGGAGGTGGTGGAGTCATTTTTTGGGCTGAAATCATGGAGAAAGAATCATTGGTCGGCCCCTTCAGAGTCCCTGAAGGTGTGAAAATGACCTCAGCAAAGTATATGGACTTTCTGACTGATCACTTTCTTTCATGGTACAAAAAGAAGAGCCGTACCTTCAGTAGCAAAATCATCTTCATGCAAGACAATGCACCATCTCATGCTGCAAGGAATACCACTGTGTCATTGGCTGCTATGGGCATAAAAGGGGAGAAACTCATGGTGTGGTCACCATCCTCCTCTGACCTCAACCCTGTTGAGAACCTTTGGAGTTTCCTCAAGCAGAAGATCTGAGGGTGGAATGCAGTTCATATCAAAACAGCAGCTCTGGGAAGGTTTTTTGACATCCTGCAAAGAAATTCAAGCAGAAACTCCACAAACTCACAAGTTCAATGGATGCAAGAATTGTGCAGGTGTTATCAAAGAAGGTTCTATGTTAACATGTAACTCTGTCTGTTAAGATGTTTTTGATTGAAATAGCTTTTGATTTTAATACATGTGACCACTTAATGCTGTACATTCAAAGAATGACAGTTTGCAGCTCTTTATAATGCATAAAATGTTTAGAAAATCTGCTGTGCATAATAATTTGGAACAGTGCATTTTGAGTTTTTTATTTTTGAAAAATATACTGTTCTCATGGGGAGCTTTGTTCAGTAAAATTTGATTTATACTGTAATAGTTCATAACTTGGAAATTATACTGACCATCATTTGCATTGACTATTTAAGAAAATCTGAGAAAATATAACTTGCATAATAATTTGGAACTCGGTGTAATCCCCCTTTTTTTGTATCTATGACTTTCAGTTAAAGGAACCTTGTTGAATCTAGTTTAATACTAACAGAAATGTGTTGTTTGTAGTGACTAATTAGCTTCCTAACATAACCCCTTTTCCATTCCAAACTAACATAACATTTACCCGAATGAGAAATGTTGTAAATATTTGCTTTGCTGTAACTTTGTAACAGCTTTCAGATGTTGTGAATCACACAGGCTTCTCTATGTCTCTCTCAGGACCAAGCGCGTGCTCAGGCAGAGCTGCTGAGAAGGCAGGAGGAGCTGGAAAAGAAAGCTGCAGAGCTTGATCGCCGGGAGAGAGAGTTGCAGTCCCACGGAGTAGCAGGAGGTCATTCAGATTTCTATCACTCGTCCCCTTCCTTTTGTTTAAACTGGAGCATTTACAATGGAGAGAGACAAGAGTTGCTGTTAATGTGTTGCTGCTACCTGTATTATTTTGAAAATACGTTGCTATATACTGAATAAGAACCAGCTGCAGCAAAACTTGTTTATGTTGTAGAACTGCTATCATCCTCTTTTATAAAAGCCCCAAGACAAGTTTGTCTTGTCAAATATTAGTTGTTTCTTCCCACACCATGCAGCAGATCTCGTTTTAATTAGACAGAAAAGAGAAATCCTAAGCATCAACTGGGAATGAGCTTTAGGTAATGTGAGATACATTTTTTATTAATCAAAAATATATTTAAGAAGGCCTGAAATGTGTCCTCTCAGATTTTACTTATTTGACAAGATATTAAAAGCTGGAGTTTGTGAACATTTTCTTGAACATTAGTTGTGTTATGAGGGATCCACCTGTCGGCTGAAACTGGCAAAATGTTAACTACTGAGATCTGAGATTACCGGACGCTCAATATATAGGAGTCTCATGCGTGGGGGGTCCTGCTCCAATTCTCAAGGCCCAATTCAAATTCAAATGGTCCAACTATCTTCTCTAGATGTGAAAGTTCTGCAGAGTTCTGCCAGTGGACCTTCATTTGATTCAGGTGTGTTGATCCGGAGAAAGAATAAATACATGCATGGTAATGGGCCTTGAGGACTCACTTTGGATGCCAGAAATCTTGAGTGGTTTGTTTCATTATAGTTTTAATAGCTGCTCTAGATGTGCTATATCACAGCTTAGTTGTAGATGAATACAGATGAATTCAATCATTAGTTAAAACTTACTTTTATAATAAGGCTTTTAATATTTGAATTTGTTTTTTGTATTTTTATTTCATTTTTTCTTACATTGTTATGTATTTTAAGGAATTTGGTATACTTTTTTGTTTTGTGTCATTTGTAATGTTTTAATTGATTTTTTAATGTAAAGCACTTTATACCATTTGTTTTAAAAGGTGCTATACAAATAAAGTATTATTATTATTTTATTTTCCTCAGAAAAAAGCTAGAATTCTCTTTTTTTCTTTTACATTTTAACAAAAATGATTTGGTCTGACTCTTTCACTATGAATTAGCATTCATAAAAATAAACAATATCTCATATGAAATATGATTAATTATCAAGACACTGATTGTTTTTCTCATACAGGCCGCAAGAACAACTGGCCTCCACTACCAGAAAAGTTTCCCGTCGGTCCGTGTTTCTATCATGATATTGCCGTAGACATTCCTATTGAGTTCCAGAAGACCGTCAAGATCATGTACAACCTTTGGATGTGTAAGTCGACACATCTTTTAATTTATTTTTGATCACTGACAGTTTTTGGTCTTGCGCTGTTGCTAAGTTTGACCCAGAGCTGTTCGATGTGATGTACCAGTTCATGCAGGCACGCTCTTTGTGAACATGTTTGGCTGTCTGGCGTGGTTCATCGTGGATGCCTCTCGTGGGGTGGATTTTGGCCTGTCCATGCTCTGGTTTCTGCTCTTCACCCCGTGTTCTTTCGTCTGCTGGTACAGACCGCTTTATGGGGCCTTCAGGTAAGCAAGAGGACAGAATATGTCGCTCAATTTTGGAGCAGTAGATGCAAATCAATCACCGTTTTCTCACAACTCTTGTCTTCTCATTTCAGGAGTGACAGTTCATTCCGCTTCTTCGTCTTCTTCTTCGTCTACATTTGTCAGTTCGGAGTCCATGTTCTACAGTCGATTGGCATCGCTGGCTGGGGAACATGGTAAATATCTTGTGCTATCACTGGATCCATCACTTTGTGATTGTTTGGTACCTTAATGCTGTCTCTGCTTTTGTTTTGCCAGTGGCTGGATTGCAGCGCTAACTGGTCTGAACACCAGCATCCCAGTCGGTATCATCATGTTACTGATTGCAGCTCTGTTCACTGCGCTGTCCGTGGGATCGCTCATAATGTTTAAAAAGGTAACAGTATTGCAGAATGTTTGACATGTTGTTGAAAGGGAAACTTGTGTAAAAGTTAGGGTATTGTTTGTAACATGTAAAATATCAGTGTAGTAATGAAAGATATAAACCATTTTCATGTCATTTTACGTTTTATTGAATTCATTCAATAATAAATATGAATACTTCATGGAACAACTAAAAGAATTCATTAATGAAAAGGAGCAGAAAGTATAAGCTTATAAAAAGTTAATAATTTATCCATAATGGGGATAGTATATGACTTCCATCACTTAAAAATACTTCTTAAAAGTACATACTTAATGCCACCAGGTAAGATAAGTGACTCTACACATGCAGCTGATGTTTTAAAAGCTTAATTGAAAGTGATTTGGAATCTCTGATGGCTTAAAAAGGAAACATGGAGAAGAAACGAGGAATTTCAAACTGTTGTTGTCCAAAGTGTGGCCTGCAGCCGTCTCAATGATTTTGTGGAGCCTGTGACCACAATTCAAGAATACTACAAATTCTTGAATTTTTAGTATTCAAGAAGAAGCAGGTGTAGAGACCTGCACAGTCAGTAGATGAAAAGAGACCCTTTTTATTATTTAGATCAAGGTTTTCATTAATGTAAGGCCTCTAAAAAAACACACACAGAATCTAAATACTCTCAAAATGAAAAATTGTAGACACAACATACTTTTGTCATAATTTTGTTGCTCTCAGATTTATTTCATAGAAGGCGGCATGACAAATATCTGATAATTGAACTGAATTGAATTGTCTTTTCTGCCTTTTCCAGGTGCATGCGCTGTACCGAACCACTGGTGCCAGTTTTGAGAAGGCTCAGCAGGAGTTTGCGACTGGCGTCATGTCAAACAAGACGGTTCAGACCGCAGCCGCCAACGCTGCCGCTAATGCTGCGACCAATGCTGCTCGCGGGGCCTTCAAGCCTCATCCATAAACAAAACACACACAGGCCGCACACGCTCACACACCCCACCAAACACACACAACAACAAGATGGAGACGCTCAGCTCTGGTCCTGCTGTCTCTCAGATTCAACAGAATATATTTATGAATGTTTCCCCTGCACATTTATCTTCTAAAATGTGAAGTTAAATAACAGACTAGTTACTAGAGTTGTTTATCTTCACCTAAAGCCTAACATCTGTGAAGACACTACAAAATTCACCCTATCTGCTTTACAGTCAGGTGACTGTCTCAAGGTGGGCTCTGTGTGTGTGGGGTGATGTCATCATGCACACTTACCCACTTCTGTGCTCCCCTCATCCTTCTGTCCCCTGTGAGCTGATCCCAGATCAGGCAGAAGTCACATCTCTTGCATAGTTAGTGATGGTGATGACCTCCGAACAGCTTCCTGCCTGATGAATTCAGTGTAGACTTATGAGAAGTTAGAGTCTGTTTGCACATAGTTTAGTTTTTGTTTATTATTATTTTTTGAATAACTGGACGTCAGTGTGATGCAGTGATACATTAATCGCTTTTCTTTCATCCATTTTTTGGACATTTAGGACTTAAAGGTACAGTTCACTTCGTCTTGTATCTGTGCTAAATGTAGCAAGATGATAGCGTTCTCATTATGGAAAAATGGATTCATATTCTTATAATAATTGAACAATCCCCCAGGTATACATCTCAGTTCTGTTCTGTGTGCTCTTTTGCTTGGGCTGATTCGGCAGCTTAAGATTATCCAGCATGACAGCAACAAGCGTGCTTGGCACACACTACACTTTAACTTCATTCCCTTTTTTCAGGCTTCACATGTTGCTGGTTGAGGGGGGGAGTGACTCAAGTCCCGACTTAAAACAGCCTGGTGTATTCAAAGTGGGGGAAAATGCAACAAAAACCGATGTTCCCTTTCATTTATGAATGGCATTTACTCATTACCACACTAAGTGACTCTCTCAGTTGTTTTTGTAGCTGTTCTCACTTGTTGGAAAAACTAACGCTGCTATTAACCTCAGAGCCGCTTGTTGTTGGGCTCCTGCTGTCCTGTTTCCTGTTCAAAAAGAAACAAAATACCACACGTGGAGAGAACTGAAATGCCTTTTCTCTCAGGAGATTTTTTTTTTATTTCTTGAGACTAACCTGCACATATGTTAAAAAGGAAAAAAAAAAAAAACTTGAAACTGTGTACATGTACACTACATAGGCTAACAGTGGCTATCATTTCAACTGGTTTTCCTCTGTAGGAAATTACTGGCTCCAGAAAATGTGTACCCAACGTAAATACTGAAGGAACAGGGGACTGAACTGGATGCACTCTCAGTGCCATCACCAACACACGTTAATTTATTCACACTAAAGTTGTACAGACTACTGTCACTGAGGTGAAATGTGGATGTGCGTTTGTTTTTTTTTTCTTTTTTTGTTGTGCCGAAGCACTTCACGTAGTGAACGTGATTGTCTGACGATGTGCATGATAAACGAATGATAACTGCTGTGCTAAACATTAAATACTCCCAAAAGTAAATGCTAGAAAGTAAAGGATACTTCCTGAAATAATAAGCTTAAATCTTGGCAGTATTGCTTTTATTTGAAGTTGTTTGGGGTTTTTTTGTAATACGTTACACATTTCTTGTTTTTACATCCAAGTTAGTGAAAATCATGTTTTTATTTATTTTATTTAAGTTGTTTGCAATTTTGCCTGTGTGTGTTTTCTTTTTTGTAATGACATGGTTAACGCGACAACTAGGCTGCAGAAAGTTCTGCAAACACGTGTGTGTGTTTTATGAGAGTGAGAGTAAATGATTTGGTATGGAAGAATTAAACTCCCTCAAGTGTTATTTTATGTCCTGAAAAGCTGTGAGAAACTACCAAATGTGCATAGAAAAGTTTTTCCAAATCTTGCTTTGTGATGTGCGCCCTTCAGTTTTACCTTAAGTTATTACAACACTCTGCTGCATACACCCACATGATTACCATGTATTTATACTTTTGAAGTCGTTCTACGAAGCCTTGCCACAGTGGTTAGTTTTTTTGATGTATTTGGCGAGCTGGTTCTGCTGTACAGAACTGTGTGTTTTTGAAGTCTGCTGACACAAAACAGTGTTTTCTGGCCTGTGGTAGTGTTATTCGACAGATTCAGAGAGGAAAAGTGACACCTGTATATTTTGTAAAGTTTAATCCTCAATATCAATCACGTGTAAAAAAGGAAAAAAAGTTAATGCACTCCTGTCTGGCTTTTGTCGCATGTGAAATAGTTTCAGTTTTGTATATTTATGGTATTAACATTAAATAAAATTTGAAAGAAGTAATGTTTTGATTTCATTTTAGTGTGATATGATTTTAATAATGCACACACACACCTTGGAGTTTATCTTCTCTCTTTTTTTTCCCAGATCACATTCATTAGTTAATCATTTTTCCAAAACAATTGGTATTTTTAGTCCCTCCTCTTTATTGTTCTTTGGCTTATTCCTCAAGCTGCTTACATATGTGAAAAGTTCCTCCTATAGTTTGATTTAGTTTTGCTTGAAAATAAGAAAGCTGTAGAATACTTGGTTGATTCTAAATCTGAATACTGATTACATGTCAAACTATAAAAGCAAACCTGCCTTTCATTCAGTGGAATGATAAATTGTATGAAATGGTTGAATGTGAAAACAGCCTTAGTCAGGAGATACAGTACAGGCAAAACATTTGGAGTCAACTTCAGCTTTCTGTTTACAATTCCTTTTACTTTATTGCATAGTCAGATTTATTTTTACATTAAAAAAATCTTATTTTCCCCAGTTTACTTTTAGGTTGACGTTGCTTTTTCAGCACTGTTGCTCATATAAAGCTAATATAAAATAAGGCTTTAATTTCAGGTTTGAAAGGATTCAAAACTTCAACAGTAACACAGTAAATAGTTTCCATGTTGTATGTTTGAAGTGCTTCTGGTAAATTAGATGATTTAACAGCCTGACCCCTGTAGAAATGTATTCAGTGAATGCATACTGATACTTGTGTTAATGCTTCAACAAGAGAACAGAGAACAGTTTGATATTCTGACATAAAACTGTCTGTAGTCTTGTAGTAATCATTTTCTTTCACTAGGTGTCCATGTTTTCTCAGAAAATTCTGAGTTCGAGACAAATTGCGGGTAACCTGCTTTCAATTTTTATTTTTATGAAAGAAACAAAATGTAGGCACAAATGATCTCTTTTCATACACCACTCTAATGTTACATCACACTTTCTGCTTTTTTGTCAATGTAACAAAAGAGAAATCACAAGGAACACTGACTAAAGATTCTCTTTGAAGCAAGTCAATTTCACTTTTAATTTCATTCAGCCCAATCAGTCAGTAAAATACTTTTATTGCACATCAGGCACACATTGAATTTATAAAAGCACAGCAAAAGATTAATAACTAGAATTACAGTAAAATCTGGAGCGTGGAATAGAGAAAAACAGATCTAAAACACTTTAATGAAGTCTGCAGCTTTATGAAATGAGCTAAAGAGTGCAAAATGCAATAAAAGGTGCTATTTAATACTCCGAAAGTACTAAGACGTGAAAGAGGCATCCACTCCAAGCATAGGAGACTGAAAGGAGACCAAAATGATGCATTTATGTATCAAAAGCTGAATACATAGAAGTAAACATTTGGTAAGTGAAGCTTATTCTGCAGAAACTGTCAGTTGCCATTCTGCTGAGAATTCATACATTTTGCTTTACAGAGGACAACATGTGCTATGTAGAGCAAATGAACATATAAAACAAATGAACAGGTCAAATCCTAACAAATTCTTTTGCCAGCTGTTGTTAAGTATTGTTTTCCTAATAATCTAAAATAGAACTTCCTGGCAGAAGAGACATAGGATCTCAGTTAAACATCCCTGGTTAAGAAAAATAAAGTGAATTGTTTCGTTTTAATAGCTAATAATAATCATAATCTGCTTGTGGTTTGTTGTTTAACAATATGAACATCCGTAATAGTTGCCTTTAGAGTAACACAACCATTCTTTAATTTTCTCCTTTTCCAATCTAGTGGTTTCTTGTAGGTAAGAGTTTCTATAAAAATAAAAATGTATTTTTGTAAAAAGAATGTTCATCCGTTACCTCCTGTATTAGAATACTTTTAAAAATGTAACCTAAGAATATAGAAAAAAATTAATTTCCCCACTTTTCACAGGTTGTTTTCCTTTTAACACTCTTTTATCTGGACCATCTAGAAAGGAAAAACCCTCAGGGAAGTCCTTGTCTTTCTTTTATTCTTTTGTACAAGTGTGCACATCCTAAATGTTCTACCAAAGGGGATTTCCTGCTCTTCCTGGAGCTTCCTTGAGGCTCACAACAGGCAGATAAGGCTTTTCCCCTCCTCGATTTCCTCCTGAACCTTATCGCTGGAAGTGGCGATCTCGGCCTGCGCGGACAGAACAGAGCACAGGAAAGTTCCCAGCGTTCCTCCTATCGCTGTGTAGAACGCCCAGCCGAGGGAGCAACCAGCCGGCCTGAAGGGCGAGGCCTCCAAGCCGCAGAAGGACGCCACCTTCTCTGACCCCCAGCCTGTGGGATACAGCATCAGCCCCACTATTAGCAGCAGACCTGTGGGGACAAAGCCGGGACCAGACAGTGAGATGATTGGTTTCATTCATTCTTTCGATGAATGTCATGATTAAAAAAATGCAGATTGGAACATGTTGCGTCAACTCTAGTTGCGATAGCATCTATTCCATGGATGGCAAATGTTTGATTTGTGATAACAAAAACTAAGTTTGATCCCACCTTTCATTGCTGTGCAAATCTTTTACATATTCAGCACAAACAACTAGACACACGTGTAGAAATTCATTTTTGCATAGAAAGAGGTGTGAAGAGATTCTAATATTAGACTTCCCCCCCGCTGAAAAGTGCAATGCAACTGAATTGTGAAATCAAATGTTCCAGCTTGCAGAATTACAGCCGTGAAACTTCCTGTCAGCTTGATGCACAGAGTGCAACAGTGAGCCTACATGGTCTCTGTTGAAAAGTCACATTTGTGACATTTAGTATTTCCGCTTCTTCGGTTTCTCTTTACAATCTTGAAACTTTGCAAAGATGAATCCAGAACATATGAATCACTGAAAAGATTAAATGTTTGATATGTTTCTGATTCTGGTCAATGAAGTGTAAGTCTTGTTATAATGACACATTATTGAACAAAAGATTACTTCACACAAAAGTGATATAGAAATAAATGTTTTTATTTTCTATTTTAGCTTCAATCAGATTTTTTTATAATCATTATTATATAGTCACGCTTTGTTAAAAAAATTGCATTTGGAATTTTATACTAAAACTATTCAGCACCTTAAAGTAGCACTTGATAAATTCTGGGCAAAGACTGAAATACCTGAACTGAATAATATTACAAGTAAAAATTACAAAATGAAACCTGGCAGGGATTGTGGCTGTGCTGTTTCCATGACACAAAAACTATTTTTATTATTAATAAGAAATTGTGTCTTTGCTTTGCAGAAGACTCCACTGGGAGTCATAAATCAATCCATTAAAGATTTTTATCAGAAATCAAAGTTAATAACAAAAAATATATTTTTTCATATACTATTATTCTGCAAATAATCTGTTATTTAGTTATTGCTATTTGTGTTTACATTATATCTGATTGGTTTACTAGACATAAAGTTGGAAGTTACATTTTTTGGAAACCACTGTTCCAGGTTGCTCATGAATAGTTAAAATGGAGGATTTCCTTGTGTTAATAATACCAGAACAGAAAATAAAACACACAACAAAAAACATTATTGGTCAAAAATGAAAAATAGGGTTTTTTTGTATGCTTGGTTCGAGGTCCTGTTATAGGTCACGTAAAACCCAGTTTGGTCCTTTTTGAGCATTTCCAAAATCCAAATAACTTTCTGTGTTATGTCTTTGTCATGATTGTTGCAGAAATGTAAGTAATGGTTGTAAATAGATAAATAAAAGTATTAGAGTATGCCAGAGAATAGAAACTTGAAGTGTTGCAGTCCACGACCACCTCTTGCTGAGCACTGCAAGTGAGCAGGCTGAAAGACAGCTACTACACTTTTCCTTCTCTTACCTGCAAGAATGTGAATTTCTGTGAATATTTTCCAACAAAAACAGACTGCCTTGTAGTGGAAAGTGTATGAGTACCTCCCATTATTCTCATTAAATGAATGCTATTTTAAAATTAAAATAAAACAGCTGACTACCTGAGCAGACAAGCTGATGAACAAACCCATTAGTAGCAATCAGGCTCTTCCATAAAGAGCAGAACAAAAATCAATAATATTCTAAACATTTAGCATTTGGAAACTACTAGTAACAGATGTTATTTTTGTTTATGTATTAAAATATAAATACATCTTCATAGAATACTGCAGTTGTGATAATCAATATATTATGTGGCATTAGCAGAACAATTTCTTATTAGATTTTAGATCATGATTTTCATTTTTGTTTTAAAACTTTGCCTTAAACTGAAGTATTTTTTTAACCAGCATTTTCTATTTACATCTTACAATACGCTAAACGCATCCAGGGCACAGTTAGTGTGGAATATTTGGACAAATGGCTAAGTTTCCTCCATTTAAAAGAACCAACACATCTTTACCTCCAATAGCCTGGAGCAGTCCACAGATGTTGAATATGCTTTTCTTCTTGATGCTCTGAAAGCACAGCGTGAAGACGGAGATGCAGGCCACACACCCGAGCACCAGCATCCCAGCTGCCAGAAACAACATGGCGGCCTGCCAGAATTTACTGGCCACTTCCCCGAACGCCCGTGCGTAAATCCCACAGCTGATCTCTCCCTTGATTCGGTAGCAGCGGTTGTAGAGGCCGAGGGACTCCCTGTCATTCACTTTCGTCTGTGTCACACCGTTCTCAGGCAGAGGGGGTCTCAGCAGCCATTCGGGGCTCATAAAGGCGACCAGCTCCGCAAAGGCCACCACGATGCTGAGCAGGGTCCACAGCATGGAGCGGCATGTTACAATAACATGACACATGGCTTCAGCTCTGAGTCCAAAGTTGAAATAAGGTCTTTAGGTTTCCAAAGAATTCCTCTCCCTCTCAACAGAAAGGTCAGAGAGATTCCTGGTTTAAATCCAGATGGACTGCAGATCTTATCCTCTCGGAGCAGATGTCGGTCCCACCAGTCAGCACCACTTCTCCTTTTTAGTGTTTCCCTCCTCTCTGAAGCGAGCTAACACACTGGTCATCCCCAAAAGCAACAAAGCTCTGACACAGCTTCCTTTAGTCGTGGCTCTGGAAAATAAAGAAGCAGAGGAACATCGAAAGGTCACTCAGGATTTTCCCGTTCATTATTCATTGGTCCCCAGGATGTCCAGTTCGTCTCCCTGCTATCTGCTCAGACTCATCCTACTACAGATTCTGTCAGCCAGCTGTGAGCGTAACATGAGCATCACTCCCAGATGGTTCACAGTCATAATGAATCACACACACATAACTTCTGGAGATAGCAGTTTATACTATCATAATTTATTCTCAGACCTCTGTGTGCTGGATTTGAACTGAGAGACAACAGGAGCTTTGTGTGAGCAGCTGTCAGCACCGATCAGCGCAGAGCTCTGCTACAACACGTTACATCTGACTGCAACAGAAAAACAGGCCTGATCCATCCTGCAATGGCAGATCCAACTTAAATAGAGTCGAGTGTTTAAGTTACACCTAATAAATGCTATAAATGATGAGTTTTATACATCAGAACCTTCCTGTGTGACAAGAGCTTGTGTTTATTTACAGATGAGTCACTGGATCACAGAAAGTACTTGTTCTGTTATGATTTAGCTGCTGTGGCCGCACTGGCCTCGCCACAGTCATCGTCTTGCGGAAGTTGAATAGTTTCTCTCATTTCACAGATTCATCATGATGACATAAACATAAAAATATTTATTATCTGGTTTACAAACTGCCTGGTTGTCCTTGCCTAATTTCGCTGGTCGGAAGTCAGGAGACATCTCAATAAATATCAACTTCTAAAACTGCAGTTGGTCTGCATGGCTAATCCTATATCACTTGCATATCATATTATGGGCATAATGCATATCTAAAAAAAAAACTGGAAAAGTTTAAGCAAGGTCAAAACCCTTTACTCTCTTAGAATAATATGAAGGTCAGATGAAAGTTTTCCGGCAACAAGAAAACAATCTGGACTTCTGGAACAAAATTCTTTGAACAGATGAATCTAAAACTGATGAGTCCAAAACTCTCCAAACAGAGTGGAATCTTATCATTTCAAGTAGAATAATCTTATTAATGTCATTCTAAATCCTTACTTAATGTCTCATCCTTCTTTGGGTAAAAGTTTAAGCAGAAAAACTTTCACCAGAATTTATAAATCGCTCCTTCTACCTTGCCTGAAGGACATAAATAAGGAGTTGGGTTTCAGATAACAACACCACAAGCAAAATTCCAGTTTAAGATGGTAAATCTCTCAACCACAAGCTCTAGGAATGAACAGCACTGCTTCATATTGTTTGATAAGGTCTGAGTCACTTGTAGAGAATCCACCTCAGAAATTTCAAGGGCCACAAAATGATAGAGTTATCGCTTGTATGTTGAAAAGGAGACTTGATGATTCATCTAAACACAGGACTGACTACAAAGCAAAAAAAAACAAAAAAATGAGGTCACAATGGCAAAGTCAGACAGCATCTGAGATCCAGGTATGGGTCAGCTGTGGTTGCAATTCATATCATCAGGATTCGGCTTTGTCTACGGTTTGTCTTAAGCTGAATATCACGGACTTCACAGCGCTTCACATTTTCTTACTCCCATTCAACTTGTTTTCCCACTCCTAATTAGATATTATATGAAACCCCAGCCAAAATACATCGTCTAGTGTCTACATATAATTACCCAGCCAGCTTGGCGATAAACAGCGGGAGTATACTTAAGCTAAGACCAGTTATAGCTACAGGATACACAAGAAGCAGGTTTGTCAAAGTACATCGTTTGTCATGACGGAAACAGCCGGAATAAACAGGAAGCAACCAGGAAGCATCAGTGTCTCCCCCTTTGAGGACGATTCGGCTCTTAAACATTCTTCTGATCTAAACCGTCATTCCTCAAGTCAGCTCTCTACAAGGAGGATTCAACAAGGCATACAGTTATAGTCCACAATAAAAAGCTAGAGTGACAGTATAATCGGGTATCCGAGCTGTGTTTATGTGGTTCGGAACAATTTTGGGAGTGCTCCTTACTGTTACTGTTTATTTTAGGCCTTTCCACACTGTGGCTGTTCTAATTCTTGTCCATTTTCCCCTTTACAATACTGGTTTCACACAACAGCAAAAACACAGTCCTGGCTAGCAATGAGCAATCGGTAAACATGCAGACGTAGTTTTTTTTATGAACCTGAATTTCAATGGGATTATGAGTTTACCTTGTGCAGTTTGAGTCTTTAGTTTGCTGCTGATTATAGTTTATTCAAACAGAGCTCAGTGCTCTCTGTTAAGTCTACAGTGCCCACAAATTAGCAGCTCTTCCACTTCAAACTACAAGGATGGAGCCATAAAATACATTTTTGGAAGGCAATTAGCAGGCTCCTTTTGTGTAGACCTCAGCTATTACAGGAAATTGTCTCATTCAGATCCCATTGTGGCTCTCATTTAAAGAAAACATTCAAAGGTTAACGAAACCTTCAAGCCACCTCAAAGGGGTATTACAAAGAAATATGTCTAAAAGTTTCTTCTGTGTTTTTGGTAAAAGGATTGAGAGCAAAACCAGGTAGATTTATCTGAAACCTAAACTTGCTGTCACACTTTATTTTGTTGGAGTTTTTAAAAACCCTTTTTTTACTGGACAAAATAATAGCACGATCCTGTCCTGCATAACTTCAAAACGTACTCACCGCTTTACATACATTTGTTGTTACATCTCTAGATGCCTCATTGACCTTTAGAAGAGTCTTTTTTCCTTTGTGGCATGGATTCAAAGTTCCCTCTGGGATTTTCCTCTGTGCTGACATGATAAAAATAATACAGTGGCTGATGATTTGTTGGCTTAGCATTAACTAAGTCAATTTTTTTCATTCCAACACATCCCAAAGGTGTTTCGTTGGAACAAGATGTTCTTTGCACCTTTGTGTGGTTAGTAAGTGTATATTATTATTTTGAAGAAGGGCGTAAAACATACAGTTTTCTACGGTGCCAGGACAGATAAATTTATTGTTTCTTTTTTTTTCTTCACTTAATGATCACCTGACACTGTTCAGAAGAAAGTTTCCTGCTCGTTACAGAGACCATAAGCACTGGGCTTATCGACATGGGTCAATCTTCATCAGTACAAACAAAGAGTTGGCATAATGTAGGGTGAGATTATTAACGAGTCGTTGCCCCATTGAGTAATATTAGCAACAGTTACATGTGGTGTCTTTTAAGCAAGGTTCATTACAGTTACAGACAATCTTTGAAGACATATTTCTGTCAGTAAAGAATTTTATGAAGATCTTTTATTGTGAACTTGAATCAATGGTTTGTGGTTTTTATGTTTCATGGGGCTCAACCAAAATTTTCAGAGTTTCTTTGAAGGAAGTCGTGCACGAACATACACCTGCTCAAGTCATTTCTCCATTTTAGATCTCCAACTATTGTCACGCTGATTCTGATTCTGATTCAGCTCCAGCGGTCGAACTTTCTGGCATATTCTGTCTCGCAGTATGAAAAGATTTCAAGACTGTATCATATTGAACATGCTGCAATATGACACTTTCAAGTCCCTTACAATTTTTTAAATAGCAGTATGTGCCAGGCTTGAGTCGCAGTAAATTTGGACGTGATTTATTTATTTTGAACATGTCCATTATTCTGAGCGTCAGATGCATTGATGCTGAAACCGTATATACTAAAAGAGATGCAAATAGTGTGCCAGGGTTATAAAATCCATAATACCACTTGATGAACTGATCCATATTAAAGCTTATTTAGAGTTGTGTACAAGATGTTGCAGAGTTGTATGAGTAATGTGCAGCAGTTTAAGTGTGCAGAAAAAGTCAAGGCACCCTGAGACAAATGAAAACTTCCCACTTGTTTACTGGCTGTTGAGCAAACTTCTGGAGAAAGTGCGTAAGCAGCAGTTCACTGATAAAAATGTGTTTCTCTGTGTTTACTGGAACACCAAAGAAGAGAGATTTTACACTCCACAGCACATCAGACACTTGAAGTTATGATCCATTTCAAACATGCAGTTATGGTTGCGTTCTGTGTCTGTATTCTCAAACTGCTTGATCTTTTTTACTGGATGTGCTGCTTGTGTTGTGGATATGTATCACCTCAAACAGTGACGAGCTCTGGCGTCTTGTATGTATTGAAATGATCCTCTGTTATGCTGAGTTTGGCTGATGTTACAGGAGATGGCCTTCCAGATAAAAGCTAGTCAGCGATGAAGCGGTTTCCCATCTGATATGGTCCTGTTTCATCCCACATCGTCCTGCTGCCTTCAGACAGCAAGTCTGCCACGCAGAATAATATCCAAGCAGCACAAGACTGAAAACAACTTGCACAGTTTTCTCAAATGTCTTTTAGCAAACGGAAATGAACAACACACACACACACAGTTCGATATACCAACAGCCAACCGTGTGGCCAGAAAGTCTGTGTTGCTGTAAAAATTCCTTTAACTAAACCAAAACATCAGTTTCAGCAAAAGCCTGAGACAAAACAGTAAAACTGAAGGCATGTTTGTGTCAGTCAGCAGCTAGCTTGAGGAAGCAGCTAAAGAATTAATCAGGAGTAATTGGTGTGAGACATCAGAAACAGGGCTGATAGCATTCCTAGGTGCTGAGGTATAGATAGGAGGCCACTTATTATGGAACTGAAAGTGAAGGACAACTTAAAGGCTGATGGCCGAGGGGTATAAAGCACTGCTGAGTCAGACTATTCAACGAAGGAAACATTCATGAGGAGCCAGAGAAAAACAACTCTATTCATGGACAAAAAATGTTTCCAGTTCACAGCGTCTGTTAGGACGCAGCGCCCTGCATCCCCTTGGACTTTATCTGCGCTTCTTCACTTTACAACAACAAACTTCAGTCTATTTATTAGGATTTAATGTTATTGAAGTAAGATAACCATACTTGGTTTTAATGGGGTGTTTTTGTTAAAACAAATGAAAATTCAAGTCTTTGGTTGCATTTCCACAGACTAAAAGTTTTGCTCATTTTCTTTTCAAATGGCTGGAGCTCAGACTGAACATTAGACTGAGAACTTTAGCTTTCAATTCTTGTCCAATTAATGAATTTAAGTTTGGACTTTAACTACATCATTATAAGGCATAAATATGCCTCTGACGGTTTCACAAAGCAGTTTTATTTATACTGAAATTAAATCAAACATCAGTGAACTCTTATGACTAGGTGAGTTTGAAAACTGCCGGTTGCCTTGGATTTTATTTTGGGGTATCAGTGAAAAACAAGCTGAACAAAAATGCAAATCAGAATTTGAAGTTTGTTGTCTTGGCTCCAAAACCTAAAAGATGAAATGCATTTGTAATTCTTTAATTTAGCTTTTATATATATATATAAAAAAAAAAAACTATCTCAAAAGATTGGTCTAGGTTTTGCATATCTACATGTTACTGAGTAGATTCTAGGACAAACTGGTTTGTTTAGTTGTAAAGGTTGCTGACTTTTTATTTGTCCCAAAAAATCCCAATAAAACATTTTGACGTTTGTGGTTGCAACATCACAAAATAATGAAAATATGAAGAGATATGAATTCCTGTTAAAGGAATTGTACCTTTTTCATCCAGAACTATAGATTTCCCATTTACATTATATAATCTAAGGAGACTCTGTCCTGTATTTTCCTCTTCAAGCTGCAGGTCCTGAACCAGAAACCTCAAACCAAAGCAATCTGTTCCCTGAGCTGGATCTGCTCAGCTACGGTCTGGTCAAGCATCTGGACCAGCCTAAAGAAAAACCCCTCAAACCAAAACTAACATAAAAAAGCTATTCCTCCTTCTGCAACTCAAATGACATGTCGGGGGACAGTCAGCAAATCACAAGCCACTAATGAGGGCCTATCTTCATCATCTTTCCAAGAACCATAAAAACACCACATGACATAACGCCAGTAAGACAGGATCAGACAGGACCAAGCATATTCCTCCCTCATGACGGCATGCAAACAGCTGAGCTCCACATGAAGAGAGGAAAACTAAAGAAACAAAACTCAATCAGCAGCCACACTTTGGGAACACCTAAACTTCTAGTCAAGATCTGAAGACAGACTTCATTCCCATGATCTCATCAGGATTCTGTTCTGACAGAGCAGGAACATAACACCCAGAAGAACAGAGAGGCTCGAGCCCTGCAGAGTTGACTTGTAGACATTCGTCACATCTCTTACAGCTCTGGGAAAAATTAGGAGACAACTTAAAATGATAAGTTTCTCTCATTTTACTCTTTATAGCTATATGTTTGAGAAATATAAACATTGTTCTTTTATTCTATGAACTACTGACAACATGTCTCAGAAGTTCCAAGCAAAAATTTTGTACTTATTTGTAGAGAAATAATCAAAATAACGAAAAAGATGCAGTGCTTTCAGACCTCAAATAATGCTAAGAAAACAAGCTCATATTAATTTAGAAGCATCAATGCTAAAGTTTTAACTCGGGAAGAGTTCAGAAATCAATATTTGGTGGAATAAGCAAAACGTTTTCAACAGGGTTCAGTGCAGTGATCTCTTCATTTTTTTCAGAGCTGTATCAAACTAAACAAAATACAGAGAGAAATCACACCCAGAGCTAATAAACATCACACTTAGTCATCTACCCTCAGGGAGCACTTACTTTTGGTTTTGCTAACTTTGAATCTAAGAACAAATTTAAGGAAAAATGCAAAAGAGTCACAGTAAAGCTGGAGAATAAACAAAAAGACGAGTTATTGTTCGTTGGTCGTGCCATATGCAGTGAAATTTAAGAAGAATCTCTTGCAGCCACATCATAACAATGTGAGTCGCCACTTTTGTTGCTTTTCATAAACATGAAATAAAGGAATTGCAACAGAAGATTTTCCCATGAATGGGCTTCTACCATATACTGCTTCTCAGAACGTCAGCCTGCAAGTGATGAGCTTATTAAATACTTTTTCAGTGCTCCTGACATTAGTTAGATTTATTTTGCATACCCTGATTAAACTCTGTGAAACAGCTCAGGCTGTGAATAGCCAATAAACATTATTCCCAGACCTCTAATAGGGAGTAAAGTAATCTCAGCAGCTCTGACTCTCTTACGAATAAAGAGCCGTGTTTGTTTATTGATCTGACGCCAAAAGGACACCAAAACACGTAAGCAACAGAGCAAACTATAATGAGGCAAATTCACAAACGTAAACTGTGAAAGGTGTCATGCAATGCTAACCCATCCGACACGAGATTACATCCAAACGCATGACTTCCCCAGAGAAAACTGTCGGCCAGCCTCATTTATGTGTTTATTTGTGTGCATGTGCCAGTAAATCCCTCTTCATCTGCCGAGATCCTGGCCTACTTAAACTCTCTGAGATGTGAAACTGTTTACCCAGGATCCATGCCATCATTTCACATCCCGACCCTTCAGCTCCCACACAAACTTTGTATCAGTCCTACTATTTCTGAAATACCTCTGTAAGTTTTGCAACTTTTTTCTAAAATAAAAAAAAGTTAATACTTTCTGTTTATTTTTTATGAAATAAACTCTGCTATCCAAACACATGCTTATTAGCAGGCAATGAATCAACTTGATGCAGATGTTTCATCTGCCATAAATCTTGAGCTGAAGCTGCCAATAGGCACTGTTTAAACAAGCCAGCTAGGCAGAAAAATCCCAACACGCCTCATCGAGAAAAGGAACAAATGAATTCTGAATTGTTGATCAATGCATTTTTGCAAACTTACCTCCCAATATCTCTTGTTGACATTTTGTCAGATTTTATTTTCAGCAACTTCCCCAGGAAGTCATGTGGAGGAGTTATGCTCTTCATATTTTAACCGGCCAACAACAAAGATTCACGTTTAACACGCATCCTAAACCAGTTACTTAGATCTTAGATGATGACACTAATCCAGAATCATTCTGTCACAGAAGTCAATGGTTGAGATTACACACACAGCATCCCCCAATCCCGGCTAACTCTGTCATATTGAAGTCATAATGACTTTGCAGCTTCCTCTTGACATGGATCCAAGTTGGGTGAACTTTGACCCCCCTTTTTTGATGAGTATTTTCCAGTTTGCAAATAAAATAATAATAAAAATAAATTTACAGTGACTATAATCCAGAGCTCTAGGTAAATTTGGGATGTAGGTTCATAAACATAATTTGAGCAGGGGCGTGCTGTGGTGGCGTAGGGGATAGCAAGACCCATGTTTGGAGGCCTTGAGTCCTTGACGCAGCCGTCGCGGGTTCGACTCGCGGACCCGGCGACATGTCTTCCCTCCTGTCTCCTTCCCCCTTTCCTGTCAGCCTACTTTGAAAAATAAGAGACACTAGAGCCCACAAAAAAGACCCCCTGGTGGAATACAAAAAATATATAAAAAAAAAACATATTTTGAGCAAACTTCCACTGCTCCATCCCACCTCGCATGCCCTCACTTTCCAGCCACACACTTCTCATAAAACAAAGACCTGTTGCTATGACACACTTCAGGAACATCTTTCCCCTACCTGTCTTATCTTTAAAGGTGTTTTGACTGCAAAGGAAAAAATGACTACCAAGGAATCAGGGGAGCTTGAAAGACTCTCCAGAGCAAAAAGAACAACATACTTTAAAATACAAGCCTCATTTTTAAGCACATATTATTTTTGACATTGTTGAAGTCCAGAAAAAAATCCTGCCTGCATGTTTCTAGACCTCTTATAATGTGTTAATGTCTATTTGAAGCTACTTCTAAACCCAGCTGCAGAACAATAGTAAGAAGTAGTTTCCTTTATTTTGTTGAACTTGTTCTAAGGTGCAGCCAAAGTGACGCACTTACAAGTTCCCGAAGCTCTTTTGTTAAAGTCTTGCTCTTCAATGCAGCTCCAGAAAAAGTGGTTTACCAAACCTTGCACTCATTCACAAGGTAAAAATTAGGACTGATCAGTGGACATACTTTAATATATTCATACTTTTGCACAATTTTTAAAACGCTTTGCACAAGCTTTCATTGTGTGGACTAGTCAGCCAACAGTCCCAGTTCTGCTCCTGTCAAATCTAATTTTGGGAAAAACTCAACATGTCAGGGCAGCCACTAAAGTAATTAACAACATGACTGCAACTTAAGACAAGTCCTGGAATCCACTGAGCACTGATGATGTATAGCTGTTAATGTACTTTTAAATATAGTTTAACATTTTGTTCAGCTCTTCCATTGAAGGGAGGATGAAAATTTGTCATCATTTTGCTGAAGTTTGTTCTTGTATAAACACTGCAGAGGTTTCTGGCTTTGTTTAGCTTGTGAAGTAGTACCACTTCCCTTCTCAACTAGAACAGTATGCACACAGCATGTTGGGTGGCTGCAGCGTAGCTGGACCTCCTCCCTGCACTTCAAGGACATGAGGTTGTGGTTGCAAAGAGAGGGGCTGCTGTGTGGACATTTGCGGAGGACAGATTAAGAAGTAAAAACAGCCCAGTTGTTTTCCTGTGAACCTAATGGCACGGTGATGAGACCTTTGACTGCTTCCACATGTCGTATCTAAACTAAGTGACAGCAGTCATCTGTACACACAGTTAACTCACTTTTAACCACATTTTATTTCTTCTGCTACATAGCAACGCCATTCTTATTAAGGAAGAATGAAGTGAAGCATAAAGACTTAAGTGAACCTTGTTTCTGGAAATGAAAGCATGATTTGAATGAAGATAAAGTCTGAGAGATGAGCTTCTACTCCAGTTTCATTCATAAAAATCCACAGGATACTTCTATGAGAGTTGAAATATTTCCTTGTTGCATTGTTTTCTACTTACATGAATCCAGGACTCATTGCAGGCAAAAAGGAGTTCTAACGGTGTGGTTCCGTTTCCTAGAGGCGGCCCAGCTTTCTCAAACATTCATTCAGTGCCTCTCCTTTCTTCAGGACTGTTCTCTTTCCTTCTCATTTTCAAAAAGACATCCCACAGCTTTCTGACGTCGTTTTGTTACGCCCCTCCTTCCTCCTGTTACCTTTACCCATCCCCCTCTGTGTCTGTCAGAGAAAAAGAAGAAGAAATGTTTCTGTGCAGCTGCATATATACATAGGGGTTGGGGAAAAAACTAGAACAGCAGAACTGAGGGCAAGACAGGGGTAAATTAAGTAAACTTTGCTTGCGGTCAACCGTCTTTAAGTCACAATTTGCATGGAGGAGATCAAACATGTAATACCAGCAAGAGTTTTGGATTTCCGTAGGGAAACTCAACCTCAGAATACTCATAAATAGTTCTTTGAAAAAGAAAAATTGTGTTAGAATTTAACAGAATAATTGTTTTACATTGCTTTCTAAAAACTGAATTCAGACAAAATTATTAAACGTTCTAAAATAATTTCAGCTTGAAATCTTTATAACAGTGTAACATATTTTATTAACATTATTTTAATACAATTAAGGGATTCTTATCAAAACTGAGTTGTTGTTGGTAATGCGGTGATTTAAATTAGTTTTTTCAACATCATATGGCCTTTGAGGCTGACAAAATCCATTTATTTTAAGATGTATTAAAAAGATCTGGTGAGAGTGTAAGAAAACTTGCATAGAAATATATTTCTTCTAGTAATAAAGTAAAGTAGTTTTATAGAACTAGGGCGACAAATAGTCATAAAAGTTTTCAAAAGCATGTATTGTTAAATTTGTTTTGAGTATTATTACTTGAAGATTTAATATTATGATATTATTCTTGATTGTGACTCTGATCCTTTTGTTGTACTAGTTGATACTCATGAAATCAGATGAAGTCATAAATGAGGGATTATGACCCATAATCATCTCCTGCTGGTGGAAAATATTTATTATAGTCACATAACGGCTTCACTTGATGTCACTGTTGCATAGCAACAGCAAGGTCCTGGGTTTGTGTCCTGGCCTGTTGTCCTTCTGCATGGAGTTTGCATGTACAAAGTCAGTATAGATAGTGGTTGGATATAGTCACATAACTACATTTTCTTTAACTACACCATAAGTAGATTAAAGATAATTACTTCAAAAGATTTTTTGCCGGAGCAGGTACAAAATGTCCCCAAGGAAACAAACAGGCGCATGGTTGGAATGTTATCCCCTGTGGTAGATTAGCATATGAATTTTGGCAAAGATGTCCTCTGTTCTAAGACTTCTTCTGCTTTCAATTTACCATCCTGACCAGGGTGATAAATTTCACTGCACACATGTTGTTTTATTTTTTACATAAAAACTTGAGAGCCATTTGTTGTTGAGCTGCAAACTCAGTTGTTTTTGATGTACTTCTAAGCTATAAAACACATGCAAGCCCTTTCTTCTCCCTCCACTGGGGAAGGGATGAATTGATTTGATGATTGTTATGAGTCTTTCTCCAGACACTCATATGATTCCTCAGTTCATGGGTGAGACAGTGACAGTTAGGAGGTTGAGTATAAAGAACTGGATCAGTTATAGACATGACATGGTGTATACAGAAGCTACATCACCTATGATGCAAAGGACATAGTGTAACACATAGTAAATGAAAAAACCGAGCGAGCATGCTGATATACTGCAAGAGCAAAATATTTAGACTTTTAAGATGTAATTAGGAATAAAAGCAAACCAGAAAATATTCAAAACGTTTTCCTGTTGACAGGCATTTATCCGACTGCCTCATATTTTATGTTCAAATGTTTCTAAAAAAAAATTAACTATCACCTAAAGAAGGCTGATCAAATATCAATAATGTTTGAACTGTTTTTCAAATTTGGGATTAGAAAAGTATAATTTATTTCAAACATCTGTACCTTATTTCAGTTAGTTTAGTTCAATCCACTTCCAGGTTAGTTGTTGCTACTCTGAAAAGACAAATGTAAGTTTCAGTGCTTTGCTCAGCTCCTCTAAGCTTTCTGTGCATTTCTCATTTTAATTATAATGCACTATTTCTTTTTGCTCTCTCCACATTTTGGTTTGTGTTTGTGACTTTGCCACTCAAACACAACCACACTGCCATTTGCTGCATTCCTGCCGCACACTCTTTGCGTTATTTAGCAAGCGCACAACCTACAAATAAAGCCCAATGGCTGCTCTTCCCAGTCTGTTCACACCAGCTCCCGTTTCCGGTTGCAGTGGGAGTTGATTTAAACACAGACCAACCCACCAACCTCCACTCATTCTTCCAGGCTGAAACCAACATCTCCCATCACTCAGATAATGCCTCAGTAGTGTGTTGCCTCTGTGGCACTGTGTCATTTAGCTGGCCTCATTTCCAGGTCATCGTCTCTCCACACCGCCGCTGTCTCTGAGTGACTTCTTGGTGAGAACAGTGTGGGAGGCAGCGCATTCTGTAAATAGTAAAGTGCGGTCATGGCAGCATTCTGGTCTCCAGAGACATGAAGATGCTCTCGGCTGCAGGGCAACTCCATGGGAAATGCAGACAGCGCGTGTGAGACACTGGGAGCGACAACTGGGTTTGATGGTTAGTGTGGGAGAAAGTCATCCCGATGCGTTTCCTGGAGTGTGAGTTAATGCAACTAGATGTGTGTGTGTGGAAATTAGGGCTGTTGTAACTGTTTTTTTTATCTTCTCTTAATTGTTATTGTATTATTATAAAGTTTTATAAAGGTTAAAGTTTCTGTCCAGTTCACAAAAGTGAAAGCTTGAGGACTGCAGGTCTACTTCATGCCCGATGACAAGAACAAGCGGGTCCAAACAGTGGATGGATGTGTTTTGTCAAGGTCTTTAAACATTTTTCTTTGTACTTTGGCAGCTTTTTCACAAAATTTCAGACCATCGATCTTGTGCAGAGTTTTAAAAGAATCAGGCTTTGACCTGACACAAGACAAGATGCATATTATGATTATATACTCACTGCTTATTGTTTAGGTGGGGAACACAAATTGGGGCAGAGTTGAACTGGTAGCACTGTTACCTTGCAGCAACAGGGTCCGAGTTTTGAATCCAAGCCTGGGATTTCTACATGTTCTCCCTGTGCTTTCATGGCTTCTCTCTGGGTACTCTGGCTTCCTCCCACAGCCCAGAAACAGGACTGTTCACATTTGAAGAGAAGACAGATTATTTTACTAGTTGAAAACATGGCATATTGCATTAAACTTTTTATAAATTCAGTTTATTGACACAATTTTCCTCTTTATGTTGAAATGAATATGCATAAAAGCAAGATAGAAAAATTAAATTGTTAAATTTAGTTTTTAACCACAGTCTGAGCTAAAAATACGCTCAAAAAAGTAAACAAAACCAACTTCACATGTAATAATCGATGGACAGGTATTTGAATTTACTTACTTTGTGCATACTCCCGGCACAGTGCATGAATTCAAATAGGGATGCATACCTTGAAAAACACCTCATGAAACTTTTGCTAGCTAAAGCTACTGCTACGTCAGCCAACGTCAAATTAAAAGCTTCATTATCAGGAACGTGTTGAGGGATTTTTATCTAAAAATAACATCTTACATTTTGCTACTTGAATATAAATGGCTGTAAGAGACAGTAATGTGTCATTTCACTACTTTCGTTTTTAGCTTCTGAATAACGAAGCTAGCTTCTGATGATTTTCAGCAGTTAGCTTACCAGATAGCAAGCACTTCCCCCTGGGGTGTAGCTGTAGATGTGACAGACAACACAGCGGTAAGATTTTCCTGTTCAAAAATTGCTGGGGAGTGTCAGGAACGACGGCTGAAACTTGAAAAATGCAAAATATCAGCTGCTTTATCAGCACGTCGATAATATTGGTGGACTTCAGCTCAACTGGGTGTTGGTAATATATAATATATAATATATAATATATATATTATATACTTCAAATCACTCTGATTTGAAGTATATGTGCCTTTGTGAAAGGAAAAAAAAATCCACTCCTAATTTGTTTGGGAACATTTCCAACCACTTCGCAACTCTGTACTGAAATGGGGTCAGAAATAAGGATGTAAAATAAGTATGACATAGAAGAATTTGATCTGAATCTGACTCATCAAGTCTCTCATGCGAAAACATAAACTTACATGCACTTTTGAGGAGTATTTAAACATTCTGACATCTTGTACAACCTCTGCTCTATGACTCAACCTGCAGACATGAAGCATGACTTTAAACACTGGAAGCGTTCTCATAACATCATGTCAGGCATTCAGACATGAGAGGCATCAGTAATGTCTTACCGCTGTTTGCTTTGCCAAAATATACACAACTTTTGGATGGAAGTAACTTCATGAGTCTTATTTGGAAAACTCACCCATGGTTGCTAACAAACAGAAGAAAAACTCAATCCCAGAATAAAGTCAGCAACACAAATTTTCATAATCATGCTCCAAAAGTTCATAATGTTATGTAAGGTTAACTTTTATGCTTCTGATGCTGAAAACTGATTTACCATTTTTGGTCACTTTTAGTTAAAATTGGTCAAACACAAACTAAAACCTCTATTTCCAAGATTGTTTGACTTTGTTTGACTTTGGGGCAGCTTTTTCTTTCTTTAAGATCCAGCTACAAAATGGATTTAGATTCCTGCATGTAAAATGTTCATCACACTTGTTTATTTTATTTTGGTTTAAGAAAACAATGTGGTTCACTGCAAAAATAATAAATCTGACCAAGCATTTCTTGTCTAGTTTCTAGTGCAACTATTTTAGCACACTTGAAATAAGACAAAACTAACTCATAAGTAGATTTTCAGCATGATATGGGAGCTTGTTTTAAGTCAAAAATGTCTTAATACTGATAAAAGACAAAGTATTAATTCCTCTAGTAGATTATTTTACTTATAACAAGACATTTTTTTCCATGTTATAAGTGAGTTTAGTTATCTCCACACCAGGTAGTTTGTCTTTTGATGTTAATTTTAAGCTTTATGATTTTTGCAGGAGTACAAAAAAAAATCTATGCCACCTTGGAAGACGAGGAAAACAGCAAAAATGAGTCGGCCCTGTTTAACCTTTAATTTTCCTGCAGATATTTCTGTATACATTCAAGTGATGACAGGCCATGTCAGTTAAGCCTTTTGCTGAGTCACACAGCTTAATGGTGAAATTAAAGGGAGGGTTTAAAGCATGTTTTGGCAAAACGCAGATTAAGTGTATATTTTACCTCAATGGTGTCATTTCACTATAGAAGGATGGGAAGCTGCACGGTTGCTTTGTTACAATGAAAAGCAATTTTTAGATTGTTTAGGTGATTTTAAATATGCAGTTAAAATTAGATATTTAACATATAGTAAAGTGCGCTCTATAGTCCAGAAAGTACGATACATACTGCACTTTGAAAATTTTTCTTCTTTCTTTTTTAACTATTTATAGTTTTTGTACCACTTCACAATCATGCTGCACTTTGTCAAGTGATCCAAAATGTAAAAAGGTTCAATTAATTAATTTACTTTTGCATTATGTGCAAAAAGGAAATGCTTTCTGAAAACATTTATACTTTTTTTTTTTAATTCTTATATTTTTATGGTTTTAACAATAATATTTCTTTATAGGCTGGATTCAATGATTTTACAATTTGACCTAGAGAACAGTGTTGATCCTCGTCTTTGTATGAAAGTGTGTTGTGGGTCCCTCCTGTGTCCAAAGGTGGAATTGCAATATTTTCCACTTTTAATTTAATAGAAATATTTTCTAACAACATTGGAGAAATATGACACAGGTCCGAATCACTACAGTGACAACACCCTGTCACAAAGTGTTTTCATTCAGTGTTTTAACCTTATGTGTTACTAAGAGCCCTATATGGTTATCCATATATGTTACAATGTCAGTGGATAGAGTTCAAAAACTTGAGCCATGATTGGATCAGAGGATGAGGTGGAGTTTTAGAGAGAGGAGTTGTGCCTCTGGAGACCATGAGTTGGTGTGACAGCTCTGTAGGATGCAACACATTTTTATTTTACTTCTTGTACATTTTATTTCATTTCAGTCAAGAACAGAAAAAATGTGCAGAAAAAACTATGTCTCATTATTGGCTTATAGTTACAGTACCAAAATGTTGAATCATGTATTACACTGCAAAATGGAGATCAAAGTTGGCAATGCAACATTTTTATTTTTACCATTACAGTTATGTTACCACCCCACCAGAGGAACATGAGATAAGCCCAACTCTTGATCCGTTCATGGTGAGTCAATAGTTAACCAAAATTATCTCTGCTGCAACTTGCAAACAGTCTGTTTCATTCTCTCTTTTCTTCCAGCTTAATGCCAGCCAAAGTGTTTTTTTCCCTCCAGCTAGCCTCCCTCCCTTCTATCTTTCTTCACATCACAAGCCCTACACCAATGTCAGGATTTACTCCCCCAAGTCAATCAAATGTTCCTCTCCTTTTCTGCTTCTCCTTCAGCCTCTGGCCACAGAAATTACGCAGACGGCCAAAGCTCCAGTCTCAACCTGCAGCAGCTGGTCATAGCAACATGAGGAAAACGTAAGTCAGCACAGGCCAGTGCTGCAACAGCAGGAATAACTCACAAAGAAATAGGATATAGAAGGCATGAACTCTGTAGATACATTTCTGAGAATAGAGTTGAGGATACCCTGTAAATACAGCTTCTGTACAATTTGTAACATAGGTTAATCAGTTCCATGAGGGGGAGAGAGAAAGCTCAATCAATCTAAACTTTATCATATGTTGCATAAAGTCATTGAGACGTAATGTGAACATGGTGTCCACATTGCTACACCTAGAGCTGAGGTCTCTTCCACCATGGAGATAAATCTGCACCAAAGTAGCAGCCTTTATTTAACCAGGATAAAAACTCCTTGAGATTAGAAATCACTTTTATTAGTGTCCTTGATACACACACATGAACTATTTCTGCTCTTAAATACAAACACTAAGCCAGACAAACAGTCATTCAAAGTGAACTTGCTAAGCCTGGAGTTCGGAGAGTTTCTTTTAGTGTTGTCTTTGCATGTAAAAATACTACACCTTTCTGTAAACATGACACTCCTTCGTGAATGAATTATCATTATATTTACAGCAACTGGATTATGGACAACGCCTTGCAGAAGAGTTCACACATTTTATCATATTTAAGGACCTAAAATTCAAAGTATTTCATCAGTCAGAAACAGTACAAGTTCTTTATATTTTCAGAAATAGATTCTGAATTCAGCAGTGATCAGAAGAAGCCTGAGCTTGAAAAGAAAGTTGCTTTAAACTTTAAACTTACTAAACTTAAACCCCACAACTCTCTCCCTGACATGTCTGCTGGGTTCTTTGGTCACAATGATGTCACTTTTCTGAGAAATTAAAATGAAAAGGAACATAAAACATTTTCCTTTTACTACACAGTGTAGCTTTGTCTGGATTCATCAAACAAAATATCAATATAAAATACATTAAAGCTTTACTGCAAATGACAAAATGTGGAAAATGGTCAAAGGGTCTGGACTGGACTGCTTAATGAACATGCAGGTATAAATAATGGATGCTTACAGAGGTAGATAAAGCTGCACTACTTTGAAATATTTTACTCACATGAAAGTATTTGTCCAAAAAAAATCTCAACTAGGATTAGAACAGTATTTGGTAAAAAGGCTACTTAAGTACACATAACTGATTTAACATTTTAAAATGTTCTAATCAGACAGACAAGAACATAGAGTTACACTTAAAATCTGGTATTTTAAAGACTAAAATAAATAGAACGTATACATAACATGACTGCAAAATAAATTTAGACAGAGGAGACTTTACTTTTATTTTGCCAACACAAAACTTTTGAAACTGATATTTATAGTAGGTAAAATTACTCTTTTCCGATAAACACATATCGGAAAAGAGTAAAGTACTTCCAGTGACAATATGCCCGGCTTACTGGATCTTCATGATCTCCAAATGGAACTGCAAGTTTACCAGATGGAAAATGACATTGGGACAAAAGTTTGTGTTCAAACAAGAAGTCTTGAATGCGTCTGGTGCGTTTTCATAAAATAGCTTATTCATTCGGTGAAGTTACTTGCCGTGGGTAGAGTAGTAAGAAAATCTAACTAAATCAGAGCAGTGATGCTTCATAATAATATTATTCAAGTAAAAGTAAAAAGTGTGGTGCAGTGGAACTACTCCTAAACATGTGACTGAGTGAATGTAACTTGTACCTCCCACCTTTAGATGGGTATAAATGCCTAAACACTGTCTTTGCAGTAGATTTTAAATTCTATTTTCTTTTCCCACTGAGAAACATCTCCAAACAGCAATGACATATTTATCTCAATATTTTCAAATTAGTCCCAGAATCTGTCCCTACATTGCAAGACATTTCTGTCTGGCTGCATTTGTTCCGCACTCCAACAAAGGTTTGCAGAAATCCTGCAATGAACTGCAGCTGAAAGGCAGTTTCCTGAACTTTGACTCTGTTGATAAACACATGAAGAAGGCCTGAATGTAACGTTCCCCCTGAAACTGGATAAACCCAGAACTGCACACACCAAACTGCTCCACCGAAGGTCATCGATCAGCCGTATCTCAGAGTGTGTGTTCGGGTGTGTGGGCGTGGGCAGGGGTGTGCATGTGTGTGTGTGCATATTTGTGGGTTTTGTGAGCTGTGTAAAGCAAATGTGACAGGCATGAAATTCAGTGGCAAAAAAAATAAGGTGTTAATGGTTAATCTGGAGAGATGTAATGATCCACATGCAGCTGAGGCTTTAAATCTGAAATAAACCTAATCTGAGGTCGGAGGTGATTCTAGCAACTACAAAAAAAGCAAAATATTTTAATGTAGTCATCTAAATGTTTAATGTTTTTTAGCCATGTATTTATTTTGACTGTAGTTGAAATGTGCAGTCAAAAGATTGACTAATTTCTGCACAAATTAAAATGAAAGTTAACTGTCATCACTTGTGTATGCAGACTTAAATCTTCAACATGCTTCTTTTTTAAAGATTTTAATAAAAAACAGGACAACCAATTAAAATAAAATATTATTCAAAGGAATGAAAACAATAATAAACTATTTCTACTTGGCAAATTGGTGAGGGAGGAGGATCTGTAATGCATAAAAAATAAAATAAAAACACAAAGATTTTTTTGTTTTTCTTACCCTTTTTTTGTTTTTTGCTTTTCAGCATTTTGCAGCACATTGCCAAACATTTCCAAAGGACTGCAGCTGAGAAGCAGTGCAACCCTGAAACAACACAGACTGTACTTTTCCCAGGGAATGTGGATGAAAGGAACCTGGTTTAATATTCTTGGGTTTTTTGAATAGATTACAAACATATATGCAGGAGATTTTACATGAAGCAACTTTATTCTCTTAGCTTTGTGTAAATGACAATCATTAATGCAGCTGGTTGCATAATAAGGATTTTATGTTCTGTTAAGCAGAACCCAGAACATCCTTTTATCCCTGACACATGAACACAGAATAACTTTTTGGGTTTTCAAAGCTCAGCTGGACTCAGTGGGAATCTTAAATAAGCAATATTACTGGCTGGACTGACCACTACACAGGCTCATCTGTCTTTCTATCACAGATCCTTTCTCTGCTGCCTCAGAGAACTAATACAACTTATACCATCTCCATTGATCAGTGGGCTTGGCCGCGTTGCACAACATTCAAACAGACATGTACATAATTGACGTAAATTTGGCACCAAGCTGAAATCCTCCCATTCATCCTGCTGCTATATAAAAGAGGAGACGAGCAGCTTCTTGGTACTCATCAGGTCAGCTGAGGGGCTCGCTGTTACCAAGTGCTGTGCGCTGCGACTGAGACGGGACGAAGATGGCACCAACCAAGAAGGTAACACACACTCTGCAGAGATTTTCCCAATGCATCACACAGATTGAAAATGGGTTAATGTAAAGAAACTGCTGGAGGTGGATGTTCTTTTGTCTGTGCTGTTACTGGGAAGGTGTTCATGCAGCTTTTTTTAAAGTATTGAACTGTGTCAAGGCGTTTAGTTGAAAACCCAGACTATGTCAGTCCATGCTGATTTCTGGCAAAAGAAAAAACAGCCTTATCTTTGCACCTTTGTACCCCTAAGGCACATCTGGTTGCATTTTTGTGATTGCGCAGTGATTTTTGATCAATTTTCAAATTATTCATCCAAAACATCAATTTCTGTTCCTTCTGTTTTGCAAGAACATATTTTATTTTGCCCTTTTTCATTGTGGTTTTTTTTTTTCTTAACTGAGGTGTAAGAAAGAAGCACAACTCATTTTTTTAAAGTATTAAACCCAGATTAAATAGATATTTCTTCTCACGCAGGGGATCCTGGAGCGTCTGAATGCCGGAGAGATTGTAATCGGTGATGGAGGTTTTGTGTTTGCTCTGGAGAAGCGGGGCTATGTGAAAGCTGGGCCATGGACTCCTGAGGCTACTGTCACTCACCCTGAAGCTGGTATCACAGTTTTAATCTTACATTTAATCCAAATTCAATCTCACACTTTCACATTAAGGTGACAGGATATGTTTTTTTATCAGTGCGACAGCTGCACAGGGAGTTCCTCAGGGCGGGAGCCAACGTCATGCAGGCCTTCACATTCTACGCCAGCGATGACAAACTGGAGAACAGGGGTCAGGCACTGAAAATCACTGTAGGTACCCAGGGACAGCACCTCAATGCTCCAAACAGGTCTTTTCAGCAAGCAGTAAAGGTGATAATCAGTTGTTTGTTTGTTTTTTCCAGGGAGCACAAATCAACGAGGCTGCTTGTGACCTGGCGAGGGAAGTTGCCAAGGAAGGAGACGCACTGGTAGCTGGAGGAGTGGCCCAGACTCCGTCCTACCTGAGCTGCAAGAGTGAGACGGAAGTGAAAGCCATCTTTAAGAAACAGCTGGACGTGTTTGTCAAAAAGAATGTGGACTTCCTGATTGCCGAGGTGAATTCATTTAGCTCTTAACTCGATAACGTCAAATCATTGATCGCTCTGGCTGTAGAATGACTGCTTTTGTCAAAAACCTGCTGAGTTGACTGACTGTTGTGCTGAATATATTCTGTGTATTCTATATCAAAAGCAAAAAATAAAAATAAACAGGAAAAATCTCATTTTAAAACTGTTTGTAAAATTATAAAGTGATAAATGCTATTAGATTTTGTTATGTGATTTTATAATTCTGATCTGAATTCAGAACAGATTTGCACCCAAATCATCATTCCTGCATGTGCCGATGCAAAATAGTTACAGACATGCACCAAAAACAAAGATGGAGCAATAGAGAGGATATGTGTTAATTCTGATTTATTTAAGTTTGAGGATGTATCTCATGTTTGTGATACAATTTTCAAGTAGTTGCATAGTATTTATTGCATAAACTTAGCAATAGTATGGACTTTTGAGTTTTCTTTACAAAATACTGTGTTTGCAAAACCATCACTCTTAAAAAAATATTTGGCCACCTGCAAAATCAACTTAAATTTTGCTTTGTCACACACCTCCATTTTTCATTTTTATGACAGTTTATTTTTGTATTAGGCTTTAAACGGCCAAATGTACTTAGCCTGAAAAGTCATTTAATTCTTCATGCTGTGTTTATGTGTTGGCAGTACTTTGAGCATGTGGAGGAAGCAGGGTGGGCTGTTCAGGTGCTGAAGACCAGCGGGAAGCCAGTGGCCGCCTCTCTGTGCATCGGCCCAGAGGGAGACATGCACGGCGTCTCACCCGCAGAGTGTGCCATCCGGCTGGTGAAAGCTGGTGCGCCCTGAAGAGTTTGCAACATGAAACTTCTCAGATTTCTTCCTTATTTGACTGTAATATTTTTGCTTTGAACTCCAAGGTGCCCAGATTGTGGGAGTCAACTGCCACTTTGACCCCCTGACCTGTGTAAAGACTGTGAAGATGATGAAGGAGGGAGTGGAGAAGGCCGGGCTGAAGGCTCACTACATGGTGCAGCCGCTGGCGTACCATACTCCCGACTGCAACTGTCAGGGATTCATCGATCTGCCTGAATTCCCCTTTGGTAACAACAACCTGCCTCCACATAGAAAAAGTGGAGAAAAGCTAATGTTGTAATTTAGCATCTTATGTTTTTCTGTCTTGTGTTTTCTTGTTTCTTAGCCCTGGAGCCCAGAATCCTGACCCGCTGGGACATGCACCAGTACGCCAGGGAGGCCTACAATGCTGGCATCCACTACATCGGAGGCTGCTGTGGCTATGAGCCTTATCACATCAGGGCTGTGTCAGAGGAGCTGGCCCCAGAGAGGGGCTTCCTCCCTGCTGCATCAGAGAAACATGGATTGTGGGGTGCTGGTCTGGAGATGCACACCAAACCCTGGGTCAGAGCCAGGTAAAACATCTGCAAACATCAAGAACTCTGCAATCCACCTCTTTGTTTTTTTGTTGATTCTTTTGTGACACAACAAAAAAGTCATTTCTTTTGTTTCCATCTATAACAGGTCCCGACGCGAATACTGGGAAAACATCCGACCTGCATCTGGTCGTCCCAAGTGCCCGTCATTATCCACACCGGAGAGCTGGGGAGTGACCAAGGGCCACAGTGACCTGCTGCAGCACAAAGAGGCAACGAGCACCCAGGAAATGAAGCACGTGCTGGAGAAGCAGAAGAAGGTCAAATCTTCTGCATGAACATCATGCACTAAATAAATAGAAATGTATCTGTCTCTTACGTCAACATGACAAGAGTTTTTCACTTTAGTCCAGAAGCAACGCTCCAGTGGAGGAGTCTTAAAATGACAACCCCTGAAACAATAAAATCTGAGTTTGTTACAAAATCTGAAAGCTCTGGGTCTGTTTCAATCAGTGGATCAGTGCAACAAATGAGTCATTTATTACTCCTAACATATTTCACACATTTACTGATTCAGAAATTGATTCAATAACTTTCTAATACAAACTGAATTTACATTACCTTATAAACACATTTTGTTACACTGCAACTACAAATTTTAATGCTATTTTAATTAAAGTTTTTGTGAAATTTGAAGGGGCCAAAAGAGCAACTCCTTTAGAGCATTTATCAAATCTGGATTTTTTGCAGCAGCTGAAATTGACAGAAATTCATAAAATATCCCAATTCTATTTTGCTATAACACTCAAACTTGAACATTTAGAATGAACCATGATGTAAAACACTTTCAGCAAAGGAAAACGTATCTCTAAACATTACACTAAACACACCGCCCACATGATGAAACATAACAGTGGCAGCATTATGGTGTGGAAATGATTTGTTTCTGCAGGAAGAGCTGGACACAGGGTAACACTGGAAGAAAACCTGAAAAGATCACATTTCAACAGCGCTAAAAACAAACAGCTAAAGTTACAAGAGAATAGTTTAACTCAATAGATAATACAACGGGTCAAAATCCAGATTCAAATCTATAACTTAGAATTTAAAGACCTCCATCAAATCTGACTAAACAGGAGCTATTTTGCAAAGTAGAACTGCAGAGTAGAGTTTAGACTTTAGGTGCGTCAAACTGGTTCAGAGACTGACTGAAATACACTAATATAAACAAGTGGCTGGTGGTTCTGCAAAGTATTGCCTCAAAGATGGTGGTCACAAATATACATCACTCTTATAAGATTTGTATTTTTATCACGATGCATTGCTTTGTTTATCACATTAAACCCCAATATAAAACGTTATTGTGTGACTGAAACAAGACGTATGTGTCAAAAAATAATTTTAAAAAATCAAACAAACAGAAAACCACAAGCCAGCAGAGAAGTACACAGAAAACACGGAGAACCGTAATTAATCCGGACCAAACTAGACACAAAAACGCATTCACAGTGCTCTCATTCAGTTAAAAAGGGGAGGTGTTGAGTAACTTGTCTTTTACCAATCAGAGTGGCCCCTGCACAGACCCCTCCCCTGCTTCAGGGGGATTTAATGAGGCCCCCTGCACCTCTCTGGTGTCACTTCAGCTTCTCAAAGTCTGAGCAGTCAGGGGTCCACACAGCAGCAGGAGAATGGCACCGACAAAGAAGGTATGTGTGAAAAACAGGAATGCTTTCTGAGAAAGCGTATTATTTTTGGTTTAGGACTGATTAACCCAAACTGCAGTTGGTATTTTACTAAGATGCTTCATTTCAAGGAGGGTTTTATTTTTCCTTTAACAACACGTGGGGGTCCGGTGGTTGTGGACTCCTAATAAATCTTCTGCACAGCTGGCATACCAGAGTCACATTTCTCCAAAATGCCAACTGTTGCTGCAGAAATGAAACACCAGTGCAACTAATAAGATATGTTTTATAAAGCCTTGATTCTAAGCTTCTGTCCTGGAAATGTGTTGAAATCATGTTTTGTGTTTTGTTTTTTTACTTTTTCTAAACGGTAGATTGGTTAGAATAATTTTTTTAAAGTATTAAAAACATTTGCTTTATATTTTTTTTAAGCTTACGACTGGCCTAAATTCTGTTGATTATGAAGAAAAAGTCAATTTCTTGAGTGTGGACTAAAGAAGAGATCATCTTACATTAAACAGCAAGAATGAACAACGACAAATCACTCCTGTAAGGAAGGGAAAACGTAATACATTTTATTTGCTCTGCAGATTGCATTTCTTGACCTACTTGGATGCAGATTCATTTTGCAGAATCCAGATGGTGATAAAGTTTAACCCTTACATTTCGATAAAGGCTTCTGGTGTCAAGCCTTTGGTACACGCTTATTTCACAAGCAGCTGTTTTCATGACTCATTGCAACCGTGATAAAGCGAAATGGATTAAAAGATTTCAGGACACACGTTGTACAACACATATTGGATTGTTAGAGATTAAAATCAGACGGTGTTCATAACATTGTCCTGGAATGAGAACAGAAGTTATTTTTGGCTCAGCTGATTTATTTGCAGCCTGACTGATCCAATGTTTTACTGAATTCACTGATAAATTATTACAGGGTATCTTGGAGCGTCTTGACGCTGGAGAGATTGTGATTGGGGATGGAGGGTTTGTGTTTGCCCTGGAGAAGAGAGGATACGTCAAGGCTGGGCCCTGGACCCCTGAGGCTGCTGCAGAGCACCCAGAAGCTGGTGAGATTAAACTTTAATGTTGAAATTCTGCTAAAAAATATATTATTTTTGCATCTTCAATGATGAACTCCATACCAAATTAAGGTACTTTCTACAAAATGTTGAACTGTTACATTTTCTTCAGTTGGCATATCTGATTAGCTCTCCTGCAACAATGTACAATTTCAGAAAATCTTTTCAAACGTTGACATTCTTAAAGTAAACGTTAAAGTAAAATCTCATTCAAGGAACACAAACAAATCAAGAAGGCTCTTCAAGTCAGTGGATTACTAAATCCTAACTCAGCACAATCAAGAAAACGTTCAACATTTCCTACAGGTTTATGAAATGACATTAAAACAAATCCTTATATGCTTCCTGTATTCTTATAATTTTTCATTTCATCCTCTCTGGTTGACTTCCAGTGCGTCAGCTGCACAGGGAGTTTCTGCGGGCTGGAGCCAACGTCATGCAGACCTTCACTTTCTATGCCAGTGATGACAAGTTGGAGAACAGAGGCAACAAGCTCGCCCTCACTGTAAGACAAGAGATTATAACTCTTTGTGACACTTTATGGATTTGCATTTCATTTTTTATTTTTTTTTAATTGGCCTACAGGGAGCTCAGATCAACGAGGCCGCCTGCGATCTGGCCCGGGAAGTCGCCAATGAGGGCGACGCTCTGGTGGCCGGAGGAGTGTCCCAGACTCCATCCTACCTGAGCTGTAAGAGCGACCAGGAGGTGAAAGCCATCTTCAAGAAACAACTGGACGTGTTCACTAAGAAGAATGTTGACTTCCTCATTGCTGAGGTAGAGATTAAGCTATTGAGGAAGTAAAAATATTTCCTGGATGTAGTATCTGCTGGATAGATGTTGATGACCATGATTTGACTGAGAGCTTTGTCCTGCAGTACTTTGAGCATGTTGAAGAGGCTGTGTGGGCGGTGGAGGTCCTGAAGGAGTCGGGAAAGCCTGTGGCGGCCACTCTGTGCATCGGACCTGAGGGAGACATGCACGGCAACTCACCTGGAGACTGTGCCGCCAAGCTTGTTAAAGCCGGTACGTAACGGAGTCTTCAACGTACCCCAAACTAATCGTTAAGTTTAAGTCTTACACACATACACAGCTGGTCCCAAAGCTTTAGGTCAGTTAGGATTACCAAAATTATTTCACTTTACCAAGTGCCAGAAGGATGAATGAGAGGATTTTTAAATTGATGTTTTTTTTTTGTTTTTTTGACATTTTTGAATTACGAAGTATGTACAGTATGTTCTTAATTCATTTCATTGGATTAAATGTTTTAGTAATCATTGATGATGTCAAGGCTTCCAGGACTATTCAAAATGAAGGCAGTCCTGTGGATGTAGTTTAGGGTAAAACCACAAACACACATGTGGTATTGCTGTATGAGAAAGTGAAAAATCTCACAAAATTGATAACACCACGAGTAAAGAATATTACATGAAAATGTTGAAGAAACATCTCAAAACACCAACTGGGAAATAAAACCTCAGCTGCAAATGGGTTTTCTAAATAGACACTTCCAATTTCATTTCAAAGTGGCTTAAGGAAAACAAAACCATTATTTTTGATTGACCATAAAAAAAAAAATGCTGATCTCAGGCAGATAGAAAATTGTGCCCAGAAGATCTGAGTAAAGCTATACAGTTGGACTATCTATCAAATATTAAGGGGATGCATGCAAACTTTGACTTGGTAGAACATTATTTAAAAAAATAACTCTCTCTCCATTTTTTCTGGCATTTAGTAAGCAGAAATAATTTAGGTAATCCTAACAGGAAAAGCATACACAAATATAATGTGACACAGTGAGAAAATGGGTCATATTCGTACAATATTTATCTATGTTTGTTTTCAGCTGCATTACAAGAGCAAAAGGTGCAAAAAAAATTAAAAAATGAAATTCAAGTAGTGTCAGAAATGTGGATCTATTGTGGTTAAAAGTATGGCAGTAGGACGTTTGTTTTATTAAATGTGGGTTATAAACATATTAAGGACTTAAAGCATTTGGTAATAGCACAATATCTTGTGACCAGAATAAACTTTTAATGGCATTTCTAGCTAAAGGTAATGACAAAGTTTTAGTTAATAACATTGTTGTGCACTTAAATAAGGGTTTTCCTCTAACTTCTGCATGCTGTCTAGGTGCCCAGATTGTGGGAGTCAACTGCCACTTTGACCCCCTGACCTGTGTAAAGACTGTGAAGATGATGAAGGAGGGAGTGGAGAAGGCCGGGCTGAAGGCTCACTACATGGTGCAGCCACTGGCGTACCATACTCCCGACTGCAACTGTCAGGGATTCATCGATCTGCCTGAATTCCCCTTTGGTAACAACAACCTGCTTCCACATAGAAAAAGTGGAGAAAAGCGAATGTTGTAATTTAGCATCTTGTGTTTTTCCTGTCTGTGTTTTCTTGTTTCTTAGCCCTGGAGCCCAGAATCCTGACCCGCTGGGACATGCACCAGTACGCCAGGGAGGCCTACAAAGCTGGCATCCACTACATTGGAGGCTGCTGTGGCTATGAGCCTTATCACATCAGGGCTGTGTCAGAGGAGCTGGCCCCAGAGAGGGGCTTCCTCCCTGCTGCATCCGAGAAACATGGAATGTGGGGTGCTGGTCTGGAGATGCACACCAAACCCTGGGTCAGAGCCAGGTAAGGAGCAACCATTTGTCTTTTATTACCTTGGAAATGAACATATTATGGCTTCTAATCACCAATGTGATCCAGCTAATCTCCTCACTGTCATTCAGAGCCCGCCGTGATTACTGGGAGAACCTGAAGCCAGCCTCTGGCCGCCCTTTGTGTCCATCCATGTCGGCCCCAGACTCCTGGGGTGTTACCAGGGGCCACGCTGATCTCATGCAGCAGAAAGAGGCCACCACCAAGGACCAACTCAAACAGCTGTTTGACAGGTCAAAGAACCACTGAGTGTTTCCCACCTGAAAGCAGATGCGAGTTAAGCAGCTGCATGAAGCACCTCAGCACAATATAGTGGACAGTTTTGTATAAACCAAGCAGCAATTTCTAACTTGAGACTGCACTGCTCTGTTCATCGATTTCTTGGAAAATGAGGCCACAGTGTCTCAGGTTAGGAGTTAGCCACATGTTGAAAAAGGGACCGGTTTGTTTTCCATTATCCTGGACCAGTTTGTGAAATGACGTAATATCTAATAAAACACAAATTGGCTACTTAACTGTGTTGAATGAAGTTTTTGATGTCTTACTTCTTCCACCATCAATACTAGAAAAAAGATTTGCATACTTCAAATTGTAAGCATTAAGAATATTAAAACTCTGTTTAAGTATGGTCAGATTAAATTTATTCTTGTACTTTAGAAAGAAGAAACAAATTTATATGAATAAATATAATATTTTCCACCAGATAAATAATACTGTGTTATTACAGGTTTTGGGTTGGTAATGGTCTTATTAGCTTTCATTTCTCTGTAGTTCACATCTACTATCAGTCATAAATTTTCAGATGAACTCCAAATCAACCTAAGCTTTCCGAGAAGAATTTTCTTAACATTTAGAGAAAATATGGAACAACTAAAGATTGACATTTTTCCGCTACTGAAAAAAAACACATAACTTGAACTAGACAGCCATCAACACTGAATGAGCTGCTGTATACTATGGAGAGCCGCGATGCAACCCTCACACAAACGTAACTTTAGTAAATATAAAAACATATTGAATGAGCTAATACAGTGGTAATTTTCCACATGGAGAATAACTTTTGCTAATAAAGAAAATGATCTTTTAAATCAAGATTTTCATTTCCAGTTACTCTGATATTAACATCTTTTTTTATCTGAAACATTTTAATGTACTAAAAATAATTTTTTAAAAAGTGAGAGCGAGCGAGAGATAGAGATAGACAGAGAGAGAGAGAGAGAAAGTTGGCGCACTAAACGTCTGCAAATTCTTGAGTATTCGTGCAGTGATGCATCTTGACCTATAAAGGATCTCTGATATGGTCCTTATTACTGATAGGATAGATCCTGGTCATATGACAACGTTATCTTTGCTCCAAAGGTAGGTTGAAATTAAAGATAGCTTCTTTTTTTCTAGTACAGTGAGCTTCTCTTAACGTTTAACATTATAAACAGACTCGGTAATCTTTTTTTGTGTGTGTGTAAATCTTAGCGGCCTTACTGAAGCTTGTCCTGTTTTACCTCATTCTGGATGACGGTCTTGTATTCGTCTGGGATATTCTTCCATAATCTGAAGGTTGCATTACTATGGGATGGCTACTTGACCAAGCAGGACAGCCCCTGACAACAACGGCTATCTAAACGGTACAAATGTAGCTAACGTTTATTTAAGTTATCTGGTTAAAATGTGGTCATTTCTGAACTGTGCTAAGCAGCCGTCCCGCATCATTGCCTCCTTATTCTTCATATATTCTTTGCTTTCAACAAATGATAGCCCACCCGTTTTATTCTAGAAAGTACCTGTTTTTTGGCAATAACAACAGTGCCCTCTTGTGGTGGGTGTTTGTTGCTACAGGAGACGTTTTATACCCGGAAGTAAACCTTGAGGTCGTCATGGGGAGCAAAGTCAGCTCCAAAATGGCAGCTCCCACCGCTAGAGTAATTCAGGTAAAGTTGCTGAAGAAATTTGAATCGTTCTACCTCCCGTTTGGTTTGTTGCTATTTTAGTATATGGTTAAAGTACAAAAATTAATTCGGGATGTTTTTGACTCATTTTAGTGAGGGCTACTGGCTGAAATACCTCTTGTACCCTTGTTGATGTCCTTGTTAAACCGAACGACTCGCAGTCGTGTCTTGTGTTTTGCTCTGCTGCAACAGTATATTTCTAGTAATTAAAATGTGTTTCAGGTCACTTGATAATTGAGGTTTTTTTCTATATTATGGCCTGTTACAAGGTAGATAGGATTGAATAGTTGCACCTCAACGTTTTGCACCAGTGGCGCCCCCAGAAAATGTCCATAGGGGTGACCAAATTTATTTTCCATTTGGTAACTCAGGTGGAGTTCAGCCGGCGGCTGTGTATTGCATGCTCCTTCACGCTTTTTTATTATTAAAATGACTATGCATCCAACAAATTTACCTCAGGTTGGAGAAACGCAAAGATTTCAGAAGACAGACACTTCATACTGTTATTTCAATGATCATTAATTTGCCTGTTAATATGTCTTTGCAAAAACATCTACAAAACCTAGAAAGACTGATTCTATTTGCTCAATTTGATTCATGGCAACCTAGTTAATCGGGATCTCGTTACTCTCTGTGTTTTAAAAGTGTATATTGATTAACTTGAAGTGGTTGCTGATTTATAGCACAAATCTCACAAAACTGGGGACTGCCTGGGGTGGAAGCCTGTCTTACATTATAACAAATGTTCCCTTGAGAAAATCCCAATGCATATTAATGACTGGAATGATTGATTCCTTATTAAATGCCCCCTTATCTGTGTTTTTCTGTTTTTGTACAATTGTATTAGACATTTAATATTCTGTAGGCTAACCATATATCCGAACTTCAGCACTATATCAATTACAGATGTATCCATCAAGCTTTTCCTGGCTTATTTTGTTTGTTGTTGTTGTTGCTTTTTTCCATACAGATGAACTTGGTACTAAAAGAAGGCATCAAAATTCTGTACCTTTTAATGATTTTTTTAAAGTAATAAATGATTTGGGTTGTTATGTGTGTTTCTGCTCAGGCTGTTCGGCCACATGCTCCTTTGATCAAGTTCCCAAACAGACAGGATGTACCAAGGCCCAATGGTAAGTCTGTTTATAAAAAATGTGTGAGATTTAAACAGAACCAACCAGCAGAGTATGTGTCAAAAGTTTATGTCTTTACTGATCAAAAACATATCTGGTTTATTTTAGCAGAATGAGTTTTTGTTAGAAGCTGGAGAAAACACTTTAACTTTCCTGCAGCTGTTAAAATTAAGGATAGTTTTGTATGATATTTTCTTTTTATGCAGAGAAAGAGAGAATGAGAAGGGATAAGAACATTTATTTGACAACAAAAACAGATTTCAATATGTGGCTTTCTCTGAAAAAAGCTTCAGCATAGGGGCAGATGCCAACAAAAACCAGCACTGCAGAAGATGTTCACCAACACCAGTTGTTTTATGCATACTTTAAGAACAGATTTGTAACACTAAGGAATCATTTTGGCTGTGACGTTCAGACAAATGAAGAATGTGTAGTTGTATCTGATGTCAAAATGACATGAAACCAGCTCCAAAGTTGTTGGGAAGAGGCTTCCTTTCCTTCAGGTCACCTGTCCTTGACTTCAGAAGCCAAACTATTATCACAAGAGCAAAATCTACAGCAAAATGTTTAACTCTTTGTTTAGCTGCGCCTTATCTGATAAAAGTCCAGTTGCCACAATCTTGACCTTCGGCACACTCAACTTAAAAAAAAAAACAACACAGAAATGTCTCCAGATACACTTGTATTTGTCTCTGAGGGAGTGTTTCCTGATAATTCCACATGCTCTGATGTATTTATGCAAGCTCAATACAGCATAGTCATTTACTGGTAACATTAAATGAAAGGATTTCCTGCTGTACTCTGTTTGTTTTAGTCCAAGAGGCATTGAAACTGCTCGGTCTTAACGTTCCACAACACAACGCCCCCAGTTCAGCCTCAACGTCGTCCAGACCTCAAGTACCTTTGACTCCCACCCTGGGAACGCCGGACTCACTGGCCTCTGTTCAGCAGCTGCCCGCCAGGTACCGCAGGAGACCGTTAACTCTGGATGAAATGGACTACATCCAGGTGAGGGGTGCAGCCTACCATAGAAGTATGGCAAATTATTTTTATTACTTCATTGGTTTAGTAAGTTTATTTGTGTGCTTTTAGACTAGAAGAAGAAATGTTTTTTTTTGTTTGTACATTCATAGATATCACTTGAATGCTACTGTGTCCACGGAGGTAAAGCAGCACACAGCCAATAGATGGGGCTACCAGCTGGGGAAATGCGCACACACCTCCAAATTCCACACAGAATGGTTGCAATGAGCAGAAATCTGTCTCTCCTGCATCATCTCATGCTAACAAGCTGATGAAATATTGACGCAGAAACCTCTTATTCATTGGAAAATACAGTGTGAGGAAATAAACTAGTGACAATGTAATAGCATTGAGATAGAATGGCCAAAAATGGGAGGTTAGAAATTGTGTTGAGTACTTGGAACACAACTCTTCCTGCTTACTCTAGTTTCCAACCACAGTCCAAAGACATGCACACTATAATGCCAAAAGTATACACCCACTCTTTCAAACCATTTAATTCAGGTGTTTCAGTCCCTTTCTTGGCCAGAGGTGTATAATGTCCAGCACTTAGGCATGCAGACTGCTTTTACAAACATTTGGGAAAGACTGGATCGCTCTCTGGAGCTCAGTGACTTCCTAATATGGTGGGATGCTTCCTGTGAAATAATTTCTTCTCTGCTAAATATTCCACAACCAGAAGTTATTAACTTCTGTGGAAGCAATGAGAAAAAATGGCAGTTCTGCCGCAAAGTATTAGGGTGTTAAAAACCTTAAGAGTGGCGTCAGTGTGCACTGAGTGTCCTACTGAGGTAGGATGTAATTACAGTCCATGTGTGTGTAAAAGCAAATACTCTAGGTAATTCAGTGTATGTTTAATTATTTAGCACATTTAAATTGGACAAAGTGTGTGTGTTTGGATGTTTGTGTTGGCCCTGCAGTGAGCTGGTACCCTGTCTATTAGTGTAGGCTTCAGCTCCCCTGCAGCTCTGCACTGCAAAAACACAAAATCTTACCAAGTATTTTTGGTCTAGTTTCAAGTAACAGCAACGTATTGGAGGTTGTCTTACGTAAATAATGCCTTAATGTTGATTTTTTAAAAGTATTAGTTCTACAGGTGAATCATTTCACTTATAACACAACATTTTCCCATGTTATAAATGAATTAATATGCCAGTGGAACAAGTACTTTTTTATTAATATTAAGGAATTATGGGCTTAAAAAAAGCTCCTATATCTTTCTCAACAGTTACTTGCAAGTTTGTTTTGTTTTATTTTAGGTGTACTAAGATATTTGCACTAGAAACGAGATCAAAAATACTTGGCAAGACTGTTTTTGCAGTGTGAGAAGGATAATGTGGTTAAAGAAATTATTGGATATTTGGTGCTTTTTGTTCTTTTTTTAAACACTGAATTGTAATTTCTCTTTGCCTCAGCGTGGTGGACCAGAGTGATCCGAAACAATTCATTCTCTGCAGCCAAAGGAAGAGGAGTCTTTCTTCTCATCAACACAACCCTAATGCTGAGATTCATAGGATATATTACATAAATCCTATTGCAATGTACATAATGTTTATTTTAAATGATTACAATTTATTTTAAGTTCACACTAAAGGATAGCTTCATTGTAATACACAAAAAAAAGCCATAATTATTTTTTTTTTTCCTTCAATAAAATTGAACCATGACGGCAGTGGAGACAGCTTGGTTTTAAATGATCATTTAAATTTGATGGAGCTACACATGAACTGTAACTATCCTCAAATGCAAGTCGACAAAATAAAATGACATCTGGTTTTATTTTAAATCAGGGCAAACGTCAAAAAAAAAAAGTGGTTATGAAAATTTTTGAAACTGTTTTGTTGTGAACCACTGGATTAAATTGATTATAATGATTTGGTTTGTTGTGAAAATTTCTTTTTAAACAACACTGGCATCCGAGAAATATACGAAGCATTAGTTGAAAGAAGAGGCAATTGCTGCTGATCAGATGAACAATATTTAATTTGCTCCTCGGGTATTTTATTGTTGATACCATTGCTGGCATGCTTTAAATGGTAAAAACATTCACAACACTAATATTCCCATGTCAGTGCTTAACACTGGCAACCATTAATGTTCTCCAAAATAGAGTCCAGTGGGTTGTTCATTACCCAGATAAATGTTGGCACAATGTAGTACAGACATGACAGGTGAGAAGACACTCCGCCTACAGTCTCTGCTTTATTTTCTGCCAGAGCTGCATGTTTTCACCTTGAAGTGACACTCAGCCAGACAGATCAGAGGAGATTATTCTGCATTCACAAAAACAATACCAGCTCCTAAACACATGAATTAAGAATAATTCATGGTTTTACAAAAATAACTTTGAATGTTCAAAACCCTAATATCAAATACTACCAATGGACTTGATTAACAAAGTGCAGTATATCCATTAAACACAGCAACAACAAAACATTCAGTCACAAATGGCCACAACACTAGAAGAAACACAGAGGAATGCACAGGTTAATCATTATTTTCAGATATTTGTCCTAGATGTGAGTTGCTTTTGATATAAGCAGCTCTTTTTTCCCCTCCCCCCCTCTCTTGCCATAAACTGGAACATTTTCTTGCAAACGTGAGACTCAACACTGCACTTGTAATGTCGCAAAAGCGATCTGTGCTGCCGACGGAATCGTTCGTCAATCGTCGTTCTGCTCTTCTATTTCCTCAAAAGCTGGGAGGAAGTCGGCGATGGTGTCCACCACGTAGTCAGGCACGTAGCTGTGGTTGGTGCTCAGGTCACTGCTTCTGTATTCCTGGGCCTCCTCGATCTGAGACACGCCGGTGAGGGTGAGCATGGTGTCCAGGCCGCAGTTGGACCCGAACAGCATGTCGGTCTCCAGTCGGTCCCCGACCATCAGGCACTGGGCGGGATCCACGCCGCTGAACTGGCTGGAGATGCACTCGAACATGAAGCGGCTCGGCTTGCCGATCACAGTTGCTTTACGGCCCGACGCCACTTCCAGGGCGGCAGTGAGGGAACCAGAACCTACGGAGAGCAAAACATCAAAAACAGAAGGAGCCTCCAAGTGTTATGACATAGGTTTACACAAGTGTTCCTATCACTGATGTTAAATGTGTGTTATGCATTTGTATTTACATTGATGCAGCTTAAAAACTGCAAGAAATTCACATATAAAGTCAAGTAATTCATAAAGTTAATCTGTGTGTAATTTAAATAATCCGCATGGGAGTAAATGTCAGATACAATTGGACTTTTGACTCACAAGCAAAACACTGATAGAAAATTAACACTGCACGTCACCTGGAATGCTCTATTCCCAAGGTGGCAGCTTGATGCTGCGGCAGGTTTTTCAGCCGGTCTGACTCTGAGATTTATGGCTATTATTGGGTAAAAAAAAAATTATGTGTGTGTAAGCCTGTCACATTAAGCAATAAATAAATCACATGATAAATTAAAATGAATGCCACAATTTTCATTTGGACAGTTGTCGTCAAAGAGGGGGTTTGGACTATTTTTTGTAAATACTGGGCAATCCTGGGAGAAAAACTTTTAAAAGCTGCTAAAGACTTTAAGTTGGGACTGAGCTTCACCTTCCAGCAGCAGGGTGACCTAAACATACAGCCAGAATCTCAATGGAAAGGTAAAGATTGAAGCATCTGCATGTGAAGGAATGCCCCAGTCGATGTCCAGACCTAAAACTAAAGGAGAATTTGCAATAAGACTTGAAAATGACGGTTAGAGGTCACTCTCCTGACCCTTAATATTTTAACCAGGCGATCTATAATGCTGCTAGAACAGTTAATAATTCATTTGAATCATTACCTAGCCTAGTTGTTTCCAAACCAAAGGTGAGTTTTAATGGTGATTATCTGATATTATGTAGTCAGTTCAAGTTCTATTCACACATTCATATTCTATTCTGCATTCAATGAAACAGAAACATTATCTTCACGAGGATGTTATTTTTGTTTTACTGCACACTATTGATGTTCAGGTGTGAAGAGGGGAAGAGAAACAATGAACAGAAAACAGCAACAATAACATTTGTAGTATTTGAAGCAAAAGGTGGGATGAATCACAGCAAAGATTCACACACACAACTCCAAAGCTTTAGGTTTGAACAGAGCTAAAGAATATTATATTAAACATAGGAGGGGAAAACTGTCCGCTTGAATTAGCTGATTGTAACTGGGTCAAGCTTCATTACTCCAATCATCATCATCATCATACCTGGCAGGATCCGTCCACCTGACAGCGGGTGCCACGGGTCGTTGTCGGTGGCCAGGAACAGACACTCCGGGTCCCTCAGGTAGCACGTAGCTTTGGCCAGTTTGAGAAAAGTCAGTTTGTCGTCGTGTCCCACCAGAACCGCTTTCACGTCCGGAGTCAGGTCGCAGTTGTAGATGGTGGCGTCCGGGTCGTCCGCCTCCTCCACGCAGGGGATCCCCGCCTCCAGCAGCTCCCTGCGGAGCCCCTCGCAGCCGATGACGAACACTTGGCCGCGGACCTTCACGACGTCCCTCAGGTAGAGGGCCGAGCAGTAGGAGGAGCTGAAGATCTGGTCCAGCATCACGTCGGTGAAGCCCAGGCGCGTGAACTTGTTCACGTAATTCTCCCGGGGCCTGGTGGAGTTGTTGGTGACGAACACCACGTTTTTCCCGCGGCGGATCAGAGCGTTCACCACCTTGGCCGCTCCCGTGATCTCATTCTCCCCGTGCCAGATGACCCCGTCGCAGTCGAACAGGAAGAAGTCCTTCGCTTCGAGCAGAACCCTGATTTGCGCACCGCGAATTTTCTGGCAGCCTTTGAAGGCAAAGGCGCCTGCCATTCCGGCGTTTTCCTCCGTCTCTTCCGTCTTTCACCGGCTAGTGGTGCCCCATGTCAGAGGCTGCGACATAACGTGACGGAAAACGGCGAGCTTATACGGGACGACAACAAAACAGCGTCAGGAAATCACATTGCAGAGACCTTGATGCTGTTGCACAAACCCGACATAGAGGAGCTACATAAACATTGACGTCCAGCCACGCTCGCTTGTCCAGATCGACCAATCAAAACGCAGCACTGCAGCCAATCACAGATGAATGTGTCAGAAGGCTTTAAATCCTTGGAAAATAAAATTTCTCTAAATGAGCTAAAAAGGTTCAGAAGTCTAGAGCAAGGGCTGCATGATAAATCCTCAAAATTATTACAAAATAACTTTCCAGTAAAAACTGTTGCTGTGTTTGTCGCTCCAGAAAGGTTCTGTATGTTTAAATGTAAATATCTCTAATAACTGGGTTACTAAGTTGCAAGACCATGCGAACCTCATGACCTTGCTGGTGCAAGGTATGAGAAATTTCATCCATCAACAAGAAGCGACTTCCTCCTACAAGGCAGAAAATAAAAAATGCACATGTAATATTTTTATAAGCTACCTCAACAAATTATGTCAGCGCGATATCAAAAGTTTGCTAAGCGATACAAAATTGTTTAAAGAGATCTTCAAGTTATACTCACCAATCAGACAGACCGTTAGGATGTTGGCAAAGTGAAGCAGAGGAAGAGCCAGAAGAAAGATCATCCAAAAAGCAATACCCATGCTGTTATTAGCAGCATGTGCTGGTATGTAGCTCAAGTCTTTTCGTCAAACTCCGAAACAAATCAATGAAAACAGCACAAACAGAAAACAAAAGAGACTAAGCTAAAAAAAAAATAAATGCACCTGTTAAACTTCCATCCATCCATCCATTTTCTATTCACCCTTAGTCCCTAATGGGGTCGGGAGGGTTAAACCCTGTTAAACTTGTAATTTGTATATCTTATCATAGAATGCATCCAAGATGGGGGTTTTCTTGCAGAAACATGGAATAGGTCCAACTCTGAGGTACTTTTATTTCCTTATTTTTCAAGAAATTTCCAAGAACTTCTCTGTGTGTACTTGTCCCGTGCGCGTTGCTCCGTATTGTTGAAAACCAGACAATGAGAAGGCCAGGGAGAAACAGAGAAAAGGCAGGGAAATAGATCATGGGTGTAGTGAAAGGGGGGAGAAGGGTTCCCAAAGCCCTCATTGTATGCCTATTAGAAATTTTGCAAAAATATTTTTTTCCTCTGCCTTTTATGTCACAGTCAGGTCTTTCAGATCAAATAGTTTTCACTATCAGAAACAGATAATCTGATTCAACACAAAATATGTTTATTAAGAGAACAAAGAGAAATAAAAATCAACTTGTGAAAAATTAAAGAGGTATGTTTACTGCCAGACGATATGAAGTCGGTTAAAACTTTTTACAGACACATCCTGCCATGATGCAAAGTCATTGACATATTTGTCATGATGCAAGTTTAAAGGAGAACCCAAGTGCAGAGAGCTGGAGGAAATACTTTCTTTAAAAAATGAAATAACAAAACTGAACTGAGGACCAGTGGGCAACTAGAGATATGGCTGGAGGGTAAGAAGGTGCAACAGAGAGAAGCAGGTTAACAGAGGGAACCAGTGGAGAGCAATGAGTCTGGAAGGTAAATATACAGAGTAGGGAGTCATTAGGGAAACTTACTGCAGCTGGGAAGGGAGCGGTGATGAGGTAAATAATCAGCAGCTGGGGAAGGGGAGTGAATGGCAGACTGAGTGAAATAAGGATGACACAAGAGGGAAACCAAAACAGAAATTCTAACAAAATAAATTCTATGCCTTGAATAGGAATCTAAGCTAACAGGAGGAATGAACTAGAATAAAATCATACAAAAAGAAAACAAATCCAAACAAAATCAAATACCTGAAGTGAGTGAATAAACTGGGATGAGGAGAAATGAAAATAAAACACTTACGTTTTACAAAAATCAAAAACCAAAGAAGTCTGTAAGGGATCACATAATTTTACATAGATCTGTTTTCTACAGCACAGAGCAGAGTTACTGCTTTTGCAGACATGTAAATGTAATAAACCCATTAAAGCAGAGGACAAAAAAAAAAGATGAAAATGGCAGCAAAGATGAGCTGTTAAAATTATAGTGAATGTTTAAACAAACACACAGTGACTTGTTTCTCTTGTTTTCTTCTCAGTTGGTTTAATCACACTTTTTCAAAAAAAAAGTTTGAAAAAGTTTAGAAGACTTTTCCAAAAAGACACAAAATACCTTCAAAAAGCAGACAAACATATTCTTTACTACCTTCTTAAAAAACACAAAGTCCTTCTCCTTGGGAGTCAACCATGAACAAATAGGTAAATGTCATATAAACCGATGTTACATAAACGAATAGGGAGTTCTGCAGAATGAACTCTGTTAGGTGTTGAATGTGCTTTGGTTGGTTGTAGCCAGTGAAGCTTGACAAGCAGGTTATCCTGGGCAATGCTCTCATTGTAAGCACAAATGATGCTGCTTGTGTTAGGCAGGCCATTAGAAAAGCAAGTCACTCAGAAAAACTGCAGGAGTGCTTGACGAAGAGAAAAGGCAAGTTAAGGAGGTCGTTCCTGCCATCACTGAGGTGATTGTTGTTTCAAACATAATGCAATCCCAAATTTCAGTTCAGTTTAAACCACTTCAGTCAGTGCAGGTATGGTTGCATTGTCTGTTTATTTAACAACAAAGTAAAGATTAAACAAAAACGGTTAAAATTCCTTTTCATCCAGATGGGACAGTAGTATTCAGAATATTCTGAAGGAAAGACAGTTAAAACATTAGTATTGGTATTATTGGTTAAAATAATAATGATTTGCAAACAAGGTGGGGGCAGGATAAATACATATAATGCATATAATGCAAATAGTGCAACTAAATGTTGGGTGAGATAGGAATAAGAAGATCAATGAGCATACTTAAAAATTTGCAAAAACTTACAATGAGCTGGAAGTTTGTTGAAGTTTCCATCAGCATGTGGGTGTATGGATGCTTATAAATAACAGAGAATGGGACTGATTCAGTGCACTCATATCCCATCTCAATGTACACATTCTCAAGATTCTAAACAGACAGCAGAGACAAAAAGATTAATTAGCAGGTCAGAAAACGTCAGTAATAAAAATAAAGACAAACAATTCCTAGTGACCATTTTTGCCTTGAATACTTGCCAAAATGGACCGTAAGAGGCTCCAAAGTAATCAGTATCTTCTCAATGTGTCTGATTCTAACCAAAAATCCAAGCATATTGGATGAACTATGGGAATAGAATTGGTGTATCCCTGAAATTCAACCTTTTATCTCTGCTTTTCTTACACAGAACTCAATAAATTATTGTTGAAGCCAGCCTGAAGAGTCTCTATGATATTATCATGATGCAGGGCAATGCATTTTTAGGTTTTAGATTGATGACAAACCTACTAAAACAGCCGAGCACAAAAGACCTGCCTGCTTCATTAACAATTCATTCTCTCTCCGTTGTTACCTTCTAAATTAGGACTAGGCTAAATTCTTTACACATTCATTTTATAACCACAATACTTATATTTAGTTATTAAATCCAATCTGGTGTTATGTGTGTTGTGTAACACTTCTGAAGAGCTTTGGTTAAATGAAGCTTAAATTGAACTGGAGATGCTAAATGAGGTCTACCGTTGCTCTCTGGGTAATTCGTCATTATTACAGATTTAACAGAATGTAACATGAATTGTGTGCTCCACAATATAGTGGAACACATTTTCCTCCCAACCTAAATATTAGTAATTTGTTCAATTGAAATTCCTAAATACCTGTTTGTGTTGTTCATAACTCATGCTCCCTGGAGGAAGGGAAATACCCCCCATCTTGATGAGTTTGTGGCAGATGACGTTAAGTAGAGCAGAAATGGAAACTTCCTCGTCCTTAAAAAAACTGCAAGATGAAAACAGAGCATCCTCCTCTTTGTAGTCTTCAGTGAACTTGAAGGATGTGGGCTCTGTGGTTTCTTCCGTGCCAGGCAGAGACTGTATTAAAAAAAACCTTTATGTCAATTTAAGAAATGTGCGTGTCTCTGTAATTATTTTTGGCTCATATAAAATAATCTAACAAATACAGAAATATAGCACAACAGTACATCTGGGTTTGATTTGACTCACTTTGCTTTTTATATACTCACATTTACGAGAAGGCTCAGTAATGGCTGCTGGAGATGTTTCCCCAACACTACACTAAGTGCTCTGATAAAGCCCTGTTTGGGGTTTGGGTTGGCTGCAAAGTACTGCAGCATGGACACATAATCCAGCAGAGGGGGAGAGGAGGAATGGTCTGCAAACATCTGGAAAAAGAACTACAACAGAAACAAATTGATACAAGTATCAATTAATAATTATTTCAGTCTTTCGCAGGTGTGTTAATTTGAAATGTAAACGTAAGACAAAACAAAAGTTCCACCATCTTTGTGTAATCAAAAATAGTAGAATGTAAAAACTGCAAAGGTTAAATTACTTAGGCTCCCTTGCAAATGTATCCATACCTCTAGAACATTTTCACATTCTCAATGATACTGGATGGAGAACACCTGTGAAAAATCTATGTATCTACTCATAATGATACTGCCGCCACCATGGCCACATTTCTACTATAGATTATGTTTGGCTAAAAGGTTTTATTCCGGTTTCATCTGACCGGCACACCTTTTCCCATGTTTTCTGTGTCCTCTGACATGGTGTGTGATGAACTGTAAACAGCACATTTTTTGGCTTTTATTCAACAAACATTTGCAAACATTTACCAATCTTTTATATATGAAGTGAGATTACACACAGGTGAAATATACCTACTAACTGAGGAACTTCTGAGGGAAATTAACTGTACTGGATTTTTTTGTGACACACTTTTGATATTGTTAATTTTAAATTAAAACCATGCATTATGTTTTTTCCCTTTCACAATTATGGGTTGCTCTGTCACGTAAAATTCAACTGAAAAATAATTCAAGTTTATGGTGTGGACAAATCAAGTTTCTTTTTAGATTAGAAATAAAGAAGTTAAACTCTAGCCTGTTACCTTCTGCAGGTTGGCTGAACGGTCGTAGGGGAGAGGCTCTAAAGGATCCTCAGGAACTTTCTGGACACTCTGACCAGGAAACCACAACTCTACCTGTTAAGAAGGAAAAAGAAAAGCTGATCAACCAATCCATGAAACTAATTTCTGTGACCGCTTGTATCTATACATTATATGTTTATTTTTCTCACAAACAAACAGAACAGGGTTGGACATGTTATAAGTCACACACACATAGTTCAAATTAGTGTGAAATCTGGGTTCAGGATAGATCCTAACCTGTAGGTACTGGTCCTCGTTTATATATCCAGTGTTATCAGTATCTGCTTCCTTAAACTGTTTCAACAAATACAGCAGCTGTGACAGAGAGGGAAGCGGCCACGGGAGAGTAGCGCTGAGCAGAAAGCGCCGCCAGTCGATCAGCTCAAATTCATCAGTTAGCAAAGTATTAATCTCTAACAGCTGAAAGCAAGAGACAGGACATGGCATTTACTGCTCATTCAAAAAAATAAATTACGCTGTATTCACTGCTACACTTCAAAAAAAAAAATGAAACACTGCTACACTTTAAAAAAATAAAACATTACAAATGAACGGATATCAGAAACATAAAATTCAAGAAGACCACCTCTACTCTGGTCACTGAGAGCCTCGAACCTGCTGAATACCTGCATTTCAATCATATCTGTCCAGGCCTCAGGTACAATGCTCCTGCCTGTGCTGTTAGAGACCAAATCTTGGAAAAAGTAAAAGAAGTCAGAGCTGGACATAAAGCCTAAAAGACAGAAAGAAGGGAGAAGAAATTATGGGCCATTAGTGGGAAGAACAGTAAACTTAGTAACAGTCCAATTAGTCTCTGGTGTACACATAAACCTGATGGAGCCATGTTGAACAGATGATTGAAGAGTGATTCCAACTGAGCCACCGTGAGTATGGACCGATTTGGTTTCTCCATGGAAGGGGGACGCGGTGGAAAAACCACACCCGAAACCAACAGACAATCTCCATTCAAATAGAACTCACGATCTTCCTAAAGTACAGAACGTAAAAACTGTTCTCAGATTTTACAATAAAAGCACCCAAACATACTAAAAAGATTCAATGAAAGGCTTTACAAACCATCACCAGCTCGTACTGCAGCTTACTGGAAGCCTCTATGTGGTAGCGAACCACTTCTCCAAGTTGATCGATACTGGAAACAGAAAACTTAAAACATTCTGTACACAATACATGTTTAAAATACCTTGCCGCATTTAAGACCCCTAAATATTTTCCCATTTTATTACAACCACAATATTCATTGCACTTTAATGGGATTTTATGGAATAGACAAGCACAAAGTAGTGAATAGTGGCGTGCATTTATGCTCGATCAGAATTGCAGCAGGTCTTTTGGGTATATCTCTACCTGCTGCTCTGAAGAGGCTGAGCATCTTTTGCTCATCCTCCACTGCACGATAGTTAAGGCTGAGTCAGATTGGATGGAGACCATCTCTGAATATCAATTTTCAAATCATGCCATATATCGCATTTTACTGTATTTAGGTCAGGACTCTGACTGGACCATGTCTGAGTCAGCTTTTATCTATATCTACAGCGCGCCCACACGGACAAAAAAATAAAAAAGTATGGTTTTGAAAATGATCAACAAATACAGTTCTATTAAAATACATGTTCAAGGGCGTGCCGTGGCGGCATAGGGGATAGCGCGACCCATGTTTGGAGGCCTTGAGTCCTCGACGCGGCTGTCGCGGGTTTGACTCCCAGACCCGATGATGTTTGCCGTGTGTCTTTCCCCCTCTCCTGTCAGCCTACTATAAGGGATACTAGAGTCCACAAAAAAAACCCTGGAGGGGTAAAAAAAAAAACATGTCCAACATAAATGGATTTAACCGAAATTATTTTCTAAAGTTCCATAAACAAATGACAGACATTTGTTAAGCATTGTGGGGCATTATGAGTTACATCAAACAGCTAAAAAAAACTATTATTTTTCTAACAGGTCAAATACAGAAGTTCAAACCCCCTTTACACTGTTTAAGAATACAAATATGTTTCACTACAACCAAAAATATTCAAATCAGGTTTACACTACTGACTGTAATCTACTTTGTGATTGTAATGTGACAAAATAGGGAGAATTTCAAGAGGTATGAATGCATTTGTAAATCACAAGATGTAAAGGGCTGTACATACACACATATGGTCAAACCACACCAAACCATGAGGGGAACAGATGTTTATATAATCATACCACTTCATTTCGGACAGATAGCATGATTCAAACTGCTTCTCCAGTTTGCTAAAAGTCTCATGCACTCTGTCTTCCAGGGCGTTGACCATCGCCAGGCCGCAATCTTTCACCAGCTCAAGACGAACCTTTATTGAATTTTCTACAAAACACACACAGAAACAGGACAAATACCCAGCTAAACACTGACTAATAAAGTACTAAATACAATGTTATCTCTGTGCATAAAAATAACTGCATACAGTAACAGACATTAAAACAACCCACTGCATGATAATATAAATACTTGGCTATATGTTAGTGGGACAGATAGTGTACATGTACATACCCTCATGAGTCACAGAAGTTGTAAGTTCTTTATATATTTTCTCTCTAACTTCTTGTTCTTGAGTTTTTTCTGGAGGTTTTGGGGATGGAATCTCCACTGCTGGTGGAGGTATTGCTATGGAAAGTAAAAGATTATACAGGAGGGTTGATTTAAAAAAAAGAAATTAGACAATTACAGTACATATATTTGCTAAAAGTTGTTCAGTATCATGCCTGAATGCTTTTTTTGTGACTGCTTTTCCTTTTTAGAACTTTTTGGACTAGTCTTCTTTGATACGGTCTCTTTTTCTTCTACGGTCTCTTCTGGCACTTCTGCATCTTTCTGCTGGAATTCTACTGACACCTGCACAATTGAAAGACCAGCAAGAGTCACTACAGCAAAATAGTAGGTAATATAATGTGTAGAGAACATTTATAATACTCTTCAAGCTAACAAAAATTAACATTACCATATCCTTGATAGTTTGAGTAGCTTGAAGAGCCTCTTCATAGTCACTTACAAGTTTCCCCCGAAATAACTTGAAGAAACAACAAAAAGAATCAGTATCTGCTGCGCTTATGGATCAGAATAAAGTAGAACACTAAAAGTAACATTTACATTGTCTATCATCTTAGAGGAAGACTTCGTGGAGTCAGCGGGTCTAACAAAAGTAGAGAACAATCAGGTGTACAGAATGTCTTAAGAATGTCTTACTTTAGAGTATTATCACCATATATACTTCGAAGTGTTTAGGTGAGCATCAACAGGCTTATCAGAGGACAACTGATGTACTTCTACTTACGGCAGGTTTTTTTCGCTTGCCTGTTCCTTCACACCACTGCTCAATGGCTCCGTACTAACAAAACACATTTTTAAGCAATTTTCATTAGCCTTTAGTAACTTTCCATCACATTTACTGACTTATGTTCATTTCAATAACTAGACTAATATCAATGCAGTACAAAAGTACTGATACTCTTTAAATGTTTTTTAGACTTTGTGTTGTGACAGCTTCATTATTCAATGCATTTTAATTAGATTTTATGGGGCAGATCAGGAAAAAATACATATAATAATGAGGTGGGTGGAAAAGTTGTTTTTCTTTGAACAGAGAATCTGTAAAAAGCAATTTTGGTCTCAACACAGATTTTCGATAACATTTAGGTCTAGGGATGTGTGATATGGAAAAAAGATCATATCTATTGTGATAGGTGGCAGTAACGATATATATTACAATGTTTTTGGTATAAAACTTACAATAGAAATGAAAACAATTTATATTGTAAGAAATTAAACAATCACATTTTTGTCTGTAAATATGTTCTACCCAGAACTCCTGAGTTTTAGCAGTTTTAAGCCTCACCTCATATAAATATATATATATATATATGTGATTTGTGTGTACTGTTTGCCAATGTTTTGTTTTATGCTGCCTCCTATTATTGCCAGGTCTCCCTTAAAATAAGACTCTTAATCTAAATGATAATGACTACCAGGGTAAATCAAGGTTAAATAAATAAAAGATATATCTCTATAGAGAAACACAATAACTTTAGTATGAAGGATGTCTGTGTCGAATCCTGCTTTTTCTTCCAGTGTGGTGACTGGAACTTGAAGTTGTCTGCATTGCTGGTATTAAAGCACATGCAGATTTGAATTTGTTGATTTGGACCAGATGTGTGGAAAACACAGCTGATGTTTTTTCTCGTCAATAGATTCAAGTGCCAGAGTTACCAGGGCATGTTGGTTGTTTCTCTGGTTTGTTGGTGTAATGGGGGGTGGAATACAAACGTATGCCACACTTTTCAGATTTTTTTAAAATTACAGTAGCATTTTGCCTTTACTTCATAATTTTACATTACCTTGTGCCAGTCAATGACATGACATCCTAATAAAATCCAGTGAGGTTTCTGGCTATAACTTGGGAAAATTTGGAAAAGCTCCAGAGCTTTTGCAAGGCACTGTATATTTAAGGTTCTTACATAACCTGATCTTTGTCCTGATCTTCAGCTCCAGTTTCTTTCAGCAGTGTGATACTGAAATCTTTGGGAGATGTCCTAAGTGGTAAATGCTTGTGCATGCCCCAGTAGTAGACCGCCAGGGTACACAGTGTTTCACGGAAACGGTTCATTTCTGCCTATAGGACACAACCAAGGAAATGCTGGGATTTCAACGTTTCTGTAACATCAAACCATAAACCAAACAGTTACATACATTTAGAAAGTTACCTGTATTATCATGGAGTAGTGATTGATGAGCAACGCTGATTGCTCCTCCAGCCATCCATCACACATGAAAGCTGACCTCTCCTGCTGGTCTTCTTCTTTACGCTTGTCGGTAATGTCCCACAGGCGTTCCTGCAGCTCCTGAATATACATCGGATCCATTCAGGGTTCTTGCATTCCTTTTTAAATGACGGGCACCTAATTTGTTTGCTCCTTTTGCATCACAGTACAGCATATTCTAATGTAGTCTTACATCCAGCCTCAGATGAAGCTCCGCTTTGGTCTCCTCATCCTCTCTCATGTCGTCTGGCACGCTGTTGAACACCTTCTGCCACTGAGAAACTAACTCCTGCTTCAAGTCAGGGCAACTCAAAAAGTGGGTGTATCTTTCTCTGAAAAAGTGTCACAGTTTTACAATAAAATTAGAAAAATTTACATTAACTGCAAAATACTGTGGAAAAAAAGTCACCCATAAACACTTCTAAACCCCTTTTCTGTGCACCCACATTAGTACAAATTACATTTATGCCTATTCTGACATGAAAAAACCAGGAGGTCATGTTTTAAAAGTGCAAAACAAAATCTAGAAACAAAAGAATTAGAACGATAAATGATTATCGTGTTAATCATGATGAATTGCTTATTGCAAAAATCGTCAACAAATTTAGCAATCAATTAGTTGTTAACTAGTGTATAGTCTTGAAAAAGGGTCATTTGCTGAAAGAACGTACTCAGCGCAGCACATAAGCCCAAACTGTAGTTTTGGCTTATATACTTTAGTCTCCTTCTTTGAGACTAAAGAAGGAAACATTTTTGTCTGTAAATCCATTCTACCCAGAACTACTGAAGTGGTGGTTTTAGCTTCACATGGTTCAAATTCTTGAACCAAATTATGAATCCAATTCAAAATCTCCTATCAAACACCTTTTGCTGTCCAATGATTACCGTAATCGGTTAATCAAAAAATATTAAGCACATTAGCCCTACACTGTATTAATGTTAGTCAAGCAGAAAGGGCTGAGCTTTTTACATGTCGATGTTAGAGGTGTTTTTTATCTGCATCCTTTGCTCCAAATGATCGAATGTTCACTAAAGGAATGTCATGTTATTGCATTTTATTATCTACAAAATGAATCGAATTATTTATTTATTTGCATCTATTAATGTATTTTTAATACTGGCTGAGAAGAAAAATGCAGAATGTGTCCTTTTGTTATGCCAATAATCTGAAAAATCAACAGATTAATTAATAACTAAAATAATCATTAGTTGCACCTCTAAAAAGAATAAAAATATGCTACAAGGTGTTGCTGGCTGAATGTGGATCCAAATATGTTTGGTTTAACTGAACAATCAATTCTTGTTAGCTTGTAAAATGGAAAATTTCACACAAAGGGCAGTTGGTGCTTCGAGTTGAAACCTAGAAACCAAAAGACTGAACATGATACCTGATGTTGAAAAGGTGGCGATCAATAAGAGTGAGCTGTAAACGCAGCTGCTGCATCACATGCTTCATGGTGTTTACATAAGAATTACAGACATCTTTCCAATGTGAACACAGGTACTCAGGTACTTGCTGGAGAAAGATAATAAGGGAACTAAATCAACAGCAGAGAAGGAGGATAGTAATAGCAAAACAGGAAAAAGAGTAATATCAGTTATCTCTGACAGATAATACATATAGGAGACTAGAAGTCTATCAAAGAAATCAATAAAATGCACAAATGTTTGTGGCTGTAACAAGACAAAAGGTCTACAAAGAGCTTTGCAAGGTACTATACATGTTACAAGGTGGCTAAAATGAATACATTTTTTGTAATATATGCAAGAGATACAACTAAATGTAGAGAATAAGCAGGTATTCAGAAACCACCTAAAAACAAATAAAGCATGTAAATAAAAACAGTATGTCTTACTGGAGACAGAGGTTCATTTATGTAGAGCGGGTTTAATGTGAACGACCCTGGCGGTTGGACGCTGTCATTGATTCCGTCAATAGACCCAGCGGACAGTGGCACACTGTCAGAAAACCCTTTTCATCACACAAAAATGTACAAGTTAACATTAAAACAAGGTATGATTCAAAAGCAGCTGATCAAATCATGTCTTAATGAATGTTTTTAGATCAAGAGTACAATCTGACTTGTGTCTTTTGCCTTCTTGAGGCTGGAGCTGGGCCTTGTAGAACTCCTTCTCTCCACACTTCTTGTGCCCTCCGTCGACAGATCGTCACTAAGAAGATCAGCGGCGACTAATGAGGGAATTAATTGCAACAATTGAGTTAATATTGTATTTATGCTCAGTAAAAAATGTTTGACAAATATAAATTCACTTTAAAATAACTGTATAAGGCGTGATTAAAGAACAGCTGATTAAATCATGTCTTAATAAATATTTTTAGATCAAGAGTAAAATCTCATTTGAATATCTTCCCCTCTTTCTATCCATATTCACACATAAATCTAAACTAAATAAAATCTCTGTGGAGTTCCCCGAGGTTCTACTCTGGGTCCTCTCCTCTTCAATATCAACATAATTTTCTCCTTTGAAATTTTGCAGAATAAAAATGTAGAGTACCATAATTATGCTGATGAAACACAACTATATATTAGCCTATTACCAGGAGACTTTAGTCAGGTGCATGTATTTGATAAATGTATTAAACAGATTAACATTTGGATGAGTCTAAATTTTCTTCAGTAAAGTAATGAAAAAAATGAATTTTCAGTTTTTGGTCAGAATAGGCACAGGTTAAAAATTAATGCACATCTCCTTTAAATTAGTTTAACATGTTCTGATTTAACATGTTCAACAGGACTCTGAAAAATTAATAATTAATGCCTTTGTTTTTAGGAGACTCGATTATTATAATGTTATTTTGCCCAGACTGCCAAAAAAATCAATAAGATCAAGAGTCCCCCTTGATCCTATTGATCAAGCCTCTTCAGAAGCTGAAGAGTCTCCACAGCGAGAGTCTCCTCTAATACAAATCGAGACCAAAATATTAGTCCGGTCTTTACATTGGTTATCTGTTGCTCAAAGAATAGAGTTCAAAATTTCACTGAAGGTTTACAAAGGACTTTAAGGTAAAATCCCGGGCTACATCTCTGGTCTGTTCATTGCTATTAGGGATGCACCAATCACAATTTTCTGGCTGATCACCTGACCTGCCGATTCTGATTTTGGCTGATACCAATTGTTTTGTTTCATGGTAAATTAGTTGCTGAGTTGGCAACAGTGGGGTGACTATTCTTAAGTGCGAATGTGCAGACATGATCAGCCGGCTGATCATGTCCTCTATTGCTCACAGCAAAGCGATAGAGGAATGTGACAGATTTTTAAATCTTTGTTGAGGTATATAAGATCAGTAGTTAAGATCAGCTTCCTATTTACGCATTGATCACCGATCTTCAAAAAATAAGGAAATCGGGGGTGATTTATTGGTGCACCCCTAATTGCTATGAACCCTCAAGACTTCTAAGAACATCTGAACTAAACCTAATTACTATTCCATGAGTTCCAACAAAGCATGCTGAAGCAGCTTTTAGTTATTATGCACCAAAAATCTAATCTGGAATAAACTACCTGTTCACTGCAGGAATGCTCACACCTCAAGTTTTTTCAAAAACTAGTTTAAAAAAATATCCTATTTGCTGATGCCTACTTTTAACCCAATTTTTTTCTTTGATTTTATTGATTTGATCTGTTGTTAGATTTTTGTTTTTATATTAGCATTTTGAATTCCTTTTGGCTGATAGGTGCTATATATAAATAAATCTGCCTTGCCTTGCTTTGCCTTAAAGATGGAGCTGCTCTTCCTTCTTGGTATGAAATCTAACACACCATCTTCACCAGCATGAAACCCAGTAACTAATAAGGGAGTCAATCGCAAGATTTGAGTAAATATTGTATTCCTGCACAATAGAACATGTTGACAAACACAAATTAACTTTAAAATAACTGCATGACGTGATCAAATCATGTCATAAGTGTGAAATCTCACCTGAGTCTCTTCCCCTCCTAACGGATTTAGAACTTCTTCTTGTTTCCACACCTTTTGGGATTTCCTCAATTCCCAAACTTCCCTCAGGAATACCTGAGGGAATTAATTGCAAGATTTCAGGAAAAACATGTTGACAAATTCAAATACAAATGTCTCTGTACTTAAGCAGTGAAAATCTTATCAGTGTTTAAAAGCAAGGAGGTTTCTTTGAATTAAAGTATTCTAATCATTTAATTATTTGGAATAATTGACTAAATTACCTGACTTTAACAGCTAAACATCAACATTAAAATGGTAAAAAGAAAAAAAGTCACCTTCTTCTTGCTCTTTCATAACCTCACACAGGGACGACTCCACTTTGTTATAAAGTTCCCTCTCTTCCACATCAGCGTTGATATTAACCAAAATGTTTTGCTTTTCACCATACCACTTTTCTAGCTCTGGCCAGGTATCCTGAAAAGCTGCAATCCTTCCACAAAAAATCAAATCAAGTTCAAACCTCGAGATTACAGTCATGCAGAAGAATTCAATCCAGCAGTATTCCTGCCTGATCACGTTGTGCTATCTGTATGTAACGCTGTACTACCTGGGTGTAACGCTGTACTACCTGTGTGTAATGTGTGGAGAAAACCTGGTGGTATCTGCTGGTTGGGAGGTTGCAGCAGCAGCATCTTTAGATATTTTGGGACGAAAATGACCACATGAGCACCAAAAACATTTACCTTGTTCTTTTTCATAACACAGAGCAAAAAGCTCCAATCACATAATTGTACCTTTATCTGTGGATGCCCTTCTAATCACACACTCATCAGATATATCCAGCAGAAGAGCCACGTCCAGCACAGGCGGAATAGGTGTTGGTGGTTTGAGCTGCTCTGGATTAGGAACAAGTTCATATGTGTTGATTTCAGTGCCGTGTTCTTCTTCCACAAACCCACCCAAAGCTTTCTCCAGCAATTGGGCTTGACCGATATTAGTTGGAAAGCCATCCAGGATCCAACCTGACTGAGATGAAACCTGACTAATGGGAAGAAATCAGCTATTTTAGTGCTTGTTGTAAATCCGCATTAATAGAAACCAACCATTTAGTTCAATACACCAATGACCATTTTATCAAATATGGTACAATAAAATCAACTAAAATTGTGTAGTCATTTTCCTGTCATACTGATAGCTCACAGTGCTTTATACTAGAGCCACTTTCAGCCATATATACGCAGATATGTGACAAGAGAAAGCTGGAACTGAAAACCTGTCAATTGCAAGACAACTACCCACTGAACCACAGTCAACCTACTTAGAACAGTTGGCCTGCCTAATCCATGCAAATAGTATTTCATAGTTCATGTAACATCATTATTACCTGATTGCGTCAACTACAATGTCCACTATCAGCTCATTTGGAATGGTATTTCCTTTCTTCAGCTCCCTTTCTACTGATGCTGCAATCGAGGCCATCTGCATAAACACATAACAGAAAGTGAAAGTAGATATGTTTCATTACAAACAGATGTTAGGTCTGGAATAATTATGCCTAAAATGCATTCATTTGAATATTAGGATTCTCAAAGTCTCTTTGTTATGTTACTAGTTGAAAAATCCTCCGTAATACCAGAGAGATCAATGTAATGTGTGATGTACAAAGGAATACAAAATTAAAACAGTGTATTAAAATTTCATTATGAGCACCCTTGAACACTCACTTTGTTACTACATTCTCTTTTTTCTTCTGGTTTGCTAGAATCTGAGAAAGAAAGAAAGGAAGAAGAAAGAAAAACAAAGCAAAATAAAAGTACATAAGCAGCTTCAATAAAAATTTTACTTAGTCCCACGGAAAAGCATTTTTATACATTTTCAACTTTTTTACTTAAAGGAGAAAGTGCATAGGACAGAGTAAAAATGAACTTCCTTCCACCTCACAATTGTGCTCTACTTCATAGTGGTCCATCACATAAATACCAATGAGATACATTAAAATTTGAGTTTGCAGCATGCCAAAATTGTGAAAACTTTCCAGGGGCATGAATAGTTTTGCAAGAGACTGTACAGAAAAAGCAGCTTCAATAAACCACCTGACTGAACTGGTGTGGGGGGTTTAAAAAACTGCTCGCTCTCCTTCTCCTCCTGCTGATCTGTAGCCTATATTGTTAAAAAAAAACACAAAAAAACATCTGCTTTAAACTTTGAACTAAGATCAACAACTAAGATTAAATGGCAAATCAGTTGCAGGTTAAAAAGCCTCGAGACAGAAGTTCCAGCACTATAATTTACCTTCTCTCCTTCTTTAGCAGACCTCAGCGCCTCTTCAATCAGTGTGTCAGGCGACAACACAGTGACGCCATGCGCTGGGTAGGAAACATTAACTTTATATTTCAACAGCAAAGTAGAAATCACAAGGGCTAAACACTTTTAATGTGTGAACTCTAAAAGGCACACATTTTTAAATAAAATTGTATACCTTCAGCAATCTTGGCCAGACATGTGGTCTTGCCTGAGGAAGCCTTGCCCAGGACGCAAGCCTTGATACGAAAATCTCTTTTCTTCAAAGATTTTAAACCTTCAGCAATCTTGGCCATACATTTGCTCTTGCATTGGCAAACCTTGCCCTTGATGCAGGACTTGATAGAAAATAGAGGAACGGTCGTGGCCGGTTCCGCAACAGTTGGATGAGCAATAGTTTTAATTCGCTGGATAGCATATGCGAGAATGTCGTTGATGCTCGGTGGTAACTTTGTTTCTTCTGTAGCCTTTGGCCATGTCCACACACCAATCATATTCTTAAAAATAAAACAGAATTTTAAAAAAAAGCTTTCTTCTATTAAAAAGAAAAAAGAAAGCCATGTGTTATCTTTGGCAAAGCACACCGACTGAATTTAAAAGTAGTGAAGTAAAGTTTCATACTCACAGTGTATTCATCATAATCCAGGTTGTTGAGTACCTCCTCTTTCTTAAGGTCTGAGGGGCTTAATGCTGCTAAGAATAAAATCTCTGGCTCAATGTCTTTTTGTGACTCGTAGAAGGGAACACCCCGAATGAACAGTTCCTTCCACTCTTTATATTTCTTCTCTGGAACAAGACTGAAAATGACAGAATGAAAAATGTCAAGAAGCAAATGTAGACTTTAAATTGTGGATACAATTAGACCATAGATCTAAAAAATGGCTTCAGGGTCATAAATTACTAAACAATATCAAAAGATAATTTAAGTGTTGTTTCATAAACAGATTTATTTATTAAACAGTTGAAAAATATTTTTTAAATGAGATATTAACACAAAGTACCTTGCATCCAGTAATTGTTGAGCTGGCCACTAAGAGACTCTAATACAATAATCAGCTACAATAGAATTTACATAAAAATTCAAAACACAAATTATAAAATGACCAAATTCCCCTTATTACAAAACAGATGAACTACTTAACTGCTCATAAAATAACACAACATAATTATCATTGCAGTCATAAGCATGTTAGCGCTTATGAATAGTTCTTTTTTTTACGTATATACATTGGCTGGATTCAAATACAAAATACACCTTCTACGTTTAGCAGCAGTATTTGTCCTGACAAGCTTATTGCACAGAATATTATTGCATTTTGCTGATCTAGAAGCATTTCCAAAAAGCTGAATTAGACTTTTTTGTAAACGGGGGATAAGTTGAGTAAGCTTTTTCCGGCCTGCTGACCGATAGTGTGCAGCAACAGATGCATTACTCTAACAGACTATTGCTAATTTTCATGCTGTATTTTATTAAATGAACGAACACCCTAATGACATCACTATGAATCATGAGTCAATGAGAATATCTGTAGGATTTGAACTTTTACTTACTCAGTTGCATCTTTCAGATCATTAAGTTGTGATAGCAGAAACATGTATTCAACTTAGGTTCCTTTTCACAAAAATGTCATTTTGTTTTGTCTAAAATCTAAGAGGTCAATTTGAAAATAAGTATTCCACTGACAGTTAGGAGTGTACTGATAAATTGGCCCCGATTTTCTTAATTTTAGGAGATTGGTGATCGCCCAATACTTAAATATGAAGCCAATCTTATCCACTAATCTTATCTACCTCGGTAGAAAATTGGCCACCGTCCTCTGTTGCTCTGCTGTGAGAGGGTTGACTGACAGCCCGACCCACCAGGATATGTCTGCATGTTCACAGTTAACAATAGTTACTCCCCTGTTGCCAGCTCAGCAACAAAAACATTGGTATTGGCGAAAATCGAAATTGGCAAGTTAGGTTTTTTAAAGATCGTTGATCTCTGGTCAGCCAGAAAACTGCAATTAGTGCACCACTACTGACAATACTTTGTTTCTTGCATATTTCTAAAAGCGAGGATGTCACGTACTTCTCCGTGATGCTGCGATATTCTCCGACTGTGGTTGCCATGTCCACTATCTGTCCCAAAGTCTCTGAGCAGATGGTGTAGTGTTTCATATGTTTTTCGTGAGCACGCTCTGCAGCTACCATCTTGCAAAATTCAATCTCTTTTTCGATCTCTTCTGCTCGAGCCAATTTGGCATGCTCAGCCAGAACCTGCAACAGGTCCAGGCAGAAGCAAGGATTTAGTAGAGGCAGCATGGCAAAATCTTTATGTTGCTGTTGGAACTAATTAAGACAATAATGAATTCTTACTTAAATATTGAAATCTGTCAATGCCATTCTTTACTTCAATCAAATTTTATTTGTATAGCACATTTCAGCAGCAAGGCATTTCAAAGTGCTTTACATCATATCAAACACAGAAACACAATGCAACATAGAATCAACAATCAAAACATGACATTAAGTCAAGTTCCATCATTAAATTTACTTTAATAATTATTACTTACCCACGCTTGTAAAATTGTCTATTTTACAAATTCTTTTGTTCATAACACCAAACAACACAACCACACATTAACTCAAAGCCACCAAAACCATACATTTCCTTGAAATCCCTATGGAAACACTGCAAAACCACAAAATCTCACTTGTATTTTGTTGGGTTTTGAGTGCAAATATCTTTGTACGCTTGAAAAAACACAAAGCTAACTTACAAGTCACTTTCTTCTGAGCAAGATACAGAAGCTTGTTTAAAGCTAAAAATGTGCTAACATTGTTGACAATGTACTAGTTCCACTGGCAGATTATGTCACTAATAACACATTTTTCACCATGTAATAAGGGAAACATCTGCCAGTGAAACTATAGTACTTTTTAATCTATGGTCAAGAAGTATTTACTTAAAACAAGCCCATATATCTGGATCACAATGTACTTTTAAGTTAGCTTTGTCTTTTTTCAAGTGCATACAGATATTTGCTCCAGAAACCATGCAAAAGTACTTGGCAAGATTTTGTTTTTGCAGTGACCACCCATAGAATGACTGAATATGCTTCTCACCGCCTCCTTGTCCAGAGCTTCTTGAAAATCCTTTTCTCTCTGACGTTTGTACTGCTCCTCTCTGAACAGGCGATTCTCCAAAATCACCTCTTTCTGCTTCCGTATCTGCATCAGCTGCTCAGCCAAACGCTGCTCCTGCTGCGTCTGACGAGTCAGACGACGCACCATTTGGTCTTCAAGCTGCGCCTCCTGAAACAGAGGTTTAAAACCATGGTACAGGACAATGTGATTGAGGATATTCGCGGATATGCAAAATTCCAGAACAAAAACAGATGCCACTGTGAGTATTTGTTTCTGTTGGGGATATATAACTTCACAAAGTTTTACCTGCAGAGATTCACGCGCTTTATACTGCTCCAATAGAAATCTGTCTACTCTTTTTTGTCTCTCTTCTCTAGCCACTGCATTCTCCTTCAGCTGCTGCCGGATCCCCTGTACATACTTGGTGCTGGATTGTATTGTCACTTTATCTGGTTTATCTGCAGGGACTTCAATGTCCTGTATGACGGGACTAAGAGAAGAGTCTGCAGGGATGGATTGGTCACTGGGGCTGAAAATAATAAATATAAAAGTATACAACTCTACAAACAGAACCATTTAAATAAAATAGTATCTTATATTAACTTTACCGTTTTCTCTTACCTTGACAAGGTCACATAACTAGAGTTGGCAAGTTTGTGCTGTTTCTCCTCAAACTTGGCTATTTCAGCCTGGACCATCTGCACAAGCAAAGCAGTTGGAAAAGCAGAACAATTATCCTAGAACCCTATTCTCAAAACAAAACAAAAAAAACCCTTCCTTTTGCAAAATGAAAAGATTCACATAAATGTTTGTATCTTGATCAAACCTGAACTTCTTTTTCTTTGAGCTCCTCCTGATTACTCTTTTTCCTGAGAACTACATTGGAGTCCAGTGGCTTTAGCAGCTTCGTATTGGTCACAATTAAGTCAATGAACTTCTGATGACCAATCTGCAACTCACACATTTCCCCACATTATCAAGCTTCTAAGGACCACGTGTATGTTTTCCACAAACCCAGGCATATTTAGGTTAAACTGAATAGAAGAGTAAAAATGTACTTTATTTTCCATATTTTTTACCTTCTCGCTCTTTTCTAGTTTTCTCTCATCTTGGATTTTGGGTAGCTTCATTTGTTGAATGGGTAGGATCGCCTTAGACAAATCATCCAGTTCTTTACATTCATTATCCTGAGTAATTTCCGGAAGACACTGGTCTGCGTTGGGTGACACCACCTGAGGAAGTTGCTGTATAAAAGGAAAAATACTTTTTACATTTTTTGTCATAATATCAATTATCAATCTACTAATTTTGAATTCAAATGGAAAGGTAAAAGTCAGCTGAGTATTGGTAAAGAGCATATTATCCACAGACACTAGCCTCTAACCTCTCTTACTGCAAAATACCTTACACATTTATTCAATGCTCTTACATAGGACTGGGTTTCAGACTCCCTTTTCTGCAGGGAGGGCAGCTTCACCACCCGGCTGGTTCCTGCAGGCTTCTTCTCTTCTAGTGCGACGTAGAGCTGGTAAAGAAGGTTTGTGGCGACACCGTGCTTCTTCTGCATCAGATCTTGGGCTGTGCTCTTATTGAAGCTGACCCCCAGACGCTTAATAGTTGGCTCAAGCCGTGAAAAGTTATTGGTTTTGGCGTCGGAGGAACTAAAATAAAAAATGTAATTTAATGATTGCTGAACACTTTAAATTTGTTGGCAAACAGTATGACATTGAGTTTGGTATTTGATTAGAAATGTTGAGTTCAGTACTGGGGTGGAGGTTTATTTCATTGCTTTTGAAGAATCTGGACTTCATTTTATCACCTACTTTAAAATCTACCATGGTCAAACTGGGGCTGAATGATTCTACATCAAGCTGTGTTGTGATTTCATGTGATAAACCAACACAAAACAGTACAAAGTTGTGAAGTTACTCCTTTTTTATTCAACAATGTAAAGTTTGGTGTTCTTCTATGTTCCTCCCCTTTCACTTTGATATTCTTAAGTAAAGTCCAGTTCAACCAGTTTTAGTCAATGAATAAACGGCATCATTAAGACCAAGGAGCCCAACAGTTTAAGTCTGTGATAAAGTAGTGGAGGGATTCACAGCAAGGCTAGGTTATAAAACAATCCCATAAGTTTGACCATCTCACAAAGTGCACTTTCATCCATCATCCATTTATGTAGGCATAAAGGCAGCTCAAAGGATTGTTGGCCCCCATTTTCCCTCTCTGGCAGCTGAGCTCTACTGGGGCTCAGCTGCCCCAGTAGAGCTATAACCATCACAGAGGACAGCTCCCACTCTGGTTCCAACATGTTTGACCTGCTGCCCTCAGGGAAGCGCTACAGGTGCACCAGAACAAAAACAAGTACTTCCAGAAAGCTCTTATTACTCAAAGCTATGTGCTAGTCACATGGTGGTTATATGTACATGTATGTACATATGTACAGAACAAAAACAAGTACTTCCAGAAAGCTCTTATTACTCAAAGCTATGTGCTAGTCACATGGTGGTTATATGTACATGTATGTAGGTAGGTATGTATGTAATACCACCATATTTATGTTGATATTTTACATCTTCCACTGTTTGCACTGGTTTTGGAGTTGGTTTTAATCTCATTGTACATGTGTATAGAAACAACAAATTATAAATTGTAATTCTAATAAGCATGTGAGTTGGCCTACCACATATAATTCCAATTAAGTAAAGTTTGCATTGAACTTTTGAAAGGTGCTATATAATCACTAGTTTCACAATATGGAACTTACTCGCTTTTCAGAAACATATTAAAATCCTCCTGCATCTGATATTTATGAAGTATCTCTCCGAATAGGTAGCCATTAGAGAAATCCTTGCAAAAGTTCCTGGCGTCTAAGAAACAGACAGCAATGATGGTGTCATAAACTTTTGATAAATTATAAAGTTCAGAAAGTTCTGTGCTCAGATATTCGCAACTCAAATCTAAGACATCAAAACCACAGGCACAGTTGTGCCATGCCTTTAAAACTTAATGTCATTTTTTTTTAACAAAATGCTAAAAATGTACGAAGCATTTTCATCGCACAACTGCATTGAGGCATTTATTGCGTTAGCGTTAGCCCAATGAAGCTAGCTCTACGTAGGATTGTTTTAATTTATACTTACCTACGGTTTCAGAGAGCCTTAGTTCACGGTTCAGCCACGAGCACAAAATATCTGACATTGTCTCTGATGAATAAATGTCACCTCATAAGCAATTCAACGAGAAGTACCTCCTTTTTAGATAATATAACCGTTGCAAAAATCAACACCGAAGAAGACTTCAGTTTCACCTTGTTGCCATGGTGATATGTAAACAGCGTTACCATGAGGTCTATGATGATGACGCTGATAACAAAATATATTGAAGAAATGTGGAAAAAAGTTCAAGGGGAATTAATATTTTCGAAATGCAATGCATACGTGAATTAATTTTTATTTTAAGAGTACTTTCATTTTTCACAAATCTTAATTTCTAGTCCAGCTCCAGGTTTTGTGGGAAATTCTGTTCCCCTGTAAAAATCTGCTCCCCTGTGTCGGGAGCGCGCACTGCAGCCAGGGAGTTGTTTTACGTTTCTTGTGCCAAAAAATGTAAAATAAATTTGAGTAAATTATTGAAAATGTTCCCTGTTTTCACAAACAGAAATAAGACTGCCTTGATCTAAAATGGTGTAATAGAAAATAAAACTAAAGTTGGGCCAATCTACAGATACAGCTAAAGAAATTGAATATAGCAAAAATATTTGTCAATTTTAGAAAAAGAAAATCATATATTGTATAGATTAATTATACTCAAATTGAAATACTTCCAGTCTCTATTTCTTGTTATTTTGATGATATTGGTTCATTTAAACAGGTTTTGGTAAAGTTAACCATTTACATAAAGCTTGACAGCAGAAGAAACAAAGGAATGTCTAAAATGTCCAACCAGATGAGTGTGGACTTAATAAACACAGTGGACCTGCACCAGCTGGTCCCCAAATCTTCACTAAGTTTGAAACTTACACTGGACTTCACTTAAAGTGAATTCTGTGCATCCCCACTCTTCCTTTAGACTGTAGTACCTTGATTTCCAAATGAAAAGCAATCTTTACTTTTATCTGAAAGCCTACCACACTTTTTCCTTCCACCTAACTTCCGGTAAATAAGCTTGAACAACCAGATCTTTAGCAATAACCTTTTGTATTGACCGTCCTCTGGACATTTGTCCCCTCAACTGGTCCAGCCTGAGACCATTCGAGGCTCAGGGAACCTTTGCAAATGTTTTGAGTTAATTAGCCAATTGGGGTGTGTCACATACATGTATTCATACATACATTGTTGCCATGGTGATATGGCAACAATGTATGCTGCCATATCATATTAAAATTGTATACTCAACACTAATAAGTAGTAAACTCTCTGAAGAGTAATTTAGCTCACCAAGCACAGAAATGAAAACACCGACAAAGTTCCAAGTGTTCAGACAAAAAGCGATTTATTGCATTTAAACAAGAATGATAGCAATCTGTGGTATTGAGTCTTACATGTACACATTCACTCAGAAGCAATTCCTATACTATACAGGTCCTTAATAAAATATTCTGCAATATACTCTCTACATTTTACAGAAATCCAGGGGGTAGGGGGATTTGTTCAACAGATAACATTTAAGTCACGTTATCATGCAATGTGTTAGTGTTTCAAGCCAAAGATGGCAAAAAGGTAACAATTTTAGAGGTTCACAAAGCCACTGTTTTGTATTTACAGTTTATGTAGCATGCATCAAGTTCACAAAACTATTGAGCTAATATTGAGATGTTAGACAACAAGTAGACCCTGCATATCTTTTTTCCCCCAGAGATGGCAGTTTCTAGCAAACAAAAAAATATGCTTGAAAGAAAAACAATATGCACACACCAATGATGACTTTTCTGGTCACATTTACACTGATTAAAAATTAGTTTGTGATATGATAAAGAGAAAGTTCAGCTACACAGTATTAAGTTGGTTTACAATATATTTTTTTTTAGAAAAACTTCACATTTTATTACATGAAAAAAGATTTTAATTAAACTCAAATATATCTGATAAAGTATAACATTTTGTTATGACAAGGAAAGAAATCACTTACTCCCATATAAACATTTTTTCTTAAAAAAGGTGCCATTTAAATTAAATTCTGTAACAATTAATAATGACACTTTAAAGGTAATCAGCCATTTTTGCACTCGTATGCAATCTTTTAAATCAGTTTTACAAGCTAAAGAAAAAGTTTGCAAGTGTCAAAAAAACTGGGCTGATTGCCCCTTACCAGTATCTCAAATGTAAAAACATCCTTTAATAGCGTTTCCATGTCACAGTCGTTTTCATTAAAGCTTGTTGGCTGGAGGCACTAAAGTAATTTACAACTGTCAGCCGAAAAAAATCCATTCCGACTTGGAAAAAAAAAAAAAAAGATACAATAGGGAAATCCAGAGATTTTGAGAAGTATTACCCAAAGGATAAACATTCCCTACTGATACTTTAGCAAAGCCTCACCAATGGTGCATTTTTTACTAAATGCAGACTCTTTAAAGGGCAAATATATTTTTGAGCCTAAAATCCCAAAAGTCTTGAATAGAAATCTTGATAAGCCTTCCAATTGTTCTAAGCAGATACAAACTTTTAAAATGCACTACCTGAAACTGAAAGACTTAAAAAAAAAAAACACCTGAAAACATGGAGGCACTTCCATATGTATGACAACAATGTTTTATTGATGCCATCTTGAAGCCTGTCATGTAAACAGAAAAGACTTGCTTTGCAAATAACAATAATAATAATAACAAGACAGCTATTTGAAATATCCTAAACCCACTTGTGAACGGAAAAGAATGGCCATAACATTGTCTTTTAGTGGCAGACAATTTTTGACCCAGAATTATTTAACAAATAAACATTTTAAATTTAAGTAAAATGTCAACACAACCCTCAGGGGAAAGACCCAACTGTTCTTGTTGTGGATAAGTGAGGGACGTTTACAGTAAGCCTATCAAGATAAATGCAGGTGTAGTTTGTGAGGGACAGACTGTTTGCTAGGAAAAGAATTGGTTTTACTAAGATTTTAGTTTTTTTGTTTTCTGCATCAGTACAAACACCTGCTAATAGCTGCAGATCAAACTAAAACACTTTTTCCAAATGTTTCCTCTATATGTCTAACCAGAAAAACTAAACTAAGCATTTTGTCTTTGTGTCTGAGCCAAATGAAGGATAGATGATTTAGTTACAGCTGCTGTGTGAGTATTTTATCTTTTCCACCTCCTTCTTGAAGTGACGTTTGCTGCCAAACAATCTGTGGGGCAATTAATTACAGGCACTATGACAGAGTGGGTAAAGTGACACATGGTGTCCAGATAATAATGTTTTGACTGCAACATAATTGCAGTGGAGTTATACCCCAACATATAAAACATGTAGAAAAAATTGAGATTTGTATAACTACTTCTTGGATTGGTAAGCATTCTGGTGTCGCAGTTATTTGGATAAATGGGAGTGATGACTGTTTTGGGCATCAGACTAATAATGCTGGAATCGCACAGATTCAAAGATTTGTCAAAAGCCGTCACTGTCGCAAATTACAAGCAGACTGGGCTCATAGCAGAAATGTAGCTGGTTTGTTAAGTTTCCAAGCTACTGCACTCAAGACAACATTTCTCACGACATTTCTGGCATCATATCAAGTCATTATATTAATATTCAAATTCATGAACTCAAGTTTGAACCTGCAAATTTAGTGTCACTATTGTCTTGAATGGTCACTTATACTGATATACACGTCTGAGTTAGTTTCCAAACTACTTTCACTTTCAATTGCCTTGTGTACACTGGTTTTTCATTCATACGTTTTTACTTTCAATTTCTGAAAATCCAAATTACACAATTACTCAGAACAAGTTTTGTTCTGACTGGTAGCTGTAGAGCTACAAGTCAGCTCCACAGCCATAAAAAAATAGAAAGTGGCTGCATGCATTTAAAAGACAATGTAACATGTAGTGTAGTTCACATAAAAAAATTTAAAATAAAAAGATTAAATAAAATTTTCTACATTAACACTCCAGTGGGATCTATAACTCCATACAGTGCATTTTGGATCAGTTGTAAATTGTATACCTGCAGAACATTTTAAATACTTCGGGGTAAGGCAGTGAAAGGTGAAATGGTGCAAATTCTTGGAAGCATAACAGCTTTGAAGACAATTTATGCACTGTACACAGAAAAGTTCATTTAATACCCATAATAATCTCAATAATGCTGAGCATAGCTTTAAAAGAAGACACTGGCCTGAAGTTAAATGTGTTCAACAAAATAAACTTCACTGAATATGGAAGACAAAACAAAATTCTCAATAGTAACAGTTTGAGCAATAAATGATACAAATTTATAATATTTTAGCTTATTGTAGTGTATATCCGAAAGGTTCAACCCCCCACACATGTCCAGACTTCATTAGAAAGCACCACTTCTTTATGAGTGCATCTGTCAGAACAGTAATTTTTAAAAAAAATCTATAAAAAATGGAAGCTACTTTAGTACTATTTTTTTTCTTGTTAAAGTGACTTGACATTGTCTTTCAGTAACTCATCAGTTGACAGCAGAAAAGACGACAGCTTTGCTTCTGTCAGACTGCCACAGGGCAGCAGCGGCTACAGTGTAGTAGCTTGCCACCATCAGTGTGTGAATGTAGTGTTAAGCGCTTTGGGTTCTTCTGGAGTTGATAAAGCGCTGTACAAGTACACTTCATTTAATATTTTAATTAGTTACATTTTTAGAAATGTATTAAATGTTGAGCGAAAATAAGCCTGTTGTATTGTGTTCGCAATAAACACCAGACTTTAAAAAACTGCGTATACAAGCTTTTTGTCAACTTAGAATTTATATATGCACAAATAGAACTCTAAACACTGCATTAATCACACGTTTCTAGTGTTTAAGACTTCTATTTTTTTAGTGCTCTCAGAGAAACTTATTTTTGTCCTAGTTTTTTTTAGAGGACTCTAGATTTTACATAACAAAAACTAACCTGCAAATGCAAGATGATTGACCATCACAGCATTTCGCACAAGTAAGCTTTTAAAATAATTTAACAACTTTCAGGCTTTCCAGGGGGGCATTAACCACCGTATGAGCAGAGACAACTGCAAATCTGTAGATATCTGTTGACAAAATACATTTTTTCATGTACATTTTAATGTATATCCCACCAAAAAGAAAAGAGGGGAAAAAAAACTTGTATATTTGTTGAATTTTTTTTTAGTAAAGTCACCTTGAACGGCATTAACTCAGTCAAGATGCAAGTTTTGAAAATGCAGTGCTACAGTGAGAGGATTCTTCCTTGCATGTAGATATGAGACAATGGTGGCAGAAACGAAAAGGGTTCACCTAACAGCCAAAATGAGATGATGTCACGGTTTTGCAGATGACAGCAGGTTGGTGAACCAGTTTGCTGCTGATGATGGTTGTTGTCTCTTTTCTTCATGTCTTTCTCTGTCAGGAAGGAGGAACTGAGTAGAAGCTACAGAGGTGGGTGAACCCAGCGAGGGGGCCGGGCTATTTTCATCTCCCTCAGTGGGAGAGTCTAAAAGCCAGGAGTTCTGGGGCTTGTAGCCTTCAGAACCAACAGCGTGAGGCTCCACAATGGGCTCAGGAGAAGCTAGGTTTCCACCCAGGGTTACAGAGTGCATCTGTGGGTGGTAACCCTCTCCTTTATTCCTGCTGCTTAAAGAGAGGCCACTGTGTGGTTGGAAGCCCTCAGAGAATCCCTGAGAGTCTGAAGGGAAGACCAAAGAAGAGTGGGATGTCTGGATACCTGTGTACGTCACATCAGTGTTGGCTGAATCTACAGAAGACGAGGATGAAACTGAGGAGTCTGGAAACCGCGGCCTAATGGGGCGCTCGTCCACCACCTGGTTGTAGTAACGCAACAGCTGAGGCTCATCTGTGTCTACCGGCTCATCTCCAATTCCCTCTCCCTCATAATCCTCTTCCTCAGGAATGATAACGAGAGTGTCCTTACTAAAATCCCACTCGGGTTTTTCTATGATGTGGACCATGCTGTGGGGAAACGGCTTCACGTCCATAGGTCCCTGAAAGGCACAAATTAGAGACTACAGGGTCACTTTAACATGGATGGTGATTGGTCATTTGTAGATGTGAGTACAGAAGAGTTGGACTCCTTTAAGGTGGTACTGTACCTGTGTTCTCGACCAATCACCAGGCAGCTTGGGCTCAGGGATGTCCGGGTAGAAAGCCTTTTTTACCCTGAAACAAATAAATATCACTTGTTACACTGTGTGATATTTATGGTCATAGATTTAACAGTGTAGAACATATTAAGATACTAAGAAATGTAGATTTTCACAGTCAATACATTCTTTTCAAGAACACAAAGAACTATCCAAACATTCTTACCATCTTCTTTTCTTGTAGCAAAAGCAACTAACAGTGGTCAGTAGTAGAGTCACAATTCCCAAAGAAGTCAAAATCTCCAGAATCAGTCCATCCGCTGTTAGGAAAAAAACAAAACAAAAAACCAAACACGAAACTGGTCACAAAGAATAAAGATTTTCTGATGAGGGCACACATTATAATTGGACTACATCAAAGCATATTTTCAGTAAAAAAAAAAAAAAAAAACACATTCACATATGTTTATCTTATCTGAACATAAAATAAATTAGCTGAATTTTATTCGTAATTCACACACCACATTGCTTCAGCGTGATGGCAGCAGTGCCGCCTGTATCCTCGCCTGCAGATGTGTAAGCCTTCACAGTGAATTTGTAGGTGCTGGTAGAGAGATCCTTCACAGTGTACGTCCTCATTTCAGGGCTCAGATCGTCTACAAAAATGTCAGGTTGGAAAAGATGCAGAAAAGAAAAGGAAGCAACCAATATGTTATTGAGTGAAATTACCATTTTCACGCACCATCTTATTTGTTGAATTAAATGGCAAAAATAACAAGAGAAAGAGAGAAAAGAAATGTTTTATAGATTTTTCCCCTTTATGAAACACTTTACTGTGGCAGTAAACTGGTGAATTTACCAAGTAGTGTGAAATTGGAGAAGTTATTGACTCTGTAAACTTTGTAGCCTAGGAGGAAGCCTCTTCTGCCAGCCAGTGGAATCTCCTCCCAGCTAAGAACAACGTCACAGTCCTGCTGATTGATCTCCAGATTGACAGAAATAGACGGGGCTGCAGAGGTCACAGCAGACAGATGTAAATGAAACAGAACAGTACATAAAATCACCAAAGTAGATTTCATTTTCTGGATATTGCACAATCCTTACGCAGCTCCTGAATATATCCTTGCCAGCGCCGTATTAGTACAGGGGAAACTGATGGGCTCTCATAGAGGGAAAAGTTGTATCTCACACCTGGCTGGAATTTAACTGATGACCAAAAATATATATATATATATATACATTCAATATTATACATTGTGCACCATATTATACAATAAAATCTGAAATATTTTACCCTAAATTTACAGCAAACAAACAAAAAAAAATCTTAACGGCATTTAAATTTGACTTAGAAGAGTCATTCATAAGTCTGAATACCGATAGAATCTTTAATGGAGACATGAGTGCTTCCAGCGTCCAGTCTGATCCAGTCCACAGCGCAGTCTGACGTGCACACAGCTTCACACCACTCAACCAAATAACCGCCTGTACTGTTGTCACTGTGCTGCCAGCTCAAAGGGAAACCACTGCTGGTATAAATGGTCTGAGCCAAAGGAGCGCACTTGTCATCTGAAAATGAGAAGTATAGCTTTTAGTAAAGCAGTAGACATCTCTTCTTTTCCTGTATGTGGTATTGATCTCATCCCTTTGTTTTCACGGTCCACAAAACACAAGTGTCAGGTCTAAATACCTATTAAAGACAATTTAATCAGACACAGAAAAGACAAGAGAGTTAGATTCTGGTGAAACATCCCACAAATTCACCCTCTCTCCACACATACCTATTAAACCTAACATTATGCTGGAAGGTTGAGACATCCCCTTTACATTGTTTGCCTTCACTGATGCAATGGCTTTCTTATCAGCAGTGATTGAAGCCCAATCCGTGAGGTTCAAAGAGTTATCTTTTGGAGATAAATTATTGGTTTGGTTTTCATTTTCTTCAAGGCTCCAGAGAGTAACTTCGTATCCTGTGAGCACACCGTGGCTCTGCCATTGCGTCAGAGGCTAAAAAAAAAACGAGAACAAAATGAAGAAAGATTATTTTCATGTTGAAGTCTGAAAATAAGAAACTTCTTTATGTGAAAGAAAACTATTGTAGAGAGTCGGGGTAATGCTTGTTACCTAGATGTAAATGCTGCATATTCTAACAAGAAAAAAGAAAGATTTTGAAGAAAAGACATCACCTTCCACATAACCCGCACAGAGTTGTCTCTGTTCACAAACATCCACACATCGGGGGCTTCAGGAACTAAACACAGAAGAAGAAAAAAGGTAAATAATTACACTATACCTGAAACTGAAATTTCTGCCAAAAACAAATGAATGGAACAGAACCCTGTAATAACAATAATGGTCATTATGTCTTTATAAAAACCCTTAAATAAATACATAAACTACAATCAAACCGGGTACCTTCCCTTACGATAACATTCATTCGCAAACACCAATGAAAATTAAAACTCTTACCATATGATTTGGTTGTGAAATTAAATTCTTTGCTCCAGTTGCCCCACTTTAAAAAGTGATTCAGGGATCCACATTGGATTTGAACTCTGTATTTGGTGTTAGGGTGGAGGTGAGGCAGGAAAACAGACTGGAGACCCACACCTGAGAAATTTCTAAGCTACAGGAAATACAAAAAAAAATAAGATGATCAAAACTACATTTTATTACTCAAGAAAAATAATTTTAATGAGGTTTCCTATTTATGAACTTAAGCTAGCTCAGAACCCTACCATCTTGCCCACTGCCACTCAAGTGCACCAAGATAACATTAACCATAAATATTTTTGCAATGAGCATTTCAGGGAAAATCAATAGTTCAAATCGTACTGATGCTTTGGCAGGAAAACATTAAACACTTCCAATTGTTTTGAACAATTTAGAGATAAAAGTAATGTTGGGCATGCAAATCCACTTTATGAGTGATGAGCATTTATTCAGATTTTGCATTTAGTGGACGCAGACTCCATGCCTAGATGACTGGCATCAGACCATTTATGGTTTAGAGAGGAAGGAAAGAATAAGTCAAGTCAAGTATATTTGTACAGCACATTTCAGCAAAAAGGCATTCCAAAGTGCTTTCATTATAAAAACATCACAAAGCCACCAAATATGGTCTCATACAGATGGCATCAAGCTGTTTGTGCAATAAGATTTAAAATTAATAAAGATCTGTTTGAGAATTTCTAGTGCACTACATGGGGTTTCCCTCCCATGTTTTTCATTACAATAATTGTGGTCCCTGATAAAGACTGAATATATGCAAAATATTTTTCCACAACAATGAAGCTGGTAGGATAATATTTTGATTTAAAAGTTTTAAAATATGTTAAGGTTTCCCCAGTAAAGGGTTAAGCTTTCAGTTTTGTCCTGTTGCCTTTCTTAGAATAAACGAACAACAAAATTATTGATGCAACTAAATGTAATTTAAAACTTAATAGAGGAAATCTGGACATATTTCAGGGTTTAAACCCTAAAAAATTAGATTTTCAAGTTTTGGATTTAAAAAAAAAACTTTTCGAAATAACTTACCAATATATTGTGGCTGGCCAGTTGTACCTGGCAGAGAAGAGCCAGGGTGTTATAGCTACTGTATGGCCAATGCCAATTCACAGTGGTATTCCAGGCATCGTCAGTGGCACTCAGGTTAACTGGTGCTACTGGCACCACTGTGGGCAACAGTGAGACAATACATGAGCTGATGAGTAGCAAAAGTTTTTATGAAAAATACAGATTCTGTCTTCACCAATCTTATTGCGGGAACTAGATCAACAAAAGTGTATACTAGACGCACTGGTGAAGAGTAAGGTCTGGTCACCTACCTCTGTGAAGAAGTTCAGCTGAGTAAGTCAGACTGTACTGGCCTAGGGGATTAACTGCCAAGAGAGTCCAGTTACCGTCCCACTCAGGCAGCACACACTTCCCGTCAGGACAGTCCCTACAGAGATAATGACGCAACAATAACAGTATTTGATTAAAAGCAGATCAGACAAGTTTCCTATAGATTTTTAAAAATCTATTATTTCACCAGACTTTTAGAAATCTTTTGTAACATTCACAAAACAATTTATTTGGGATTTACTTTTTTGGCATCCAAACCAACTTGTACACCATTTCAAAATTCATAACACTTAAACTTATGAGACCTGGGCGGGATTCTCATTTTAGTTTGTTTGCAAATATTCATTAGCAAAATAGCAGACAGAATGCTTTGTTTACACGTCTAAACCAAATGTGGTTTAAGATCCAGAGGTTCCAGATTAAAACACTGATCTGGTCCATGGGCCAAAAATGTAATGAAATAATCTTTTTGTTTTTTGGGTGTTGTTTTTGTTTTTTTAAAGCACTGTGTATTTATCTACAGGTTCTCCATAAGCAGTTCAGAAAGCAAAATAAGCAAAGACTTAAGCAGCGATGTGGTAGATCAAAAATAAAGGACGTTTTGGCCATCTTTCAAAAGATTTCTGCAAAATGTCTGGATGAGAGCCAACCCACCATTAGTCAGACATAAGTTGTTACTTAGCCTAAGTGCTTTATAGCTTTTATCTCTCTTTTTCTGTTGTTTCTCTCTAGAGAAAAATATTTTTTGGAGAACATTCAACTATTAACAGCTCAGAATTACTGTATTATCTCAGACGGTAAGTGACAGAATAAAAAAAAAAAACACTGCCTGGAAATCATCATTAATGACTTATTGACATATTTTTTATTTTTCCTCCGAAGAGTTTTTGCGGCGCTAGCGGCTCGTATTTTTTGTGACAGTAGGCAGACAGGAAAGAGGGCGAGGAGAGGTGGGAAGACATGCGACAAAGGTCGTCGGGACCGAGAGTTGAACCCGTGACGTCCGCGTCGAGGACTAAGGCCTCCAAATGTGGGGCGTGCTAACCCCCTGCACCACCACAGCACGCCCCGACTTACTGACATATTGATGTATCAATCAGTCAGCATTAATGCCTTTTGCAAAAAACTGATGCTAGAGTCTAAATTGTTTTGCTCTTTAAGCTGTTTTCGATGTTGATTCCATGGAGAAAATTACAGAAAAGACGACAGATGGTTTCTGTAATGTTTATTATTGTCACTTTTCTTGCCCCTGCGTAAGAATAATGGAGACGACACAGGAGCTAAGTTGAATCCTCTCGTTCATTCAACTCCATCTTAGAACAACAGTGCCAAAAAGGTCCAAACACGCACATCTATAAACCTTTACATCCTGTAGTCTGGGTGTGAGCAGAGCACTCTAGTGGTCCACCGGACCCTCAAAATGAATACTACATATTGTGACAAAATAATAAATCTGCTCATATCCAATAGAACTGGATGATTTTCCCATTTTAGAAATGTAACCCTTAAAGTAAAAACACAGATTACACATTTCCTTGTTTTTTTCTGCATGTGATTTTTAGTTAGATTTATAGATTGCTCAATACATTTATTTATTACGTTCACAATTGGACTGTTTTTTATTTTACTTTTTATTGTGTTCTCAGTAGCCCTTTTTTTTAATGCAAGTGCAGATAAGAATGCATCTGAATAAGAAAATCTTCGAGCTAAAGAATGTTTCTCAACAGATTATGTCAAGTTAAAACCCTGAATTATGCCTAAAAATTATAACTATCCTGTTTCTGACAGACAGGCAGCTGCAGAGCTCTTAATGGCTGCTATCTGTGAACTGATAAGTAATCTGTAAATTGATGTTTAATCTTTTCCAAATCAGTAGCTGGTAAATGTTCACCCATTTAAATCCTTACTTGCTGACATTAGACTTAATTTTTCTTATATACATTTCAGACAAATGCAGATTTTTCATCTTGATTTTTTTAATCCACCTTTGCAAACACTCATTCTAAGAAAATAAAAATTCCTTCTTTTAAGTACAATTATAACCATTACTCTATAAAGGGGTTAATATCTCATCCTTCAGATTGTTTTGTAGATTATGATCGATTGTGTGATTCACATATTTATGTAATTTAAGCATAGGCTGCTTTATAAAGGCTGAAGCAATGCTCTCCAAATTATTCTTGCCACGTTGTTCAGGAATTATGTGGAATTTTGCCACTGGTTAAGTTTCCATTTGGTAAATGGTGAAAGTTTCGTCCTCTAAGTTTGTGCAGCTGTGCTATGCAGTAGTTTATGGCCAAGTGGAAATCTTTTTGCAAGTATTTACTTTGCTAGGTTGACTACGTACCTCTTATTTATGGAGTAGCTTGTTTTCCTCTTGGCATACAGGTTGGTGACTCGTCCTCCATCCCAGTAACACACAGCTGAGGTCAAGTCATTAGTTATGCACTCAAAGTTGGTGGGTAGAGGTGGATCTGGAAATGGGACAGCATTAAAAATGGAGATGCTGTATTACAACCATCATAACCATTATTATTATGCAAGCATCATTAGGACCACGGTAAAGGTTTCTTATAAAAACAAAATCAGACAGATATATGAAATCTCCATAAATACTGGGGGATCTATCAAAGGTGCATAAAAAGAAATCCATGAAATCAATTGTTTTTGTTGCAGTGACACACTCACATTAAAAAGAACATTTAGAGAAAAAAATTTTCGTAGGCGTTTCCAGATTTATGAAGATTAACACTGATCTACTTTTATTGGATAGCATCATGGATGTGCGATATGGAATACGATTCATATGGTGGCAGTAACAATAAACATTTCATTACATGTTTTTGGTATAAAACTTGAAATGAGTAAAACAAAAAAATCACATACTAATTGAGTGAAATGCATGCATGTACAGTATGTGTACATTTTTTAGGTCTTTTTTGTGGATGCTATTTGTATATGTTTGTCAATGTTTTGTTTTATGCTGCTGGCCATTATTCCCAGGTCTCCCTTAAAATGAGATTCTTAATGTCTGCACCGAATCCTGCTTTTTTTCCCAGTTTTGACTGGAACTTGCAGTCAGCTACATTGATTGGCATTGCTGGTATTAAAGCACATGCTTTGTTTTAAGGTAGTAAAAGCTTGCATTTCGTCCACCCCACACATTTGCAGATTACGTTTTTCTGCTAGTGGTCTGACTGTTCAACCTTCCCACAGTCTTAAGAGATGGGGTCGCACTAACCTGGCCTGTGCTTTTACGAGTTTTTTTATTTGCGTGTGATTTCAAGAACTGACAAGTTGACGGGAACAACTCCATCTCCACCCAGCCGACGGTGACATCGCTGCGCTGAGCGTCGCACCAGAACCATGGGAGGTTAAAACCAAACCAGGAAATTGACGTTTTTGATCCTGTCTTTTCAACGACCTTTACCCACTCTCAGCTTCACACTTGCTCTATGTTTTAATGCCAGTCAATTACGTCGCCAACAAGCATTACCATGATTAGATAGTTGAATACATATCTCTGTCTATTGTTTATGCCATGTACTGTACATAGTGCACGTTCTGTTTTTTCCATTTTTTAGAGTAGATAAGAGAAATGATCCTGTGTCTCATGTCATATTTATATATTCAGTCCAAGAAAATAGGATTTCTCGCCACTTAGTAAATCAAATTACAGTTTAGACTGTTTTTAATTTTTAAGTGTGAGATTATGCCCTTGCAGAAAACGATTCATTTTTAGGACTCTTTACAAGTTGTGTCATTGAGTGTGAACAGCTACGTATCCCACAACTTTCCACCAAAGATGGACAGATTTAACAAACTATAGCATAAATTTAAGATCCACTTCCCATCATGCTCAAAGCTTCCAAATAATCCCATTTTCGAACTATTTATGCAACAAGATTAATCAACCATTCACCCACACAACTTACATCCGACAAAGATGACTGATCCATTCAGCTTGTTCTTTAAACGACACAAAACATTTGTTCCAGTTGGTCCAGATAAGTTCTGGTTAACAGCGGTGGTGACATAACTTCGTCGACTCAAACGTTTCACGTTCATTTTTATCGAGCCGTAGAGAAAGTCTCTAAACTCGTTTCCCTCCTCCACAATACAACAGAAAGTTGTGTTGCCCCCTACAGGCACGACTTTGTCTTGAGGATACACCTGTTGAACGCTGTTGCTCGGGAGATCCCTTCCTGCAAAGAAGAAGAGATGAAGAAATGACAATAACGGATTAGGACAAAAGACAGGATTGAGTTGTTGCCACATTTATGGTAAAACTAAACAACCAGATAAGAAAGCAGTCTAAAGGTTCTCCAATGAGAAATTATATTTGAGAAAAATACATTTCCAACTGACCTTTCAGGATCTGAGGTTCACTCCATTCACTTTTTGTTATTCCATCTCTTGAGCGGATTTTGACTGATAATGATGTGCACTCCAGAGGTTCAACAGAAGTCCAGGTCCATTGGTGCCGACCACCATCCTGGTTCATTACTGCTGGGACTGTGTTCTACAAAAAACACAGAAAGCAGAGTGAATGAGACGACATCCTGGAAATGGTGTGTGATTCCAGGCAATTGTTGCAGCTCAAGCTGAAATTTAAGCAAATGTTTAAATATTGCTCATGCGTTCTAAAAAAAAATTCCATATAAAGATTTCCTATTTTTCTAAACTGAAAATTTCAGGATATTTTCCTGTAGTTTGTACACAAGTTGAGACAGTTAGACACAAATATAATTAAATGCTTAGATTTTATACTCAACAATGACAAAGTTAGGTTCTAATTCATCAAGGAAATAAAAATAAGTTCTGTGTATTTTATGTAGCTTTTGTTTTGTCAAGTTCATTTACATCTAGACTTCTTGACTAGAAGTCTACAAATAATCGATTATGTTTAAGTTTAAAAAATAGGTTTTGGTTCATGAATTTGAAGAAAGAAATATCCTTACATAAAAGACAGTTTCATTGAATTCGGTTCTCAAAATGATAAGGTCAAAGGTCGTGGCCTCTCCTCCAAACCAGGAAATAGTTAGTTGTTGACTGAAAAAGTTGGCTGAAAGGCTCACTTGCTGAGGTACAGTTAGGACTAGGAAAGAAAATAAAATAAAACATAATTAAAACAAGTATTTCCTGTTTTTTTCTGAAGAAAGACACATTAACAAGAACTTAGAAGCTCTTAATAGAGACTTGCACTTACCAATTTTAGCTTGACTGTTTAGAACTGAGATGCCAAGCAGAACAAAGGCGACCCAGACAGGGCCACAGTTAGGCTTTGAGGTGAGGATGTTGAGTAAGCGCGGCATAATTGTTCACAGTCTGTTGATGTTGATGTGTTGTCCTTTGCACTATGGTGACAACAAGCTAAACATCCTCAGAGGGAAGGGAGAGACGGAAGCGATCTGTAGGAGAGGAAAACAGCAGCGAGACAGTGTTAATGCAATCCTGAGATAATGAAAATGTTACCCAAAGAGTACATAATTATAAAAAAATGGTGAGAAAGTTTATTTTTTTAGATTTATTTTTAAATTTGAAAAAAGTGCCATGTTGTTTTTGATTACAGCCAAGAGATGTGGGCTCTATTTGCAAACAGGTTGTTTTTACTCAGGGCATCTGAGTAAAGGAGAAAAACACAAATGCATGCCAGACTGATCAGATCTTCATTTGCTAAGAATTTTAATACCGTGTGTCCGTTTCTTTTCACTGCATAGATTTGCATTTCTTTGCATTGGCGTATTGCAGTAAAAAGAAATAAACTCTAGTTTTCTGTTTGCAAACAGGAAAAACATGAATAGTGTAAAAAATAAATAAATACTTTTGCCAGGCACTGTTGAAGTCGTCATCATTTAAAACGTAAAGTGGTGGAAGAGGCAGAGTTAATCGTTTTAACAAGCAAAAGAAGTACTCAGATAACCTGATTAAAAAGAATATACAGTACAGACCAAAAGTTTGGACACACCTTTTAATTCAATGAGTTTCCTTTATTTTTATGACTATTGACATTGTAGATTCACACTGAAGGCATCAAAACTATGAATAACACATGTGGAAATATGGACTAAACAAAAAAGTGTAAAACAACTGAAAATACCCCTTATATTCTAGTTTCTTCAAAGTAGCAACCTTTTGCTGTGATTACTGCTTTGCACACACTCTGCCTTTTCTTGATGAGCTTCAAGAGGTAGTCACCTGAAATGGTTTTCACTTCATAGGTGTGCCCTGTCAGGTTAATAAGTGGGATTTCTTGCCTTATAAATAGTCATGAAAATAAAGAAAACCCATTGAATTAGAAAGGTGTGTCTAAACGTTTGGTCTGTACTGTATATATAAAAAGCGTCACTTCTGTTCCTAAGAAATGTCCTTGCGTATGCAGGTTACACAGGTTTGTTTCCTCTTAGGTTTAATTTAGGGAGTAGGCTGCAGTCTATTCAACCGCTTTCCATTCCCTGCAAAGCTCCGCCTGGATGCATGCCAAACCCCCACGCTGGTCTGCCAGGAAAAGGTTTAAATCAGACATGGAAAAAAAAAAAAGAAAGCAAAAAAAACACACCGACAGTTCGAGAAAATGATGAAACACACAAGCCTAAGAATACCATTTAAAATGTTTCAAAAATTCCTCTTTTTTATAGAAAACAATGGAAGGAGTAGTTGAAAACAAAATTTGTTGTTTAAAGGGAGTGCTGCAATGCATGAATGCAAGGCTATTGGACTTCCTTTCTTTGTCCATGTAGTCTTTTGATCAATGGGAAGCTATTTGCTTACCGACTGTACATGTTGAGACCTTTGCACTTGAGGTTTACTGAAAAATCACCTGCAAAGCCAACCTCATCCAGTAAGTTCCCTCTTTATCCAGTCTACATGTGAGAAGCTTCAGGAACGTCCTGACAGCCGTGAACGCCGCCTCTAGAGGAAAATTTGAGCTCATGATCACCTCTTTTGCTTCATGAGTGTTTCATTCCTAGCACAAACACTGATAACGGTCTTTGTTCTGAAGCTTTTCTGCAATTCTTTGGGGCCTGAGAATGACTTGGATGAGTTTATCTTAGCTTATTTTTAAAATATTTTTTATTGAATTGTTGATATTTTGAAGTGCTTTTCATATGTAAATAATAATAATAAACCTAACCTAGAATAAAACAAAGAACAGATCAGTCCCCCTCAGCTTTCAGTTGTTTAAAAAAAAAATCTAAACTGTTTCAAGATAAATGTTATATTATTTTCCCAAAAACTCTTCCGCATAATTTGCCTCCATGCTCTTGAGAATAAGCAAACCTTTGCGCCAATGATAAATCAACTGTCCTTAGTGACATAAATTGATTGCAATCACAAACAACTTTTGACAACAGAACAATCATGAAAACTCATTAGAAGTTGGAGGCAATGCATAATTCATAACAACACAACCGATGATCCCAGCTGTAGAGCATCTCCCCTTTAGTTTGGTTTTTATTTTGGCTCACTGAGCATCATGGCTGACCTCAACAATGTAGTCAAAACAGAAAACTGTCTGAAAAGCTTCCATCCGAAGGCCTTGGTGCACATCTGTGATCACATTGAGGAAGCATCAGTCATGGCCTAGAGGGAACGCATGCTCTGGGATTTCACTCCGGTAAACTGAGAGCTTGTAATAGGAGAAAGCACTGAAATTGTGCTGGTAACACAATCTGCAGAGAGGCATGCTGTAAACCAGGACTTCAGAGCTTGAAATAAAATTGAAAACAGGCATGTAAAGCCATCCTTCTCCTCACGGCAGCTCCCAGATGATTTCCCAGGGAAACCCACCTTCTAGCACTAACAGAAAAGCTTTAACCCCGTCTTCCTTAGGCTAGGCCAGAACCTACAGAGATGAATGCGCAGAAAACGAAGGAAAGATTTGCTAATTAATTCACGAGTAACATACTCACCAGATACTTTTAGGTACATCAACGAAATAGTTTGTAACCACAAGCAGCCAATTAGTCAATTACAAGACAATAATTTATGGTTGCTGGCGCCAGATGGGCGCCAGTAACCATTCGTCTGGATATTTTTGAAACTGCTGATCTGTTGGGATTTTCTCAAACAACCATCTCTTCAGTTTACAGAAAATTGATGATAAGAACTGCCAAACTGGTTTGAAAGATGGTTAGCTCAAATATCCACTTGATCCAACCAATCTGTGCAGATTATCATCTCTGAACACACAACAGCAACATGCACACAAAAACTGTACAAGGGATAATTGGAAAAATGTTCCCTGAGCCATGGGTATGGATATCTGCAGAAGCATTCAGATGGTTAGATAAGAATTAGGTGGAATCACCATGAAAACAAAAATCCTGCCTTGTATCAACGGCTCAGGCTGCCAGGTGTGAGGTCATAGTGTCAGGGATATTTTCTTTTCTTGCACAGTTTGGGCCCCTTAAGGCAGACTGAGTGTAATTACAACATCTCAGCCACTTGAGCATTGTTGCTGGCAATGTACTTCTTTTTATGACCACAGTGGATCCATCTTGTGATGGATGCTTCCAGAAGGATAATTCAAAGCTCAAACCACCTAAGACTTGTGTCTTGAACTCAACAGTAAGTGCGCTGTGCTGCAGAGTCCCCACAGTCACCAGATCGTAATCCAATAAAGCACCCTGAGGATTTACTGAAACATGAGAATCTTATCACTGATCTGTGACCAGCGAATCTGCTGGGGTTGATTGATGTCATCAGATCTCTGCAGGATGATTCCAACACCTTCATGACTCTGTGCCAAAGAACTGAGGCCGTTACGAAGGCAAAACCAGGTCCAACATAGTGCTAGCATTGTACCCTTAAAATTTAAACCATCTTTGTCTTTTACGCTTCTGCACAGTAATTTGAGAACACAAAAGTTCATCCAAACTGAACTACTGGATGTCTTCTATTACAGAAATGTGGAGCCCACGTGAATCATCCGAGTCTGAAGTCAGACCATGTTCTTTTCTTTGTTTTAAATGCTGCTTGCTACTTAGTCTCAGCACAAAGAGTCCTCTAAAGTCCTGAAAGTAGAGCGTTTCCCAGTATTGAAAGATACATTTCATATCATGGATGGAGGGACAGGAATTCAGTTTTCTACATCAACAACCCTGTTCCTGCACCTCGCTGCAAAGCGAAAGCCACATTGTCTCAGCTTGCCCAGTGCAGCAGCTGATATAATGATAAAAATGATAATTATAATAAATTATAAATGTTTAGCGTTTGCAGGAGACAAAGCAAAATGTTAGAAATTACATTTAATCAGGGCAGAACAAGTATTTGAAAAGCAGAATTTCTCTCAACTGTAAAGTGTTAGAGTAAACAATCAATGAATATTTAACAAGTTAATAATATTAGGATAAAAAAACTGCAGCCCAGTTTGAAATATCATTTCTTTCAGAAAGGAGTATGATATAAAATTGAAACATGTAAATGTTGAGAAACAACAAAAACATCTAGAAGCAGAAGCTGCATAAAGAAGACCAAAAAAAATGGTGCATGCAAAAAACTATCAGTTAGAAGCTCTAAGGAACAGACAGATTGTGCTCGGCAGCACAACACAATCTTCTGTGGGAACGGCCCATGGACATATTTGTTTGTAGGGTTCTTTGTTTTCTTTCTATTGGCAGTTTGGTTTTCTCCTCAGACAAGCTGTGGCAGGCCTCAAACATTTCTGCACAACGTAAAAAACGACCAAGCCCGTTACAGTAACAGTACAACAGGAACACTCCTCCGGCAGACAGAGCCTGTTTTACTCAAGTCTGGACAAATGCATCATTAATACTGTCTTCTGCAGTACTTGTGAGGTATTTAATTGGTTCATTGCTGGATGACAGAACAGAACCCCCAAATTTAGTCTTATTCTTGTTAAAGGACAAAGTCAGTAGAATTCATTTCTCAATGCAAAAATAATAATTGCTGTGGGTAGCAAAGATATGGCACAGAAGCTACACAAATAAAATGGAGAAAAAGTACTTCTGCAGTCTAAACATTTCCAATTTTATTGACCTAAATTAAAAACATTCAGCCTGGAGATCTGAGTACAAAACCTGGTAGGCTAAATTCTTCATCTACAGCATCTTTAAAAAAAGAAGAAAAACAAAAAGCTTTAAGCATATTTCTTGTTTATGTGTTATTTGAAAGTAAATTTAAAAAGAAAATGAATAAAAAAAAAAAACAATGTTAGAATTCAAAAAAAATAAATAAAAATCTGAAAACCCTGATCAGTACATCTTTACTTTTGGATTAATGAAATGATCACTTGTAGTTTTTAGGATGACATTTCCTTCAGACGGCTCATAAAATTTAACACTGTAAAGCTAAACTGTAATTCTCTCTACATCTCTCTGTGTGTTGACTTCGAGGCAGATTGAAAACTCGTCTCCTAGTAGTGCATCTCATCTGTTGCTGCTTAAGGTCTACGATAGGCTCCAATTCCAACAAACCCTGAACTCCTGTAACAATGTTTTCCGCATAAATACTTTTCCAGCAGCTAAACGTGTGTCACGTCTTTAAGTGCAGCTACTTTCCAGGGATGAATTCACTACTGAAAAACAACCCAACCAGGTGTTTATAATCTAAAAACCGAGCCAGGAGACACCGAAGAGTCTCGTTGCAGCTGAACAGAACAGCTAACCAGATTATCTTAATGTGATTTCTTCATTTCAACATACTTGGCAACAGAAAATCTTTTTATTTTACATCAGCTTTATGCTTCTGAGTTATTCCACACTTTGTTTAATATCTAGAGATTTCTGGAAGTTCCACCCCACCCTAAAAAACAACATTTCATTCTGAAGAAATTCACAAGCAAGGCTCAGCATAAACAGAGCTGTTTGCAAAGTGTCTTTCTGCAAATCTGGGCCAAAACCAAAACAAAAACACCCCGCGGGCCCCACACAAACTCACACTTGTGTTTTAGTATGTCTACGTCCCAAAAATTGCTTCATTTTCAACTTTGGTACCAACCTGAAATACTTCAGAACCCACAATACATATTCTACATATAGCCTTCAAGTCCAGAGGGATGAAAAAAAGGGAAGCGGTAAGGAGTAGAAAAAAAGCAGATTCTGGGAAGTCTCATCAAGAAACTGATAGCGCCACACAAATCAATAACTCTCCATTGGTTAATAGTCCCTGTTCCCGCAGCAATAATATATGTGACCGCAAAATACTGAAACCATAGAGATAACATTATTTAAAAACCAAACAAAATCTCAGTGTCTGGATTAATCCAATTTAGAAAGATCAGAATACTTTAAAAACGGAATAAAAAGAAAGAAAGCAGCACTGTAACCCCTGATGTTACCCATCTGTAAAATATAGTTCATTTGTATTTCTACGTAAGAAAAACATTTTGTAAATCCAACGTGCAGGACGGACCAAGAATGGGATGCAATTTATGAAATATCAGCAAAAGTTGGTAACCTTGAATTAAATCCCTGACTGAATCTGTAAAGAGGGGCAAACACTCTTCAGAAATTGACGGAGAACACAAATATGAAAATACAGTTTCAGGTTTATGCAAAGATAAATATTTGCAATGAGTGCAATTACTTCAGCTGAGACAGTGAGCTCAGCCATCAACTAAATCATATTATGTTTTTAATGTCACTTGAACTTTTATGTACATTTTAAGTAAAATTTTGAGTAACACTGTTTGACAAGCTGTAACTAACTCAATAGTGCTTAATTTAAGGCTCAGCAAGACGTAATAAGCTCCTGATTAATATCTAGATTACTTATTAATCAGTCTGTTGCACAAATAGAAATCCAAGAGAATTAACAAGGACAAAAGTTAATATTGCAAAAGAATAAAATTACAAAACTGTACTTCAGCCACTGTTTACTCTGACTAACATGATGGGTGGCCCTCCTTTAGCTTCCACTCCACAGCTGCCTGTCTTTTATGGCTGGGAATATTTAACTGTCAATTTTTTCTGTCACGCAAGTATGGGAAAGTGTTCTAGCTGACTTCCAGTTTCAAAATTCCAGTTATTTCATAACATCATGGAAAATTTTAGCAAGGTCAAATTTGAAGACTTTAGTATACCTTGATACTGGTAATGATAAGCATGTCTTTTTACTAAAAATAAAAGCGTTAAACGTATTTGAAACAAGCATAGAGATTAATGAAAGTTACAATATGTAATCACTCATATTCAATTTAATGTTTGGATGTTGCAGCAGCTAAAATATTGATATTAGTTGTCTATTTATATAACCAGAAACCTACTTGATTGGTTTCATTTACCATTAGAAACTCGGGCTGGACGACACAGCCTAATACTTATGATATAGGCATTTCATATCAGTAATATTTGTTTCTGCTTCAAATATCTGAAATACTACCAAACTCACAGCATGACTTTTCCTATCCATGCCACTGTTTTCTATTTTTAAGCATCTATGAGGCATAATGGCTGCTGTGGAAGTCACTCAACAGGTTGTTGTTAGGCAACCAAGGAGTAAGTGAGTTAGTAGATGATACTCACCTTGCTTATTTTAGCTCTCTGTGAGAGTTTGAGCAGCTAAAGCCTTTCCTCTGCCTACATTTCCTAGAATGCCATTTGGTTCTGGATTGGAGTTCAGTGAATATTCTATCAGATGGAGAATATCTCTGAACATCATGATATTTATTTTTTTTTTGTCCAGCCCTATCAAAACCACTCATTTCATCAACAATCACAATCTCTCATTTTCTTCAGCCAAACACAGAAAGGCTTCAAATCAGTTCTCCGCCTTCTCTCAGGAACTCTATCATTACACCGTCATACAAGAACCACTACAACCAAATAAGCACACAGTGACGCTAGTGAACTATAAGAGAGAGAATATAACACAGACTGAAAGTCACTGATACTTAAGCTTGACCCTGTAAAGAAGCGAGAAGACTGGAAGCTGTTTTTCACTGAGCGAATCAGTGAAAAACAGGGAGAATGCCCATGTGAAATGCCGGCGCCCTGACCTCAGTGGAAAAAGGACATTCAGTCTTCTGTGTGTAGCTTCTGGAGCTGAACCAAACAGCGTTTCCTTCCTTCCTACTCTCAAAGTCCCTGTACCCATTTATGAATGCAAATCTTTGGAAGCAACAGGAAGTTTAAAAAACTCACAAATGTAATAGACAATCTATTTTTAATCTAGGCAGTACAAACCATGTATGGTGACTGGTTGAAACAAAACTGAAAAACAACAACAAAAAAGAAAGAATAAGGCAGACTGGACTAGGTTGAACATTACTGTAAGTAGGGAGTTTATTTTTATCCAAAGCTATAGTGACTAATACTGTGAGTTTATTTGCAGGAGTAGGTACCTGATGCCACATGTTCTGCCTCAAAAAAAAAAAAAAAAAAAAAAAAATCTGATCACTAATTTGACTCGGCTACATAGTTAGACACAATATGCAAAGCCAATTAACAATTTAAAATATGGGGAATGTTAATCTTAGACAGCCCAACAGTTTTCTTCATTTTTCAGAAAAGAGATAAAGCCCAAATAGAATATTGCATCCAATTTCAGTCCACAATTTGTTTGTAAAACTGTTGACAGGTCAATGCAGGTTTTGACTGATTCTGATTTAAGAGGACATGAGAACAGCATATTTTGCAGTCTTCCAACCCTGCATGGTTAATAATTATTAAGATGAAATCTCACAATTAAGATCAGAGGCAAAATCACTCTACATGTGTGAGATAACTGGATTTAGTAAGGTTTTAAGTCAAAATTATAACAATATTTTGATTTTGATGCATCTTTTAATACATACAAATTCTTTTTAAATTTGTTACCTCTCCCTTATTCCTCTGCCTTTGTTTTTAAACACCTCATTGATTCTGAGAATTGATAACTTCCAATAGTCTTCATTTTGTAACAGGGTCCACTTTGAAACGGGTTGCAACACCGTTTGGTACTGTTTACGCAAGATCTGTTTACTGATGGGAATTTTGAGTTTCTGACCCAACAGTTCCTGGTCAGGGAAGATATAATGTGTAATAAACTGCTCAACGTGATGTGTGGATAATATTTCAGATGACTATGTAGATGGCAAGTCTATCAGAGATGGACAAGAAGCTGAGTGGAAAAATAAAATAATCTTATCTTGAATTTGAAGAAAACAAAAAAGTTTATAGATTTAAAAGGAAACAAAAAATGGACAGGAAACGGTCAAACCATATTTCTATCATGAGAGAAGAAGTGGAGGAATACAAATAACTCAGTGTTCACACAAACAGACTTAACTGGAGACTCAACAGGGAAGTCGGCAACAACAAGAGACAGAGCAGACTGTATTTCGTGAGGAAGCTTAGATCTCTCAGTGTTTGCTGATTCTACATCTGTTCTGCAAGTGTGTTGAGGAAAATGTAATATCGTTTGCCATCATCTGTTGGGTTAACAGCACCAGAGACAGGAATTTAAAGAGACTCAACAACCTGATACCAAAGGCTGGTTCTGTTCTGGAGACGACTTTTGAGACATCCGAAGATCATGGCGCAAACAAGAGTTCTTCATGAAATCAATAAAATTATTGTCAACTCTGAGCATCCTCTTCAAGATATTGTTATAAAACAACAGTGTTTTCAGTTAAAAGGCTTCTCTACCGCTGTAATACAGACTGCTACAGGAGATCCTTCCTGTCCACAGCCAACAGCATGAACAACAACATAAAGAAACTTGGATAATATGAAGTTACATTTAATTTCCCACTTCGATCAAAAACGTATATAAATATTTCTTTTAATTATTCATCCACGCAATATTTTGAAAAAATTATAACGATGACAAAAAATGTTATATTAAAGCTGTTCTGTCCCATTCCAGTCCGTCAGTCGCCTTAGCTGTCCCACCGAGGGATCCCAGCAACAACAAAAAATATTAATAAAAGGCTTTAAAATACTGCACACCTTACTCCGTGTCCAGTTAATGTTATGTGAACTATTTCAAATATTCAAATTATACATTTTACAAATAAATGGTTCTTTACGGCAGATAAGTGTGAAGTACATCATCCCAGGACGCTTTTACTAGCATTAGCAGCAGGACAGCGTGACATAATGAGCGAACAAGAAAACAACAAACACCGAGTCTACATTACTGAATATAATATAAACTATCCACCATTGTAAATGTCCATTTTTAACATTCTCAGACTGGGTAACGAACCGATTTGAACTGAATTTAAAGTGATTTCAAAGGTAGTCCTCCACGCAAACGAAGGCCAGTGATATGTTTGGGGAAAAAGCACTGCCGCTGCTAGCCAGAGCATCGGGGCCACGCCACTGACCACAACGTCCGTACGGTTTAGCTAACCTGTTACGTTAAATTTGGTAGAAAATAAAAATCAATAACATCACAATTACCTTTGAGATGGGAGGGAATTGGTGACAGAGCCCTTTAGTGGATATTTTTAGTACTTCGAGCTTCTTATAGACGCTGTGTTTCTACCCTCGCGATTCGCCTGTTCGGTTTGACTATTCCCAAAGCCTGTCCAGACAGCGGGCTGCTGGTATTTCTGGAAAACAGCGGAGCACCGGAATGATTGACGTCCTCGCCAGCCAATCAGCTTTGAGGTTTTTCTGCCCTCCCCCTCCACACCACGCACTGCTAGGGAGAAGAGGACTACGTCAGGATGAAAGAACGGGGGCATTCATGGGGTGGACTAGAAGGGATTTTAACTTCAATCATCAGATTTCAGGAACAAAGATCTTCACATCGTTAAAATGCAAAAATATAAAGTCATAAGACACTTTACAGTCCACAATTGTCAACAAAGATTACATTTTGATGAGTGCAATCATCAAAATCATCAATACAGTACACATCAAATGTCAGTCAATGTTTCATTTATTATGGTTAAAAAGCAACTCTGAACAGGTGGTTTTTAGTAAGGATTTAAGGAAACTCAGTGTTTCAGCTGTTTCGCAGTTTTCTGGAAGTTTGTTCTGGATTTTTGGTGCATGGAAACTGAATGCTGCTTTTCCATGTTTGGTTCCGGTTCTGTGGACGCAGAGCAGACCAGAACCAGAAGACCTGAGTGGTCTGGAAGGACCAACAACAACAGATCTTTAATGTATTGTGGTGAAAAGTCTTTCAATGATTTATGTAACAATAATATTAAAACAAGAATAACAATTCAGGGAGTTAACTAGGCACTACAACTATCAAATTACAGGCAATTTTCTTTTTCAACAGAGACCTGTTTGTGAATAAAAAGGTCTGATGCTGAAGTTACAAAAAGAGCTCTTTTCACTGTTTCTATTGTTTCTATCTAATCTCCATAACCCTAATTATTCCAGTAGCTCCTGACCTGAGAATGTATCTGCTATGAGAAGAGATTTTGTCAGGGTTTGTCAAGGCTGGAAGTGGTGCTTTGCTGGTCAAAACATGTAAGTTGTTCAATCTTATGATGCCTAACCAGCAATTGTGAAATTGCTTAAAACAATGGGTGGGCAACAACATTTGTGTCTAAGTGCCTCACCCCACAGATGGCGAGAGAGATTGAAATGCATTAATTCAATACAACATTTATGTTTGCAGATTTGGAATACAACTACCAGACATAATTCTAATTTTTAGCAGAAAGACAAACAGAAAGCCGAGAGACAAGCCAAAGCCTTGACCTTATTGATCAGAACTGTTCACACAAAGTTCATGGAACTGAGCTCGCAAGTTTCCATTTGCTCAATGACTTCTTGGAAGTGATGTTGAAGGTTTTTTCACATAAATAATTAGGGTTTATTATATTTACAAACTTGGAATCTTCATCTATTTTTCAAAACAGCATTATACAAATGGATTCTACTTTCCAACAAAAAAAAACCCCATGACTTGAAATCGTAAATGACTTAAGCCTAATAGCAAAACAGTTGAACTAGAAAAAAAAAAAACTTGTAGCCATTAGTGCAATTATGCTGTGGGCTTATAAAAAAGATATTTGGACGGAGAAACTGTTAAAACTAGCTTTTCTTTTCCAAGGATATATAATAAGCAATTTCTCAGTTCTTTATCATATTTGATCCACGTTTTAAAAGCCATTGCATTAGCCGGTTTCAGGCAAACACAACAGTAGTAAATAAAGCTTTTCTTCTGAATCATCTGAGCTTCATCTGCGTCGATAGGTGGCAGCACCTGCTGCTTGGAGACTGACATAAAGAAGAAGAAGAGGAAGTGGGCGCTGACAGAGCAACACCGCCACTTTTGAGCTCATCATTAACCGTTATAAACACACCGTAGAAATGGTAAAGAAACCAGCCTAAACACAACGCTAGAGTTATGTCTTTTCGATAGAGTCTCCAGACATACAAAAAGGTATATTTCATTTTTTATAAGTACTTTATATGACTTAGAAATGCATGAAATTCAGGAGTTTTATGGACTTGTCAACAATAGAGATGGTTGCTAGGAGCTCAGTTTAGCTAACCGATGGCAGAATTGAAGCTTTCTTTACAGACTTTTAAAGATGTATATTTTTTAACGTGACTAAAGGAAACGTTGACGATTATCTTCAAGTTAAATTCTCTGTCTGTTTATCTTGAGTTAATTTAAATGAAGTCTTTTAATTCTGAATTTGTCTTTAAAAGGTTCGCATTTTGGTGTCAGTTCATATGTTAATACCCATGATGGCAGTTTTCTTTCGGCAAATACCAACCATTTTCTTACGTTTACTGAATGAGGCAATTTAAAGAGTCTATTACTCCCCTCCAAAACTCAAAGGTAAATTTAAATGTTAACTGCAAAGCCTCAAAAACTTTGCAATTAACACAACTGCTTTAATTTGAATAACTTAATTTTCCATGTTGAAAGATACAATGAGATTGAAGCTAGAAACAGAAATTGCTGACAATTTCAAACTCACACACAGAAACTTGTAGTACATGCAGATTATCAGTTAATCTGCATGTACTACACTGCAGCCAATATAAAAATAAATAAACTAGAACCTAAATATATTTCCTTACAATCGTTTGATACTAGAACAAAAATAGTGGAAGTTGTTAAAGGTTCATTTTGGTATTTACTCTTATTTTCATTCACAGTTCTTTTTCAATGTCAATTCAATCAAAAATATAAAATCAGCATGCAATACTTTTTGCTTTTAAGATATTGCCTAACATAAAACTAGGACAGTAGAGCACATCACCCCAGTTCCAAAGTTCTTACATTGGCTCCATATAATTCAGAGAATAGACTTTGAAATACTTTTGTTCATTTATAAAACACTGAACGGCTATCTTGTTACGTTTTTATTACATATAGCACTTAGAATGGCCTTGTTGTTGAAAGGTGTGACACAAATAAACTTGATGATGAATAATGATAAAATATCACATTAAAATGGTAAACAATAAGCAGGGGACACTGTCTTGTCCTACACTGTTCTGTACACCTCTGTATTTAGTACTTTTTACTATTAATCTATAGTTTATTGAGAGTAATCAACGTTGCATAGAAAATGTCCCAGAATGCACCTAGTTGCACATATATTTGAATAAAAACCCAACCAGACCCAACAAGATCATGAAGTCACCTATGCTTTTTGGTTTTATTTGTAAATTATTTTTATTTATTATGTTGTGTCTTTTCCCTGATGTTATATGTTTATTATTGTTATTTTGACTTTTTAGAATGACAGGTGTTTTTGATCTGGTTCAAGAAAACTGTTCCTGCATGTTGGTACAATGAATGTTAAACGAATCATAAGTTGGTTTGAATCGAGGTAGAAAGTGTTTGCTACTCTTTAAAGTCATGCTGTTCACACATATGGTCTTTTCCAGACTATAATAAAAAAAATCTCATGTCTTTTTAAACCTTTATTTATTTTGTTTTCTAGGTCAAAGATGGTTCAGAGCAGTGCTCAGATTCGACAGCAGGGTCCTCATGACTTCATGGCATACTATGAGTTTTCATGTGCGAAGCAGGACTCGGTTCCTCTCCGTGCTGTAAAGATAAACTTAGATAAAGGAATGCTGGACTTTAACGGAGACAAGCTGAAATTAGTGGACTGGCCGCCTATTCTCAGCTCTATATCCATCAACAAGCACCTGCATCATATTGCAATAAGCAGCACATTTCAGGCAGGTGTAGCTTTTGCAGATTCAGGTAAGAAATGCCAATGAAAAGTGGACTGGGCACATTCATCCAGACTTTAAAGCAATGACAATTGTACATTAAATGTTTTGCTTATTTACATCAATCACTAATCATTTCAGATATAAGTTACGGTAAGTATGGCAGCAGGAGGAAGATCCCCCCCATTCGCTCCAAGGACATGACATTTAAACTGTGTAAGACTCTGAGAGAGTGTCTCACTGTCTCTCCCTGCCTCAAGACTCTTCATCTTCACGGACTTCCATTGAGAGAGAGGGACCTTATCACTTTAACAAAGGTAAACACAGCCTGCAACAGTAATTTAATCGTCTTTTAATTCACTTATTGATATTGGTACAACACTTCACATTTGTTTGCATCAACAACAAGAACACGTTTTTGCCTCCATTGGGTCTGATCAGTGGTCGGCAACTTTTCTGCTTTTGCTTCAATTAATTAAAAGCATCAAAACTATAAATTATTAAAAACATATTTAAGTTCACTAATGCGCCAACAAGAACATGTGGTTTAGTTAACTTCATGGAGTTTAGTAAAAGTTAGAGCATTTACATCATGTGATTTAGAAATGAGGATAATCTTCCAAATTATTACCTTTGACAGAGATCCTGCAGCAGATTTCTGTCCCCAGAACAAATTGTAAAGAAAAAGACAAATTTTTATGTGCTTCAAAAAACATTTAGAAAAAAAGCTTAACACCTGTTTCATGTAAGAGTAGAAATTTTAAGTTTTTCTTGTCTGTGGTTCCAGGGCTTGGCACAAAGCTCTTCCGTGGAAAACCTTTCTCTGGCTAACTGTCCCATCTCTGATGAGGGCTTAGAAAGTATGTGCTGTATATTCTTACTTGTAGCACAAAGAAATGTTTTTCTTTCAATTTATTCTATACATGAATATGTTGTATCTTGTTTCAGTCATTTGCCAAAGTGTGAAATATTCTACAAGCATTAGATCGGTGGATTTTACTGGATGCAATCTAACCTGGATAGGAGCGGAGCATATGGCCAATATCATCAAGGTGTAAAATCTGACTTCTAGCTTTTAGCTAAGATAAATGTAGCCACATATTATTGTAGGTCCAGAATCCACGTGAGAAATATTTGCCCTGAAAAAAGGACATTGTATTTGTTTTAGCACCAGGCGATGCAGAGACACAGCGCTGCATGGGCAGAGTCCCTGAGGTATCGACTTCCTCAGTTCGATGTAATGAGCGGCCTCCGTCGCGTCACTTTAAATGGAAACTCTTTGATTGGGGATCGCGGTGCTGCTGCTCTTGCACACGAGCTGACTGAGGACCTGTGGGTTAAAGGTTTGTTGGGATATGTAGATTACAGAAGAAGAAGAAAAACACAGTACTTGAAGTTTTTTTGAGTTCCTGTTTATTGGATTTTGCTGAAAGGTTTTTGGTTTTTGTCCCTTGAACAGCAGTGGATCTACAGAAGTGTGGTCTGTCCAATGAAGGAGCTCGTCGTTTGTTAGAAGCTCTGAAAACGAATTCCTCTCTGTGTGTGTTGGATATCCGTAATAACCCTTTAGTTGGTAAGACTGTCCATAATTACAAGTCCTGCAAAAATCTTCATATCCATCGTCCACTTAAATGTTTGTCACGTTACAACCTTCAATATAATTTATTTGGATTTTTAAAAAAAAAAGAATGTATTAAGAAATATGTTGTGGAAGGAAAATGCCTTTGTATTTAGCCGACAGGGTTTGAGTAGAAATCGTTTCAAGCTTTTAAAGATTTCACGACACATTGTTTTGCCCTTCATCTGTAGATGCAGAATTGTTGTTCTGTTATAGAAATAACTGAGCATGCTCCCAACTTTTTTTCCTTTACAGACAAAGTTTTAATTAAAACTGTGATCGAGAAAGTACTAATGATCGCTAAGGGACAATCATCGGAGGTAACACTTTGTGGTATTAGCATTCACAGTGTTTTGTAGTATGAATTACTATTTTAAGTTGATAATTTATTTTCTCCTGTTGTACTGCAGTACTGCTGGATAAAACCAACTAGCACAGAGTCACATAAAGCATCTGGGCCGAAAAGAGGAGTCATACCCGTTACAGTAAGACGAAGATCAACATATAGGAAAGGTATATGTGTACGCATATTTAGAAAAATCTGGTTGTGTTCACCAAGGAACAATACATGCTTGTGAGAACAGGCAAACACCAGCATGATATCGTGTACTTTAAATGGTTGAAGTTACCAATTCATAAAGGCCTGATTTTAGCTTTTATCAACCTGTCATGTTAAATGAGAGAAATAGTTCTGTTTTGTATTACCCACACAGACCATTTCATTATTCTTAAAAGCTTTCTGAACTGAGTTCAATTTCTTCTTGGTTAGTTTTATTTCCCCTGTTGGCAGGTGTAAAAGTACACTTGAAGATGATTTTCTGTTTCATGACCTTCCCTATATGTAATTACCAGCTTCTTGGTTCATTCCTGTGATTAAGTTAATTGGTAAAATTATTTACTGATAAAAACCCATTTGATTACCGATGACCAATTTAGATGACCTCTTGGGTATTTAGAGTCTTTCACACTTACAATCCATAAAATAGTTTAATGAGGGATTTGTGCTTGTTGGTGCATTTGATGACATAAATAAAGCATTAAGTCCTTGTTTAAGTTTTTGATGTGGTTCTTTTACTCCTACAACTTCTCTTAAAGGAACCTCTGTAGGTCAGAGTTCAGCTGTTGCTCAGCCCAAGAAGCTATCTTCTCACTCCAGTTTGATTCCATGGCGTGCGGCTGCACGAGCTGGACGCCAAAGGTGCGGCGATGTGAGGAAATCTGTCTTTTTTTTTTTTTCTTTTGGTGCACGGTTTTTGGTTTTATATCTAGTCGAAATTTTGAACAGCAGAATAAATCCTACAATACGTTTTAAGGATTAAATGGATACTTTAATTTGTCTTTGATGCTTTTCTTTCAGAGGTCTTCCTGGCGTTACCATCATAAACCAGAGCTTCGAGGTGAGGTTCCCTTTGATTATGAACGGTTAAAAAAAATTGGTCAAACTCCTTTCAGTAATCCAGTGTTAAGGACTAAATCTGATCTTTTGATTCACTGTAAAACATGCTTTATGTTTGCTCCTATAGGGTGCGGCGGCAGTCGAAGTCACTGTGGAGTCAAACTCAGAGGTCGAGGACAGTGAAAATGAAGAATTGGTGGTGGAAGTGGGGCAGACATCATCTTCTCTTGGAGCCACGGACAGAATAACTGGACAACAGTATGATCGCATTCAGGTCAGCAACCATAATTGTTTAGAGAAATAAAAGAATCTGGGGCGTTGTTGTTTTATTCCACATGATTTTGTAACTGATTTGTCTTACTGAGAGTCTCTGCAGGTTGAATGTGTCTATATGTTTGCCCTGCAGATGGAGCTAAAGGAGTGCCGTCTGAGTTTGGCAGCGGAGCGCAGGGCTCGACTAAGAGCAGAGTCCAGGCTCCAGGAGGTGGTTAGATGTTTAAATCAAGACTTCAGTTACTTCTGTTTTGACTTTATTTTCAATAATGTTTTGGTTTAAAAATGCTTTACAATTTTTGAAATGCAGAATTTTCTTGCATTACTTTACCAGATTTTCTCAAAGATGCAGGCATCTTTTATTTCTTCTCAGTGCGAGTTGGAGAATGGCTATCTTCGTGATGCCAACCGTTCGCTGTCTGAAGCTCTAGGAGCTCCTGGCTCTGGATCAGCACTTCGGACTTTCAGCTCTCTTGAAGACGAGACAGTCCTGGAGAGCATTGAGAACTCTTTCAATAAGTTCCACGCCTTCCTGGATCTCCTAAAGGATGCAGGGTGGGTTTTTCTTTGAACTACACCAGATTATGCAGGAGTTGTAAAACAAAATTCAAAAGTCTTTATTTGTAGAACACGCACATGCACAAAACAAACAATGTTAACACACAAACAGAAGAAGGTTAGTATAAAAATACAGATGTGTGCAGTTACCAGAGGTGATGATTGTTTGAAGGAGTTGTGATGATAAAGAGGCCCTAGAGATAACAGATTCTAAAATCCTGACTAATGTTAAAAACTAGACAGATTGTAAGGACTAATAAAAAAGGTTTAGTTAAAAAAAAATCACCAGAAAGAGACAATCTGAATATTATTCAACCTGTTTTAAAGTCAGTCCATCATGAAGAGCAAAACAAATGCACAATATATGTAATTATTTACGTTCATTGTTAAGCCAAGCTGAAAGATTGGTGCAACAACAGATAGGATTGACCTAAAAGAAGGTTTTTATTAATCTTCAGTTTACTTTTACAAACATCAGTGGTCTCTGTTGCTGTCTGGTAAGCTCTCAGGCTGATCCAGTTTAATCAGATTATATTAATCTGTTTAATATAAAACACACTGAGTTATGTTCTTTGCTATGAGGAATTATCAAAGTATCACTAATAAAATAAAATCATGTACAAATTTGTGGGATTTTACCATTAATGGCTCTGAAAATCTAAAACATTTTAAGGTCAGTTCTAACACACAGGTGTCCAGTGGAGTGGTCTTTGAGATTATTATTAGCTTTATTAGCTTTGTTTTACAGAGAACAGAAAGCCAAGTATTGCAGTATTTTTTTTCTTCTTGGTTATAAAAGCATCTGTTGAAATCTTCAGCATCTACAGATCTCTTTCCTTATGTTTAGCCTTGGTCAGCTGGCATCAATGGCCGGGATCAACACCTCCGATTTCCAGCCTCTTGGAAAACCTCAGCTGTCCTCCACAGTGGGACCACAGCAGGAACGTGCCGCCTCAACAACCGCAGGCCAGTTCAGGGATGTTCAAGCACAGTCTCATAACGCTTCTTTGGTGAGGATCTGGGAACAGTATGTTTTCATCTGCAGCAGTAGCTACCGGGTGGTGCGTGTCTTAAAACTGTTGCATGTTATTTTAAAATGAGTCACATTCCTTTTATATTAGAAACAGGTGAAAAGCACTGCGAGAACCTTTGTGTTATTTAATTACCGTGCTGTAATTATGTTTGCAACATGCTAAAATTATATATAATGTTCTGTTGAAATGCGTTTTAAATATGCAACCTGGAATGTTTTTATTTATGAACTTAAATTCCCCAAACCATTTGGGTTCACCATTCCTCCAACTGTGTGTTTTCACACCATGCGATCCAAAACTGGACTGATTCTGAGAGTGTGCCTCCTACCTCAGGAGTGTTGCTGCCCCAGAGTCCAGTTTGAAATTAAAAACCAGAAAATCAGACAATAAAATGTCAATATCAGATTGTTTTAAATCAGTTAAACGCTAATTGTTATTACAAATAATGTGTAATGTTATTACACAGCAATACATGACCTAAATACTTTAATCATATTAACAGATTCATATTCAACTTTTTACATTAAAATGTAGTGCTAGTTATCAAATAATGCTGTCGCTCTTTACTGCCTATTTGTAAACAGGTATGTAAGGTAGCTCAGGCAACTGCATAGTTGGTTAAATCTGCAGCAGGGTGAACGCCCATCTGCTGCTACTGAGCACGTCTGTGAGAAGACAGAGCAGACAAACAAAAAACACAGAAGTTTCCATGTCAAAGAAAAAGCATGGAGTTCATAAACACACAGAGAGAACATGAAGTTATTGGAAGCAGTAACTCAGCTGATTGCCTCATCCAGGAAATGGAAATACTTTCATAAAGTAGAAAAAATAAAACAAAGTTAATGGCAGCAAAATCCGCCGATAAACCATAATTCTATTAGATGTGGACTGTTAATATTAGGGACTTTATATATAAAAAGGAGAATTTTATGATAATCAAGGAATTGATGCTAAGTTTGTAGCTTGACCTATAAATTATTACCTATTGACAAATTACACATAAGTTGACTAAGTCATTATATAAATAGGATCTAATTAGAATGTATGTAATTGAATTCAAACCTGTTTATATTTTTGGAAGCATTTCATCTTATTTCTGTTTATAAATCGGATCTGCTGCTGTTGTGAAGTTCCTTAGGATGAATTTTGTTGTGAACTGGCCCAGTTGAAACAATCTGGACGGATCTGAATTCTTACATGGTGCGGTTTTGTTACCATGGCAATATCTTCATTAGGTCTAAACTTTCATTGCTTGTTTTATTTCAGGCAGGTAGAGTGACACCCTATCCTCCTGGTGCAACAGCCTTCTTTCCCACTAGTCGGCCTCCTTCCTTGCATAAAGACAGATTAGTGGATGTGACCTTTAATCACACTGGATTAGATGCAGCAGCCCCGGCGCTGCCTGGAGAGAAGGAGCCGCATCAATATTTTCGGCCTGATACGCAGCCCGACTTCGGCTCTGAGCACAGCCAGAAGTCATTTGACCATTTTCCTTTCGGTAAAACCTTCCAGTCTCAACCAAGCAGGCAGGGGATGGAAACTAGCTCCAACAGAAGCAGCAGTTACCACGGAAACGGCTTAAGCAACAACTCCATGTACAGTGGAGAATCTCAGAACAACAGCACCCACGGTGGCTTCCCTGAGAGTGTCAGCGAGATTATGAGTGACAAGGGAGAGTCTCTGGGGTCAGTGGGGTCAGTGAGCAGTGGGAATAGGAGGCCGATGTTTGGTCAGCCGGGGTCAGAGGGATCAGAGGGTTCGGAGAGAGGAGCTTACTCTCTGAATCAAATCGGCTCTCTTGGAGGTCAGTCAGTAGATAAGTTCTTTTGATGTTACATGAAAATGTAATAATCCTACTTTGTCAGACTTTTCTATAACTTATCTTTTTTGTACTGATTGAAACATTAGTGTGGAAACTGGTGGCCTTTAAAAAATTTTGTAAGACAATATCAGGAGTGTTGCTTTTTTTAAGAGACTGAAGTGAACCAGATATATTGTTTGTATTACATTTGCAAATATTTTTAGTGTATGACTGGAAATATTTAGCAAAGTAAGAGTAGATCCCTGGGCTTCCGAATCAACACTACCTCAGTATAGTGTTTATATCTGTACTGTTCCAGTAATCTAATAAAATTGCCTTATTTTCTCTGTGGGCCTAATTATTTTCTCTTCTTGGAATTAAATAATTTAGTTGTATCTGTTCAAAATATCTGTTTGGTCATTGTGATATGGATCTTGCGTTGTACAATTTAATAAACATTTTTGGTTAAAATATTTGCTTTTTGCGTTTTTGAAGTCATTTTGAAACACAAAAACTGTTTTGATAATGCATTTCTAGAAGAGGTTGTCTTTTTATGTGACCAATACTGTGAGCCGTACTGAAACTAAATATTAAAATATTGATGCTGCTAGTTTCTTCCATCTTACAGATTGTTAAGCTTGTGTTTGAATATTACGTTTTGTGTCAGTATCATGAGGACACATCCACCATGGCTCCTTAAAACGTTCAAAAATGTCCAAATTTCCCTGTTAAATATCTGGCATTTCAGAGAAAAAGTGCAATAACAACTTCACAGATGTTGTTGGGTAGAGTCGAACATAGTGTTCTTTTAGACCAAGCATCATTCATTACTGTGACCTCACAACACCAGAAAAATAATTCCTGCACAAGAAACAAAGAGCAAAAACAGCTCTGCTAACCAGCTTTTTCCTTCAACTTCTGCCCTGTTTTCACCCAAATAGATTGTTTGGGTCTTTATGGATCTGATTAGAGCAGGATGGTGGTGCAGTTGTTGCCTTGCAGTTGTAATTCTCCAAAGTTTGAAAATTATGTATCACTTCATGTTGGTCTAATAAATAAAATCACAACACAGTAAAGTTGTTCCTTGTAATGTGACCAAACAGGTGAATGTTTAAAAGAAATGAATAAATCACACCCACAACAAAGCTTTTGATGACAGTTCACAATTTTTATTGCAAATATACAATATAGGATTTTTCAAATCACAGACATAATATGTAGCCAACACTGCTAATTTTATTAGCTGACCTTTACTTAGGCACTGCATAAATTCTTGGTTGTTTATACAACATAACCAACTTAGTGCTCATGATCTGAAAGCATATTGTGGTGCAGAGTTGAAACTTGTTCTGAGGCTCTTTCATTTTAAAGGTTAAAACTGGTTGTTCTATAAGTTTCTTAGCTGCGAGTTAAAATCAGTTGTTCACTCATGAATATAAATCAGTTATGAGGAAAATGAGAAATGTAGGTTTCTATCACTGACCTTCCCTGATTCGTCTTTATAATTTGAGAGTTAAAAGCAACATCTTCCATATACACTTCAGAATACTAGATGAATTCTGCATGATTGCAAGATTGTGGTCTGTAAACTTTAAATCTTGTTCTGATCCCAGATTATGTTTCTCAGAAATAAATTTTGTCATATTGGATTTCAGATGAAAATGTAAACAAATTATATATATATATATATAAAAACCCTATTATAAACTTTGACTGAGTGAAAATGAAACATTAAGAACACAAGTACTGGCATTATTTTGTTTATCCAGTTTTGCTTGAAGGTGAGAGTTTATTGAGTTTAATGTTATTAAAATGCAAAAGTGCACCGCAGGACTTTTATTATGTGTAATAAAACAAAAAGAAAACATGCCAGTGCTTCAGCTTTTGAACAATTTGCTGAATGGATGACAGTTCCACTATCAATGTACTGAGGCCACTTTGATAAAGCAAATGATCAAAGCTCTTCCGCTTCTTATGATCTTATGGAAGGTTCTACAACACTCTTTGTTACTATCAGTACAACTGTCTACTTTGCACTTTCAGTCTCTGCATCGACGGGACTACAACACAAGTTGCAGTAGGAAAACAATAAAATAATCATATTTTATAGTGTCTACTTTAACCGCCCCCACAGATGGAGACTCTGTAAGCAGCAATAACACAACTAAGATGGAAAGGAAATTTCCACCAAAAACAACAGCAAGAGCAAGGCAGATGCGTTTCAACATATAACGTCACACTAAATATTTAAACAAACCTTTGTCGCTACTAAACTTTGTTTAGGGATCAGGAATGATATCTATCAAGGTCAGCATGTTGCAGTTATTCTGCAGTGGGGTTTTTCCATGCGAAGGAAGAGTAAATAAGCAATAGAGAACTGGATCAAAAATCAAACTCTTGGAATATTTTCATCTGAATCTCAGAGACCTCAAATAAAAACAAAACTACAATCATGAAAACAAGCATTTTCCTGGTGACTGTTCAGGTCAAATAATGAAAAGGCTGTTTTAGATCTATCAAGCCATTTTCTGTTTGTTTTGCAGCTTATAGAGGCAGATTCATTGCATATTTATACTCTTTAGGAGGTCCACAATATGTCCCATATCCCATTACAGGCTCAAACTCAAATGTTTGAAATCTGGATTTTATGTGACAGATAAACCTAGAGTAGAGCATAATTTGCACACTTGCCCTAATGCTTGTGAAACTGACCTCACAAGTTTTTTAAGCATCTTCATGTGTATCACTGAGCTATGAAGGTGTCAGTGGTCTCAAAGTGTGAATTGTTTGATGAAATATGCAAACCTGTCTTCATGGAAAAGACAAAGAAAAAGGCTCCCCACCTCTGTGGTTTGAATTTTTTTTTCCAGTTTAATCTGTGATCCTGTGATTAGTTTATTTTAAACTACAGAGGTCTTAGAACAGCGTGATGCTACTTCAGGCATATGCAGAAGACTAATATTAGAGAATAATACTGAGATTTGGTGTCTTAAAGAGGTCTAAATAAATGTCATCGACGTGCACTGTGGTGTTTAACGCTATAGGCTTTTGTTCATTATGACTGTTAAAAAGAACAGGTCTGTCCTGCATCAGAAATGCAAAGTCATTCAGTAAAACTGCTAGAACCTTACACTGTGCTGAGCCACTGGCAATGACTAGCAGTTTCCCTTGATTCTGTTCTTTGTCCATAAAGTACAAAGTAGATACTTGATGCACTAAAAGTTTGGTCATTGTTGAGATCATTATAGCTGCAAGGATTATGTCGAGGGAAAAAAGTGGATAGATCTCCATAATTAAAAGGAGATTAATAATAGTCTTTATAATCAGTACTTATTTGTATGGTGGTTTGGAAAAACTCTTTTTATGTTTGTGGACTTCCAAAACACACAACAGAGAAAAATACCCCACATGTCTGAAGAGTTTAAGGTGGTACTCCTAAATTATGCAACAGCTTGCCATCTGGACCTAAGCCTGCCATTGCTGGCTAAATGTGAAAGCAAAAATAAAAGAAAAAAATTCTGCTTTGTAATGATGACTTTTATAAAACTCTACTGCAGTTTACCAGTTGAGGGTATATGAAGCCAGAAAAATCTGCTTTATCAAACATTTAAAGGGGCAGTATGGGGTTGTCATGAAGTGCGGGTGGTGAGAGTGGTGAGGCAGAGGCAGCGGACCCAGGTCAGATGAATTATGATGATTTTAATGATAAAGCACAGTCCAAACAACGAGCAGCAGGCACATCGACACACTGACCACGAATAGACCAGACATTGACAACGACAAGGACCCGACGAGGAACAAGGAACACAGGTGGAGTTAAATACATGGGAGGGTAATCACAGAAACGAGACACACCTGGGAACAATCAAGGGGAGGACAGGACAACGAAGAGACTTAAGGACACAGAACACTCTAAATAAACAAAGAAAAACACAGATCCTGACAGGGGTGTTTTTAGCCACATAAAATCAATTTATAACACAATCACGTCACTATGTCACCTTCAGTTACACATAGAAAAACGTTACATTTATCAAATACAGCCTAAAAGAAATTTGACTTTGTACTTCAGTGCCTTGAAATTTGGCCTTTGACCCTTTAAGAAAGTCCTGCTCTTTCTGAAACTCTGCCTTCAGGAAGTTATCACAACATTTCTTCTTTATTAACCCTTTAATAATGTTTTTACCAGCATTCCACTGATAAGTAGCAGATGCTCAGGTGTTTGCTAATTGCTGCTTGCTAGTCTGAAGGAGCTGAGTGAGGTTGAAGCTTGGAAGCTCAGAAACTGCAGTTCTGAGGAGTAGCTTCGTTCCTGAAGGTGGCACTCGGTGCCCTCAGCCGTTTTGCACAGCTGAATGGTTGCCACGGCAGATTCTCTGGTTCCTCAAACATGCATGTAAGAAGGCAACACTGCAGGTTTGTTTCTGATGAGGGAAGAAAATGCATGAGCTAAAGCTAAAAAAAGTCAATTTTACATAATACTGCCCCTTCAAGAAATTAAAAATGCTTTGGTTACATTTATTTTATAGAAATTAATGGGGTTGATGGTAACTGTGATGTCATATTGTTAAAATATATTCACAGTTTATCTTCACATGCATCTCCCACAATGATTAAATATTTTTTTAAAATATTTTGTTTTCAATTAAGGATTTTGCTATAGTAATAAAATATTATTTATTTATCGCCATTTGTATCATAAATGATAGATACGTTTCTGTGGTCTCTATTTTTTATACCATGATCAATACTTACCCAAAAACCTATTGTACACAATTTGAGACGTGTATTCTGCCATCTACTTTATTATCATTGCACTGCAGGCAGAGACAGCGAGTTTGGCCATACGCGTTTTCCAGAAAAGTCTTTGCCAATTTTAGACAACTTACAGTAAACATAATATATACATTGTTATTCACTTTTTTTAAAGTAATGTTTTATGTTTTGAAATAATGCACAATTACTTAGAAATGTTTTTGTAATATTACATTTAAATCATGTTAAAATGTGTGTATCATATTTGATACTGCAGGTATTTAAGGTATTTTATCACTGAACAGTAATGTAATATTTTTTATAAAGTAATCAATGTCATACCAGCCACAATTCAGCCACAAATTTTTGTTTACTCAATAATTATCATTAAATGTCATTTCAAAATTAATTTAGTTTTGTTTCCCACAATAGTAGCTATTCTAAAACCATAATATTTATGGTGTATCGACTAGTTATTTATATATATTTTAGATTTTAAAAAAGAATAGAGGAAGAAGAGAGAGAAAGAAAATACTTTAAATAGTCATCAACATGATAATGTGTGACAATTCAAACTATATAGAGCAGTAAGGAGAAGATGATGAGGATTAAGATGAGGACTGAACTCCCCCGGCCATTCATAATGAAAGATATTCAGGCTATGATGAAGACTATGATGATCAAAGTGTAACCCAGACCAATATGGCAATTGAGGTCCAAACAATCCCCCTGGACACAGTCAGAAATGAATCAGTGAAGACTAATGTGAAAAACAAATAATACAAATGGAGAAAAATACTGTCAAGTTCCATACGTTGATGTCATTCTCAGGGTTGTGAAAGGCTCAAAGAACAGGTGTTACATCACTCCATAAATATATTCAAGCACTTTGTCACTGGTGAAATGCTCCAGCGGATTGCAGAACATTTTCCACTGGTTCAATGCCAACAAATGAAGAAATACTGTAGGTTCACTACCTGTCATACTAGATCACAATTAGGTTGTTGTCCTGGTTCACTCTGAAGTTCATTCACCCTTTTCCACTCTTCAGTTAATTTCCATTCCTCGTGAAGCAGTTTTCCATTGTCTCCAAAACTCATAAAATGGTTTTCAAGCCAGCCATTGTTGAATCACATGAGTTCATGTTGCTCTTCTTGACATATTATCAACCTTTCTGAAGTTCAGCTTTAGATCCCGAACATGGTGCATGTACATCTAGTGGCACACTGTTAAGTAACCATCATCAATGCTTGAAACTGCTACAGAAGAGATTAGTTGAAGCTACAACCAAAAAAGCTTTAGTTGGCACTTCTCCTACAAGTGCAGGAAAGGTCAAAATCAAGTATGGTAGACCACTTTCCTCTCCTGAAGTTACTTCAACGGCACCCTGTAGAAGCTGCAGTGTGCCTCTTGATGTGAGAAAGAATGACATTGATCATTTTCCAACATGGGAAGCCCGACAGACATGCAAGCACTGTGCTGGAAATCACTTTGCACACATCTACTGTAAAAAGTGTGAGGTACAGCTTTGCCTGAACAAGGACAGAAACTCTTTTGGTTCCCACCACTATGTGAAATAAATGGCTATAAGAAGTTGTTGGTGGAATAAAAAAACTAAGAGAAAAACTTCCCAAAATGTTCCATATTTTCTAAATGTTATAGGCAACATTTGTGTTTGCATCTAAAACTCGGATTGTTGTGAGCCAAAAGTTGTAAGAAAAGCCTATAAGCCGTATCAAATGTGATACAAAAAATATATCATAAAATAAATGAAATGGCAAAAAAATTTTTTAGATTTTCCTTCAAGGCTTCATGAAGATCCTAATTCTAAAAAATGTGAATTTTGTGACTATTTTTTAATAGGTCAGGCTTTAAAAGGTTAAGGGATGTAAATATTTGTTTAGTTCAAACTGAATTTCAAATACATTATTCCTGACTTTATCTTGGACTGTGCTTTTACTGTTTAAGTTCAGTTTGCATTAATTCTATCAACTAAATCCCCATAATATTGAAAAATGCCCCCCCCCCCCCCCCCCTATTTCTAAGAATTCATCATAGGAAGTAGCCATTCCTCTAAAAGCAACATAAAATGTATTCAGGAATCGATGCCTTAATTGTTGGAGACATTTTCTGGGGTCTTGTGTACCTAAAATGGAAGTGTTTGGTCATAGTGATCATTATTATGTGTAATGAAAAAATGAGGTAAGCCTGGTAGCCTGAGAGCATTAAATGTGAAGTACAGTAGTTACACGTGCATTCAGTAAATAGATGTCATCATGACAAATAAACTTTTGTGGATATTTAACAACTTCTCAAGATATCAAACAAAAAGCTAAAACATGGGCAGAAATTCATCTTCCAATTGGACAATAATAATGTAATGATAATAATAATGTAGACCACCAAATCAGAAAGAAATTGCTCCAAGACAACAAAGTCAATGTTTATGAGTAATCATCATAGAAACCTGAGCCCTCAGAATAATTTATAAAAAACCTGACTTGATTACATCAGGAGAAATGTGCCACAATCCCAGAAAAGAAAGGTTCAGAGGCATACTCAAAACTCTTGTCACACATACGCTCCACATGATACAGTTTAAAAGGCAATTTTGTCAAATACTATCAAAATGTGAGTAAGATTCTGAATTTGAAGAAAGAAAAATAAAACATGTCTTTTGCATTTAGCAAATAGAAATAATTGTGTTAATCCCGACTGACGTAAAAGAAAAAGTTTAGTCCTTTCTAATGATCTGTCTTCAACTTGTAAACAAATATCTGGTATCAATTGCATCTGCAAAATATTAAAGCTTGATTTTATACCAGCAGATCAGCATATATTTGCTAATAGTGACTCGTCACCGACCGATGTCGACACTTTACTGTTGTTTTATTGATGTATTAATCTTTTGAAAACCCTCACGTGGTCAATAAATCAACTAGTTAAACATCAAATTGTATTGTCAGATGAAGATAAGGGTCCTGTGGATAAGACTGCATTCAGTCTGGCTTGTAGACATGCCTGAGCAATCAAGTCACTTAAGAGTTGCATAACTCTGGCTGTAGTCCACACCATGGTTGACCTGGTACAAAGAAAGATCTGGGCAAAATCACCTCTTGTGAGGTTGTGAAATGTTGCAGGAATAACACTTATGTTTAACCAAATATTTTATTTTTGCTTGACTTTCTATTAGCTTAGAAACAAACAGACAGAGAAAAGGCACAAAGAGATGCTGCACATTAGAGTAATAAAAGAAAAATGTTCTAATAGCACATTGATCTACAGATCAGGTCAAAAGTTCACATACTCTCATCTGGTGTGTAAATGTCATTATTTGTAGGCTCATATCTAAGTGGTTCTTTTCCAGGGCACAATGATTAAATGAAAGACATTTTTAATGAATTTGAAAAAAAATATGGTGCACATTACTGAATTATCGTAATATGGTGGAGAGGTTTGAAAACTCCAATGACTAAACAGTGTTGTCTTTTCTCCGTCAGCAGTGATCAAATGGTGTCAAGTTTTGTTGTCTTTGAGGATTCCTGAAACAGCAGACAGGTGACAAAACAAACCAAGGCTTCTGTGGCTGTGGAAGCAAAAACTCAGGTGTGGGAGGAGCGCGGTGATGCTGCTGTTATAGCAAGCCATAAATGCCACAAATCACATGATGGCGTTCAGTGTTGTGTGACGGCATTCAATGACCTGAATAAATGACCAAATTTTCCCAGTTCAGTAAGTCTTACAAAGCATTGTAAAAAAGCAGCATTTTGACAGGATTTATGCCATATTTTATGCCAGCCTAAGTCATATATCTAATTTTTTGTGTGAATTTTTAAACAGATATGTGGTAAAAGTGGTGATTTGTGGCACTAACTGGTTGCCAAAATGTGCAGGTTCAGAACTTGTTAAAGCCTCTCCCATGGAGAGGCGGTTTGAGCTTCCTCCATAGGGTGACTGGACTAAACTTTAGATGTGTTGAAAAGCTCCATCATCCAGGGGAAGAATATTTCAGCAGCTTGAATATAGTTTTTCAAAGTGAGATGGTCCAGGTGTCTGATCAGGATGCTTCCTGGCAGCTCCCTCTGGAGGAACTTGATGTCCAAACTTCACAGTGATCCCAAACACACATCAAATATAAAACAAGCTGAGATCTAGAAAAGCTTTCAAAATCCTGACTACAACCAAAATGAAATGATCAAGGACTGGTGCCATGTAGCCAGTGAATTTAACTGTGCCATTAAAAAAAGGTCAAATATCCATCCAGAAACAAACTAAAAGTTTTCTTAACCACAAAAACTGCATTGGGTTGAGGTGCAACCCAACAGTGAAGTGGCAGTCGTTCCTTAGTGAACAATAGAACCCAATAAAATGCTATTAAATATAAAGGATGACCTTATAGCCATGTATCATACAGAGGCTCTGAAATGCAGTGTGAAAAAACACTCACCGACAGAACAAATGTAAACAGATATAACTAACACAATGACACAGCTACATGGAAAAATGAATCTGTGCACGTAGGCACTTCTTGGTAGCATCTTATCTTTGCAATTCAGTTGCTAACACATTCACAGTATGACACAGTCACCTTATATTCTGATCGGCATGATTTTAACTGTCTGCAGACACATCAAATACAGTTATCTAGGCAGTCTCGTGTCATCTCTTTATTGGTCAAGGTAACGGTCGATCAATAATTCCCCTCAAACTAAACTACAGATTGATAAGGGTGTTCAAATGTTTGTATGCCAAAGTTAGAGCTATACACGTGATCTGTTCATAAACTGCAATATTAGAGTTCCCAGTTAAAGTCTTGTTATAGTGTTTGAGAAAATGTTTTAATATTTAATGGTGGTACTATCTTTGTTGTTTGTGCTTGTGGAACTGCATGTTCTTCTTGTTTAGCAGTTTGATACACTACTTAATGTTTAAAAATAAAGACAGGCTGAAGATGTGGGAAAATGAGATAGTGTTTATTCTTCTACAGTGATGGAAGTATGCAACAGTCAGCGCTGTGAAAGATTGCACACTATAGAAATACAGGAAAAATAAAAATCCTGAGTTTTTAGATAAACATTTTATCTTCTAATAATACAAAATAGGCTTTCCACGTTGCTCTATTGGCATGAACACATTTAAAAGCTTGCCGATTTAAAAACTCTTTCAGAGTACAGGATACTCTGCAAATAAATTACAAGCATCACATGTTTAAAAACAACAAAACTCTAAAGCTTTACACTTCTTACTCCCAACGCAAACAGAACAAACTTTTTGCAGGTAAACTGTACAGGTCACAATCCTCAGCTTTCTACAGATTTAAGACAGTTTTGAGTGGCATGAATCAGCAGTGAGTACAGCTATAACAGAGTGATTGAGAACGAAACTGTTCATTACACAACAGATGCTTTTTTTTTGCCCCTTTGTGAAAACAAAAGAGAATTTCTAAAACAGTAATATTTCCTCTTTTTAAAAACATTGAAGAGCAAATGTTTGACTACAAGTCAACTTTACAAAAGTGTTGTTACACAGGTAGTGGACAGACAGGAATGTTGTTATTGTAGGAAAAAGGCTCTCTTCAGGCCAAGCAAACAAAAGGCAGATTCAATCCACGTCCAAGCCTATTCATGCATTCGTCCTGTGCTCATCAGTATTTGCCAAGTTCACACTGGGCAGCGATAAAGCATTTCCAATTAGCGGATTGTCCATTTTGAACCGGTCCACTCCTGATTTTCCAATGGGAACCATGGCCATTTGTGGGTTCACCTTTTTCTGGTTTTTCCTTTGAATTAATTTCATGCAGCCGTCATTCTAAATGAAAATGTCTTCATCTGCTGGAGGCCCTTTACGTGACGTCTAGTTGTTCTCTTGTGAAACTGAGGTCTTAGAAAAGAGAGAAAAAGTGAGGTGAATGCATTCATTTAAAAAACATATAAGTCCTGTAAAAAGAGTTATTGACCCTTACAGGTCACTTACTGTACATGTTTTAGACCAAACATATTTTAATCAAAATTAATCTGACTAAATAAAAAAGCTGTTTTCAAATGACTATTTATTAAGGGAACAACCTGTCCCTGTGTAAAAAAAAAAGTTAGTGCTTCAAGCATTTATGATGAACAACCCTGAATTATTTATTTCTGGGGAAGAAAATAATGTAATTTTATTAAATGCTCTCTTAGCTTTATGTCAGATGAAACAGGGTATCCACATAAGATTATGATGATCTCATCAACCTACATAATATTTTTTACATATCTTAGGAATCTGTTTCATTTTGGTAAATGAAATAGTCTTTGGTTATTTTAAGGAGTCTCTTTGCCAATGTGGAATCTTGAACATTAGCAAAGAGACAGTTTTAACAAATATTTTTACATATTTGTTAAAACTGTCACTATGTCATGAAAGCATAGTGTGAGGCAGATAATCTGAAAATAAAATAAAAAAATCAAGCTCCTCTGCGTTCTCCTAGTTCTATCTGCAGAAATACACAACTCCATCAGAAACAACCAATGAGAGCAAGGAGGAGGGTCGTAGTGCTGTCAATCATGCTTATGTATGTGATGCTCCTCTTCCTTGCTTCTTCCCAAGGGCAAAGCTCAAACTAGTAGCCACTGTTGACAATGGATAAAGAGTTTTCCTGTAATGATAAGTTGTTCCTCTGCCATTAACACATAAAGTAACTATTTCCAGAAACTTTCTCATCTATTCTTGAATTTCTTTTAGATAGGGGCATGATGTGTTGGTTTTTGAGATCTTTTTTTTCCAGTGTTAAATGCTGCCAGTTTGTGAATCCTGCAAGTAGCTCTAAAAGTCTGACATTAATCTGGCTTTGCTGTGGGTAGAAAAACTGAACTAAACTTTTCAAAAAATGTGTTTCATAACAATTAGTGATTTAACAAAAGGAGCTGTTTTAAATAAATAGAACAATAATTTGAAAATAGTTTTTTGCATTTACTTGTCTACCTCTGTCTAATATAAGAATTGTTTGATGATCTGAAACATTTAATTGTTAATTTAATTAGCAAAAACAGAAGAGATCTGTATGAAGGTGAATACTTTTTGAGCATACTGTCCAATTAATAAAATAAAAAAAAACTCAGACGACAGCTGCTGCTCAGAGCGTCGGGTGTATGTTGGGTTAAGTTCATTGTGTGCTCATGCTCATTTACTTATCTTATCTGTCCTGTTTTGTGTTGCAATCTATTGAACCAACTTGAAAGTTTTATGGTCAAGGTATGCTTATACAAAGTGCAGATTACAGATAAGGCCGATGTCAAAGGCAGCATGGCCAAAAACAAGCAGACAACATTCTAGAATTTAATATTTTCGTGATTTGACTGTATTATCCAACTCCCAAATTAGGAATAAACACTTCTTGAAGTTGAAGTTAAATTCATTTTAGCTTATCTGTAAAATGATAAGATGAAATAGAAATGCTTTATGTATGGAATGTGCAGCAAAGGTAAGTGGAAATGTGTCAGAGGTTTGGTCACATTAATTAAAGGGAATGCTGTTTGAAGTTCTTATGGGCTGCATCTACTGAGCATAGCAAGAAACCATAAAAACCTCCCATTTCCCTCTCTGGGGGCATCGTTTGTGGGGGAAGGAAAGTCTGGGTTCAGCTAATAGTCTACACTTTTCTAGTCTGACGCTTTTTTTTTATAACATCCTCTCTGTCTGTCAGGCAAAAACGTATCACCAAATGATCATGTTTGTTTTCTTGCAGGAATGAACCTAAAATCATCATGTCACAACAGTCATTGTTTCAGTTGACAAAAAAAATCAATGAAAGCCCACCCAACTTTTATGGGGTTTGAGTTGAATAACTCACTCTCCCAAAAGCTTCACTTCTTTGGCCTTATGCTTTCTGTCTAAAATACATATATTCTGAAAAAATAATACGGCAAATTTGAAAAAGCCCTGCTTTTTCAGTTGTTTTGCCTAATATTCGATACATTAGACATTTGCATTCATATAATTACATTTACATATACATATATCCATTAATTATTTTAAAGCATGCAAAAATCCATTTAGAAACAGGTTCTTGAGGAACGTGCCAATTTAAGGAAGACGATATCTCAAAAATACTTTTATGAGAAATTAAACATCCAGCTTTGTAGATGTTTAACTATTTTTATAGATGCATTAATACATTTACTTAAAATCAGATTCAGATAAGCTACTCACATATGGAGTCCTTTCTCCGTACTTGCTCCAAAAGGTCATCTTGACTGTGTTCTTGTGGCCCGTTCGCTGGTCAAAGGTCTGACAGGTCTCAAACGGAGGACTGTACAGATGCAAACTCACGGCGCACTCTGTGTGACTGACGTTTTCTACACGATGCAGACCAATGGAGTCTGAAACACAGAGACATGTTTAGAGACGGCGTCTCTGGAAAGGTGCGAGTCTGACACTAAACATCACACTCAGGCTCCATTTGCTGCACAGCGTGGACTTAGAGCGGAGAAGTAAATGGTGTTCATTGTGCAGACACAACTAACTGGGAAGTAGCGATAGACCTATTTAGCATCACACTAACCGGTGTGTAACTGTTGAAGTTGAAATACCGTGTGGTAATGTCTGCTTTATTGAGATGTTCTACGTCTGCATCTCTCACATGAGTCAAAGCAGGACATGATTGGTCAATAGGACATATCTATGCTGTAAGTCAACGCAAAAGCAATAGAATGTTGAAAGGTGAAAGGCTGCAGTACGAACCAAAAAAAAAAAAAAAAAAGAACCAGTTTTCTTTCTTACCGTTGATGTAAGCGACCTTATTCTCCTGGAGGATCCTCTGAGATTTCTGCACCATGTCTCCGTGTGATTTGCGGTCCGGCCAGTCGAACAGCGTTTCCTTCAGCTGTCCCTGTAGCAGCTTCAGGAAGCAGTGAGAGTCTGTGTGGTCGTGGATACTACTGCAAAGTGTCAAAGAGCACACAAGCCTTCGGCATCAGGATGTGCAAGCGCTGACCTTTCAGAGATATGTCAGTTTTCTGCCTATAGAATACCTGCAAAGAGATTTAATCTGAAAATAAATGTGTGATCTTCAGTGTTTGTGATAAGACCTCATCACAACCTCTTTTGCAAAGTTATATAATGTTTGAATTTGCTCACAAGGCAACTAATGTAACTCATAGCGGATGAAACACAGAAATATCTGATCTGCAGTATTTAAACCAAGAAGAATCATACCATGATGATGAATTAAAACTGGTGTAAATGTGCGAAACAAAAGAAAAAAAAAAACAACTTTTGTGATTTATGTAAACTCACCTGCCATGTCCTTCACCCCAACAGAGAATCATGAGATTGAACTTCCCATTACCCTCATCAACCAAGTTCCTCGTGTATCTGCAGAAAACAACAGAGACTCACTGAATTAGAACAGAGAAAATGGCTTTAACATCAACTTTGGTGTTAGCTTGACAGAAAAAAATAGTTTCAAGAGAGTCACTGTTTGAACATGAGATTTTGATGACAAAAACTAGTTTCAAAAATATATATTTTATAGTGGATAGTGTTTATTATTATTATTATTATTATTATTATTATTATTATTATTATTATTTATTTTCACATAAAATATTTAATTACTTAAGTATTAAATATTAGCATTTACCAATTTACCAATTTGCATGGCATGATACACAGAGTTTATTTCGAAGAATACATTATTTTGCTTAAAGAAAATAATAAAAAATATCTCAAGATCTGAATGCCAGCCTTATTTTTAAAATTAATTTTATTGTCTAATGTGTAAAAAATAACATACAACAAAAAATAATAATGAGACTAAAACTACGAGTATTAATAACAATTTCCGGTAGACAGATACAAATGCTTAAAATATGAATTTTGCGTCATCAAAACCTAAAGATTAATTGCCCTCTGAAGGTATTGCTTTTATTCGTCTCATAAAAACACCAAATTTAACCCCCCAGCTTGTAAAAAGCCAGTGTGCGTCATGTGCGTGTTTTTCCAGTGGAGACATGGTGTTATTGGATTTTTGCGCACAGTCGTCCGTTCCACGCACGACGGAGGTGCGTGGAAGGGGTGAGCGGGTGTGTGCCTGTCCTGTGTGTTGATTGGATTCCCCCGTCGGGTCCCCTCCACCCGCCTTTCATCGAGTCCAAACGAACCCAAACTATCTGCAGGAAAATCTTCAGTTTTTCTCTCTGAAAGAACAGCGCTCTTTATTTTAGAGGACTACATTCACTGTATCAAGGACTAAGCTCCTCATTCTCTTGAAAACTGCTCGTGTATATTGGAAATAAATCCAAATCCGAATAAATTATGCAAATAGGTTCTTTTTTTATTTAAATAAGGTGTGCTGGAAGCTGTCGCACTAGATGGAGACAACAAATAGCTCCTTTCATTCCCAGTTTTCTTCATTTAAAGAGAACAAACTTTAACAACAGAGTTTACTTGGCCTATTTTAAAAAGACATTTCCTTTTTTTCTATATAAAATAAAAGCTGAATTAAATGTACTTCTGACATAAATAAAACAAAGCGTAAAAATGCAATTACTATCTGCAAATGAATCCCTGTGTAAATGCAGATTTTTTTTTTAATTACCTGTATTGGTCAAACTTTGCATACTTCATCCATTCGTGAGGTTTGCTCTCGTATGATTCCATGATATTTTGAACCTCCTCCACATTGATGTTGTCACTCTCGAAGATCTTGTGCAGAATTGCGGTCAGCTCGTCCAGAGTTTCGGGCTTCACCACCTCGGTTTGCTCCATGTCTGCACTGCACAGGAGGATTTTAATTTGATTTTTTTTTCCCCTGCTTGTTTCGCGTCGGATGAAAACTTCTGATTTATCTGCTCTGTTGGGAAGTTTTATAGGCTGGCGCAGCAATTTGGGGACGCGCCGGTGATGGACTGTACCACTATGGAAGAGAAGGTGAACACTCATGGCTTACTAAATGAAATTCTTCATTAGTGCATTTCAGATTATTTTGAAAGTAACCGGGTGCACCTTTGTTAGAAATCCCTTATTGTAAAAGTAAGCTTAGATTTCTTTTAAACCAATCTAATACTTTTTTCTTACATTGCCAGCTTGAGCTAATCCATGAGTCCAATTCCACCACGTTGTCACAAACACACCCTCCACCCCGCTTTTATCTCTCTCTCTCTCTCTCTCTCTCTCTCTCTCTCTCTCTCTCTCTCTCTCTCTCTCTCAGGCATTCCTCCAACAATAGTCTATGCACCCTGTGTTTGTGCAGCCTCTCATCACACAATCAACAAACTCACTGTCCAAGGTGTTTTCAGAGAACAGACTCACAAACAAGAGGGGGAGGAGGAGATAAACGTGGGAAAAAAGGCTGAGAAGTAACAAACTAGGTGTTGCATGATATTCTCTACAGAATGAGGCTTGAAGTTTTTCCACCTTGCAGCCACAAACTTGAATTTATGTTATTGTGATTTTCTGTGAAACATAATGGTAGTGACATCATGCTCTGGGGATTCTTTTTCTGTATCAGGGACAGGTCAGCTGGTCCAACATGCCAGGTTATACTGAAGAAAAACCCATTGGAAGCTGCATAAGAGTTTGAACCGGGTGGAGGCTGACATACCAAAACAACCCTAAAATGTCCCAAATGGAGTGATTTTGAAAAGGTTTAAATCTGACAGCATGTTCTTCTATTAGAATGGCACAGTCAAAGTCAAGACTGCTTGTAGTGCGTCAAAATGTAAAATAAAATCTCAATGGGTGTAAGATATGCTTAAAATTAGTAATTATTTTCTCATGAGGGGAAAAAAATTCAAATTATTCAAAAAGCCTCAGTGAACCATTTGGATACATTTGGTTATTTGTTGACTTCTCACACATTTCACAAAAAGCATCAAGTCACAGATATTTTCTGCATCCATATTCTTCTGCAGCTCAACCGTCTCCTTCATGTTTTAACCTGTCTGGCTGTGTTCACATTGACCTGCAAGTAGTTTTTTTCCATCATGTCTGGTATGCTGTTGGAGCTGCCTGAGCTTATGTAACTTCATCATAAGCTTTTTCTACAGGTGGAATCATCTCTTTCCCTCTCCTGCCAAAAAAAAAGAGTAAAAAGAAGCAGGTAATTATGGTTGATGTGTGGTGAAGACAAAGTGTACACTGTTTGTTTTCTGCATGTTGCTGTGCACTCGCTCCCAAGAAATGCAGAGTATTACAGCAATGCTGATTTGAAAGCAATTTCAGTTTTTTTTTTTTCTAAAACCTATTCAGACAGTTTACTCAAATATTTTTATTTTAAAATAATTCTTGAATGGCGGTGGGTGGAATCAGGTGAGCTGTGATGCTGCAGCAGGAAAACACGCCTATTATTTTCAGTAATCCGACATGTGGCACTGTGTCAGAGGAAAAATCCTCCCTGGCTGAGATGAAGGCAGGCCACCATGTTTACAGGCAGCATGAAAAGTGGAGAACCTTCTTTGAATGGGGGCTTGCGCCAAGTTTCAGGAACAGCTGCCACATCATCAGTCCCAGATGTTGTGCAGCTCCCCCCACTGGTTGAAGCGCATGTGGGGCTTTAGAGCCTGCAGCAAGAACTACCTGCACCTATAAAGTCATGCCAGTGATTTGTAGGTGGCTCAAATGAAACTGTTCAACTGGTTTTGGGTCTACTACAGATAAACCTTTAGTAAGATTTCAAAGGTTCAGCCTCCAATTCAGTAAAAAGTTTCACAAAACACATTTTTGTTAATTCTTTGAAGTTGTGCTCAATTTACAGGAAATATCCCAACTTTTTACATAAAACAATTTAAACATGTGAGGCATTCGCATGGAATCTCCTCTTTTAAAAGTTCTGCAACTATCATCTCACAAATGCTAACAAAGTTAGTCATTTTAGATTTCCTTAAAGTCAATTTGAAGACTGGGTTTACGTTCATGCTACAAATAAATAAACAAATAAATAAACAAACAAATGAATAAATAAAAAGTTTGAATGAAAGCTCCAAAGCCAATAAACAGCATTCAGTAACAATAAGATCTTCAGTTAAGTTAATACCAGTTTCCATTTGTAGCAAACAGGCTTGTGCTGATTATATGAACTTCCATATGTAAAAAAAAAATATATATTCCAACTGAACTCCTGAAAGAATTTCCATTTTAAGTCTTACAGCCATGTGTGAATTCATCTGGATGGGTTGGTTGAGGATTTTCTGGATCTTATCCATATACTGCAGGTCTTTTTGTCTTACATTGCCTTTGTGGAGACACCATGTATGCATCAACACAAAATAGGTTTTTTCCAATTACCCCTGAGCTCCAGCTGAAGTTGTTGATCTTTTGCCCTCACCCAGTTTTATTGTTATTTATTTGGAATTGCTCAACATTGTTTTGTTATGTGTATTGCATTAATCTAAGTTACATGGTTTTCAGAAAATCTGGAGATTTTTAAAGAAACTACTGACCTCACTTCATAAAGAGCTAAACAAATTACTCTCTAGTCATATGTTACTATTTTTTCCAAACTCATTCAGAAGGGGAATCTTTTTAATATATATATATTAGGTTTTAAGAACTCCATATTCTTTCTCCCTTTGTTTTGCTTTGATTTCCTCTGGTTTCTTCTCTGCCGGTGCACTGATCGCTGATCCTCATCATCTGAAGTATCATCTGAAATAGCGCTCTAATTGGCACCCGCCTCCACTGCATGTTTATGTTGACCACAGCAGGAGAGCAATTTGCCCTTAACCAGATGATGCTTCATGGATCCATCTGCTCAACTCGAGATGATCCATCTAGTCCTAATACCTGACTGCCACATGACATATTTTGCATATTTGTTTTAGCTTAAAAGGGTAATGAAAGTGAGGAATACAAGGAGACAAAAAGTATTAGGCTTAGAAAATGCTATATGCTGCAGATAAACTGTATTAAAAAGTTATGGCATTAAGGAACTAAACAAAAAAGAAGGAAAGACCCGCTTAATGTGCAACCTTAAGCTGATCATCTACTAAAAGGCAACGTTTCACTTAACAGCTCTTTGGAAATTCACCCAACTGGTATTAAAATAAAATACCATTTCCCCCAAACTGTGTTATCTTTAGCGTTTTACTTAATCAACCTGAAATGGAGACATGGATGGATGGATTGATTTTAATGTCCTAACTGTATAATTAGGCTCTCAATATTTAATCTATACTGTGAAAAATGTTTTCTAAAGGGTTCCTTTTGATTTGACCTTAAAATAATAATAAAAATAATTAAATTAAACCCCTTTTAAATATAAAGAAACAAGCAAAACCAAATACACTCAGAGGGCCAATCAGAGTTTATGATTCAGGTTTGTATTTTTTTATTGAAAATCAGCTCAACTAATGAGTGTTTACAATTTGTGTTCCGCATCGCCCCCGTGTGGATAATTCTGGCGTCACGCACCCGAAAAGGAAATTGAACTAAAAAAAAAAGAAAACTAGAGTTTTAATCCATCGCGGCTTCCGTAGCAAGAAGAGGCGGATGACTGCTTCTCTTGACGTGGAATATTTCCGTGCAGAGACGATGGAGAAGTAGCAGCCCGGCGAACCTGGAAACCATCAGATCCAGACGGGATTTTAAGCCCTGAAACCCAGTCAGGTCCGGCTCGTTCCGGATCCGACAGAACCCAGTCCAGTAGAGGCTGAAGCCGCCGCGCTGTCCGCCTCCCCCCTTCAGCTACAATCATGATTAAAGCCATTTTAATATTCAACAACCACGGCAAACCGAGGCTTTCTAAATTCTACGAACATTATGTGAGTAAAAACAGGCTCTTTCAGCCACTTTGGGTATTTATTTCCACTTTTCGCCGCGAGCTAATTAGAAAAAAAAAAAAGAAAAGTCGATTAATAATTTAAAACGTGACACTTTCTAATGAAATCAGTGGTCTGGACACATTCTACCACCGCTGGAAGCTTCCTGGCTGGTAGGAAGCATGTGTGTTTATTGTTTTTTTTTTTTTTAGTCGTATAAACGTCTACTCCACGATGCCCTTTAAAGAAAACACTGAATAATTAAAGATGTGCAATCCAAAACGAGGCTCTCTCATTCAGCCTGAGCCAGTATGAGGAGAGGGTTGCTCCCAGTTTTATGCTGGTTTCATGTGAACATCCAGCTGTGTGGCTGACGTGAGTTTAGTGTTTGTGTCACATGACTTTAATGGCGCCCTTGTGAGTAACTCGTGTTGAACTCTAGCCTTTATTTCCTCTGAGTACCTGCTCTGTTGATAAAACTAAAATATAAAATAGTCAGGTTATGTAATAGTCTTTGCAGAGCAGGCAGTGCTGACTTCTCTTAATTGGATTTGTACATCACATCAGTGGCGGTTCTTGATGGCAAGGTGCCCTGTGTGACCCCAGCTGGGGTGCCCCACCCCTAATAATCCAACAATAAACAGCAACTTTAATCATAAACGTTTTAAGTTTATTATTATTATTATTATGTGTTTCTAATGTGTTTTTAATATATACAGCTCTGGAAAAAAATTAAGAGCCTACTGCACAGAGCCCCATTGAAGACCTCCTGGTTATTCCACCAAATATTGATTTCTGAGTTAAGGCATTAGTATTGTCGTTTCTAAATGAACTTGTTTTCTGAAAGGTCTGAAAACACTGCATGTTTTTTTTTTTTAAGTTATTTTGAGCATTTCTCATTTTATGTAAATAAATACAAAATTTTTGCTTGAAACTTTGGAGACATGTTGTCAGTATTTTGTAGAATAAAAGAACAATGTTTTTACGGAAACCTATAAAAAGTAAAATCAGAGAAACTTATCATTTTAAGTAGTCTCTTTAATTTTTCCACAGCTGTATCTTCATATTGGTCTGTTTGATGTTAAACATGTTAAACTTTTTTTCAATTATTTTTGTCTTTTGCTCCAAAAAACATCCAGACATGCTTAAGATTCAGAATGGGTTATGATCTCATTTAAGTTTTGAGCCACAATTTAAAGATTGGCACATAAATAAAACTGCAAAAAAACCAAAACTAATTAAGAGGCAGTCTATGGTGGTTTGTACTTTGGATGCCTGTCCTGTTGTTTGATGGAAGTAAAATTAAAATGTAGCAGTAATGACCAGTAAGCTTTAGGGAAGCCATCCTAACTCTGAAGTACTGGGATGGCAGCATCATGTGGTAGGGATGTTTTGCTACAAAGTGCTCTACCCACCATGAATAAGTCCAATCTTTTTATTACTCTATTATGTATACAATGTGTTACTCACATTTTCAAATAGTGCATATGTTGGTCTTTTCAATGTTAGTCAAGAAAAATGTTTTTTGTTTTACATTCAAGTCTTTTACTCCAAAGAAAACATCCAGAACTGGCTTAGATTTAATTGTCCATAATTCCAAAATTGACACAAGAATAACATTGCAAATAATAATATCTCTTATGACTTGCTGAAAAAAGCCAATTACAAATCAAAGATCTTGAATTTTGGAGACATGTCCAGTGGTCTGTTGGGACATTTTTGTCCCATCAGACCCTGATGTGTGTCTGCAGGGAAGAGGAAAACTGCAGACACACATCTGCAAAAAGATATCAGCAGCTTTGCAAAACACAAATTGACTCTGACCTCTGTTTTCTGCTATTGACCAAACTATTGACAGTCTTGTTTAAAAATAAAATAAGGCGTCCTATTAATTCTCCACCTCATATTTAACCTGTTTATTGAGGCAGACAATGATTGGTACACATTTGAGGAGGATCAGTTGCGACTGATTGGATTACAAGAAGGCTGTGTAGACACCATCTGTTATTCTGTAAGCCAAGGTGTTGGCTTACCGTCTGCAGGAGATTTTATTTCACACACTGTGTGGGCTGCTGTGAGCTGAGAGAACTATCTTTATTATCTGGAATAGGGAGGGGCTGCGTTTGCTGCTGTTGATGGAAAAGTCATGAATGATGCGTGCCTGTTGAATGGAAGAGGATACAGAGATTGCAAATAAACAGGCCACATTCATACGGGGGGTTTAGTATAAATATAGATGATTTTGCTTTACACTGGATGTTGTCTGTGTGTGATATTCTCATAGGTGTCAAATGACCGGCAAATGTCTGTTTGAACATGAAAGTAAAGCGACTTTATTTAAAATATGTCTATGTTACTGTTTAGCTACACAGTCTACTTATTATTTATAAACAACATAAGGATAAAAAGCACTTTATTAGAATGCACTCTAGCAATTAAAGGTCCATTAGAGTCTACTGTATTGCTAAAGGGCTCTAATTACACTTCCTCCTGCATTAATGTCTTATTCTTTGCTGCATTTTTTTTATTTTTATAGAGCAAAATCCACACAGTGCCTTCCACTGTTATTGGCTCCCATGGTAAATGCTTAAAAATGAGTTATTTATATTTGTTCTCCTCCAAGTCATCTTGGATGAAGTTCTCCCACCATGACCTTTGACAATTTTCTTTTCCTTGCTTATTGCTCTCTTAGGAATGTGTCTGTGTGTCACATCATGTTTATATCCCAGGGAAGTTCTAAATGCAAGTTATTTAACCTGGATCAAATTATAAATATATACACTACAAAAGGCTTGAACTGTGTTTTTGTGTTAAGGCTGCTAATAACTGCAGAAAATGTGATTTTTATTTTAAGCTGTTGTTACTTTACATTTTTATTTGGGGCATCTGAATAAACATACTCAAATAAAAACTTGTATTTCTTTAAAGTTTCCCGTGCAAGATTTATTTTAGACTTTTCAGACAGCTTTTGTTATGTTAACCCAAAATAAGGAGGGAGCAGAATGTTTCACTTTGAATCAGAGTTTTATAAATCACTGAACATCATGATGAAAAATTCAGAAGCTTGTCATTTTCAGTCTCTCACTGCTGCTCTTGTTTGGATCATTAAACTGTAAATACAGTTAAAGCTGCTGGTCCCATGCTGCAGGTCACATGACCAGTTTTTTGCCCCCAGCACGCTGGGTATTTGCCGTCTCCTTTCTCCTCGAACTCACTGATCCGTTCGGGCTCCCCAGAGAGTTATTTACTCCCTTTGGTAACGCTGCCTCACTGTAGGAGATTTAGAGGGTTTTTTTCCCCTCCCTTTCGCTGTAGGACTTTCAATAAAACAATGTTAAGTCACAAATCTGTGTTTGAAGACTAACTTCAAACACTTTAAAAATATGTTGTTTTAAGCAACATTTTCTCCCCTGAAGAACATGTGACATAACTCTGATATGGTCCAAAATCTGATATGAATTCTCTTCCTCGTGACCTCTGTGTACTATTGGCATGTGTAATCACTTTCTGCTGATTTAGGAGTATTTAAAAGAAATCTTTGAGGACTTATTTGCCCAACAGCTCTGCCTTTCAACATGTTGTTTATCACCTCTTTATTAAAAATGCACCTATCAGCCAGAAAGAGTTCAGAATCGGATAATTTAAAAAAAAATAAAACATCTGATCAGATCGACAGGTGGGGAACAAAAATCTCCATTCATTAATTGCACCAGAAGTAAAAACTTCCACCATTTTCAGTCCATAAATGCATCGAGCATTATTATATGCTTTATTGGATTTTTCTCAGCTCAGTTAAAAATCAAGCAAAGGTTAAGAACATTATCAATTAACCATTCAGTGCATGTTTTCATCTGTGTTTATAACCTTTCATAAAAAAACAAACTAAATTAAAGACCAGAAATTATTGTTCTTTTTTGAACGTCTCTCTTTATTCTGTGCAGAATGAAGACACAGAGCAACAGATCATCAGGGAAACTTTCCACTTGGTCTCGAAAAGAGACGAAAACGTCTGCAATTTCCTAGAAGGCGGATTGTAAGTAATGACCTACAGGTGACTGAAACTGTTTGCAACGAGTCTCAATGCTACGAAATCCATCTGCACATTAGGTCTCTTGCAAGAGTAATTCATTACTCACTAATGAGTGGCTGCAGAGTGTTTGTGCGCATTTCCTCTCTTGACATCCTGCTGCTCATTTGATTGATAAGTGTGAAACAATAAAGTGAAGCACTTCACTGCAAAACGTTTAACTGGTCATAATAATACATTTGTAAAAGCACTCCAAATGTCTCTGTATTAGCAGGCAGTTGAGTTATTGCACAGGTTTCGTAAGGGTTGCAACATTTCCTGTGGCAACAGAAATGCAGCAACAGATTTTTTTTTTTTTTATTATCAAACCCTTGATCAGACTCACTGCTTCTCATATCTTTTGTTTTTAGAGTATATAGTTTCCTATCAGTACCTTTATAGCAGAAAACATCCTGTTGCTTTTCACCTTCTGTTTTGTCTGTCATAACATGTTTGTTTCTGAAGGTTTTATGGGTCAAGCTCAGGCCAAAGTGCATGTCCTAATAATGTTTAACCTATTGGAGCTGATGTCATCAAGATCAAAAGGAGTCGAGATTAATTTCTGGAAATACGTTTTCATAAGGTTTTAACAAACTATTGCTCATTGATCGATATGCATCAATCAGTCAATACTACTTCTGTCACGAAACCTGGATCTAATTATTTATTGTGTGTTTTTAATGCTTAAAAAATGAAGCCGCTGATTCCAGTTTTAACCAATCCAGGCTTGGATTGTTGTTGGCCAGGAAAACATGATCATTGCAACTTTATTTTTTTAATTCACTTTTTGTTCTTTGCATCTCAGGTTGATTGGAGGATTGGACTACAAGCTGATCTACAGACACTACGCCACCTTGTACTTCGTGTTTTGTGTCGACTCATCAGAGAGTGAATTAGGAATTTTAGACTTAATCCAGGTAAAACCCTGCAGATTTGACATTATTGGTTACTGTTTGTTGGTTTGCTTTTAGAGTGTTTCTTAGCTTGTTTTTATGTTAATTTCAGGTTTTCGTGGAAACGCTGGACAAATGCTTCGAGAATGTCTGTGAGCTTGACTTAATTTTTCATGTAGACAAGGTAGGAATTTGTGTCATTCCTTTATGTAATGTTTATGATCATGTTTGTTCAAGACTCATCATGATTATTTATGATACTGTTGTAATAATATCCTTTAGTGATTATGGCCCGATTTATCGTGCTCTGCTTGTCTGATCAACAATCACGTATTGGAACATGTTACACAACATCTGATGGTTTTATTACAACCAACTTCCTAAAAACAACCTAAAACCAGAACATACTGCTGATTAGATGTGATGTAATGAGTTCATTGGTTAATTACACAGTTAGATTAGCTAGTTTTATATCATATATGGTATTTCATGTTATTAATAATTTAAAGAGCCCATATTGTGGTAATTAAAGGCAATGTATGCTTTATTAGATTCAGAAAACACAGTGCCTTGCAAAAATATACGCCTTTTATGTGTAAAAGAAAAGAGTGTATGGTGGTTTTCCACATTTTTTGACAAATCCCAAATAGACTCCAGTATAACTGCTTGTCATAAAAACTTGCTTATGTCACTAAATAGGCTGTAAGAGGTCCTGTAGGGGTCAGCTGAATGAAGGCCACTTTTTATTTGTTTCTCTTGAAATGAAGCGAACCGAAAACGTACTGAACTGTGACTTTTGTGTACTGTTGCACCCCTGGAACGGATACTTTTGACTTCATGTATCTTTGTTACACTTGGTCGCTTAAGGAAAACTAGATATCTTAAAGAAATAACAGTTCACCATAAAACCTTAATGCAGCAGACGTTTAATTATTAATAGCACATACTTTGGATGCACTAGAATAATTTATCTTCACATTAAGTGATATTTTAGTATTGTACCTTTTTGAAACATTGAATGGCCTATGTGAATGTGTGTGTTATCTGATTTGACTGACTTCATTCTAGGTTTCTCTTGAATATTTTGCAAACTTTAAGGATTTTACTTCAGAAACTCACTGAAAACACTGACTAGAATATGCGAAGATGTTCTTTTTACTTGAACTACAGGTTGAACAAAACACACCCAAGTCTAAGCCTTTACTGTCAGCGTTATAGTCAGAGTTATCTTCCTTTCACAGTCTAAATAGGGCTGTTTGCCACAAACATGGTAGCAAAAGAAGTCAAAAGTTAAAAAAGATATTTCTTCATAAAGGGGCTCTGAAAAGACATAGAACAACTGTAAAGCTAACAAGCTCTGACTGAAACAGAGAGGAACCTTGTGCAGGATGCCCTTCTTTAACAATAAAAAATGTTCCTTTTAACAAATTCACTTAAGAAAAAATCACATTGATTGAAGTAATAAATATATCAGACTGTGCAAATTCAGGGTTTTAGGTAGTCGCCTGAACTCTATGATGTACTGTCAGAACAAAAAAGAAACACACGCACTTTGTTGTCCACCATAACATTACTAACACAGAGCTGCTTGCATCAGGACTTACCCTCTGTATGACTCCCAGCTGCTGCTGTCTTCAGTCTGCCGCAGCCAAACTGCATAATAAGGACACAGCCGATGCATTTCAGATATATTTAACCTCTGCATGTACATCGCCATCTGCTCAAACGATGTTTGTATTCTTTATTGTAGAAAAGCAACAACAGGCTACATTACAGATGAGTCACAAAACATGTTTGATTCAAGAAATTTGCAACAATCATCCGACACGCATCACAGCAAGTTCTGTTTGCTTCTCTTGTGTCAAATTACCAGGTGCTTTCGGGACACGGCGAATATTTTGTTGCTGATCTTTCAGAATCTGATGCATTTTTCTCTTGCTGCTCATAAATACATAATTCATAAATACACAATGATTTCACCCTAAATAAATGTGTTCTTTCTTATTTAAACTGCATCAGAGCACAGTGAGCACCGGTCAACAGAAGGGCTTCAAAATAACTTTGAACAAAATTGCTGTATTTGCAGGAATGTCAAATCGAAATGTATGATTTAATTAACAGCTACTGCTAACTTGGATACAACTGGTTGCTATAAGCTGGACAATTAGTCAGACTATGTTCTTCAGTAGAGTCTGTGGTTGTTGTTTTTTTTAAATATAGAAAATACTTCCAAGATGCCAGATTTGTTTGCAGGAGAGTGAAGTGCATTAGCCCTCTTTCAACCAGCTGACCAGCAGTATGAGGCCACAGAGGGGGGCTTTCTCTAGTATTTTTACAAAAGACTTCAGTTTGCTGTCATAGTTAAACCAAATTGGGAACTTTTTACTGGTTTTTATACCAGTAATCGACCCAGGCATCGAACAGAGAGATGCCGTTGGCTCACCAGTCCATTTCCAGGAGCAGAACTTTCTTTGTTTGAGCTTTGTAAATTTATTTGTTTACTCTGTGAATGTGTCTGTACATCTTTTATTTTATTTTTTTATTTCTCAATTGTTTAGATTGTACGGCATTAGTGGCCTGTATTTATAGTCAAGAAACAGACAAAATTGGACAGAGGTAAGCAGTTTGTCTTTGACTTAAAATATTGAAGATGCTCTGGATCTCTCCTGCTTCAGGTCCACCACATTCTGGCGGAGATGGTGATGGGCGGGATGGTCCTGGAGACCAACATGAACGAAATCATCACGCAGGTGGACGCCCAGAACAAGATGGAGAAATCTGAGGTGAGCGCGTCTCTGCCTGCTGGCTGACTTGACTCTGCCTCCACACCTCTCTGAGGCGTTGTGTACAGTATGCAGGCATGTGTGTATGCTGCACCCTGCATGCTTACTCTCCAGCGACTTTCTGTGGATGCTCCCGACCTTTTCCAGAGTGTTTGTGCTCTCTTCAGCCTTCTCCTTCCGCTTCACTGCTTCTTAATGTTGACCAGGGTGAGACATGGTCTATGCCTTAAACACACATTATTAAAAATATTCATGCATCTGGTGCATTTTGCACTAAGAGTACCACTATCCAGTGAATCTGCAGAATCTGTCACAGGTAAATCTCATATCATTAAAGTTTGGTTTACAGTATCTGGCCTGTTATTTGAAAATGGAAGTTTTTAGATGCTCTTTGTGTAAAAATTTCCTATTGCATCATATCTCTAATCGAGTGTCCCTGCTTAGAGCCTTGTTAAAGTGCATTGTTTTTTTCAGCTTCGACCAGCAAATAATCCTTTGCTTGGTGAAAAAATGAAATGAAACAGCCAGAGACAATTCGGTCAGATCATTATCTTTTCATTTTGTTTGCAGGATTTATTAAATGTCTAAAAGGTCAATTGCACTAAACACAAGTAAGAAAAAGTTTTAATTTTAGTTGACAAAGATAAAGAATGCTGGATGGCTGCTTTTTGTGTATTGATCAAAGGTATTAATTTAGTCTATTTTCTTTTTTTTTTTTTTACATTAATGTGAGTTTCATTGTATGCTTTTAACCTGACAGATAATTTTTTTGTTCGATTGTCAGTTTGTAAGCAGTCTTTTACTGTTCTGACATCAAGAGCTGCTCTGTCTTTTCCTTTTTGGACCTATTGTAGACCACAGAGGTTTTCATGCACTGATGCTAATTCAATCTGACTGTTCGTTTAAAGGTCAGCTTCTGGCAACAAGGATGAAGCTATCCTTCCTACAATCTGGTGAAACCTAAATACCATAGCTCTATTTTATTTTCATTAAGATTTAAGTAAAAGATAAAAAATAAAAATAACTGGACCAAGGTTAATATTTCTTCTGATTCCAGATGCGGTGTACAATAGGTCCTATCACTATCTGTGGAGATAAACTGTAATTACTTTAATCTGCTTTAACATTCCTCATTCCTCTTTTTCCTGACCCTGTCCAGTTCTTTCCATTCTTCTCTCTCTTTACAGACCTTTATCTTTCAGTCTACCAGGCAGGACAGGTAGACACAGGTACTTCTAAATTTACAACCAAACACTGTAACCTTAACTGAACTTTTTACGTCCCCTTTGACCCTCTCCACATGGCCCTTCATCTAACTGTAAACTGACGACACTAACACACAGTAGGAATCTTTCACGACAGACCCAAAAATGCCTCAATTTAACTCTACAACTAAGAACAAAACACTTTGACAGCAGAGTAGAGTCAAAAAACTTCAGTCTTGTACCTCTATACTCCCAGAAAGATGTCATTTAAACCAGTGTTTCTCTATCCTGGTCCTTAGGATTTAGTGTCCTGCAGGTTATGGTGTTTCTCTACTACTGGAACCAATGGCAGCTTCAGCGGGATAATAGATCAAAAGGAAGACATCTCTATAGCTTTCAGTGAGGTTACAAGTAGGCCTGTCACAATAATCAAAAAATCCATTAATCGCATGATAAATGGAAACAAATTCAATGATTTCCATTTACCTGATTTATTGTTTATCTCTTTTTTTCCCTCTTTCTACCAAAAACTGGATGATAGAAAGTCTTCAGTTTGGTGGTTTGCTCTCAACTAGCCCTTTTTGAAGGAAAATTTTGTTTACAAAGTCTTGAAAATTTATCGCTCTGTTTATTTATTTGGGGTATTTAAAATGTTTTCCAGTTCCAGTGTTAAATGTTCATTAGAATTTAAAGTTTACTGATCTTTGAGAATATGTTGCATTATTTTGTCATTACCATTGCATTACTTAAAAGTTGTCTCAAAACAACAATACTGGGTGCTGTGGTGGCGCAGGGATTATGCACAACCCACATATGGAGGCCTTAGTCCTCAACGCTGCTGTCGCAGGTTTGATTCCCAGCCTTTCCGCATGTCTTGCTCCTTCTCTCATTACCCACTTTCCTGTCAATTCACTATCAAATAAAGGCCATTAGAGTCAATAAAACCCTTTAAAAAAATTTTTGTAGTATTATTTATTGCGATAACGTCTGGAACAATTTATCATACAGCAAAATTTGTTATCCTGACCAAATAGATTAAAAAAAGAAATGTCCTGTTATTGTCCCACATGGGGATAATTCAGGTGTAACAGCAGCAAGCTAAATGCAAATTTAATTCTGCATATTCAAACTGAGGTAATAAATGTAAAAATATTGCTAAGACTGTACTGTAAGGCCAGATTTACTGCATACAAAAATAACACTGTACAGTTATTAAGAATCGCCAACTCAGATCAAAAGAAACTAAGCAGGGTAAATACTTAGTTTAGCACATGTAGCACACATTTTTCAACAGTAGATGATAAGAAACATTGTTACAGCAGTTTTACGGGCAATATTGCATTCTGCTAAATTCATCTAAAGCCTCGAACTTCGTACACAGAATTAGATTACTGTTATCTTTTTCAAGAGAGGTGGTTTTCAGACAAATTCCCGCAAGACAATGATTGTGATTTCTGAATCCTCTGCTCTGAATCAGCATTCCTCTCATTTAGCGACCTGGCTGTCTTCCCGTCTAACTCTAGTGTCCTTGATTCCTGGCACAGGAAGAAATCCCCATTAGACAAAAAGCCTATTGAAACAACCTCGTGGAAGAAGGACATGAATTTATCTACATAGCAGACATACTTTTTCTTCACCCTGTGATATTTTTTAAGCTTGTTTTGAGTGTCTTTCTCACATAGTAAATGTACAGGACTGCTGATCAGTTTGGTTATTTATGGGTCTGTCGAGTAAAGATTTATTTTGGAGTTCTCTAACTGCAGTGGTTCTCAATCGTCTTTTTATGCCATAGAAGAAAAAGGGAGACTTTTTCCTCTATAAATATTTAGATTTTCCTAGTCTGATGCTTTTATTGGAGGCTAAATTTGCCTTGTCGAGCTTCCTGTTGAGATTCACTGTGTTAGAGTATAGCGCCTCCTTTACCCTGAGAGTAGTTTATCTCTATTAGACTAACAACCTTCCCATAATATCAATGATAGATGTAATAAATGTTTACACGGCTCATTGTTCAAATAATGTTTCTAGACAGAAAATTTGTAGCTATATGTACAACTCAGTAAAATAGAATATCACTTTTTGATTGAATTACTAAAATAAATAAATCCTCCGGCGATATTCTAATAGACTGAGATGTTACTATATATGTGTACATGGCACCACATTAATATCTCTACTCACAGAAATGTATTCACACAGAAAAATGCTAGCTACAGTCATATCTAGAGGTACAGTATCACCTGCATTATTAATGGCTAAAACTTTGACGCCTACATTCTGTAGTTGCGTGGTTATCCGAGCATCATTTATCTTCAAACCCAGATCCATTTTTCTGCTTCACATAATTCTCTCCCTGCATTTTTACCCCCACCGGCCCACAGTCCTCCGGTGGGTTCACTTTCCAAGCAATGCCGCCTTTTTGTCCATTTGATGAATGTTCAGTTCTGCTCAGTACATCAGAGTCAGTGAATGAGTAGTTTAGATCAGTATGTCCTCACAGTTGACTCCTAATTGGCTCTGGTTGTGATGTCCATTGTTCTAGAAATAGAAAATGCATGTGCATATAAAGCTCTAAAGGCATCTGAATGTATGTTTTGCATATGTTGTCCGTCTCAGTGCTTTTGCATTTTGTCAGCAGATGATTGTTGTTCGTTCAGCTGTGTTTTCTGTCCTGTGTCTTCTTGTGTTCAGCTGTTATCTCTATTAATGTTTTTGCTTCACTGGTTTGTTTCTTATCAAATCTCCTTGTGTGTGTGTTTGTGTGTGTATATGTGTTTGGGTTTGCACAGGCTGGCATCGCAGGAGCACCGGCTCGCGCAGTGTCAGCGGTAAAGAACATGAACCTCCCGGAAATGCCCAAAAACATCAACATCGGCGACATAAGCATAAAAGTGCCAAATTTACCTTCCTTCAAATAGCGGCAGCAAGATCCATGAACCTTGAGGTGTCAGCCGATGTTTACCGCGATGCGATATGTTTACTTCAGACTACTAACTTTTATCAGTCTGGAAGGTACTGTGTGATTTCACACTCCATGTTGTGATGTTTTCTCCTTGGGTTTATTGTTGAGCAACATATTAAATGTTTTGGGGTTTTTTTCTGTCTGAAGGACAAAAGAGAAGTATATATCAGATTTACATTCCTTCTGCTTCACCACAGGTTGGCTTGTAGCATTCAGCACCTCCATTACAGATCTGTGGCGTTTTGTTACTGAAAGGAAATGAGAAACTGACACAAGTGTTTACTTTAAAGAGGGAGTACAGGTGATTTTTGGTGGGGGGGGCAGATACATTCAGATGAAGAATATGAAGTAATTCCAAATCAGCTGTAGTGTTTGGATATAAATTACAGAACGATAATAAATTAGGGAGACTAAGGAATTTAGACATACATAAATGCTGATTTTGTTTGATTTTTCTGATTGTATGTGGACCATTTTAAAAGATTTGTCATGTTTTATGGAATGATTATGTTAATTTTCTGCTGTGTCGGACCTTACTTTGTTTCTTTTTCAACAATAAACTGTCAAAACTCAACACATGTTTTGATTATTTTTTTGTTATTATTATCTATTTTACACAAAATGTGTACACTATTGTTCCATTGCATGCTATTTCTGTGAAAAGGCAATATGCAGATGGGAGATGGTTCTACTTGACACAGATGAAAGTGGTCCAAGGTCAGAGAAAGTGTTTGAAGCATCATTACAAGCAAATAAGGAAGAGAGAAGAAAATGTAGATTTGTTACAAGTTGAGCAGGTATAGTAACATGCAGAAAGTTTAAGCTAACCCTTATTCATTAATGTATTACCTCCAACAAGAAAAATATTCCTCAATTTTCTATTGGGCAGTAGATGAATGACTGAAAGCATTGTTGTGTATGATGTACATGACAAATTTCAACAGAATTTTTTTTACATACACTTAAAACAGGAATAATAAACATAAAATAAAACATTCATTTTTAGTTTGGAAAATAGAAGAAAGAAGCCAGTACTTAAATCCTAAGCCCATTTGACTCATACTGTATGTGCACCACACGTTTTTTACTTTATGGTTGCTTTTTCATCTACTTTATGTCCAGAATATGGTGTAGTGTGTTCCTTTAGAAACTAGGAATGTAAAAATAGCAACAGTAGAATTATTGTGTTGTATGGTAAAAAAAAATGCAAGAAAGAGCTGAATCACGACTGCAGATATGCTTCAGTTGATTATCTACTGTATGTCAAGTTTTCTAACTTATCAGATGTTTACATAAAGAATGATTAATATTTGCTTAAAGAAAGTCTATGTGAAATATTTATCCACACTAGATCAATTCTGTCTGGAGCAAGAAACCAAAACTCCAGCAAACTATTACGAGAAACATTTGGAATGTTTAACCCAAGTTATACTGCTCAAAGGTAATGATACCAAATCCTGAGGAAATAATTTCAGATTTTAAAGACATTGATAAATAAATCTCTGAGATATTTTCTCTATTCTCACTATTGTGGCATTTAGCATTTACACTAAGTTTGGTAATGCTAACTGACCTAAAACGAGAAATTTGGCTAATTTAACTTCAAATGTGAATGTGTTATTCGGTGTATGTAAACTTCTGGTTTTATCTTTAAATAGAATTATATCATAATCCATATTATGGATTATTCTGACGACGTACCGGCTAAATAATCTCAAACGATAGCTAAAAACTGTTTTGGTAATTGCACGAATTAAAATGAAAATGTACAGGCGAAGAAGCAAAATCCGTTTGCGCTTAAACCGCTGATGGAAACGCTGCTCACACAATTTGTCCCTCGTGCATTCCGTAGACCCACTACTCTCACGTGATCCGTCTTGTGACAACCGGAAGCAGGAACAATAACATCAGCGTTAGGATGCTTCTACAGCTGTGATAGTTTTTATTTGGATAAATTAACGCAAACATGACTTCCATCATAAAGGAAACGCAAAGGTGGGCTCGGTTCTGTTTTCTTTAAACGCAGATCAATTTTAGTGGCACAAAATCAGCATGTTGCATCTTAACCGGCCTTTGTTTATGCCGTAATTTTAACTCTTTTTTTCCCCCTTTTTTTAAATCCATGAATCTATATCGTCAAGTAAATATTTGAGTTACTTATTTGTGTTTCAATGAACATACATTGTGTATCGACTCGATGCATCTGTTCTGAAGCCAACCTGAACTGATTTTTTTTGTTTTGTTAAGAAAGGCTTTCAAATTTATAAACCCCAAAAAGTTCAGTTTTAAATCTTAAATTCTCATATGTGTTTGAAGAATTTGACAAATCAGTTGTTGCTTTACCAAAACATCCACCACACAAATGTAACACAAATGAGCTTTTTGGTTAATTCATAAAGCAATTGTGATGGATGAAGAGTGTAAGTTTCTCAGAATTAGCCCAAGTTTGCTTACGAATCAATAAATTGCATGAAAGCAAAACTTATTGCTGGAAGTGTATTTATTTCTAGAGCCCCACTGATGTGTGTTTCTAGGCAGTGTTAATATCTAAAAATTATGGCGGCCAATGGAGGATATCACACTCTCATTATTTTGTATTTTATTCACAGCATTTCTTTTCAGAGCTTGAAAAATCTAAATAGATTATTTAACTTAAAGCAACAACTCTTTCTGCTTCTGTGCTTTCAAATAAGTTGTGTTGGATGACATTTATGGTCTCCATTATGTTTAGAGTTCTGCTCAGATCCCCACAAAACTCTGAAGAATCCTATTGCAAAGGATAGTTTGAAGTGCAATAATAACTGGCTAATGTATTCCAATTGTTATACAGCTTTATTTCACATGCTAAGTTAATATTTGTCTCACATAAGTAGATTATGTCCTCGTAGTGGTGTAAAATATTATTTAAAAACAAAGCTGAGTTGGGGTTTTCAGCCAGTTGAGAGGCAATGAATACATCAGGCAGTATTTGGTAAGTGCATTATTCTGTGCTCCATACAAAGAAAGAAACTTCTACTCACTCCTTCACATTTTCTAGAATCTTATTTCAAGGACTTCAAACTGAACATTATGGAGAAAAATCTGGATGGTTTCTCTGATCTTAACATGTTAAAGCCTTCATAGTGGTAACATGCTTAGTCTCAGTCATAAATGTTGTTATTATGGTCAAAATAGGAGGAATACCCCATCAATGCATGATGTTTCTATTGTGTCACAACTTCACCTGGAAAAAATGTTGTTGTATCATTATTAATTAGTCAATAAAGAACTTGTAGTCTTAATGATCTGATCATCATTAACATCTTAACATCTTTTCTTTAAACAGCATTAAAGAAGCAGTGAACTTCATCAACACAGTTGACGTGAACAAGTTCTCCAGGCTTCTCTCTCGCATCATACAAAAGCTTCATGTGAAGGTACAAACACTACATGGTGACATGTGAACCAATCACAAGAGCACAAAGCTTTAACATCAAAGCTGGTGTCTGTATAGCAGTAGGCAGAGTTTAAACACTGTTTGACTTGAATCATTTTACATGGTTGCCAATGTTTTCTTCCAAAAAACAGGAAAAATCAGTTTCAAGTGCTAAAGGAAGACTATATGCTATTTGTTTTATTATACTGTGTAATGCTACAGACTTAATGTGTACCTTTTGCAGAAAATTCACTTTTTTAAAATGTTTTTTTTTTTAGGATTTTTGTGTGCTTCTCTTTGCTAGAATAGGACTGTCTTATCCCTCTGTGATTTGTTTTAGTTTTGTTACATTTTGTCAAATTACTTTTAAACTTTCAGGTTAAGCTCAACTTAATACAACGTTGATCTTTGATTTCTTCAAGTCTCCTTATAAAATTGTTGAATGCTAACACTGACACGTTGTTGTCAAAGAGAAGAAAGTTTGTCACATTTGTTCCACCTGTCAAATTAGTAAATATTAATGAGAATGTTTAAAATTGTCACTGCCATTGTTTTCTTTTCTTTACAGGGGGAACGAACATTCAGTGAAGAAGAAGAGGAAAAGCTGCAGGCTGCTCTGACCTTGGATAAACATGCTCTTGACTTGGTCCTGGAGACGACTGCCTTTATTCTGGAGCAGGTGGGAGGAGGACATCCTGAGAAAATATATCAGAGTTTAATTGAGTTTTTATTGAAAGTATAATTTTATTGAAATGGAACTGTTTTTTTAATATCTTGTGCTCCTATTTTTGATAAAAGATCTCAAACATAACGAAAAACATTCGCAAAGCAGATTTATTGATCTATTTTTTACTTGCTCAGATTTTCTTATGTACTTAATGATACCGTCACAAAGACTCATTCTGATCAGCCACATGCATGCAAAACTTAAAGGAGTAATATGTTGGAAAATGCACACTTAGAATATAAGACATTTCCAGAAAAAGTGTATTCTTATATTTGGATAATGTTCAGAGCTCGTTTTTTCCAGCAGGGGTCACTGTTGTGTTGCAAATGCATTGTTTTGTTATATTGATTTTATTTATACCCTACTTGTGATTATACTCCCTCCATACTAGTAGACATTTTTAAAGAAGTTTGGCCTTCATGCTGAGGTCAGGCTGCTGCTCTTAGCTGCGGTACTCTATCTGGATTTTTTTTGTATATTTCTCTTCTTTTAAATCTTACTCACTAAGTGTGGCGGCAAAATAAAAATGGTCTCCCATCCAACCTTATGTGTCACACTGCCAGCAGTTTTAGTTTTTTTTAAAATTATTTTTCTGACTGGAGATATAGACAAGTTTAGACAAACGGCTTCTCTCTTTTAGCAATTTTCTGGCTTTGGACATTAACCTGAAATGTAATTTATTTGAATTGCACCTTCATTTGAATTTTTTCATAATGCAAGGGGGTGAATGGTTGATAAAAATCTGTCCTTTAGTGTCATGTGATGCTTGTATCAGAAAGTCATAGGTTACTCATTTAAAAGATAAAACTATAAAAATGCTTTCATTGTTTGTACTATAAATACATTTTTCCTAACATGCTTCCTGACTAATTCAATCTGCTCAAAACACAGGTTGTCCTGAAGTATGCGACTACGACAAAAGATATAATTATTTTCTTGACTTTTTTTTACACATTTTTACCAGTATTGGGACTAAAACGGTACATTTAAAAATGTAATTTAACAGTATATCAACTTAATTTGATTTATTTTATGGTATTTTGCTTTGTTTTAATTTAAATTAGTGTATTTAAATAGAATTATGTAATTCTATTAAATAAATGATTTAACTGTTTTTTAAGTGACTTCTTTCTGCCTTCTCGTAGGCAGTGTATCACAGCATAAAGCCGGCCTCTCTGCAGCAGCAGCTGGAGGAGATCCATCTAAACTCCGATAAGGCTGAGGTGTTTTCTCAGGCCTGGGCCTCTGCTGGACCGGAGCTGGTGGAAAAACTGAAGCGCAACATCTTTGCTCCTAAGAAGGTAGGCCCAGATACAAGGTGCAAGATTATTTTTTTCAGGTATTTTTGTAGACAGGCTGACAAATGTTTCTCACCAGCCTCTAAGAGTGCAAAACCATAGAAAAGTGCAAAGAAAATGACATGAGTGCAAATTTATCACATCTAAAACCTGTTGTTAGCTTTAAAAACAACACAGGAGTCTCAGTAGTGCAGACGTCCTGCTACTGGCTGAATTCTTTGCCACTGTTTGTTTCAAATCTTGCACCAGTTGTAACACTGAAACTTTAGGCTTCTTTCTCTCTGCTCCTTCATCAAAGAGTGACACTTCAAACGGCCTTTCCCTTCAAGGGACAAGATCTAACACCGAGGAAATAAACAGCATGTAGACATTAGGCTGGAGTTGGTGTTGCTGTCACGCTTTCAGATGTCTCACCTGCCTCTGTCTCATAAGTCATCTCTCCCTCCTCTGTGAATTAGTAAGTCGCAGACGGTGACAGCGACCAATTCTCTGGAGGCCATCTGCTGCTGCTGTGACTTTGAGCAATAATTTACATATGTATCAACCACACAGGGCAGCTGACAAGTGTATGTTTCCTCTCATGCACTTTTTAAAAAAAATCTAAAGTAGGTTCTGGTCTTAAACAATTTGAAGAACTTGAAGATAATAAATATTACCACCAGCATTTTGTATTGATCAATGATGCTTTGTGATTTCCTACAAATTGGCCATCAGGTTGACGATTAAACAGTAAGGTGTGAAAATTGTTTATTTTAATCCTCTAAATTTCCTTTTAAAGAGGAAGTTGTGTCACCTTGCCCTGAAGACATCTTGGTCATAACCTAAAACATTTCCCTTTCAACTAAAGGGCATTTTAGGTTATTTTTTCTCCCCATTATTAGAATATTTTACGAGAAAAAGTGAAAATTACAGTTGGATTAATGAGTGGATTTGGGAGGTTGAGCTCATAATTTAAATGCAGTTGTGTCACAGTCCATAAATCAAAGCATGACAAAAATGCACATAACCATGAGCAATCGCTTAAATATGGAAATCTTGCTTTAGAACCTTAGCTAGTATGAATAAATGCAACCATACATGTCCAGGTTTGTCACCTGTTTTTCTTATACAGTGCAAATTAATACTGAAAGTCATCTCAGAGTCTTTAGCTGAGAAAGTAAACTAAATCAGGTTTTAGTGCTTTTTCATTTTACTGCTAAACTCCTGGAAGAGCCAGACTTAATAAATAAAAGTCATTGAGGTATGTGAGAACAGGATTGGAAATTTTATTATCAGTCAGAAAAATTCCATTTGAAATGTGTTTTGTCAAATATAGCTCCATGCAGTAAGGCAGAGCTGGATAAATTGTCCAAATCAGCTTATGTGTTTATCTCCATTTTAATTTTGCATGTCTCCAAGTGGATTTATATCCATACCCTGAAATAAAAATGGCTACCATAATGACATCGTGATGCGCCAGTTGTGAATAATGTGGCTGCTCTAGCTCACAGCTGTCCTCTGATCCTGTGGAAGGAGCCCAACTCAATAAGTCACTCACAGTTTATTATTATGGCCTCCGTCTGAATCGTAAAACACTTAGATGTCCTGCCTTGACTCGGTGCTGCTAATCTATCATGCTGCATCAGCTGACTGATGAACCACCTTTGTGTAAATCAACCAAACCAGAGCAGAGAGAGGCTAGGAATGGTATGAGAAGGTTTTTTTTTTATTCCTACCTTTAACAGACTAGCTGAAAAGAAAAAAATGATCCATTGCCAAAGTTTTAACCTGACGTTGGTAGAAAATGTTTATGATTAACAATATAGCCATCTGTAATAACTGCTGCTGACAATCATAAGCATGAATAGGTATAGGGCAGTTATCAAGATGAGGGTACAAATGTTTTAAAAAACTTTCATCTTCTCATTTTAGAGACTTTACTACGGTTTAAAGTCTTTGTAACAAATTCTGGCTTGTTTGGAGCTTTTTCTGTCTCTGTGCTGCATATAGTGTCTCTGTTATAATGCCAGGTATCTTGTAATGCAAGAAACATCTAATTTATTTCAAAACCTTTTGCTACATTTGTGATATTTATGCTGAACAATTCAACTTAGAAATAAATTAAATACATGTAACAAAGTTAAAAAGTTTAAAAGCTCTCATGTGCACAACCTGAAGGTAGAAGTCTTAACAGTTTGTATCCAGCATATGTGCGTTCTGCAGAGATGATAGTTATCCTTTCCCTGACCCCACACCTGTTGAAGTTCTGGATGTAGGGAAGGTCACCCCTGATGATCCTTTCTGCCGACCGCTGTTGTTTGTTGCGTTCTGAACCTGTCCTGTTTTATGAATGAGACAGACAGCACAGTGATGGGCGACCACAGAGCAGAATGAATACTGACCATCAAACAGGATTTATGTCACGTTATACGTAGAAAAAGGAATTACAGGAAAGATTTTATCTATTCACATTTAATTGTCTCGAGCCTTTATTAAACTGAAGTGTGAGAGATATATGTTCAAATTATAAACTGGCATAATTTATATTTTTAAGCTGGACTATGTCAGCTGGCAGCTGAACCTGCAGATGGCCCAGTCCAGCCAGGCTCGTATGAAGTGTCCCAGTGCCGTCCTGCAGCTGGGGGTCCGAAATGAAGATTCTGAGGTATGAGCTCCTAAAAACGTGACCCACATGACCTCTCTTTTGTTTCTGTGCTTTGGTTATACTTTCATATATCTACTGTAAACCAAAACAACCAAAACTGTCAGTGTGAAGTGCTTATCAGACTGGTGTCTTTTGTGAATGCCAAACAAAAATCATTTCCAGTCTGTCTGTTCTCTCTGCTAATTGATGGTAATCCCAGAGCTGCCTGTCTTGACTTAAAGAGAGTCTGACATCTGGCTCCAGAGTAACTGTGGTGTAAAGAGCAGAGATCAGGGAGCTTGTTATCTGAAACCTTCAGGGTGTTTTCGTTCTCTCAAGAGATTCACTTTGTAGCTAAAAATGGACAGTACGTAATATTTACTGTGCATGTCTGTCTTATGAACTTCTTTACAAATATTTTGTTCTTTCTCATTTGTTTTTAATACTCTTAATGTCTTTAATTCATATATCTAAGCAATACTTTGGGCTGTCATTTTAGAAAACATGCAAATATGATGTCATGCAAAGACATTTTTTAAAATCTTGTTTCTGTTTATTTTTTCCCATTGTGTTTTTAATTGGTAAGAGATTTAGTTTCCCCTTCACATTTATCTGTTGTTCTTCTGGGAGGTAAAAAAAAAGGGAACTCGATTATTGTTGGCACTTTTAATTGGAATCTTTTGTTTACACTTGATGCTTTGATTCTCTTATAACGTCAAACACTTATCATGGCGCTGTTAATACTCCAATAAACAGCTGAATTGTGTTCTGAAGTCTGTGGAGGACCATTGTTTGATGTCATGGATGCTGAAATCCTTAGTTAGCTTTAGCCTCGACTGGGTTGGTGTTTATCTTCTTAGCCTGGATGCTGTTGTTCCAGTTGAATAGTTAAGTGTTTTCCCTGCTCGCTTCTTTGGATTCTTTGCCCCAAGACGATGCTGGCTTAGCCTAAACTTGTAATAAGGCATGACATATTTAAATTTTTACCATGTTTAATTGGAGCCTGAAGGTGAAAAATGGGATGAAAATACTGTTTATGTTTATCTCTATGAAAGAAAGAGTTTTTAAATAGACATTTTGAACTAGATTCTTATGTTTTTCTCTAGGCTTTCAAAGGAAACATTAATTTATTTAAATCCATTTACTTTTTTTATTCTTGGTGGAGAAATCTGGGTGGGCTAAAACCAAGCCCTGCCAAAAGTTAAAGGAGAAAACTTCAGAAATGTGCTTCCGTTACGTGCCTGCAGGGGGCACTGTTGTTTCACAGGTTTAAAAACATCCTCCTCAAAAGCAATGACACGGATAGGACCCTTCTGACTGAGATGATGCAAATGAACTTTTTTTTTCTTTTGCACTTTTTAAAAATCTGACTTCTCGGTGTTTTCTGAGTCAAACATCTTTTTAACTCCTGTTAAAAATTTCTCTTCGCAACTTCTGGTTCGGGAAGGCATTTGCAACAACTGAGAGGTTTAGCTCCAAGTGTGATTACCACACAGGTTAAACACCCTGGCTGCTGCTAATTGTCTAAAAGAGAGGGGGAGCTGCTAATTGGAGAATATAGAAAATTAAAAGGTGATGAGTAAAGATGTGACGAGACATGCAAGTGAAAGAGGATGTGAAAACAACTTGGAAAAAGGAAAGAGGTTATGAAATTGTAAAGATGAAGAGAAGGAAGGAGCGAAAGGCAAGACTGGTACTCTAGATTTTATTGATTGCTGTGGAAGCTAAGTGGAGAGTTAGACACTCCTGCATCTAACCAGCCTCCTACTTTATTAGAACTCTCCCTGAAGAGCAGAGGAGGAGGAGAACTGCCAGAGCATCTCATATCTCTTTCCTCCAATCAATTTGTGCTATTCAACGCATCACGAGTGGCGTGCATAAGGTGTTAGAAAGAACACAGAAACTAAAAGGACCTTAGAGTTCAGGATAATCCCCTCTGCCTTTAAAATACAGTGCTTTGCAAAACATTTTCCTCTGTTTTTTCAATTAAATCATTAAGGTCTCACAATCAGGCCTTAATGTTTTAAGAATGAGGTAGTTTAAATATTCTCATAAAGAGTGATGGAGATATTAATCCATACAGGTGGGATGTAAAACCTGACTTTTTTTCTTCAGTGTCCTTGATAAACAGTCTGATGTGAGCAGTGGAGGTATAGGATCCAGGGGAGGGTGAAAAGAAGGGTAAAATAACAAAGGAAGATGATGGATTGATAACACGAAGATCACAGTGGGGGAAAAAGATGAATTTGAAGCAAGTGAGAATTTGTTAAAATCTATCCTCCAGTTCCCCTTCGGGTACATGAAGCGCTTATGGTAATACCAGATGTCTACATGGAAAGCCTCAGGGAGTTTGATTTTTTAGCTGTTAATGAAATGCAGTTTCCTTTTCATCAGTGTGCAACAACAAACATGATTTTGTTTTATCTGTGTTACAGCAGAGTGTTGTTGGATTTCAATCCCGACTACAGAAACCTTGATTTTATTGTTTTTCATCACAAACACATGGTTACTGAAGTTTCTGATTCTGAGATCTGTTGTCAGTTTAGATTTGTTTTTACGTGGCGGATGCTGTGCTTCAAAACACACTGCTGCAACTGCTGGTGGTTTATGAAATTTAGGAGAGACGGCTGCTCGAACTCAGAGCCCGAAGTCTCAAGTACCTTGTCTTGTTGGTACTTGAGGCGGATAGACGGACTGGGGCCTCGTCTGAAGAAATGCAAATGCAAAAAGTTAAATATCTTGATCTACTAGGTAATCTGCATCTCAACTCTTGGCTGTGGTCATAAAATCTGGATCATCCTGAAAAAGTACACGATAGCTAAGGTGAGAGAAGCTCAGAGTAAAGTTGCACCTCCATTGAAAGTAGTTGGCTAAGGTGGTTGGGACATCTGATCAGGATGCTGCTTGTTTAGAGGTTTGTTTAGAGGTTTTCCAAGCATCTCTCATTGTGAGAAGACCTGAAATGCTTTCTGACTTGGGCGTGTCTGAGAACCCCCCAGCCACCAAAACTAACTGGAGATGTCTGGGTTTCCCTTATACATGTTTTACTTCTGTGACTTGACTTTGGATCAGTAAAAGAAGATTGATGGAATCATAGTTGTTTCTTTCTGTAAAATTTCCACCAAATATAAGTGCAACAAACAACTTAAAAAAATAGCTTGAAATATCAGCAGTTCCAGCAACACAAGCATCTTTGGAACAAGAACAGAAATACAATCAGTCTACTTGTATTAATGGGCAAATTCCATGTGGTGATATACATCCTTCTCCAGGTAAAAACAAACAAATTATGTTATGTAAAAATACATATTTATTATTTTTATTCTATAAAATGTAATCTTTTTTTTTGAGTGGGTAAGTTGTTATTCTCCAAACCTCGTCTCTTTTGTGGTATCCCACAGGGGCGTGTTTTTGATCCTCTTTTTCTTTCTTCTCTCTCTCCACCTGCTTTCTTTAGCATCTGATTTTAATGCAATGCGAGCAACACATATCCGCTTACTTTAGAAGCATGAGGTCAAGACCTTTTTTAAATATTTGGTAGATTTGACAAAAAAAGAATCTCACCAAATCTTGTGAAATTAAAAGAAAGCTAAACAAAAGCCATATTTTTGATAAAATACCCATCTTCTATGACCGTCTCTTCACATCAGGACTTCCTCATCCTCAGATCTGGCACTTTTGAAACTCACTTTTATAAACAGATACTGTTCCATTCATCCTTTCTCTAAACCTGTATAATCCATAAAGCTGCAATATGCAACTTTTATAAACAATATATTTTAAAAATTTGCTAAAACTGTCACTATTTTGTGATAGTATGACATAGGTCAAATATTTTTGAGAAAAAAATTGAGAAAAAAATGTGGTCCTGCTGCCATCTGCAGAAATATACAGTTCGGTCAGAAACACCCAATCAGAGCCAGGAGGTGGGTCTTAGCGCTTTCAATCAGGCTTGTGTACATGGTTCTCACACCCTCCCCCTTGCTCTCTGCTATGCTACAGCAAATCCACCACAGCAGAGCCTGATACATGCTCAGGCTAGTTAGCATGGCAACCGATGATGGTGGAAAAACTTTTTTTTAATAGCACTTTGAGTAGCATGTACATGTGCATGATTGACAGCACTAAGACCCTCCTCCTAGCTGTGATTGGTTGTTTCTGACCAGGAGTGGTATATTTCTGCAGATGGCAGCAAGACCAAATTTTTTTCTCAACCACAAGGCAGAAAGCAAAGGAGTTTGATTTCTTTCTCAGATTTTCTGTCTTATGTTATATTTTCTCAACATAGTGACACTTTTAGTCTGTTAGTGACTGTGCCAGTGTTTTTTTTTTTTTTAATAAGTTTGATTTGACTAAAATTAAACTGTAAGTATTAATTCACTTACGTTTTTCCTCATTGTCTCTTGAACATTTGACTTCTTGGTATTGTTGAGTATTGAACTCTGCTTAGACAGATTCTGGGACTGTTGGTCAATTTCATGGTGGAAATGATAAACATCCTTTTGGGATTCTATGTCTTTTAAATGTGGCCTTGCAGATCAAAATACATTGAAGACGGGCAAATGCTAGTGAAGAAGGTGAAGGATATTGCAGATTAATCTGTTCTATATATTGTCATTATAAAGATCTGGATATTAATTAGGTTAAAAGCGACATGAGCCGCTCTAACGCAGTTGCTCTACTGGAATATAATTTTGTGGAACTAAAGTGAGGTTCTTATTAAACAGATCTTAGCAACTGCATTGTGCCATTTTTAATGCATTTAGAACAATAGTTTTATGACAAATATAATTGTATGTAGCACAAGAGATTTAGCATTTTTTCATAATGTGGAGACAAAGATGTAATATGAGCACAGGCTGAGGCTAACGGGTCACTCACAAATCCATATATCTCATAACCTCTTGAGGACAATTATTCTTTTTATTCCCCAGAGGGTTGAAGACATACATCTAGAAAGTGTTTTGCATCAGCTTTTGCTTTGGTGAGTTTAAAAGTTTAAAATCAGTCATTGGCTTTATAACCTTTTCTCCTTTATCTTTTGGTTTTAAAGTGAACTTTTTATTATCAATCCCTCCCCCCCGCGGTGGTGACATTTATACAACAGACTGTTCACCTACAAAGTAACCATGGCAGATTTCAATATTTATTTATTTTGAAACATGCAAGGCCACAAAGGCACATTGAACTAATGAGCTAATATAGTTTCTACATGCTGGCAGAGACCTCAAGGGATTTCTTCAGTTAATAACTTCAGACAGACTTGATGGCGGTTGATAACACAGAACTCCCTCGTTCAAAACTCAATTTGAAGACAAATCCTGGGTTTCTTTCCCTACTGATTTTCTTCATTAATCTGGTGGCACATTTAATCAATACTTGTTTTTATTTTTTTTATTTTGTTTGGATGGAGTAAACACTCGGTTCACATAGCACTCTCCAAACCGAATGGCAGCCTAGGCAAAAGCATGTAAAAAATCCTTGAATTAAGGTTTGTTTTGAAGTAGCATAACAGAAAAACAAAGCAAACATTTAATTTGGATATATGTGCTCATCCAGATAGGAAAGACAAAATAACCAGCCATGCAAGTCAGGCAAATATGTGTAGCTTTTTATCAGTACAACTACTAGAAAACAGGCAACTTGTCAATATTGTCAGCTGAACTGTAATGAAATAGTTGAGAAAACAGGAACTGGAAAAAACAAGTCTGTTCTACCATCACAAACATAAAGCTGTGTGGTTTAATAAATGATAGATAGCAAATACCATCATCTCTGGCACTTCAAGCCGGGGATGTTTCCAACTCACGGCTACCAGTAAATACTGTTTATATATTCGACAATGTTCCTGTAACCAAAAATAAAACCGTAAAGCAGTTTCACAGAAATATAAATGTATACCATAAACTAAATGTTTTATTTAGAACAACAAAAAGCCACAAACATATTACTGATGCAAATAAATACCTAAATAGAAGGGTCCTTAATGGGTCTTTTTAATCCAGACCTTTAGGCCAAATGAACTTGAAAAATTGTTCAGAAAATTAGCCTCCTGAAATCCCCATGGTCCCTACAACTAAATACAGAAAACATGGTGATAAGGGTGCTTAAGGACTGACCCAGGACTTAGGATTGTCTAGAGATTGTTCAAAGAGGAATGGCCAAAACTCAATTTCTCTGCATGTTCCAACCTTGTGAAATGTTAGTGGCTATTGTGTGCTGACAAAATTGACAAAAGTCCTTCAAGCGTATAATTCCCACTATCTTAAGATCCTGAGTGTTGAGGGATAAACTCTGAAAAAAACCTTGACATGAGGGAAAAATACAAGTTTCACTACAACCAAGAATCCATCAGGGAAAAATCCCGTAGATGTTGTCTGTACTCAGAATAAATGTTTAGGATAATATGATCCTGCAGAATGTCTGAAAACTTCCAGGTGTTGTGAAACAGATAGGACTTACACTAAGCCACATCATCTCCACTCCAGGATGATGAGCTCGAGTAGAAAACAGATGACACAAATCCACAGGGCTCAAAACCCAAGAACACCATCTCCTACGTGTAGGAATGAGGAAGGAGCAGACATGCTGAAACACATCAGGATCTTTTGTCAGGCTCTGCTGCACAAGCATAAAATAGAGGGTCAAATAACAATAGTAATTTACAAATCTGTCTTCATTTTAGACTTACTTCTGCTCCACCTGATACCCATGATAAAATGTTTTACTGCCTATTGGACAACAAGTAGACATTTAGGTCCATATTGATGTCAAATATTTTCTCTATGAACATATTTTTTAAATTTATATAATGCATAACTGATTGATAATTATAGATATTTTGGGTTTTCAGTAGCTGTAAACCATAGCCTTTAAAATCAACAGGAAAAAAATCTAAATATATCTCTGTGTTATGAATCTATGAATTATGAATTCCACTTTTTGAGCTGAATTGCTTAAATAAAGACTTTTTGGATACTCTTCTAATTCCTTGAGATTTATCTGAAACTTATTTCATGCAATTCTATGATAAATGTCTTTATAGAACCTGGCAGGCTGGAAAAAATAGTTTCTCTGTTCCCTCTCTGCCCTGTTGCGATACTGCAATAGTTCAGTGAGCTTTCAGAAAGATTTTGACTTTAAGGACAGCACCTGCAGCACTCTTTTCTGATTTCTCAATAGCTGAGTACCTGTTAGCATCACAGAAGCTGAGAGGTAAATTGTTCTCATTCAAACATAAGTGCATCTATGTTTTCAGGAGGACCATTTTTCTGTCAGATCTGTTAAGAGTTGCATCAATGTAGTGTTGCGTTATTCCACCTTAGTTCAAGCACTCATGGACTTGGTTTGTTTAGTCATCCTAACATAGAAAACAAATGGTGCCCCTGGATTGGCAGACGCTAGCCAACTGGCATTTGTCTTAGGTATTTCAGCTTCCCAAGATGCAGTTTCTTCTGAATATTTTAGAATTAATCTACAAAAGAATCTGCGAATAGGCTGTTTTCTCTGCAAATAATTAGGAGTCACGTTTCAAAGAAAAATCTGTGATAGGTGAATCTATAAATACTGAACCGTGAATAGATGGAGGTTCACTGCTTATGAACAAAAGTTTCTTAATTATCTCACTTAGCAAAGAGAAATAATTTTGGCTATCCTATCTTACCTTGAACAATAATAGTTTCATTGAATATATTGTGAACAAAAATTGCTCATGTCCATTTTTAGGCAGTGTATCTAAACGTCCAGTTTCAACGGAATGAGATCATATCGAGTTTTCTTCTTCTTCTCCACTCCAAATTATAACACAGACTAAGTTGTGGAAACTTACTTGTTGTTTTTTTAGTTATCAAAGAATCAAGCATGAAAGACTGCTTTTTTTTCTTCTGATACTATTTTTCCCTTATTGTTGCTTACACCATGAGTGCTGTAATCATGGAAGAACGGAAGCCCTTTGTTCAAAAGCAAACAACAAGCCAAAGTCTCACACTTGACGCACAGTTTGAGCCCCCCGAGTGAAGCCTGTGACTTTACTTATTAACGCTGCATGACGAGGAGTGCAATTAAGCCTTGCCTCTTTTAACTTTGAATGAGGAGGTGCTGTGATCAGCGTCTTCCCAAACATCCCTTCTTGCCTCACGTGTCTCTGTCAAACCAGCACAACTTTGATCGCAACTCTAAGCTGTTCACTCTCCTGATGAGTTACGTAAAGCACCGTTCCTGCCTCCTACACACTGCCGGCGCGCGCACCGCGTCAAACGAATGCGCCCGGATCCAGCCCTCTTTCCCTTTGCCGTCTCGGGGATTACATGACCCAATCGATATATTGGAGAGGCTCAGATGTAAATAGCGCCGAGTTCAGATCGGTCTCTCCGAGCCACCCACCAGCCTGGAAGCACAAAAGCAGCTTTGTGTCGGCCTCTACTTGTCTTGCTCTACATGTCCCAGGATGCTTTGTTGCTTTGTCTGCACATCTTTTTAAGGAGTCTCTCTCCATCTCTCTCCGTCTCTTTATCCAGCTCTCCCTCGGCCTTCTACTTTCCCACTGGTGATTTGTTTTGTTTTGTTTTTTTTTTCCTGTGGGATTTGGGATCCCATTCATGGAGCGTACATTGTTCAGTTCTTATCCATTCCAGCGGATGGGCCCCGGCAGGCAGAATGGGTGACTGTGGGCGCCCTCCTCTCTCTCTCCACCACCCCACTCTGTGCTTCTTGCCATACCATGATGTCATGGCTCTTATCCCCTCCAGGGGTACCCATTGATTTTTCTCTCGCCATTACACACTCCCTATATCTCCCCTTTCCACCTCTTCTACACCCCCCACCCCCACCAACCCTCAATCCTGCACTCCTTTATATCCTCAGCCAGTCACTTTCTCAAATTCTTTAGCCTCTCAATAGGCGCCTGGGGGATTTGGGGATGTTTGGATGTTGTTTAGCACACCCACGCTACATGCTTGACACCCAGATAGGCAGTTGCCATCAACGTTGCCAACTGCAACTCGCTGTTCAATCTTATCTGTTTAACGTACCCCCCACTTTTTTATTTTTATATTTCCCACTCTTGTGGTCGGCTTGTCTGTTTTTCTGATTCACACTATTTGTGAAGTAATCATTAATCTCTCTCCCTTCGCCTGGGCCTGTTCATACTGAGGTTGCCATTTTGCCAGAGTTTTACAGTAAAAGGAAAATAATTTCAGTCGTTTTTTGTGTTGCCATTTATTTTAGAGAGGCTGCTCTGCCTCTTGGCTGAACTGCGCCGGGATGAGAAATCTATTTCAGTTTAAACAAGAGGCGCTGATTACACAAGTGCAGAGCCAAATCACATCCATTCATAGTAGCGAAAGTTTTCTGACAGCCATGAACGGGGTGAAAAGGCGGTTTTTTCCCCCCTTTTCTTTTCAAATGCCCAATTTGGTAATAATCTAGACATATTATCACGCCATGAAGCAGGGTGTTGTATTAGTCTCGCAGTTTCTCTTTTCTTTGGTCGCTTCCAAGTTATCTTTGTTCACCTTCATTCTACTATGAAGAGACATAAAAGAAATATGAGCATGTAAGCTACAGACCTCTTTGCTGCCTGAAATAATGACCTTAATGGGTAGGTTGGAGCTTGGTAGTGTTGTCATCCGACATTCAATGTTACAGCAGAGAGAGCTTCGTGTGCCTGTATCAACAAATTGTCACCAGTGTCAATCTGGACGACCAGTCTGTAGTAATTCCAGTAACTGTAGTGTTGAAAGGAAAAACGTTGCTTTTTAAAATAGTCTCAAGGTTCATAGCTGAGTGTTTACCTGAAGTGTAAGGGCAGAGGGCACATGGAAAATACAGGCAATATGAAGTCTACACCAAATAAAATAGCTACATAAAAAAAAATCTGAACACTTTCACCTTCAATTTGATCCTGTACTCTATACAACTCAACAGGCTACATTTGTTTTCAAGGAAAAAACATCTAAAACTATGTGGTTGTAGAAATGTGCAGTGAAAAGGGAGGCAATGAAAAAAATATGTTTAGTAAAGAAACTGTAAAGTCCAAAATCCAAACATCAAGAACAATTAGCAGGAAACTGAGATAACTCCAAAATCTAGAAGCATAAACGACGACAGTAGACAGTGGAGCCGATAATGGACAACAGGATGAACCAAGCAGTGACTGAAAGAACCAAAGGGGAATATCTTCTGAGGAGAGACGATGAGTGGAACAAGAGACAGATGGAGACTAATTAACCAGAAGGGGAGTAGCGGAAAGAGGAAACTAGAAAACAGAAAGATGGAGGAATCTAATTGAATGAAAGGAAGAACAGAAAGTAAACACACAATGATCAGAAACTGGAGAACATTACACAAACAGAACGTTATCCAACATGAGAGACTCAAAACAGATACAGGAAAGACAGGAAGTAAAGAAAAAATCCAGGAGAAAGGCTAAAAACCTTCCTCATAAATCACACATTGCTTCTTTCATTCATGATTTAACATATGTATGTTTGTATTAAGCAAAGAGACAAACTCATCTAAAGTCTAAGTACAAGATGACAAACTAATAGAAAAAATAGCTCAATAAATAGTTAAGTATGTAGGCTTCACAGTCCCTTGTGTTTCAGGATGAGCTGAATTAGCAAATAAAAAAACATCATTGTCTATTTAAGCTGTGTTATAAACTTTTCCTCAGTCCTAATCTTTTCGTCTCTCACAAACGTACATTTTCAGCCCCCTCACTGTCCCTCCTTGTGCATGGGAGAGACAGAGTCTACATACCAAAAGGGGAAAAGGGGGCTGCCTCGGTAATCGTCCAGCTCTGTCACAGAAAAGGAAAAATCTCCCTGTCCAGTTGAGACTACTCCCCATTTCTGTAACAGCCTTGACAAACCTTCTGCCCTCTGCAGTACATTAAAAAGGCCTACTGTTCCAAAATGTTGACCTTGGCTGAGGAGGTTAAGTGAGTCCTGCTCCTTCTTTCCTTCTTTTGGCACACCGAGGATAGTTAGTTTACCTCCTAAGATTACTGCTGCATTTTTATATTTAATCCACCCCCCACACACTTAGAAGATTAAAATTTGACACCTCTTTTTTTTAAACTTTCTGTTTCTGTCCCAGTGCCATGTTGTAAGCAGATTCAGAGGTGACTGCAAAGTTTGAAAGAAGAAACTTACATTTTGACTTGAAAAACACTGACTAGTGCCAGAAACAAAAGTAGGAATATCTAAACTTAGACTTTCACTACCCAAACATTTCAAAGATCCTTTGATGGAACAACTTCTTTTTCCCTGCCCTGTTGGATACATTACAGAGTTTGGCAACAGAGACTGGTAAATGACATGACAGTCTCTGTTTCTCCATAACAGGGAACAATTGGCTGCCACCAACATAATCGTCTTGTCATGGCTCACTAACAGCTCGTGTTTCTTAGCTTGTTTGTGTTGGCACTTCAGTTGAGGGTGTCTTAGTTTTCCTTGGCCTTCTGCATCAATCTCTCAGATCTGAAGGCTCCTAAAGGCAAGTCTTTCCTGGTTACAGTGACATGCTGAGATTGAATTTACTGGATGGGTAAACATAATTTATATCTTGGGTATATCTTGGGTTATGTGATAAAACAGTCCCAGTATTTTATTTTTTTTTTATCCTTTTGACTTTAAAATGTTTTATTACTTGAAATCACAAATATAGAACCCGAGGATGAGTAACTGTGAGGCTGATTTGTTGTATATTTATTTTGGAAGCGAATAAAGCTCAAGAATTTGTGTGTTGTCCATTTGTTTTTTCAGTGTTTTTCAATAAAACACTTTGCACAAAATAGTCTAGAGCGTCATGGTGTGTGACTGCTTAATAGAAATTATCTGCTGCAATTTGTGATGATTTGTTCTATCTTAGTGCGTGTTTCAGTTTTGCTACTTTAATTATTTCTGCTAATGCATTATTATTTGAATTATTTATGTAAATACTTATCTATTATTGAGATTTTTTAAACATTGCATAAAAAAACCCTTAAGTTTACGTGTGGATTCTTGCACCCAAGAAGCTCTGCTTTCTTCATTTGTGTTACTCTGTGTGGAATATAATTAACCCCTGAATTATTCATACACCTGTTATCAGTTGTTATCCTTTTAAAATTAGAGTAAAAGTACATTATGACTGTATTTCAGTCAAAATAACAGAGAGCAAAAAGTCTACCATAACCGCAGCCTATGATGTACAGGAATCTTACATTTATTATTCTGTACATACCAAAAGGATGCCTGTTCAAATTCACTGCACATGTAAGTAAGCACTTAAGAACTCATCTGTGGACAAATAAGAAAATGCTTCATTTTATTTTATGTTTTCTCTTACTTTGTGATTCCTGGGCAGAAGATTGCCACTGATAAAACTAATGTAAAAAAAACACAAAACTGTTCATCTCTTTGCAAGTGAGCAAAGTTTAAAAAATGAACACATACTTGTAAAAAATTCTCATAATCATCAAGCCTTGAGTTTTCTTTTGACTTATTGACTGAAAATTTAGGGAAAACTCTACTATAGGACATCTTTACAATATTTAAGATGCCGCCTTTTTCGGTTAAGACATATTGTTTAAGAAAATATGAATGAAGTCTAATATTAATAAATATCTAAGCCTTAAGCCTTCTCTATGTTAAGATTTTTTTGGATGTTGCCATAAACTGAGTTTTAGGAGGTGAAAGACTTGCGTGGAGGCAGGTAGTGAGTGGATAAGTTGTCCACAGAGGCTGAGGTTTCTCCAGCCAATGATAAACTGCCAGCAGTCATTCCAGTTCAGGGATCAGCAGTTTGTAGGGGCCTAAAGTGATTTGTCTTCTTTTCAATGTTTGCAGCATCCATCTAAGCAGTGTGGGAGGTGAGAATACAACGGTGAAAGCACCAGGTTCTATTTCCAGACGTGTAATCTTTTTTCCCTGGTTAGGTGCCATTCAGATACAATATGCCATACATGTTACTTTGAATAATCCAATCCATGATTTTATTGTTAGTTTAGGTTGTCTTGCCCTGCTTTTTTTTTTATATTATTGTCTCTTTACTTCCTCTCCTGGTTGTTGTTTTTCCTTACCATTTTCTCAATCCCTCATGCTTACAGGATAAATATTTAATATTAATAAATTCCTTCGTTCAGCAAATAAACAGCAAGATTCTCTGCCGGCATTTAGTCCTACAGGGAGGTGAAAAGCCTATATTATACAAGAAGAATCAATTATAGTTTATGGTTTTTCAGAAGTTTGTAGTTACTGCGTTTAAATAACTGGTGTGTGTGTGCCCAGTTTTTATTCTCGCTACTGTGCAAATTTACAGAACATTACTTTCACTGTAACACTCTGAGCTGTTTCCTTTATCTCCAACCTTGTGTTGCTCCCATTGTTTTCACTCAACAGAATGAATGAGCTGAGCAGCACTGTGCGCACTTTGAGCTATTTTTGGCTACTCGAAAGGATGAGTCACAGTAACATATGAATAGATAAGGAACGATCCTTTCACAATTTGCAAATATGCTCCTTCTTCCATTCCCCGGTTTTCATTCCCGCATCTCCTGTCACTCCTCTAACTTTTCTCTTTATGTAAATATTTTTTCTCTCTGCGTTCTTCCACCATTGTTTTTTGACATCCTAATAAACACAAAACCATCTGTCTCGCTGATTTGTCTGCATGATGATTGCAGCAAGCATTACTTTGACATCAACATTTTGTAAACACAAAAAAAGTCCCATCTATCTCATGCTATTGTCGTCATGTTGCGTGTTAATTACAGCACATGCGTGTCCCTGCAGGGGTGAAGTTGTTAAATCTGGGACTCATGGGAGTAGGTGTCAGGTAAGCCTGATGGTCCAGAGACTCAACAGAGGTGGAAATGCGCCCCAGCAGTATATGAAGTCTAATTATCTATGTAATGCTCCTGACAATGACACATGGTGTTAACGTTACAAGCAGCCCGCTGCTTTCTCTAGAAAAGGGCAAGTTAGGTCTGTAGTGAAAAATCAAGTTTGGTTCATGTATTTTTCAGAGCTGGATAAGTGTTGAACAAACTGGTGCATAAAAAAAACACATCAGTGGATCCCTACGTATTTGTGGCTCAGGATTTGAGGATGCACCTACTCACGAATTTTCTTTAGAGCTAACACCTGGAATTATTCCTGGAAAATTTGTCTGTTCTGAAATTTTTTCGTAGGGCGTATCTAAAATATTCAAAAGGAGAAGCAGCTTGGGAAATGCCATAATACTACTTGACACATTATTGCCTAGCATTTGCAAATCAGCCAATCGAGGAGTGCCACTAATTTTCCTTGGTGCAGATTTACTGTACCTCCAAGAGTGGCGATAGAGAAGACTGTAGATGTCAGCTTCTGTAGTAATGCTAAGACAGTTTCTGTGTGCAAACTATCTTACTTTGCATATTAAGGTACATTTTGTGTTTGAAATATTAAAATAGGCAGTTATAAACATTCTTGGAGGATGTGTTGTGTATTTCAGTTATTCACAGGCAGGACCAGGGGTCAACTGCACTCTGATTCTCGTTGTTGGGTTGAGAATATGTTGCCAAAGTCTTGTTGTTATGCTGCATAATCATGCATTCATAGCTTCTTGTTTTCACTGTCTTTGTGAACGCTCACTCTAAACTCTTTATTTTAATGGAGGATAAAATATTCAGCAGTTTCGTGCAGTGAAAGGATCCAATGGACCTTATTCAGAACATGATGAGAAGAAAACCATTTTTTGACAGGTTCTGTTTTCCATCAACTGAATAGCAATTATACAGTGGCTAACCGCTGCTAAAATGTCAGGAATCTCATTTCCGCTGCTTGTATCTGAGACCTAGTTCTTTTGGTGATGACCCAAACTTCATGACAGTAGGTGAGAGTCAGCACACAGAGGACCAACGTCTCCGCTTTTGAGGAGCTGATCTCATCCCAGCCGCCTCACTCCCTGCTGCAAACCTCCCCTATGCATTCTGTAGGTGCCAGCACAACCACATCATCAGCAAAGACAAAATCCGCTGATCCCCAAACCAGACTTTGTTGGCTGCCCCTACAAATTCTGTCCATATAAGTTATGAACTGGATTGGTGACGAAGGGCAGCCTAGTTGAAGTTCAACATGTGCCAGGAAAAGGTTCAACTTTGAAGCAAAGCAATCTCATCATACATAAATATCAGTCAGGAGAAGGCTACATATGTCTTCCAAAGCCTTGTGGGAGAATATATCATGGTTTGAGAAAACTATAGTTGAACGTTTGACAACATTTTCCAAAACTGGAACTTCAATATTACCAACAGAGCACCACACCCACAGAGGAACATGGTGGTGGCAACAACATGATCTAGAGTTTTTTTCCTCGTCAGGTAGATGAAATCATAAACAGTTAAATTGCAATCTGTTTTGACAGCTAGAAAGCTTAAGATGAGGAATTATATTTATGGCCATGAGTCTAAGGATACATCATAAACAACAAAATAATAGTTACACCGAATAAAAATTTGTTTTTACAGTGATGCAACCAAGACATTGATACTTTTTGATAATTTCTTCTCCAATAAATGTGTTTTCAAATAAATTGTAAGGCATAAACAGGACAAAACCATTAAATAATTTGTCATATTCTCAAAGCGGGGCATGTTAACAGAGGTGTATAGGTATGATTTCATTATTGACCAAAATACTTGCTAATATTGCTAATCTTAAATAACAGTGATAGTAAAAATGATGTACTAAGATGCAAAATATTACTTTTAGCCAATGTCATGACAATATCTACACAAAATGTAACAAAAATTGTTTCGATATGGTATTTTTAAAATTTTTTATTACGGTAGATTGCCAGTATCTTAATTCCCCCTTCATTTGTCTGAAAGCATATTTTGGACAACACTTCTTTGCGCGCAAATTAACGTTAACTTTGACTTCTTGGCGACGCAGCAGGAAAACAACCCTCAACACACAACAGGTATAAATGTTTCATCTTTCTCCCTGACAATGATTTGAGCTGGAGTTTCTAAATATTGCATGAATGTCCTCCTTGTGAGCACGGGCTGATTGAAGGTGTGTGTCTCAACAAAATAAATGTGGGACAGAGTTGAAAGAGCCTTTGTTTCTGCGTAGACAGGAATGAGTCATATGCAAACCTGTTTACAAGTCTGCTTGTCTGTTTCTTGATAATGTGGGTCAGAGAAAATCCATCAGGGCGTTGAGGAAGAGAAACAGAAGGAAGAACAAGACCCCATTGTCCACACGCATTCTTTTTGCTATCACAGCCTGAAATGTCTCAATACCTTCCTGTCCTGTACATATATAATGTAAATATATTTTGTTTGCAGCATTGCAGCCTTGCCAGCACTCCTGTAGCATGTCAGATTGAAACCACTGCTCTTTGTTTTGAGCTCTTGCTATGAATTATACATGCAGGAGAATGCTCTCTTTTTTTAGGCTTGGCAAACACTTGGACTTTGAAGCATATGGCGACATATGTCAATAATTCTTATAGGAACCACCACTACCACAAATTTGGATGAAATTGTGTACGAAGCCACTCCTGAATAATAGAGAAATATCAGGCAAAGCCTTCACTTAGGCCTCTGTCAAACCCGTGAAACGAGTTTCTTTTTGTAGATAATATTCTGACAGCTTTTCCATCACCCACTCTGCTCCAGATACATACAGATACATGTTTTCTTTTGTTGCGTCGACTGCTGCTGTCAGATCAAAACTCAGTGCAACCACACACATAAGTTTTTGTTACAGACACTTGTCTCAGAACAAGAACACCAGCATACTGTACTTCCATGATAATCACCATCTTCACAGTTACATCAGCCCTTAGGGAAAAACCTTTCTTGTTGTGTTCTTCAGTCTTTTCAGAGCTCAACTATAGAAAAACCTCTTACACAATCTCAGCAGGCTCTTTCTCGTAAACTAGGACATGATTCATGTTTTTGCATCTGCTGGGATGTTGGTGTGTATCTGTGTGTATTCTCTTTCTACTGTTGCTGTGTCAATAATATTTGTGGGTGGATTGATGTTTGCCTGAAATTTGGCTAAAAAGAAGAAGATAACTGCAGAGGTTCCCTACCAAGAGGCGAGAGCATTGAAATAACAAGAGAACAAACACTGATGAAAATCAAAGTTTGCTTTGATTTGTACCAATATGTACGTACTCCATATTGCCAGATGAACTTAATTGTCTTTACATACCCTTCCTTAACTCACCTTTTCTATCAATACCAGCATGACACTCAGAAATGGAGAACCTTAAGGTTGTGGTTTTGATGGACTCAACTGAACCTGCATGTTTTATTTTGCTTTAAAGAAATGTTGCTGGTCCAACCATAATTCAAAAACATAACATTTAGCCTAAGAATGTGCAAACAACCATAGGTTATTTTACTGCATTTTTCTAAAAACATTTTCTTCACTTAGATTTTTTTCTGTTTTTTAAGCAGAATTGGTCAGAATATATGTGAATGTATATATATATATATATATATATATATATATATATATATATATATATATATATATATATATATATATATATATATATATATATATATATATGAAAAAAGTTTGAAATTCATTTATCATGGTTTGAATTTTTGTTGAATTTTAACAAGGGTGTGTACACTTTTGAGATCCACTGGTAAACATTAGAAAAACTAAAATCTAATTACATTGATCTGACTTTAACTGATGTGGAGCTTCTTCAAAAATCGTAATTATGGATGCAAGTGTGATGAATTTGTTTAAAAATGCACCCTGGTGACTTTTCTGCTAATACAGATAGATGTTTCCTACAAAAAGTGTCAAAGCAAGAAGATATGCAATTTTTTAACAGAGGCTTTGGGACCATAAAATAAAACATCGATACGACACTGAGCAGAAGTCATTGCTACTAGCTTTTCAGGTTTTACTCTTTTGTTTTTTAAATTAATGTGCGGCTTTTGGTTTAACAGAAGCATTTCTTGGAGCATGATGAATAACCGTTTTTCAGTTAGGTGCTGTCCTTTTTAATGTCTTACTTAATGGTAAGTGTTTCTTCCAGTGGAAACATTCATACTCTTTAGGTCATTAGCCGACCCTGATCTGTTGCTTCACGGCAACTGTTTTCCTAAATAACATAGGAAGAGCATAAGGAGAATAGAGGAGAAGGCATTTTACTTATCATCTCCTTGTCAGATCTTTATAACTGCAGTGCTCAGTTACACTGCCATTCTTAGAGGCAAGCTTTTCTGTTTGGATCACTTTAGTTGTAGGAAGAGGGAGGAAAATAAAGAGCTTCTCCATCAATTCACATAATATTTTTTTAAATCTATGGAAAGGAAAGAAAAAGACAAAGATGGATGCTTTGTTCAAATTTAAAAAACCAAATAGTCATGTTTACTGTCGCGTTGGCATCCTAGACAGGATGGAGCCTCAGTCATTGTCTGGTACTGCTAAACGTGTGGGTGGAAGTAGGTGGTGCAAGCTTCTGCTATGCTTTGAGTTGGTTTGGATGGAGCCAGTTTACAGATTGGAGAGGCATTAAAGAACACAAAAACAAAACGATAAAAAGCCTCTTACGATTTAAGCAGATAAGTTTGCAGTAATCAAAGCCTGCACCCATGAAACCAAGCTCAATTCCCCTGAGCTACAGCCTTCGTGCTAGGGTTAGGCAGATAGGTCCAGATTAGCTCGGGGACAATGAAGGGAAATGTTTGTCCAAAATAAAGCAAAAGAGATGAGATATCACTGCAGATATATGCAGAGAATAAAGGAAAACCTGTTGTTTGTTGTGGTTTCATTTGGTTATCGGTTTTAGTTTACATACCAATGGGACGTAGATACGACAGGGGCAGGAGACAGGCTGTTTAGTTCTGTGAGAACTTATTAAAGTTCAGCCTCTTTGAAGAAAGCCTTTAGCAGAAACATTGCTCGCTTTTTCTTTTCTTTTTTTCCTAAATCGAGAATCAAATTTCTCTTTAAACCTTTAATGTGTCTTTGAAAGGTTTGAGTCATGAATTGTCAGTTCTTTGTTGAAGTTGGAGTAACATCTCCTTGGGTTAAATAGCAGCTCTGATCAGATATATGAGCCATTTCTGTTTTGAGGGCAGCTCTGTGTCTCAGAGAACTTGCATCAGGGTTTGTGCCTCTGCACTGTCAGAATAACAGCGGAGACAGGCGAGGGTATGAAGTCTTTGAACGCATGTAGTCACAAAAAAATCTCTCCATCTCTTCTGAAATGCAAACACACACTGCCTGTCCTTCCTCCACCTTTCTAAATACTCTCAGACACAGTCAGGAGCCTGCTTTGGTCATATATTCTCTTTGCTTTGTGAGGCTGTGCTGGGAGACTCAAGGTGCTTTTCTCAGGTATTTTCTTTGGAAAGAAAGAATTGGCATGTTTATTAAAGGGCATCCTCAAACTAAATATATAGTTATATATTTCTGTACAGTTGAGAGTGCATTTCAGAGGATTTCTTGTATGGTATAAATAATAGAGCGAGATGAATTTGAAATAAGAAAAAAAAACATTCAGACTGACAGCTTCACCCTTGATGGTTTAGTCCTTTAAACACTGAAAACCAATTAGGTGGGTCAGGGGCCTGGGGACGCTGGCAGAACAGACTCCAATGCCGCTGTTCTGTCATCAGCAGCTTCAGTCAAACAGCATGGAGAAAATAACACACTCTTTAATTCTCTCAAACTCCCACATGAAAGGGATTTATGCAGACGTTCAGGAACAAAAACGGCACAGAAGAGTTTAGTTCACATCGAGGATCTAAAGCTGTGTTTCCAGTCTGCTGTCAAGGTATTTGTAAGAACGCTTTTGAAATGCAAGAAAATGGAAATGGAAATTAAGTGATTTACGTAAATGTCTCAAAGGCTGAGAAAAACACCCAAGAATGGACCGATTTAGTCCTATTTTCTTTTTTGTGTTTGCTTCTTTAAGCAAAACTAATATGTTTATGCCTTTTCCAGCAGTTCAGCTAAGTGAGATTTTATGTCAGGCTTCTAATTTAGCAGTTCAACTGATATTTTTTTTCTTCCTCCTACTGCAAAACAGTAGGATATTGGACTTCATTCAAATGTTATGTAAAAAGTTAAATTATATGTTAAAAAAATATAAAAAATATGTTAAATTAGAATTCTAAGAAAGCTCATAAAGGTAATTTCTTAAAATCTTGGCCAGTTATTTTTTATCAGCAGTCAGAATTGACACTGTTTATTTAAAATCTATTTTATCAATAACTTGATATCACATATCAGACTTCTCAGTTTCAATTACATTATGATCTCCAGTGTTTTTAGAGGGCGGATGACGGTTTTCTATCCTGAAAGCATCAACTTTCCTGTGGGAGGGTCCTCTCAGCATCATGTGACCAGATTTTCACTAACAGCCTGGTTTTTGATGAAGACCAGGATAAGATTATATATCAGGGGAATGATGAGCATTTTTAAGTAATTGAGTGAGAGCAGATGAGTTGGTTGTAATGCTTGCACCACCACCACCGCACTTTACACCTACTCACCATTTCAACTCTGCCGGTCTTTCTTGGCAGCTCTGAGTAAAAACAACAGGTCTGCTTCTAGAAGTCTTCTCAGGCCCAGCTTAAAGTCTTTTGACATAAGGTTTTCAAGTTCATGCAAGAGAAGACTGATACTTATTTCTGTTGAGCTACAGATTATTGGCTTGTCGACCTTTCTCAGCTCCTTTTAGTGCTTCCTTTAAAGATTCTTGATTGTGATGCACGCCATTTACTCAGCAATAAGCTCTAACAACTTTACATTTTGTATTCAGAATAAGATCTAATATCTGTATGTTTTCTATTGGAACAGCTGGAGCAACTTATTCTTTTATTACTTCACTGTAATTTAACTTCTGTTAATAGGTTCATATTTTTTTTCTGTCTAGACAAAGTCACTGAACCAACAAGAATCTGAGCCACCAAGATAGCTTTGCTGTTTTTCTGTTTCCTCGAACTGTGACGGTTTGACCATTCAGCCGGCCAAATCGGCCAACCCCATCAAGGTGCTGGGCTTTGCCCTTTTCTATAATTCATCCCCCAAATTTTCAGGAAGAGTTGGATGCTGCTCTAATAGTTGGCCAAACAGGAGAGAGCTCTCTCTAATTGGAGTGACATGAAGTCCCCACCGGTCTGCACTAAATGTCATTAGAGTAGCAGCCAAATACCAAGTGCTGTTAAAGGCAAAGCCGCTAGATTGAAAGTGGCAGAGTAAACTGTGGCTGACCTGACAGGGAAGAATATGATTAATGCGACACTGACTGCATAGACACACTTCATAAATGCCAGTCATTCACGCTTTGGTTAGTCAAACTAACACTGATTAGCCGTAGCAGTATAAACACCAATGGCAGGTAGAGTGAGTAAAAAGTGTAAATAAAAGTATTAAGTATTAACCTTTTTCAGAATTTGTCACATTACAACCAAAATTTGGTGTTTATTTTGTTGAGATTTTATTTGATAGACCAACACAAAATAGCCCAAGATACCCTTTGTAGAAACATCTTTTGTTTTAGTTAGAGCTGCAGGTGACATCTCTACTATTGTTGTACATGTAGAGATTAATTTTTTTTCCCCAATCACAGAAAGTTAATCGGACTGGAAAAGACGGTCTTGAACATCAGTTTTGTAGTTTTGCCATAAAATCTCTATCAAATCTTCTTCCAGGATTTTTCAGTTTCTGTTCTCCTGTTGGGGACAAATTCAGCTGCACAGTATTATTCTGCCACCTCTGTGGCTTTCCTCCATTTGGACATTGGCCAAAAAGTTACAGTTTGGTTTTATCTGAACAGTGGAATTACTTCCACATGCTTGCTCTGCCCCTTGCAACAAACCATCTGTTGGATCTTTAATAGCTTCCTATAAAAGAAAGCTATTAATCATTTCTAAATGACAATTTCTAGAGATTGTCATTTAGAAATGACAATCTTCTTGTTACAAGTCTAAAAGCCAAAATTGTGAAGTGCACAACTTCACAATTCTCTGACCCATTCTGCAAGTCTCTGCTGCTCATCCAGTGTTACTACTGTTGCTGCTTCTCTGATCAATGCTCTTCTTTCCCTGGATGATTTCAGGTGAAAGGTCATGTATCGGCAGATTGATCAGACACTTTACATTTCTGAATGATGAGTTAAACATCATTTAGTGAGAGTTTTAGCACTATGATTTTTTATTTCTAATCTAATTTTGCTCTCAACTTCGCTACAACTTTATCCCTGGTCTGTCTGCAGTGTTACTTGGTCTTCATCATGCTGTTTGTTCACCAGTGTTCTCTAACAATTCCCAGAGAAATTAATAAAACAGTAATATTCATGCTTAGATTATTTTAAACAGATGGACTTTGTTTTCCAATTAGGTAGCTTCTGAAGTCAACAAGTTTTATGTATTTGTGTCAATAAAAAGGGTGCTGAATATAAATGTATGGCAAACTTGTCAAATGTTTTATGTAAAAAAAACCACATTTGTATAATATGTATGTTTAATTTAACTTCACAATTATATGTGACTTTGTGTTACAATAATTTGCTGGACATTTGATTGGTTCTATATTTGCCATCAATGTAAACAATCACTCCCCCATCACATAATAACAGTATTTAGAGTTACTCCCTTCAAAGACAACAGCTGGTCTTTTAAAAACAGCTTAGAAATGGTTTGAAGAGCAGGTTGAAGAACAATAGATATTCACCTTGCCTCCAAAGTCCCCAGAAACCAGCCTGAAGCCATCTGGGATCAGAGATCTCATCCCACAATTCACAGGGGCTCAAGGATTTAATGCTAATATCCAATTAACAGACACTCCCAGATGTTTTTGTCCATGTTCTGACTGAACGGAGTTGCTTTGGTGGCAGAAGAAGGTCCTAAGCAAAATTAGTCTAATTAGTTGAGCTGTGTGCATGCAGACTATAAGAAGTGAGCATGCACAATTTTCTTTATTCTATTTTCACCTTCTCATTAGCTTGATTTTTTTCTCTGTTTTTGTACTGCTTTTTTTTATATAGATACACATGCAAATACAAAATCACACAAATTCAAATGAACTAAGGATTCTGACTCTTTGCTGCTTCTTCTCTCTTCTCTTATAACTAATTCAGTACTTTAAAACTCCCTGCTATTCTCTTGGAGCTAATTAGAGATAATATCAACACACATGTAAATGATGCGCACACATGCATGCCGACAATCTCCACCCAGAGTGGAGACATGTGATTACAAAGTCTAATTCTCATATTGTTTTACATTATTTATGAAGCAGTGTTGTTGGTAACCCACTGACCTTCCTCTAATGATGGCTCACACAAACCCCAAGAAGGCACAGGCATACTCTGTTGGACAACCATTACATTCAACCAGATTTCACTTTCCCACAACTTTATATTTCTTGAAACTGACAAGTCCATTAAAATAATATTTACTATGGTCCCAACTAAACCTATTATTTTAGCCATTTAATGTGGATAAAATAACATATGAATATATTTCTTCTGCTGGTATGAAATACTTTTGTCATTGGGCTATTGAGAACAAATGCAAAACAAAGATGTAGGTAAAAACATTATTGTGTAGGGCCTTTTTTTCACCTTGTGTTGATGGGGGGAGTTTTGCATAATCGAGGAAAGAAGAATGGAGAAATTTACATTTTTGACATTTTTGATAAGAATCTTACAATGAAACAAGGGTGTATTTTTCAGCAAGACAAAGATCTCAAACATACAGCCTAGCAAACCTTCAGTTGGTCAAAAAAAAAAGAGAATAAATCAACTAGAAAGGCTCAGTCAGTCACCCAACGTGAATCCAAGATTAGAGAGCTCAGAAAATAACCCTTCAAGTTTGAATCACACCTTAGCAGTGGATCTAACATTTTGCTTTACCTTCAATAAATGTTAAGGTGGCATTACAAGAAGAATATTTTTCTCAAGTATATGATGAAAATAAGTAAGCGTGTTCAATATTTATTCCTTAAGTTATTCCACCGTTTATCACATACCATAATTCATGAACTAATTTGTTCAGATGCTGCTTTTGGTGCTTAGATTGGCTCTTGACATCTGGTGCAGTTTGTCAGTAGACCCATTAGAATTATATTTGATAAAAATGTTAATGTGTTCAATACTCGCTTTATTCTCGGTGTGCCAGGCCATGTTTTGCCCCCTGAAGTGAGTCAAATCTTACACTATAACTGCATGAACAATTTATGACCCCACAAAGTGAGTAGGACAAAACACTCTCACAGTGGAAAATCCATAATTCCCTCCTGCAATCTGAATATATTCTCACACTTCAAGCAACCTTTTAAAAGCCTCCAAGTGGCTGCCAGCTGAGACTTGGTTGTGGTTCAGCATCTTGAAGGTTGCATTCATTTTCGGCTGAATAAAGTGTTTTTGAGAGCCAAATAAAACTGACGCAGGGTGAAATACAAACTATTTATTGTTTTAAAAGGAGCGATAGCTCCTGGCGCTGCTTTAGAGTTTGTTGCATAAACATTGTACGTTTGATGTGAATGGTGAAGAACTGCCATTTGTGACATTTGACAGTGCAAATGAGGCAGCCAGGGTCTGCCTATGATGTATTAATACCAGCGCAGCTTGATTCTTTGCAAATGGCTTTCAGGTAATTGCCAAGCAAAAAGATTAATTCCAGTATGACATTTCTGCCTAGAAATCTGTGCTATTTTCCCACTCTTATGTTCACAACATTTGTCGCTGTGCTGTCGACCAGCAAGCATAATGCAAAAGTTGACAGCTTGTCAGATAGGTCAGAACATACCAATGGTCGTGGGTGTAGAGAAATAATCCTCATTGTTTTAAGACTAGTTCAAATGTCAGGAAACACTTGTTTATGTAGGCGTATTCGACCTCAACATCTTGCAGGCTTAGAGGCCTTATGAAATATATATGTTCGTGCAGGCACACAGAAAGTAATATTCTAACAAATACACATATTTGTGCAAAGCCATACCTTCAAACTATTTTAAGCAAGTGTATTCTGTAGGTTATTTTCCATCTCAATGTCTTGCACATGTCAAGAACGCGGGTGTGCGAACAAAACTGCTGGGAATTTACATCATGTACAATGCTGAGGTGAAAATATACAAAAAACAAAGTTGAACAGAGGCAGTGTCAAAGCTTCAACATTGGTAAGGTATTATTTTCTTGTCCTGGGTGCATCTTGTAGCACATTCTATCTTGAATACACTCTGGAAAATGGAAAATACTATAGAAGTGAAAAATGTTATCATTTAAAGGTGACACATTTTATCCCATTTAAGTGTTGAATATATGATCAATATACAACAAGCCATTTTGAGCAGGAAAAGTCTGTAAAGATTTTCCAGTTGAAAAGCCCAGAAATAAAAGCACTTAAATGGATGAAAGTATTTTAGGTGTCCTATGTAATCATTGATAATTAGAATAAAAATAGATCTGATTTGTTATCATTTTAGGTTTATGTTGTTACACTGTTTTACCAATATAAATGGCCTTTAACGGTTTACCAGATAAGTAAATATGTGGTGATTATCTACAGGCTCTTAAAATGTTGTGATTTCTTTTTTTATTAATTTCTTCAGTTATTTTACTGTTGTGGTATCTTGTGTGTTAATTTTTAGCCAAGATTGTGTGCACAAGCAAGAAATATGACTTTGGGTTTTAAGAACTCTCAGCTTGTAGATATAAAGTATAAATATATAAACTGTAGAGAAAAGAAATGAGGACAAAGAAGCAGGTATGTACATGGATTTGCAGCCAGTTCTTTATTATATATAAAGAAAAGAGAGGAATTGTGACACTGACTGTAAGGTGTTTATCAGTGTGGAGGAAAGTGATCAACATTAGACGCAGCATTGTTGAGGATCGTGAGGGAAGTCCACCATGATCTCCACAGTCTTCAGTGGGTTTAGCGCCAGTTTGCTGAGACTGAACCAGTGGACCATCCACTGCTGCTATCACTGTACTGGATCAGACCAGTGGCAGTGTTGTCATTTGCAAACGAAAGGAGTTTTGCTGAGGTGCAGTTATTTGTGTTCAGAGATAAGAAGAGTGGGGAGAGAACAAACTCTTTGGTTGGTGCTGGTTCTGATAGTTCTTGTGTGGAAGAACCCCAGTTCCACCTACTGCTGTTGGTCTGACAGGTGTAGGGCGACAATTTGATTCTGGCATTTGTCCCTGTGGTTCAGGATGTGAACCAAGTTGATTAATTTCCAAGTTTACTGCATCAACTTCTCCTTGAGAGAGTTGGATGGGGTTCCAGCAGGGCCGCTGTGATGTCCTTCAAATGCTTCCCCACCAGTGTCTCAAAGGATTTCATGACCGCAGGCAGCAGGTCTGTAGTTATTTAAATTTAGGATGCCTTTCTTGTTGGAAGGCTCTCAGGTTGCTGTTTAGAATTCAGAAAATGGTTCACAGCTTGCTTAAAAACAAATAGTACATAGAAATGTTTGGTTTTCGTCCTGTATCCAGAGAGTTTCTTCTCTGGAGGTGCAGTAATATCCTCAATAAAGAGTTTTGCACATGGTGAATGTTTCCACTGTTTAGCTTGATAAAAGTTCTGCTTCCTTCTAGTGCACATTCCTTCCAATTATTATGGAAACAGCAGGTCATTTCCAAAGAAGCAGTCCCGCAGGGGGAGGTGTAATATATCCAACTGACTGTAATAAACTTACCTATTGAGACCCGCATGTCTGTGCCTCTCTAGAAGCCCTGGTGCTAAAAAACTCCTAATTGCATTTTGTAATTTAATAAAAGCGTCTCTCTCTCTCTCCCTTCACCTCCCTCACAGCTTGGCTCAAGATGTTTTCATTAAGCACATAAGTAATTCCACTGGGTTTATATGTGTCTGGCTTGACAGTTCAAAACAACAGGTGCGGTTTGCGTTGCCAGCCTAATACTCACACCTGCACAGTCTGACAGAACAATGGACAATGAATGAAACCGGTCTGCGTGTTTCTTCGTGCCTCGTGCTCTCTGGGTCTCTGACGCTCCTTTTCCTTGTTTCGTCTTTCTCTAGATCTTATGTAAATCTGAACTGCACGATTGTTTTTCAACATTTCTATTTTTCTAATCACATGACTCATCAAATATTCTAGGTTAACCGCTCTGCAATAACAAACACATTCTTTATGCGTCGGAGGGTTCTTTCCGACAAACAAGACACTGGGCTGACTGGAAAGAGAAATGGGAAACATGTAGCTCATTTCCGGGTCTCCAAAATGTATCATTAATTCTTCATGTTTGGTAAAAACGATGTTGGTTTTTATGCAGGACTTTTTTTTCTGACTGGATAAAGTTTAGATAGTTCTGCATCTTATCTAAATTTTGTGTCAGCATTATGTAGATTTAACCTGTCTCTGTTTACTGGTCTTACTCCTGTCAACAGAAGTTCTTTCACAATTATGACCATTAAGCACATTTTGCTGTTTGCCAAAGTCCTGACTGTAGACTTTTGTTGAGATGCAGTAAACCAGCGGTAAATGAGCTCGCTTGGGTTTGCATGTCAGTCTCATTGTGCCGAGGAGCAGATAGCAGAAAGAACGGTTGAGAGTAGCTTCTTCTCAGCCTCGCCCGCAGACCTGGAAAACCTCGATAAGACACTCAGGTTTTGAAGGCTTTAAAAAGACATGCTGGGGTGGAGTGTTAAATGAACAAACTGTGGGGAAGAAGAGGAAGACAAGAAGGTGAAGAGGGAGGGATGCCGGAGGAGAGATGGCGAGGACACAGATTCATTTTAGAAGTAGTTTTTTTCCCCTGCCATTATGTTTAAAAAAATCCTGACAATCCTTTTAGTCACAGCAGAGATTGGAGAAGTCCTCACAGGGAAACAGTTACCATCCTCCCCTAACACACACCCACCCATGCACACACAGCCTGTTTATGACTTGATCTTTTCTTGCCAGTGGTCTGAAACTTCATTAATTCTGTCTGAAGGCAGGGCTAAGTGTTACTGGCAAATATGGTTCTCTTACAGTTTAAAACCTGGATGTCAGCTTCCAAATAAGGTTTTCGTTTTGATGAAATGCACTACATTAGCAATGAAGACACGGCTAACAGTTTAAAAGTACTTCACTGTACGCCTGGAGATGAAAAGGATTTTGCATTTTTAGTAAAGCAATTGACTTGAGAAGATTTGATTTTGTTTCTTTCCCAAACTTTGCTCCATGAGTTTTATTTAGCATAAAGTATTTTTGATCTAAAGTAGTTTTGTCAGGGCTGCGTCTCAGCTGTGAAGCTCTGTGGTGTGATGTTGGAAACCCAGAGGATTCAAAGTGTTTAGTATGCAGTTCTGTTGTGCTTTGCAGAAGTAATGAACTTTTGCACGTTTGCTACAGTTCAAAGACAAATTAAAATTAATTTTTAATGAGTTTGCATATTAACTCAATAATTAACTGAAAGTAGTGTGTAATTGTAAAATTGCTAAAAGGCAATATATTTTTATTTAGACAAAAATCTGAAATGTTTGCCCTTCATGTGCATTCCATCAATTATTTTTAGAACCACTTTTTTGTGCAATTAAAGCAGCAAATCTTTTTAGGGTACATTTCTACCGGCTTCTGAATTTCTAGATATTTTGTCATTTTTTTCTTTGCAAATCAGCTCACTCGGTTTGGATGGAGAGTGACTGTAAGTATGGATTCATGATATTATCGGCATGGTATCAGTATCGGCCGATATTAGCTGTAAAATTTAATATCGGACATAGGATATTCCGTCAAAATAAGTCACCGATATTAAAGTTGTTTTCATGACAAACCAGTGATAGTGATGCCTGCAGCACAGCTCAATGTCATATTTGCATTGTTTAAGTGTTGTTGTCGTCTTAGAGAGAGCAAATGTTAAGAATAAATTTGACATAAAACATAATGCAAGTTGAAAGTGTTACATCATTTTCAGCCTCCTTTTTTAGCATTTGCATTTGGTAGCAATCTAAAGAGACAAAGATAATGTAGTATTTCAGCTCCACAGTAGAGAAAGCCATATAATTTTAGTAAGTAGGTGTAGGAAAAAAAAAAATCTGTATCGGTATCGGTTATCGGCCAAATAAGTTTAAGTACATCGTCATATCAGATATCGACCAAAAATCCAATATCATGCATCCCTAACTGTAAGTATCAATTTTCAAGGCTTTAATTAGGTCTAGATCTGGACAAGGTCATTCTTCCAAATGAATAATGCTTTGATCTAAATCATTGCATTCTAGCTATGATTTAGGTCAAATCACAGCTAGATTTGACCTAAATCAAGCTTGAATGTTGCTTGAGTTAGGTCAAGCAACATGTTTGAATGTTGTCCTACTGGAAGGAGAACCTTATCTCCTTTCTTTAAACTTTTCTTCAACCTCTAACATGTTTTCTTCCAGGATTGACTTGTGTTAGATCTTCCATCTAGCTTCTGCTGAAGTAAAGCATGCCCGCTGCATGATGCTGCATGCAGGGGGCATGCAGCGTTTTGCCACTTTTCTTCAAAGGCCAAATATGTGCATTGCTGAACCAATGGTTGTTATGTCCACCCGAGTTATGAATCTTTACAGCTCCTCTAGAGTTACCTCTCGGCTGCACATCTGATTGATTTCCTCCTTACTCGTCCTGTAATTTAAGGTAGACAGCCATGTATGGAATATAGTGACGCCATACCCATGTTTTCATGTATTGAACTTTGCCCTTTGAAGATAGTTTTATGTGCGAAATCTGCTTTAACATCCCCTCAGTCTTATTTCTGGTCTACCTACTGTCATATTTGGTTTTAGTTTAAAAGATCATCAGAAAACACAATCCTGTTCCTTCATTAATGTTCTTTAACAAATTTCTGAGGCCTTCGTAGAACAGCTAAATTAATGCCAAAATTAAATCGCAAACAGATGGACTCTATTTAGGAATTAGATAATTTCTGAAGGTGATTTAGGGGTGTCACACAGTTCTCACAATTATGCACTGTGGTGTTGGTTTAAAGTTAGTGTTTGTGTGATAAAATGTGAAAAATTTCAATATTTATTTTCTTATTTTTTCTGGGCACTGTAGGCATACAACTTTACAAGCATGTGGATAAAAGGAGCTGTAGCTGGAGTGAAGGGTTAGTGGTTTTGTGATGTGCATGAGTCTCAGAGAGGTTTCAGGTTATAAAAACATGGGTTGATAGATGAAGGAGCAGGGACTAAGGGCGAGGTGGTAAAACTGTTGACAATAAAGAAGAGACATATGAGGTGTGTTTTGATTTGGTTGTGAAAGTCTTGAGATGGTGGTGGAATTCACATGGAACCTGATGCTTCCTTTCCATCTTTTTATCTCTTTTTTTTCACTAACGCTTTGTTTACTTTTCATGCTCCAGTTACAAAACACAAGTGGAGTTTTCTTCTACGACTGAACAAAGCCAAGTTACTGAGTTGGAAGAAGTCAGCTCTGCAGAAGAGTGAAAAGGGTCAAGTAAGGAGAATAACATTTTACCTTTGTGCAAAACCTCTGATGATACTCTGCTACTGAGCTGTAAGAGTTTTCATGCAATTTACGGCTGTAGCTATCCAATATTTTATTACGCACCTACAGGTGATTTCATCTTTTTTTTAATTACTCCTCTTGCCCAATATCTTTAGTCAACATAGAAAAATATTTATTTATCAGAAACACTTGATGGCGTTTTCTTTTTAGAAAACCTTGTCATGAGTAACTTCCTTTGGAAATACGTTTACTCTTTACCTTACGATTTACAAAGAAAACATTAAAAGTAAAACTCCTATTTTTCTGGTATGACATTTGATAATGTAAAGCTTTTTGTCTATTCTCTTTTGGTCGTTTTATAAGAGTACATCATGATTACTTGAATTTACTTTATTTCGTCTTAGAGATTGCTGAAAATCCGAGTGGCAAAATATTTAGAGCAACTGGACTGTTGCAACTATGATGTGCCTTATTACAGATCCTTGTGTGAATAGTTTTAAAAAGTGATTTGTTGTTTCGATATGAAAGATTGATTGTATTCTTGGTAAGGAGAGTGTCATTATTCATCATTATATAATTTATGGAAGAATACCCCAAAACCATTTCATCCAAGTCATGCAAATTTAAGTTTAATTCCATCTTACACTAAAGTTATATTTGTATAATTTTAATTAAAAAGTTGAAAATAAATATACTTTTTTTTTCATTATTCTGGCAAAAATAAAGACAAAAAAAGCCCCAATCCAATAACTTCCCTTGTTAAAAAGATTTTGTGTTCAGGATTGTTTGTAATCAAGTCAAAACATAATCTGTGCTTAAATTTTACCAAGTCGTTTTCCTATTAAGAAACCAAAACAAAGCAAATTGGCAAAGCAAGTCTCATTAGAGAGTCACTACTAATCTGAAAGATGTAAAATCAGATGGAAATTCCCTGAATCACATCTAATGTGCCTCCAGAAAAAAATCGATATTCTGGCTCTGTATAATGTGTAATGCAGTCTTTGTGATTAAACTCATCAGTCCCTCATCAGATGACACACTTTTTGTGGATGTTTATATTTCTGAAGTGCCATCTGTCTGCATTATTCTTTGAGTCTAAGCTCATCACTGCCTCTCCTCGCACTTCTTCTATTTGCACAAGCAGTCTTGAAATCATACAAAACATATTTATTGAGCATTTAAGTACATACATTTTGTTTATCTTTTTACTCGTCGTGCAGACTTACCTCCCTGTCACTACTTAGCAACAAACAACAATCCTTCTTCCTGCAGGTGGTAAAACTCGTACAGAACTTTCTCCATACAACCATAATCCAAGTCTAAGGATAACTGCAATTAGTAGTTTATCAAATTATTTTGATTCCATCTATAAATACATATGTAGTCAAACCCACATAAACAGCTAACATTTTGAGAGTCGTATTCTGTAACTGTGTTGACATCATCAGGTTTTAAAGCCCTCAAAAGAGACCCCAATAGTTGTTTGTTTGTCAACTCCTTTACGGTCTGAAGAAATGGTTGTATAACAGCTAAGAGTTTACTGTCTGTAGCCAAAATGCTCATTTGTTCCTTTGATTTTGCACAATCAAGTCGGTGTGATTTCGTGTTTTCACCTCAGCCACCAGCGCATGTCTGACTGTGACAGCTAAGATGTACCAATAAAGGTGATTGTTTCACTTGTGAATGAGGCTCACACCACAGACCGAGCTCATTGTGCAGCAGTTCAACATTCTCACTGCTAGCTGTGGTTCTGAATGCATGCTTCATTTATTATTTAATTCAGTGAGTCTGCAGCTAGGTAATGTAGGTGGTTTAGAGAGACTTTGGGTAAGTCATTAAATTGAGTGAAAGCTGAAAATGAGTCGTGCTGCTTAATGATGCTGGTGAGAGTTACTACCATCTCTCCCAGGTTTTAGCTGATGACTTTAGATTCATGATCCAGATCTTGTTTGAGGTTTTAGCGAATTAAACTAGAAATGATTAAAGATGCAGTGCATGGCTTGAAAATAATTAAACCCACAAGCAAAATTTGAAATTATGAGTTAAAATAATCCTCATAATTTGCTCAACAGATTATTAAATCAGGACAAATTCAAGTTTTATGCCAAAACTTTGCTAATTCTACTGATACTAATGTAAAATTATATGTTTAACCTTTTAAGGTCGACGCCCGCCCTGTGGCGGGCATGACGTCATGTTTCTGTGTGTGTTTTTTGCTCCAATGTGATAATAAATTTTGTCAAAATGAAACAAACACTGTAAAATCACAAAGTTTAGGATGTTCTGAAAATAATGATACCAAACAAGGTAAGGTAAATACTTTTTATGGTGAAAATATAAGGGTAAATTCAAAATTAGACCAAAACGGCCATTTAGACCCAAGACTCCAAAGGGTTAACACTTATTTAAGCTGGTATATATGCAAACAGACAACTTTATTAAAAGTGCTATGAGTCGGTATAAAAGCACTGTTGCCTCTTGGAGGATAAAGTATAAAAATAAGCAGACAAAGGAAAAAAGGATGCATGAAACATAATGCAAAAAAGTCTGAAGTAACTAACTAAAAAACTATAAAAAGCAAAACTTTGGATTTGTAAAGCATTAAATTCGGTGGAGGATTTTTTAAAATTAAATTCTTAAAGCAGTAAACAACACAGCAAAACAGAGCAGCTGTTTTGCTGGGGGAGAAAAAAAAAGAAAAAAAAAAGCCGTATCAATATTGCATTTTTATCTTCCCTAAACGTCGGATCTTTGTGCCACTTTTTGTTTTTTCAGAAATGCCTCAGAAACTGAGTTTAACTTGGTGTGGAAAGTTAATTTTAAAACTTGTTTTAATATTTTATTTTAGCATAATTGTACGAGCAACCAGTCACAATTCTTGTGTTCCATTCGTACATATGAACTGTACATATGAAGCCGGGTTTTTCTAAGACCACGGCTGGCACTTAGAAAAACCCGTCAAAGGTTTACAAATCTCCTCAAATTTGTCTTCTGGTCCTCTGATTATATAGTTCAGTCTTTCCTAACCACAGCGGCATCAATATATTTTTTGAAAGTGTCCATTTTCCTCTAGCTCAGGGCTATCGTTGTCCAAAGTCAATTAAATGAGAATGTTTTGAGTTGACCACAGAGTCCTCGGGATACATGTCAAACATCAATAACATTTGCACTGCAAGGCCGTCTCACTCGCACTTGAGAACGATTCCTCTTTCTTGTTATTAAGAATCTGGAATGTCAGCGGGACCAGCGGTTCAATATACCCTCTATGACTTCTTTATGAAGTACAACTTTCTGGTACTGACTCAGGCCTTCATGGTGTTGATTCAGCAACAGATACATTTCCCAGATTTTGGTCAGATGCCAGCTGCACATCTCTGATGGTGTCTCCTGTTCCTCCGCATCCTTAAGATGCTTTATTGGACTGAAATCTTGGAGGTCACTGGAATCCAGGGAACTCATTCATTCAACAAACCAGTTTGAGATGATTGGAGCTATGTGACATGGACAATTATCCTGCAAGACATGGACATTAGAAGATGTGTATGCTGTGATCTCAAACCATACGCAAACAGGCTTTTGCATTTAAACAATGTTTGTCTAAATCTGCGCTTTGACTGTGGGTTCATTAACAGTTTTTCCTCCAGAACTTAACCTTTTTGTTTATCTAGTATGTTTACTATGTCTGCAAGTTTGCCAAACTGAGTCATTTATGTAGATTATGTCCCCTGACATTGAGCAGGTGCTCCTCTTCTTGGAGTGTCACTGTGATCTGGTGATCCAGATATCCACAGTGGAGAACAGAACGTGGTGAAATTACACCGGCGCAGCATTAATCTCTGATTGTTTTATTGTCGGTGTGGTGTAAAACCCACAGACTGCCATTATAAAGTCAGTGGAAATGTGTTGGTAGATTGGATTTTAAATGAATTGCGCTAGTTCATAATTAAAGCAGACGAGATGAGTCTCAGGAAAATTCTGCTTTAATTTAAACTTAATTTCAACTTCAAATTGAATAATCAACATTCTTGGGCAGTTTTATTTGTTGTAATCTAAATGCTGGAAATATTTAAGCTTTACAAGTTAAAAGATCTTAAAAAGGCTTTGATGAGACCATTTCTCTCTCTGTCTCAGTAGAGACGCAGAAACCAGAAGTTAGTTGTTTTCCTGACTACAACCTGTAAGCATGTTCCTTCCTACCTTGTTCAGACCTGTAGAAACTTTTTGCATGATAGGTAAAACATATCTCAAGAAATCAGAAAATACATCCAGTTGCCTTAGGACTGCCTGGGTCATTTTCTAGGTAGATTTTGATTAACTTTTTCTGACTTGGCCCTGGTTCTTAAAAAGGTTTCTGCACAGGTTAAGGGTTGCTCTGCAGTAGGACAAATACATCACACCACCAGCAGCAGAAGCAGACTAAATTGTGATAAATGGCAGGATGTACAGCTGTTAAAGTAATGCAATGTAAATGTTTTAAAGTTACTCTGCAGTTACTGTCAATGTATGGTTTTAATTGATAAAGGAATTATCAATTCCTTGATCAAGGAATGTAGCTTTACTAATCATGCACAGTAAAGCTACAGTCAACCTATTGTACAACATATGCACCATTTTTCTTTCATGTCATGCTTGAGATATCAGGTACGGTTAGAAAGGACAGAAAACCTCTGAGATGCCAGAGGTTTTCCATAGTAGAATGACTCTCCTGTAGGGTTAATGTGTCTTTTGTTCACAGAGTCTTTGACATGTTCTTTCCTATATGGAATAAAGAACATCTCATTAGGCTAAAACACATTCTTTAGCTTGATTGCCTTCTGGCCAAAGTCAGCTCATACTGTGGAGGTAATGATAACTCTTCCAACCTTTAGATAATCGGCTATCCCCCCAGAGAGTCCATTAAAAAGAAAGACAAGGTGTTGGCAGCATGGAGTTAGACAGAGGGGAAAAATGGCAAAGCGTCACATCATTAAATGTCGAGGTGGGAAATTTCTGGTAATTATTGAATAAAAGCTGGTTGACAAGGAAGAAGGAGAACAAGTGATTTATACCCATAGTTTCTTCTGCTAATTAGAAACGAACAACCAAATTCAACTTTTGCCATATTCTAAAGTATTGTGGACATTTTTCTTTAAGTTAAGAGCTATGCTAACGTTCAGCCCTGTCTTTTCCTAATTGGCCAGATTGTCAGTTTTACTTGGCAAACATTCAGATATTCATGGCAGTGTTTCCTAAAAATGAAACATTTTACCAGGAGTCAGATATGTTGTGAGAAGTATTAACATTGGTACTGAAGTCTATAAGTTTGTTTTAATTTAGTTTATAAACATCCCCAGAAGCTGTCTCTACCATGACATGGTCAGCCAGTTCTTCCGGTTAAATTAACATCAGCAGACCTTCACAAATTACCATTAAATAACTTTCAGAAATAGTTTTTGGTTTGTTAAAGCATAAGAACTTTAGACCATTTTCTACCTCCCAAGAAACATCTTTATTTTTTAAAAACCATGAGAGGAATTCATTAATATGTAAGAGTTTGCACACGACACCTTAAAGTGTAAATTTCAAGATGTCCTTACAAATTACAAAGGTTTTTTTCCTCACCTTTACTTTACCCTTTGGGACTTCATTAAAATATTTGAACTTTGCACAAAAACACCTTAAAGAATGGAAATTTGCAATTAATTTTGTCATTTCCATTTTGTGTAGAACAATTTTTTTTGTGCATAGATTTTCCAAAGTGAATATTTCTTTTCTGCATTTTTATTTGAAAAGTAAGACCTCTAAAAACAATAATATTATGTACTTTGCCAAAGGCCACTATTATGCATTGAGCAAGAATTATACTTTGCACTGTGGTGTCATTCTACATCTCCACTCACTGTGTGGTTCAATACCTTCAATAGATTGTCCAATGTTAGGATTAGATTTAAACCACTCTTGTCTAATAAGAAACTAGACTCCGGGACAATTCATAATAGAAAAGAAATGGGCAGCTAATGTAGCTAATATTAACAAAGGTAATCACTAGCACCAGTGGACCCAGACTGAATCTGACAACTTCAGCAGAAATAAGCTACGTTTCCATTACAAATGTGTGCAAAACTTTGTCAATATAAAAAAAACCCACAATCTTGCAACTTCCATTTAATACGAAACACAATTTAATGTGATTTTCACAATTAAAATCACATGTGAATAACTTTGATCATGCGATAAGTCAATAAAAAACATTCCGCCATCCGGTTATTGATCATGTGACTCATGTTTTTGGGAAAAAGTGCTTACAGTTTTGTGTAATAAACCAATAAAAGATCGCCAAATAAAAAAAAAAGCTAAATCCCTGGACACTGAACAGGGCTGCTGCTGAATACATTTGCTTGGTCAAGATTGTTTATAATCCTCACCACATGTTTGTTAGCACCATTAAAAAACCCCATTGTTGACCACATGTTTTTTTCATGTCATTAAAGTTTCAAATTTTGACATCTAATTTTAAGTTTGCTTTTTCTAAATGTGTGTTGAATTACCCTCTATGTATTGGTTCAGCCTTTATTAATACCATGAAGTTATTGTCACGCTGTAATTGGTTTGATTTTTCTGATCAATACTAAGCAGAACCCAACGGTTGACATTTTTGTATCCTGACATCCCTGGAACTTTCTCAGGCAGATGCCTATCTGGTCAGTGGGATTTCAAATGGTTTATTGAGTAGGAGAACATCAATAAGTGACAGAGAACAGTCATAGCAGAGGCTCAGACAAAGATAAAAGTCACACGGTCTTCCATATTCAATGTCTCTTTAAATAAAATTTCATACCGATATCATTTTTTCTGAATGGAGTCCATCTTTATAGCACTTATCTCCATCTTTGGTCTTTGCCTGCCTTTCAGACTGTGAAATGGAGAGCAGTAATTTCCTCTGCTTCTCTGTATGTTAATGAAGCGCTAATCTGTTTCTGAGCGAGAGCCTTAATGAGGGCGACGTGCTCCTCTCTCTCACAGCCGGCTTGCTCCTATTAGGCTGCCATTATGGAAATGGCTCGGTACGGTGTGCCGTCCTGGGAGTGGACTCAAATGTATGCCTTATTTCCACTTTTGAAGCTTTCTTCTCCCTCCTTAAGAAGACTGGGTGTTCCTCTGAGGGAGCGAGCTGCAGATAAACAAACATGGTAATGACGAGCACGGGGAGAGGCTTCGCTCACTTTGAGGTCTGGCCTTTTTCAGATGCTGGATGCTTAATAGGCCACTGAGGAGGGATCGTTGGAGATGGAGAGCTCGGTGTGAGCCAAATATCAGACTTCTCTCTTAGATATACCCCCAAGCCAGCTGCTTTATCGTTAATCAACATCATTGTGTTTATGGAGTCTTTTTTTACCCCCCTCTGGTGAATCTCCTGCTCATAATCCCCGGCCAAGTTAAAAATGAACACTCAAAACCTGAATTATGGGAGATTTTTAACGTTATTTTCCACTAGATTATTGCATTCCATCAATGGTGTCACATCCCCCTTTATCCTAAACGCCTGCCGATGAGGATAATACTCCGCTGGATTTAAAGAAACACCCAAACCAGATTAAAAGTAGGAAAAAGATGCTGCTTGAAGCTGAACATGTTTCAAAGACCTGTATCAAAGGATATTATAGCTTTATTCATTTAGGATGTATCTAGGCCAGCCCAACCCGTGCCACTCCCACAGACCACATATGAAGGGTGGTGTGGTGGGAGACTGTGAAATGGATTAACGTCTCTCCCTTACTTTAATCAAAAATTTAAATTTTCAGCTTTTGTCTTTGTCCTCCTTTTCCCCATTTAAGCTCCAATCTCTTGACTCTCCTTAAAAACCTCCTACGTGTTTCGTCTTTGTCTTCTTCTTCTATATTTGGAGTGTTTTACATCCAGCTTGTCGCTTTTGAGGCTTTTTGTTGAGCAACCGTTAAAAAGCATGTCAGGTGGAGATTGGCTCTTATCTGCACCAAGCAAAGACTTTCACCTTATGCTGAAAGATGAGAATGAAATCATGTTAAGCTGGTGTTAAGCTGACATTTATATCTAAGGTGGATTCTTGTAAATGCAAAGCTTTTTGAGGAAGCTCAACCGCATCAATGAGTACAATACATCGGTGGATACGCAAGGAATGAAAGTAATTTTTTTTAATAGTTGAGGCAGTGAACTGAAGTTAAATGACACATAAGTGGGACATAACAACGTCACAGTTATGTTTATTTATTATCTTGCTGTGTTCCTCACATTACACAAATTCACCACAGGGGCTTAACACTGAGGATTTCTTTTCAGGTGATGAAAAGATGTCATAAACCTTCTGTCATTTTATGTCTCTAAGGGTGGGCTCAAGTTTAAAAATCTGTCAGAGTTTTTTATAGCTAAGCACATCAATCAAATAGACGTGTGTTGGTTGATTTGATGCAGGAAATATTTCCTGTTCCTCATCCTACATGAAGAGATTTAATCTGAAACTCTTAAAGCCCCCTTCATGTGTTTACTCTGTATAGCTGTCATTCAAGTGTCTTGAAGTAGGCCTCAAACAGTGAATTTTGAAGTGATAGTTTTGTGTCAGAGCACCCCATTAAAACGCTCCGCATAGTAACCCTAACATATATAAAGTCATTTGGGATGATTTCTTGATGTGAAACATTTCGCTCCGTGTTTTAAAAATGAATTGAGTGCCCCAGATTCACCTATTTAAAAATTTACAGACTGTTTTGTTTATGCCATGGTATTTGTCAGTTCTACTTGCTACTGTTGGCAGAGCTTTGGGCGACGTCGGGATATAAGTCGCTCTGAAGTGGAAGTTTCATAAGTCAAAGAATACGAGACAAAAAACAAATATAAGTAACACTGAACTACAAGTCGTATTTATTTAGAAATGATTAAACATGAAGGGGACCTTGAAAATATTGATGATATGATTCGGTAGCATGTTGCGTTAAAATACATTCTTTTTAACTCAAAAAATCTGTCAACCATGGCTAGGAAGTCTGCTGGCAGTTTCTGACACACAGATGTCTGTGTTCTAAATTAGTTTGGTGCATAGCGGCTCCACTTCACTGGCAGAGACAAGCGGAGACGTATGTAGTGTAAATCCAGGATGATGGAGAGCCGATTTGTTGCGTGAAGCAGTAACACAAAGAAGATCCGCGTGCAAAGTCATTTTTATTTAGTTTTATTTGGTGACTACAAGGCTGTGAAGACGTAACTCATGCCTCGCCCAGCTTACTTTCAGCCTGTGATTAGCTTTCTTCATTTCTGCAGACGGTAATGTTTGATCCTTGGTTCAGTTTAAATTAATATCTAACACAACAGTCAATAAATGCATCATGAAGAAGAAAAAAAGTACATAAGCCAAACCTAACTATAGGTTGCAGCACCAGCCAAACTATAAAAAAGTATGACTTTTATTCCAGTAAATACGGTAAATAGCACCGATTTTCATTAAACTCACTCAAGTCACTTTATAACAAGGCGAGGTCTATTTCATATAAAGTTATATAGAATTCAGTCAGTCCATCTACAGCACAATACATTCAGCTTCACTTCATCAATTGATAAACAGCTACTTGTCAAAGGAAGGCCAGTCAATTGCATGTAGTCGCATCACTTTGCAGCAATCTCCCACCCAAGGCAAGCATGCGGTGATAGTGGAGCGGACCAACTCTATTTTAAATGGAAGAAACCTCCAACAGAACCAAGCTCAGCAAGAGCCGGGGGTACTTTCTAGGAGAAAAAAACAATATAAAGAGAAGAGTTTCTGGCAGTAGTATCTATGCCCATTTAGGAAAAAGACAGCTAAATACAGAAGTGCTAAGTCTGGATTACCTTTGATGGAGAAGACAAAATTCAACAGTGCAGTTAATGGAAGCAGTATTTCTTTGAGTGGCTGTACCTGGGAAAGACACAGTCAAATACAGAGGCATACTTTAAAGATAAAGATGTTATGTAATGTTAATGAGAGCAAAAACTCTTTCATTGAATTAATTTAGGAAAGGACATGACTAGATTCACTGAGTTAGGAGTACTTTTGTAAATAAACAGTAGACCAGATTAAGGAGAGAAATTGCTCCATCACTGGCTCTGACAATAGAGAAGAAACAGAAAATACAAAATTAATGGCAGCAATAATTGCAAATATTAATAAATAAATGGGAAAAAAATGTACGAGGAAAAGTTTTAGTAAGTTCTCACACAGCCTGGGGCTTTAGCACGCAACTGTAGTGACAGCTCAGGAAAATCTAATCCACACTAACGATGAGCTTCATCAAACAGGAAGGTTTTAAGCCTCTTCATAAAATTATGGAAAAAAATACACAATTCAAACCTCAGCCAATGTGAACTAATGTCAGATAATTAGGGAAAACCTGTAGAGGTTCAAAGCCTAAATGACTAATCTGTGTCATAAGGCAGAAGTACTTATTTATACAAGCCAGTGAAAAACATTCCTATCAATAAGGCAAGCTCTTACCCCTGACCTATTAGCTTAGATTTAAATGCTCATAGACCACAAGAAAATGAGCAACCACAGCATATCGCAGCTTGCAAATGTACTGGAAAGCTGATCTGATGCACACTCTTTTACTCAACACTGACCACAGTATTAAGAAAGGAGGAATGTGGAGCTGCCATATTTCTCCAGAGAATGGAGGAAAAGACTTCCCTGTGGTTGAATGAAAGAAGTTAAGAGGAGAGGGATTCAGATGGGAAGAAGGGGGATTTAAGACATTTGTCACACAAAGAGGGAAGGCACCGCACATGGGTTTAACCCTGTAAAATATGCCTGTGTGCATGCATGTATTTGCGCTGTGTTTTTAATTAAAGCCATGGCTGCTAAGCGGCGAGAGGCCTGACTGAAGGATGCGGTAGTGATGCGGCTGTCCCAGTCATCCTCAGTTGGCTCGCAGAGTAGCGCAGATGTCATGGTGCTGCCTCTGAAGCAACCCGAGTGTGCACCCCCTGCAAAATGCAAACCAGATTTATCTCAGACTTTACAGCCGAGTATGACGGCACTGAACATGTTTACCGACTCCAGTGAAAACCCAGAGCCTCATCACTTGTTTATGAATGTCTGCTTGTGTTTGTTTTAGCGTCAAATCCACATTGCACTTTTATACCCACAAGTTACAGCTTTGGCTCACGTAGAGATATTTTAATTGAATTCAGGGATAGCCGTTCCCTTCAGTGAAGTCACAAAACACACATGTCTGTGAGTTTGTGTTAATCTTCCATGGCAAGATTTTTTCAAATGCTCAACCTGGGGTTAGCTGGCAGCTTTGGAGTTCAAATATTAATTTACTTAAGAAAAATTTATGCTGTAATGCTCCACCAGTTGGAACTATTTGTAATTATTACTTTATAAATGAGGACTGTTTGACAGTGACAGTCGCATTTTGTCACTCAACAAACAAAACATATATTTTATAGTAATTTATTGCGATAAACAAGCAACTAGGCATTACTTTCAAACACACCAATAAAATACATTAACTTTATTGCTTTGAGATGAGAAAGTGTGAAAAACTTCAAAGATTGTGAATACTTTTGCAGCGTTGATGCGTTCTGAAATATCTAAGTAATACAGCAGTTAATATTTAACTGATCTGCTATGAAGTTAATGTATTTTATCATCTCCCTGCTGTTTCCCTTCCAGCACAGCTCTACAGATCCTGAAAAAAAATGCCCATGTTTAGGATTACTGCCATGCTTGATGACATAAAAAGCCCTGCAATATTTTATTAGGGGGCATAAGTGGCAATAAAATGTTTATTTCTGTTGCATATCAAGTTTGTCATGTCCTTGATTTTATAGCCCAACCACTAAAATGCCTCAATGAAAGAAAACATATTTAAGTGGAACCATTAAAGTTGTCAAACAGTGTACATATAGGACAAACCATTAAAATATCTTTTATTCTTGCTAAAGAACGAGTTTACCATGCTTAGAAGTTAATCTTTTAAGACTTACAGAAATAGCTCTTCAGATAATTGGTGGCTTAGAGAGGAAGTTACAGAGAATAACCAGAAAGCTAATCTGTCAATTGGTTTATTCTTCTTCACCGTGGGCCATGGAGGGACAAAGCTTTGGCTCTGCAGGCCTCCGCTTCACCGAAACAGGACTGTACTGATGTGTGAATATATGTGTGTTGAGGCATGTCTGCATGGAGCCTGTTTGTATATCAGTGTCCATGCTTCAGTGTGTTCCTGTCACTCTGCTTCAGTGAGTCGCCCACTGGGTGCAGACAATCCCAGCCTTTGTGTTTACGTCCTGCTCGGCTCTGCACTGTACTGAATGCACTTTGGGGAGTGAGGCGTGTGAAAATCCCACCCTTGCCCACCTAGAGGCTTTCTGCTCCGTTCATCTGTCTGTGGACGTTGTAAGAAAGCGACGGTTGTGTGCATGTTTTAGATTTTGTGTGTGCTATTTATGAGGCCGTGACAATCCACAGCAAACAGCCGGTCTCAGCGTTGGACACCACAGAGAGTTTCTTTATTAGTTTTTATTGCATTAATGACTGAACCCAACTACTTGACAGACGACCCCAAGCAGAGGCTCCTCTCTCCACTCAGATTCAGAGTTGTTGCTTTTTGTCTCTTGCTCTTTTCTTTACCTTCTTTCATCAGGCTTTGATGTGAAAATGTCTTCATATTTTTCTCATCGCCAACAATTTGACATGTCACGGCCTGAGATGAGCAGATGTAATGAATAACATGAATATTCGCCTCATCAAACACAGCCAGCTCTTTTCTACTGATCTCTGTTGCTTTCTAATGATGTGGAACAGGCAGATTAAACGGTTCTGTAGAAATAATAAACACATTTATCCCTTGTTTGTATGTAGTACTGAAGCATATTGATTTTTTTTGTTTATGATTATGTCATTCTGCTTGTTTGTACCAGCTAACCTTTGAATTTAAAGCTGATGACTTCAGAACCTCACTCCAAACAATCTAAACTAACTTCCTATTGCAGGCATATTTGTAGCTGTTGATTTTCTTGATATTGCATTGAAATATTTGCATTAATGCAACTGGTAAGCCTTAGACATTATCAAGGGGGTCATAATGTGGTGTGCAGCTTGCAGCTTCTTTCTGCTTCTCCCAGCTCATCTGCTCAGTGAACCAGTCCTCTTGTTGTTAATTAATTAGCTGCTGTTAATTGATTAAGTAGGCTGTGTAAACATCTGTCCAGTTTTCTTTATGTTGTAATGCTGTTCAGCTTTCCATGTTTTACATATCTGTGGATTCCAACAGGACTTGAACACTTTGTAGGAGTTGTATGAATGTGGCATATTGTTAGCATAGCTCCACCTCATTCACCTCACTGGCTTAAAAAAGACAAATTTGTCTGATCATAAACCCCAGATTCGTTGTTCAGTATTCATGGATTCACCTTTTCAGATCTTTCTGTGCATGGTTATGGATGTTCTCCAAAGCATATCTAACAGGTTTGAAAGAAACTTTAGCTTGGGGATCTGAAATATTTACAGACGTAATGCTGTTTGCCATGCTATTGGTTGGTGTTTGCAATGCAGCTAGTGCAGGAGCTGTATTCATTTTTCTTTGTGCCAATTGGCTGAATCCCCAAGAGCAGAAATGAGGAAGACTATAGATGTCAGCTTTAATGATGAGATGTTTTCCATTGTGCATATTATGCATGTAGTTACATTTGGTGGTTGAACTGTTAAAAATAGGTGGATATAACTTCAAATAGTCCCTGGTGGTTGTGGTCCCTAACTGGGGTCCTCTGTAGTCATAGAATAGAAATGAACCCAACTTTATACAATTTGTAAGCTTAAAGCAGACTCTCAGTGAGGAGATGTTCCAACTAATTAACCAGCTAATATCTGCTTATTACACTGTGTTACTGTAAAAGGACAGAACAGCAAAGAAAAAAACTAAATTTCAACAAAAATCCACTCTGCTCTATGTTTTTTTTTTCAAATCTACATGTCATAGATAATAACCCAATATTGTATAGAATTTTATCAATAGGAGTTTTTTTTTGTTGCTTTTGTTTTCCCAAAATAAAGATAATTTCCCATAAAAACAAAAAAGCTTTTCAGTATAAAGAGCCAGGTTATTACAAAAACCTAACAGGTTTTGAGTTCCTTGAGCTATTTTTTTCAACAGCTTTAAATGAAATCTTGTAACTGGAAGTAATGGGAACTTCATCCAAACCCCAACAGTTTCTTTGGACATTTCTCTACCTTCACCCATCCAGGTGACTAAATGCTGTAGTTACTATTGATTAGCCTTCTTCTGCCAGAGACTATATACCATTCAGATACTCGTGACTTATTTGAACACATTAGTATTCCCAGATGTGAAGGGATGTTTGTAAAAGACTAAATATAGATAAAGAAACCGACTGGAATAATGTTTGTTCCAGATTTTATATCCGACTCTAAAACAGGGTGTTTTTTTTGTTTTTTGTCCATTAGCATCTTCCTGTTTTTTTCAGTTTTCTCCCTGTGATTTACATTTGAATGGATTCCTCAGATGGCGCTCATCTTCATCATCAACAAACCCCTCATGTTTATGCCATTGCTGCACCGTAGCATGCAAAGACTCAAGAGACGGGATGTGGGAACAGTGTGCTCAGGGTGGAAGCCTAGCCACGTCCCATTGTGTTCAACCACAACACAGGATGTGGATGATTCTAGTTTGGATTTACAATACAAGAAAATAATGAGCCACACACACATTTTAACTAGAGAGAGGACATAGATGACATCATGCAAAACCAAAAGGCAAAATATCAGCCGTCCTATTCGGTTCACCGCTGTGGATGTTATTTGTTTAGCCACAGGGGCGTCTTCCTGCTGCTCGGGGTAAATGTCAAGCTTTGCGATTACAGAATGAGAGTTCGCTGCACAATTCGACCGTGTGGGATCCCCACAAAGCTTTAATGACATGAATAAAAGTGCTGCATGTTTATTCCACAAGTTATTGATGTCTTTTATTCACTGTCTTCTTCATTTTTGACAGCATCCATTTAGCACTGCAGGCAGTGTCCCAATTTGTTTCCTTTTCAGAGGCTGAAAATCTTGTGAAAATTACTTAAATCCTCCCTCCTCTCTGTCCGTCTCTCTCTCTTTCTCTCTCTCTCTTTTTTTGCTGTGCGTCTCTTCACCTGTCTGCCGTCTCGATTTTCGGTGTTTGTGTTTGCGGCCTCGCCTCTTGCGGCTCACAGACGTGTGTCTTGTTCTGCCTCTAATTGGTTCTCTGTATTCATGAGGGGATGCAGAGAGAAGCAGAGGAAAGGGCGAGGAGCGAAAAGCCGACTCTTAATAAACGTCAGTCCACAACAGAGACGCGGGTGGACAGCTCACTGATGGGCTGCTTATAAGAAGCCATTGGTTAATGCAAAGGGGGAGATAGGAGTAGAGGGGATGTTGCAGAGATGGAGAAAAAGAGAAGGGATGGTGGAGGGACAGAAACCGGACCAGGACTGGATGAGGACCAGTGATGACGCTCCTGCAGCCTGAGGGAAGTAGTTGTGAAACAATGCGTGCAGCAGGAGGGGGGCGTCCCACACAAGCTGAGTTCAAGTGGTGAACTCTGCAAGCTTGTGATTTATGATCGTCGGTGTAGAGTTATTGTTTGTGTTGCTTCATCTGAACCCCTGCATGGGAGAATCACTGATTTTTAGCTGTTTATTCTGGTGTGTTGTCACATATCCATCCCGTCAGGACATGAAAGCTCCTCCTCCTCCTCTTCCTTGCTCCTTTCTCCACACAAAAACAAAACACAAGCTGCAGATTGTTTATTGTTTTGCCCACCTTGTTTTTGCTTTTGATTGTTGTCAGCGTCCCCGCTGTCTCCCCTGATGAAGCAGCATGCAATCCGCTCCTCTCCGTTTCTGCTTCCTCCCCGTTGTTCTCCGAGTTCACATTGGACGAAAGCCTCATCAGAGGAACATTTGAGAAGAAAGGGGATGAATCAGACCCACTGATGGAATATTCCGGGCTGTCGGATGCCAGGTGTCGTCTCAGAACCACTGAAATTGATCCGTCTGAGTGACACGCATGGTGTGCTCCTAATGTTTCAGACTGATGCAAAAGGGATTTTTCTCTCATATACACTAGTAAGCCGTAAAGACCGCTTCTTTTTTGGTTTTTTTGGACCCATTTTTCTGCACACTTGTCTCTATATACTCATTTGTGTCTTAAACACCAGAGCTGATTGACAGCTTCTTGTGTTTGGCTTTGACAGCCTTTATTTGCTGCAGACAGCGGGCTTTGACTGAATGGCTGACATTTTGAGGTTTCATGTCCGTCACTGTGCAATGGCTGCAAGGCGGCGTTGTGGAGTGGATACCAAACACATGATGCAACCCACCACCCCCCTAACGCCACCAACCCATTCAGCGTCCGTGCACAATGATTATTTAGGTTTTTGTATGGTTCTGCTCTAAAAGGGTCATGGGAAGATTAAACATGAATAATTTTTGAACCGCTTATTACGTTGCATTGTTGTTTAGTTGTGTTTCGACATCAGACAAGTAAGAATATGGTACAGTTTTAGTTCAAATAAAATAGGCTCACAGTGGAAGCTTATTCTGACTTTTTATTCTCCTCTTTTATGGGGAAAATAATCATTATGACCATTATTATTATTATTATTATTATTATTAAACTGGCTTTGGAAGTGCATTGCATTTACAGCACCTTGTAAAGTATTCATTAATTTTTAATCTTTTCAAATTAGATTTAAAAGTTTGAACTGCAAACTTAAATGTGTTTTATCAGGATTTTATGTGACAGACTAACACCGATATATGCATAATCATGAAGTGGGAGGATAATTTTGCTCAGTTTTCAAAAGGTTTTACAAATAAAAATCTTGAAAGTGTGTCATGAATCTTCTCAGAGTAACTAATAAGTCCACTTGTGTTTTCTGTGAAGGCCTCATGATGCATTAGTGAACCAAAGGCATCATGAAGATCAAGGAACAACACTAATGGGTTAGGAGAAGTTTTAAGCAGGTGAGATTAAATATAAAACATCATCCTGAGCTTTGAACGTCTCACAGAGTGCCGTTTAATCCATCGACTGAAAATGGAAACAGCAAAAATCTACCAAGACAAAGAGAGCAAAGAAGACAAGGGTGATTCTGGGGGAGCTGCACATGACCTGAGCTCAGGAGAGGAAATTCATTGACAGGACAACTAATAGATTTTATATTTCAAATGTATTTATTTAAAACAGGGACAGTGCATATTAACAGACAAATGCAAAGTATCTGTAAATATGCCAGATTATAGCCGAGGGCTAGTTTCCAGCTGCTTGTCCCTTGGCTGATTGATGTAAACACACATGGATAAGACACTACATGCGACAAAGTCTCTCTGAAAATATATTCAAGAAACGATGTGGAAAAATAATACTTAAGATGAAACACAACCGACACAGACAATGACAGAAGCAGTTGAATCTGTAGTTCTAGTTCAAAACAAACACTCTATATCAACTCGAACCCTCCAAACCCACAATGAAATCCGGCGGTGGCAGCATTATTGTGTGAGGATGTTTGTCTGTAACGACAGAGAAGTTGGGTTTTACTGGATGTTTGATGAACCCTTGTTGGAAGCAACAAAAGACTTAAGACTTGAATGAAAGACAACAAGTTGGAACACACAGCTAAACTATTGAAATGGTATAGATCAGTGTGGTAAGAAAATCCAGACCTAAATTCGATGGTAACACCTTAATCTTCACTTTAATCCGCAGACATTCACCATCCTTTATGACTGAGTGGGAGTTATTTTGAAAGAAAACTGGACAAATATTAAATTTTTAGATGTGCAAAGCATATCGGGAGGTGTAGACAATGAATGGATGGATTATTTTAGCTGTAGTAGCATAATTTCAAAGATCTTAAAGCACCATTACATAATTTACTCAGCACCAGATTTCTAATTAAAAATCTACAGAAATTACATTTTCTCCACTCCTTGGAGATGGTACAATCTCTGAAAAGTCACTTTCTTGGTGTTGGAGGCTTTTAGACACAAGGTGACGAATGCATCTCTGCTCCCTAAGACCCAGTTTCTCTCATGGCTTTTACTAAGCCGCAACAATTTGTTGCTGAATCGAGTAAATTGCCTCTACAGCTCAGGGACTTTGCACTTACTTTGCTGAACATCGACTGAATTGACCCTGCCAGACATAAAAGCTAGAATGGATAAAAAAGAAATGCTGACAGAAGTTTGACTTTACTCTGAAACCTGTTGAAGTCAGTCATTTCTTAGAAAAAAAAGGTTCCTATGCTGGTAGGCCACTAGATGCTTTAAAACAAGGTGTCTTCTTGTATTTGATTAATATGTTTAGTTTTACTCTACATTGGGGAAAAATTGCTGTTTAATATTTTTAAAATGTTCTCTGTTTCACTCTGATCTCTTCAGTCTACTCCCTGAACAGTCCATGATGTGTCTGGGAGGCATTAAAAACTCACCAACACTAGAGTGAAAAACTGCTTAAGTGGGTGGAAAACACTATGGGAACTGAGAAAACAATCCAAATTCAAACTCTGTTCAGCCCTTCTGGAGCTTTAAGCCCTCTCGCAAAATGTTGATCAGGGTTTTCAGGTAGCAGAATACAGCAGAGACATAATGCATCTGAATATTAGTTGTAGTTTTTAAACCAACAGTTTGCAACAACGATAAAAATAATTCGTGTTCACAGCTAGAGTACATTTTGAGGTTTTTGTGTAGCAGGTTACAGATTCAGAAATGATTGGGGGTTGAGATTAATACTTTAATAAAAGAAAAGTAAGATTAACCATTACCTTCAGAGCAAAATCATTCGAAACGATACGTAAACCATTTAATGACCCCAACATTTCTTCTGAGGTGAAACTTAGCATCTTTATGAGGGGAATCCTTTTAAATCGTATTGAAAGCACTCAATATTTTATGCAGTAACCTATTTTGACACAGAAGAGTTAGACTCTGAGCTTCTTTAAACCATATTACTAATAGTAGTCTTGATAAAAACCTGCTACAAATACAGCATGAAATTAAAAAGAAGTGCAGAAAAAACATGATGTTTTTACATTATTGTGAAACATGAATTTGATGCTCAAGTGGGCGAAACTTCCCTGGAAAAGTTGACACAACCAATCACAAATTAGTCTTGCAGATTGTGGTAAATACATGCAGCCAGCAGATGCAAATGAGCCGCACCTGTTCTTGCATGAAGTTGCAGTTCCCTTCACTTCAGCCGCAAATGCAGGGAGTAAAGAAGTGATCGTAAATACCCTGAAAAGAACAAAACATTCAAGTTTAGCAGCAGCAATTGACCATTTCAGGGAGGAAGCATGTTTTCATTTCTTATTGAATGATGTTGATGTTTTAATGCACAGCAGCTGAACAGATGATGTAATGTGTTGTGGCCATTTATGCTAAAGTTTTGTAGTTTATAATTTCTACCAATATCATTTTGGAATATATTTAAGTTAATTTAGAATCAAAATTTGTAATTCATTTTTATATTTGGAATTGTTTAGATTACGTTGTTAATTGTTAGACCCTCCCACTAATTTGAGTAATTAAGAACACACCGGGTGCTGGGTGGATTGTTTGGTAAATGTCTGGTGTGGACGGGAGGTTTTGAAAAATGATTTTTTTGACCACTTATTTACACTTGTTTACACCGTTTTATACCTTCAAACATTAAATTGAGATTATTTTTCGTCTCGACTAAGTTACAAGACCTTTTGTGGTAATTATTTTATCTCTACTTTTACAATAAATGAATCAATTCGAAAGTGCGTAGAAATCCAAAACCACCTGTTACCACCCACAGCCTTTATTGGGATTTTTGGCTTTTTTGGAACGGAAGGCTGCGACATAATGTTTCACACCATTAACTGAGTCACCCAAAAATAAAAAGCATTGACTAATCTTTAAAGATAAACTCTCTAATTTGTTATTTATAATCACAATAAAAGTCACTTTTGCTTTATTGACCTGGATTAAATCCTGGTTAAATAAGGTTTAACATTATTAAACCTTATTTAACCTCATTAAATTGAAACTTTTAATAAGGTTTCTGTGGAGGGCAAGAGTTTATTTTCCTCAATGCACAACTGGCTGTGATTTACATAAACATTTCAAAATGGGTCAATTTCCTTCTGAATGTAGCAAAGAGGAACTTTCACTCTTACAGATTGCTTCTGATCTTGCTTTTTTATACTGAAACACCTTAGATCATTAAACAAATTTAAATATCAAACTACAATAACCTGATAGACATTTATTACGCCTGATCTTTGTGAAAAGCTGAATTTTACAGTCCTGTCCTGATTATTGTCAAACTTGTAAAATAAAAAAAAGAATCACTTGAAAAGAACCAGTCTGACAACATGAAATACACCAAAAGATCGTGTCCTGATCAAAAGAAACAGAGAACAAATCACATTGTCAGTTTGGAAAGCTTAACAAAGTTGTTTCCAGTTCTTTAGGGCTCCAGTGAACCACAAAGAGAGTCTTTATTCACAAACAGAGAAATCATTGATTAGAGGTGAATCTTTCTAAGAGTAGCCGTTCTACCAGAACACCTCAAGAGCTTATTAACAATCCATCTAAATAAAGGTTTTGGAGTGGCCTACTCAAAGTCCAAACTTAAGGCCGATTCAGATAATGTGGAATGACCTTGAACAGGCCTTTGCTATATGAAAATGCAATTTTATACTGAGCCGTAATTCCTCCAGAACAATGAAGATTTGGATTATTAAAAGCACTTGATCATTCTTAATATGGCAATATTAAAATTGCCATATTAAGATCTGGCAGTTTTAATGTGCCAGATATTAAAATTTGATTTATGATCTTAAATGTTTAAGATAATAGATTTCAAGCCTTGCAATACCTTAGTTTAATACATAGATCTAATAAAGAAGTTGATTTTCCTTGTGTGTCTTTTAAGAAATGGAAAGATGTGCAAACTTTAATTTGTTCTTTTGTAGCATTTGCAGTGAAGTTTCCTAAAGTTGTCCTTAGGTGACGCACAATAGAGTTTCTTCAGGCTTGTTAAAAACTGTCTTCCATTCATAAGTGACCACTTACTCCCAAATTATTCACAGTACGAATTGAGAGAATCTAATTTAAACACAAACATCCTGTGCTGTCTGTGTAAGCTTGTAATTACCTGTCTGCTAACTGGCTACAGGAACACCTCACTGCACAGCTGAGTTTGATGAATACCATGTCTAATAGAGGATGACATGCTGAAATTTTTGAGGGTCAGTAGTCAGCCTATTGCAATTACCTTATTATGCCACCCCCTCCTTGTTCGATAAATGTAGTTAGAGAACAGATTAGATTTATAATATATTAAATTTTGTTAGATTAGTGTGCCATAATGAGTAGAGGGCTGTTATTAAACACACTGAAATGCTTGAGCCTGTTTGTCATTTGTACATGTTTCTACAGTAGTTTCTCAGAGTTCTTCCTCCTCTGTGGTGAATTAGGTGGTTAAACTAAGAAAACTTACAAGCGGAAAGGAAACATAAGAATAAACATCTCACCTGTACCTCTTAGGCAAACATTAGAGATCTGAACCAAGACCTCTGAAAACATTGTTTTTATAGCACACCAGCTTCTGTTCATCTCCTCCAGTGACTGACAGCTTTGCAACGAGGCAAATGTGTTCAACTGCATATGCATGTTGAAGCACAACAGCGGCTTTACTACACAGTCAGGAAATGTCTAAAATTAAATTTCAGCGTTGTTTTTTTCAGATCTGGATATGTACACATTTTTGTATCTCTAGAAATTTTTCCTGATCATTTTTTGTGAAAGTCCGTCCTTCACTCGTTTCCCTTTCTTCCATCTTTCTTTCTTTCCTCCCTTCCTTTCACATTCCCTCCCTCCCTTTGTTGGCTCCTTCATTCCTCCTTCCTTTTTCTCTCCCTCCTTTCCTCCTTTCCTTCCTTGCTTCATTGTTTCCTAACCGTCCTTTTCATTTCCCCTCCCTCGCCCTTCTCCCAGAGCTATTTCATAACATTTCACACAGTTGCAACTTTCTGGAAAAACTCTACCCTGTGCCCTTCATGCCTTCCTGGCCAAAGACAAACATGTCCCTGTTCTGTGACTCCCATTGATCATCCCTTCACTTAGACTCCAGAATGAGGTGGTGACAGCCGGTGAAGTTTCTGAGGAGGCTGGCATGGCACAGAGAGAGGAGAGAGGACAGGCAGGGACAGGTTGGCAGACAGCTGAGTTTTAGAAGCTAACTGACAGGCAGGAGTGCACCAAGTAGTTGTTGTTGTTAGATGACTGAACGCAGAACGACAGAAAAGTAGTCAAGCATGCAGACACGTTATCACTCATCAGGTTTTTGTGTACCCATGGCAACAAAACAATGTAATAAAAACAATTGCAGTTAGCTTTGATTGATGACTGTCTGTTGCCCGAGGGAGGCAAAGTAAATACAAAGAAGTGTGTGTCTGTGTGCCAATTACAGTAAGAGAACCAGAAAAGGGAAGGGAGCGCTTGCGTGTGTGTGTTTGTGTCTTGATGCTGAGAGTTGCAGGAATAAAGATTTGCCAAACTCCAGCAGCCTTACCCTCCTGCGTCTTCCACCTCTTTTGTTTTTATTTGTGTCAGACGAAGGTTGAAGTCCAGGTAGTGAGTGCAATTGGACAAACTGTTACAGATTTTAAAGTCACAGAGGAAACGTGCCAAAACATGTCATGTATTTTATTTTCTGTCACACAGGAGAATTTCAGCTGGTGATGGAGTTGTTTTTGTCTTGGATCATGTTTCTATGCTCTTCAGGTGTCACTTCTGTCATTTTAATGACAGATTATTGAATGTAAATGCTGATACTTGTAAACGGTGCTGCTATCTTGCCAGGTCCCTCTTGACAAAGAGGTTGCAGATCTGGTTAAATAAATGTTATTATTATAGATGCTTTTTGTTGATTTTACTTTCCTGTGTTTGTTTAGAAGAACTGCTGCAAGGATGAAATAGAAAAACATGCTGGGTACATATTAAGAAACAATTGAACAGGTGTACCTAATAAAGTGGTCAGTTATTTTGTTGGTAGTATGTGAAGCATACAGTACAATAATATATGTTTACTTTTACTTTGAGAACTAGTAAAAAGTTCAAACTCGTTTTTCACACATTTATCCTTAAAATAGCTTCAGAAATTTGCTTGTCAGCACTTTTATGTGAGGCTTGTAGAGCACTACAAGGTTTTACCGATTCACAGAATTAAAATAAATGTAAAAAAGAGAGCTTTTTGAATGAAAAACTCATCCACAGTAAAAAAATAAATAAAACTGCTGCCATATTTGCAATTGATAGGCAAGGCAACGTAAACTAACATAGCTAACCCTTATATTTTGACTGGCCAGACCTGTTCCTTGGTGGAAAAAAAACACTAACGTTTCCTCATATTATTACTCACACTGCTCTGATTTCATGGTGTAAAAATATTGAGATGTTGAATCAAGTGTTAAGGCTCATGGGCAAAGATGTTTGCCCAAAAGGAGCCAGCCCAGCCACCACTGCAGGGTTCTGTTTTTCTTTCCTACCTGTAATGGTTTTGATACAGCTCAGTGCTCCAGCAAACACATGCTGGCAGAGTCAGCAGGATAAGTATTTTGTGAGGGTAATCATGTAGCATAAATCTACTTCATGCCCTCAGGTTGCTCCATGTTCAGAAACACTGCGGTGTATTAAACAAGACTGTGGCTACATTTTCTAAACTACACCGTGAAAGACTGAAAGGCTTCTAAGTCAAAGCATCGGTGAACTAAACAAGTATTTAATGCAACAACTGTCAAAATCATTGAACTGTAAGTCATATCATACTATAGTCTTCCTGAATCTTGAAGGTACAATTAGGAATTAAGTCTAAAATGTGAATGTGACTGGACGAAATGGCTGTAAAACTTTTTATGATATGAGTGTTTCATATCAGTCGATACTGATAATTATTGATTTTTTAAAGATTTTTTGTTTTAAATATCTGAATCCTGGGTAGCTGGTGACACAACCTTTCCTGTTTTATCCTCAGTTTCCTCTGGAGGTGTTGTACTAATTTTCTTCTTTCACTCTACTCTGCTTTTTTTTTAAGCACTTATGTTTGACAGTGGTGAAACCTGAAACTGCTGCTGTGCAAGTTACTCCACAGGTCATTGCTGTGTAACCAAAGAGTAAGTGAGTTAGTTGATGGCATGAACCCATGTGTCTCTGTGTCTCCCTGTGACCTGTCCAGCTGTACTCTGGCCCTCGCCTAATGACTGCTGGAAGTAGGCACCAGCCAACCTGAAACGCTGAAAGGATAATCGGGTGCAGACAATGGATGGATGGAAAAATTCAAAAATTTAAGTTTGAAACCTTACGAAATCCTTTAACCTGTGCCCCAACCAGAAACACCTACTGTTCATGAAGGCTATAACATATCCAAGGAAGAAGTTAAACCTGATCTATAGCAGCTCTACATTGTTTGATATATATTTATTTTAGAGTTGAACGTTAGCACCTGGCACACACGTGTCTTCTCCAAGTTCTCCATAGTTTATTATTCTTCCTCTTAAGCTCTCCTCAACTTTTACTTTAGTTTTTTCTCTGTCATTGAGTAACTTTTCTTTGTCCTCTTTCACTTTTCCTCTCATCTTTCCTGTTCCTTCTTTGTGTTTTGTCAGTCTTGTCCTTGTCATCCTTCAGTCCCTAATCTTTTCTCCAGTCCCACTGCGTTTTTGCGCTTGTATCAGACAGATATGAGAAATTCAGTTTCTTTAAAGTGCTTTGCCATGAGACATCACAGCTTTGACAAATGTTTTCAATCCAAGCTATGCTGAGTCAAATAACTGATGAGGAGCATCTTTGTGCTTCCTCTCAGTCCCTTCACACCATTTCCTTGTGGTAAATAACTGCCTCTGTAGTACATTTCACACCATGGCCTTATGAAAAGTGACAACAATAAGCACTCGATGGCATAAAAGCAACACTGTGTACTCTTTTGGTCACAATCTCCTTCCATTCTGTTCCCTAGAAGTAAACCACTGAGCATCAGTTTGTTTCTCTTAGTAGCTAAATATTTAGATACAGAGAAAAATAATAATTAAAAAATGGTAAATTGTCACATTTAATTTAGTTGTACATACTTATTTTGAAAATTTTACATCACACAGCTTTTCATTTGATTGTTTGGTTCTAATTTCTGAATAAACTCACAATGTTACTTTATTGATCCCTACGGGTGAAATTCAAGCTAATTGATATATAATAAATAACCTTTAACCCTTGATTAAACTAAAATCACCATGAGTGACTTCTTGCAGGTTGATATTATTAAATTTTCTACTGCTTCCAACTATTTTTGTTAAAGTTTGTATAAATAGATGAGAAATAAACTGACACAGTCGCAAATTACTCCAAAAAATACATTGACATTTACATTGACAGTAAAAAAAAAAATTTAAAAAAATGTTAGGCTAAGGGATCCCAGCTGCCCACAAATAGCTAAAATCCACGAATACTTTTAAAACTCTTATAACTTGTAACGCTTGGGTTGTATTTAAGGGAGGAGAGGAGGCGGCAGCCTCGTCTGGGCGATCAAAAACGCACAACCACACTGGTACTGGGAATTCCACAGTGTTGTCTTTTAATAATTGCTATGTATTGCAAATTTTTTGCTCAGGTCCCTCTTGAAAATGAGATCTAGATCTCAACGGGGTTTACCTGATTAAATAAAGGAATATATGAATAAATACGCTCTTCACCAACCTTACAAGCCCTTGTTGAACGGCTGCTATAATATCAAACATGAAAATTAGCAGAGTCCAAACAACCCGTAACATTACTAAAGAAAGTTAAGGAGCTAACATGTCTGTCTAGCACGTTTCTCCCACGCTCTCTACAGAGAAGCCGTGGCGCATTCTTGTGATGTCATTAACAATACTAGAGTATCTTAAAGAGACACTACACAATTACGGCTGTTACAAACTGCTAATTTAAAAAAAAACAAACTCTAATATGCATTAAGGCACATTTGAAGCCAGAAAAATTAGCAAACACTGAACTGCTAGAAGGTGGTGGTCATCTGTACATACTTTGATCACCAACTTTTGCCAATACAAAAACACCAAGCAACCCAGAAGTCCAGAGGATACTTTCTTACTTACACTTATTTAGCAACCCAGAACAGGAATTAGAACTTCGAATACAGAAAAACTACCTTAGCAACTACTTTTTAGACTCCTATTCTTCCAATCCAGAAAAGAAATTAGACCAGATGATACTTACTTATACTTATCTACCAACCCTGAATAGAAGTATCTAGTTAATTTACTTTGGATCAACATTATTAGCTTTTTCTTCTTTTGCTCTTTCCTTTTGTTTGTATTTCCTTTTAATTCCTGTAAAGCACTTTATATTGCCTTGTTGCTGAAAATGTGCTATATAAATAAATTTACCTTTACCTTACCTTTACCAAAACTGCTAAAGTATGAAATTGTGAAGGGATAAAATAACTGGCACCCAATAGAAAAAGTCAACTTCATCTAAACATATATTGTGTCTCACAGGAGTCTAATAATTATCTAGTGAAGTTGTCCAAGGAACAGAAAACTAATTCACAAAGTTTTTTGGACATTCCTTATACTTTGCGATGGATACATATGTCTACCATCTTCATATTTAATGAATTAGAACATTATTTAAAAGTTAATTTATTTCATTAACTTAATTCACTAAGGGAAACACATTATACAGAGGAATTCTACATTTTAAAGCTCTTATTTCTGTTAATTAGAATTATTTTTGACTTGAGGCTCATTGACACATTTAAGATTAGAATGCTGCATCAGACCAATAATAAAAAATACATTTTAATGCAGAAATGTAGATTAATAAAAAGTATTTTTAATACCGCTTTTATATTTTCAAAAGTTGATTTCAAACTGAGAAACGAGCCTCCTCATAACACGTATTCTAACTCCTTAGGTTACACCCTGGACATCCGAGCAGTCACATTGCCAACACCGAGAAACATTTGACGATCTATTAGGCGGTTGTAGCATTCGGGCAAAGAGAATACAGAGGTGTCATAAGGAAAGCTGGGAAATCCATTCTACAAAACAAGTAATCTCTTAAGGATCAGAGATGTCTCCTAATATAACAACAATAATTATTCAGTCACTTGTTGCTCCAAGTGACTGTCTAACAGCGTCAGTGTTTGGACAGGTCGTCTGACGTCATGTCAGGCAAACCTCTCGGTGAATCCTCCCAGAATGATAAAACTCTTCATCACATAATTATTGTTGTAGCTGACAGAAACATTTACGTTTAGCTGAATTCATCATGTTGGCTGTCTCACTGTGAGATTACACTGACTAACATAATGACAGAGAATAAAGTCTGGGAAAAAGTTAAATGCATGACACGAGGTGGGCGTCATGTTGAGTTGCTTTCTAGATATGTTGGTCCTTCCCAGGAATAACATCATATTTTAAAGCTGTCAGGTGTTTGCTGGAAAATGAAATATAAATATTTACTTAGTTCCCCATTGCTGCATTTGTCTGAGTTATGGATGCTACTTGCTTTCTTTTATGAGTTTATTTTCCCTTTGTTTATCTCATATTGTTAATTTAGTCTGTAATCTCTGGCTTTTTGAATTTACTAAATTCCAGCATATATTTACAGTTTCTCACTAAAATCATGTGATAGACAAACACAACACCCCCCCAACCCCCGAACATCAGGAGACTGTTAGCCTGTTGCTCAATCTCATTGAGAGTAGATCCAGAGCATCTATGAGTGGCAATTTTTATCATCTCCACCACAGACTGGTTTTAGATCTGGACTTTGACTGAGCCATTCTAACACTGGAAATTATTTAAACTCTTTCTCTTTTTTTCCTGCTTAAAGATGAAACTCTTTCCTTGTCTGAGTCGCATTACCCAAACTCCCCTGTAGTTGTGCCCTGAATTTACCTTGATCTTGTACCTGCTGAATAAATGGTCTCCCCACAGCATGATGCTGCTAACCTCATTTTGCTGGTACATCTGAAGTCCAGCCAAACTGGTGTAATGACCTTTTATGTTTTATTCACATTTTCCTCTTGAGCTGCTGAACTTATTTTTTTCCTTCCACTATACATTGTGTTTTATTATTATTATTATCATCATCATTTTTAAGCAGTTATGAGGCACAGTGGTGAAACCTGAAAGTGCTGTTGCACAAGTTACTCAACAACTTGTTGCTAGGTAACCAAGGAGTGAGAGAGTCTATGCCACCAACCTTACTTAGCTGGCCGTGAGAATGAATACATTCCCCAGAATGCTGTGCATTTCTGGATTGGAGTTTGGTGAAGTTATTGAACGTTCTGACATATTTTCTATTGATATTGATCACAAGTCTGTGATTATTCTGATTCTGATTCTGTGATTATGTTATGCAAACTATGTTATTGATTTATTGCTCTGACGTATATCAGAGTAAAGAGATTGAGTGCTTCCTCTTCACAAATAAGCACCGGTTTTGATGGTTTGTTGCACATAATCCTCTCAAAATAAATGTAAGTTTCTGGTTCTAATGTAGCAAAACCTCAAAGGGAGTGCATACAAAAAAGATGGATTTTTAAGAATATATCACCATCTCCATAAAATAATCATTGTTTATAATATTTGAGACTTTCCACTGAGACATATATACATGCATGAGTGTATTTACATGTTAATGTCGGTTTTATGAGGCTGGGACGATGAAGATGATGCATCCTATCCCCACTAGTGTTAGCCTAGATCTGTCAGAGGCTTGCTGGGTAACTGCCTGGTGAAATCCCAACCCTCAGGAACAATGTGACGGGCCCGACATGATCATACATGCACACACAGACACACAAACATACATGAACATACTTTCAGTCTCAGCCACGAGATAACAGACAGGAGCTGTGATCCAGTCTGGCTTTTTTGTTTTTCACTTCCTTGTTATTTAGTTTTGATCGACACGTTTCTCAAACAAACTGCACCTCCATTGGCCCCTGACTCACCCCTGTCAGACTGCGATAAAGGCACTTCTGTTTGGCTGAAGTCTGTTTATTTCTCATTTATTTATTTCGTTCATCAAGGTAGGTGGTGTTTCTGTGGCCCAGGCCCTCCAGAAGCTCGTAACCAAAATAAACGATTATGCAGCGCCTGCTTTTTCATCGTCCTGATTGTGCTCACCGCCGTGGAGATCAATAACAGGAGACTGATGCGAGAGGAGATTAGTGCTGCTGGAAGCACCGGCTCTTCATCATTCAGATAATTTAACTCACAATTTTCACTTCATATCAAATAACTTGAAAACGGCAATCTTGTTTCCTCCGCAGCATTATTTATCACCTTAAGAAATGAGACGCTGCATTGCAAATTACTCGTTTAGTTATATTAATACTTCAATATATTACTTTGTTTCCTGCTGGGCAGGATTGTAGCAGCGATCCCTCCGTTGTAGCTGAATTCAAGCTTGCCCTACATTTAGCTTCTTGCTGCAGAGTGAGGGCTTCAACAGGAGATAACGGCTCTCCTTGCTCTCCTTTATGATCTTTTAATGTTGCTTCTAATTAATATCTCTGTTGTTAATTTGCTGTGACACATACCCTCTCCACCCACCCAACCAGCCAGCCAGTTAGCTCAAAGCCCCCCAAGCCTCCTTTAATCTCTAAGCACCAAACCGCAGGGAGGGGATCTGGAGTGTACAATCAGTCGGCTCACATGTGGTTTGAAACATTTCTTTCTCTTTAAACTTGTACATTCGTCTTTCAGTTATTCACTCAGTTGTACTACCAGCCTAAAAAGCACAGAGTGCAAAACTTCCCCTCTCATCCTGTGCCACCCTAAAATTTGTTTCACATGCAGCCATTTTTCTGAACGTCGAGTGCAGCAGGTAAAGTATATCGCCCTTACACCTGCTCATGGGGGTGGCTTATTGTCCTGTTGTTGTATCTGATGGACTGATTATGATGACGATAATAGCAGTCCCGAGATGGCTGGTGGCTGACTGCGGAGCCTCGCTTCCCTTTATGTTTTAGAAGCCGTGTATTGTTCTCAGAATGAAAAGATAAAAAACGGGGGAACGAGATGAATCCAGCAAAAAACACATAATGAGGGTCTGGCTTTTGATTTTAGTGTCTAGTTCTGGAGCTGAAACAACTTCTGAAGGTCCTTTTCTTAATTTAGATTCTTTTCACTCATTTCTCAGTCCTTGTGTTTGAATGTTGCAGTGTGAGCTCCAGTTTGTGCTTAACAAGTGGAAGATAAGGGATAAGGAACAAAAACAGATAAGATTGACCTTAAAAACTCTCCTCAACAGATAAACAATATTTAAAAGACCAGTTTCTAAGAAATAGCAAAGACCTAATACAGGACCTGAGTAATGCATTAGTTAGGCCTCTTTATGCCAACTTTTAGATTTTATATCACATTGAGAATTAACTTTTTGGAGCCAAAATACTATTTTATGTCAAATAAATAAATAGAAGCATCTTGTAACTGGGTTGTCTTAAGACAGTCCCATATATTCCATTGAAAGTTACATGTTTTGTGAAGACACATTATTCTCTAGAGTAATATCTTGATTTTAGAATGATTTTTACATTTATAGGTTTGGAGATGCAATAGGTGTCAAACTGAAAATGGATACAAAAGCAGCCAAAGTCCATTGAAAAAGGTTTTGAAAGGCCATCAGAAAGTTTGAAAAATTATTGTTCACTGGAAAATATTGCAAGACATAAAGAGTTAATTTCAGAGGTTTCGACAATACTTAATTCATTTCTGAGCTTTACATCTAATTAATACAACAGCACAACAATAACATTCAGCTTGAGTGTGAGGAAACTTTGCAGGCCTTTAAAATTTCATCAGGAATCCACTGCTCTCCCCAGGACGCAATGATGAGGTGTGAAAGTTTTCTCAGCTTTTTGAGCAACAATTGTGATTTACACATAATGTGTGGACACTACAGACGAGAATAAGACTGGTCAGCAGAGACCTTTCAGAATAGCCACACATGCCTGATGCTAAAGCTGCGATTTAATTACAATCAGTTTTCATCTGTCTTGGTGCTTCTGCCACCTGCCTTGGAAATGACCAAGCAGCTAAAACAAACCATTCACACTCAATGACCTCATTGTAGAATTGAGCTCCCAGCTGTGATGCAGCACGCACCTCTCCAAATTGCACATGGGCTAGTTGAGTGAAGAAGGTTGTAAGTTTTTCCATGAGAAGTTATGCAAAATGTATTTATGATCCTCTCAAATAGACATCCTTGCATCAAATTTAGTGTTGAAGACGCAAGAGGAAGAAGAATAGAATAGACTTTATAACATAAATTTTATTATTGACTACAATACTTTTTATGTTGCTCATAAAAAACTTTATGTTTTAAAGCCTCTTTGTGATTGACTCACAAAAAAGAAGCGCACAACTTTTGGATGTTGTGTGCCTGAGTTCCTAGTACCTGGCTTGCTGAGAAATGTGCAAAAATGCCGTGTCGAGGTGAAAGTCACCCACTGTGAGGCTAAAACTGATTAATATGTGTGCAGAAATCACCAATAGTCGAAGGAAATTCTACAGATTATGAAAAATATTACAGTGCAGATGTGACTGGCATTGTGGTAGGAAGGCCAATATTCAATAAATTATATAAAGCCAATAAAGGAAAATGAAATATTCTATGGACTCTCTAGTCTGCAGTAGAGTAAATGTTCTGTTTAATGTAAGAAATATGAATTGTACTAATTTTTACCTCTACAAAAAGTGACATATTAGGAAAAAAGCTGAAAATTTGGCAAAAAAATGCCTAATTGCTATAAAAGTGAGCCAGCACAACTGAAGGTTAATGGACAGCCACTCTACCTTCAGTGTATTTTTAGACCTCCTGATGGATAACATTTGGAGTCAGTGCATGTTGTCCAGACCATAGCAATAATTAATGAATGTTTTTATTGAAATCACAAGAAGCCACTGCAGCGGATCTAAGTCATCGCTCTTTCATATGTGCTCTCCGTTTCTCATTTGCTCAAACTTTGTTTCTTATTTGTCGGGCTCATCCTCATTATTCTTTGTTTTTCTTTTTGTTCGCAGGTTCAGGAAAACATCTTTGTTGAGTTCAACCACCAGCAGCTTCTTGAGTTCTATGACAAGGTCTGTTTGTTTTGTTTGGAGTATGAGAGTGTGTGATATCAGTGTTCATGCTGGATATCTTCCTGATTGATTAGACGCTTGGCTTGACAACATCTATCTACTCCCTGCCTGCTTCTGACTTTCCTATATTTCTGTTTCTCTTTGTTTTTGTTAGTGAATTTCTCATCCATATTTTTATGAAAGTTTACTAGTTTTTTTTCCCTGAAAACTCAAAATCTTCCTCTGTTTTCTTTCAGCTTGAAATCGTCCAAGGACAGTTGGATTCCCTGACTTGATGCCCAGTGCACAGCCACGCCCACACAAACAACATGTTGTTAGTGTTGATGTTGACAGCTGGGCCAGCTGTCAGAGGCCAAGAAATTCCAGTTCTGCTCTGATTTATTAGAGAAAAATATGTCAAACATAAGAGAACAAACTTCTGACTGTGTTGAAGTTTATACCTATTCCAGTCTCTGCTCATTACTGGGAGCTCAGTGTTTTTTTTTGTTGTTGTTGTTGTTTTTTTTATTTCTATGTTTGGAAATTTAATTGTACTTAATCAGTTTTACTTTATTTTTTTTTCTACTGCATGTAGGGACCTGATGCTCAGTTGTTCTAAACATGACCTACAATGAGATCCCTTAAGAGTAAAAGTGCCATTACTCAGTTGTCTTAAAATTTGTATTAATAAAGTCGTTTCACTTTCAAGAGTGAGCTTCATTTGTTGCTGTTGTATTAAACTGTGAATTGGACATGAAGCCTGCCCAGACTGTTGTTTTTGTTCAGTGAAGGCTCATTATTCCTCATTAGGACCAACCTGGATGCTGCTCCAACAGATGGGAGGTGTGTGATGCACAGCAGACCTTCAGCTCATTTACGCACGTGTCTGTGCGCTGATCGGTGCACTGATAAATCCTTGTTCTCGCTCGCTGGCCTTCCCCAATATGTGGATGTGATAAGTCCTTCATATTTTCCACTTTAGATTCCAGCTTTAGAGGTCATCTGATTCCTTTCTGGAGATTAAACAACTTAAAAGATCTTTTTAAAACATCTTTGCTGATTTTCATCAAGTTGAACTTTTTTTATAAGGAAAATGTCTCTTTTAAAATGTCACCGGATTTTGTATTTAACAAGTTTTTCTCAAGTAATCTCTAGTAAAAGAAAGCTTATGTTTTGTTGTTTTTCCATGGCCCATGTTCTTTATAAGTTATTTTTTACTTGCAGTACTATTTTAAATGCATTTGGAATTTCTAAGCAATTTAAGTCTGAAATTTAACTATACGGGAAAAGGTAAGTATTTATTTTCCATATTGTTCCTTCTGTTGTGTAAAACCTTTGTCTACCTTTTGTGCCCATGTCCATAAATCATCAATCAAACATGTATGATGGATGAAGAAACTCTTGATCCATTGAACCTTCATTTGTTTATTCGTCTATCTATTCTTTAAACTTGGTTTCTCTTTTGCTCCACTATTCATCTGTTTTCTGCTTCACTTTTCTTTGCTCTGCTAGCCTGTCCATCCATCCATACCTTTATCAATTTTTCTAACTCTGCATTATCCATTCCTTTATCTACCTATAAATTGATTCGTTCATTCAACCTTCTGTTTTTATCACCTCTTCTTACCTTTTTCTGTCTATCCATCCCCCCATATATCTATAAATTCATCCATCCATCCTTACAGTTTTTTCCCCATCATCCATTCACATATTTATTTATTTCCAAAACTCAAAAATAGTCTTATTTATGTTTTTCTTGTCCTTTTTGTTGTCTTCAAACGAAAGCCAGAGGTCTGTATACATATAATCCCTTTATGTGCAAAAATCAGTGATTCCAGCAGCAGAAAAGGAGGAAAACAGAACTTCGCTACATGCTGCCAGGAGCATAAACTTTTTACCGTCGCTGTTTTGTAATCATAATCTGTGTTTGGGTATATATTTCCACTTGGCTCCTATAGTCCACTGTGTCTGCAACAGCCCACAGATATGATTTCTGACAACTTTTGATTCTGGAAAACCATGATGAATGCTGTAACGTAGATACAGCATGTTTAAGATAAGTAATTAAGTTTCTAACACAAGATTTTATAAACCTGGCTGATATTCCTTTTAAACTCTACATATGATATCCTTCTCTTCAGGTTATTTCAAAGTAACACCTCGCCTCAGAGCCTGTGCTCACAGCTGAGACACATGTTTGCTATATACTTTCTCTAATGACCTATTTTACTTGCATGTCTCTTTGTTTTCCAGTAGCTCCAGTAATCTCTCCCAGCTGGCCTGAGAAACTGAATATTTAACGTTTTAAAGCAACAGTTGGCAATCAGATCCAGATAAAATCAATTACATCATGTTATACATACATTTCTGCTTTAAATTGTGTTTGTGTTGTGAAATGTGGTGTTTTTCACTTAAGGTTATCATAACATCTTTGGTTTACATTTGGCTGAATGGTTCATAGGCCAGAGTTAAGCTTTTTAACAAGTAAAACAAAAACTAAAAATGGTCGGGAAAGAAAAAGAGTGAAATAAAGAGATCATGTCTAAAGAAAAACTTCAGAAACTCTGAAGAACTATGGATGGATTTGTTAGCTACTGCAGGAATACTAATCTATCCTTCATACTACCCTACTACAGCAGGGAAGAAAAACTCCAACCATGCCTTCCCCTCACCTTTGAAGCCCTGCCGTCTGTCCTGGAACACCTCTGTCCTCATTTTTCTTTTCTTTTTTGACAATCTTTCCCACCATGTGATAACGCCTGGAGCAAGAGACAGCGCCGTGTTCCACAGCATGAGGAACAGATGGCGAGGCCGAGCAGGGATGGATTCTCTGAAGGAAAAAAGACTTTCACACTAAGACTCACACACTGAGATCCAGCAGACCCCGGCACACAGAGTCCCAGCCACAGGGATAGCAGTGTGTTTCTGAGCTTGTACACTGAATTACGTCTCTGCATGTATGTGTCAAAGCTGTTGGCACACTCTGATATTTGTGCTGAGACAATATCAGCTCTCCTGGATACCAAACAAACATACTTGCTGTTTACGGTCTAGCATATAGGCAGTCTGTAGTTTCCCTTGCTTTAATGTATCTAACACACTTACTTCTGCATTTGGCTGTAATCTTGATGGACTGGCAAAGCTGCACCATAGATTACAAACCCTGATAGCTCTGGTCTCTTGGATCAAACTTGAGAAAGAGGAGTTATTTTTCCTGACTCGTCCAGGCTGCCGGTGCACAGAAACTTTTCAAAGGTAACACGTATTGAAGATTGTAGCTATTATTAAGCCAGGCTGGAACCCAAGCTTGAAAAAACATGGGAAGATATCTGTGGCAACATGGGAAAATGTAACCCCTTTGATCCTGCTGTTCATGCCAGAAAATAGAAGTGAAATCCTTGTAAAGCCGAGGGACAGAGTTTCTTGCAGGTCCTTCGAGGTCTCTGATTGCATCTCTGTGAGGAATAGTTAAAGTCAGAATCAGAATATGTCTCTGATAATGATTCCTTTTCAGTGAGAAAAAACCCCCGTTACATAAGGTCAGATTTCTTCTGAATTTCAAGTTTTGCAGTCATGTTCAGTTGCCAGGTAAACGCCAAGTTTTGCATGTGAAATCACTGGACAAATTTACATCAACCGTTCTTGCAACATATGAGCTGAGATTTCATTGAAGTGAACACATCTAAGGCTGCAAGAGCAAACAGACTAACTATTTGGACTGTGTTAGACTCTTTTTCCCCATTCAGAATGGCCATAACTCCTTGTGGTCTAGATTCAACAAGCTGTGAGAAAGAGACCTCTGAGATTTTGCCACCACTGCTTGTCAATATACCTTTTGACATGCAGTGGTGGTACAAAACAATGACGCCCTGGGCCCGACTCTGCTTCTGCTGCCGTCCTCCAACAGGTTAAAACTCATAAAATTATGTGAGTTTGTGTTGCAGGGAGGGACAAAATGCATGACAGTCCTACAGAGAAAACGATCTAGTCTCCCTATTCTTATCACCAAACAGGATAGATACTTACTCTGGATTAACTACACGTGCATAAAAGCAAGAAAACATGTTTAGGAGGAGATAACTAATTATCTGGTGGTTGTACACAGAATTTCTCTTTAACACTGTAGGATGTATTCATGCAAATTCCTGCTGAAATTGACTGACAGGACCAAGCAGTGTATTTTTATAATTTTCGAAAGGCCGGGTTAGTTGTATCCTCAGTTTCCTTTTCTGCTCCCGGTGTGATTTTCTGCTGCTGGTTCAGTGTGCTGAACTCTTTGGTTGTAATGACTGGTCACCACTACACGCCTCTGACCTCTGACATCAACAAGGCTTTCACACAAATGTTCGAGGTTAACGTCCTTCAGTCTTTTTTCCACAGATTTCAGCTTGGAAGATTGTGTAATATTATACAATCTTTGAACTGTGAACATTTCAATCCTTTCATCCCTCCTTTTATTTTCATCACTGTGGCTGGACTCAGAACCCAAGCACGGAGATTTGTGTGTGAATGTGCTTCAGGAGCTGCTTGTAGATGGGATCTTCATAGGTTACGGTAACAATTTCACTGTCTAGATGGTTTTGCTTTGATGAAACACATCATCTTTATTGTTTGAAGGTTTGTTTACTCATGTATAAACAAAGTCTGGTGAAATAAGAGAGTCCTACTGGTGGTCCTCCACCTGATGCAGGTCAAGATGCATCAGGAAAAATGGACTGCTTACTCTGCAGTCCGTTTTTCTTTTCCTCCTGAAGAGTTTGTGCAGAAACAACCAGCTGATTGGTCAATAAATAGTGTTTCATCTTGTGTGGGCAGAGGATGAATGGAAATAGGTAACGACCCGTGACTGTTCCATAACATCCTGTCGTTCAGGTGAGGTGGGGCTGGAAACACCTGGGCCCAGAGTTCTCACTCTACAAAAACACAGCTGCTCTTGTTGGCCCCACACAGCAGGCAGCCCTGGGGTGGCTTTGATTTTTAATTTTAGTTTGGGCTTGATTTAGTTGGCCTTATTCCTGTTTTCTGCTTTACAACTCAGGAACTTTCAAGCCTGCGTAAAATTTCAATCCCTTTTGATGATTTATTAAAGTTAATGCTAAATTTTCTTCTAAACTTTCCAAAGCTATTCCAACAGGCATCGGAAAAATGCCTGTTGGAATAGCTATGACTTTATTTGTTTTTTCCTGATGAGTCCAGATAATTTGTAAGAATGGCCCAGTCAAAGTCCAGACCTAAATCAGTCACTATTTTATCACAGTGTAAATTGACAAAATTTAAATATCACTTTTGTCATTGAATCAATGATTTTTGATAAAATTTTAGTTGTTCAAAAGAACTCCTTTGGGACTTGGAGATGGTGTGTTCAGGTCAATGCATTACTAGTTTTCCTTCATATGTAACTTTTTGTATTTAGACCATAAAAATTCAGCTTTGGTCTCTTTGAAGCACCTTTTATATTTATTATTTTAATAATTGGCATGGATTTTATTTATGAGTATAAGAGCAAAGCAGTTTCAGAAACGGTGGGTCGTATTTCTTACATTTGTGTCTTTCTTCTCTGCTTCCTCAAAATATTTTGTTTCCCTTCGGATCCTTCCTAAAATAAAACGTCCAGTAGGATATTGTAATGCTTGTGTGCTGTTAATTAATATTTCTCTATTTGATTTTTGTCATTTGGGTATTTTGTTGAGGCAAGACCAAGCAAGCACAAGTATTAAGTTCATGGTGCAAAATCATCTCTGCCACTTTTTCAGCTGATGTTTGTTACTCAAGACATAGGATATATATATTAAAAAGTAATACTTTATTGAGCTGACACCTATAAAACAACCCCTCCTGAGGCCATAATGGATTGGAAATATTTTCACACTGTTTCACCCATAAGCAACTTCACCAGCGAACAGCATGTAGCAGCAGTTTTTCCTGATTCAGTTTGACTCTGAGGTGCTTACAAATGTCCCAGTCATTTATTTTTCTAATCTTTGGGACATCAATCCAACAGCTTGGTTTCTGTTACCTATCAACAGCAACTCCTTATACTTTGAAACGCCCCACATCCTTGTTTCAGACTCAACGTGAAAAACATTTGTTGCTTTTCTGCTCTCTGACGTGCATTAAAAAAACCACAAAAAAAAACCCTCAATGCCTCATTAGCAGAACTATTCTGGTCCTGTATACTTTGTTTTTGCTGAAATAAGTTTTAGTGAGAACAAAATGAAGCCTTCTCATGAATGATCTTATCATTTATGGTGTTAATGAGGTGAGGCTCAGTGCCTCATTTCCTCCACATGTTGGGACCTGGAAGTATTTCTGTTCTTTACTTCAAAGTTTCTGAGGATTCTGCTTCAGCAGGCCTAAGTTTTGTTGAAATGTGAGGAATAGATTCTTTGGGGCCAGCAGAAAGACCTGACTGAGGGATTAGGACTTGATGGTCGTTGTAGAAAATTATTATTTATATCAACCAGGAAGAGAGAAGTCTGTATTGCAAAGCTCTGCAGTAAAACAGAATTTTATTAATGTTTTAAAAAACACAGAATGATTACAAAGGCGACTTAACCGCCTTATATGAGCACTTTGCACAATTAGCATGAGTGGGATGGTTGAGTATATTTGATTTAAACATGTTTTATTCAAATAAAATACATTGTTTTTTATCAAGCCTACTGTGGGAAATGTTTAAATTTTTAAATGAAAGAACAACTTAGATTTTGTTTGCAGGCTTGAAACATGTTCTTCAATGAGAAATTCATTTTTTTTTTAAAGAAAATTATGTCAACACAGTAAGTGGTTTGCATATATTGCATTAAAAAACCTAGGTAAAATGACTACAGCTAACATTTTCTAATTATCTTTACAATTGAAATCATTGCTCAATTCTTTTGTATTTTTGTCCAATGTTATAAAGACCCAAAGTGGATGAACTAAAGAGCCCCATACTGTGTTGGAGCTGCTGGTTGCAGACCCCTGGTATAAGCTGAATCATCAGCTCTGGCCTCCAAGCAAAGAGTTACACAGAGAAAGCAAAGGTTTTATTTAGCAGCAAATGTGTTCAAGAGACGCCTTTTATCTCAACACATCCAGCATCGATTTTCTTTTAGGCTTTGATCAGTTCCATTTATCTTGACATCATTTTTCCATTCCTACAAGAGGAACATAAAACAAGAGAAAAGGAGTTTTAACAAGTACAACATCAATGAGTGGTTGTTTTATCCCAGAAAGTCTGACTGAATCCTGAAGAAATAAAACTCCTAAACCAGGTGAGGTCTCAGAAGAACTGAAAATGCTTCTCTGTTCATGTCTGTGCATTATGTCACCAATACAATCTTCTCTTAGAAGTTCTTTAAAATGGGAAAGACAAGAGAACGTGGCAATAAACTAAGAGAGTCTTTCATAAATTCATAAATAAGGAAATTGCTAAAAAAAGTTCAGCAAACAGAAAATGCTTCCAACTCTAATGTTACCAATCTACCAGATCAAAGTAATAAATTCAGTAGATAACAACCATAACAAAAAGCTTAACTTACATGATACCTAAACTAGTGATATATTTATGCCTGAAGCGCATTGCAGCCATGCTAATGATGCTGACATCTTGCTGCTTTATCAGGACCCTTCCTCTCTGCTGCTTTTAATATGCAGGTTTTGTTCACATTCCCCTTGAAATTTGCACTTCACTCACCTCTGTTGCTTTGTTAACTGTGGAGCTGTTAACTCTGGCTTCTCAGTGTCACTTCCTCTCTCTACAAATCCCCACTATACACACTTTACACACCTTTGTCTCCACACTGCATATGTGCTCAAGTAGGTAAGACTCGTGGATGTTAGCTGCCTTCCACCTACAAACTTTGAGAAAAAGAATAAAATACAGTGTAACGTTGTTTTAAGGGTTTGTCCTAATTGGCACATCTAACGGGCCAGTTGGTGCTAATGTGAAGAAAATAATTCATCAGGATAAATTATTTATAGGATTTATTTAGGACAATCTAGAGGTTGTCCAAAATTAAATGACCAAAGATGGATGAGGAATTGCCCAGAAAGAATTAACGTTACTCTTAAACATTTTATCAATCTGTGGTTGAACTTTCCTTTTTCATTCTTCCTTCTTCTATGGAGACTCAAAGCCAAACAGTCTTCTTCTGAAATCTCTCTTTCTTGTTGAACCAAAGTCTTTCTAATTTTGCCTTATTTTTGTGAAGCTGCTTCTAACTGACAGTGGGAAACTTTTCACAAAATAAACTGGATATTTCTCTTCTTCTGGCTGTGGAATTGAAACGGTCACACACAATTCTGCTGGCGTTCGGTCTGCGCCGACTTTTCATTTCCAGCAGAGGAGCCACATCACAAATTCGCCACTGCTCTGTGTTTGTTTTCCATCTAAAATTATTATTCTGCCTTGAGTCCTAATAAGCCACCTGTGGTCAGTCTCTGTGCAAACAAATCCTCTGCAAATCATCAGTTTCTGCTGCTGTTCTAAATACAAATTCTTTCAATTATGCTCCTTTCTGTTTTAGCTCCTTCTATGTAATTATTTTTATGTTGTGTGTCTTGCCCGACAGACACTAAAACAAGATGTTCTCCCTGCATTCTTATGTAGCGGTTGCTGACTTTCTTGGAACCGATGCTCCCATTTTGTGAAATTAAACTGGGACACTGAGGTTTTCTCTGAAAATCATCACCTCTTCTTCCAGCGTTATTATCCTGGAGACACTCTCCTACAAATTTTCAAGCCCACTATCTGCTCTGCCAAGCTCTGAGCCCCACTTGACCCAGTAGTTTCAAGTTCCTGCACAGATAAAGACCCTTTAACCTCAGCCCTCCTTAAGCTCTTTTTCTCCTCTGTATCCTGAAAACCAAAATATTCCTCTGAGCAGAGGTTCTAACGGAGCGACTCCGTCTGCCTCTGTCCTCATTAGCCACTCTGTTCCTGACTCTTAACTTTAAAAACACACGACACTAAGCTGCTTTGACATACACAGTTATGTCTTTTTATGAGCATTGTTTTATCTGTTTAAGATCTGCCAGCCTTACATACCCATTTCTCTGAATTGTTGAATATGTCACCAGAATAAGTCATCATCTCCATTAGTGGATGTCTGCCTAACTTCCTGTGACATTTCGCTTTGTGCTGCTGTCATGTCTAAAATTAGTCCAGGTCTTTATTTCTGTGGGCCTCAGGAGCTTCTTCATGTTCAAGTTAGCGGTAGCAGGAAAGTTAAGACAAATGCTCAACAACGGAGTCATTGATAATAACATAAATCACCACGTTAATCAAATAGTAAAAAAAACCTGCAAAACGTGAATTCAGCATGCTGAAAGATATGTTTTTCTTTCAGAAGATATGTGAGAGAAAATCTTTAGCTACTTAACTTTAATCGAAATACTTTCTGTTTCTGCTTCACTTCTTCCCTGATTTATTTTTGAAGACATTGTATTTGGAAGCTAACTTACTTTCTGTTATTTTCATTCATTTCTGTACTGCTGAGAGTAAAATAAAATCTCCTTGTTCTGGTAGTATTCCCACAACTTTAAACCTTTATGGTGATATATAAGCATTTTCCATACATTGGTTTGGAATTTAAGCAAATACTGGTTTATCTCTTGTACCGGTGAATCTTGATTCTCCCATTTGTGTTAATGTTTTGTTGATTTACTTTGCAGTAAATCACTCTGATTTCTTGTCCAACTGCTTAGCATTCAAAAGCTTTGACATTTGCCGCTCCTCTCCCAAAGGCTGTTTGATCGCCTACACTTGAAGGAAAATCTTTCTCCATCACAACTTTATTTAATTATGTATTTGAAATATGCAAGAAAAGAGAAATTACTGCTACTCATCCTATAGACATAAAGGCTCTTTGCAAACTGGATCACTTCCAATTCTGTTGTTGGTGTTGATGACCAAATTACTGTACATCCAAATAATGCTGATTCTTCTTACTTTGTAATTTGTCAGTCTGAACTCATAGTAGCTGGACTCAAGTGGAGATACTCTTTTTTTGTCAAATTGGTGGCTAAGCAAATTTCCTCTTGCCTTTTTATCAGCTTAAATGGTGCTTGTGTAATCATTTTTCATTTTTCAGCATCATACACACTTCTTTAATCAGGGTCTTCTTTTGTCAGCTGTGCAAATGAATTTACAGATTTTTACTAAAACTTCAGTCTATGAAACTATGTGCATAGATTTGCAAATGGACATTATTCTGTTAGGGATATCAATGCATCCCTGTTTGGGTTCAAGGATTTTTCACTCCTTAGATTTCTGACTAAAAGTTAAAAAGCATTAATACCTTTAGAAACAAAATTTAAAGAATTTGTATCCCTTCACAAGTAGAAGCACTGACTAACTTTAATCAAGTTATAGAATTTAATGCTTAGAAACCATCAGTAAAGCTGCATGAGAATCTCTTTGTGAAACTGTTGGCAGGACAAAAAAAACCTACTTGATAGTGAGTAAATGATTACATTTTGTTTACTGCATAGTAAACACAACTGCTTTGTCAATTATTCTCACTGACCTGTTTTTTTTAATAATTATTGTTAAAGACTCTTGGACTTTCTCAACTCTCAGCTTTTATTTTGTTAAAAACGTCCACTGAGTTTGTTGTCAAAGCAACTCTGATCTTATTTTAGGTCCAAGCAGGCCATAAAATGAGCTGAAAGGAGAGAAACATCTGCCTTCAAATGTCAAGGTCACAGTTCTTTCCATGCAAACAGAAGAGGGTACTTTTTGAGAACCAGTCCAAAGTGATTAAAAGTATACAGACTACGATAAATGTATACAGCCAGCTGTGGCTGAGATGTGGAGAAATGCTTTTGCTAACTTCTTACTAGAAAGCATAAAAAATGCTTCTTTGTTCAAAGGTAATTCCTCTGCTGTGCACATTTCTTAAACTAGATGCATTATTATCACTCTGAAACCCAAGTCTCTCTCCTCCTCCTTACTTTTCCAACTCTTAACTTTTGCAAACATTTCCAGCTGTGAACATTATGTCTTCCTCCTACTGTCATTTTTCTCTTCCGCTCTGCCACCGCTCTGCTTATCTGGCTGCCCAGTTGGCATTATGTATGGGCTCAGTCATTCAGCTTGTGCATCTCTGGTCCACTGGCCTAGGTGACAACTCTGGGCTTGCGGCCTAGACTGGCTCAGTGGAGTCTGGTTTCCATTATAGAGCCAATCGGGACCTGCCAGGCCTTACTCATGATTCACATCGTTTGCTTTCCCCTCATTCCCCCAGCATTACTTTAGTGAGTCATCTTTTTCATCTCGCTGCCAGCCGTGAAGCTTAGCCAGATGGGCAGATTTTCCAATAAACAAGTTGCCATTTTGATCTTGCAATATGATTTTGTGGAGTCGTCCTTGGCGCAGGCAAAGAGCACCTGGTCCAAGAAAAAGGAAGCTTGCTCTGTGGCATAAAATGTGTTTATTTTTTCACAGATTTGTTTTGATGTATTATTCCGTTTATACCGTTGGAGGTTAGAGCCACATGTTTGGGGAGGCTGCTCCAGTCAGTGAAAAAGAAAGTTAGATTCCTGATGTTCGCTTTGCTTTAATGGAGATTTGTCTTTAGTTTAAGCTGAGAGTCTAAACTTTTATTTTTGCTGTAGCTTTGCCTTGGCAGAGCGCTCCTCGCTTACAAACTAAAGCATTAAAATTTTTTGACTGACATCTCCTAGACATTATCAGCTCTCTTTCTTAACATGTGTTTCTAATATGACTGGAAACCTGAAAATACTTTACTGAAATCTATTATCGGTTGTTCAGAAACCGCAATATTTCAGAATCGTTCAAGGTTATTTTACCATTGAAAGAGATTTTCGGCTCTGCATGTAGTTAGGGTTGGAATATGTGTTTTATTAGTTGTTATTTCAGTGGATATGCCAATTTGTGGCTGTAGCAAAGTTATGTACAGTCAGCACTTTCACCTCACAGCAAGAAGCTAAAATTCTGTCAAGAGAGAAGTTTCTGTGTTCGGACGGACGGATGGATGGATAAATGGATGGACGGACGGACAGACGGACGGACGGATGGATGGACGGATGGATGTCAAAGTTAAATGTATTCTTTAGAGTGAACTAATCGTCTCAACCCATTGATGTCAGCCTTTATTAATTAATCATTTCATTATTTCTTAGTTTATTCCTTGGAGGAAGTTCAGTTAGGACTGATACGTTTGTTCTTCTCTGGAGAAAATTTAGACTCACTTTAGTCTCTTTTGTTACCCAACAAACTTGGATACAGATTTGACCCAGTGTGTGGTTGAAACTTTCCAGCTTCTGTCCAAACAAAACAAAACAAACAATTACCTTGAAAGAAATTGGCAAATTTTTAAGAATATTTTGAAAAATACCTTTTATTTTAAATTCAAACTACATTTTTTCTTTTGCAGAAAGCAATAACTAAATAAGATTCCCAGTAATCATGTTTTAGGCACTGACACAGTATGACAAATTTAGTACTTTATTCATGTCATACTAAAACAGTATTTGGCCAAGTACTATCAGCAGGAATCTGCTGCTATTGCTAACACCTTCTGAACTTATTTCTGATGAAACTGCTGTTGTGTATTATACAAGTTATTTGTCACAAATCCAGACTGGGAGGTTAGATTACAGTGAAAAAAAAAACCCTCACTGACACTCATGTATTTGCAAACCTTTAGTTTTAACAACTGGGCAACCAATGAATCCACTCATGTTTTATTGATAAACATATATTGTGGTCTAATTCAGCAAAAATAAACCCCCAACTCAACATGCTGCTCTGCTTCATTGTGCTTGTTAAGCTATGATTAGTCATTCACTGCCAGGGACGAGGGTTTTGGTAAAGGTCAGCTAATGGTAATTTTTATATTTATTAAATTCTTTAGGGGAAACTTGTGCCTTTATCTTCCACCAACACAATTACCACCAGACTCTCAGTGGACGTTTGCTCTGTTCTGGTTCCACACAAACAGCTCCCATCCTGAGCTGCAGTGCTGGCCGAAGACGTCTCCAGACTCAGGCTGGCACCACCAAGACACAACAGCCCTGTCAACTCCTTGTGCTCATTCTTCACTTGTTCTCTCTGTTTTTCTCCCACTCGTTAGCATCTGTCCTCACAATCCTCATCTTGCCTTGTCTTGCCCTCTCCATCCACATGTGTGACATCATCTCTGTTTTTCTCTCTTGGCCATCTCTCTCTTTGTTTCTGCAGCTGTAGTGGACATTGTGGCTATTCTGCTCTCCTTTGCTCTTTGGCGATTTTATTTTTTTGTATCTGTTATAATTTGGGATTCTATGCTTAATGACAGAAGTCATTGACCCTCTGTGCCACTCTGGAAACTTATTCTGTAATTTCATCCCCTCTGCCATTTTTACAATTGTTTTTATGAATAAAAATATATATCATATCTATCACTTTGAATTACAGCCCAGCAATAAGGTGATTCATCACAAAATCAATCACATGAGGCGTTAAGAAAGATATGTTTCATCTAGAGGTTGAAAAACTGGATTTTAGAATGAAGTGGCTGCAAAGAGTGACACAGAGAGAGGTTCAACACGTCTGAATATATATATGACAAAAAACAACATGTTCTGTAAAACATATAAGTATTTAGTTGGGTTTATTTTTACCCAACACAGTTATAGAAATTTGATAGTGTAGACTGTGAAGCTGCTGCTCTACTTGCTCCAAGACATTATAAAATAAACTGCATCTGCATTCCTGTAGCAAAAATAGTAATTTACCATGAATTGGTAGCTGTAAATTATCATAGTACATAATTTATGTCTATTCATTGTTTTTTCAATAATAAAAAAATATGGAAATTCAAATCTATTGTGTCAAATATTGCCACTTCATCAAAACCTAATAGTTCCAATTAAATAGTTACACATCTCTAATTAATTTAATGTTTTGTTTTTTATTCTGTCCAGTTTTTAAAATTTTTAATTGCACTTTGCCAGTAGTTTAAACCTAAAGTTAGGAGAGGCACAAAAGCTCTTTAAAAAAAAAAAAAAGAGACATGGCGTTCATTCTTTAAGGTTCCCAAAACAGACAGCAGGAGAAAGTAGGAAGGCTGAAACAAGCACAGAAAGGTTATTCTATTTTATCTGTTGAAGATGTCAAGCTCTCTGTCATTGAAGTTGCTTTTTTTGTGGAAATGTCAGCATCCGCTTTGAAATCTCAGAGTTAAAGTAATCTTCCTATGTTCTGTAGAAAATACACAGAGATTGCTGTTAATACTAAATGTGCTAATGACACTTGTTGGATTCACTCCTCCCATTCCGCTAGGGGGCTCTGTAGTTGTTTTGCATTGGTAGTGGAGGGGAGGCGAAACAGGAGAAGAAACTTACGGCAGGCCAGTAATACACTGAGACTGCCGTTAGCTGAAGCTAACAAGCTGAATCTACAATAAAATTACATCCTACTGGCGTTCATCAGTGCTGCCCAACGTGGTGAGTTATATTAATGCTGTAAGCTGTGGGGAGATGAGTTTTGTTATCTGTTATAAGCGTGAGCTTAGTGAATTTGCTAGAGCTAATTAGCAGAATGCTAGCTGTGTTTGCTGCACTGTGATATTTGAATGCAGATGTTTGTTATATTACGAAGTTTTCTAAGAGCAAAGTCAAGCCTAGCTAATAAATCTGTTTAAGTTTGTGTTTATTGAATACTGCAATACTAAGTATTGATGTTATTTTTTTACTTTATTTACAGTTTAACCAGACGGCACGTCCGTGTAAAAGCACTCGGCAATAAAATTAACAACAACAATAACGACTAACTTATGTTCTTTGTAACAACACTTCTCTGTTTTATGATGTATGACGTTTTAATGTTTTTTGAAAACAGGTTGTTGTTGAAACTGAGAATTTGTTCTCAATCAACTTACCTGATGAATTAAAGGTTAAATAAAATTTTAAAAATTAACAACAAAAGTGCAACCTCCCCCAATCATTAATCATCTTTAGTTTAAAATATTAGTGGTGGCCTAGTTATGCAGGAGAGATGAGGCTCAGAAAGTGAGACTGGAAATGTACCAAATGAATGCCAACACATGGGAAACTCAGTTAAAATGTTTTAAATACTGATAATTAAATTTCTCATTCTATAGTATTTATTTATTTTACCATATCTTATCAGACTATCATTTTCATAGTTTTTCAATATTTAAGTTACTTCCTCAAATTCACATTGGTATCATCAGGTTAATTTTCTTAACTAGTACTACCTTACAACTAAAATCTTTCTTCATGCATTATGTAACCTGTTGTCATGTTTGTGGGCCCCTATGGACCTGGCCTTCAATTTGGGTTCACAAAATGTTACTCATATCAGGAAAACCTTTCCTGATGTTCTTTCTATTCACATCTTTGTCTGCCCTCAAATGTGTGTTAGCAAAATTAACTTAAGATCTGCAACACATTTGGGACCCGTATGGGTCCCACGTTTTGCTACAGGTTCAATACCAATGTAGGTAACTGACATGGTTCCATTTTGTAACTTTGGTACAGTTCAGTCTGGATCCCATAGGTAGAAAAATGGGCCCAAAGAGCAAATGTTTATCGATTAAGATGCTAGTGTAATGTCTTTGAAAACAAATTTCCGCTATGAACATCTCCATTGTGGCATACGTAAACTTTTTAAATTTTGTTTATCATTAGACATATGTCGTCATTTGTTATTCTTGCCTTCAGTGCTGGAATGTTTTTTGTTGCTGTTTTGATCGCTGTGGTAGGCGAAGCATGCAGTCGCCCTGCCCTCTCATGAACTAGGTATGGTGGTATAACTGATGTGTCTGTGGGTCTAAAGCAGCTTTGTCTGTGTTACATAAACAGCTTCAGCTCAGAGGGAGTTTCATCATACCCCTACACTTGGCAGGTTCTCATATTACCATCCTGAGATATTCGTGTCTTATTTTCTCTGTTTTAAGTGTCTGTCATCGCTTCTCACTCACCGTATTTCCTCTTTCTTGCCCACTTGCTGCACCTGTCCCTCTCTGCCTTCATGTTAGCCTGCTTCCTCTCTATAGTGTTTGCATCCTGTCATGCTCATCTCCACTGTGAGTCACAAACCTCAATTGCTTCAAATTCTTTTGGAGCTTTAAATGTCATTCTCTTCCTCAGCCTAATGTGTTTATTATTATCCCATAGCTTTTCTCTAGAACTTGTAATTAGAGTACGATCTGACAAAATAAACAACAAGTTAAGTTAAGTTATTTGGCTGAGAGCTATGCTTGTGATGAGTTTCTTATTCCTGAAGGAGTATCAAGATTCAAGCTCGATTAAAACATCAACCTTTCCTGTGATGCTGATGCTTTTTCTTTTTTTCTTTTCATTGATCATCTGTAAAATCATATTTTTATCTTTATTAACTACATTTTCAGTTAAACTATTAATAAGTATGCCAACTTTGAATCAAAGGAAGCAGCTTCCAATGAAAAGAAGTGTTTTATTAGCAATAAAGGAAGTAAAATGAGGTAGACAGCTTAGTATTCATTATTCATTATATGCAGTTTTAGTAGATTACAATATTGTTCATACTCTGACTGAATTTTATCTGTAATTTTGCACAATTAATCTCCTCCGGGAAGGGTCGCGTCACACATTGCACCAACATTAAAGGCCAAAACATTCTCCACTAGAGTAAGGACATTTGTTCTTTTTCTAGACAGGACATTTAATGCTTCACAAGAACTTAGCCGCAGAACTCTTGGGAACTCGCACTGCAACATTTCCATAAAATAACTGCCGGATAGCATGCAAGAGCAATAGGTTTTGTCCTGATGATGTGTCAAGAACCAGCAACAAAAACTCTCAAACCACAGCTGAAAGAAGAGAGTGACATAATTTTGTTTTTGCATCCCTCTGAAAGATGATAAATGTCTCTGGTCTTGTGGAATATTTATAGGCTTTAATTATGGGTTTTCTCATAATTGGTCAGATAGTTGGTGAACTAATCTTTAAAAAACTTACATTTGCTGAGTTTCACATGACAATGAGTCAGCAAGAAAAGAATGACTGAACACATCAATCGCTTACATTAAATTCACTCAAATACTAAGTCATCCAAGCAGAGAAATCAAAATGAAAACGTCTTAAATACTGATAGTGATCACATGTTTTTGCATTGGGATTGTTTCATTAAATTTCTGCCATTCAGCCAGAACCAAATGGTTAAAATGATGCTGTTCTCCTGCTGTTGCTGTTAGATTTGATGTGCAGTGCCATTCATCCCCAAACAGGGTTTGTGCATTTACATGTAAAGAGTTACTGTTCTCCCAGTATTTCGCAGTCATTTCAAATATTATTACTTTATTCTATACTTGAAGTGCCACGTCATCTGCTAATTTAAGGTCTTTCTGAAGTTCTCTCTGAATTGTTCTCGACTTTTAGACAGCATTTCTGATTTTACTTTGACGCCTCTGTAAGTCATTTCAGTTTGAAATCTTCTGAGGAGCTGGTTATGAACAGGTTATAGTAAAAATTTTTCTTTTTTCTTCTAGATTATGGCCCTAAATGTGCTCAGAGGAGCATTCAGAAACTAAGGAACCCACCTGCATTGAAGCAATCATTTGAATGCTTTCCACAATTCAAATGATTCCTCAGGAGTGAGAAACATGTGTCATAGGTCATCAATGTGGGTGAAATCAGCTGTAATGAATTTGTGTTGATTGGGGAAAGAATTCACTTTTATGCATGAGTTCAATTTTTATTCCCTGTCATTCCCCTTTATTGCACATCTGTTCATTGAGTTTCTTTTTTATTTTAATTTCTTTGTGTTTGTGCATCACTTGGGCTGTTAGCAACATCTGGTCTGGTATTTTAAGTCCTGACAAGAATATAATTTATTTTCTGTGAAAAGTGTTGATGTGCTTGAAGCTAATTTTCCCTTCTGCTTGTTCCTTTCAAAATTAAATTCACATACTAAGGAAAGATGTTGTGAAGAAATAAATGCCACATGTCTCACTTGCTTTCCATGTCCTCTTATATTAGTTATGAAAACCGACCACAACACGCAACAGAGGCATGGCACACAAACCACACAAAGCTGCAGATACATTTTTATCAGAAAAACATTTATTCAGTCAGCAGAACACATGAAGGAGATTATGTTCACAAACATAATGCATTTTAATGCAATATTATACTTTGAGTGATGTCATACAAGTCTCGTCTCATAATTTCCCTGATAAATTATTCGGATATACTTGATTATAAGATTAGTTATTACAAGATAATTTTTTTTGTCCTTTTGATGGCCTGTCGGAAGAAAAAAAAAAACAACAACATTTTATTGTTAATCATAGGTCTCGTTTGGATGTTAATTATAACTATAATAGGTTTCTAATTCAAAATATTAAGAAAGGTTTTGCCTGTAAATGTAATTTAAACCCAGAACTCTTAACAGTCGCTCTTCTATCACATGCTTACATCTTAGAACTCTTTTAATTAGGAATATTTTTCTGCAGAGTTCTAAAAAATTAATTTACTGAAGGAAAGTTGTTTGTGCTGTGAAATGTGTTTTAGAGAAAGTTCATTTAAATGTGCTGCATTACCAGTTGAAATCTGCATGATTACCCTTTTCATGCCTTGCAGGCCTTTGCTCTCAGAGCATTTATTAACTTTGCTGCACTTTCTGCTGTGACGAAGAAATAAAATAAGAAAGCAGGAAAATCAGAAACTGGTTCGTTTTTTCCAGCCTGATAACCAGGGATTCCTCTCTGCTCAGGTCATGTTTGGTTATTATTTGTGCTTGTTAATGTATGCATCTTATTTTGCATATCAAACTACTCTGCATATAAAGCAGGAAGCGGATTTGCTAAATCCAAATCTCTCCCTTTTAGGTGCATTTCCTCGGACCTAACAATCCACCCAAGCCAGAATTTTCACCAGAATTTTCCCCAAATCTCATCTAATCAATTACACTTTAAAGCACTCAAACCAGTTTTCTGTGCTGCAGGAGCGAAACGAAGGGATGGAGTTAGAGAGTGGGAAGATATGAGAGGAGGAAGATAAAACGAGGGAAAGTAGGCCAGAGAGATGCCTGACTGGTACTTCCTCCTGGGTAGTTTGTAGCCGGGCTCATGTTGAACCTGATCTGCTCCCCGGTTCACTGAACACGATGTGTTACAAACCAATTCAGCACAAGTACTCTGAAGTTACGGCTGAAACTTTAAGTTTTCTGGCAAATTGTTACTTATTAACCATCTAAAGAGTCTGATTTGATCGTAAAAATCATTTGTCTCAGTTTTAGTTATCGTGAAACAGAAACAAAATGGAGTTATTCTGCCTTCTGTAAACAGTCTGGGATAATTAAAACCAATAAAGCCAGAACAAATATGAGCTTTTCCTAATAATTGTTTCATAAAAAATGTGAATTATTCATAATCTACAAGGCCATTTTTCAGAGAATAAAGCAACAAACACACATTCGACCTTGTTTAGAGGTTCACCAAAGAGAATAAGGAATTCACAAAACAGAAAAATGGAATAAAGTTATGAAGAGTTTTGTTTATAGTCTCCGAAATACTTTAAAACATAAACTCCTTTCTAAAGTCAGCTATAAAGCCAAAAAGACCAGAAAGCATTTAAATCTTTAACTTAATCCTCTCTTACAATTTTTCGGCTGAAGGCAGATAACCTGACCTCTGAGTTGAGGTAACATATGTGAGGTTGCTGCTGTAAACAAACTTAGGAATCTATTTATTACTTTCTGTCAGTTCAGATTTGCCTTTTGCTGAGCAATGGTGCAGCTCTGCAACAATTACTAGGGGAAAGCAGAGATACAAGCAAAAGTAAACCAGGGTTGATTCCAGGACATACGCACTAATCAGAGTAAGTTTTTATTTATTCGTGTCAGCCACCTTTTTCTTTTGGATGCATTTGTTAATCTGAAGCTACCTTGCAGTGAAATATTTTAGTATAAAATCCTTTTGATTGTGACAGTCTTCCTTAATAATGTAATAAACATATTTTTTGTTATTTCGAGGAATGAATTACTACTGTGTTTTATTAGGTTTTAGTCAGAAAGAAATATGATGTTGTAGGGATGTTGTATTGTGCAAAGGTCCAAAGCTGGACATGTACCCTTCACCAACTGGAGAACAAAATCTTGGCCTCCTCTTTTGCTTGAATCTCAAACTTACGTTTTTGAGAATCACAATATTTATCCACGCATCAATTTTTAGACATTTCACGACTTTTTAAAATGAATCTCTTCAGCATAATGACAGTTTTCACTCTTGGAAATACAAAGAAAAACATGTTCAACACTAATTCATAACACATTTAAGGAAAATGGATAGATTTTAATCAACATTCCTGGTCAGAAATAATACAAGTTTAACAGCTAAATTACACTTCAATTAAATAGTTAAACTAGCTTTTGAATGTACTAACTCAACAAAGTTAGTTGGATTTAAATATTTTATTTGAATACTTAATATTTTTACCATAGCTATTTAATTTTTCTGTCTTGTGCTGACTAAAACATTAGACACAACAGACATTATCTGTACATTTATATGTGCAAGGCATCTACAAAATGAACAGTTCATAGTTCTACCCAACAAACTCAATAAGTGTTTACATACATGTTGGTATTTGCACATCATTACTCATTCTGAATAACATGTCTGCTGACAGATCTCAGCTGCTAAGCTGAAAAATTAATAACACAACCCATAAACCCATCAGCATCTTCTGGGCATCACACATGGCGAATGAGGAAATCTAACATGTGATGAATCGACATGTTGAGTTATATTTTAATCAAAATGTTTAGAGAGGACTTGGTATTAATTTAGAGCAGATCATTTCCCTACAAAATATCTGTTATTGAAATGTTAAATGGTTAATGTGCAATAATTCCTCTTTAGAAAGTGCAGTATTGGTAATGGGGTTCAGTTTGCTGCTTTTTGTTTATATTTGAATATTTCCACAAACTACACTACTTGTGGTGAAGATTTCTTACCAAATATAATAATCTGCATGTATTTCATAATTAAAAAGGGGAGATCCTATAAGGTTATGTTAGAAAACAGTAAAAAAAAAAAAAAAACTGGTGAGAACACAAGAATGTTTTTGCAATAAGACAGAGCACAGGTGAGTAGAATAAGGTTTAAAAAACTGGAACAAGACAAGAAGTATTTATTGTTTTTATGCTGATGTAGACTTTATCTTAGTGAGGAAGGAGACCTTTACTCAAACTGACTGATCTTTCAAGTGTGTAAAATAGGACTGGATCACCAGTGTAGGATGGAGCTGAGCTATTTTTAGATTTAAATACAGTAAGACGGATGTTAAAATCAATTCTTCGACTTGCTGGAGGCCAGAGAAGAAAAAGGTAAGAATAAGTGATGTGCTTAAGCCTGTTGGTGCTGCTATTCTGGCAATTGGGTTCTGAATAAACTGACATTTCGAGCTGCAGATGTGAAAGAATATATATAGGAAAAAAAAGTTGTTCTCCTAAAATGAACAATCAGTTATTCTTCAGAAGAAATTCCCATCAGTCATGAGAGGTATAGTATACTCAGTCCACTGCATTGCCAACACTGAGAGACTCTCTCTCACTTGTAAGAATTGTTTTTATGGATGTTTTTCAACTTCTGGTTTCTGCAAAACTTTTGTCTATACCAGCATCCTTTTAAGGTGACTCATATTTCTCCTTAAGAACTGTAATATAAAAAACAATAAGAACAACATTCAAAATGTTGTTTCTAGTCTTCCTGCTGTGGGCAACCATTATGTTCTCGCATTAAAAGCAGAGGCAAAGTAAAACCTGTGTAAGATAGAGAAGTGCTGTAAGAGATAAAAGATTCCAGTTTTAAACTTAAAGTTTTCCGTAATCTGGATGTTTTATAGGTCATGTGTGTGTATCCTGAAAAACCTCTACTTGAGCGTTGACATTTCCAAGATGCTGCTAACGCCTCCAAATGCAGCATGATCCACGACGAACAGAGGTTAAAATCTCTTATATAGAGGTCCTGGAGGGCCGCAGTCCTGCAACATTTGTTTGTGTTCTGGTTCAACACATCTGAATCAAACTGATGAATTACCTGCTGATTCAAATTCTCCAGAGTCCTGCTAATATTTGGCTCAGGTATGTTGAAGCAGAGACACATCTAAAAGTTGCAGGACATCAGCCCTCGATGTCTGGAGTTAAAGACCTCATGAATAAAACACTTTTTTTTTAATTTTATTTCTCCCTACATATAGGAGGAAATAAACTACTTCCTCTGAACCTTTATCCTGTTTGTCCAAAAGTGTTTCCTCTTTCTGTATGAACTTTTGTCATTAATGGTGACCTTTATGCCTCTCAAAATTGGTATTTTAATGTATCATAACATGGAGAACTGGAGTAAGAGGAACGTTCTTTGTTGTGTGGTGCTCACAAAGTACAGATGTGCTGTAATAAGAGGACTTGCCTTCCATCGCCAGCAGAGTGGTTTGGAGGCTTTTAAGAGAACATGTCAGGATGAGAAACGGAAAGTTTAAAATATTCTGTTTGTGAGGCATTAAAATATTGTAATGACGTCAACACCGGAGATGTAGTCCCGCCAGACAGGGTTTATTAGAGATAGGTACAAGCTGCTATTTCTGAGGCTGCAGCTCACGCCTCTAACAAACGGGCACCATCAACCATTAGCTTCATTGCTAACTCCCCTCTGAACTCTCTCCCACTTCCGGTTCCGGTACTCCCGCTCCACCGATCCCCCGCCCACATGACAGGCCTATCACATGTGAGTGGGAGCCAGCAGAGTCAGACAGGGGAAGCCCATAACTCTCTAACAGAAAGGATCACAATGCAACTTATAACAAATACAAATAACCCCAGCAGAACTAAAACACAGAATCGTTACAATATGTTATTTCAGACTTCAATTATTATGTGCTTACTCATATATGTCTGATGAAAAGTACACGCTGTAGATTTCTTAAAAATGCATTACTTTGAGACTGAACATTTTTATACTTTTACTAAAGCATTAAAGTTGCTGGCTACATGTTGCAGTGAAATATAAAACTTACTTTTAAGTACAGTTGAAACGAGATTTTTATATTCACTGTGTAAAAATAAATAGTAAACCCCTTCTTCCTCACTTTCTAACTTTAAATCAGACTAAAGTTTTCCCAAGTTTGGTCAGTTGGGATTGTGAAAAGTATTTATCTTTGCTTAATGCCAAAAAATAAAAAAGTCATAATATATATTTTTTTATGTTCTCTTATATTCTGACATTTACATACATTTATTAAGTATTTAAGCTACTTTTAAACTGTGTCTTGGATCAAACATTTTTGATTATCTTTCTATAAGCTTTTCACAATTGCTTAGGCTGCCATTTAAACTCTGCCCAGAAATGTTATTTGAGGCTGAATTTAATGTTTTGTGATGGACACTTATTGTCTTTTGACCTATTAGTAACTTTGCTTAGTCATTGTTCATTGCAAACACCCACTCTTTGACTTCAGGCCTGATTATCGGTTAATATTTGCACATAAGTAGCATCAAGGCTTAAGGTTGGGTGAAATAACAAATCCTTGATGTTAAAAATGAGTTCCAAGTCTGGAGTGATTTCATCAGGCTGAGTCTAAAATCAATACATTTGTGACTTGAGTCTAAGTCAGATGACTTGAGTTCACACCAGAGATGCAACAGCAGCAGCACCGGGGCTGAGACACAAAAGCAGGCAAGTCTTTTAGATTAGATAGTCAGAGTTTAGAAATGTGTAGGACGGGCCTCAGCAAAACACTGGTGTAATAAAATAAACAACCCATCTGACTCAAGAAGGCTTCGTTTCTTAACCCCATTGTGTTGGTTCTGATGCTCAACGACAAATGATCTTAAATTCATTCCCTCTTTTATTTTTGCTACCGTTTTAATGGAGAGATCAAGCTAATATTTAGGTAGTAAAACTCCTTTTTCTTAGATCTCTGGAGATCGATAAAATCTTCATAAATGTGAGATCATAATTAAGTTTAGATAATATTTTAAACATCTGTCGTGTGTCTAGTCTGTTACTGTAGAGTAACATTAGTGTTGCAGAGTGTCATAAAAAGCTTCTATCCCTGTAAAGATTAATTTTGTTTTGTCACACTGAAATGTTTCAGATCATCAAACCCATTTTTTAATTGGAAAAGATAATTTGGGTTAAAGAAAAAAAAATCTGATTTTAAATTATGATTACATTCATAAAGAAAAAAACAATTATCTTAATCATTCTTGCAGTATGTAAAAATGTTTTTACATACTACATAAAAATGTAATTTCCTTTCAGACCTAAGATTGGGTTGGGTCACCGTTTGTGGTGACGAATGTCAGAAAGTGTTTATAATAACTAGCAGTGAGTGTTTTAAATGTCTGTGGAGCCATTTTGACCTACTCTTCTTTGCTGAATTGTTTAAATTCTAGTGTTTGGAAGGTTTTCAAATGTGAATGGCCTGTTTAAGGCCACAACGCTGCATCTGCAATCCGCTGCATCTGCAGAGGATTGGTTTGGCGAGCCTTTCCATATTTTCTCCATTTCTGGTTAACGACTCTTATTGTGGTTTGTATGATGTCCAAGGACTTAGAAATGGCTTTGTAATAGAAATCAAAGACGTTTTTCCTTCATCTGTTCTTCAATTCTTTTATCCTTTATGTTGACAGACATCTACAGGTGTAGCTTCTGACATTGACCACAAAAGGTGTAGTTAATTAGTTTATTCGTCTTGAGAAGTGAGATGATTACTTCAGCTTGTTGTTCCTTAGTAAATAAATCCATAACTTTCAAAACTACCTTTCGCATTTACACAAGTTCTAAATCTATGACATAAAATCAATTTGATCTGAAATATTTAAATGTGACAAAAAGACAAGAATTAGAAGTACATTATTGCACAACTACATCTGTGTTTGTGTGTTTGGTAAGTCAATTAATTATTAACACTCATTGAGTTTTAAAAAAAATGTTAATTGAGTTAATAAATGAAGTCAATCTTAATCCTGAGAATTTTAAAGAAATATTTTAGTTTCTTTTGCATTTGGTGAAGAGGCTGATTCTGAGGTAATAAAGTGATCTACTTTATATAGATTGTAGAACTGATTGGTTTTAAACATTAAAGTCATTTAACACAACTTAGACTATAAATTCATTTAGGTTCCAGTGTGTGAATTAAACGGTGTAAAAGTTTGCACACCTGCGGTTCTGACTTGCCTAATTCAAAAGCTGCAACATATCTTGAAACTCAACCAAAAGAAGACAAAGAGCAGCGTTTCGCTGGTGGGACGTTTTTAATCCGTACCACTGCTGTTTTCCTGCCGGTCGCTCCAGATGCATGTAAACCTACAGCACAAGGGCGGACTCCTCTGAGCACGCTGCCCCATCACGTCCACATTATTACACAGCAGCTAATCCTGTTTTCCAAATCCCAGCACCTTGGACTCCATGGAGAAAATCCTATTGCTGCTGCACATTTCTCTATGCGATTCAGCATACAAGAATCCACTGCCCTCGAGACTTCCTTTGTCTCCTTCCAGCCGAAGTCACCCACTTAAATCCCTGCGCCGCATTCATAATCAGAAATGTCTCAAGTTTATAATTGAATGCATTGTTGTGCAGAGTATCTCAAGCAGGCACAAAAACCTACAGGAAAATGGGACACCCTCCATTTTTCTCTGTCTGTTGTTCTGCTCTAACTAAGTTAGTGGTTTATTTATTGCTGCGTTTGTTTGTTGATAAAGTTAAAGCCCCATTGTGACAAAGAAAGAGAGGAAGATGGATTCACTCATGTGTGCATGCCTCCCTGCAGTGCACAAGTAAAAGGATTGTCCATCTGTCCAAATATGCAGCATCTGACAGACACCTGTAGCAGGATGATACTTTCTTCATTGTGTGCAGAGCAGTAACCACCAGAAAGGATTAAGTTGTGTCCATGTTTTTTTTTTTTTATGAGCTGAGAGATTTGTGATGAATATCCACTGCTTTCACGTTAACTGAATACCTGTAAGTGCTTTAGTGGCATCATGGGATTTCAGTGCGGTTGCATGTTTTTGGATGTCTGCAGGCACCATCTGTCCCTCAGTGTGTGTGAGCTTCAGGTTGTTGAGGTTTTCATTCTGCATCTGTTAGTGAAGATATGTCAGTGGGGCTATTGGAGTAAAGAGGTGTGTGTTGGTCACACACCTCTTTATGTCTTGTGACTGGCAAAAAGCCCATCTTGCCATGTTTCATCCACAAACTTCAAACTGTTTTCATGTGTCAGACTAACACAAAGTACTTATACTCATTCTAAAAGATGCTGTGGTATTTAAAATCACAGGCTCTAGTTGTTATATTAGCTCTACTTTACTGCGATGAATATGAATATGAGTGGATATTGTAGGACAAATGCTGAGTTAGTCAAAAAAAAGGTCTGCATGTCTCCAGGTGAAATAAATACTTCATCCTCCATGAAAGCATGACTAAGCACAGCACTGAGACGTATTTTAGCTGCACCAGGTTGTTACACATCTCAGGATGAATTTCTAAATCACTCCACTTGCAAAAGCTCTTTGCTAATCCCTGTGTTTTCTTGGCTGCTACTCAGCAGTTCAAAGCTTCAGCTCCCCCTTCAGCAGGGGTGTCCAAAGTGCAATTCAGGGGCGATTAGCTGCTTATGGAATAATTTTGAATCTGTTCTCTTTGGTGGGGAGGCTGGATTTGAAGAAATGCAGATTGGTGTGCTTTACACTCATATTAGGAATAGACCAGGAGTGTGTGCAGTTAATAAAATGACTGATTTGTGCCCAACAGCCAGAATTCAAGTCGTGTTTTAGAGGATCAAGATATAAACAGCCTTTTCAGTTGTTCTAAAGCTCAGTGATGCCGTTTTCATTTTGTAGCTTAAAGAGTAAAATCTTCATACATGTGTCTTGTGCATATCTGTGTTTCCTATCACCTTTCTGTCATTGAGCTAATATTTTCCTACCCCAGAAGGAAACCTCAACATGTGGGATGGGTTGAAACTAGAGTGTGGGTGGTTTTAGCGACAAAAGACATGTTAGCATCATCACATAGTGACGATGTGATGGTGCTAACATGTCCAGCATGTAACAAAGTCTGGATATAATGCTGCAAAACATGAAAAGATTTAAGAAGTGTGAACGTTTTCCCAAAACACTGTGGGACAATGCAGCTGCACAATAAAGTGGGAAAACACTTGGTTTAGTGCAGAATGTTTTATTTCCCCTACAGGGGAGAAAGTAACACCTCATGCCCAAAATGCTGGATAGTTTGATCTCATTGCTCCCTTTAAGAAGTCTTTAGAAGTAGTCATACGTATCCCTTGTCAGAGTTGCTTTAACAGTAAACCAAAAATACAAGCACCAATTTGCTGCTACCTTCAGTTACATGTAATTACTGCTGAACAGTTTCATATGATAGGAACAAATTGTACCAGAGTGTTCACACCAGTTTCTAATAAGTGCTGATCACCCAGGCTGCAGTCTTAATTTGATTTAGAGGTAATTGTAAGTCCAATTAATGGGATTTTATCTCTTCCACATTTCCTGGATTCCAGGAAAACTCAAACATTGGTCATCAGATGCTCTTTTAGCAGGACCTTTAAAATTAAATTTTACATAAAACTTGTGAAATGATCTTAAGAGAAGACAGCATAAGATAGGATCCCAGATGAGAGTAAACCTTTATCCAACCCTGTGAGGGGTTGTGTGAGTAAAAGGCTTTCCACTCTACCCTTAATAAACTAACATCTGAAATATTAATCAGTTGGGTGTTTGGCTTCACTGGTGGTAAACTGATGAAGATGAAGATAAATTACAGCTTGAAGTAAATTGTATTAGGCAGATTTAGCATCTCTATCAATGCAACACTTGCTGCTGTCAGCTATAATCGAGTCATCTTTTGACTCGTGTTTTGGTGGCAATGGATTTATCGCATGTGAAAGGATCATCCTGTGGTTTACGGCGCCGCGGCTGTATTTGTGTCTTTATCGAATGTGAGGTGTTTTACCCCATTCATCAGCGCTACCGTGCTACTGTCCTCTTTGCATACTTGTCACAACATTTAGATGATTATAAACTATGTGAGAAATGGTGAAAGCTGCTCAGTACTTTGTTGTTAATGAGCTTTACTCTGAGGTAAACAGAACCGAGCCTCTGTCTGCATGCGTGTGTGTATGTGTGTGTAATTGAATATTTCAGACAGAGCTGTTTGTTCTCTCAGACTCGGCAGATGTGTTGTGTGTAAGTAATACGGTGATGAGAAGCATTTCGCAACATGCATGATTACCACCCATTCACCCGGTGTGAACTGCTGTACTCGTGTGATCCACTGAATCATGAGCAGCAGCCGTGTGTGAATCTGAAAGACAAACAGATGCTCAGTACATAAACACTAAAAGTTATCATCAGATGAAAAATGGTATAGAGATGGCTTTTATTTAGAAGCTGTGTCAGAAAAGAGTAATGGTATTTGAGATAGATGGACTGGAAACACTTATAGAAACCATTGAAAGTCGCATCTCCACTCAGAATCAGCTGATGCTGGTTCCCATCATAGGGTAACGCTGTAAGAGAAGTCTATTGAGGAACAAAAAGACTTCCTGAACTCTAATCTTTGGCTGCTGACCCTGAACCATGTTGCTCCTTCGTGGCCTTGAGCCCAGAGGTTAAGTGAAAACTTTAAAACGGTTTCTTCCACTTCCTTCCTCTGCTTTACCACAGCTAACAGCTGCAGGAATTTACACCCTGTATAACATGAAAATCCACAAAAATCGTCTTTTCATGTCAGACTCAAAACTAAACCAGTAGATTATTTGTTTACTTGGTAAAACATAAATATACAGAGCTGTGCAAAAGCTTTGACTCATCTGTTTTTTTTTTTTTTTATTAATTGTGAGTCTTTCCTAGTGTGCCAGGACTCTCCTGGACTTCTATGTTTCCACACTGTTGCTGGTCTGTTGTTGCTGGAAGTTGTGTTTTTCCCAATTTTATCTGCGTACTTTAAGCAGAAACAATATCTTTCTCACTTAGATAATAAAATGACTTAATAATCCCTTTTACTTTTTTTTTAGCAAAATACATCTTATAATAGAAATTTTTAAAGAAAGTATAAAACAACACATCAAGCAGATTGCAACTTGGAAATGGAAAGACTTTTTATTCTGGGAGACATGTCTTTTGCTCTGAGAAATATAAAATATAAGTATTTGACCAAAGCAGAAAGGGAAAAGACTCTAAGCCTTATAACATTTCAAATTTGAAGTACTGCGGTGGCAGCATCATGCTGTGTGGGCGTTTTACTGCAGGAGGGATTTGTGCATTTCCCAGAGTGGATGGCATCATCCATTTTGGGAAGATGCCAAACCTCTTCACAAGATGGATGATGTCAACCCTCACATTGAAGCAGTGTGAGGGTTGACACAAACTTTATTGGTGTTGGTCAATAAAGTTTTATTGACCAACACCAAACTAAGTTACAAAATGGTCTATAGGCAAATGTCAGTGTTTTGGAGTGGCTGTCATAAAGCCCTGATCTCAGAGAAAGTGTTCGGATAGAGCCACAAAGCAAGCCGGCCTACAAACCCAACTCAGGATCATCACTTCTGACCGTGGGGTCAAACTAGTGTGAGAAGCTTGTTATTATTTAGGATACCTAAAATGTTTGACACAACCCTTGCAGTTTAAATGCAGCAAAGCTAAGAAAAAATGTCTGACTATGAGGAAAATAATGGAAAATCCTGTCTCATTATCCTAGCATTTAGCAAATTTAAATAATCATGGTAATCCTAACTGAACTAACAGGAATATTTTTTCTGACTTAATTAGAACAAATGTGTTTTCCTTATCCAGTGAATGTTAATATCTGGTGAATATCTAGTCTTCAGTGAAATGAAAGATCTGTCAATATCCACATCTGTGTAAGTATGTGCCCATTACTTGATGCTCATCTGAAAAACTACAGCAAAAGTAGTCTGGAAATGTACATGTTTTCATTTTAGTTCTGATTTTGTTCAGGATGTTTTCAAAAATATCAAGAAGCCTGTTTGTGTTTGTGTCAAAAGGGTTGTGTTACTGGCACAGCTGAACACCATTTGCAAGACCAAATTACCCATAAAGAGCCAGAATAGCTGCAGGATTGGCCTAATGAAACAACAGAATGCAACAACAGAGAAGGAGAAACTATTTTACATTTTTGAAACGAGTCCCATCTGAGGGAGACAAACATTTAGAAAGCTAATAAAAGTCCAAATTGCTCTAATCTTGACTGTATTTCACATCAATCTGCAACAGCCTGACTTTAAAAACTCTGAAGACAACAAAAACCTGCAGACCTCCAGGGTTCTATGTTTCTGGATACTTTGGGTGTGATGTCTCCCTTGTCTCCTTCCTGTCACTCTTCTCTTACCGAAACCAGTGATGTCTCAGGACTGTTCTTCTTGTGACATGAAGTCTATTCCCTGGATGTAAATTTCTTTTCTTTTTTTTATTTACTGTAAAAAAACATCAGTAAAAAATGTTGGGATGATGACTTCTGTTTGACATAAAGTCAAACAGAAGTCATCATCCCATGTTTTATTCATTGCAACTTTGCAATTGTTTTCCCTTCCATTCCTGTTTTTTTCTGAGAGCATTACATGCAGCATTTCATGCCAGTCACTTCTTTGTCCTGCACCATCTGCTGGTTCAGGGTGAGTGGAGGATGATCAGAAAGTCCAGATGGAGCAGCGGTTTCTTCCGGGGCTTGAGGGCTGCCTGTGGGCCACCCAGACCAAACAGGGTCTCCAGACAGCTACCCGAGATTGTCACAGAGCCTAAAACACACTCACAGATCATCATTTAGAGCAGGAGTGCCCAGGTTCAGTCCTCGAGATGTATTGTCCTACAAATTTTAGATCCTGTGTTTGAACTGGCCAGAGAATCTTTAAAAAAAAAAAATCAGCTAGAGGTTTAAACTTTTCTATGAGGTGACTATCTAGTGTTATGAAATCTGTTCAGTAAGATAAAACATCTGATTTGAAATCTTTACATTTTGTTTCCTCCCACTTTAAATACCAACTCTATGACATAAAGAGCCCTATAAAATCTGTTTAATTTGTCTCTGTTTTTCTAAGATATAACCGTAGTTTTGCAAATCTAGGATCTCCAACCCTTTTCTTGGAGAAATACTGGACCAGGGTTGTATCGAAAACCTGCAGGTCAGTAGATCTGCATCGAAGAAATAGTTCCTGATGTTATGAAACAAAACATCATGGAACAAAATAAAAGAAAATTTCACCAGGATGTGATTATGGATTATTTAAAGAAAACATGGTGAGCATCATTGTAAATGTAAAAAACAATCTGATTGGTTTGAAAGAACTTATTTGCATAAAAACTTTAACAAATTTCTAGGCACCCATGTTAAGCTTGTCTATAAAGAATTACTAAAAAATGTGGAAATTCCAGCATTAATTTAAATAAAGTCATGTTAGAAGATAATTGGTTTAAAAAAGCAATTGGAGCACAATTGCTATTTGTATTTTTGAATCTTGAAATCTTTGATCAGTGTTATTCTTTCCGGTTTTAGTCTTGTTTCAACCTCTTTGTATTTATTATTCACCTTCAGACTGATAGTTTCCTCCCTTTCACAGATGTTTTCTATCATCTGATTCTCCTCTGGCTTCATTCTCCCTCAGCTGTTCCCATTTGCCTCTGATTAGTCCTTCTGGTTTAAAAGTATAAAACTTTCTCTTTGTTCCTTACTGGTTCCACTCATTTTTGTTCTTGGATTTATGCCGTCTGCCATGTGTGTTTTTTGCCTCAATTCAACCGCTAGTTACCTTGTGATTTCCCCATGTAAGTTTTCCTTTCTGTTTGTTATTAAAGAATCTGCTCTTCACCAAGAGCCTCTGGCTTTGCCTGCACTTGGCTCCCAACTTAACCGCGTCATGGCACAAACAAATCTAAGGAATGTCAGAAGCAGGAATTGGGCATCTCTGAATTTGTCAGTTATTCATGAAGCTGAAAATATATGCAAACACTCCTAATATTTTGTTAAATGTCCTCAGAGGGAGTTGCAGAGAAATGGCAGAATTTCTGTATTCAACTCTGAGCTTCTGGGATACTGTAACTGTGCTGCATGTTTGATTTGATCACTTTTTAAGATATTTTATTCAAACTTATTGGTTTCCTGGTACACACAGGACTTCCAAGCACAGCTCACGTATTTTCACAATTGTTTTGATGGGAGTCATTCCAGAAGCTTAATGTTATCCTGAAGATCACTGGATCCCAACTTAACACCAGAAAGGCACAAGCAACTTTAATCATTTTTAGAAACAGGAATTTATTAATGTTTGTGCCAAGCTTTCTACCACCTGACCCAAATTATCAAATGGAAAGAAATTAGTCAAGATGTCCAAGAACAACCCAGAAACCACAAACTAGAAGCTGTTTTAACACCAGCTACACAGTGAAGCCAGTTTTATATCGGCATCGACTGAGAATACACTCGTTCCAGTTTAACTAGATATGAAAATTTTATCTTCAGACAAGAGAAAGTTTCACTTTTTAGCCACAGTGACAAGAAGCATATATTAAAACGGCAATATGAGTCTTTCTAACCTAATTAAACTAGACCAAGTGTCAAGTCTGGTGGTGCTAGCATCATGTTAAGACTTGGATTATATTCCAGTTGTAGCTAGTGGCCATTTTCCCTCGATTTAATTGCGAAAGATGGCCTCTTTGAGATTTTCTTTTGCCTTTATTAAGAGAACTTCCTGGGATTTTAAAGATCATTCATTTGACTGGAAGCAGATGTAAAAGGCTTCCTTCTCAGTGAAATGCTGGAGGAATTTTATGATTGTTCTGGGCAATAAAACATGCTCAGTTTCTGTGAAACACAATAATAAATCCTGTAAAGATTAATTGAATACAAAAACTACCTACAGTATGAGAGTCATGTTTGATATATATACTTGCCATATGTAAATTCATGATGTGTGATGAGATGTGCTGCCTGCAATGTATATCAGTGTGAAGAATTACAGGTAATCCTTATCTAATGTAAATGTGTGTTCAGGTGTGCTGGGTTTCTCGATAAATTAGCTTTTCCCTCACCATAAATCTATTTTCTCCAGATGTGTGTGTCTGCCTCCTCCTGACTATCTCACCTGGCCAGGAAGACGTTCAACATCTGGAGAGGACCCAAGTACACCGTGATAAAAGCCTCTGAGGACACCGTGAACACAAGGTGTGTTTCTGTTGCTTGTGTTTTTCTGTGTGCGCAATGGTTTTGTGAGTTCATCTTGATGGCGAGGGTTTTTTTTTTAGAAATATTCATAGATACAGACACACTAAAACAGACCAGAGGCTAAATAATAAATAGATAAATAAATAAAGGCACATTGCTTCTGTATGAATGGTTTTCTGGTACCCCAACCCGGTCACCTCCGGTGCTGTCAGCACATTAAATGGATGTGAGCCAGCAGGCAGGTAAATGGACGGACTAGATGAAAGGCAGGGGGGAGGATGAAGAGGTGAAATGTAGAAAAGGAGAGTAGAAGGTGAGCATGAGGCAGCCAAGAAAAGCTGCAGAAATTGGGAGGGATGAAGGGAGAAGAGGTGACCCCTGGGAAGCCTCATCTCCCACATCAATTATGGAAGAAACGTGCATGTTCGTGTCTTTGTGTGTCCGTGTGGTTGGGGGTGGTTGTGCAAGAGCAAAGAAACACTTTAAGCTAGAAAACACTTTGTCCGATGGACAGGTCATGTCCATCTAGACCTCAAAACGGAGACACAAATTTAATCCTATAATCCTTCTTCTCTGGCACCTTTTTGGACCAGTCATAGTTACAGTCCCCCACTGCATTTACTGGCACCAGTGCAATGTGTGTATGCAATTTATATTTCAGTTTCTATGTTAATCGAAGTGCGTAAGAAATTTAAATTGGTAATCCAGAATTATCAACCTGTCTAAGACGATTTGAGCTTTGTGACATGGTGGATTAACCTGCTGGAATTAGCTGCTAGAAGATGAGTTACTGTGGTCACAGTGAGGTTGACATGGTCAGCAGCAATACTGAGGGTTGTGGTTCAATAGTTCCTATATTTTTTCAGATCAGTGCAAAATAAAGATGGTTTTGCTTTTATTAATGTGTACTGGAACAAAATGAGATGTGATGAGATACAGGTGACACGTGGCGCTGTAAACATGTGGTTACTGACAAATGCATATTGCCTGATAATGTCAAATAAATCTTTTTCATTCTGAATGCCAGTCTGAACTTCACCAAGTCAAGTGATTGACTATTTGCGTTGATATGCGTTTGACATGGTATACCTAATAAAGTGACCAGTAAGTGCAAACGAGGTCGGCGCAGACATTGATTAAAAGTCTGTACATGAAGGTAAATTATGTTTTATGTTGCATTCAAGGTATTTGCAAGAAAATCTGTCACTTTTATTGATATTCATTTGCTTTGAGTTGACCTGTCATTGGAAGTAGGTCTGAACAAGCCATAATAGCGGTCTGTGCACACAAGTAATAATTAAGCCCTGAATAGCAATGCAAAATAATGCTTTTAAGGCAAACATTTGAGCTGTGGGTGAAGCCAGACATTTGTGTCCATGTGTGGGCAACAAGTTAGTGTTTTTGTGCATTTCCATCCATCTGCACCTTTTTCCGAAGAGCTGTCAACAACTCACACCGCCCTCACGGCTTCCAGGCTGCACGACCTGAACGGAGGTCAATGCAAAATGTCAAGTGTGACGGATACTCCCCTTCAAAGGATTCACGACCCCTGACCTCCTGTCTAAAAAGGCCGCGTCGGGATGGAACCCAGAATAACATTTAAAGCCCATCCCGAGCCAACGTGAATGCCTCTCATTACAGAACAATTGGTTTCTTGGTTCGATAATCTCAAATAGAGATCAGTACACACATTTGGGTAATTCATCAAATCTCCTCTCATGAATATTAAGCAAGAATCAGATGGAGGCTGTCGCTCCATTCATATTCATGCAGTAAGATTGAGAAGTACCGGCGAAGCTAGTCATTTGAATTTCAATAACATGTCAGACATTTTAGATTCAGGAATTAAAAAACCACGATGAAATGGTTCCCTATAAACTCATTTGACAGTTCATCCAGATCCCAGAGAATACATTTCCAGCCAGCTACGGAAACCATTGGTGACCTGCCACAAACCATGGGCTGATCCTTCACCTTTTCACCGCCCACTCTGAAATCATTCATTGGTTTCAGGATGATTAGTTTGAGTGTGTGTGCATAAGAGATAGAGAAACTGACGTTGGTGTGTGTGTGATGGGTTCGGTCTGGTATACACTATGTATTCCTATCTGGAGTGACAGGAAATCAATGTGGAAGTGCAGCTGTTTGTGCTTCAAACCTGGACACAGCTGAAGTGTAATCACCTCGCAGATGACCTTCAGGGCTTTGGAGAACATACCAACAATCTGCTCACTCACGTGCACACGCAGATTCCCATATGAACACAGCAGCTGGGACACATGCTACACACACGTCTACCCAATATGAGGGTACAACTACCAAAAAATACATAAAAATTACTGAAACATTGTCTCTCTGATGTTGTTATGGTATGTATGGTCTGCTTTTCAGGATTGATGGGTGGAAAAAATACATTACTATAAAGAAGGAAAACATTTAAAAAAATCTGATGGGCACATCTAGAGATTTTTGGATACAATAACAACAAAAAATCCCATCAAAAATACTCTATTCATCACAAAAGGAAATTGAGCGTTGTTGTAACTCATTAATTCAAAATTCTTTAGAGTTATTGGGGATGGGTCAGTCTGCTGATGGTATTAAAATAAAACAGGTGATGGTGAACATCTGTTAACATACTTTTTCACAGATTCTTGATTGGTTTTTGGTCTGTACTTTTCCCAACAGATTCAAGTGCTTTGAGCTAATTAGGTTTCCTGTAGCTTTCCTGTGTATGTTTAGTGTTATTGTGCTAAGGTGAACCTCAAACCCCAGTCTCAAGTCTGTTGTAGCCCCTAACAAGTTTTTCTCCAGAATTGCTCTCTATGTTTGCTCTATTCATCATCCCATCAACTGACTCTCATTACTAAATAGAAAAACATCCCCACAGCATGACAACCTGAGCCCTGAGGATGGTGTGTTAAGGGAAATGGGCAATAGTTTTTTTATGCATCCTTTGAACAGAACTCCTTCTTCCACGTTTTCTGCATCTCTGAACTTCACCCGGCACTTTTTATGGTTCTTTTTCAACAATGGCTTCTTTCCTTTCACACTTCCACAAAGCCTAGATCTGTAGAGTGCCTGGCTAGCATTCAACAATAGATCTTCTGACATGAGGTGTGAATTTCTGGGCCTCTTTGCTGCTTCTCTGATTATTGCCCTTCTTGCTTGTCTGACAGTTTAGGTGTGTGGACATATCTTGGTGTTTGCAGCTGTGCTAACCTGTCTTTAAACGTCTCATCGCCCATATTCCTGATCTGACTGGTATGTCCCTCTGTCTACTCAAAACCTCTGAGATGCATAACATGACATAAAATGGTCTTTAAATACACTGGCAGTTGTGATTTGTTATGTGACAAAAATGCTTGAAAAGTTGCATGAATACCTTTGGAAAGATATTTGAGCTGAAAGTACACTGAACATGTCCTTGCCATGTCTTAAATTCTGCCTTTTCCTTAAATTTTTGGATAAAAATCTCTAGGTCAACTACAGAAACATACTGTATATGTCAACACAAGTCTGAACTGCTACGGTGACATTTAAGGACAGCACTGGTTGCCTAACCTAGAGGAATTTGACAAATTGCATCATTGAATAAATAAGTAAAGCCGCAGTCTAAACTGTCTTTCTCCATGGTTTTACTTTCGATAATCACCCGAGGCACCTTGTCATTTTTTCTCAGCATATGAGGCAAATAAACTCGAGAAAACTCTATCCAATTTCGTGCAAAGGGCAAATACTGTGCACGCACGATAACTTCAGTTTTCATGAAAAGATCTGAGTAAAGACTGAACAAAAGTCTTAACAAATTGATGAATCTATCAATGTTACATGGAATGAGACGGGCTTTTGGCAGCAGAGAGCAAAAGGTAAAGCAGCTCCTGAATAAGCAAGGTTAGCTTATCAGGGCTGAAAAATGTAACAGCTGATGAAATTTGGATGTCCTCTACAAATAGTGAATGGAGACACTTTACTGTAAAAGATGTAAGATTTTGTGTCTCTTTTTTTGTTTTAGTCCCTTACAGAAGCATTCACATCCTTTTAACTGTTTAACATAATGTCCCATTACAGCCACAATCATTAGTGATTTTCTATGATATGTGATAGATGGACATACAGTAAAAAAGTAGCTTTGAAGCAAAGGGAAATTATAAACATTAGATTCACAGGGGTAAGGGAGCACAACCACCGTGAAATCCACAAATACTTAAATACATTATAAGTCAACGGTGTCTCGTTCTGCAGATTCACATATGTTGAGCCAAGGCAAAATCTAACACAGGCAGGGAACCAGCACACCTTGCACACCACTAGTTTGAATCCAAACATATTCTTGAATGGCCCAGTCAAAGTCCAGACCTAAATCCAGTTGAGCAACTATGCCATGACACAAAATATAAGATGTATGTCATCCGGTTTGATTGCGCTTGTGCTTATTTGCATAGAAGAATGGGGAAAAAGTTTGTTTCGAGTCTAAAAACCAGTAGAGACGTATCCCAAAAGACCCAGATGCCAGCGTGTGCCGCTTAAGACAAATATACACCACATTTTTCACATTTGTATTTGTAAATGATTTTTTTTCTTTTTTTTTTTTTTAAAGAAAACCTTAGATCCTTTTCCCTTTTGTTACATAGTGACACAGGAGTTTGTACATTTGAAATATTGTCATGTTTAGGAAATGTACACTTGAAACATTACCATGTTTCAAGTTCTTACTGTGTTTAGAATGGCTAGAGTTAGTCCACTTTGACGTATACCTATATCGGCTTCGATAGTCCAACTGGCCTGAAGGATTTTCTCTAGCAGGTGCTTTTGTTCTGTAAATAGGGCCATTACCTTATCAGTACCCTGGTAATGGCCTCAACGCATCTCACAGTTGCACAATAGACTTAGACTTCGACTTCGACTTAAACTGACTTTGTTGTCATTTTCAATGCACAGGGTGTATAAAGAACGAAATTTCGTTGCATACGGCTCAGGACAATGTTTGAGGTTCCAATATATTAGCTGTTTTCAACAGGCGCTTTTGTTCCGTAAATAAGGCCATTACTGGCGCACCCAAGCACAATGAATTCATTATAACCTCCTGAGACCCAGATCTCTTTTGCTTACACTTTTTCCATGTTTTTTTGAGGTGGATCAACACAATTAATTTGGTAAGTTTATTTCTAAACTGTCATTTTATACCCTCTTAGCTTTATTTCAAAGAGAAACATTACTAATTTCTTTTAGAAAAACCTTTGAACATTTCTTGAAACAGATTGTATGTTTTGCAAACTCTATGTACATTTGGCAAAATGACCTGGATAATGCAGCACAACATCATGGATCAGCTGCAAAAGGTCACATCTCTCCAAAAACACTTCATGTATGCTTCAAAACTAAACTGAAGAGCACTACCTACAGGAGACCTGATCTCCTGCAGGTATCATAGATACCCACCCCCAACATGGACTATTCACATTCCCACCTTCTGGCCCGACGGCCAACGACCACATTTACAATTGAAGAAGGGATGCTAATTTGAGCCATCAGAGTCGTCAGGGTGGACTCCGGCCTTTTGGCCCTGTTGAGCCGATATGGGAAGGACTCGAAAACTGTATCATCCTAGTGTTAAAGGTTTAAAGTGTGTTGATACTTTTGCAAGTAATTGCAACTGTAGCAAATCAGCTCAATTCAGCTCATATTACCAATTCACTGCTTTGTTTCACTGCAAACTTTGAACATTGTGCAACCATGGCATCAAAGCCGGTTTGCTTACATCCACATTATGATGCATCTTCATCTTTTGTCTTTTGTCTTAATGAGACAGATTTTATGGCCTTACCATTTTGAAAAAAACATGGAAATATTTTGGGGTCTTTTGATTCAAGTTTTAGATAATTTCACAGATCACATCTCATCCACTTGTTAGAAATAATAAAATCTCCCCCCTCTGATTTAAAATCCAAACACAAACACATACAGTGGAAGCCCACATGCTGCCATCTCCTTTGAGAAATGACTGATCTCTGTAGCCCTCAGAGAAGAGTGCTCCGGACCTGCAGCTGGGACCTCACTGATTATAGTCCACAGAGGCAGCAGGGGGCAGTCACGTGTTTGCCAGTGTGTGTGTGCGCTTGTCTTTGTGGGGATGTGTGCACTGAGGTCACACATATACTGCAGCTCCATCCAATGGCTGCCACTCCAGTGACGTGCTGGTGGCCGAGGTGATGGGCAGGAGGAGGTTTGGGCATTGGGGATGATGTTAGGGCGGAAGAACAAAGAGGAAGAAAGAATGGACAGAGATGCTGCTGAAGAATGAAGGGGGTAGAAAGATGAAATATGCGAACAGATACTTTCTGGGTTTCAGTGATTTCAGTTGGGGTGTCTCCTGCATGACACATTCATGCTGCTTTTTCTTTTTTACACTATATGTTTTATTTTTTTGTTTTATCATAATGAATGTGTTGCTTTGTGGTCTGGGTGAGTGTGTTGTTGCTTGGCCACACCCTTGCAGACCAGATGGCCCCTGCTCTACCTTCTCATTGTCAGTCATTATTTAATTATGGCTCCTGGTACTCCACACAGTTAATATCAACCCTGAGTGGTACAGTCGGAAATAAATATAGAGGCTCAGCGTCATGTGCACCCTACCGAGGACCACACAACGTCAGCATGAGGTGGGATAAAGGTGAACCTGAGTACATGAGACTCTGTGCTGCTTTCATATGTAGAGCATTATTCAGTACTTATAGAAAATGGAATCAGCTGCATCTGCATTCATAATATAGACGTGTAAGAACAAGGTGAGAAATAATTAAGCAGAAGAATATTGCAAAAATAAAAGCTTGTTGTCTTCTGGTAGCAATCATCAGAGGAAAGAGGGAACATAATCTGCTCAGGTCTCTTTGATTAGTAAGGCTTACAGCAGCCGGCAGGCAGTTTATGCAGTGAAGGTCCTTACCTTGGGCAGGTTTTTTCTTTACATTTTAAGTTTTCTCTTGCAAAGACCACACCCAAAAGTTAAGACAATTGCCGATGTTGAAGAAGAATGGCTTAAGCCAGACACAGTTTAAAGCCATTTCTCCAGATGCAGGTAAAGGTGGTGGGATTGAGGGAGATGGGGATAAAGCAGGTAATGATGCTGGGATGATGAATCAAATAAGTAAGGATGATCTATGAATGGAGTAAGCAATAAAGGTTGTAGAAATTAGGGATGGGTGGAGAGGAGGTTTATTGATAAGGGAGATGGAGAGATGAGGGATCAAAGATTTTCTAATGTAGATAGTGACGCAGGAATGAGGACATATTCATTGAATATTCATATTCAGGAATGAAGGGAAAGGAGATAGGAATGAGAGATGAGGATAATGCAAGAAGGAATTATTAATAATCATGTCTACAAAGTGGATGTTTCGTTTAGCCAGAGTGTGGCCTGTATCCAACAGAGAACATGTGAAGAGGAAGCTGAAGATTAGGGTGGTGGCAAGGAGGCACTCCACCTTCCAAGATTTGAGTCATCATCACTTGAGGTCATCATCAACAATAAATCCTCAAGATAACTGGTGAAACATGCCAAAAGTGATAAGTTTGGAGCTGATCATTGATCAGGCTATTTTCAACATCTTAACAAAATGTGCATTTATAAAAAACATTTTTTAAATTATTCTTATTATATTTTCTTATTTCTTGGTGGAATAAAATAGCTATTCATCTAAATCTGCCAGGGATATGAATAACTTTTTTCTTAACTGTATACATTAGAAATGGATGAATGGATGAGTCTGTCCTAAAGAGCAAAACTGTGAATAAAGAGACTGCCTGCTCTCAACTCTAACTCCTTTAAGTTTGTTAAGGACTGAGAAACCTTTTATATTTTTCTCCACAAAGAACTGCCAGTCTAGATTCTAGAAATGTATCCTAAATGCTACAGCAAATGTACCAGTGCTCTTGGGTTTTTCCAGCCTGTATAGAGGGACAGTTTTTCTTTCAGGCTGTGTTTGGTGTTCCTTTCTCTCTCTCTTTTTTTATCTTGAAGACAAAGACACCAATAGTCCACCAACCTCTTCCACAAAAAGTCTCAGCTGCTGAAGGTGCTTCAATTTGACGGACATTATGGCAGAAAAAAATCAATTTTGTTCAGACCGAGTGGAACTTCAAACTTGGCACAGAGCGGACAACAGACTGTGCTGACATAGAAAATTGGGGAAAAGTCATATGAAATTGTTATTCTGTACCTTGTGCACTGACTTCACTACATGCACCAGTAAAACTGATAAATAAAACAATCAATAAAAACTCTGACTGCAAAGAGTAAGTTAACAGTGAATAATCCATGCTCCTGATAAAATTCCTAAAGTCACTTGTTTTCCAAAATTGTTTGCATGGAATTTAGCAGATATGACAAAAATGAATTTGTTTCTGGTTTGGTTTTGCCAAGTCAGCCCTCGGATATGCTGTGTTTGTCCTGAACCTGTCTGTGCCAGGGCTGTCGTCTGTGTGTGTGTTTGTGTGAGGCGACCTTGACCAACCAGCAGAGAGACAGTCCTGGATTTGTGCTGATAGATTGTTTACAGCTCTGACAGAGACGGACAGTAAACACAAACATCTGTACACACATAACCAGTCAGTAGACAACTGCAGTGCTTTGATGTTTTAGTCCTGCATTTGAAATCAAGATGTAAGTGATTATTAACATTTATTTTATAGACAGTGGTTAATAAAATTGATGTTTTTGCAGTTTTTCTGCCTCCTAACTTTCATGCATCTCAGAACAGGTTAATGACTGACTGCAGTAACTTGAATCCTCGGTATTTCCTTTCGCATTTTCATCTGTTAGGATTTGAAGCCAACGGCTTATGTTTGCTCCAAGACAGAAGAACTGACGCTAAAGCCGATAATCTGTTTAAAAAGAAAGATAGGAAAATAAATACATTAGGTCAAACAGTGTGACAAGTTCTAAAGGCAAATGATGGGGCTTAGAAATATACCCCTGACAGATTGACCATGAAAGAGGGGAAAAAATGCAGGTGAAGACAGAAAAATCCTTTGAGAGATGAAGAATAGTGAAGGACACAGCTGGTGACATCACTTACCGTCTTTAGAGTGCAGCTGTGAAAACATCACAAAAACCAGACATCAGGTGTACCAGGAGAGTCCTCTGTTGGATTAAAAGGTTTTTTCAGCATAGAGACAGAAAATAAATGTGGTTAAATGTCCTCCATGGGGAATGTAGGTGTTCTTTTATTGCTACTAGTCAAATATTTTTTGTGAAGCCATGGAATACCACCATAGAACATGTTGTTAATCATAGAACCACGTCATGGTCTGATTTCCCATTTGGTTTTCTAGTTAGTTGATTCATTTTTATTTATTTATTTATTTTTTATGAGGATAGATTTAAATCGCACCACCTAAAAACGAGCTTTAACATTCAAATGACTGGTGACATCACATAAGGCAAACAGCAGCTGATGAAAATTACTTTGAATGGTGAAAACTAGGAAACATCCTACTGTTTCACTGGGAAAATTTTCCTGCAGAGCTTCATATTCTGCTATTTCCCCAGAAAATAAACACCAGATAGACTTGAAATGAGTTCAGTTCTAGTTCAGTTCAGTTAGCCCCAAAATGCCTTGATATAGTGTGGCCTGTACCATTAACATCATTCCAGAGGAATACAGTTGTGAAAAAATCATCCCATATAGTAAAAACTGGATTCTGAGTTGCTCCGGTTCTGCTGCAGCAAAGCATGCTAACTCCATGATACTTCCACCTCTGTACTTCATAGTTGATATGAGATTCTTTTCTTGGAATGATAAATTTAGTCGAATCTAAACATATCCATCAATTTGTTTCCAAGTGATTTTATTTTAGATTTATTGAGGCATCTTGGTCATTATCTATGTTATCGCCGCTACACTCTAATCTGGATTTTACTTCTTGCTTAAAGAATAATGATATTGCTAATGAAAATTTAACTTCCATAATCTATTTCAGATTGTACAGGCATTTACTTTCATATTCATATTTGCAAGATCCTGCTGTAGGTCCTGCAATGACATTTTAAAATATTTTTAAGACTTTGTATCTTGTGGTCTGTCTGTAGGGTGAATTAGCCATCAGACGTTGTGAGACCGTCAAAATGTAGAACACAGTATCATCTGCATTGTTGCAATCAAAGCCCCAAAATGTCTGTCCATCCTCTGCCCAATCCAAGCATTATGGACCAGACTGGAGTCTGTTCCATCTGCAACCGTGATGTAAAAAAAAAAACAACTAAAAAGTTGGTGAAAAATGGCTTTATTTGACTGAGTCTCTGTAATACACTTCTCCTTACACTTAAGGTTTGCGTAAGAAGCAGCATGAGGACTATTTGTGACATGCAGGTATGATATTTTTACACACTTGCTCCCGCACCTACGCGAACACGTCTTTATCCCTAAATTTGTCCGTTTTCTGTCTTTAAATCATCTTCCAAAAACATTCGATGACCTTTCGCTCTATACAGTAAAGTAAGGGCGATTTCGTGGGCGCGTTTCATCATAACCTCAATCCGACAACGACTCTCCTTAAACTGTGTCAGAGCAAAAGATGTTACACAAGCATCCTTTCGTCCCACATACGGTACAATCTGCCTCACTCATGCTTCCTTTCTACTACACAGAGCTGGTGAACTACTTGTCTCTTCCATTAGCTCTAACTCCATTCAGATGTGCTAAAGAGATCACTTCAGCACCAATACCAAATCAAGAGATTTTGATCTCTACCACATTGGCTATTTTTTTTATCCAACTAAATGTAAAAGAAGAAACGTAGAGGTACATTTTGCTTTGATTTACCTTTGGCTGCACTGCAAGAAAAATAATTTTACAGATGATTTCTTCTTCTCCCAGTGTAAAGTGTGATCAAATACCAACAGATGATTCAGACAAGCCTTTTATGTTTTACCTCTAATACAGAAAATCAGAAATCTCTACAGAAAAATTTCTTCATGGAGTAAATTTAGACAATTCTTTCTTTTCAGTCCTTCCAAATGTTTTAAATACACTTTTCTCGTTGGGAAACCAAAAACTTCTGATTAAAGAATAAAAACAGTGTTTCTTTCTCTTGAAGTTCTGACTGACCCCTTTCACTGTCAGGAGTAACTCAGCGGTGACGGAGCGTTCCTGCGATGTTGTGTTGTCAGTTTTGTGTTCTTGTTTCTAAAGCAAAAGCTGCTGAAAGAACGGTGCGATCACACTCACTGTGCAACATGTTTGTTCTGCTTTTGGTGTCAAACAAGCCCAGGCAGTCCGGACCATCAGCAGCAATCATCACAGCGCTGCGAGTTTCCAGTTAAAGTCCTGCATCAATGACCACCAAGTGAAATGGATGAGCGCATAAACCCTTAGGGTGAAAATGACATGTTATCTCTTCCAGTTGCAAGTCTGTCATTTGTCATTTTCTGTTGTTTTACTTAATTCCAGTCTCCAGATATAAGTCGCTGGTTCTGAAACTGATTGTTGATTTGACAGCAGAACCCGTCATGATACCACTGAGTAATTCAGGTGTTCAGAAACATCTTTGCGAAGAATTTCTCAACATCCCCATTATCTTTAATAGCTAATAAAGTAAACAGCCTTGATTTAAATTAATCTTTTATTGGATTGCAAACATCCAACATTACCAGTACAGTCATTGATCAATCGATCCATCTGTCTTACATGAGTTTTTGCAGAAATAATTAAATTTCTATTTTTAGTTTGAAAATAAATAAAAGTATCGCAATTTTACAAAAGAATTACAGAAAAAATTACTACTTAGACATGTTAATATGTGTGGAAAATTATAGTTTCAAACCTAATAATGATTAAAAAAAAATTAAATTACTGATAGTTTTAGTTCCATTCTGTTATAAAAGGTTGATGCAAATATTCAATGATAAGAAAATATCAAAGGAAAAATCTTAAAACCTATATTTATTATTACATCAATGTTTGAAAACATTGAGTGGTTCTCATTTTACCAAAATTTACTTTTAGGAGTAGTTTTACTACACTGTACTTGTATTTGAACTGTATTATGACTTATTGCTACTCAAACCATTACTTGAGTCACATTTCTAGATATTTCTAGATACTCTAGAAATGTACCTTGAATGAAAAACAAGGTTGTTTTAAGCAGAATATATGATAAAGTGAGACTCGTTCACAAGTTTTCTTGTCCCGATGTTTTCCATCTGCTGAGCCTTTTTGTGCTATGTGGAAATCGAGTGAACATGCAGTAAACAGTAGACACTGTCACTGGAAGTACTTTACCTTGTTCCAACAACACAACAATGGTTCAACAGATGTAAAAACAACCTCCGTACATGTCCAACTCAGTGCATAGACCTACATCCTACAGCTGAAGAGAAGAGAGCATAAAAAGGGATCTGGGACTGTCCAAGGAGGAAACCAGATGTGAGGGAGGACTAAGTGCTCTCCTGTTGGCAAAAGCAGCTGAAACAACAGTTCTGCCAATAACGTTTTATTAAAAGACTATTTGTTATTGCAGATGCATAATCCCCCTTGCAGAATATAAATAACCAAATTTAAGGTTAGATTAAATTTTTTATTTATGCTTCTGCGGGGAAAGAATACTTAAAATTTTTTACACATCTTTACTAGGAGGTCAAAAAATGTTAAGGGGAATATTGCATTTAACTTACAATACATCTGAAATTTTAACTTTTCGACTTATTTTAAACAACTTTATTTACTAGTGGTAATATTTTTTTTGTGAAAATCACATTGGGAGCCAAACTCTGTTCACTGACCCCCATTTATACCTCCTCTATGACAGGGCACTTTGGGAAAGGCGTGAAAGATAAATAATCTTGAATCTTCATTAATCTCTATTGCTGATGACACATTCATTAATTTTCAATGCTCTTGCTCTTCTGAAAGCCTCTTTAGAAGTTTTGTGATGCAACACTGCAGAAGAGAGAAGCATTTACTAAATAAATATATATTAAAAAAAGATTTGAGCATGAAGAGAAATGACAGAACTAAAACAAACCCTCGTCAGAGCGTCAAAAGAGCTGATGAAACTCAAATGTTGCAGTGTGGGATTTTCACAGGATGGGAGGAGAAAACAAATTGACAAACTCTATTCCCTCATTCAGTGTGGATGGATGAAACCCTGTAAGCAAATTAACAAGAATGTGACAGATTTCACACATGCAGTAGACTCCTTCGCTCCTGTCCTGGCCTACAGGGGATGGGAAACAAGTGAGACTTTCAGCAGAACACTCTCCTGACCTCCTCCTTGTTTTGATCACGGCCACACTTAGGGATGTTACTTCTTAAGATGAAACTTATTAATACTAATATACACAAAAAATAGATTTAGGCTGTAGCTAAATTAGCAAATAAACAAGATTGTTGTCTTGAAATCAGTAAGAGATTTATTTTTCTTTTTGTCATAAAATTGCAACCTGTTTCCAATGTTTTCGTTTTTCTTTTTTTTTTTTTTTTTACAATTTGTTTGCATGTGGAATAATCCAATGTGAGAAAATCTTCCTTACCTTGTTTTCTTTGAGCGACTTCAGATAATGTTGGTATATTGTTCATGGCACTCTTGACAGTTTCAGCCAACATCTTCACAAGCATTTTTTGGGTTTGTTTTGGAGTTGAGACTTAAATCTCTGATGCACAAAGACCTGTCAACATTCTCATTATGTTTGTACTTGTAAATAATTGTTTGATCAGATAAAAACGGCACCTTCAGACATTTGACATTGAACCTGAGGATGAACAGGAAATCCAAAATTGTCTTCCGCATATCTTGCCTAATTTCTGCTCATTTTCCATAATGTCTTACAAGGCAGCAGTCCACAGATGTGTCACAAATATCTTTGTCCTTTAGTTCCCAAATTATTATATACTTTAGTCCACTGAAAATTTGGTTAAGAGAAGGTGTAGGATAGGGGATAGTGTTTTAGCAGATATGAAAAACTATCTGCTAAAACTGTAATGATTGTGATAATAACATGTCTAAAGGTGTGATTGTGTGCATGTACATATCTGAGGGCCCCGTGTTGAACTGCTGATCTGTCCAGAAAAGCAAGCCTTTCTCACTCTGCTGGAGAGAAAATGTGAATAGATGGTTAAAGGAAGTCAGTGTTTGGTTGATCTTAAGCTTGACACTGTATGTACATGAGACCAATAAATCAATGATGTTCATAATCTGTTTATACTGTATTTGCACATATACTCCCCCCTATTTGTTTTCAGCATATTACAAATAAATGCTTGTTTGAGGAATGTGCAGACCAGCCCTACAGCAGGGATAATTATTGGTCCACCTGCTATATATGTGTGTTTGTCTAAATATAAAAATAGACGTGCATCAGCAATCAATATCTTCCTCTGCATGAGAGGCTTCAGAGACGTACCTGAAGGGAGGAGAGTGAACCTACAAGCTGGTTTAGTCTCAGATTCGTCTAAATATCACCATGTTTTGTCTTTAAATGACATTCATGCAAAATTAATCAAACAGAGGTGCTGCACCTACAGGGTTGGGAGTCAAGACTCATATCCCATGTTTTTGACTCAAAGCAATTTGTGTTCAAAGGTTCTTTAAATGTGAATATGATGGTGAATCTGTTGAATGTGGTAAAGATTAGGGTGAAGGCAAGGAGTCTTTTCCAACTTCAAAAACTTGGAGGTCATAAAAATAAATTAAAATGTGAGGCTACGATTCAAAACATAGATTTCTGAGATAATTCTGATTACTTTAATCTTTAAATGTTGTGTTTAACATCAACATGCATCATAGCAAAGCAGTTTTCATCGAGCAGATATGTCATTCTACATAGATATGTTTATTTGGTCCTACAGAAAGAAAACCTACATGCAAAGTCATAAATCAAGTGCCACATCCTATTTCCGTTCATGTCATTGTTGTGACTCTTTGGTTGAGAGACAGATCACTTGTAAATTCAAACTTTTTCATCCTCTTTAATTTCCAGAAGCATATTCCATCTTGCTCCACCTGTCTTTTTATGTGTCAAGTCCCCATGCTAACACACATTACACCATTTGTTTCACACAATAAAATAAGCACATATCTTTTTAAAGTTGTCACAGCTTTGAACTTCTTGAGAATCCAAGCGGCATGAACAGGAACGGACTGAAGCAGAAATGACTGGATGTAGCAGCGTAGCTGTTATTTCCTTCCTTATAGCTGCTGCATTTAGAAACCAGGTCACAGATTGCAGAGGCATGAACTTGACTGGCATCTTCTCTCCTTACTTTTTTTTTCTCTTTTGGCCACTGAAAGTAAGTTTCTCCACGCATAAACAGTTTCATAGGATTACCCTTTTCACTTCTGGCAAAACCAGCCAGTTAGAACCTTTTGCGATGTGTAACTGGGTGCATGTGCGCTTGTGAGTTTTAGTTTTCTTTCCTTCTGGCGTCCCCTGTTTTTTTCCTGGGTAATCTCTCTTTTTATGGCCGATATGCTCCCAGTGTCTGTGAATACAAGACATGTGCGCGACATCCAATGCTGCATATGGCCGGTGGATGAGGAGCAGGCTTCCCTCCCAATTCCCTGAGCTTCCCTCCAACATAACCCACAGGCTTTGTTTTCATCCCCATCCACAGCCATCTCCTAAGCCCCCATGCATCCTGTGCTCTGTGCTTGGTGTGTGTGCGTGTGCGGGGTCACAAGGATGAGTGCACAGTGCACCCTGAAGACTTTTCTGCTCCACATTTACACCGCCTTGCCCTTATTCCCACTGCCAATTTCTCTCCTGCATGCTCGTCAGTGTGTGCAGTGCAGGGCTTATAACGGCAGAACAAGGCTTGGCTCTTTTCCCCGCTCACTCTGCCATCAGAACTCCCAGAGGTATGCTCCTCTTACTGCTTCCTCACAGCCCAAGGCTTTTGTTTTTTTCTCAAAGCACAAGAGACAGTTCCTTTCACCCTTGTTTCTGTAAATTCTTACTTTGAATCTTCTGCTGGATTTTTGGAGACCTCTGAGAAGTTTGAGCTGCATCTTGAAGTTATTCCGGTATGCTAAGTATAATAAGGTCACGGGCTGTTACTCCCATGTTAGTGTTCATGATGCTTCCCATGATGTCAGAGAGTCTTTGTTTCTTTTTTTCTTTATGAGCCATCCACTCAAAAGACCCATTAGGAAAAGTTTTATTGCATTCCAGGTCAAAGTTTCTAAAATTAATTTAGGCTTGCTTCTAAAGGGATGCTGATCTTTTGCAGATAAAGATGCATAAATTTAAATGCCGAGTCATTTATTGCACAGTGATTGGCAGCGCTATTCAGCATGCTTTATTATACTTGGTGAAACAGGGAAATATCATAAATTAAGTCAGTGTTGTAATATCTTCCAGTTCCACATGTGCCTTCTTTCTCTGAGGCTGCCAGACTTTATGACACACAAGCTGCAGCAGCATATAGGCCTGTTTTTATTGTTTATGCTTCTCCATGCTTCACAACTAAACCCACTAAATGCCTTATAGGTACATTAAGTGCTCTTGAAGTGTTTGAGATTGTTTGATTTAGTTTATGGAGGCTCCTTTGGCAATGTGACATAGTGGAACAATGTCTAATAAACTGATTCTGTACAAATACCTGACAGTAACTTTAATATCTGATTATATCCATACAAAACAAATACAGTTCATGTGTTGACTTAGGTTCAAGTGAAATTTATTGCCAAGTTCAATCTATTCTGTTCTATAAATGGTTTTATTTTAACCCATTTATTTAACTAATCCATTCTTTTAATACCAGTCTTCCTTCTTTTCCATCTTTTAACCCCCTTTTTGGGTCACATCATTGTTTATGACACATTTTCATCCCGTTCTATAACTTGTCTTCATCCCTCTCATCTTCTTATTTTCTCTTAACTCATTCCTCTTGCAGGTCATTTTAATCACTCTTATCCTTCAAATTCACATTTACAGCCCCTCTTTATCCCTCTCATAATCCTTTTCTGTTTTTATCATGCTTAACCTCCTCATCCCTCTGTGTCATCCATTCATCCCACTCATTTGCCTCATCAGTCTGTTGAACCCCTGCTTCCATATCTTTCTTCCTCCTGTCCATCATACTCCTCCTCCTCCTCATCATCCCACTCACTTTCTCTTCCCTCTCTTGACATATTTACACCTTTTATTTTTTTTTATTCGTCCCGCATATACACTTCATCCCTCTTTATGACTCCTCTTCAACCCACTCATCCTCCTCATACCCATTTAAAATCCATATTTATCCCTGTCATCCTATTTATTCCTATTTAGGACGATCTTTATCCCATTCATCCTCCTCATTCCTGAATTTCCAAAGTGAGAAGCAATTAGGTCTTTTCTTTTGCCTTTTTCTTTTCTCTTGCAGGATTATATTTGTCCCTCTGATCCTCCCTTATCCCTCTTTATAACTTCTTTTCACCCCTCACATCCTTTGTCTCTCTTTGGCCCATCCTTTCATCCCACTCATCCCCATCATCCTTGGTTGAAACCTTTTCCATCACTTTATATGGCCCTTTTAAATTTGTTTCCTCTACATATTTCCAATATTTACTAACCAGTAACATCTGGCAATGTATGTCATTGAGACCTTTGAGAGTTTGTGTATTTCTACAATCTACAATAAAATACCCCTTGTATATTTTTAGCTGTTGAATAAAAATACAGTCATTCTTACTCAAAGCCCCAAATTTCCTTAATGCCTATTGTATACAACATGAGTTTCCTCATTTGGTATGACCCCCATCAAACATAATCACATGGCGGTGACCATCATGAATCTAACAAGTACTTATGCGATGACGCATTAATGAGAGGCCAACCAACATGGCGAACAGCCATTAAGGGGCCTATTGACTCCCATTAATGGCTCATAGAGGACCATATTAATACCCAGGAGACACATCATTCAGGATTGTGATAATGTGTCTGTGTCTGTGAGAGACAGACGGAGCATAAATGTGCATGGCTGTCTGCCTTCCTGTCTATTTTGACTTCATTTAACTCTCTGCAGGCTTTTTGAAATCTGACAGATAATTATCCCCTCCACTGGCTGATCGGTCTGTCCTATTGTGTCTGTTTCTTTTGTGTCTGAGTCACCGGAGCAACCATATTTTGACAGAAACATGCATGAAAAATCGCCAGTATGTTAAGAGTCATTAAGAGCAGTGACGGATGCAGACAGTATCAGCAACGGGGATAATGACTGCTGGATGTGACAGCGTGGATTAGCTCGCAGATAAACTTGTTGTGACCACAGATTGAGGGGCACTCAAAATGAGTACTGCCAAGTCCAAAGCCAGCCAGGTGGATTAGAGTTATGAGGGACGGGTGGATGCTGGGGCTTAATGGCTGAATGAACGACTAGATGGTTGACGTGAAAGGCTGGCTGGGAGGCTGAAAGCCTGGCTGACCAACATTTCTGTTGCTGCTGCTGTCAAGGAAAAGTGCCATTAAGCTTTAGGGCTGGCAGGTCATAATGCCAGATCATGAGCGATGTTTGATTGATTTCTGCTGATTTACACAACAAGGATTTGCAGCACTTACATCAATTACAGCTTAAAAAATACATATTTACTTGATGCATTGTGTATCACTGTCTATGAAGCACATGGAATTGTATTTTATATTACAAAATATTGAATAACAAGAAATATTCCATCATGCTGAATAAAATAGACAAGAAAATGATCAAAAGATTTCACAAAAACACAAGGAAGTATATCAATGTGAAAACAACTCAAACTTGGTTAGATTGGATTTACAGTGTCTGCCAACATCAATTTTTAAGTGTTGCTATGACAAAACAAAACACCTCTTTTAGACACTCCTGTATGTTAGTTTTATCCTTTACATGCATTCCTGTATGTCTTATTTGAAAACCTTTTGACCTCGAGTTGTGACCTTTTGAACACTCTCTGGCTGTTTCTGTAGCAGATACAGTAGTTACCTGTAGGTTCATAGACTGAATGAAATAGACTTATCTGAATCTTGATCTCTGATTCATCACTTGCCCTGATGGGAGCTACACAATGCAGTATTGTAAACTCTGGCTGGCCTCATTATCTGAACCGTGCCGTGATTATCTGATCGCCACACTGGCTGATTATAACTTATGACTCCACTCTGCGGTGTCAGAAACAAGTGATGAACAACTTGCTAAGCTTACAGGTTATGACAATTCAGTGCCAACGATGTGCTAACATGAGAAACTAGAGACGGTAATCTGAAACGGGAACCAATCTGGCTGCTGTTCGGGATGTGTTTTTTTTTGTTTACTTTAATGTTATTCTAACTTAAGTGAAAAATGTAGACGTGCCTCCTGGCATGTTTTATTAGTCTTTAAATCATGGAGATGAGAGGAATTTATTTTAAATTTTTGTACAGTTCTCTTTTCAATATGTAAAAAAATTAAACTCTTGAAGTCATTTCTAGATTGTTCTCAGGTATCTTGGTATTTGCACATTATTTCGTAACATCACCATTCCACTGAAAAACTGCTTTTGCCCACCAGAAAAAAATCAGTCCAATGCTCTTCTGTATTAATCAGTACCTTGGTTCTTAGAAGTTAACCTTTTGCAATACAGAAGTCAAATTTTTATTTACCTATTTATTTGTTTGTTTATGTTTTAAAGACCGCTTTCGAATATGTGGACTTTTATGCACTTTTTTTATTTTCTGCAAAGTTTTTGTCACATCAGTCTTATGCACCTCACATGGCTCACTAGATCAATTTCTTTGTTCTTGTATGTTACAATTTTTTAAGTTTTTGCACAATAGTAAAGTTTTTTGCTTGAATGTTAGAGACAGATCATTTATCAATATTTAAAATCACACTGGAAAATAATAAAACTAATTGAACATTTTAAAATTATTTTATTTTATTATTATATGACATAAATTGTGATAGAATTAATTCTTTGCTAAACGATTGTTGCCATATAATAAGTGCAGTTCCTATAAAATAAATGCAGCTGACGCATTCTCAAATGTTTTATTATATAAGTTGATCGGTGCATCGGGGAACATACAGTATGTCTGATAATTTGTCCTTTGCTTTCTGAGACAGAGGAACATTTATCTCAGTCCCTCATAAAAATGGGAAAGACAAGAAAACAAGATATTCAAGTTAGGCTGACGTTAGATAATCTTCAGTATGCAGTCAGAGGAATAATTAAAAAGTTTAAAATTTGAAAAACAGTGAGAAGGAAGCATGAATGAGGAGCCATATTTATCTTTTCTCCATAAAAGTGACATGTAGGGGTGAAGGATTATAATAATTTACCCGCTGGACCATTAGCAGTGAAATGTGTGCAGTTTGTTCATGCCGGTTATCGCATCAAGCTATTTTTGGGGGTCTAGAAATAACTATTTGAGGAATAAAAGAGAAGAAACATTTGCTGTTACGCAGTTGTCGTCACTGCACGCCGTTCTGACAACACGGAACCACCAGTGGGGACATATTTTTGAAATGTAATTATAGCGTTTGATTGCCTGTGTGGACTAATGGTCCATGAGGCGGTGGTGGGTTGAAGGAGAGACTCTGGAGCAGACCACAACACAAAGGTCCTGTAAGCATAGAACATACAGTGCCAATGTATAATCATTTAAAAAGTGATTTCAGCATTGTCACCAGCAGTGTAAACATCTTAGCTCACTGCCTTGGAGACTAATAGGACTTGTTGGGATTGTTTCATTCACTGACTGGTGAAAAACTAACTGCATGTCCTCCCATTGCATGCGGTGCTGATATTCGGTCTTCCTCCCAAGTCCATCTGAATGATGTAGCACATCACTGAAAATTTGATTCAGTAATTCAACTTATTTTGATTTGTCACACAGTGTGGTGTAATTCAAGCATTTATTTCTGCTGAAGTCCTACACCTCATAAAAAGCTAAAATAATGTTTTTCAGTCAAATTTAATGTTAGAAAAGATCCATTTAAATAAAATAATCTTTAATAAAGAACGGTTGTCCCAGTCAAACATATCTCTTTTTACTGTAAAGCATAGTCTCTCAATACTATGATGGGCCCATTTTGAATAAATTAGTTGATTAATGCATTATAGCATTAACGGGATCAACCTGAGGCTCTGCTCTTCAAGAAGCCAAGGTCGTTTTTCAGATTAAAGGTGCCTTTTAGCTGGTATTAATCATACTTTTCATTAAACCCACACTTCTGTACTAAAAATGTTTTTTTTATTGATTTAATGTAATATTCTAATCTTAAATGTTGTTTTCATTTGCTTTAAGCTAATGAAAACAAAGCAACTGTGAGTAATGTATCCATATAATGTGTTTCACTTTGTGAACTGAGTTACTGAGATAGATACATTTTTTAATAATATGCAAATTTATTGAATTGGTCTGTAATAACGGCCTTCAGCTTATCTACATTACTGTCTCAGGTTCTTTTATCATCTTAGCACTGTCCCAGGGGTACAGCGGTATCGGTGTCTTTAGCAGTGTGGGCAGGTTCCAAGTACTGCTGGAGAATTAAATCAGTATCTCCATAAAACCTGTCTGCAGAAGGAAGCATGAAGGCTCTAAAACTTCCTTGTAGACAGTTGCAGATGACACAGCTTGTCAAATCATCAGTATCTGTGGGACCGTCCCACTGGATCTCAGGCAGCTTGGATTCAGACACTCTATTCTTCCTCCACCCTTTTTGATCTACAAAAGGCTCAACTAAAGAAATACAACAGTTGAAGTCCACTTTGTTGAGGCATTTGTGTGTCGTGTTTCTTGAAGCTTTGATTCACCTTATCAGTCTCTCCAAAACTCTTACATAGGTTTTGGTTCTCAAGCTCTTTAGCGCTGCAGGTATTTTTGTTATGTGTGCTCTTTTTGTCCTGCCACACTTTTTCCTTGCAGTAAACTTTCCATTAATATGCTTGAATACAGTACTCTGAATATCTAGCCAATGACCTTTAATAACGACTGTCTGCATTGAGTAGACTTCCATGAGATTTGGTATGCCATAACTTTTTTTTATTTAGTAATTATATTTTCTGGGTTTTCATAAGTTTTAAATGTAGATAAAAGCTTAAAATATATTGGCGTGTGTGTAATGAAAACATTTTGAATTGAGCTACTGAAATAAATGATCTTTTCAATGATATTCTAATTTCCTAAGATGCATCTGTAGATTCAAAAAGCTTTAATCCTCAAACTCGCTTTGTGTCTCAAGTTTAAGGAATGCTTCCTCAGATCTCATGAGATTTTCTCAAGGAGAGAAGAGCTGAAGGTCACAAAGTGAAATGTTTTTCTTACAATTATTCTCTAATGAGTTCAGATCCTGTATGAAGCAAGATTTTTATTTTTATGTGGCACAAAAGGTAAATGTTAGACAGCTTCCAGCAAAGAATCAAGCAAGACAGCAAGGACAAATCAAGTTTTCATGACAAGAATTTTATTTCCTTTTTTTTCATTACATTTTGCATTAAATTAAAGAGTTTTTTTTCTTTACAACATACATTAAGCTGTGAATCAGATGTTAAGGAAGTGGAGAGAGAGTAGGGAAAAAAACTTTGTGACGTCACAATATCTTACAAGCTTACAAAGTTCAAAAGTTTGAAAAGTCGATAAGAGTTGATTTGCATCTAACAGCAGTGAATTATAACAAGGGTGAAAGACAAAAAAGGCACACACTAAAGAACCTCACTGTCCACAGCGGCAGTCACAGTCAGTCCTAATCCAGCCTGTCGAAAACTCCTCCAGTCCTGCTGACATCGAAATGCTCGATGCTCAAAATAAACGCCCAGATTTATTCACGTGTCCACACAAGACGATGGATGTTTAACCTTCTCACCCAGACAGGGGTGTTGTTCTCTGTCTGTGTGGACGTGATGATTCATGAATCAAAACGTTTACGAACAAGTTGTCAGTTTCATTCCAGGAAAACGTATTTGAAATATAGGCAGAAGGGATGGACTTGTGTGAAGGATGAAACCAAATAACATGGATGAAACCATGTTATTTTGGACTACTTATACCCATCGAATGGCACCGCTGATGGCATAGGAAAGGCTTCAAAATAAATTCATCTTTCTTTGTGGTAACATAACCTCACCCTGTAATTACAGAAACATCCAACCTTTAAATTGAGCACAATTATTTAGAAGCGGTGGGTTTTAAGAGTGAATTGTTCTTAACAAAATCACCAGTGGCATAATTATTGGTATCTATTTTCAAAATGTTTAAGTTATTTAATATGATTTTATAAAAATGTCCAGTTTCTGCCATGACAGCAATTATTTAAAAAGTTTAAAACAACTTGACTAGAACTAGACCAGAAGAAGATCCATATTTATCTTGCCATCATATCTGGGAGCAGAGTATTGTGGGTGGGCGTCTTTGGGGTCCACTAAAACAACTATTAAACATTATCTAGATGTTTGGAAATGCCAGCAAAAAGGCAAAATGTGGAATGTGCTGAAGTCTATTGGGATTTGAAGTAGGACTCTGTACTTTAGTCATGTCAGTCTCTGTGAGTTTGACATAAAACAACAAATGAGTGCAAAAAAGCCTCTCATGTCCACTGCTAGGATGTGTAATGCTGTGGGCTGGTTATATCTGAAAACTAGTTAATGTACTGGTGGAATATTCCTGGATGTGTTGAGCTTGATCATTTTGTGACAGCAGAAAGAGAAATGGTCAGGGATTCTGTCTCTGTTTTTGATCCAAACTTCTTAAATTGTGTAGAAGATCTTTGGTAAAAAGTGGTTGTCTTAACATTGGTGATTTGTATTTTTTTTAAATTGAACAGATTTTTTTCCAAATGTAGAAGTTGAATTTTTCAGGACTTTGCAGTGTGAGGTTATGCTTTTACAAATACTTTATATTTTATTGTAATTTTAGATTTCACACAGGTTTTAAAACAAAGGTGCCAAAATTTTTTCTTAATTGCTTGTTTTGTTGCTATTTGTAATTTTCTTTGTGTTATCAAAACAGTTCTATCTTTTAAATGAGATCTTGGATCTCATTGAGACACTCTGTATAAATAAAAGCTGCAAATAACAACAAAATATAAACAAACATAATCGACTGTATTTCCTGGAAAAACTGTTCAACATGTTTTAATAGAAAACCATTGAGCCAACTCCTGCCTTGAGGATATTTTCGACCAAATCCTGTAAGCATATAGACAACACATGAAAACCAGAAACCCATTCACAGATCCTACATATCCCTCTTAGTTTAGCTGTGGATAGAGACATTTTGGCTTTCCTCCATTGAGAAACGGAAAAAAAAAAAACAACTGCTGGACATGAAGAAAACTTTGACCTATCTACACTTACAACAATAGATGAGTGCTCCACTGATTTAAGTGTTTTGGTGAGGGGTGATCGAAGGAAACATAAGAGGTCATATAAGTCAAACTCTCAGGCCTTAATAATAAGAGTCAGCGAAGCAAAATAAAAAAGCATCACTAATATTTTTCAAATAGTTTTCTTACAAAAAAAGGGGTTAAATAGAGAAACTTCTTTACTATTGTTTTAAAATCCCAGCTTTCTTCACAGGAACCAGCCTGTTTATGCAACTGCCTAAGAAATGAATGCTTATAAGTAGCAGTGAGCTCTTGTAGCTCACTGGGGGCCTATTGTATCTCATACTAATAGCTCGCTATGGTGCTGTTGTTGCAGTATTATTGCAATGCACCGGAAAGCTACCTTGTCCTTCTCAACTCGTAAGAAATCTTAACTGCTCTGGTTATCACACCAAACAACATAAATGAATAAAAACCAACATCAGAAACGTCTAGCTTGTATAAAAAAAAGAAATAATTGTGGACAATGCCAACACAACATGAACGGCTGCTCGAAGCGCGTTAATGGCACAGTCAGAAATGAACCACAAAGATGATTGAGTGAGTGTGTGTGCAGAAAGAGTAAAAAAGAAGAAAGTGATCGCTCCTTCCTCTCCTCCGTCTGACCTGTTAACTGTGTTAATGTCTAAGGGACCAGAATTACAACAATAACACCTACATTCTTTAACTGCATTTTTATCAAACAAGGGAAATATCATGACATAAGAAAATAAAACCAAAAAGGAATACAACAAGGACACAAAGTTAACAACTATTAAAGAAAAACATTGTCACTACTTTAGGGTGTAAGGCACAAATTTACATGTGGAAAAATAACCAGACGATAAAAAGTTTTTTTTTTTCTTTTTCTTATTGTTTCCATTTTTTTCTCCGCCTGCTCGTCCACGTGGCGCCGCGCTGGACCGGCGTCGCTCTGTCGCAACGTTTAGCTTAGTTTTGAGCACTGATTCCTGCACTGTTGCTGCGCCTCTTCCTTTTATGTGTAACATGCAACAGTGAGTTAATCAGGACGAATGTTTTGGACTCAGACGAAAAAAACCACAGTGCTGATTGGAGGGGAGGGTCAAGGGTTTGCGTGGTGGAGGAGTGAAAGGGGGAGATTTCGGAGATTTTTTTTTTTTCTCTTTTTGTTCATCTTGATTGGTTGAAAACAATGGAAACTCTGGTCTGAAAAGGTAAAAGTCTGGTCTGGCACAGTTTAAATAAATATCTCCACCTCATCGTCGTATCTCAAGCTGCAGGTCCCACTGAGCACGCAGTAAGACCTTTTTTTAAAGTCTACAAGAAAAGTTCTACTGGCTCCAGTTTAATGACTTTAAATATTTTTTTCCTCACTTGATTAATTAATATTAAAAGACCTCTTCTTTGTCTCCTCTCTCTGTCCAAGCCTAGAAAGTCAGTTTTTCTTTTAAAGCACTTAATAAAAATAAATACAACAGGCTATTAGTATTAACAGTCACGTATTGTTCAGTACAGTAGGAGATTCTTCTGGCCGGGCCTCAGCAGAACCCGCCCAGGTGTTGATTGCTGTAACACTGAGACTCTTTTCACAGTTTCCAACAGGACTCAGTCTGAATCCAGTCTCTCTGAGTGCTTCTGTACATTGATTAATCTCCGTCTCCTGACCCCTGTACGCTCACTGTCCATCGGCACGATAATGTATGAAAAGTCAAGTCCAGGTGGCTGAAGACACTACAAACAGGAGAGCCACCGTCTTGAATGCTACAAGGTGCCGATATGTGAAATATCAGGACAGGCTTCACTTCCTCTCTCAGGAGTACATCTTCCTCTTTGTGTTAACAGACAAACTGGGAGCTGATCTGAGCTCAACAACAGACAACATCCATTGGATATTTACATATTTATATAAAAACAAATTATTTAAAAAGCAAAATCTGTGAATTTCCACCAAAAACAAACAAATGCACTAAAAGGAGATGCAAGTTGTACAGTAGTCCCTGTTTCTTCTGTCTGAAAACACCTTTAGCTTCTGTCTGTTCAGTCTGGTTTAACGGGGTTACGAACTGACTATGTGCCGGAGTCACTGGACTTTGCTTTTGTTGAGAGAGAGACTACGGAGGGTTTCGGGGGAACGTCGGGTTTGAGGTGTTTGCTGCCCGTTCGAGGCAACGAGCCGTAAGTGATCATCCCAGGCTGCCGAGACAGCGATATGCCCTGCGTTGTCATTTGTATGGAGTCCACCCTCTGGGGGGCGGGCGGCGGGGTCTCCACACGGAAGCTGTGATGTCTCGACAAGTGGGAGGAGTTGGATGAGTTGGTGTTGTGCTTCTTCAGTGCTGAGGATCCAGAAGCAGAAGAAGCCGATCCTTTCCGGAGGCCGTATACTGAAGAGTGGACCTCCAGACGTTTGCCCATCTGTGGGACGGCAGGAGGGACGGTGAGGGATGCCTCTCGCTGGGGAACGCGAGGTGGAAGCATCCCGTCTGGATCCATCATGTGGCTCTTTCCTGGCTTGTACTCCAAGGTAGCACCTTGGTCTTCCATGACGCCGTGGGCCATGCTCAGGTCACTGTGATGGGGCTGCTCCACATACTCGTGCTGGTAGGACTGCTGCAGGTGAGGCGGAAGCTGATGCTGATGCTGCGGCAAAGGCAAAACAACAACGCTGGGGATGTGACCAGGTGAAGCCCTCAGGGGCAGGTCCGTGGAGATGACAGGAGACCCGATAGGCGGCATGTCCTTGGTACAAGCGTTGATAAGGTTCTGATTTCTTTCCCACTCACGGCTTCCACGGCTTGGCTTGCGACGCGGCTGCATCGGCGTGGATTCAGGCGTTGGCAGAGCAGCGAGGTCCAGGTGGTGCTGGTCGGCTTTTATCAGCATCTTGGCATTTGGCGTCAGTCGCCCATTGTGCATCAAAGGGGTGAGAATCGCCTCCGGGCGACCATCTTTGGCCTGCGTCTCAAACAGACCGGTCAGCTTGGTCACGCTGTTCATCGACCCGCGGCGGGAGTGGAGGTGCAGGCTGTCCTTCTCCTTGCGACCTGTCAGGTCCAGATCTCGCCGCCGGTGGTCACAGACGCAATAGACGATGAGACCTGAGAAGATGGCGCCCATCGCAAATGCCAAGATGACAGCTATGGCCAACAGGGTCACGGGAACCAGCTGGTCACGACCCTTCTGGTAGCTCTCACGGATCACACCTGCAGGGAGACACATTGACAAACAGAAGTCACTCAAAAGGGCAAAATGGCTGACTTTTTCAAAAAAAAAAAAAAACCTAGAATTATAGATGATTGATATGTGTTTTCAGAAGACAGAGCAAGATTAAAAGGTCGAATCATTTTATGGAAAATATGCAAATGAAGGAAGATTTATCCTATTATTGCAAAAAACTATTTTTCATAATGACTGCAAATGGTAGCTTCAGGTGTGAAAATTCAATATTTCCCTAAGACACAATCTCAGACTGAGGATGTTTTTCAGAGGTGATTAGGATTCCCATTTTAAATCCCACATAAAACCTCCTGGTAAAATGAGAATGATTCGAGAGCAGATAAGGGAGCATGAAATACTCAAACCCCTTTTCTTTTCACGACTGCAAATGTGAGACTTTTCATAAAGCTTGAAACCAATCTCGTGAATCCTAGAGAATACATTGAAAAGCCTCTGATTAGGCACTGAATCCAATGAGCTGTATCATTGGGGATTTGAATGATTCTCCAAGACTAAAATAGGAGATACATGAAAATAGATAATTTAATGGAAGCAGCTGTGAATTATTGTAACATTTGGAGAGTAGGATCAACGTGTTTCAGGATGTAAACCAGAATCAAAGATAACTTTGATTTCAGTACATACTGTATTGACAGGGGCCATAACAAGAGCAATATGACTCTCCACCCAGGGCACCATGAACTGGGGTCGCCTATTATATGCATATAAACATGCAAGTTTTCTATTGCTTATTTGATTTCCTACTCAAATATGAATGGGTACCCTTTGTGTTGTGCACCATTTAAGTATTGTAAGAAAATATGTTTGACAAGTGATACTGAAGTTTGTTTTTGTTTTAACTTCCTGGTTGATGCTAAATTAAAGAGCTATTTCTGTGCTTTTGAGGGGAATCAAACATCTCTATATGTCAATTCTGAAAATCTCACCTGAACAGACCTAGAATAAGTTAGCTGACTCAGAACGTTTTAAAAAAAACTAAGAGGTATGAAACCTTGATTATATTTATGAACACACACAAAAAGAGCATTTTAAATGTCTTCATGTTCTCACAACCACTTCAGATTTGAAAACAAGGTGGAAATTAAAAAGACATTTCTACAGTGGTTGCATACTCATTATAGGACAGTCTGTGATTTGTTAGAGAATTACTCTGCGGTTTACCTATTCGCACCTATTTGTAACTCTAAAATATTTGTGGAAAAATTGCCTATTTGTATCTTTTCATAGACCATATCTAAAATATTTGAAACAAAATGCAGTTTGGAAAGTTGAGGTATCTAGATGCAATGCTACTTCGTGCAGTATTGACTGGCCTTTACAAAGCAGCCAGTCCAGAAGCACTATTTATTTTCCTTACAACTGATTGGCTGAAAACCCAAGAACAGATATTAGCTTCTGTGGTAGAGCCAAAATGGTGCCCACTCTGCATGTTAATGCATATTAAGGTATAACATGTTTATTACTATTAGTACAAACAGTGGAAACCATTTAAGCACTACTGCCTTCTTATGTTCTTTGATTCTCTTCTGTCCATCATTTAAACGATTAAAGTTTTTCCTCTGATTCTAAATATGGACATGGTTAGGAGAGAAGCTATTTTCTTGTAGCTATTTTCTTAATTCTGAAGATCAACACACATGTTTGTCTTTTCTTTAAATGCTTGTTTTCCTGTTTTTCACATTTTTAGGAGTGGTTGGGAGACGTTTTACCCCTGAGTCATGTCACATTTGTACAACCAATTCAAACTAAAAGACACACTGCTCAACTGAAAAATGTGTGCATAAAAAAGCCCTCAATTTTAAGCCGTAGTGACTTCTTTGAGTAAAATTATTTCTTAACATCACTTTTTATGAATTACTATACTGTACTCAAATTAAAAGGTTGAGCCTTTCAGCATTTTTCAGTGGAATCTTTTTCTAAAAAGATTTATTTTAAGGTATTCTATCTATCCATCCATACATCCATCCATACATACCAAGGATACCATAAAATGTTCAGCGGCTTTATGCAAATGTATCCACTCAACAACTGTTCTCCAAGGAAACCCGAATCCTAAACAGTTTTGTGCCACTACTGCACCATAAACTGTGTTTCTTGTTGATGTAGAGGAGAGCTTCACGAAGAAAAGACAAAACAAACAGACGTTTTTGGTTTCCCCAGTAGCAGCGTGTTAGGGGAGTGCAGCCGGATCGTTCTTCAGTGCCAACAGAAAGCCGTGGAGACGGGTCTGGTTGAGCAGCACAAAACAACTCTAAGATATTACTATTTTTAAGCTAGACCACTTTTTTTTTTTTTTACCATTTTTAAAACAGGCACCAACAAAAAAAATTTTGGTGTAAATTTTTTTTCCAGTGCTGAAAATAGAACAGTTTTTAAAGACAGTGTCAATTAATTCTTAGGGGAATTTGTGCCTTTAAAAATGAGCTTTGTGTGTCTGCTGAGGTTGGAATATTTGAACTATTACATGCATTTTTTTAGTAATGTAGCATTATCTAATACATACTGCGGTTATGCATCAATCAGTCCTTGATTGAAGTTGGCAAGTATTATCCCGCTCTTAAGGTAATTTGTTCAATAAAATCAATGGTGCTGGAGAAAGTTTAGTCAGAAAAAAAAAAAAAAACATTTAGGAGTGCGAGTCCCAGGGAGCAGGACCTGGAGACACCGATACAGGCTTAGTTAAAGCTTTGGTATTTCCTGCAGCTTTCCAGGATGCAGTGATCTGCTTGAGAGATATATATGATGCACAGAGGAGTTTGAGAAATCTGTTTTCACTCCACAGACAGTGATATATACCGTACTATTGGACTAGAAGGGAAGTACACACCTGCATCAAGGCTATTGAATGTGCCGCGGCTGCTTTTTCTGTGATGAAGTCCACCTGCTCTGTCCTCCGTCCGCAGTAACCGATCTGTTCCTTCTGCCACTCAAGTGTGGACATGTCATAAATCTTTTGCGCTAGACTTCGACGTTTAACCCCAGATGTCTATGTTTATGATTAGACTGGAGTTTCTTTTCTGTAACTGATCAATCATCCATCTTCCAGATATTTTGAGATAAAGAAATTTTTTTTTTATACATTTTCCCTTTATAATCTTTGTTTTCATAAAGACTGTGGACATAAAGACCTGGGTTTGGAACCGCAACTGCCCGTGAACAACTAAGATCAACAAATATGTAACATCCTCTCTAAAAAATTGTTTTAATGCATATTAAGGTATATTTGGTATTTGATCTACTAAGATAGGCAGTCAGGCATTTGTGTATTTTAGCTTTTTGCAGGTGGCTGTGGTTCCTAACCTATTTGAACATAACATTTTATGGCCCAGTCAAAGTCCTGCCTTGAATCTAATAGAAAATTTGCGGTCAGAGCTAAAGATTAAGGTGATGTCAAGGAGGCTATCCAACCTCATAGACCTGAAGTTCATTACCCAAGGTAAATTGGTAGAATACTAGCAGAAATATGCAAAAAGCTGGTTAGCAATAATAATAGTTTTATTGCTGTAATTTCAGTGACTTTTGAATAAGATGATGGATTTTTAAATTAAAAACATAAGTAGTTTTTGTTATGTTGTTGAGGGGAGACAATGGACTGTCTCATTCCTTTTTGCAAACATTACCTCTACCTCTAAATCTACTCCTGGGATGTACTTTTATAATTTTGACCTTGACTGTATATTAAAATATTTTTGAATAAAAGTTTAAGAAAGTGAGTGGAAAGGTAAATAAACACCCAATCCACACATATTTAAGTTGCATCTGTGATGCACATTAGACATTTTCAGTGTCTCTGCTAGTTTTTCTGTTGAAGTCGAAGGCAGGAGCTCCTGAAGAAGCTAATTAGTAAATACATCTCAAAAGTTGACATCCGATAAACACCTAATTTCAATAAATTTGCTTTGAGTGAGCATATTTTGCTTCGTTTAAACTGGAAAACGTTCTTCAAATTTTTTCTCCTATGAATGTACAAATGCAATACAGTGTAATCTCTGCTTATGTGTGCATTTTTGTCTGTTGATTCTTCATGTTCTTGAGGTTTTTTTTAAGTCTTCATTGCTCAAGTTGTAGGAATTCACGTTGTAAAATGGCATTTAATGTTGAGTTAAATAGAATATATCTGAATTAATTAGGCTGGATCGTTGAGTTGATTAAAGGTTTCATCAGCTTTCATGAGCTTTTTTATCTGCCTATAGCACTTTTAATATCTGCACTATGAGTTTCAATATCAATTTAGCTTGAAGAAAAGTATTTCAAGCCAAACTGGATGCAGTAATGCTTTGAAACCCGAACGTAGTTGGGTAATTCTGTTTGTTGTTTTTTGCTTGGCTGTGTCAGAATATCTTCTGTGTCTCCTCAGCGAGACGCAACACAGACACACAGAGACAGCCTGATAATCTGTTCTCATGAAACTGAAATCCAGACTCTGCTAAACCAACATCCATAATCCTCACTTACTGCAGACATACTTCATTAGTCCCCCAACGTGACTTTAAAAGCTGTTTTCAAGGCTGAAATCCATCACTGGGAAATACTTCAGTCTGTGTTTGAACTTTAAAGTTCAACCTGGATAAGTAAGAAAAAAGTTTTATCTGATTATCGTAAAACTAAAACTTCTGATTTATCAGGAGAAAGCCGACGACATGCAGATTTTCCATCTTTCATTTGGAGTCAAACTAAAGAGGTTAAAACTTCTTTCTTTGACAGAAGGGATGTTCCTGCTCTATGGATGGTGTGAGGAGTGATGAGCCTTATCTGCTGTGAGGCGTTGGGGTTTGACAAGTGTTACGCTGAGAACCCGTGTGACCAAATGGCCTGTCTGTGGGGTGAAACATCTGCTTCCCTTCTCATGCATTAACATCTGAGTCAGAAGAAGATACCTCTCTTCACTGCCATATCTCATTTTGTTGACTTTCTGCTCTCATATCTTTTTATTATGGTTTTCAACAACTTTTGACTTCCTTGAGCTGTGAGACTGTTTTCTCTTGCAGTGCTAAGTTTCTGCATGGAAAGAGGGAAGGTTGTAATTACAACCATGTGGTCTTTGTGAGTTATCATCTTTTGGCAGAAAGGAAAGGATAGTGGTCACAGTGGTGATGGGCGCCTTATGAGAGCAGTTGGGGTGAATATTTCTGCTAACAAAGAAGCGATGCAGGAAAAATTCAAGGCTCACTTGAGGCAAGAAACCTCGGAAATCTCCAGAAGCCAACTGGAAAATGAAAGTGGGAGCGTAAACATACAGCTTGGCCCAATCTATTAGGTCCTTTAATCCTTGTTAAAAGCAAATAGGTCATTCATCTCTGTCCTTCTCAGAATATTATTATTAAAGTTAATTGAGATGGGATCTTGGATTTTACTTTAAATGTTCTTTCAACAGCTCGAAAACATGCTAGTTGAGTTTAATGGAGACACTGAAATGCTGTTGGGCGTAAATGTGAATGAGTCTCATATAGTACTTTAATTGGTCGCAACCACAAATTTCAATTACTTTTATGTGATTGGCAAACACAACGTAGCTCAAAGCTTGAAGAAAATAGATTTCTGTTTGCAAATTTGTTTTCTGCAAATAAAAATGCAGAGTTGCATTTCTCTCGGCCCACTGAATTAAACTGCTGGCAGAAAAGTGTTTTCAGTATCTACCCAATATTTCGAAGGAGATGAAACTGGAATTCAACTTTTTGGACTACATGCCAAATGGTATGTACTCCATTTGGTAGTTAGTTGATATTGTGAACACACCATGAAACAAGGTGGTGGAAGCATCATGCTGTGGGGATGCTTTCCCTCCCCAGCAGAAACAACTGGTCAGATGATGGGAGGATAGTCAGCGCAAGAAATAATTTAATCCTGGAAGAAAACTGGTCACCTTCCAGTAGGACAATAACTCCAGAACAAGACATGAAAGTTAAAGTTCGAAAGCGCCTTTTGTCTAATCTGACTGAGGTTGAGTCATTTTTGCAAAAAGTAATGGGGAAAGATGCCAGCCTTTTTTTAAAATGTGTAAAGCTGGTAAAGACAAACTCCAAAGGACATGAAGTCATAATTGCAACATTAAAAAAAACAAAAAACATATTGACTGAGTGATGGTGAACACTAATGCATGTCAAACTTTTAAGATTTTATTTGTTAAGAAATTTGCAATACAGTACATTTATTTTGGTGGTTGGAAACTGACAAAATATTGAAAAATTTAAGTGGTATAAATAATTTTGCAGGGTCTGTGTTTCCTCTTAGAGGGACTGGTGACCTGTTAAAGGTATGCCCCACCCCTTGCACACTGACCACTGGAGAAATGGCCTCATCACCCTGCAAGGAGTACGAATGTATAGAAAAAGCAGAGACAGATTGGACAAGAAGTAATGCATCCTTTTAAACTTTAGACTTAAATATTTCTCATTAGTTTTTCATCTAACAAGCAAAGTCTTATTGATCCTGCCCAATACGTGGGACTCTGTTTAGAAAATCTGTACTTTGCTCTTGTTTTTACTTCTTTCTGTTCCTCTAATAATCCCGTACCTCTTCTGCAAGCTTACAGTAACACAAAAACACAATTTCAAGGCCTTGGGTAAAACAAAAATAAGAAAAAAAAGGTGAGACTTTAAAGGCTTCTATCCTTCTTGGGAGTTGTTTCTCTCACATCAAAGCCAGAAAAGTTGCTGCAGAAGACGCCTCAGCTGTCTCACTCAAATCGCATGACTTCGGGCTTTTGAATCTAGGTGGCAACACGTCTCTCTTTTCCCATTTGCACTCGGTGATGCTCGGAAAACTTTTCAAAACTGATACAACTTGACCTTCGAGTTTCAAAGTTCTGCTAAAACCCACAGAAACCCTCTAGCCTCATCCTGACCCACAATCTTCTGGTTTTAAAACTCGCTACTTCCCCCAAATGAATTGCAAAGCATGCGGCGGCTCGATGCTTCTCTGTGTGATTTAGTTTTAATTTCACTCTGCCTCGGGTCTCGAGATTCAGATATTAAACACACAGCTCTGATGCTCCGATACGTCTTCATGTCAAAACAGACTGGGTCCGCAGCTGTTGTAAATCAGAAAAATTGTAATCTGCTGTGACTGGAACATGCGAATCCTCTCTATCTCTGTCTGTCCAACACACACAGAGGAACGCGTACACTCTTTTAATCTCCTCACAGGCACTGTCTGCCTTAAGCCCACAGAGCCTGTCTTTGTGTTGGTGTTGGGGAAACTTCAAAGGCGGTTAAACATCACAGAGGGGTTTTGTAGCGGGCCCTAACCTTTTGACTACTGTGTGCAGCACAGAGACGCGGTATGAGGAATGATAGAACCTCTATCAAACTCAACTGGGCTCACTCATGTGTCATGTGCTGAAAAACAGTGCAGCAGACCCTAATTATGGGAGCAGACATCTTAAATTATAATCAGTGTTTTTATTGCTGTTTGCAGCAGATTAGTAAAACATAGGTATCTGATATAAAAAAGACCTTTGGAGCAATGTCACTCTTCCTTTATGGATGAGAATGCAGAGGCAGAGGACATTTTCATAAAATTGAAAGGAAGGAGTGAGTACTTTTACTATCCACAAAGATTTTTGGTGCAACAAAAGTTGGTTGTATTTTTAAAAACAAATACGTGAAGAGGGAGGGCAGATTTAAAATCTTACCACAAGGTGACAAAACATTTTTAATCTTGGCTATAAGAGACGGATCAACCCAGAGCTCAGGGATGAGATTGCAACAAAGTAGCAAACTTCAAGTGTTGTTTTTGAGCATAAAGTGTCTCAGGTAAGAAAATGTCTTCTATATAGGTTTTTACTTTTTATTTGCCCTCTGAAAGGACAAATGTCTGCTGACATCTATGAATGGCTTTAGTACATCAGTAACTGCTACTACTCAGTGATGTGCGGTCAGGGGAGCCAGGTAAGGTTCTGCCTCACTTGTCGTCATGGAAGAAAATTATATAATGATAAGATACATTATATTGCTATTTTCACCCTCTGTTTTGTACTATAAAGTATTTAATTTTTATTTAGCTTATCCGATTTTGATTATTTTTTCTTCAAAATCGCTGAATTTTCGCATTATCCCACTCAAATGCTTGGAAGCGAAGCTGGTGAGGCAGCAGTGAGCTGAGCCTCACTTGGGATTGCGCAACCTCTGGCTAACTGCCATTCTATGAGAGCATGTTCTTCCTCTCTGTAGGATCGCCAGTAAAATGGTTAATAAACATTTTATCTATGAACTGATTTCTGTGTTGAACAGTGTTTGTTGTCATCAACTGTGTGTGTAACGTGTTTCGTGTGCTGAGGAGCGATCAGAAACGGCAGAGAACAGATTCGAGGTGAGGCAGGCAGTTCTCTTGCCTCATGGCAGGGGGCACTCATGATCCCAGACATTGTGACTCTACAACTGCAGAGTAAGAGACAGCAAGCTAGCTATACAGTAAATAAGGGAAGCTACACGCATCGAGTCTATGTGTAGCTTGGCTGATACAGAGAGAGAGAAAAAGGTGGTTTGAGTTGTACTTCAATGGGTTTCTCCTTTGCTGTGCAGCATAACTCTAAATTAATAATATCTATATTTCCAAGTTTGGTTGAGTTAATGGATTTATTCTACCTTGGCAGCGCGGCTATGGATGGCATGTGAAAGTGTAGTTTTTTTGCCCTTCAATTTTGTCCGCATGCGCGAAATTTCCGTATGTAAACAATAACATGCAGGTGGTTTTATGATTTTGATCAAGTTGGTGCCTCACCAGCCATGAATCTCACCGCACATCACTGCTACTACTTACATGTAATACTTAGCTTCAGCTGGGACTTTTGATGTGAGCCAGATGGTTGATGGATTTTATGTCAATAACTTTACAGCTCTTCCAGCTACCACATGTATGACAATAGCTTTAAGTGACCAAATGTGTGCAACTATATCAACCACACATTATATGTATAAGTGAGACTTTTAGCTGCTCAAATGTTTTAAACAACCATTGCTAATATAGTACTCTGTTTTCAAGAATAGATGCAGGTTTGTGCATGTTGTTGACAATGCTGGTCAGAACTGGAGCACAAATTTCAGCATTGGGGTGAATAATCCTTTTTTTCAGCCTCCAAGCTTTTGCATTCATGCAGCATTTATCTTAATTTCCTTCTCACTGGATAAATCACCACTTACATTTCAACTTTGTAAGCTCACAATTGATTTGAAACTTTCCTACTTTTGTTTTGGGTGGCATTGTGTTAATCATTGATGCTTCAATATGGTGTTCTATTTTCTCCACTTTAAAAATGGTAATTCGAACTAATGTGAGCTATAAGCTCCCTGCCAGATTTTGAAATCGATTATATATGCCTTTTAAGTGGTTCATGCTGCCTTTACTGCAGGGAGTTCTGCAAGAGAATTTTCTGTTTAGGACAAGTTTTGCTTTGCGTGTCTTCCAAAAAAGGACACTGGTCCTTATACGGTGACAGTATTTATGAAAATCTCTTTGATCCTCCTCACTGCTCGGATATTATCCCATTAAGTCTTGTGTATGTTTGTGTTCAAGAGGCACTTGCATTAATGGTATTATTCAATATTAAAGCCTTCATCAGACAATTCAGAGTTGCAGCACAGCATACTGATTAGCTCGTCAAGATATAATTAAGTTTCTAATTATATCATTCTGCACCTCAGGTATTAAAAGTGATGTACTAACCTTGTAGCCAATTTCCTGCATGCAGACTGTGATATGTAATAGTCACAGTACATCGGGGTAATTCAAATATCCATGGGAACAATCATAAGCTGCTGTTTGATTTCTTAAACTGACAATACTAAAGATTAAGGACTGAGTTGTTACAATATATGGCTTAGGATGGCATAAGTAAATAAAATTATAGAGCTAATTATTGCCACAGTGCAGGAATATCACATATTGGCATATTGAACATGGAGTTGGCAGAAATTGTTTTACTCAAACTATTGAATTCTTAAAACAATAAAAAAAATAGGTGGGAAAGTAATTAACATTGATTCCTGATGTTGACCTGCTTAGGTGTATTTTATTATGCCATAATTACAGAGTAATATTTTAATAAACAGGAAGAAAACCACCAGAGAACAAACAATGAGCTTGTATTTTATTGAGTGGTACGCTCTGATGAATATAATTAATATGAGTGTTACGTAAAACAAAAACTGACATCTTAATGTGGATGAGAAATTTGTGAAGTCAAAAGAATGACCAGTCATGGTTTGACTGATTTTTCTTTTTTTTTTTTTTTGCTTTCTTTGTGGGGTCCAGCAAAGGCAAAAGCTCTTCTGGTGCAACAAAAACATGAAAGCTGTAAATGTGTGTAGAAAACAGAGGCGGCCTTAGAGAACAATGAGCTAATCAGCCAAGGAAATTATGGCTTGTGGGTTGATGTCAGTCAAGGAAGTGCGTAAATGCTGCGGGAAAAAACATACGGCCCATTGTCTTTATGACTCAAAATGAGCTGCAAATAATTTCTCGGCTGCACAAAAGCCTGAACACGCTTTAGCTGAAAGGAGACACAAAATAAAGCTCAAGTAACACAAAGGTGACTGTTTTAAAGTAGAAGGGATTTTAGTTTTACAGTTGGATCTTTTAACTCATTCTTGTTTCTTTGAAACACTGAATTTTATTTTCTTCTTTCTTAAAGGGACATTACACCAATCTTTAACTTAAGTCCCACCATGGCTTTTTATACAGGATTAGAGTAAATCCAATCATTCAGCTAGTGGGACATAACCCACTAGGCACAATATTGCTGAAAAGACAAAAAACTGACACTATCTAGCAAGGTATTTTCTGTTTTTGCTACCATTTTCTGTACCTTGGAAAATGGTAGACATTGCTCTAAACTAGCCTGTTTGGTGCTAGGGTTGAACTTGAGCACTACAGCTAAATCCAAATGAATTGACTTGCAGCCATGTGATTGGCTGATTCACAATTTGTGCTAACAAGCAGTTGAACAGGTGTAGAAATTAAAACATAGACTTCTACATCAGTTGGAAAATAAAATTAGATTTTGATTTCTTTGCTGTAGTGTTCCTTTACCAACTTAAACATTTTAACATTATATATTCACATTGCATCCTAAATGACAGTGGGGAAGTATTCTTTCAAATTCTGTTTCCCACAGAGTGAGATGAAGAGAAATCGGAGACACATTGACAAGAAAGAAAAAGAAAAAAGTGGTCCTTCGCCGTCTACGCGAGGTCACAGTCCCGTTCTATCATTGCAGCCTCACGTTGGCACACAGGTGTCAGAGAGATACCTGCAGCTGAAAATAGCCCTTGCAGAGCAGCTGTCAGTTGACAGGTCGTATTACTGTGAAATACGAGTATGGAGGGAAATCATAAATTACATTAGCGCTTGATAAGCACATCTGATCAAAAACATTGTGGTTTTTAGTAAATAAAAGCAAGAGTCTTTTCTGATTATATTTGCAGAATATAAATGGAAACAGATACTGTCCAAGATCTTGTATTTTCTACATAAACCTATATTTTAAGATATGCTTGTCTCACATGCTATCAGAAATAAATAGCTTAGTAGAATGGAAATCATTTCAAATATTCAGGGGTATGAATAATTTTGAGTGTAACATTACATAAGGCAAATATCACTAAAAATCTTTCTTTCTCTAATTATCATAACTTAGAGATTAACTAATTTATAACCACCACAATGAATTAACTTTGAACTGATAACAGTAATCCAGTTTGTATGGCCTTTCCTTCAAAGGAGGGATGCACAATATTATCGGCATGGTATCGGTCGATATTAAGTGTAATATTTAATACCGGACATCGACCATTCCGTCAAAATAAATATAAAAGATGTTGTTTTTATATGACAAACCAGCGACAATAATGCCTGTAGCACAGCGTCATAAGAAACTGTTAAGTATTAAAGCACGACTGACGTGCTTTTCACTTGTTGCTTGTGAACAGGTTGAGTTTAGTTTTGTGAAGATTTACAAATTTGCACTGTTTGAGAACATATGTCATAAATAGATTTGACAATAAACATAACTGGAAAGTGTTGCATAATTTTCAGCCTCCCTTTTAGCATTTGCATTTGGTAGCAGGATAAATTGACAAAGATAATGCAGTATTTTAATTCCACAATAGAGAAAGCCATATAGTTTCATAAGTAGGTATAGAAAAAATAGAAATATTGGTATCACTTATCAGCCAAAAAATATCAATATTAGTAACACTTTAGTATATCGGCATATCGATATACTAAAACTCGATATGCCGAATTTCAGTATATCAGCATTTCAGATATCGACCAAAAATCCAATATCATGCATCCCTACTTCAAAAAAGATGGTTTTGAGGAGTACATTGTTTATTTTATGTCATTACTTAATATTTAAGTAAAGATAGTCTAGGCTGACTGACTCATTTCTGTCACTACAGAAACGAAAGGAGAAACAGACAAAAGCTATTGTCCACTCTGCAGCTGTAATATCTCAGCAGATTTTATATCACCTCAGATTCTCATCTCCTTTATTTCGTCTCCTTGTATCTCTTCCCCTTATCCTCCACATAACCTTCAGCGCAACATTATTGTTCTATTCTCTTTAATAAATCTTCATCACGTGACTCTCCATTCGTTCATCCCCAAAGTCTCTTTCCTTGAAGTCTCTTTCCATCCCCCTACTTTCCTTCACCTCACCAATAATGAACACATAAATTGGAGCAACACAGCAGTGGTTACAGGTCGAGATTGGGGGTGGGGTAAAGGGTGGATGTAACAGAGGGGGAGGAAGAGAAGAGCCAGGCTCGACAGAGAAGAGGCGACAGGTATCTGAGAGGAAATGGAGCTAAGGAGAGGCAGGGAATGGATTCATTCCTGCAGATAGGAGAACTGATATGACATCAGCTGCCGAAGAGACAGACTGCAACGGGAAAAACAGTCGAGAAGGTGCCAAGATGGAGGAGAAAGACAGGGACAGGGCAATGAGGCTCTGTAAAATTGGTTTGGGAATTAATTTGCACCAGGTAAGGTATAGCCTTGGAACATGCCAGCCTAGTCAGATCAGAGGTCCTGTGGAAGGGAGACTGATCACAATGGCAGCAGATGGTGGAAGGAGGAAAAGGCTGCTGATGGCTTATGGGGGAGGTGATGGAAGGAAAGGCAAGATGTGTGCTACAGAATAACATATACAATCCCATGAGAAGTATTTGCCACCTTGCAGATGTCTTTTTTTCCCCTTTTGTATTCCACTTATATGTTTCCGATCATAAACAATATCAGACTTGGTTAAACTGATTAAATACAAAATGCAGATTTCAAATTATAATTTGGTTTTTAGAGCTAAAAGCCTTTCAAACCAACAATTTAAGAGTTTTCAACTTCAGGCAGTCATTAGGCCTGGATGTAGCTAGTAAAATTAATCAACATAACTCCTGACCAAGCCAGAGGTTGGCTTGGATAGATTTATTTCCCTAAAAGATGAAATCATCATTTGAAAAATGCATTTTCTTTGTCAAAATCTGTTCGATGATCTGAAACATACATGTGATAAAAAAGAAAAAACAGAAGAAATCTGTTAGGGGGTACTTACTTTTTCACAGAATCTTAGCAGAGAGAGATGAGGCCTGGACAGACAAAGCTCAAATGTACTGTGAAACACAAGCAACAACACTGGTACTGCAGTGGCCCCGCTGGAATGCCAAATAATGGTGCTGCTGGGTGTTGAATATAATCATTTGTCTGTGAATCATCACTTTGCAGCATTACTAATTACTACGGTGGTGTTGGACTAATACATATTGGCAGCTCTGTAATATTCATCAGCAGATAACATTTCTGTCTCAACTGCAAATGAAAAATTTAAGGGGTAATTTTAATTTCTTTTACATCATAAACAAGCTTGCAAATGACTTTGGATATGAGATAATATATTTTAGCTGAAGCATAAACTCCAGATTGATGGTGCTGCTGAATGTTGATTCCTCATTTCTGCTGCATAAATTTATCCAAGTCATTAAAATGTAGATGAAATGACTTATTTGCCTGGTTTCAGACTCTATAATCATTTCTCATATGTATATACCATTTTCCACTTTTAAGTTTTCACAGTACAGTTGACACCTGAAGCCAGCGATGCTTAAAAACATCAGGAAGGAAGAGGAGGCTGGATGGGTGGAGCGGGAAATGAGTACTGTTGGCTGTGGTGCTCAATTTGCCATGCTGAAAGAGCGTTAAGCTGTATGGAGGCAAAACTGTGCTTAATACCATCAAAGCAATCAACACAGTGGAAAAAAAAGCGAATATATAAATAGCAAAAAAGAGGTAGTCTCAAACCAAGCCATGCAAAAACATCAAGAACTGCTCACATAAAGAAAAATAAAAGTCAAATCTCATCAAAGCTGATTTTTAGAGAAAAAGGAAAAAGAAAAGTCTGCAGAGCTGAAATTGAACCAATAAACGGTGAAATAAGCTGCAAAGGTGCCCCATAAAAATAAAAGATAATAATAATAACAATGATAATACAGAAAAAACAGCAGAAAGCATTGTTTTGACATATGAAGCCACGTTGCCATTACCTGAGCGTAAAACTCCAACGTTCCCCATTGAAATGAATCTAAACCCTTTCAGGTAATTTAGGTGTAAAATGGATTTTGGCTTTTGTTGAGCCAAGTAATTCTGCATCTGCTCAGGTAAAGGCAACTGGAGGCACTACAGCATGTTGTGATGCTGGCTGTAGGCATGCTGTCTGAAGTCTCTGCCACCATTGTGCTTGGATCTACCTACTGGTGCCTCTGCTGCTTCCAGCTGCCTCTGCTGTGTTTCCATAGACAGGAAAGGCAGAAATTCCTATCACAGAACCAAAATAACGCTTTATAACTAGGAGATGGTGTGATTTATCTCTAGTCCTAGATTATCGCTCTCATGCGGAGAACCCTCACATCTGATTCGCATCGTCAAATACTTTTGAACTCGATGAGGGTATTTTTTTCTGCACAGGAACAATTGGCCTATCAGTCCCGCTTGTCAACAGTTGAATTCTTCAAAGACTCTTACAAGCTTGTGAATGAGATGGTTTCCTGTGTTCTCGCTCAGGTTGTATTCACTCCCCAGAAGGCTGCAGACGGCACAAATCTCTATGTGAAACCAAAGCTTCCAGTCTGAGCTCAAAAGCTGCTTTCTTATTGCTATGCCTGTTTTTACACTTACAGCATTTTCAATATTGAAGGAGCCACCTCTAATAAATAACATTACCTATTAATTAAAGTTTAAAGTTTTCAGAACCCTTCAACCTTTTTAGATTTTGTCAGGATTTGGAAGGAGTTTGTATAATGTATCAATGCTAATCAGTACATTTTGGTGAAGTTGAAAAAAAAGTGACATAGTTTTCAGAAAAAAAAAAAAAAAAAAACTCTGACCAAATTCCCTGACCAAATCTCCACAGCATGATTCTTCCACTATCATGTTTCACCACAGCTAATTTCCTACCAGATACGGCATTTTCCATACAAGCCAGATAAATTCTGTTTGGTCTTGTCCTTTATCCACATGTTTGGTTTAACCCCTTCATCACTTCTCATGTCTTTCCTTCAATATTTTGCCGTGAGAGAATTATGAATAACTAAAAGTTGCTCTTTAGAGAGTCCTCAACCTGAGCTGTGGATGTGTTTAGCTCCTCCAGAGTCACAACAGGCCTCTAGGCTGCTTCTTTGATTGACGCTCTCCCTGCCCCGCCTGTCAGTTTATTGTCATGTATTGGTAAATTACTGAATTTATTTAGTAAATATTCAAAGCTGGGGATGTTGTTTTATAACCAAACCCTGTTTGAGCTGATCTGCAACATCATACATTGATTGCTGTTTGTTCACAGGACAGCTGAACTCAAACTGACATTAAATTATGCACAGCTGGGCTCTTATTTTCTATTTAAATGATTTATTGAGATAGTTGGTTGCACTTTTATCCATGGCTATCAAAGTAAAAGGCTAAAAACAATTGCGTAGTGTAGTTTCTATATGTATTTTTTAAGGTATAAAATAAAAAACTGCATTTTCCTCCATTTAACTGTAATGTTCTTTGACTTATGTTGGTCAATCACATAAAATCCATAAAAAATACATTGACTCTTGTCAAATGTTCAGTAGGTTTGAATAAGTTGGCAAGGGACTCTATTATTTTATTATCAATTAATTTTTATAGCCTATATTTTTAACAATGTTGAAGCTGGTTCTAATTGCAGAACCATGAACAAGTGACGTGTTGCTTTAATAGGGTGTGCTATACGTCGGTCTGTCCCATCATAATGAACTGGCGGCCCTCCAGAGACCTTTAAATTCCCTCCTTCGATTGGTCCCTAGTCTCCTCCTCCTCTATCCTTTTCTCTGTGACTCATTTATCCGGCGAGCTGCCCTTGAGGCGGCACAGCATTAGGCAGGTTGTTAACACAGGAGAAAAAAGGGCGTTCAATGTCATGTCATGGTGTCGCTAAGGATGGCACAGCCGGCGACCGAGGCATCTTCTCAAGGAAATAAATACATCGCCATCTTCCTTTTCAGAGTGTAATGGTCTGGATATTACATCTCCTATGGGACATTACAGTCCACAGATAATAAATCCACACTACTGTGTGTGTGTGTGTGTGTATTTGAGTGTGCATCCTAATGAGCGCTGAGTGTCTAGGTGCACATGGGTGAACGTGTGTCATCTCGCTTGTTTGCTACTTTTCTGCAGCGGGTTTTTCGTGCACAGCATGAGGCAATTTGTCCCCTAGAGAGAAAACCATCCACCATCTATAGACCGCGTCAGCTGGAAGCAGCAAGGCAGCCGTAAATCTCAATTACATAAACCTCCCCTACCCCCTTCTACTTTACATCCCCACCCTTCCCCCTCATTAGCCTGTTGCCACAGGCGACAATGGACCAAACTGACTGATTTCTGTTATGTTCCAAGGCTTACCAGTGGCTTCAGGTTGAGTCTGAGAGGGCACCGCCACGTAAGGGTCCTCCCCTTTGTCTGAACTCATAGGGGGGTCCTTCCGCCCCAGGGGCCCCTCGGCTGCCTCGGGGAGGGCCGAGGTGGGAAGTGAAAGGGTGTGGTGATGGTGATGGTGGCCTGTCGGACACAGCACAGGTTAACCTTTGCTCAGAGCAAACAAGCTCCAGTGCACAGGCACAGGCAGACCAGCTAGACTGCTCACAGACACACACACATATATACAAGCACATTCACTCCTCACATGCATAAACACACACTCAGACAGCTGCTGGGCTGTGTGAGGGTTAACAAGGTGTTTCCCTCGAGACCCTCTGCAGCTCATTACCAATTACATGTGTGTTTCTAAGGATTGACACGTTTCCTCTTCCTGTCATTTCCCTGCGTCTCTGTCTTCCTCATTCTCCCCCCATCTTGTTCTGATTGACATGTCAGATCTCTGCTGGGTCTGTCAGATGATAATTTCTCCACTGTAACCACAGGGTGCCCTGCTTTCATATGTAGGACAAAAGACAAACTTTCTCCTCACTGGTCCTGTTGAGGATTCTGCCTGTAACTGCTCTTTAACTACAAAGGAGCCTTTAACTCAGAACATTTTCACCCTGCTGTTTTTTGTATACTTTTGTTCATTTCAAGATTTTGACCAGTTTTGTAGCTGTGAAGTTAAATGTGCAGAACTACAAAACTGACCTGGAACTTGGAGTAAACTTCTTGAACTTGCAGAGTAACTCAGATTCAACGCTTTGCAAAAGCAATGACACCTCTTAAAGTGATATTTTTCCTATGTGTCTGGATTTTATGTGATAAATCGGCACAAAATATATTAAAATTGGGAATAATACATTGTCTTCAACTAAAAATAAAAATCTATAAAGGGTGGTCCACATTTATATTCAGCCACATTCACATTTATATTTTTAAATCTAATTATATTAGATTTAAAAATATGGGAAATTCCTAAGCCAGTGCTACCGTAGGAGCAGAGGATGATATACAGGAAATTTACAGGAAAATACTAATATGAGAGCATGGAGGGAAAGAGGGATAGTTTCTGGGCAAAACAGGAGACTTGACAGTTATGTCAATTGTCAAAACTTAACCACATTGACCCATGAAAACCATATGTGTGCTGGAAAATTAACCTTGTACGTCCTCCTGATCAATCAATCACCTTTTGATGAAACATGGCATCATGACATGGGGATGCTTTTCTTGAGTAGAGAAGTGATATATTCAGAGTTGACGGGAAAATAGATGGAGCTAAATGAAGATTAATACTGGAAGAAAACTTGGTATGTCTTGATGTCTCCCTAGTTCAACTGATTCAAATTTCTAGATGACGGTCATAAAAGAAAAGGATCCAGGTAATAAACCCATCGTTTGTTCAAGGTGTGTTGAACATGCTGGACACTGATCCTTGAAGACCAAAATTGGACAACTCTGGTTTAGATCGAAGCATGTTGGTGTGTTAGAATGGCCTAATCAAAGTACAAGCCAAAAGTAAATTGAAAATATGTAACAAAGTTTGAAAACTGCTGCTCACGGGTTCATCCAAACTGCCTGAACTTGAGCTACTTTACTAATATGAATGGGTGAACATGTTCATCTGTAAATGCAAATATATTTGTAATGAATGGTGGTTTCACAAAGCATTGAATCAGAGGAGGTGAATACAAATGCACTCCACATTTCAGATTTTACTTTGTCAAAAAGTTTGAAAACACTCAATCATTTTCCTTCCACTCTGCTCTATGTGTTTGTTCATCCCAACAAATCTCAGTGAAATAGAAATGTGAGATGTGGATATGAACCTCTTTACAAGGCACTGTGAGGTTTTCTGTGGGTGATGGATCATGCTTATCTCTCTCCTGTTTACATTCAGACATTGCTTACGCAGACAGTTTTCCTCCACCCCTCTTTCTTATGCTTCTCATTGTTCTTCATGAGCAGAATTTATGCATAAGCTTTGTTTGACTGTATTTTCGAACCGTGACAATCACATTACCATCCCACATGCTAACAGTTAAGCCTCCCTACACAGTTTTGCTCCTATAAATGGGATATACCATGATGTATTTAAGCCACACGGCAAGGAGAGAAAAAAAAAAGAGAGCCCTCGATTAAGAGCGACGACGCTTTTATCCACATCGGCTCTGCAGATCTCTTCCCCCAGTTACCGCTTTTGACAAGCCCTCTCCATGGAGGAGGTGACAGCATGGGAGTGTGTGTTTGTTTGAGGACGTACACGTTCAATATGTGTTTACGCTTGTGTTTGAAGACGGGGAGGCGACGCCAGGAGACTGTTCACAACAGACCCCCCTCGCAGAACGCCACTCAAGGCCTCCTCCTCTTCTGTGTGGCGTGGCAATCATTAAAATGATTTATTTAACTATTGGCCCAAGGCTGAGAGATTAGTGTGACAGGCCTATTTTATAATTCATACCCCCACCAACAGGGGAAGTGCAATTCAGGCAGATGACACACATACAGGGAGCCCAGAGACTCTGCACTTCTTCCGAGATCAGGAGGGGGAAAAAACTGCCAACGGATGCACATCCCTCTCTTTCTACAGATTAAAGAGAGGCGAGGGTGTCTCGTCTGGGGTAAAAAAGATGAGGTTTTAGAGGGTGCAATAATTTATCTTAAAATCCATATCAACCGCCAACAGATAGATAGAGGGTTTCGGGAAATGGCTGGGACCGAGTCTGGATGCAGTAAACTGGGTGTGAGTTTTTGTCTGTGCACCAAAACACACATCTCTAAGCATATTGCACACGAGGAGGGGGAACACACCAACACAGATGCTTTTTGGATGACCCTGGATCTCCAAAAAGAAGGGAAAATCACAGTGGGAGTACAGTCACATGGGGGTGAGTGAGAGGGCTTGCTGGAGAGACTTCAAAATATCTATTCTCGTCATTCTGCATGGATCTGACCGTTTTGATCTGGCAGCTGCGAGGCACTCTGTGTGTATGCGTGTGTTTGAGAGAGAGCGAGATGGAGCTGAGAGGGATTCACTAAAAAGAGCTAATTTGTCCTGTGATTAGATAAAGAATATCTTTGTAAGTTTACATGTAGATGAGAGTGGCTTTGCTTCAAGTATCAGCTACTCAGGGATGATTCTGATATCAGGGTCCCACACATTTTTAAAGCCCAAATTGCAGACGACTTTCTCATTTTTCATCCTGTAGATACAAAAGTGAAAATGCCAAAGTTCACTACTAATACTTCCTGCAAAGGTGATAGATGTATTTATGAATAACCAGGTGTATAACTGTTTGGTGGATGGGTGAATAAATGAATGGATGAATGTCTTAAGACAACGCTGATAGACTGTGGTGGATAAGAAAAGCATAGGTATGAATAAAGCTGCGTGATGATGTTTGGTGTACATAAACACACTCTCAACTGGCCGGGTTAACATCTCGCTCTCTATCGACACCCACCTAATGCACATAGCGAAGAACTTCCTCACTATCAAAGCCTTTAACCACTGACAACCAGATCCATCCAATTAACAAAGCAAAGGTCATAGCTAATCAATGCTGCAGCACAAGCGAAAGAGGAAGATAGAGCTACTAAACAAAGAGTGAGGGAGAAAAATGTCTAATAAACTAACGGAATCAGTATCAAAGATGAAAGATTTTGATCTCTTTCAACTTTAAACACCAAAAGGAACTACATAAAAGCGTTAAAGTGACTGACTTTCTATTACCTTCATAACCGGAAGGGATGTCTATCAAACAGAAAGGAATGAAATCAATTTGGTTAAAACCTCGAATCATTAATAATCTGTCTTTACACATGTGGGAGGAGTTTTTCATTTGCTTGAGAGGGCAAGACTGACTGAGCTGATGAAGAGGTGTGGCTGAAGTTAAAGATTTGGGAGGTGAAAAATGGAGCTTCAAACTCCATTCTTTTTTAGTTTAATTGCCGTGAGGTGGATGAGGAACACTTACCATTCAGTGCCACAAATGTATCTGCAGAGAAAAAGAAGAAAAACGAAAGGAAACCTGTTATTGTGGGCAATAAAAGGGAGCTTATATGCTTTAACACGATGGAAAACCATGACTTTTAAAGTCATTCAGAGTTGGCTGGCCGCTCAATATTCTCTTTTCGTCCAATCAAAGGGAATTTTTCAGGGCTCTATGGCTGATGAAGGTATAATGCTCTGGGTTAGCTCATAAACACACAAATGAAAGCAAAGGAGAAAATTATAGCCTTTCTAGAGTTATTTACTTATTTGATTCAATATCAAACATGTTTTAAAGTTTCAGGAGATTATCAACGGGGGGAACCATGTTTGCAAATGCTAACAGAGTGCATTTGGTCCTGAAAAGAACAAATATACTGTCTCAAAGTGTGAAGAATAAATGCCCACCTTTTAAGAATAGAGGCTGGCTTTGAATAGTCTTGTTTTTTACTTTCAATATAACAGTTCCTGTGACTTTTCACATCTACAAACTGAGTGTGCTGCTGAATTGTTTGTGTTTGTGAGGAAATTCTCAAAAAGAAACTCAGTGTTTGCCCAATGGGATACAGGACTCCATTGACTAGGGACAGGAGAAACAGCGGGGAAAGGACACAAGAGGACAAGAGCTGAAAGGGACAGATGGATGGAAGAATCTTGAAAGAGGGAATTGTAGGGCCAGAACAGAAGGGAGAAGAAAAAGTTGACTGTAGCAAAGAAGGAATCGGCGGGCTGAGAGGTGAGCAGAGTTAGAGGTGGTGAGGGAGGTATGGAAAAGAGGAGGAAAGATAAGAGTGAAGAGGGCTTGCTTACTTTGGCAGTCTCCCAGGCCATCTGTGTTACCGTGCTCCACGTCCTGCTCGAAGGCTGATCTGCAGGGAACAGAGACATCATGGTCATGGCGGAAAACGGGGCATGCCACACCCAACAAAACTATGGGAAAGCTAACACAGAAACACATCAGAGATAGCATGAGCTGGAAACACAGATGCAGAAAGTCCTATGCTGTGCTGGAAGCAAAGAACACCTGGCAGGCACCCTGGAGACCTGAATCAGTGGTAATGCAGACGCCAGACAGTGAAGTAAATATCTAGAACAAGAGCTGTTGCTTGGAGTGTTGAAAATAGTCTTTCTCTATGATTTATGTTGTTGGGATTGTAAAATGACTAACACTTTGTAAGGTTGTATTTTTATGGCAGAGGAGGAGATAACACACAGCAACTTATAGCACATTCCATCTAACTTCAAGTCATGTAGAGGCAACGGTGGTAGAAGTTTGTCCCGTTACCAGTGGGTCCCGGTTTGGACTCCTGCTTCAGTCAGTGGTCAGAGGCTCCGGTGGCACCTTGCTTCTGTCAGACTACCCCAGGACAGCTGTGGCTACACCGTAGCTTACCACCATCAGCATATAAATGGATGTATGAAGAACACTTTATTAAGTGTTCTTCCTACTCTGACCAGACAACAGGACATATTATTAAAATAAACAGCCAACATTTAATGTAGTGCTATATGATTTTATTATGGCGCAGTACTGATGGAATATACCACTATCATCAGCTTAGCTTGGCATTAGTGGCTTGCTGAAAGCTCATTAACTTTCCTTTGGCATTTTTATCAAGTCAAAAAGAGTATAAACTCTTATTTATTTTAGATTACAACAATACATTGCTTATAAATGAAAGAGCCGATGGGTGAATGTATTATTTCTATATCTTTCACTATTTATGCTAAATTAAACAGGACAGTTCTGCTGCTTTTAGTTTCCTATCCAATCTATAAACATGAGAGCATGATCAATTTTCACATGTAACTCCTTGCAAGAAGAAAGAAAAAGTCAATTTCCCAATTTATTTTCATGAGTTCTTCACATTGTGCAATCTTTTCCCATCTATGCTCCATCTGACTTTATCTAGCTTGAGAAGTAATGTGAGTGTGTAGTACAATCACATGGGCTGAGAGGAGAGCAGTGGGGGGTAACCGTGCTTGAGAGCCATCATATGACAGAGTAAGAGAGATTGAGATTGGGATATGTTATTTTCTGATGCAGTCTGCACCGAGACATGCTTTATCCCTGAAAGACCACCAAGCAAGCTGTAAGGAGATCGGTGAAACAGAGCGAACCAACTGTCGACCAGGATCACGGTCACGCATGACAGTTTTTCACGGCCCACCTCGATTCCTTCCTCTGTACTCCTCCTCCTCTGTCCGTCCACCCGTCTCTCATCTTCCTCACCCTCCACTGGTCACAATCATAGCATAAAGGAGATTATTTTCCGAAACACCGTCACCCTTCCCTTGTGTGGAAAAATGTAGACCTCACAAGCTCAGGTGATTTTTGTAAGACAAGCAGAGCTTTCCATCACTTTAAAGGAACTTGAAGCCACAACACTGAAACTTTACAAGAAGAATAACATGTTCTGGTATTTATGTAAATACCTCAGCCTTTACCGTCACCCTATAGGTAGCAGAATGAGACTGACAGTCATAGCTCACCCTGCAAAGGCTTTGAATGCTAAAGCATCACAAAAATGTCAAAACAAAGATGGAAAAACTATTTTGCTTTTAGAAAAGAAATCTGAAAAATGTTACATATATTCAGCTTCCTTGGGTCAATTCTTTGTGGAAGCACCTTCTGATGCAATTAATGCGATTGCTTGACTTCCACTGGGTCATTCTCACAATATTAATTTGCTTTAAACTAAATCATTCTGCTGTAGCTCTTCATAACTTGGATTTCATTTTAGAACCTATAAAACATCTCCTCCACTACCTCACTAACATTTTTGCTGTGCTCATTGGCCCTCATGATGGTCTTTGTTCACCAATGTTTAAAAAAACCTTTGAGACCTTCTCAAAAGCAGTTTTATTTCACAAAGTTGACCTATTATTAGGTGACTCCCAAAACCACGTGGCTGCACTGGATTTTATTTAAGGGTATCAGCATAAAGAATGGAGACATACATGCAAACCACTCAAATTTAAAACCATATATAAGTCCTTTCCAATTTACAATTTTGCAGTGAGAGTTATGTATGAATACAACTTATTAGTCTTCTATTAAATAGGATTTCTTCATTAACAAATTCCTTTTAAAATCCAGTACTCAACAATAAGAGTAGCGTCCTATCTTCGTATCTGAAACATCAGTTGATCTGTTGGTCTGATTTTCTTATCGTCCTCAGGCACAAAGCAGAGAGAGTGATAAAACTAACAGCACAAATAGTCAAAACACTCCTGATATCTGACGAATGCTCATCATAGGAATTTTATCTCTGTGCCTTGAAATGCTGTGTATTTCCAAGAGCCTTGTTGTCATGGTTCCCCATTTAGGTTGATTTTAACATTATCAACTGTGGTAAGATGAGGCTTACATGGTATAAATCCCACTTGATTTGAGATGAATTGAGTTTACAGATGTGGCGTCTGGGGTTTGCTTGGCACATAGAGTCAATGAACCTCAATATGATCCCTCAGTTAAGGAGGTCATCCTCATAGCGGCTGCATTACAGCTACTGAAATGCAGTGTGTCTGAATGCAGCACTGCAGGCAGTCCATTCAGGATTAAGAGCCCACTGCAACAGTACGATCTAATACATATTTAAATCAGACTGGAGATGTTCTCTACAAATCTGGAGGGAACCAGGAATGGTGTTTATTATTTATCACCTAGCATCAGATATGATTATTATACTAGATGAGAGGTTGTATGAAGGGGACTTGGTTGCTGAAATGTGGGTCAGGCATAATGGTATCAATTATTCATATCAGAGGTGAACTGAAAAGCTGGGAATTTACTGTACGTACAGTATGATGCAAGTATGCAGATTGGTCCCATATAGCTGTCATTTACCTTTTTAATTTATAGCTTTCACTTCATTGGGTCTCAAACCAGCATATGGGCCCATAATATCTGCATCTGTTCATGATAGGCTGATTACAGCAACACAACCGTGCAGCTATTTCACAAAACACCAACCATTCAGAATCAGGTGCAATTATATGCATGAAAAAAGGGGGTGACTAGGGACCATATTGCAAAAGACTAGAGCACAAGCTGTTTGCAGGCAGTAGGTATGAGAGGCATAACTACACATGGGAAAGCTGGCACGCTACCATTGGGGCCAGATGGAAGAAGTAAAGGAGGGGAGGGTTGCAAGAGAGGAAGAGTGTGTTGGAGGAAAATAGAGGGATAAAAATAGATACACAGGCAGGAGTGGACATAAGCAGGTAAGACAAGTTATTTGCAAGAAAATATAAATCAGACCGCTTTAACAACAGACACCACCAGGATAAACACTATTTATCTCTCACTTTTAGATATTCTACTATATGAAGCAAGAGTGCAACAAGCGCTCAGTCCTAAAATGGATTATTCTACATTAAATAAGGAGTCTTTAAAATTATAAGTGAGATTCACGAAACACAAAAATGAAACCTTCTTAGTGTTTTTTTGGCATTAGGATCACCTTAGCATTAGACGAGTATAAAAACCGCTATATATTATTCTTATCTTTATTCTGCAATCATCAACTAGACTGAGGTTTCAACACTTTGTGTGTCTTCATCAGTCACAAGTGAACACTTCAACAAGGCGAGTGATTATAGACAACAGGATACAGGTGTGCATTATTCATTGGAAGTCTATAACAAGCAATGTTAGAAGCATATTGGTCAAAATAAGGGCAGAGCTTACTTGTTGAAACATTAGTTTCATAAATGTTGCACAATAGAGCTAATAAGTGATTGGTGAGATCCAATAATTCCTTCCTGTTGCAACTGATTTGGCACAGTTTTGTTTGAGAAAATAGTCTTCAATTTATTTTCAAAACATAGTTTAAATGTATGAAACATTTAATTTGTCTATGAAAATCACAAAATGGGAATACTTTCCTTTTCTGAATTTGCTGCTAAAACCTTTGTCTTGTATCATCTCATGACCATCAATGCCTCTCTTAATGCACCTTTTTTTAAATCCTGCAGCACAGTGGAAACTGTCAGAATTGTCAGGGAATAATGACCGGATGGGAAGCATCTGTTGGTTTATGCGTGTTCTGTGTTCATGAGGCCTATTAGCATGCAAAACCAGTCAGTTTTGAAGGAGAAGAGTCAAACTCATTCATCGTCAAAAAGCCAGTGGAGCAGCGGTCCCTTTTCATGACTTCATCTGTTTAATGTTTTTTCCCACCACAGACCTTCTCATGCTGTTTATTCAGAAAGTATAATCTGGTTCTGTGTCATAAGTACAGCCACAAAATTATAGCTGCAGCGGCCATCAGACTTTCCCCAGCACTGTACCCAACCCGAGGCTTTGGGCAAACAACACTTTCCATCCATTCATCTTTCCAGAAACCCTGCCGCTGCAGGCAGCTGCATTTACACACCGTAAAATTAGACAAATTGACAGAGGAATGGCAAGTTGTACAAAAAAGAGTGGAATTTGACCAAGTCCAGAGGTCTGGAGTAGGTGAAACTGATGGTTTAGAGTAAAGCACTGACACTCATGAGCCTCAGTTGTTGTTTCAAGGGAGAAAAAAGAGGCCATGTACCTGAAGGATTAGGGGTAAATGTTTGTTCAGGTGGAATGAGGAGTAAGAAATTATTCAAAATACTGTTGATTAATCAATTTGTTTGTTTGAACCGATGTGAAAGATTGCATTGGACGCCTACTATTACTTCAATAAAGTTTGAAACTCTACTATGAAAATCAACATCATTTTATTTGATTGTAAATTGTGATAATTCATGTTGCATTAGAAAAAATTATTTGGTGGAAAATAGGTGAATTTTTACATGAGGAAAGACATTTAAACTTTTTTTTAAAAAGCACTCCAATCACAATTTTTGAATAATTCCCTGGAAAGCTTCACAAAAAGCCACATTTTATTAAAGGTTCAGCAGCATGTCAGCAAGACAAAAATATGAGGGGCCAATGGTGTGGAAACGAAAGGAGCTCTTCCGATCATTCCTGTTTAGGTAATACTGTTTTGTCACTACAGTTGGCAATCAATGAGCCACATGTGTGTTAACCACAGGCGATGGCTGACTAATTAGCCAGCTTATATCAGCTTGCTATATTCCCAATATTAAGCTATAAAAAGCAGAATGGAAAAATGTATAATATTCTGGGGAATAAGCATTTTTGGATAAAAATTACTACTTGTACAGGAAATATTAATAAAATACTAATAATTAGACATGCAAGAATCATGCTTTTCATGACTGATTCATAGTTTTTCTTCAGGCCCTACCTGCTGATTCTGATTATTTGACCTGCCAATCACCGGTTAGATAAAGGAGAAAATTGGCCCATGAATTGGGAGTGCGTCTTATTTTAGTTGCTGTAGTAATTCCTGTAATTAGATATTTAAATATCATAAAACTGTCATTTTACCTAATAACAGTTCTTCATAGAATGACGTTGTTCTAATAGTCCATCCCTAGTTTCTATAAGGCATTATAGATCTGAGGCCTGGTGATTTGACATATTTAACCTCTATAATGCCACTAATTTTTATGTGTTTTTCAAAATCTTTTGCACGTTGCATGTGATTTCACCTCTCTTTACTTACTTGGTGTTGGTAGTCACCTGTCGACAGGCACCTTCTGACACCCAACCACAGTACGGGTCCCTGGAGGCTATGCAGGACCTGAAGGACAGTCACATCAACCATTATTAACATCACATATTTTACAAACTGGAATTATTCATGATTTTTTTTCAACAAACAGCTATAAAGGGTGGAATTCCCACATACTTCTTGCATCTTCCATGCCTTTCACAGCGAGACAGCGGCACTTTGACCACACAGGAGGTGAAAGCCACCCACAGAGCGTTACTCTTGCTGTCGATCTGCATCCCGATGATGCGCTTGTCTTCCACACCTTCTATACTGCACCTACAAGAGCCAAAAGAGAGGGTCATATGTACTTAAGTGTTTGATTTATATTTTAATGCAATGAAAAAGACCAAAGAAAGGTCAGGACAACACAATAAGATTAAGAGGAGATTTAAGAGTTGGTTTCAAGAACAAAATACGCAGATTAAGATGTAGCAGACAGACAAACTGTGGACTCAGCAAGAAAACGGATAATGCTAGCCAAGTGTACATGAGGTCAGGAGCAGAGTGGGAGATAAAGAGAGATAAGGAAAAGGGTGATACGGATACAACAGATAAACAGACAGATGGGCGCTGTGAGCAGTCAGCAGCACTTAAGTGTAAAATCCACCAACAGTAACTCAAGCCCATCCATCCCTTCCGCACGCGACCACTCCTCCACCCCCGTTAGCCGACTTTGTCTCCACAGCCCCGCAGGAGCACGCTCTAATCCCTCTGGGGTGTGTCGAGCCTCCTTCTATCCTGTCTCTCCCTCCGTCCTGCCATCCCGCTTCTGGGATTTAATCTCCTGTTCACAGAGCTCTGGTCCTGCATTATCGCTCGCAATTAGGGTTTAGAGTCGATCTACACTGGGTAATGCACAACAATCGGGTCTGCGCTGATCTAGCTGGCCAAGCAGGGAGGCAAAGTCGCTTACTGTACGCGACTGAAGCCAGATGGCCAGCAGCCGGTGAATGCTCTGCTGCAGCCAGCAGGAGAGAGGAGGGAGAAGGAAGGGAACTAGTTGGAAGAGGGAGAGGAAGAGACATGGAAACAAGGAAGGGACCTTCATCTCCTTCATAAAGCTTATCACATGGTCTCTGAATGCAAACGTGTTGACCTTTTTTCATCACTTACCTTTGTAACAAAATCAAAGTCTAGTGCATTTAATTGGGACTTGTGGAGAAGAACTGTGAAGTGGAGTAAAAGGTGGAAAGTGTTTTAAAAATGTGGATTTATCCCATTTCCATATTGACTCATTTGAAGTACCACATAGAGCTCTAATTAAATCTGAAAGTCTTCCAGATTTGCACCACCAGACTGAAAGCTTAGCTCAAACTCATTGGAAACAATTTATATAAAAGTCAAGTCACTTAAGATTCCTAATTGTTTTTAGTATGCACTTTAATTGCGGCATTCTGGACCAAAATTTGTATTTTCTTCTCCTTCGACCAAACTTTGACCTGTATTTCTTACGACTTCCTTCATGTGACTTTAACAGTCATTCAGTCAAAACATTCTCCCACCTCAGCTGTGGATCTCTTTCAGATGTTCAAATTCAACTCAACGAAGTTCAATTCAATTCAATTCAAAAACACTATATTGATCCCAAAAGTAAATTAAACCGATATGTTCAAAGCTTAGAATATTGTTTTCTAATTATAGAATAGAATAGAATAGCATAGAATTACTTTATTCATCCCAGCAGGGAAATTATTTTAAATTAGTTACAGCAGCCTAGAGACAAGACACACAACAACCACCACTGAGTAGCAATTGTAGACAAATAAAAATAAAATATAACATGCTGTCAATATAAAAAGCAACTTAGAGCAGTCCTTGCAAAGATTCAAAAAATGCAGATACAGTATGTATATGTAAATATATGTACAGCAAGTGTGCCACAGTGCAGTTGTGCAAAATTGGACTGATTAACCATTGCTTCACTAACTTGTCTGCTCTATTCCTTAATATTCATGACACCGTTTGCTGCACAAAATTTAGACAAATATTTTACCTAAATGCACTGAAATAATTTCAAAATGCTTGGCATTTTCCATGAACATCTTGCAAAAGGAGTCTATCTTCATCAACCGCCTGTGCTGACATAGAAAATTTATACCATTTTGAAATCACAGTCGGGGTCCAGAAAAAATCTTTCCAACGGCCTCGAACAGCCCCATGGCTATAGTTTGGTACTTATTATGCTCTAACCCTTCAGTTTCTCGTCTTTGGTTTTCATGGCTGTTTTCTCTCTCCTTTATCCGTACTGCCACCCCCGTCTCATTCATTACCTCTCAACCAAATATTTGCTCTGGCAGGACTGCACTGCATCAGATTTATTTTTTTTCTATTGCACGACAGATCTCTGCTCACCGTTCTGAGTAAAGTTTAGGGTTAGAAAAGGCCCATCGGTACAACACAAACCTACAAAGATGTGATAAATTAGTGGGACATCCTATGCTGGCTCTGAAGACAAACGCAGCCCTGTGCCTGAGCATGTATGTGTGTGTTTCCTTTAATCAGCCGGCATTTTGGAAAGAACTCAGCTCCAATGCGGTTGGGAACCGCACTCCAATGCTATCCAGAGCTTTAGTGTCTGTGTCTTTAATTTAGAAGCTGTGGTTAGGCAAAGTGTAACTTGATAAAACTCCTTTAAATGATAGAGTAGCCATCTGGGTGACTGGCTTCACTTCAGAGCTTGGGTCGGGGGAACCGGCGGGTAGCAGTGGAACTAGTGGGTTGGCTGACTTGATCGATGGTAGAACAGCAGAATGAAACACTTCTGAATCACTTAACGCATACATACAGAGATTAGGAAAAAAAAACCTGGCCCTCTTTTGTTTGTGGCAACTGTATCCATGTGTTCCCTCTATTGGACACACATGCTCACATAGTTACGTACTTTTCCGGGTTGTAGACGTTGAGCTCCTCAAGGAACAGGCTGTCATTGAGGAAGCCTTTGTTCATTTTGGCCAGAAATTTCAGGATGATGCCCTTCTCGGATCCCAGGAACACGACCGTGTGGTTCCTGTGGGGGCCCGCCTCGTTGTCCACCACGATCCGCGTCAGGCGATACCTGGAAGTAGGATTACCGGGTAAAGTAAATCAACCAATCAGTTGATTAGTGCAATTTCCAAACACATATAACGATGTTTGAAAGAGCAATAAATGGTGACGCACATCAAGTAAATGCTTTGAAGTGAAGTCCAGATAATAACTGCAGAGCCAAACAGTTAATCACTTAATGGACTTTTTATTGTGTATATCAAGTGTCTAAAAAAGACAACAGAGCAGCAGGGGGCTGTTATCTTGTTAATTAAATGTTATTTGATATTCATCAGACTGTCATAATGCCTGTAGGGGGTTAAAGGGAGAACAAAAACATGACATCAAAGTGTCTCAAGCACCCGGAAACAAGCACACATTTATTTTCTGACTAATTGCTGAAGTTGAGACTATTTGACTCTGTACCTCTTCCTTTGAAACTGTTGAAGCAACAATACCAATTAACTCCTGCAAAATATATTTTCTTTTTACGAGTCAAATCTCAGTTTTTAAGTTCAGGGACAAATAAATATTCTCCTTAACAAAAAGGAGAATAATTGCACATTGGTTTATATATTTTAACTGTCTCCACATTGGAGTTTGCATCTATTGCATTGGATTTGTTATAGCAACAGGTGCCATTTTCAAAGGTTCTGCAATAAATGTGTTTTTTATTGCACTTCATTCTTGTTTGTGGTGTAGATGGTAATATTATATGACTTATTTTTTAGAAAAATAATTGCATTGTATTGTACTTATAATTGTACCAAGTGCGGTGACAACTCCAAAACAAAAATGAAAAATGTCTGTTCTACTGCTTCATGGTGTTTCACTGGTGGTAGCAGTGGGATTTCAACCCATTCCCTGTATTACAGTACCATTACTAAAGGGTAACAAGTTTACCAAAAACAGCCCAGACAGCTCAAAGTTTTTTTAATGAGATGTCAGTGAAGGTTCTGGAATGACTGAACATTTTTCTACATGTATAGGGCATACAGAAGCACACAACTCCCCTTCACAAAACTGTTGTTGTACACATTTGTCAGCTGCCCGAAATAGAGCTACTATTTCTGTAAGGGAAAAAAGAAATATGAATTTAGCTTTTCTGGCTGCTGAAAGCAACCACAGTACTGTTTTAACAGCCTTGGCGTTTTTGCATGCAGTGTTGGACTCTTGAATGAGTTTATGAAAACTACTACTAAATGTATCAAAATATAAAAAAATAATTAACAAAATGTTTATTATTTTCAGATCACTTTCATAACACTAGTAATTAGGTAGTATTAGTACATAGTTTATATGTTAAATGTAATATTAGAAGAAGAAGTTGTTGATCCGGAAGTAAAATAATTTGTTATACAGTACATTGTCTTAAATATTTCTGTAAAGACGATGATATTGCGTAACTGGGGTATTTTTACTCAAAAATGACTCAACCCATATATAAAAATTCAAAATGTTGTCACCTTTACTTTAATGTTGATCTGCTGGAATTCCTGCACCATTCACCTATAAATTTATTACTACGGCATACATAATTTGATAACCAGGCTGTTATAATTTTTGATGAGTCATTAAAAGATTTTGCTGCAACTTAAAGCCATTAATATTGCATATATAACCAACAGCTACTTGTCAAATATTACAGTGATGATTTAATAATAACTTCACTTATGTGCTGTCGTGCAAATTCTCCGTTTACACTGAGGAAGATTCACTCACATCGAGATGCCAAAAGCTTGAAACTGAAAGAGAAGCTGACTGTGTATTAATTATGATAATTGCCATAAAGTCCTAAATTTGACTGACAATTATCATGGTAATATATGTCATTCTGACGCAGTTGATCACAACCTTATTCCCAACACACATGTTCTATCCAACTCTGCAATTGACACATATTCTTGAAAGATGTTAAAGTACTGGATGTTCTGCTAATTCCAGGTTATTTTCTTATATTTGTGTCTTGCATGCCACACATTTAAGACATGTGGAACATGTTTTTTTTTAATATAGCAAGACATGTTTGTAAAGCACATGGAGTTTATCTGCTTAGATTGGGGCTTTTCAATTTAATTAAATCTATTTCAATCAGAAAGTACTGACACAGCTGAGTGTCGCTTTACACCCCTGCCTGATTAAAGTGTCAAGATATAAGATATGGAGGAAGCTTTGTGATTTAGCTTTACTGTATTTCAGGCCTCTTTGTGGCATCTTGTATCCATAAAGCCTGAGGTTGTTCCGTTTGTTCTCTAAAGTTAAGGGGTTGTTGCTAACTGGATTGGAGAATCTTTCAAGATGGAAGCTTCAAAAACACAGATTAAGGCTTTAGGGGTTAATAGAACTAGATTGGATTTAAAGATTACCAATGAAAGCTTATCCGGAAATCTAGGAAGTCCACTATTGCCATCATTAATGTTGACTGAGTGTTCCTTGCGTAAAATCAGGTTAAAAGTGATGCACTAGTACGCAAATGTTCCTCTAAGGATATAGTTTACTTGAAAAAGCACTAACCTACTCCTGCTTGCTTAAAGTTTCCCCTAAAATGGTCAGTGTCAACAAAGACAAAAATACGAAGATATTATTAGGTTTTGATTAATTCAATCTTAACAGGAGCTCCAAAGGGTATGAAATTAGGGTTTTAACTCACTAAAATAATACAATCTCAGTGAATAAGGCAAGGTCTGTCTTTCCAATTTTGATCCAGATAACAAAAATCACAGTGAGTATAATTTTTCAGCGTGTGTCTTCCTCTTTGAAGTGATTGGCTACATCCAGCTAGCTGAGCTCCCTGCCAAAATGCTGCAAATCTCAAGATAAAAAAAAAAAAAGCGTCTTCATATTGAGCAAAAAGCCTGTACTTGATATTCGGGTGTCCTCTCTGGGGTGTGACAAGGATCAAATCCTATTACTGATTTCATTTCCAGTTGACTTCAGCTCAAAATAGTAATCCACGATAAAACCCCAACAGGGGTTTTATATCCACTCCACATGCCTTTGTGATACTTTTCAAGCTTAAATAATTCTTTCAGCAATTGGCCTGCATGTTAATCGACATGTTCTGCTGATTGGGTGATATTTCAAATCAGAAACATTAATGAGCTCTTTCATACTAAGCTGTTTATATTGTAACAGAGGCAACACAGCAACTCAGGTCTGGAACAAAAAAACCTTTTATCAAGGAATCTTTAAGTAGCGGCTTGATAAAAGAAGGTCCTGCCACTGGGCAGTCATGGATCTGCCCAGATCTGCTAACTTCAGAGCAGCTGTAGGTAAGAAGAAGAAATGTGAGAATATAATTATTTTAATTAGGAATATGTTGAAGTGCTTGAGTTCAGCTTAAATGTGTAAGGATTTTTCCACCTAACCAGTTCCAGACCTAAATGGAGGTCAGTGCACCACTAAAGTGCCGCTGCTTGCTTTGAAAATCCAGTGCTATCTTGGCACCATCTCTTAGCTGGACCTGAAGTAAAATCTGCCTTTATTGGGGCTGGAGAGCAAACTGCTGGAGACCAACAGTCTGCATGAGTTTTAAACATTACATTACATGTGAGGTAGTTTTTTTTTATTTAGACCAGAACAATAAAAATACAGAGATTCTGTCCATTATCTGTCATCTTTATGGGGTTTTAGGTGGTTTTGAATAGTCTGGAATATCATTTAAACATTTTTCAGGTCTGGGTGAGTATGTATGGGAAAAGCCTGAAAGGAATATTTAGTTTTCCATGGTTTGTTCCTCTTCCCACTGTTTAAAAGATCCATCCATTCATACACATACATACAACACGACAGAGCTGTTTAAATGTTTCCTTATCGTTTAGTGTATTCTAGTTAGTATACCAGATGGACTTAGAAACACAAGCAATGTTTTTAACTGATTTTATAAATGCTGTTTGCAGCTTTTCAGCCTTATAATAATTAAAGATCTGAAATGCTGGTCTTTGTGGCAAAACAACGATAATCAGACTGTCACTGATAGACTGATAACATTAGACTGATAACATTATATGTTATCAGTCTAACATATAGACTGATAACATTATAGCAAACGGATGGGATGGATCATCCCATCCGTTTGCTGGGATGATGAGAAAAAAACTGTCTCCCTGCAGGGCAGAGATGCAAAGAAAATTCACATGAAGTGTTGATATAACTTTGTCATCTAAGAACAAATCAGTTCTTAACTGTTGATCTTACTATTAAGTTGGATGTTAAACACTTGAAATGTGGGTTTGATCAAATCTTTTGTGCATAGCTTAAAAAAATCACATAAAACTTTAAGATCAAACAACAAACATGGTGCAATAGGTTTTAGAAAAGCTCCAGAGCACAGGGAAAAAGCCACATTAACTAAAAAGAAGTTTGCACTCCAGTATACTGTCTTGGGAAGTTTCAAGTCAAGAGAGGAAAAAAATGTCTTTAATAAGACCTTATAGATGTTTTCAATGAGCTAAGGATCAAGATAAACACCAGTGAGTATCTTAAATACTCACTCCAAAGATTACTACTCTGTTGTGTAGGGAAAAAAAGATAGTAAGGTCTGAATTAGTGTTTCCTCCACTCCAAGAAAAATAGGTCAGTGGCGGGTTTGTGATGGAGCACTACTGTCTTTTAATGAGTCTAACTCTCTGAGCAGCACTTCAGATAATTGCCGGCCTGAGCTGAAGAGGCTCACGGAGCTCTGACGATGGCGGGCTTTTTGGAGTGCAATGTACTCACCGCACCATGGTCTTGAGAAACCAGGGCCTGTGAGCGATAGAGGGCACAGCCTCGTCCATCAGGGGATGCATCTTGATGAAGTTCAGAGTGTCGTCAGGGAACTCATTGGATACCTTGTACCTCTCCATGGATGGAGTGCCGGCACAGCTGCCAGGTCTGCAAATGCAGTGGAGGGAGATGAAGACAACAAAATGTGAGAAACGGGGAAAGAAAAGTGCAATAAGGAGGAAAAGTTTAAATGAAAAAAAACAGTTTATAATGAGAAGCTGCCAGAAGACAGAAAGTCTAATTCCCTTAAAATCAATAAAAGTTAAGTCATAAATGGCCAAACACTTATTCCTAGAGCCTTCGGTCAAACAGGAGGACACATGATGTCTTCATTTCCGAGTTTGGGGTAATGCACTGAGACATTCTATCAGTGTGATCCGTTTACAGGAGCTGGTAAAAAAGAAGCTGCTTTTGATAGCATATCCTCTTTGCAGGCGTGTCACCTCAGAGAGCTTGTAAAACCTCTTTACAGTGTGCTCTTTGATACCCTTTCACAGCACATAATACACACCAGGTCCCTGAAATGTCAGACAGCTGGCCTTGCACTGTAAATACGTAAGGACCAAGCCTTAAAATGCACATTTGAGAGTCATCCAGAGAAATGTATATAGCTTTAAAATGTGCATATCTGGTGCTGCTGGTATAGACATTTCAGTCAGATTTGCTCCGTTTTCCCCTTTTTTTCCACATTTGAGAACTGGAAGTAATTCTACGAAAGCATGTGGTTTGACTCGGATGATGAGGCCTCCTCCCAACATCCTGGGACGACCCTTCAAATGGGTTCAGAAAACTGGCTAAATCTGAGAGTTTTTAAATACAAACGAGATCCTGCAGAATGTGAGAGAGCTTATAGCTTAGTTTATAACAATAAACCAAGAATTGTTAATGTTAATGAATTGGCTGATTTTCAACTTTGTGGTCCTGATCAATCTGAAGCATTTTCCAATCTCATTAGGCAGTCAAGAGGAAGCACTAAAGGTGAAAAGATCTATGTAAAACATGTTTTTGCTATGGAGATATACCACCTCTTCAGGCTGGAACAACATAGTAGGACCTATAGCAAGATGGAAGAAGGCTAAATTTGCTTTGTTTTATCCTGTTGAGCTTTCAAACTTTGCCTATCATAGTGAACATCCTGAATGATTTGGAAATATCACAGATTATCTGGTAAAGATCAACATTCCTTGAAGTGGTGGTTCAAGATGTTAAAGACAAGTGAAAATGTCCAGTCTTTTTTTAAGTCTATTTTTAAATGGTAAAATCTGCCTGATCAGCAACTTCTTTACAATATAAAAATACTTTGAATTCTTACATAAACATCAGCAGATTAAAGCTTTACAAGAACCAAATGTGGGAAACTGGCTACAAAACTCTGATCATTGACTTCCTGCTAAAAGAAAACACATTTAACTGTAAAATCTTTACCCTAAAGTGGATTCTCAAATCTATGAGGCTGCTGAAAGGGCTACAGAATAATATCTGCTGTTAGTTTGCAGGGTATGCACACACACACACACACACACACACACACACACGCACGCATATGGATGGCAGAACCGAAACAGACATGTATTAAATATGAAAATCTGTAAATGATTGGGTTTTGGGAGTCTAGCACATGGAGGAACAGACTGCCACAGGACCGGACCTTGGTGGCATTGTTGCAGCTCTCCATCTGCTTGCCTGTAGATAAAAAGGGTCTGAATGCAGCAGAGAGCATAAATTTAATCAATCCCATCAATTACTGCAGTAAGCAAATGTGAGCATATCTGCTTCTAGAAATGTCTGACCTCACTCAGGGTAAACAAGTCGTTACATATACTAATCAAGGTAAAAAGGGCGGGCTCACTCATATATATTCATTTATGCATTAAATTAGCAATGTAGCTCTTGTGTTTTGTAGAAGAATCAAATCCCCTGGCTTTAAGTGAGGACCTATACACCCACCAACAATTATCATAGCCCAAATCTTTGTAGTAAATCAGGTTTTTTCCCCTTCAGGATATAAGAAAAACTCTCAGTGCTCTAATTAGTGAGAGATAGATGGGAGATTGATCAGGTCGGTACATTTGTGGAATTAGCCAGCCATACTTAAAATGATCTCATGCTTCATTTGCTGATGCTTATGAAACTGCGGGTGGGGAGCAGAGGAGCTAATGTGTGCAACTATGAAAAAAGATTTTGTTTATGTGATTGAGAGTGGATATTTGCACAGTATTTTTGCAAAAGTTTTCATACCTCTTGGACTCTTTGTCAAATTACAAGCAGAAACATCAGTTTTTTTCAGGATTTTATGTGGTAGATCAACATAAAATGGCACAAAAAGGTAAACACAGACAGTCTTCAAGTAAAAGAAAATAAAAATGTGTGGTGTAAATTATATTTAACCATCATTATTCTGATGCCCCAAAATAACGAACACTTCTGATCAACCTGAACACACCTTTCATCATGAAAGATAGTGGTGGCAAAAAATGCTTTTCTACTGCAGGGACAGGAAAAAAATATCACATTAAGGGGCAGGATGGACAAAACCTAATTCTGGGGAAAACCTCAAAGACCTGAGACAAGATTGTTGTCCAGCAGGGCAGGACAACAAGCCTAAACATGGAGAGATTCTGTAGCAAGACCTGAAAAATTGATGTTGACAGCTGTTCTGCATCCAGCCTAACCCAGCTGGGTTGTTTTGCAAGGAAGGATGAGCAGAAAATGTCACTCTGGATGTGCAAAGCTGCTGGAGACGTTCCTCAAAAGGTTTTTCTACAAAGACTCAGGGGGCTGAATATACATGCACTCCATGGTTCTCAAACCTTTCTCAAAACTTTAAAAACCAGGAATCATTTTCCCTTTAATTCACAATTATGAACTACTCTTTGTTGGTCTATCACATAAAAATTATTCTTGTAACCTGAATGTGAAATGGTTGAAGCATTGGAATTGTAGATGATGTGCAGTGGATGTTTAAAAGATACCATTAAAATAACAGAAGTGCAAGTAGTTGATTAGATAAGTCATTTTCAGTTTTCTAAAGAAATGACTTGATTGAATGAATGAATGATTGAGAGCAGTGTTTGAGAATAATGACAGAAATAGAGTCGATTCTGTATTTAATGCATTTACCATGTGTGCAAGTATGCGTGTGGGCGTGTGTGTGCGTGTTGCTCGTGTCCGTACCTTGGCTTGGGAACCCTCTCTTCAGGAAAAGGCGTCCAGGTGGAGTCTGGGGATTTCTGCTCTTTGAAACGCCCAGTGAAGGCGCGGGCCACCTCCGCCATGTCGTAGGCACACACTGCTGAACCTGGAATACTGCCATAACACAAAAACACACATTAAAGTAAAGAAACAATGCATAAACAAGCCACTGACTGATCATTTCACAAGGAAACATCTTGCCAATTCTGGACTATCACTAAGAGACAGAAAAATGGATTTACAATCCATTTACAGAGGCGTTTAAATCCCCTGGCTTGTTTAAATGTTGAAGGAGAACTTGTTGCATTTCTAAAAGCAATCATTTTTTATAGCATTTTGTACATAAAGTGGATGTAAAAAGTCTACATCCCACCAGTTAGCGCCAGTTTTGTATCATCTGAAAAAACTAGACCAATGTAAACCTTTTCAGATCCACCTTTAAGATTGATCCAAACCTGCCCAACATTTCCCTGGAATCCTTTAGATGAGAATAAAACAGCTGCATAATAAAATTATCCAATTTAAACAAATGCAGGGTAGAAATCTGACAAAACCCAAATGAAGTTTGGCTGACATTTTCTGACAACTTCTGGGTCACATCACAACAAAAACCATCAGAGACACTCCAAACCATACCACAGCTCTCTATCAAAGGTTTCAGTCAGGAGAAGGGTACAAAATAATTTCCAATGAATCAAAACCAATCGGAGAAAATTATGGCTTCTGTAAAAGTACATTTGGAGATTGAAAATCTGTGGTGTGAAAAATTTCTGAAATGGTTTATCTTGGATATTGCACCATAGAGACCTGATATTTTAACATGTTTATGCTGCATTTTTAATAATCCTTATCTCCAATCTTTGGCCTTCAGACTGGGTTTCCCCAAACTCTTTCCGTATGACATCAAAGTTCATTACAAATCCACTATTGAGCTCCATACATGAACAACAAATAATTGTATTACTGCCTCTCTTTTATAAATGGGGAAAAAAATCCTCATCCTCTAATAGCGGCGCGGCAGCCGCCTTTGTGTGGAATCAACGCATAGCTGATCACTGACTCATTTCTCTATTTCTTTATCCAACTGTACTCAAAAGTATATGAAAAAAACTTGAGAGTATTCTTTTTTCTGCCATTTTTCCTGGTTGAATTTTCTCGGCGTTGCATCATGAACTAAACTTGTCTCGTAGACATCAGGGAGACGAGAATACACAAGGGCAGCATTATAGAGAGCAAGGTCAGAAAGCTGTTAATTCTCTGCTCAGCTACTAAATTACAGTAACTGCTGTCTCTATTGAATATGTACAGAAAGCGAGACCATTATACTCATGTTTTTACCAGACAGCTGACGAGGAGGAGAGACTGAGCACGAGGTGGGCAGACAGACAAACTCTGAGTCTTGTCTGCACACTAATTTCACTCCCCAACTATGAAACAGAAAATTAATGCTGGAACCTTACAGAAATTTTTCAGAGGTGCTGCTTCATTGGGTGTCCATTAACCATACTCAATTGCATTGTCACAAGTAATTGTCTTATCCGCTTAAAAAGCGGCCATAAAATAGAGAATTACAATATGTATGAGCTATCAGACGAGCTCTGTGCTTTTGTGGTAATTTTCAATTTAGATTAAAAACTCCCATGGCCCTCTAGAACAGTTAGGAACATGAAACAGAAACGGAAAATAAGCTTTAAGGCCAGCAAGTCAAAAGGGCAGCAAGACTGTTTTGACAGGAGATGTAAATGTGGGCCCTGTAACGCTCAGAAATTATGTGTCGCCGAGAGGCGCAGCAGCTCTACCAACGTTAATAAAGGTCAGGCTGTCAAAATGTTTTTAGAAAGTACTTCTAACTGAAAAAGATAACCAGGATAAGAGCTGGAACATGAAAATCAGCTTCTGGCACGTTCACACAGATCTGAAATGAACCTTCTAGTTATTCAAGATACCTGTTGTAAGGGGTGGAGAAAGTGGCCATCACCACATCCCGCCCGTTGATGTGAATGACGTCCGTCACAGCCTGCAGGATGTTGAAGTAGAAGTGGGAATCCCCGGGGATGGAGCAGTTCAGGCGGGACTTTAGGAATGACGTCCACTGCTTCTCCAGGACGCGAGGAGAACCTCCGCGGTCGTTCTTGCAAACCCTCGCCACCCGGGGAAACACCACCTGATGGAGTCATACATTTAAAACGCTGTGGCATCTTTGTCAGTCACATCTTAATTTCTAAGTGGTGTACATGGAGACTTGTAGTCATGTAAGAGTCATAATTGGTAGGTTTAAGTAAGAAGGAAACTTTAATTTGCGCTGCAGAGACACTCCAAATTTTACGAACAAACCAATGTTCATAACCATTGTTCAATAACCATTGAACAATGGTTATTGTTCAATGGTTACAATTGAACAATAACCATTCCTTGTTCAATAACAATAACCAATATTGGTTATTGTCCTATTTTGGATTCAAGCACAATCCAATTTCTTCTGCTTGTTCTCGTTCCACTAGTTGCAAAACTTGGTCTGCAGGTTTTTTAGCATGAATAAAATAAGCATTATGCTTCCATAATACATAGTTGATTGGATTTTACAGGAAGAACCAGAAAAAGATTTAAAATTAAGAAATTATGCAGTGTTTGTGCCACTTTATCCTTTTTTCTTGGTGAAACCTTTATAGCACACCCAGCTGAAGCTTCACATTGGATAACACTGGGAATAATTAGCTGTACTTTTCAGCTCCTCTTTAGCAGTTTCACAATATAATTAGATTTTGAGAAAAAACATTGTTAATACTTGATCCCATGTCAGGTGACGCTCGGGTCAATGCTAGCATTCATTGAAAAAGAGTGAGATAAACTGGCAATGGTGGTTTCACAAATATTAACCCTTTTAAAGAATCTTTTGTTACAGATGAATAATTAGGTGCAGGATTAACTTTTAATGTATAGCCAAAATACTCACTCAGCCCTCTATCATTTAATTCAGATGTTCCAACCACTTCCACGGCTGCAGGTGTGTGAAATCCAGCACCTTGGCATGCAAACTGCTTCTCCAAACATTTGTGAATGGGGCTACTAATGCTACAGCAACATACTGGACGATTTCATGTCTGACTTTATGGGCAGAGTTTGGGCATTTCCCCAACAGTTCTAACAGGAACACCAGTGCACAAAGCAAAGTCCATGAGAATATGAACAAACGAGTCTAAGGTGGAGAAACTTGACAAGTCTACACAGAGTCCTGACCTCAACCATGACCGCACACTTTGGGATAAATTAGAGCAGAGACTCTGAGACCGGCCTTCTTGTCCACCATCAGTGTCAAAGCTGATGGTGGAGGAACAATCAAAATTCACCATAAACTGACTTATAAGCCTTATAAGCATCTGTCCTTGAAGAATTGTAGATGTTGTAACTGGTAAGGCGTTCCAACAACATATTAAAAATATTTGTATTAAAAACGGGATGTAATGAAAGTTTATACGTGTGTCAAAGTAACCTAAAACTATTAGCAGTATAGTGTACTGCTAATAGTTATACTTTTCTTTATCTGTTGTGGTCCTTAAATCAAAACAGAAATGGAAAAATTTAACTAGAAAAGTATTTTTAATTTTCAACAAGAGTATTTTAGAGATTCCTTCAGAAAAAATTGGCAAGATCAGGAATGTTGAACAAGGAAACAGCTTCGGCATAATTAGTCAGTGAAATTCAAGAGGCCCTCCAAAGCATTATTGTTATTGACATGACAGACAGCAATAGAAAATTCATTTAAGACACCAAGCACAAATATTTTTATGCTGTATTTGGTGCCACCCTGGTTGGTGAGCCATAAACCTATGAGTGTTGGTGTTTCTGCCCCTTAAAGAACTCAGTATACACCGTGATGAAAAATCTTCTAATGATAGCCACGTCTTAACCTGGTGTTTTATTGCAGTAAATTTGTGCACCATATGTTTAGTTAGTCAGCACCTGGCAACAGAAAGTTTTAACCATACAGCATTAAATCAGAGCCAAAAACTGTAATTGGAACTGTACTGTTAGATTTGGTAGCCAGTGTTGTAATTAGCTGTTGTCACACTATAGTTAACAGCTATAACTCCAACCATGGCCCGAAATTGACAGTGTGAACGGGTGCAAACATGCATTTAAACCAGACCCTTAAACGCACACACCAGGCTAGGCACACACCAGAATACTCTGTTCTCACGTTGACCCACATACAGATATATAAATGAGAGATTTGGCCGTGCAGTGAGCCTCACCCACGGCAGCTTCAGCAGGTGGCAACAAAAAATGCTGAACAGGTGAGTGTCAAGCTGGAGGTTGAATTATTCCAGATTTACATCCTAATTTCTTCACCCCAAGCTAATATCTATGTTAAGAAATATATTTCCTTTTGTTTTACTTTTATTTTATTCCTCCACAGCAGATTTATCAGTTTGCCACGTTGCACAAGCAACTCCTTACATTGTCAGGGAAGGCCATTCTGTTGGGAAATAATGGGGAGATATCATCCACTGAATGTTAAATTGCTCTCTGCGCCATCAGATCTCCCACCACTTGCATAATTACACTGACGCTGCTTTCAAAACACCCAGCAGATTGAGAGGCTTGATCTGTATTCATGCTCTATATAACACATGGCTGTCGTTTCTGGCACTGAATCCATTACTTCTGTGTTTTGCATCGCCTCAGATCTGCTCTCATACTGTTCTCTCTTATATTCCCTTTAATTTATTTTGCAAAGTACATGCTCGTCTTCACTTCTACCTGCTGCTTCATTAAACTCTCTCATTGCTTGATCCAAAACTGAAATGAGATGATTAGAGAAGAAATTTCTCGTCCCGCTGGTGTAATACCCCGAGAAAAATCTTCTGCTGCCTCTCCTTGTCCTTCTCCAGCTTTTTCCTGTTCCTGTTCCCCTCCAGGGTTTTTCTCTGCGGCGCTTGGGAGGAATTTCTCATGGGAAACATTGAGACAAGAGGTCAAACAGGAGCACTGCAGAGCGGATGCGGGCGTGCAATCCGCTCTGCCTCTATTTTTAGCCTCCAAAATAGATCCTGCAGACATCGATAGATTTAGTTTTTTCTGGTTCTATTTTAAGTTCTGTATTCTGTTCGTTGTTCCTAAAATAAGTTCTTGCCACTTAGCAACTCCTGAAAGCCTCCTTCCCAACATGTGATACACCCATATCCTTTTAGCCTCCCCAGGCACTTCCTCATTCTCCCAGTAAATAGGAAGTCACCTCTGATTAGAGTTCAAACAATAGCAGAAGAACTGGCTTGTGCTTACCTTTCCCATTGTGTTGTACTCCATTGCAATTTCCCGAAAGAAGAAGTAGATGAAGTCTCCGTAATTGACTGCCTGGACAAAGTATGGTTCTGCAGGGAAGCAAAGAAGGAAAAGAAAAGAAGTCAGTGATGTTTTACCACAACAGAATAGTTCTGACACCATATTTCACAGCAAACAGAATATCTATCGTATTATGAGGAGAAGCACTGATGGTCGGTCTTGAGAGCCTCACTCTATTATCCTTTATGCAGGCAAAACAACTTGTATGTGAGAAAAGACTGCCTCCCTGTTGGGTTTTGACAGACTGGACTGGTGCTTGTTTCACCCTGGGGGCAGAACAATTTCAGTCGAAGCAGGATGGCAAAATGATCGACTTCAAGCAGATTGAGGAGTATCTGCATAAGTGGTTCTGCAATGATCTAGTGTCAGACCTGCAGGACGATACAATAAACCTGAGCAAAAATATAGCAGTTTCATGGCATGTACGCCAACACTCAAAACAGGTTACTGTTGAAAATGAGAATTTGTTCTCAGTCAGCAAACCTGTTTAAATAAATGACAAATAATGAAGAAAAAAAATTATATATATATATATATATATATATATATATATATATATATATATATATATATATATATATATATATATATATATATATATATATATATATATATATATATATATACACACACAGTATATGGCTATATAAGACAGCCATATATTTTTTAAATGGAAAAATGTGTACGGAAAATAAATATTAAAGGTAACATAATAACTAAATAAGAAAAAGTCATGCAAAATTACCATTCTGCTTTTTATAAAGTAATTTAATAATTTGGTAATGGTTTAACAATGTGATACTTACAGGTCCAAAAATGCCACAATTTTGTGAATAAGTAAGTAGATAATCAAATTACACTTTTCCCTTAATAGTCAAAATGATTAAAACAGACATAGTTAATAAAATATGTAATAAGTTAAATATAAAGATTACAAAATGCCATCTGTAATTATTCAACTGATCATTTCAAGGTTGCAGTGCTTACTGATTTTATTCTATTTCTTGTCAGACCTACAAGTCCAGTCAGTGGGTGGAACTTCTTCCTATCTGGCTGATCTGAAGCTAATTTGCTGGATTGACCAGTCAGATGTTTGAGTCTACTGAGCCAGATTAAATAATTTTATGACGCGGTGTAGCGCAGGAACCATGACGACATAATATTTTACTTTCTCATCCAATTTTAATGAATGTTTTTGATATAAAATATATATTACTCAGTTTAAATCTCTGCTCTTTACATGTTTAAGCATTCAGTCCATTAAGTGCACTGATTTTTAATTTGAATAATTTCAAGAAATAAGGGGGAGCCAGCTGACTTGCAGTGTGCAACAAGAGGAACAACACTGAATTACTTTTCCAAAGAACTTTGATATAACAGAAACAGTTTTGCAATCTTTAATTTCAAACATTTAAACTTTATGATGTATTGATATGTGAAACCTGCCTATGCCTATTCTGCAGTTTCAACACACATGGTGAGGCATCTTTGAAAACATTTTTTTTTCTCAGCAACAAGTGAGTTTCCATGTCCTCAACTCACCTTTCAGCCACTTGGAGTCATGTTTGACAGTGCGAAGAGTCGGGCTGTCGCCAAGACTACGATAGATGACCGCATCGATCGCTAGGAAGTCTGTTACGGTGGCTGAGTACAGCTTGCCATCTGGACAGGGAATGTAGAGGTAGAAAGTGCAATGAGGAGGAAAGATGGAGAAGAATAAAGAGAGTAAGACACAGAGAGCCATAAAGAAGAGAGGAAATAAAAAGCGTTTAGTAACAAAGAGATTCCTGCCCTCTGTGGTTGGATACACTAACATATTTCAGAAGCCTGAGACCTGGAAAATGGATGAGTCACACAAACTGAAGGAAGTCCTCAACAAACAACAAACAAAACTTAAACATGTTGCACATCTGTGAATAAAATACAGAATCCCCACACTCCCTTGTTTAAGCCGCAGTCACACACTTTCATGGACTCGCCAACACACACGACTGCCCAAACACAATGCGCCACAAGAATGACCTCAGCCTGGCTTGGTCTTAACCACAGTGGAAACTCAAACGACATAATTGAAAGGATAGCAGAGAGAGGAACCCTCATGATTACTCAGAGCTTCCAGCTCTTTTCCAAGTAGCTCTGCTACATATTAACTGCTCCGGCTTGGCATCTACCATGTGTTCGAAACCAGAAGGGACAAATCATCAATAGTGTCATAAATCGGATCATAATAAACATGAACAAGGACTGGATGTCTTTTGTAGCATGAGGGTCACATTCCACCAACAAAGAGAGCTGACTCATTCTGGTTTCCTCCTTTCATAAATCACATTCATATTGAAAGAAACTAAATAAGAAACAAAAGGAATAACAGAAAAGTCAGAGGCAAATTATTATTTCAGTTACCATAGTACTACTGATGCATTTCCAAAGATCCTAATAGGAAACAAATTTCAGACTCGAAGCAAAAACAGAGGCAAGTCTGGCAATTTTCCTCTGATGGATCTTACACACCCTGGCTTTGCTTTACAAGATGTAGTCAGAATGCTCCTTAAAACCACAGGGTATTGATTTTAACCAAGTGTTCTTTTTCATTAACAGGGTGTGTCCAAATTCAGGGACTGCAACCTTTAAAGGTTGCATTTGACTATAAATCATGTTAAATAAGTAATAAAAAAAGAACTCAATTTATTTAACAGCTTGTGTTTAGCACCATCAACTAGGTGACAGGACGTACGTCAAAGTACGGGGCTAAATCTGAGGCATAGACTATCCACTCACTTCCAGTCTTTGAGGTCAATTAAGGATCAATGAAGATCAAGTCCTTTAAAGGGGGACACACCCAAAATCTTTGGACACACCTGAAGTCTTTATTGCCCGACTTTCTCACCACAAACGGCTAATTCAAGAACAACTTCCTTTATTACTTAAATTTATCTTAGTCAGATAAATTGTCAAGCTAATAGCACAGCCCTTCATATCGAGGGCCTTTGGTAAAAGCTTAGTTACTTAACAAACGGTCACATCTTTACAGCAACTTGCTGACTCCAAGCTTAGATGAGAAACATTTTTAATATTGCAAGATCTTGGTAAATCTCTAGTGAACTGCATTATTGAACAGCATGTTTTTTTATGTCAACAGGATATGTTGTTAGAGTGTCTGGATGATTGATTTGCATAGAGAAATTTAGTCTTACCAGCAAAGAGTGCAACATTAGCATGCTTGGCATCGTATGGACAGCGCGCCATCCCGCTGATCTCTTCTCCTAAAGGCTCCAAGGAGTCCATCTGCGGGACAAGAAACATCAGAAAGGTCAGGAGCAAATCATGTGTTGAGTGTGGCATCAATAAGACCAGCTGCACAGCCAGTTGAAAGTAATGATCTTGAAAAATGTTCTCAAAGACGATGGAAAAAGCCAAACATGTTATCATAGGGAGGGTGACTTAATGAAAACAAGAATGTCTTATCCAACCCAGCAGTGTGCTCATTTAACTAAATAACCTCTGGATGCCATCCTGGTGCCCTGCTGAGGTTTGTCAAAGCCGCCCATGTGGGTGTATCTGGGAAGCTGTCGCCAAGCGAGAAAAACAGACACTTTCTGCAGAGATGTCTCAAAAAAAGGATGAATGGATTTTTTTCCTTCTCCAACTGTGCTGATGGTGAAAAAGAGTTTTAGCTACCCTCAACCAGATCTTCAACACAGGTCTAGGCATTTTTTGTTTTGCTGTGAAGATGTAAAAAAAGAAAATGTGTGGAGAAAAAATGCTAAATGTTGTGAGCAGGCAGCCTTAAGCAGAGGTTGTAAGAAGTTTTAGTTGTAGATTGTGTAACGGTGACTGTTTTGGCTGCATTCCCATGGTCTTGTGCTGATGCGCCTTGTTTGGGAAGAACTTGTTAAAGATTTTTTAATATAAAAGGAGACCAATTCTGTTTCCTTGAATAAATTAGGATAGGTTATCCTAAACATCTTCATTAAATTTTTTTAGTAAAAAATCCTTCTCAGATAATGAGACCATGCCTGTTTTGTTGCTTTAGGACCGTCACTTTATGCAAATAAGCTACTGCTGGAAGCCATGCCTCCCAACTTTGTGTTTACACTTTATACATGCATAGTTGAACAACATTACAGCTGAGTCAGACCGGGATTAACCCAAATGTACAACCAACAATGATGTAGCTATTGGTCGAGTGGACCTGCATGAGGAGGGTTTAATCTGCAGGTTTGCAATGAACTTGTTCTCTGTTTTCAAGAGAGTCCTTCGAGAAGTGATTCGCACAAACTACAATTTTCCTTGGCAACGTGGCCAGAACATTGCCATTAAAAATATAATGGCAAACTATAAATATATAGAATCATTACTGTATACATAAAGTGACATATTCTAAGCTTTCGTAATTTTGATGATTCTGGTTTACAGGCAGTGAAAATCCAAAATTCAGTGTCTCAGAAAAATGTCAGTAATGTAAAGTCATCAGCTAATTAATTCAACACTCCTGCAAAGGTTTGCTGAGCCTTTAACCGGTCTCTCTCTGGGTCAATAGGCTGCACAATCATGGCGGAAGGCTATGGACTTGACGGATGTCCAGAAAACAGTCCACATTCTTCACAAGGAGGGCAAGCCACAGAAGGTCATTGCTGAAGAAGCTGGAATTCATATTGGCATATTGACAGAAAGTTGAGTGGGAGGAAGAAATGTCGTAGGGAAAAGAGGCACCAGTAACAGGTAGTGAGAGAAGGTCCAGCCATGCACTCAGTGCAAATAAATGTAAATATTTTTCAGAATAATGCTATTTGCGCTTAAAACATCCATTTTTTGTTGGTCTAATGTGATACTCTAATTACCCAAGACACTGAATTTTGGCTTTCGTTTACCTCTAAGCTATAACCATTACAAATGAAAAAAATAAAAGTTTTTTACTCTATGAGTAATGAATCTCTCACTAGTGAGAGTGTCCCATCTGGTCTAGGGATGCCCTGGGATCCATCAGAATGACCTAGAGAGTGATGCTGGGGAGAGGGAGGTTCGGGTTTCCTTTCTAAACCTTTTGTCCCTTGAAACCTGATCTCAAATAGGTGGAAGACAGTGGCTAAATGGATGTGATGGAAAATATTGGTATTGGCAGATATTTAGATGGCATCCTTTATATAAGTAAAATATGTCATTTAATATCTGTATTAGTTGCTTGTTAAATGAATCCTATTATGTTGCCAATTCCAAATCTGTTTAGAGTAATTTTCAAGGCACTGAAAATTAGTGTTTTCATTCTAGCCGACGATCTATTGAAAATGGAATTAAGACAAGTTTTTCCAGTTTTGTTCCAGTGAAATTGGCAGAGCATGGCACATAATCAGACATGGATGAAAGGTCACTATCATCCCACCATGGGATAGCTTGTGTTGCCCAGCATGTCTCAGGATGCTCTCTTACTCTGGCTAATGACCAGAGGCGTGCAAACTCACAGATGAGAGAACATTTCACTTGCAGTTTACATTTCATAGTCATTTTTCCGCCTGTATCTCTTTCTATCTTGTTCTTGACAAACAGCTCTCACTTTCTCCACCATCTCTTGACAAAGTCTTGGGGGGGAACGCCACGGCTTACTAAGGCTGCAAACTGCTTACGCCGCCCTTTCTGGTCTCGAAACAGGTCATTTTGTCTTCTATTCCTGTCTCGGCGGAAACGGTTATCATCTGCCCACTAAAAAGGTCACACACTCACACACACAAACCCCAGCGCAACGGTGGAAAAGCTTGCCAAAGAAATTGTTGAGGCTGATTTGGCAGGGAAAATTATAAGTGACCTTTTACAATAAACACAGAAGCACCAGTGGCATGCAGGGCATTGCACAGACTCTCATTCTTTCTGTTTCTGCAGCAATTAAAGCAGGATAATACCAATGCAAGACGGACGCAAATTGTTATAAGACAGGAAAGGCTGTAATTATAGATTGGACAGATCAGAGCAGACATGAGTAGCTGAAGGTCAGGTGTAGTTACTGAATCTGAGTGCAAAGTCAGCATTTTCTGTCGTCTACGTAACATAAGCACCCCGTCCGTCTTTGACAAACACTAACATATCACTCCATACGCCTTCCATCTTCTCAGATGATTCCACTGATGCAGTGACCTCTGTCCGCTGGGCCTGGCCGGCTGTCACTAATCTGTTCCTGCCGTACAAGCAAAGGAAGACACTCCAAGCCCCACTGCCGCAGATACGCATACGGCTCCAATCTCCTGTTGAGTTGGCATGTGTGGGGAAGCAACACCCTAACGCTCCCTCACATGGCGTTAGCCCTGTCAAAAGCAATATTCAGTGTTTTGAAATATGGCAGGCAGAAAAGGATAAACCTGCCACACTCCACCACAATGTTTTTAAGCAGAAGGAAATTCAATATTTGAACTGGTTGAGAGAATTGTAGCATTTTTCCGCCATTAAGCAGACAAACATTATTATGCTGTCAACCCTACTGGCTGCAAAGAAGACAGACGGGTTTCAGCTTTGTGGAGACACCGTTCAGCATAATGAGAGCTTTGTCACATGTTGCATTAACAAAACATTCTAGTGCATTTTGGCAGGCTGAATGTACAGTAACCTTGGCTTAAGGTACAATGCATCTAGATGAATTAATTACTACAACAACTCATTAGTGTTTTCCATGGGCTATATGCTAATTAATTAGACAAACACAACATGGAGCCGGAACATGCCCATCAGGAAGATTATAATTGGTTCTGAATTAAAAGTGAGGTTCTGATCCTACGTTTGTGTGGTTCCGTAAGGACGACACATCAGATGTTATCAGGAGATTTCTTATTCAAAACAAATTTATGCTACTTGAAGAACCATGGGACTCGAATTGAATAGCTTAGTGAACTTTATTTTTACATTATTTGTTGACTGCACCAATATGTAGTGTGCCAGAGTCAATATTGTTACCATGTTTAACTACAGATGTGCATAAATCCTTTCTAAGTCAAGCCTCAAGTCTTTGATGGGCAAGTCCAAGTCAAGTCTTTCAGAGAAACGTCCAAGCCAAGTATTGAGTCTTTTTGGGGCAAATCTTTGAGAAGTGAGTCCAAGTCATCTCAAGCCTTTAACTTGCTTCTTAAAGTCTTTGAGTAGAAAGTTCAAGTCAAGTTTCGTGTCTTTTGTGAGGCAAGTCCAAGACGCATGTCAATTCTTTGAGGAGCAAGTCCAAATTGGATCAAGATCATAGTGAGGAATATTAAGAAGCTACAGAAAATATGAGCAGATGGTAACAAATCATTAAAACTCACTGCCCAGAAACATCTTGGGTATTAAACTGAATGCACCCTTTGACAAAAATTATGTGCTTACATTGCTGCATTAGCTGTCTGAGCTCCAGTCTGTATGCATACCAGCTTGACTTCACTCATGATTACATTAAACAAAGATTGCCAATCAGACTTGAGTCCATGAGCTTAAGTCAAGTTCGAAGTCTTGGTTTTACAAGTCAGGTCTGAAGTGCCTCCACCTAGTCTGACTGAAAAAACTGCAGTTTGTGGGCATTACAGGTTTTTCTGAGGTGGCGTGTATCATTTACTGGAAAACAGTAAAGCTTAATGTTTCATGGACTGTGTGCTGCATGTTTCATGGGGTTTATTAATATTGGAATGTGTCAGCCCTTCCAAAATAATAAAAGTTCTCAGTAATTCATGACTATGACTTGGTTCTTAGAACCCAAAAGTCCCCACTGTCTTACTCCTTGCTTGCTGATTAATTTATAGATGGTTGACCTACTCTTTGCAGCTGGGTTAAGCCTCGGCAAATGTATTCTACTGCAAAATATTTTTCCACCTGAAACAGCTCTCTCCATCCATAAAGGTCAAGTGCACCAGTTCGCACCTGTCCTGGGAGAGGTGGTGCAATCTAAAAACAGAACATACTTCCCCGGGAGATTAATAGTCACGGCCCATTTCTCCGTAACCAGTTTCTGAGGAATAGAGGGATGAAAAATGTATGTTAACACATTCTGGACTAGAAATAGAAACTAGAGTGTTTGTGGCTGTTAAAAAAAATCTTTTCTACCCTGACTCATCAAAATCTTAACTTCTCTTGTCTGTTTGAGAGTCATTTTTCAACATGTAATGGAAGTAAATGAGTCCTTTTTGATGTAAAGTTACTTATAATTCAGCATTTTATTGTGTTTTTACAGGCTTACTGTCTCAATAGAATAGACTTAAAGAAAAAAATGGGTAATAGTATTTTTTCAAAAACAGCAAACTCTTGAGTGTGCACAAATAATTTCAAGTGCACTAAAATCAAGTCCAGGCCCCATCACCTGGGAGTCTTAGAGACTCCCCACCGACCCCCACTGCTGCACCAGGCAACAGGCGATGAAACTGACTCCATTCATATATCAACCCAGCTGGATGGGGCATTTATTATGGCAGCGCAGCAAGAGAGTGACAGAGGGAGAAGGCAACAGAAGGAAAGATGGTACAGTGATGGGAGCGATGGAGGGAGTGAGGTGTCAGTGCTTTGCAGAAAGAGAGAAAGAAGAGGGAAGAAGAGATGGGGGGAGGGAAATAGAGTTTAATGTTGCAGAGAACTGAACAAAAAGACTGCATCATGCTGTCAAGGTCTTTTAACGTATACTTTCTGGAACACAAAGTGGATGAGGCAAATCAATATTGAAAGCCAATAAAGAGAAAACCTTGATCACATTCTAAAATAGACACAGCAGAAACACAATGGGGAGTTAAAAATAAAGAAATAACTAGGTGGGAAAGCCATTGAAGCAGAAAACAATGTGGGTTGGTGCTAGTTTGGGCTGGCGCCTTCAGTGGTCCTTCTTTCTCCCCTCCTTTCTCCTCATCTATTCCTCTCAGTCCCTCCTGCTTGCCCTCGCAGCGTCGTTGATTAATGTGGGATGAGGCTGGCCGCAAAACAGAGGCTCTTTTCAATGCTGTCACACTGGTGAGATGGAGAGCCAAACTGTGGCCAAGGTGGATTTAACCACACACACACACACACACACACAGAGAGTTTTGACCAGGCTGCCTGGATAAGCCCAGCAGGCCATCAAAGGCCTGGTATCTGCCCTGAGAGTCTGCCAGCAGAGCAGCATGGGAGAAGCTTTGAAAAATGTGTGCTGTAACGTTGCATGTTTGCAATGGTTTCACTGCAAGCTGCTTGGGTATACGCATACTTTTTAAAATCATTATCCACTCACAAAAATGACAGCTTCTTTATGAGAGAACAAAGAATTTAAACTGTATTTCAAAATTGTATAATTGTAAAGTGGAAGAAAAGAATCATGGATGCACATACATTTATCCATAATAACTGGGGAGGCTGAACAGGTCTCAGGGTCAGGTGAGAGAATTTGTTGACACTACGGCTTTGTGCTGGGCAAGTTAAGGGAAAAGTGTTGAACATTATGATAGTGGTGGCAGCATTTTGTTTGGGGACACTTTTCTGAAGCTGATTAGAAGTTGATTAGAAGATGAATGGAGCATAACAGAGCAAAGCAGGATTAAAACCTGAAAAATATTCCAAAACAGGGGGAAATGTTCACCGGACAGGACAACAATGTTCCCACAGGACAACAGAGTTACAGTAGAAGAGCTTATCAAAAGCATATTTATTTGTATGACCACCCTGATCAAAATCCACATTTTAAAACTGATCTTCACATAATGCTCTCCATCCAACTGACTGAGTCTGAGATATTTTACAAAGATAACAGGCCTTAGATGTGCAAGGCCAGTAGAGACATAATCCAAAAGAGGAACATGACTCTATTGACTTAGAGTGAATGAATTCAATCAAATTTTAATCAAAACATTTCAGATTTTTGTTTGCAAATAAAAATAAACCATATATTATTTTGTTTCCACCTTAAAAATGTTCAAGTGAGTACATCTGCAAGTCAATGTAAACTGAAGACACTAAACTACCCAAACAGATCTAGCTAAACAAAGTTCATCTGAAAGATATATTGCACAACCATAAATAATACTTTTTTCTGATTGCTCCCCCAAAATCAATAAATCAAGTGTCCTAATTTTTCTGTCACAGGCAGTGTGCTTTCTCCATAGGTTTTATAACTCCTCCCCCACGCATCCCAGTAACTCCAGCAGACTCGCAGCAATATCGGTGCACTAACTGCTAAAACAAACCTTGAAACCATAACCAGAGGCGCTATAAAAGCTAACCAACCCTGATAAATTCAGAGACATAAAATCCACTCTCCCTGCAGGAGGAGTCAGTGAATTGAAAGACGCTCACTCTTAGCATGCTGAACCACAAAGCCAACGGAGTGGAAACATCTTCCTTTTCTGATAAACAGACCTAGTGGACCAAAGCAGGAGAGTGTTCCCCCACAGGCTACACAGATAAAATCTCAATGTCGCATCGCATTCAGACAAGGAGAACAGGAACACTTGTAGGGACAAAAAAGCCTTTCATACCTTATATATGTCCCTTCAACTTTGAATGTGAAAACAATCTTTAGGTAGTTTCTGTAAAAAGAGTATATACCAAATTTGGGGGCTTAAAATGAAATAATTTAGATTACCACCATCTACATAAGTTTCTTTTCATTGTTCAAACTGTAAAACTCCAAAAAATGAAGTATTGCTGCTTGGGAAGCAATATAATACTTCAAAATAAATTGGGCAAAATGTAACTAATGCTGGAGCCCTTCAATAGCTTCTCAAATAGAGCAGTAGAAAAGATCACAATGGTTGCAATTCCACTGAATGCCAACATATTTGGACTGTTGGATGGCCTTTCACTGTCTTTTACATCCAAACCTAATAGAGTGTAAGAGACATGATGCCATTGTAATGATGGAAAAGATGGAGAATATTGTGGAAAATGTGGTTGGATCCAAAAAATATTTTTCACTGCAATTATATGGTAATTTAATGTTTGTTGATATCTTGCAGCCCTCACCTTGTTTCTTTTCTTTTATTAAGTGCTTTATGTACTTTACAGACAAGAAGCAAGCTTTTAGGTCAGATCAGCTGTTCAACAGAGTAGAGAAGCTTGAGCACAATTTTAACTTAAGATGGATTTTTATCTGCTCAAATACCCTTTATAATTCCAGTTATATTTTCAGGATTTATAAAATTAGGATTTATTCTGATGCCATTCTTCGTTGATGTGCAAAAGTAGATTTTTCTGAAAATGATCACATATTTCTTTCCTTACCTTCACGGTTTTATGTCAACCTTGTAACCTGATTCACTCTAGGAAAATTGACAATATGAATACTAAAGTTTTTTTTAATTCTCCAACCAAATATTTTTATATGTTTCTGAAAAGTTGCCTTCATTATTCTGTTTTTTCACTAATTTTCTCCAATACGTGACACTTTTTAGGAATAGTTGGACTTACACGAGACTAATATTTAGTTGACAACTAATCTTGCTGGTACTGAATTTTATTTAGAGGTGTCAGAGTAAAGGGACTTAATAAGTATAGACACTGAAAAAAAGAAGTACTTTTTTTAGTGTCCACTTTCTTCCAGTTAGGATAAAGTGCTAAAATATTCTGTGGCTCTAAAGTGACTCTGTGTGAAAAAATTCATCAGGTAAAGGTGTTGATGTTGTCCACAGCCTGGGTTACCTTGTGATATGAATCTGGGTTTATTTCCGATCTGGGATATTCTTGCCTGGAAACACATCTTTTCTCCTTTATTTCCCCTGTGCCTTGTTTATTTGAGCAGCTATGATGTTGGTTTCTATTAGCATAGGTAGAGAGAGTGACTGAACTGGTTATGAGAGTACACTAATTGAAATAACATTTTTTTTATTTTTTTTGCACACCATAAAAATGTAGGTTTCATCAGAAAAGATAATCTCTCCTGTCTGTACATATGCCTTCCTATAGATGTCTCACATGTCTATTTCTATTAACAGCTTTATTTTTCAAGTCAATTTTATTGTCCACCTGCTCTTCTCTTTTTTTTTTTGGCCTGAGGTTAAAAAATAAATCACTTTCTGTGCTGCTTTCACTTTTCTTGAGGGAATTATAATGCCTTCCAGACACTATGCCTGCATGAATACAACCCCAAAGAAGTTTACAGGAGATGGCTGAGTTGGATTTCAGGACTGTGTCATCACCTCCATTTCACAACATGTGTGTGGTGGGCATGTGTGTGTTTGTGTGTGATTGAATGCAGGTTGATAGGTTTCTGTGCTTCTAAATCAAGCACATCAAACTGGAGACAAAGACTTCAGAAGACCTGCTGACTGATGAAAGTCATTTAATCCATGACACAATAGTTCATACAGGTGGACTCAAAACATACTGAGGCTTCTTGTTTTTATATAAACTTGGAAAATGAGTTGAGTTAATCTTGCTACTACAAAGGCATACCAAAAATCGTGTTGTCCCATCTTTGAAGACTAGTGTGTCCCTTTGGAGGCTCTGAAGCTTTGAATGGTGCAGAGTTCAGTGATCAGACATTTCAGGGGTTGTTTTTTCTTTTTACATATTTAGGGATCCGACTGACTGTGAATGACATTTCAAAGCTGTACAAGTTGTCAATTATCAGTCAAATCATACTTACTGCTGCAATATTTGAGGCCCACTGATTTTTGTAGCATCTAATTTTGGCAAACATGTAAAGAGTACATGACATCTGAAAGCTGTCAATCTCATGTAGTTGAACATTTTCACATAAAATTTGTGATGTATCAAATTACATATACAAGAGTCAAAAGACAAAGAAAGTAGCTGCAGGATCATTTTGGTATCAACCAGCATGCAATAGTGTGGCAAGTACAAGAAAGAGAAAGTGGGGAAAGACAAAACAAGGGATCCTCATTTATGAAAACTGCTGAAGATTTGGGCGCAGAAATTATCATAAGATAATTCAATACATGTGATTTATGATATACGTATGTATACAGGTCAATCCAAGCACAGGAAAACAGCCATGTGTTGATAAATTTAGGAGAAAACAATAGCCATTAAAATAACCTGTTGTGTAATGTCTTATTTTATGATCATATTTACCAAATAGAAACATTGTACAGTAAATTACTGGAATTGTGTGATGAAGTCCTGACAGTCCTCAGACTAGAGCAGCACAATATTAGTAAAACATGATACTGAGATATTATTGTTCAGTCTTGTGATGACAATACTGATTGCAGTTAACTCACATTTTCCTCTTTTTCATCCTCATGATTTCCTCATTATATCATTAAGAGCTACATAAAAACTGGGCATTTAAGGAAGTGATACATCATCTAACTGGCCAAATGTTTGATGGACTATCATGATTCAAATGCATTAGGCCTGGATTATAATAACCTTCTGAATATGTAATCCAAAGTGTCTTTTGTGACTATGAGTTTGCAGACACTAAATAATGCAAAGAAGATTGCTGTTCCATATATTGCGCAGCGTCAACCCAGGTCAATATTAGTTCATCGCACTGCAGAGCAACAGTTTTACACCCAACGATCCAATGCAACATTGTGCAGATGTGCACAAAGTTATCTCCCCATTAGTGCCCTTCGCAGCTGCTTTCCACTAACATCCATATTTGAAAATGTGCATCCTGTCCAAACCACAGTCTGGTGAGGCTCATGTCTCTAAAGCAGCAAATTCTCCACCTTGAATGCATTACTAGAGTTTGGCACACTTTAACTTTCAAACCTTAAATCAATTTTATAGCCTTTGATCACTTTGCTCTAGTAAACCTTTGCCTCATATGCCCAATAATGACATAAGATGTTTGAAGTAGCTTCTGTTTATTGTTCACTATCTGTTTTGTGCAAGCAATCAGCAATTAATTACTCAGCCAGTTCAGATTTATAGAGTAATATTGTTTAATGTACATTTTCCTGAGAAATTCTGATATCAAATCACTGCTATAAAAATGTTTCCAATTCGAAATACAACCAATTTTATTCACAATAGTTTTAATATTTCATTCTTAAATGTCCTACAATATTTAGGCAACTACTCTGACACAAATTTGCAGAGCCGATGAATCACTCATACAATCTTCTTTTCTAAACTTCAAAGTAATATGATAGAAAAAGCCAATAAAAAATTTAAACCACAATAAACAAATCACCTGAAATCCAGCAGTGTAAAACATAAATTGGCCATAAACACATAAATCCACAGTCAATACTTACATTCACAATACGCTACCTGCAGTGGGTTTTATCTGGGTGTACCCTATGCTCACATTCAAAGTGACAAATCTCAAAAAATGTTTCAAAATTACGCTGCAACTGTTTTTCTGCTACATGCACTTTTGATAAATGAGGCCCAGAGGGTGCAGCATATCTGAGAACAAATGTGTCTACACGAAGAGTTGCATGCTTCCCTACCTTGTAGGTTCGACAGGACGGATTGAAGGCGTTTGTTCCACAAACAAACAGGGTGTCACCGTTTTGCTGCAGGAGGACTTTGATGAAATTGTGACACTCATCCTTCAGGGAGCAGAGAGCAGGATAAAAGAACAAAACAGAGAGAAAGTGAGCGGTGACATTTCTGTCTTTATACTTTCACACTAATAGCAACATTTGACTCAGATCAATAAGCTTGTTTTTCCTTTTTTGCTTTTCTGGTAAAGTACATGTCATCCATGTGTAACAAACACTAACTTTTCGTCAGGGGACGCAATGTTTTCAGCTGATTTTAATGGCCTTGTTTTTAATCAAACAATAAATTTTTTTGCACGACTGAAAGATATGAAGATTCCCACTGATGAACTTTATAAATTATGTAAACCATAAAAAAATAAGTTGATGCATCTTCAGGGTCATATTTCAATGTCTGTGTGTGTGTGTGTGTGTGTGTGTGTGTGTGTGAAGAACAACAAAACAGAGAGACTCAGTTATTAAATCAGATGTGTACTTGTGTAAAATGTGACATACTCGTAAATTGTGATGAATGTGTTACCTTATGCTTTCCTTTCATTCGGCAAGTGTCCACGTCTGCCTGTCTGGACTTCCAGGTCATTTTCTGAGAAAAAAATAGAAATAATCGATGTAAACAGGACACAGAGAGAAGGAGAGTTTCTGAGAGTAAACAGACTCAACATTTTGGCGGGAAAAAAAAGCCCAGGCAGACAGCTCAATATCCATCCATACAGGGATCAATAATCATCATCTGAGATTCCCCATCATTGATTCCCCACATCAGGAAACTGCTCTGAGACCAACTTTATTCTGAGCACTGATGGATGATCTGTTTACCGCTCTGAAACCTAATTTCTCTGCCAGAGAGGTGGAAGCACAATGCAGGCCACAGATCAGAGCCGATTCTAACCAAGGACAAATTCCACCCTATAGTCCACACACTGATTAATCAATGCTAAGCCACATGCGCGATCATGCACCAACACTAACACACATACACCATTCGTTGTGTGGCCTGAGGGTCAGCGCTCAGCCACGGGTTCAGACCACCATGTGCCCCGCCGCCGTTGTGAAGCATGTTTGGAGCTCAGCCGCTGATTAAAGACCTTCGGTCATCAATCAGTCTTCGCCTCTCCTCACCAGCCTTTCATCTGCAGCCCGCTCTCATTAAGACCCACTCACCGGGCTTTGACATTGAAGTGGAGGAGACGGAGGGTGGTTGTGTACAAGAGAACGCCCTTGTTTTGAGCTTTGTTTGCATCTATTATGTTGAGGCCAATGGATGCCAGTGAGGAGTGGGTAAAATGAAAAAGAGGATGGACATTGCAGCAAAGATGTGGTGAAAATATCTGATACTGTTTAAATATTTTAAATGTTTGTAATTAAATTCCCCTTTGGTCAGCATTAACAGCACTGTGCAGAAGTTTAAAACCATCCTTTCTTGAATTCTTGATATTTTCTTAACCAATACCTTTGCAGGCCTTCGAAAAAGCTACAACAGTTTTGAGTGTTTGGGTGTTTTGGGGGTTTTTTGCTGATTTTTTATTCCAGGCCTGGTACCTGACTATGTTAGCATGTTCTGCACTTTAGATTGCACCGTTGATAGTTTCTCGAGCACTTGAACAGCCTGAAAGACTGTTTTGAAAGCATAGGATAATGGACCAGAGATATGCATCATCTACTGTCTGCAAAGTTTTCAGCTAATTGCTCATCAGGAATCAACTCGGTGGAGCTAAAACAGATGTATGAACACAAAAGTCTGTTATCTTCAGTACTGCTTTGGGACATGCTGCTGACAAGAAAGTAAAGAATCAAATTGTAAAAAAAAAAATTGCAAAAAGACTAAAGAAAACAATGTTAATTTGACATTTGAATCCTGAAGAAATACTGATAAAGACATTTCAAAATATTAAAATAAAGTCTGGCTCTTTGGAGCCAAAATATAAAGATGTCTGCAGTGGCTCCTTAAGCCCCAGAAAATGTCTCTGATATGAGTTGTATGGCTCAAGCTCCAACACCATGGCCATCCAGAAGTAAGAGACTATGTTTTTGTTTTTGATCGTCTCCATAGAAACGTCTCTGAATCCAAATGGACTTATTGGCGTGCTGACAGCAAACATTTTGATTATAAAATGATGCATTCACTCTGAAACATATATCTTGATGCTGTGGTGCGTGTGTGACTTTAACCTGTTAGAAACTGAGACAATCACTAAACATCATGCAGAACTATTTGGTTGTCATGGGAACTGAACATAGACTGGCTGAGAGACATTGCTGTCCAAGAAATCACCCTAACCCTTCTTCATTGCTGCCCTGTGGATAGCAAAAATCCATGATTTTTTTTTACATATGAGAAAAAGCAACAACAAAAAAATATGAATCAAGACTTTCACTCAGCTTCATAACGTGCCAAGATCCCTCCATTTAGCATCTGCTACACCTCTATTAAACTTCCACCGTCCCACTGATGAGCAACGCATGACGCAGGCGGTTTGTTAACCGACTGATTGGATAATCGTCTTTGCAGGGTCACCATGGCAAGCTCACGTCTCTGAGCAGGTGTGTAAGAGTGCTGACGAGCACATAGATGGAAGAATGCACACAACCACGTGCTCACGCAGACACACAGAGCGAGGAGGGTTATTAGGGTTACGCTGTCAAATCGCAGCCCGACGAGAATAACCAATCCTCAGAGAGTCCCACGTCTCACTCACCTTACTGAAAAAGATCTCGTCACCGTTGGCAGTCTCCGTGTCCACTGTGTATATGTGATCCCTGCCAGAGGAGGAGGGAGGAAAAGAAACAGAGAGAGAGGGAGAAAAATGAGAAGATAAGACTTCAGACAGCAACACAGAGTCAGAAAAATCTACAAATAATAAGCCTGTGTTCTTTTTTCTTTCTCTATTTCCCCCCCGCAGGCAGCAAACAATGTCACAAAATGGGACTTTGTATAAACTATGTTTAAACTTCAAAAAATTACAATAAACAAAAGGAGGCCAGAGCTATTTGCTCTGTCAGACAGAAACAGTCAACAAAGCTTTAGAGCTCTGCGGCGCAGGCCTGGGGACAAAAGCCTCTTTGTCCAGAGGAAAGGTCCTAATGGGGGGGCGATGGAGGAGGGAAGGTTGAGACGGGAGGTGCCAAGTCACTCAGGGCTGTTCAGGTCAATTAAGTCTGCTGTTTCAGCCACAGGAAATCTATACTAACACTCATTATTGCTCGGACGAGAAAACGTATGCGTGCTAGCCTGGAAACATAAAAGCCTCTCCTGTGTTACGCAGTCCTGCCATAAAAGCCCCAGCAGGGCATATGGAAGACATAAAACTCTAAAAGGTTAACCAGCTCTCAGACAGACCAACGTGTGGCTACGCCTCCCTTGGAGATGGAGAGTCGAAGGTGTTGAGGTGGTGAGAACAGAACAAGAACAAAGGAAAAAAGGATTCATCTGATTTTCGAGGAATAAAAAAAGGAGAAACAACAGTGATGAATGATGTATCTGTTTTAATTTTGGTGGAGATTAGTTGCTGAGTGAGTTTTTCTTTTTTATACCAAAGTGTGTAACAGTGGCATCGTCGGACTCGAGGTTTAATTACGTTCCAGCTCCCCAACCTGCGCTCAGACCGCCAGCCAGCCCTGCTCTCTCTCATTAACTAAATCTAATAAAGTCTTTGGAGTAACAGGCACCTTGAAATGAATTTACTTATATCGCCTTCTTGGGGAGGGGGGGCTGCCACGTCTGTGTCCTTGCGGACAAAACCCAGTCTTCACTATGACACACAAGGCTCCATTTGAATAATTAATCTTTGGGAGAGGTTGGAATTAAGAAAACAGCTTTTTATAGGCAAAAACAGAGATGTCAGAGCTGTGGATGTAGGCCCAATATCCATCATGTCGTGTGTCCACAAACTGTGTCCGCGTCAGCTCCATCAGGGAGATTACTCATTAGGAAAGCAAAAATCTAATACTTCTAAAGTTTGAAGGTACAGTTAAGATGCAGGTTAAATTGAACCAAATATATTTGATGTCTTAAATTCCCCCAGAGGGTTTTTCTTTGGCCAAAACATAAATAAACTAAAACATCAGAAAAAGTTACCCTCTCATGTTCCAAGATGTGGACCTTTTCAGGTTTTTTGTGCTTCTTTGCACATTTGCATGTTAACGGTGTGCCAGGGATGCTAGTCGGTCCTTGAACAATAAATTCAAGACGTATTTTTTATTATCAGCACAAACATTGTTGTCAATACGAGTTGGAATCTGATTGGTCCCTTGTCAACGTTCCTTTTTGTGGATCCATGAACTGGCTCTTAAGGTCTGGCCTTGGAGAGGAGGTGTCTGGTTTGCAAGGCTCAAGGTCTCATCTTTGGTTTTTGCAGTGTATGTGGGCTTGTTGGCATCCTAAGCACACACTGGACAGATCCACAACTGAGTTTGAAGTGGTTGGGATGACAGTCAACTCAACCAAGTTTGAAGCTGTGGCTCTGAACTGGAGGAAGGTTATGTTTGTGTTGGATCTGAAGAATGGTAAAAACCAGATCCATAAACACAATTTATAGGGAAATCTGAAGGAGTATGAGGAGCTGGAGCTCCTTTTATGGTTATTTGGTTCTTTTATAACCAAAGTGAGAGCCAAGCGCGAGAGACAGGATCTCAAGGTGTAGTTGTGGAGAGGAGAGGGTGTCTAGTTTGAAAACCTCAGCGTCTGATTTTTGCCAATGATGGGAATCCATTTCTAAGTCCCAGCCCTAACCTGCAGCAATCATTACAGAGGTTCATAACTTTGTGTGAAGCAGCTGGGAAGAGGATCTGTTTCTCCAAGTGTGAGGCTTGGAAGAGCTGACCTCCAAGAGAACTGCTTCTTCATGAGTTTGACGTTAGTCTCTGCCTAGGTAGAGGTTAATGACTGGCAGTAGGTTGGAGAGGCTGTGAGACAGCACAAACAAAAAGTGAAGCTCTTGCGGCTCACTTGTGGTTTGAAATACAACCAAAAGAACAATATCCTTGATAGAAGAGGATAAAATGTGCTTCCTCCTTTGGGAGACAAAGTGTGGAACCCCAACACCTTCGAAGGGCTAACAGAAGAGCTACTGCTCCTCTGCACTGAGAGGACGCAGTAGAGGTAGATAGTTCAGGCATCTAATAATGATGCTTATTGGATTCCTTCATTTGGAGGTTTTCTGCAGGAAGACCCCAAGCCTCATCCAGCACTTGCTTCACAGACTTTATATCCCTTACGGTGTGGTAACATTTTGAAGTTTCCCAGAATGAACTGGAATGTAGTGCTGGGGAGACGAATGTCCCACTAGACCGGTTTCCTCTATGACAAGGTCTCAGATAATCATGATGATTAATGAGCGATGATTTCCTTCTTTATGGGGCAATTTTGAAATATTTTACTCTAAAATTAAGGCAAGATTGAGCAGATTATGATCACCATAGCTGGTATATCATTTTCTGCTATCATTAAATAAATATAATCAAATAATTCACCTGCAAAACATGTTCATTAGGAGTACTTCAGCACAGTTTTACTCAGTTTATTATTTAACATGTTCATGAAAAACATCACAAGCAATGATCTAATAACTGGGGTAGTACTGAATTTGATAACAGCAGCTAAATCTTTGATGTACTAAATTAAAACAAAACTAAACTGTCTTTTAAAACACATTGAAACTTGTGGAAGAAGACATTAAATGTGTTCAGTTTAAGTGCTTGAAAGTCTCTTAAAAGTTATTCATTGAGTTTCACTTATATATTTATTTTAAGAATTCAAACACTATGTTCAAAAAGACAAAACTAAATCAAAAGCTATTAAATCAAAGGATTACTTGGTGGGCTTACTGTAATCCCCTGGGTTATTTCACTGCCTGGAGTTTTAAAACAGCTCATGAGTAATCTGTAATTGACTGCTCCACATTTTCTCAGCAGTAACCTTCCCTGCCATACTGTCCCGGCGCTGACAGCGTCCCTCCAGGGCCGAAGCCTTCCAGCTGCAGGGTTTTTGGTTCCAGCAGAGATTAGAGGAAGCCAAGCGGCAAGGCATCCCTCAAACATCCTGACCAGAGATTGAGGAGGACAATGGAGCGGCTGTGTCTGTGTCAACACCGGCTCTATAAACACACACATGTGCATAGAGACGTCCCCCTTCCCCCTTCTCCCATTCGTCGTACCCCAACATGGCGGCACAGACTCCCTCCAGAGCCCTTTTAACTTCTACAACTCTGCTCCTGAACTCTCCTTACCCCGCGGTGCGGGTCACATCTGTACATTATACCGTACATCCTCTTAGTAGAACAAGAGAGAGGCAGCCAGACATGGAGTTTTCATTACTCTCATCGTATGAATGAACATTATTGACAATTCTGAGAATGTTATCTTTTCTTTGAATGATTATTCAACAAACAACCTCAATGAATTCCTTGAGAATCAGGAACCTGGTGCACAGGTTTAAAATTACACGTTAAATCCCAGCAAATATTCCCAATATTTGTTCAAATGGCCTGAACAATCTCACAGAATAATTCAGTCTGGATATTTGACCTCTTTTCTTGGCAGAATTTCTTGACTCAGCAACTTCCTACTATTTTTCAAGTTGGTTGAGGTCCAGCCTTTATAAAATTCTAATTTTAGCCTCCTTTCTTCATTTGTGGGCTAATACCATTTTCAGACCACCTATTGTGTCTAAGTTATGACCATCTGACTTAAACCATCCCCCTCAGATAAAGGTACATTGGTTAAAATATTCATCAAGGATTGAGTCTAGTTTAACCTGAAAGAGGCTGGATTTCCAGCATCACCGTTAGCAGTGACACTAGCTTAACATTTAAGTTAAGCTAGCTTGTATAAAGCGTGCGTGAGCAAAAAAATTTGCGGCGCCATATTTTACGCAAAGTCGGCATGTTTAAAAATTAACTTGGCGTCAAAGTTTGAGTAAATATACGCACACTTTTTCCCTGGCGTGAAAATGTGTGGCAGCCACGCAAATTTTTTCAGTGAATATCAAACTACAAAGCATCAAAACTCACCTAAATGCACAGAAATCTGATTTAATTCAGTGTTATTTAACCCAAGAAGCATCAAACCCGATGTTTTTTCCACCTCATTTATTTTTATACAATAATCTAACACGCACACAAAGTAAAGAAAACAAAATAAAAAGATGCAAAAACCTCACTAGAATATAAAAAATACATTTCCTGAGTTTTTGTCTCGTAAAGATGTAACGCCGAAGCGCATGAAATGCATCAGTACTGGTACCACTCCAGCTGCAGTCATCCTTCAGTAGAGTCGCCAGCTTTGCACCTTTAGGGACCGAAAGCATCTCTATTCTGTAAATGTACAACTTATGCACATGATTCCACTATTTAGAATAAATGTCCAATTTACCCACTCAAAGACTCTCTGACACGCTGTCGGTCTTTAAATCCCGGCTGAACGCTCTCCTGTTCAAACAGGCATTTGAACGATGTCCTTATTTTCTTTTTTTATTATTTGGATTTTTTATTCTTTCTTTAAAATGTATTATTTTTATTTTTGTGAGGTTACCTTATGTTCCCTGAAAGCATCTTTTAAATAGAATATATTATTATTATTATTATTATTATTATTATTATTATTATTATTATTATTATTATAAATACTTATACTGCTATAAATAATGACTTTGACATGGTTATTGCCCCACGTGGTGGCAGACTTCCGGGTATTTATACTCATTTACATATGTATTTATGGGTAGCGACTGGCGGACCAGCAACTGCTCTGTCTCACAAATTGGGATGTATAAAGGAAATATGCGGGGCCACGTGCGTGCGTACGTGTGAATTTCTTTGTGCGACGCACTTTTCTACATTTTTCCATATGCCAAGTTTTAGTGTGAAAACTGTGCACTCTTTAATGCTTGAGGCCCCAGATCTATTCAAAGATGTTTTGAAAAATAGGAGTTTAGGCTTATGAAGCTATTTCACATTCTCTCGGTTCAGATAACTTCAAGGCTGGAAAATTAACGGAGTGTTTATTTTCAAACGGTAGATAAATTAAACAAAAGACAGTGGCTGCCATCAATCAAAAACTCTTCAGTTTGTGTGAGAAAATGTCAGCTGTGATTTTGAGCACAGAGGGTCGACTTTACAATAACGAGTTTGTATGGTCCAACTAAACCGAGTTAATTTAATAGAGTTCTTTCTTTGATTAGTTGTGAATTTTATTTGAGGCTTTAAGTGTCTAACTGTTGTGATGCTTCACAAGTAGAATTAAATGGACTGTGTTTCAAGGCCTCTCCTCCCTGCTGAGAACAGCTTACACATAAACTGCTGCAGATGAAAACACAAGTTAAAGCAACAGCTAGTCTCATAACGTCATTTTATTAGTGGCCTGTTTAATTTTGCACTGAACAGTTCAGGAAGGCTTTCACCCTAAAGTTAATCTATTTATGTCAGTCATCTTGAATTTCTCTCTTTCGTATCCCTGACTTTGAACTGTAAGAATATAGCTGCCAAGCACGATGTTAAACTTTTTTACACGGTTTAGTTTGAGCCAATTTCTAGGAGTTGGCGAATTTAAAGATCTGGAGCCAAATGAGATGCAACGGCACCCAGCAATTTACACAGAAGAAATAAAATCATCACTTCTTCTCTACTTCAACACAGAACCTAAACATGTATTAGTTAAGGCACTTAAGGTTTCCTGAGCTTGAAAATATCTATTACAGAAAGTTGTTCACATTTGCAGTGTCAAGGTTTACTCTACTTGATCAGAGTTACCCATTCCAAATAGGAAAAATTAAAAGAAATAACCATGAGATGAGGGTCATGACTCCTTTAAAACTGCATAATTTCTTTTCATAAACAGATCTGTCATCTGGTACTTCAGTTCATCAGCTAATGTCACTATAATGGATCCAGTGCATTAAATCAGATTGGTGTTTTTTGGAAATAGCAACAGGAAAACGCTTCAATTGGAAATCAAATTTATTGTAATGTTCACACTTCCATGGCAAATAAACTGCAGCAACATGTTTATATAAAATTAATTGATTGTTTCAGCATCCAAATTTAATTTCCCATTGGGATTGACAAATTGCTTTTCAAATGAATTGAATGAAATATCTTTATCCCCTTTATCCGATTGAGCTAAATTCACGGTGCCTTCACGGTACCTACACTCGTAGGGAAATTTAATTACACCCATGATTATTGGGTTTTCTCTTTTGAATGATCTGGGGCCTCATGCATAAAAAGCGTGCGTGCGCACAACAAATGTGCGGAGCCATATTTTACGCACAAGTCGGCATGTATAAAAATGAACCTTGCGTCAAAGTTTGCATAAATATAGGCACACCGAAAAAGTGCGGCAGCCAGGCAAACTTTTTCTGTGGACAATATCAAACTACAAAGAGTCAAAACTCACCTAAATACACTGAAATCCGACTACATTCGGTGCTATTTAGACAAGAAGCATCAAACCCGAACCGCATTTATTTTTATACAATGAACTAACACGCACACAAAATATAGAAAGTAAAAATAAAAGTATGTGAAAACCTCGCTCGAATGTAAATAGTACTTTTTCTCAGTTCTTGTCTCGTAAAGATGTAACGCATTGGTCCGTACGCCGAAGCGCATAAAATGCATCTATGGGTTAATTTAATTCTCACTAAAAGAAGGAAACGGGGTTGGATCAGCAGATTAACTCAAATAAGTAGCTGCGCAAAGGTGTGCGGCGTAATTGTAGCAGAGCGCTTTGGCTCTGATGGAGAACATCGCCAATGGAAGCATTCAGAGGGAGAGTTTGTGATGCTTATGGACATAAAGCATTCTAGTATTTAGAATAAACGTTCATATTCCCCACTCAAAGTCTCTCTGACACGCTGTCTGTCTTTAGATCCCGCCTGAACGCTCTACTGTTCAAACAGGCATTTGTACGATCTCTTTATTTTCTTTTTATTTGGATTTTTTTTTCTTTAAAATGTATTTTTTTTTGTGAGGTGACATTATGTGTCCTCAAAGCACCTTTTAAATAAAATATATAAGTATTATTATTATAAATACTTATACTGCTTCGAACAAGGACGTTGCCATGGTTATTGCTTCACGTGGTGGCAGACTTCCGGGTATTTATACTAATTTACATATGTATTTATGTGTGGCGACAGGGTGGACCAGCTGCGCTCTATTTCCCGCAAATTAGGATTTATAAAGGAAAGGTGCGCGGCTTTATGCGTCCGATTTTTTTTTTTTTTTTTTTTTTTTTTTTTTTGTGCGCCGCACTTTTTTAAATTTTTCGTTAAGTTTTAGTGTGAAAACTGCGCACTCTTTTATGCATGAGGCCCCAGGTCTTTACCAGAGTTTAGAACTATTTGAATCTAAGTTCAAGTGTATAAAAAACATTTAAGGATGGGTGGTCAAAATGTGCAAAAACCAAAAGGTTGTCAACTTTTTTTTAACAGCCAAGCGTAATCCAAGAACATCACAGATTTCCAATAATGTTTAAAAGAGTCATAATTTAAAAAAAAAAAAAAAACTCAATTTCCATGGTTTGAAGGCATTAGAGACTGGATATGCTTTTTTATGAAACAGTACTGCTCTTCCCCCACCTGGTTCTGCAAGCCTGGTAAGGGAACATTACTACACTTTTCTCATGCTTAGTTTCTTGTCTGTAATAAAAAAGTCAGTTAAATTAGATGTTTTAAAAAAAAAGTGAAAACAGAATTTCTTTCCTCAATAAAACACAACATATAGGTCAATTATTATGCTGATTGTCACAAACATTTTTACTTTATCTTGTTACATCTCTTCCTTTCAACTATCATGTCCATGTGCACCTTGCATTTTAAAAACCATGTTTCACTTGTAAAGCGAGTTGACTGGTGGATAGCGTAAGTCTGAGAATTTGCCTGCTGATGCATTTTTCTTAATTTTATGTCCAACTAATTCGCTGGCACAATGCTGTTACATAAAACATAAAGATTTAGAGTCTGCAGTGCCAAAGATTAAGCTCTAAAGATGAATGAAGTAAATAATGAAACACCCACAGCCTTTGACACCAGATAAGAAGAGAACATTGGGTGTCAATGTGTGGGCTTTCCATTTCCCAAAATTCAGTGACAAATATGTGTGAGCTGTATGGAAGGTATGCAAATATTCTGCTGGGCACAGATACGAAGCCACTGTGAAAGAATGAGTACGCGGGAAGAGAAAGGAGCTCAGTGATCAAGTCAAGACAGAAGAACAACTGAGCGTGGGCAAGAGTGTGAGACTGAGTACAGCGCAATGACAGAGAGGGTCTTCGTCGAACATGCAGCCATGAGAACACAGCCTCTTTGTGAGGAAGAATGTCGTTTTCATAACAGCGAATTTCTTCTGGGGCAACTGTAGGCCGGCTCGGTCCGTCTGCTAGGTCTTTGTCAATCCATCTCACTCTCGGGCAGCAGAAAAGACGAGAATGTGATTAGCATGCATCCCTGCACCTTAAGCCACCACCCCACTCTCCACACACTAAATGCCTGCACATCCAGGCTCCTCTTTGCCTCCCACCCTCATCCCCCATATTCCTTTCTCTTCATAACTGGATCATGGGTGGTAGATGGAGGGGACCATTGTACATTGTTTTGGCTTTCTTTGGTTCAAATCCTCTTGACAAAGTGGACGGGAGGGAACCGGCAGGCACCTTTGGGATGTGAAGGGAGTTGTTGAGGTTCTAAATGAGCCGAGGGCATCGAGGGGCCCTCGCTGACGTGGCACCATGAAATGCGACAAGCCAGGGTTCACCCACCCCCAAGCTGAGGCAGGTTGTTCATTTTGAAGGTTAAAGTTCTTATTATGAGTTTCAAAATTCTCACCACATTTGCTTTTATTTGTAGCTGTTTTAGTGTTTAGCATTTTGTAAAAATGCAAATTGCTGCTAAAGCTTCAACAACAACAACAAAAAAAATCAAAGCTACCAAATTGGTGTCTTGAATCAGTTTGCTTGTGTTTTAATGAATCATATACCGAGAGGCAAATGGTGAATGAAATCCAAGACTGAAAACACTTCATTTCCACATCATCACCTTCCTAAAATAATGGACCAAGTCATTTTGACAAAAGTGATTAGGAAGTACCCAACATTAAGTTACAAAACCAATAAAAAACAGTTTTCATATAAACCAGTAGTTGTTCTTACCTACTTTGAGTATTGATGGTGGCAAACATTTGGTAACACTTTAATTGACAGGGTGTGCATAAAAATGACATGACACTGTCATAAACATGACATAACACCTGTCATCAACATGAAGGAGTCTTTGTGAATGTTTGTTGTCATAAAGTGTCATTCTGTGAATAATGACATTTTTTATGCAAAGTTGCTCTAAAAGTTGCATTGAAAGTCCATTAAGTCCACTACTAAGTCCATTTTGTTACTAGCATCTTTGGGGGGGTTTCTGGAAGCCAATTAGTGTGCTGTCATTTGAAAAGTTACTTTGACTGGAAATGGACAAGGCTAAACCTGTGAAAATAACTTACTACCACATTTCAGCCTTCTTATAAAGAAAAAAGAATTATCTGTTATCCTAGAACATAATTCCCCTGACGTAGTCACAAATGATAAAGCAGGTTGATGACATTCCTACACCATTATCCTTTGAATTAAACGTGATTTAGGTGATTATAACTTCTGGATCTGCAATCTTTTTGTTTCAGAGTGTGGACATGGCTGGATGTCGTTGGTTCTGCGAGGAGAGAGAGGGAAAGAGAGGAGGCAAGCATGTAATCCCAGTCATTAGTGGGCTTAAAAAGGATTTGGTGGAGCTACAATAATGGAGACTCCAGTGGCCTCCACTGCAAGACCCAAAGAGACCCAACAGGGAGGAGCGCCATCCACAGAGGTACAACTGTTTTAGTTGACTCAACTGAGAGAAAGTAATCTGGATTTTTGAGTGAAGCTGTCTGTCTCTGTGTGACTGCAAATGGCAACCACAAAATTTAGTCCTTTTGCTCTTGGTCTCACACGGATCTCACACACACATTCTTGCTCTGATTCCCATGCTTCCCAGCCCCATAGAGGGGTGTAAACACAGTGCGGCTGGTGTTGCCATGGCGAAGCCTGCCTGCAGCCCAAGAATGGCGACTATGCTCTGCATGCGGAGGGGCAGAGGACATGAATGCAAGGCAGCGTATACAGTAACACATTCAGACATACCCTCATGATGCTGATTAAAACTGAGCTGGACAGAATTTCAAATTTATAAAACATTTGTTTTGCTTGTATGGACTAGTCAAACTACAATCAAACTACAGTTTCTTTAAGACGGTCTAATCGTAAAAACAAAATAAACTGAGTTCTTTGTTCAGTTTTTTCCAGAGTCTTTTGTGTTGCTTTTGTAAACCCAGTATTGTGTTTTGTCTCGTCATGTGAGCTAACTATGATGTTTTACCAACATAACAAAATCTGGCGCACTACCTAGAAGTGGGGATCATTGAAACTCATTCACAATTTTCTTCATATTTAATAATCTAATAAAAAGGTGAATAGCTAAATAAGCCCTGAATAAGTCACTGCTGCATCACAGAGCCACCACAAAGACGAACTAGAGAAAGCCATGTACGTTCACATAAATTACTCCAACTATCAACTTAACTCATCAGTTAACTTAAGAAGTCTGAACTGCTTAAGGAGACCAGGAAATTACAGCAAAGCCTTTGTTCTGTGTGCAGAAAAATACATATTTAAAAAGCAGTTACCACACACTTATCTTCAAACGATCTAAATTTGTTTGAAAGCATTTGCTACCAACAAGCCGCCACTTATTTTGTCTCGTGCAATTCAACATTTGCTTTTAATAACTGGCTAAACCAACAATAAAAATAATTTCAGGCACAGCTTTGTGTTAAGTAAGGCGTCATAGGGTTTGGCTATTGTGACCAGACAAGCCAACTAAATCAAGGAGTTTCAACTGGCCTCCTTCAAACAGAAAATTGGACTTTCTCAGGAATGTATTATTTCTGAGATGTTTGAACATGTTTTTATGACTACTTAATTGGAACTGGCTTTAATCAAATTGCTTTACAAGCAAGAGACCAGTCATTCTGACATTACTGCCGTATTTGCAGGTGCACACGCGTTCAGGCCCATGCATAGATATTTTCTGGCAAAAGTAAAATCATAAATATCCCTTTGAACTTTGATAAATTCCCTCTGAATGCAGCACATAGTGTACCCTTCTCTTGAAATATGGACCTCTGGGACAGAAATCATACAGCTCTCCTCTCCGTGTACAGTATATCGCTTTGATTAAACATGACTGCTACTAAAATACACACGCTGGAAGATAAACGAGAACCACCAAGATCACATATGAGAGTTTTATGCTCCTCACCAAATATTATTTAGCTGATCCATTCAGGAAAAACAGAATTAAACAGCAGCACAGAACGTTAAATGTGCCTGTTGTGCCATCCTATAGAAGATGTGGCTTTTGCAAAAGAACCTAAGAAACAACTTTTATGCACCATCTGAGTTACGAAATAATGACACCATTTTGACCTACGCAGTTCGGCAAAACATTGTGCAGGAGAATTTGATTTTATTTGTTGTTCTGCATTTTAATGAAACAATATACATCTGAGGGTTTTGGGGACTTTATCAAGCATGAAATGTAAATACTTAATGTTTAAGTTTACATTTGGCAAGGATACAAAAAAAACAAGAAATTACACAAACTATGCAGAGAATTTTTTAATGTGGGAAAATAAATTTTAGGTTTTGGTAGGGTATTTTAGTGTGTTGATAATAATCTGTTGTAAGGCTATGTTGCTTTTATTGCAAATCCTCTGCATTGAGACAACACAATGATAAATAGGTATGTGTGTGATATCTAATTGAGGACTATTTCTAGAAATCAGATTTACAAAAACCCAACTCTGTACTGTGGAATTGGCGGTTATACACTTGTTGTACTACAAGCTAGTAGAAAATCATGCAACTGTGATGTTATTAAATAATTCAATGGTGAGATTAAACCACATTTATATCCCTTTTTTTCCATCACCACAATTTTCTCGCTGATTTCTGTAAGCTTTAGTATTAAGGTCACTTAAATCTACATCAAGGGCCGTAAAAGTCCAGTCGGCTGGCCATGTAAGTTGTTTGCATGCAGTGTGAATCCAAGGGCTCAAATAAATGTTCAAGTAATTCTTTGCATACTGATATTGTGAAGACAGCTGGAATTTCTATGCATCATTTTCTAATTTGCAATTAAAATGATTTCTAGGCTTCTTCAAAAAATGAAGAAGCACAATATGGAGTTTCTCTTTTTGGAGAGCAGAAAATAAAATGTTTGCTCAAAACTTTTAATTGTTTTGGCATTGGAATGTTTCATTGTGAAAAATTTTAGATTTATGTTGCAAAACTCCTTTGATAATGCTGATAACAAAAATGACTTGAAGAACAGCAGAGCTGCTTCTCTGTATTAAAGGTCTTGGATAGTATAAATATATCTTTTCCTGTTTTTATTATTTATGAAGGTGGTTAAAAAAAATTGTGTTGTCTCTTCTGATAAGAGCAGATATGTGAGGTCCCAAGAAGGGAAATGTCATATTCAGTCCAGGACCTGTCTTACTGAAGCTGAACAAACGGAGTTGTTGATGAAATGACTGCATTTTGTCAGCAGTCCTGTCTCTCTGGATGAACCACTTGATGTAAACTGAGCCTCAGAATGAGATTCAGAATATTAAAAAATCTAAACTTGCCAAGAGCTGAATTCATATTGAACATTGAGTACATATGAGTTCAGAAGGCTGATTGCATCTTACAATCCAGGAAATCGGAAGACTTTTTCTTCCTTACATACATAGACAGAAACAGGATTGAGTGTTTTCACTGAAAAATGTCTCCATTCACGCCGGAGAGCTGAGGACAAATTATCAATCACTTCATCTGTTGCTGAGCTTGGTTGCTGCCAAAGATTTGACTCATTCTCTCTGCGGATTAAGCCACTTTTGTCTGTTTACAATTTCATCAGTTTCTATGTTTGTATGCATGGCACAGCTTAAAAATCTTGTGATATTTTTCTTTTTCGTTCACTTTGCCAATGTGGAATCAGGAGCCAAAGGGATTTCATACACTGAACAGTCATTCAAAAGCAGGCCGAAACAGTGCTGGGCTTTGGACGGCGTTCACAGAGGCCATCTGCAAGCTGCTGCGCACCAAGAACTGAGGCGAAGCTAGTCTAGAGGCATGATGGCAGAGCAGTGTGGCGCTGGCCCCAGAATAAACAGGCCATTTAACTGGACAACCTTCATAAAAGCAATTATTGATGCAGCTCAGATTTTTTTTTTGTCTCGATTTGCATCCTGCCTGTGCCGAATGTTGACTCGCTTTCAAATTGATCCCTGAGGTGGTAATTGTCTCCGCTGTTTGCCTTACGCTGTTGCTTAACTTTTACATGTCTTTATCGATATCCCGTTAGAGCCGATGGATGTTCCTGCCCACAGCTGTCACTCGGGTGCCCATGTAATCGACGCTAAGTTTCCTCTCTGTCTGAGTCGGGATCAATGGCAGTCATCCGACTCTTGTCTAATCTGAAGCAGCCACCCCGCTCGTTTAGGGGTCGCATGCCGCGACCATGTGTGAAAATTCCTGCCTGCTTTGAGTGGGCAGACGTGACGGGGACTGACGCGGCTTCAGGAAAAGGAACACATGTGCAGACAGGATCTTGGGGCTCCGACGCCCACCAGGGCTCATGTTCCCCAACTCGTCCACACATGCAGGCGAAGAAATAACTTTTAAATCCACGGGACAACTGGTCAGCACACAAACACACACACACACTCCTCCAATAAAGCCTCTGTGTCTCGTTTCCCTCCTCGACCCTTAAGACCTGTGCTACCCCATGTGGAGCAGGTGGGCGACAGCCTCCCTGCCTTTCTTTCGCTCTGCTTCCTTTCACTTTCCACACACCTCCTCTTAATGACCGCCGATATCTTAAAAAGTTCTGCCACTTAAGGCAGCAGACTCTCTCCACCACTTAATTTGACATGCTTGGGAGAAAAATAAAGAAAGACCCCCATTGTGTCTTTTTCAACAGCCTCCAATCAAGCCCGCCACTCAATTAGCCATAATCGGTACAAAAAAGAGAAAAACTTCACAATGATCCATTTTTCTTCCATTGCTGCAGTTTTTCAATATTATTCCGCACTTTCAGACCTCAGCATAAGGTTAACCTGCCAACTGAATATGGATATAATCCCTTTTTGGCTTGCTCACTTTGTGGAAAGAGGAAGCAGCATGAGCATAAAAAAGTACCTGAAACTAGATGAAAAATAAAAGAAAAATGGATTTTCTCCACGACTCCACATGGTGTAGCTGAGCTCTATTTTCTGAAAAGACAGACTGACAGATGGAAACAGTTTCACAAAAGCAAATAAATGTAGGTGACAGACAGGAAAACAAAATGTAAACCAAGCTTGAGAGACTTGAAATCGATTTGTTATGTTTCCGCAAAAGATAGTGGAAAAATAAAATTTTGATTATATTCTCATATCTGTCGGTTTCAATTTAAATGCTGTCGCAGTCGTTCAGAAAGGAAAAAAAGAGACAACTCCATCTTTCAATGTTATCACTCGTCTGTAATTTTCTGCTACGTGATTATGAGTGGATGTTTTTAAAAGTGCGACATGAGTCCGACGGGACCTTGTAAGAGGTAAAATGAGCTTTGGCTGAGAACAAGCTTAAAATTGAAAACAACTATAATGCAATGAGAGCAGCAGTCCTCACAACCAAGTCTGAGAATTTTCCTCACTACATTATCAGCAGATTTACCCAAAAAGCCACATTAGCATAAAATTGAAAAGCAACTTTAGACTTAGTTTGAGAGAGTCACGGTGATGAGTGCATGTGATACGACTAGAGATGCACCTAGCCAAAAATCAACATAAGATTTTCTCTCACAACAGAAACGCCAATGCAGATTTTTTTTTTCTTCATTTGAACCAAACCAAATAAAGAAGGAAGAAAGAATGCTCTAGGTTCTGTAATAGAGGAAGTAGTTTTTAATGCATGTAACATTTTACTCTGATCAGTAGCTCTTTCTATTTTAGACAGACTTTCAAACATTTTCTCTGGACTAATTGTACTTCCTGCTCTCAAGATGTTTATCTTTGCAAACATTGAAAATGTTTTCCTACATTTATACTACAGTTTACATGGTAACAAGCCGACCAAAGCAACTTTCTTTGAAAAACACTTGGAATAACAGGAAGCACTTGCCAAAACACTGAACCGAATAGAGTAAAAGAACAAAAACAATAACAAAACTGAATAAAATTGAGTAGTATCAGTAAGATAATGCAACAAATGAATTGTATCTAATCATATATGCCTAAAAAGTATGTCTTAAGATTGATTGGTTAAAAAATTATTAACTGAACTAAGCAGGTTATAGGTCCAATTCCCCTGGTAAACTACATGCGTTTGGCATAGTGAGGAAACTGAATCTTCATTATTAGAGGCATGAAGTCTGCATAGCTTAACATGAAATTATGTGAAATTAATTATTTGATCACTGCTGTGGAATATGCTTTGCTTCGATGTAAATTTTGAGGCAGCATGTGTGGAATGCTATACGTGTACAAAAAGTCTGAGGAAACACTGAACAAATCCACCTTAAAAAGCTTACAATGTCTGTCCCATTGAGAGGATGAATAAATGCTGCATGAATGAAATGATAAACAATTAGACATCAGGTTAACAGACTGAACAGTGATTATGACATACCTGGCAGCGATGTATAACGTCCTGTTCATGATCAGGATGAGCTGGATGTCCAGTTTGTGCCGCTGCGTGTTGTTCCTCCCAGGTTTGTGGCCCACGAATGCTGGATACTGTTTTGTGTCTGTCAAAAGGTAAAAATTAAAATAAAATATCCCCTCAGTTAAAAAAGTAATCAGATACTATGAATTTCTGGGCCTCCAAAGTGTCTTTGTTTAACAAGGGAATGCAGTCAACCTTCTGGGCTCAACTTCCTGTGCGATAACTTTATTATGGCAGAACTATTAATGATTTTTTTTTAAACATTTAACATAATTTTAACAATACAGAATAATTCTAGTAACTGAAATGCACAGTAAAAGCAGAAGATAATACTTTTTAAGATTTTCTGTAAAATTTACTAAAAGATGCTGTTTCAGTTATGGAATAATTAGGACAACCCCACATGTATTTCCACTTAAAATGGTTAAAATTACACAAACGTGTATCATTTCAGGTGCCTCTGACAATAAGGTATGCAGAATTTACTACATTGCTCAGCATTTTAAAGGAGGTTTGCCTTGTGGGGTGCTCCTGACTGCTCAAGTGAGAATGATCTAAAAAAGCATGAAGGTTAGACAAAAATTTGCCATAAGCAACACAGACGAAGGCCAAGACCGCTTTAATTGTGTTTTTTTTTTAGACAAACATTTGCCATAAGCAACACAGACAAAGGCCAAGACCGCTTTAATTGTGTTTTTTAGCACATGAGGGTAAAATATTGTTTTTTTGACGTGACAGTGAAAGACATGCTTGACAAAGACCAAATACAGCAGTCAAGGAACTGCTGTATAACTGCTGAATAAGCCACATAACAACTGTGAAGCAAAGAGGGGAAATGTCATGGAGATGCTTCGCTGTAGCAGAACCTGGTCAGCTCATCATCACAGAGTCCACCATTAATTTTTCAATGTCTCAGAGGGAGCTTTGGGAAAATGCGAAAAATGGAAGGAAATCCAAGTGGACCCTGCAACATGACAATGAGTCATGAAAAGCCCAGATCTTGATCTCAATTAAAACAGACCAAACATGTTAGAACATCTCAAACATCTCACACCTGACAGTGAGAGTGAGACAAACTTTCCTCAGAATATTGGTCACTGGCTGCTAGATGGCTACAAAAAGCATCTCAATGAGTTTGTTTCAACTGAAGAGGTTGAGAGGAATTATTAAAGTCTCTTGACTTGTTCCTGAGCTGGAAAAATGACATTTTGCTCATATGTTGTGTAATGACTAAGCTACCTTTATGGTTTTTGCTTTATAGATCCCAAGTTAATATATAAAGAGGTGTCCTAATTTCTTTCATTTGACTAAATATGCCACTTCGCTCCATGCGTTCATTCTGCTATTGGTGGTTTTGGATGACAGCACTTGGTTTGAGGAAACAGTCTGAGTAACACAGGTCCGCGTGAGGCTGTCTGGCTTGAGTTCTGGTTTTCTCTGCCAGGACACAGAGCATTACGCCCACAGTAAGGAGAACAGGACACGATGCAGAGAGAAACACTGGGAGAAACAGAGAAAACAATGACCATATCTTTACAGCTTTCCAGAGCATGCTCTATCAGAGCAGCACAAGCACCCTGACAGCGGATTATCCAATCATGTGAGGTGGGCTCAGTTTCAAATGCTGCCTTAAGTCTTTTATTTTAGTCCATGCATAGGGCCCATCCTTTGGTGCCAATTTGCACTCCAGGCCTGCAGAAGGAGTTCAGTTTTGTGGGGAAGGTAAGTGCTGTAGAGGAAGCACTAGTTGAGAGGGTGTCAGAAGAGTAAAAAGACTGAACCAATGAGACACATACTGAGAATAGAGAGTTCTGAAGTACAAGACAAAGAGGGAAAAGAGAGAAAGCAGAGAGACTACTTCTAATGAGAGGATGGATTGTGCACAAGAGAAGAGATAATAACCCAGAGAAAAGAAAGAGAAGCAAGGAAAAAACACTTACAGTTGCCATGTGAGATGCTAATAGGCTCACTGTCCTCAGGGAAACCCGCCCCGGCTATTTGCAGTAGCGTGAAGTAGAGTACTAAGGCCTCTGACCTCATGGTCACTCCAACACCGCCGCCGCCGCTGCTGCTGCTGGTCCTCTGCTAAAGATGTGTTTTCGCCTGCACATGAGGAGACACAGGCAGAAAGGCGAGGATGAGATTCTCAGCGAAAATAACAACAAAGTTCATGTAACAGTTCTTTCACCTGGCTGCAGAATCAATATTCCCCGTGTTCGATTCCTGCATTTTAGGTCAAAGGCCACTTCACACATCCCTCCTAAATTAGCTGTTTGAGCAGTTTGACCCAGCTTCTTTCAGACAGTCCGAGTTATATTTATAAGCATTTTTCGATGACTCAAGTAAGCCACCATGCAAGCAAAACCAAATTAATTGGATTAGGGAGGTAATATGCGTCATAGATCGATGTCAGGCAGAGCAGATCTCTCCCTGCAGGAGTATGACAGGGTCTTAGTGAAGCAGGAGTGCTCTTGTTGAGATTAACCTGCTGCACAGCGTCGGCCATGCGTGGAGATGGGGCAGGGCAGCATGGCAGGTCCTTTATTTCATACTTTGCACTCTCTTACAAGGGTAGAATAGTCCTGTACACTGACTCTTACATGTTCAGGGACATGATACACCACCTGCTGAATCAGAGAATGGATAACAGTTCGCTTTATATGAAGCATTTTGGTTTTTATGTTGATAAATACTAGGACTGTGAGCATTAATGCATGTGATTAATCTAAAAAGTTGAACGCATTAATATTACGTAGTACAGATTAATCACAGTACCTATTTTGACCTAAAAGCCTCTGTGGCCCCCCAGGTTTGCATAGTTCAAAACAGTCCTTAAGACTGAGATTAACAATGCAGAATCGCAAACATGAGTGAAATGATAAGCAAGGAGAGTCAGCTTGGAGGCAAATTATGCTTTAAAAAACATCCCAGTTAGAGCAGGCGTCCCGTATACAAGAGCTATAGACGTTGATGGAGCTATCCCAAGTTCGAATCGCATCCTCATTTCCTTTGCCGCATGTCTTTCCTTCATTCTCTCTGCTCCTTTCCTGTCAAATTACTATCAAGTAAAGGCGACTAGTGCCTAAAAATACTTAAATGGACATTTGGATAAGCACAACCAGTTTATATTTAACATTAAGTTAGAAACAAAATCACTTATTTTAAACCTTCCTGAATATGAAAACCTGTAAAACTGAGAAGTTTCGTTTGAAACAATAAAACATTTTCTTCAACATTTTTTGAAAATGTGCATTTTTACATTTCAAGCTTACAAAGGTAAAAATAGTGATTAATCATGGTTATTCACAGCCCTGGTGTGATTAATCTGATTGCATTTTTTTTAATCGTTTGACAGAAATACAAAGTATTTGTTTTATAACTTTGTATAAATCTTTGTGTCAGACCACAGAAGAAAGACCACACCCAAACCACCCCGAGCCATACGATACGTCGCATCATTGAAAACTTTTACTCCTCCTCCTATTCCTTCACCTGCATCTGTCCTTTTCTATCAGTAGTAACATGTAGGAGGGGGTCCAACCTTGTCCATGGTCTGCATCCCAAACCATCCCACCTATTCCATCATGTCAACCTTTAAAGAAATCATCTTGTTTTCTTACAGTAACAGTCACGTGAAAGCAAGTTTTTTTTGTCCTCAAAGCGAACGCTGAGTTAATGCAGCATTCTCATAGCTCAAATGGAGGCATCTGGGATTAGCTTGCTGCAGTTTGTGTGCACACAATTACACCCATAAATCATCCGAGACAATTATTGCATCTGTAATCTAATCAGGAATAAAGCGTTTAATTTGCATGAAGCACCTTCAGTTTTTTTTTTCTTTTCTCTTCTCTTTTTTTCTTCTCTGCTGGAGCTGGGAGGATGAGACGTAGCTGTGCAGAAAGAGCATGGGATGCTTCAGGGATGAGGAATTGAATAAAATAGTCGATTTCATTTGCCTCAGCCTGATAAAAGTTGTTTATCCCACGCTGTATTTTCATTCGCTATTGTATATCTTAGAGGGGGAGCGACCAGGAGAAAAGAAGAAGATGGAGGAAGAGGAGGAGGAGGGCTTACTTTCTCTTTTTTCTCTGTCATGTCCCTCTGCCTCTCTTCCCCCATCTCTCGTTCTCTCTCCATGCTCCTGTGAATCTCATTCAGGAGAGGAATGAAAACACTATTCAGTGGTAGATTCATTTTAACACTGAGGAGAATACCAATACTAAAGCCTGGATACGACCTTGATCTCAAAAGCTTCTCCCTTCCCCGCCATCCTTTCTCACTTGTTGGTCTGCCATCTTATCCTTGCATAGTGAAATTATTTTTTCTTTTTTTTTTACATTTTAATAAGACAGCTCTATTTCAAAAATAGATGTTGCTTCAGTCCAACATCATCTCCTAGTGAAATGCATTCAGGCATTTCCAGGAATTGGTTTCTCTCAACTCCTGAGAGATGACAACAGGCTTTCTTTGGATTGTGTTGGTGGGTTATCTATGCTGAATTCAGAATGAATGTTTAATTTTTTTTATTTTGTCCAAATTGAAAGTGGATTTTTTTCTCTCTTTTTTTTTGCCTGTACAGTAGAGCAAACCTCACTGGGGGACTAAGATGTGAATCGTTTTTGGACCTTGACCCAGAACTCTTCCAGTAATTGACTGATTGATGAACAGGAAGTAGAATAAGAAAGAGGAAGTAACCCTTAGGGAGTGAAAGTAGTCAGTGATGGATGGAGGCCGCACCAACCAACAAAACAAGACACGGCTCAGATGAACGAGGGGCGATTCTGAAACTCTGCCTCATTATGTCAGAATCCTAACTGCGTCCTTCGCACAAACGCAGACGATGTTGTTTTTATTGTTTGTGGGGAAATTTCAGACGAGTTTTCCAGACATCTCACTGGTGATCAGCTGTGACTGGAGGCAGAGAAGCTCCTCCATCCATATCAGCAGGTTTTAATTGGATGCTAAAACCCCTCCCATGATACACAAAATAAATTGAGCACAAAACATCTTACGTGAAACCTCTAAACCTTCCAGCGACCCTTTCATTACCGGCTGCAACACAGGAGTAAAAGGGACGAGGCAAGACACAGCCTGTCTTTACCGAATTACTCTGTGCGTGGAGGAGCCAATTGCTTCCTTGTGTGTTAAGTATGACTGAGTGTGTAGAGCTCTGATCTAAAATGCTCCTTTTGTGTGGCAGTGTTTAGACACACATACACTGAGGACATAAGGGTTTGGGAATCAAGGATCAAAGGCACGCCCACACTTCTGCAATAAATTACCTGCTACCAAAATAACACAGTGGAGGTGGAACAGTGACGATTTCAACTCTTTTAGAGCTTTCACTGAAGAAAACCAAAGGAGAACATCTAAAGAGGGTTAAAGTTTTAGAACGTTGTTCTTCTGCTGTTGACAAATAACTTTGGGCTGGGCAACGAATCAATAACAATATATATTGTAATAGACAATCAATATCAATAGAAAGCATGTCCAATGGACTGTTCAATAACCGCAGAGCATTACTTTTCTTCCCGTTTCCACATATCAGGATGCAGAATAGTGACTTTTGACGGGTATTAATGATGTACAGGTCAGATGAATGCGACCTGGCAGTACAGCGACAAGCCACATTTGAAATATCAGATACGCATCAAATTTAGGTCCAATTGTAAAAATCCAATCTGTGTTGTTCAGACTGTCGTGAAAAGATCAGATACAGGTCACAACAAGGCAAAATTAAATTGGATTTGGCTCACTTCAGGCTGCAGTGTGAACACAGCCTAAGTGTCATAAAAGCTCCAGAAGGTACCTGATGAATAAAAGTGAAATCAACAGCAGTCTACAATACTCAAAGTTTCAACAAAGTCCTAGAAAAAAGCGAGCAAGTTCCAGAATTTTAGTTCTGCGAAAGTATCCAGCAAGTTTAATAACATTTTCCACAAATACACGATAAGTTCTAGCAAGAACCTGGCAAGTTGCGGAAAGTAACATTTAAGGTTTAGGTATAGTACAGATTGTATTCTGTAGTGATTCCATAACTTTTTAGGGAGCCTTAAAGCACATTAAGGAAAAGGTGGAGGACTTAAACCTTGAAGAAGGCACATGTAGGTAATAAAAACACAAAGACCCCCCTATCCCCTCTCTGAACCACACACTCAACAATCTCGTAACACACACAGCTCCGAGCAGAAAAATACGCATAGGATTCATGACTATAAACAACATCCGTGCAAGTCAAAGCAGACAACCAATCAAGTCGGGAGAGACGCCCATAGGGGCCACCAGGCTGAGCTGCATTAGCTTTAACAATAAACACATTAGCCAGCTTAATGATGTTGTTCCCGCTCTTGCATCAACACGTTAGCTATGGGTGCACGCTCGTGATAACACATTTATTTTAATGACAAGGTCGGTCACAGTGGGCTTCAGGTAAGGAAGGGGAAGGAAATGTTGGCCAACATTTCTTCTCTTTGACAGCTTCGATGAGAGCACAAACAGATGAACGTAAAGCCTGGTTCTCCAGAACAACACGGCATTTTGTAGACACATGCACAATTAGCTAATCTTCAGAGGGTCCCAGCTGTTCATCTCTCAAAGCCCCCATGGTGCCCAGACACAGTGTGCAATGGAGTGAGAGATGGCTTTTTGATTACATCTGAGTAAAACCTGTTGCTGATTAACTGATGCTTCTGAATGTGTGTGGCGCCAAGGAGAAAAACAAGTACACAAATATAGTTTTACCGCAAAGAACATATGTTTGCTGTCAATTGGGAAAGTGCTCTGGATTCCCTTGATTTCAGAAGAAACAGTCTGATATCACACAAAGAGGTCTTTCAGGATGAATAACTCTGGAAAATGTGAGAAAATTAGTTTTCTTTAATCTTCATTCATGAGGCTGCCATTATTACAACCATGATAACAAAGGTTTCTTTGACCTAAGAAAGGATCTGACTCTTACTCATTCACTGACTCCTACCAAACCATTTGCTGCCTAAATTTACCAACTGTTTGAATAAAACATGTAATCTTGTGAAAACTGGCGTCAGATGTACGAACCAGATCAGAGGCCAGTTACAGACATAATGGAGTAGTTCTTGTGTGTTTGAGCGAGCTTAACAGCTAACAGACATTTGTAAAGACCTAATTGCACATTTTAGATGGGACAAAAGGCAACAATACAAAGATATTTCTAAAGAACACATTTATCTTTTGTTGTGCTTGAATTTCAGTGTATTTAATTAAATCCTAATTTTATCATTTCTATTGTGGAGGAGGGCCATAACACTAACAGGAACAAAGAATTGGCTCCTTCCCCTACAGATGTATCATCCAAGGACTCGTTCAGTGACTATGGAAGGAACGCTCTAATTGTGCCATTAAAAATCATAATTTAAGTAATAAAACTTTATATTTCAAACTGACTAGACTCAGGGTCACTAAATAGTCCTTGGAAAATTGTAAATATTAAATAGACGTCTACGTTAGAGATAGCTCTCATTGGAGCTGAACTCCAATCTAACTATAACGTAGTTAAAATTTCACAGCATTTACACTGTAAAGCTAAATTATAATCTTTTCAGAGTTAGAGGAAATTGGAAACATTCACAGATATTTGTCTTTGTTTTTATTATCAACATATTCATTTAAAAGCCATAAAACGTTATTTAAATTGAATGATATATCCTCTCTTTTCCCACAGATGGTTAGTTACTTAAAATCATATTCACTTGAAGTTATGGCAAACTTTGAGCTAAATAATTGACCATTTAGAACATATGTCTGAAATATAATGTTGAATGAATTTTCCTGGTAAGCGCTGCCTCAGAATCAAGACTTTTTTGTGGGCAAATGCAGCAGAAAAATGACAGAAATCTCAGCTTTTCTGATATTTTTACTCAACTTTTTGCAAACTGATTATGAGTCAACAGGTAGTTTTAGACTGTAAATGTTACCTCCATAAATATAATGCAAAAAAGAGGCAAGTTTTCTTATCAATTCCTCTAAATGGGAAAACAAGAAGCAATGACAATCAGATTAAGTAATTTAGGTGTTTTCAATCCAAGTCTAAAACTTGAATTCAGTGGGATTGAAAACTGTTATTTTTTTATGTTAAAGGATTTCACCTGTAAGAATCGCCTTGCAGGTGTTTACGCTTGTCATTCCTAGTCATTTTGTTTTTATTCTGTCTTACAGAGGTATTTCAGAGGAAGATTTTCAAGCATAAATGTCTGTCTGGATCAGATTCGAGCAGCAGTTCCTTCAAGGATGTCTCCAGCTAGCCCTCACTGAGAGCGTCTATAATCAGAACTGTGACTATAATAATAATAATAATAATAATAATAATGGAGGAAGTGGGTTGCAGTCTAAGAAAGAAATTCAAATGATTGACTTTTAATATATATATACGGTATATATATATTACTGTGATATAGATGTGGGGTCTCTTACTACTACAGCCACCACATTTGGGAGCAGAGATTATAAATGACACTTGCTGAGTTTGTGCTTTTCCAACACAAACCCAACTTCCACCACATAAAAAAGAATCGTATTTGAACCTGTTTTTATGATCACCCAAGGATGAGGACCGTCTTTTTAGGGATGTGGCTGCAAATAAAAGCATCAAGTCATTTTTCTGTATTCTTTAGAGATCAGAGCCTCCCACAGCGTGCTCAGGCGGAGGCAGAACATTTACTGAGAGAAACAGGAAATAGAAGTCTTCTTGCGTAGTACAAGAGATAAATTTGTCCTGTAAACACTGGTGATAAGAATAGAAGAAAACATGCCTGAGTGGGAGTGATAGAGGAGCGATTTTCTTTTCTTGGAGCTTAATAATAAAAAAAAAAGGCTATTGAACAGGTGAATTATTACAGTGCAGTCATTTTAGCTCCTTGAGACGTTTGTGTTGCATGTCTCGCAGCATTAGAGCAGAAATAGACCTTTACACACAGGTGTGAATGCAACACCCATTAAAACACCAGACAACACCTTTACAACACAGCATCCTTCTAAGGAGCTCTCGACCACTCTCGGTTATGACACCTGTTGACGGGTGAGCTGGAGGAAATTGTGTCTGAGCTGATGTGTGAAAGTAGAAGAAGATTAAACCGAGCAGCATTAAAAAGAAAAAACCCCAGCAAGACAGAGAACAATCCTGATCCGACAATAAGGGAGATAAAAAATGGGCTGCATCCCAACCACCTACGGCTCCCGAATGGGGAGGATCACCTCGCAGGTGTTTACGCTTGTCATTCCTGGCCTGATAAATACGCTGAAAAAAGATAGCCGAAGCCCAGTAGGCTGTGATAAGAGGAGGAAATGGAGAAAGTGCAAAGGGAGGAGACCCGCCCGTTTTACTGGGAAAAAGAAAACCAGCAAGTCTACCATCCAACACAAACACACACGCTCGCATCAACGCCCTTTTCCTCGCCTGTTTTTAAACCCTTTCTCATCGCCTCCAAATGAATATCTGCATGGAGGCAATCCATCATGGTTTGATTATTAAAAGACAAGGAAGTTGAGTTGAATGAGGCACCCCGCAGCTGTTAGTCAGCTACTGAAATAAAAGCCTGAATGTAAGAAGTGAAGGATTGATTCTGGGAACGAGCCAAGGACCTCTCAAAAACAAATGGGAAGGAATTACAGAGCAGAAAATAAAAGAACGATGCATACAAACTGCAACAATAAAAGCTTAACAAAGACATTCAAGACTGGCTGTAACCCTCTATCTATATTATACTGACTTTATGATCTAAAATACCTTAGACTTGGATGTATTCTTGAGGTTCCTAATCATTAAAAACAATTATTTAAGAGAGTGGCACATTGTTTAGTAGAACAGGAGAACCATATACAGAGGTTCGATTCCCAGCCACGGGTCACTTACTGCCTGTTTTCTCCATCTCTCACTGCCTTTTTTCATGTCCAGCTACAAATAAAAATATAAAGCAAATAAAAAGTCAAATACAACCAGAAAAATTTTTTAAAAAACAATTATCCACCACAAATAAGATATGAGTTTTCAGGACTGACCTCGGTGTTTGAGTGCTCTGCAAAAACACAAAATCTTACCAAGTATTATTGGTCTGGCTTCGAATCCAAATAAATTACTACATTTAAAATAAGAGAAAACTAACATGCAAGTAACTCTTCAAGGTGATCTCGGAGCTTGTTTTAAGTCAATAAATACTTAATATTGAAAGAAAAAGTACTTGTTATAAGTGAAATAATCTGCCAGTGGAACAAGACATTTTTCCCATATTATGTCTTTATAATATGAGACAAAATTGAAATGAAATGATGAAAAGGTAATGGAGAAGAAATAAGGAAAGAAAAGAAGTGGAAATAAAAATAAGAAAATGATAGAGGATAATAGAAAAAGGAGAAGTAGGAAAAGGAAGGGAGGAGAAATAAGGACAACAAATGACAGAAAAGCAAAGGCAGGAGAAAAAAGAGGAAAGAGAGGGCAAATGAGGAAAGGTAAAAAAAAGATGAGAAAGGTGGTGTAAGGAAAGGAATTGAAAGGAGCAAAGAGGAGTTAAAAGGTAATGGATGTTCGTTGTTGAGAAAAGAGAATGATCACAACTAACGTCATTCTAACCTCGCTTAAAGCAGAAACTCATGTGAAATAAATGATGAGAGGAGAAAACTACCTCTCAGAGTATTGTTTTCTAAACTAGGTCAGGAGGAAGCAACATGCTCCCAAATCTTCTCTAGAAAAAGCTTTCAAGTTCAGCCAGGAACAAAATAGAAATCGGTGCAGAGAGTTAAATCAATCTAAAGCATCTCTAAAAATAAGTTAAGCTTTAAGACAGCATGTCTTAACATACTAAGAACAGCTCTAAATAAAAAAAGCAAACAGTTTAACTTTCTCATATCTGCAAAATAATCTGCAATACAACATTATTACAGTTGTAGATTATAATACTGAGAACATATTGAGTCGTGTTCCTACTCATATTTGCCCTCCATGCTCCCTCATCAAGTCTCACTGACTAAGTGAAAACTATTTTTTAATGTTTTGTGATTTTTTTTTTTCTCCACCTTTCCTTTAGCGTCACTTTAACTCTTTGAGAACAGCAGCCTGACTAAGAAGGTGAGAATGTTTCCTGCTTTGAGGTGGAAAAGCTTTCATGAATCAAAACAAGCCCCCTCTGTGCGCGGCGCATTTAAGCACACAAACAAACACAGAGCTCCAAATGTGAAGCACACACACGCAGCTGCCGCCAAACAAAGAACAAGGTTACGTGTTTAAATATCAGAACCTTTCTCAGGCCCGTCACTCACTGCTTGTGACGACACCAGCGGTGAAGCTTAATCAATCTGGATTCAGCTGATACCGAGCTGTGTGGGCAAAGCAGAAAAAATTGCTGCTGATAAGGCTGAGCTTGGTAGCACATGGCCTTCTCCGTCTCCCTTTTGATCCAATTATCTCTTTGGTCAACTCTGTCTGCCTTTTTGATGCACATTCTGTTGTACTGCCCTCGGATTATCGCTTTACTCTTCATGTGCTGCATATTAACAGGGCATGCTTTACATATAGCAAGGTGGTGATTTAAAGTGAAATTCACCTGCATGGAGTTATTGAACCTAAGCCCTTTTAAAAGGGCAAAAAGTGTCCATGAAATAATAAAGGAAGGGTCTGTTCCTTCCGAGAGGAAGACAAATATTGGCGAAAGCTGGCAGGATGTCACAGAGATAAACGCCACATTAAGTCCTCAGAGACAGATGCTGGCATGACGGAGGCAGAGCCCCGCCGAGCAGCAATCACAGTGTTCAAACTGTCACTCAGCAAAATGCACATTTTAGACGGAAACTCGCTTTATGGAGGCCAACTGCAGGGTGCCTCCAGGCAGCGCTGAGCAATTTGATGCCACGCTTAGTCATGATACAGACCTGGGAGCTCCAGCCTGCCAGGTTGGTGAGTCAAGTGAGGCTCGACGTTCACGACGCCTGGCATTAGGAGCAAATGATTGTATGTTTAGAAATGTTTTTGCCGGGAATCATCGGCTTTACCACAAACTGAGAGCAAATTACTTTCCAGTGTATTTACAGTTTTGACTTCCAGATTTAATTTGTCACCTACATTGTAGAAAGTAACATATCAGATGGGAAACAGTGATGGACACGAGGAGGTATTTACAGTTTCTCTTTGTCTCCACCCACCAAACTAAAAGTTTTTACATTCATTACAAAATAGACGAAACTAAGTAAGACTGGATGATAGATTTAGGTCTGTCTTTGACTAGACCATTCTTACACATCAACATGCTTTTATCTAGCTGGCTGTATGTTCAGTGTAGGTGTCCAGATGTAGACATTTTGTAGACTTTTTTTTTTTTGCTTCAGTCATCATCTCCGACCACCTTACATGTCCCAGTTAAATAAAAGCAGCCCCCTAACACCACAGTGTTTCATAAGTACACAGCTGATAGATGTTTTAACAACACTTTCTCCCATTTGAGCAGTTTGTGTTGATTTATCACTTTGAATCCAAATAAAACACATTAACATTAATGGTTTTAAATTCACAAAATGTAAAGAGGTTCAAGAGGTAGAAGTAGTTTTGCAAGACTCTGTAAAAGAGGGGAAACATGATGGGCTTGCAGCCTTTCATGCCTCGGTTCTCTGAATGAAAACAGAAATTAGTGAGGGTATTAGAGTATGGAGGATGTGATGCTGGGGCTCTTTTTCCCACAGCTAAAAGAGGATTGGTCAAATCAATAAAACAATAGATGTAATTCTCACAGAAGAGTTATATGGTTAGAAGCTCTTCCAATAAATGAGAAAAGCCTTCACATCAATATTAAACAGGTGCTCATCCATTTATTTTTTATTTTATGGATATAAATGTCTCAAGGAGACCTGGCAAAAGGATTTCAGTTATATATTTATATTCAAATGTGCTATGCATGTAAAAGAAACGGGGGGGGGGGGGAAAATATGCTTTATCTCCATAGTTTAAGCTCTTAAAATTCAGACTCAAGCTGTTTTTGTGAGGAGAGCCATTTTCAGTTATCTAGACTTAAATGTCAAAACTAACATTTTATGAGATGTGTTGGAAAAACAATCACGGTGCTGGAAAATTCTTCACAAATTTGTTAAATTAAAACCAGACACATGGGTTTTACATTAGCTGAATGAAGAGCAATCCTGAAAACTGTTAGAAGCTCCAGAAAACCTGAGACTCCTGCAGAGGTTCTGCCTTCCAGCATAAAAACAATCCTAAATTCACAACCAGAGCTACGGAGGGACGATTCAGACCAGAGCATATTTATCTGTCGGTTTGGTCCAGTCAAAGTCCACACCTTAATCCAACTGGGAATTTGAAGGAAGGCCTTAAAATTGATAATCACAGATGTTCTCTGTCTTGATCTTAAGGTGTTTTACAAAACTTGAGCAAACATTTTAGTCTCTAGAGGATCAAAGCTGGTAGACTAACAGCTGTAACTGCAGCAAAAGTCTTGACTCAGGAGAGCTAAACACACACACATCTGTCTTTCTCCTTCCACCTCACAATTATGCAGTATTTTGTGTTAGTCTGTCACCCAAAACTCATGAATTTTGTAGGTTTAGACGTGGCAAAATGTGAAACGCTTCACAACACTTATTCTGGATTTGTATTTTGAACATTTCAACTCTGACTTGCAGCTGTTTTTCTGGAGTTCTTTTTGTCTCCGAGAGCCTTAACTGGAAAAGCAGGCACAGGATATAAACAGGTGGCGTGCAGTGACTGAATAAGAGGTGTGATGGTTTTCTGTTGTTGAATCCATCTGGTGCAGTTTTCACATTTTGCAGCCTCTCGCTTACACATAATAGGTGTGCCTCAGAGTCATTCAAGGTGTGATGCAGTCTGCCTGTTCCTCATTGAGCACCAAATTCCCCGATCGTCAGCGGGTTAAAGACTTTTTAATCCTAAACCTTTTAATAATGAATCCAAACATGCTAATCTACTGTTTATCTAGTTGTTCTTAAATGAAATCCTGAAAACAGACAAAAAAAAAACATTCAGTTCTGTTCAACAAAATCAAAATTAGCATTTAGTAGTAAATAATGCAGCTGGATATCACATCAGGTGCATTTATTTCAATCAACAAGCCTGCAAATGTAGCCTGATTTAATTTACTGCTTTACCTCCACAGAAAATCATTTCTATAGCCCTGTTAATGTCATTTTTCTTGTTGAGCTCCCGGCTCATTTGAGGCAGGTTCCATTATGCTAAGTGACTGAGCCTGCGTCCTCGCTGATAACTGGCTAACTGGCCTTCTGTTCCTGGGCAGCAGGCCCATCAGATCTGACTTAGCATGATGCTAATCTCTGTTTAGGTGGCCCAGGATTGGGAGAGAAAGAGTGACTCACGCACACAAACACAATTTCAGTCTTCCTCTATGTCTCTGATTTACTTTCAGACATTTTCAGTGTCTCTGGATAACAATTTACCTTCTCTGGCTCGGCTTCACTCCCTTTGCTGCATCTAAGTACCAAATAAATCCTCAAAACCAAATAAAGACTTATCATACAGACCCCGCTTCTGTCCATTTTCATCCATGACAGGAAGCATATATTTATTACTGAGAATGGAACAAACTCAACACAATTACAGTCAGTGTCAGCTTGCGATACTGCATTGCCGATAACAGAGTATCTTGTTCTCTGTTAGTACATCACATCCAAGAGTGTAAGGATAAAAAAAGGATATTCAATCCTGCTGCTGCATGAAGCCAAAGTCACTTACAGACAGTGCATTGTCACAGAGTGGGAGCTGTACTGCTATTGTACAGAATGAATGTGGTTATCTCCAGAGGCCATATTGTAGGAATGATGCAGCCTGCTCTAAGCGAATGAATGAGGTGCTGAAGCAGGCCGATCACCGAGGCGTCCAATCAGTATGCAGAGCGAAACTGTACACAATACAAGGCAACAGGTTGCAAATTACATGCTGTCAGTCGGCAGCGGCGTGCTCACTGTCGTTATGTTATTATGTCAGAAGATGAGGTAACACAATACAGTAAGTGCAGTGATTTGTGCTGAAATACGAGAAACATTTGAAGACTATTTCTTCTTTTTTTTGTCTCGGTTCAACCACATTCAGTCTGACTAGACATGACTTGATATGAACCTTGAATAGAAATACCAGCGTGCCAAAAGATTTAAGTACATACAAAGGAAATCATCTCATTTCTGTTTTTCAAGTATGTTTTCAGGAAAAGCAATATTGTTTTCTATGTATAATACACAAGACTGGTATTTGTAGTAGTAATAATAACCAACTAATATTAACAACTAACACATATTATTTAAATTTTGAGGGACATGCTTGAAAAGACATTTATATTTGGAACTAGATTCCAAGCACTATGCAGAATATTTCAGCTGCTGCCACTGTTTCCTGTCTTGCTGTATGTGCTGGCATATTAACAAAAGCATGTGCCATGAATTTAAATGTGGGGAATTGTAGAGGATTTTGTCAAACATCAAGTTGTGTCACATTTTTTTCACTTCTGATGCACTCCTGTTCTGAATAATGCATATCCATTAGGATCAAGAGTGTGGAATACAAAGTGTTCTGCTGTCTCAGGACAGGGTGTGTTACTTTTTCTGTGAGGTCACTCGTCATTTCACCGTTAAAGTAAATCTACTCATCATTGTCAGTTTTAAACAACGATCATGTCAGAGTGAGTGAGAGATTGTCACACATCTGTACGATGATGCGAGCAAGCAGAATTGTTGGAGATGCTGGAGAAAAAGAAAAATCTGACAGGCAAGTTTTATTGAGTGTTTAAATTAGGCATTCTTCAAAGTCAAATACATACCTTAGAGATATTTTCTTATGGCATCATGTCTTCCACTGACATCGAAGGCAGATATTGTATAATGTTATGTAGGTATTATTTACCAGATCAATCCATTCTCAACCAGAAATACATAGAAAAGTGTTTTTTTTTTTTCTTTTAACGAAAGGAAAAGTGTCGTATCCGTCTTTGAGCCGACTGACCAGCAGTTCACAGCAACAAGTGGGTGAGGAGCAGTTTTGAATCTGAGGAATTTTAAAACTTTTGTGTGGCTTATTGCTGTGCCGTGCCTTATTCCCAGGAAAAGAAACAATGAAGCTGAGAAATGGAAAATAAGAAAAATATATGGCATTTGTCCAGTTTTACCTTTTAGAGACACACAGGCAGATTGATAAAGGGGATGTACGCCTTGGGGAAACCAGTGTCTCTGTTGCTAAACCTTATTAGAGGGAAGCTGATCAGCTCAATTAGTGTGTCACTACACTCGCAGTGCCACGTACGTTCAGACATGCTGCCTGTAAGACACGCTTCATGACAACAACAACGCAAATGTAGCTCCAAGCAGGCCTCCAGAGCATCCATCAAGAAATACTAATAATAGTATTTTATCTTAGCAGTCTTTAAAATAATTATTTTTTAAAAACTGCAGACATATAATGTAACAGCTTTATTTATTATGAAACAGCAAATCTATTAATAATAAACACAGCTAAGGCTTGTTATCCACATAATCAGCAGAGAGCCTGCTAACAGAATCCATTTAGGTTTGTAGAGAAACATACAAGTTGATTATTGGTTAACCTCAGTTAGCTTGCTATGTGCTTTTGGCTGTTGTGTTGCAGCACTTTTTGAGGTCTGAAAAGAAATACCCCAACAAAAATAATTTGGATAAAGGACTAGCTTTAAAACCTGGAGGATTTGCAGGACATGAACTGAAGTCACTTTATTTGTCACCAAATCCTGGCATAGTGTAATGGACTGCATTAATCCTGCTGCTGCAAAAAAAGAGTTTTATTCCTTTGCACTAAAATCAGCAAATATATCCATAGAAAGCTGGATTTAAGACGTGATGTGCAGAGAAAAATACAGTATAACACAATGCAAACATTTCTTTTGCTCCATGCTTTATGTAACTGCAATGCTTTTATAAAGACAGCTGGAGCCTCGCTTAAAATACATGAATACGCACATCGCAGTCATCTTTTACCCACAACTCTTGACAGACAAAGAAGATTTAAATGAGGCAAAACATTCAGAGATAAGAAGTACGGTACTCAAAAGGATGGTGTAAAAACAACAATAAATTCAAACCCTGTTTGTTCTACAGCTGTTTGAATTGAGACGGCCCTCGTTGTTGCTCATATGCACTGTAATCACGCTGTAATTATAGTGTACAGTTACAATGAACACTGGTATATCTTTACAGACTTAAAAATCATGTCCTAACTGGTTTAAAACTGTATGAAATTACATCCAAATCACCGCCTTTCCGTTGACTTTTGCCTTGAAATTTATTTCAGAAGGGAAACGGCAGACCATCGCCGGCATGTCGGCCTTTTCCAGAGGAACATAGAGAAAGCGTATCACAGCCTCTGTCTCTGCTCTCCGTCACAAATTTCAACAAAGAGCAGATGACGGTTCTCCGATAAGCAATTTTTCATGGTGTGTTACAGGGTCTTTGTGATCACTAACTTCTTATATCGACTGTGTCAAGCAATTTTCTAATGGAAATGTTGCATTAATTCGGTGGCTGGGGCCATACATCATGCTGCTGTAGATATTTGCTTGGAAGTGGTGGTGATGTGGTCGAACTGACTGACTGCAAGAACTGGTTTATAGGTTTTCTCTTTTTTGGACATATTTTGGAAAATATGTTACAAAATATTGTAAAAGCTTCTTAATTTTTGCCTTCTTATCATCTTACTATGATATATTTGGGGGAAAATTAACACTTGTTTTGTCTTTGGATAAAAATATTCATCAGCTCTGGTCTAAAATAAATTTGTACTCAAGGCTACTAAAAGTGTTACAAAGTTGTTGTATTTTCTTACACATTGTTTTCTAAAGAATTCAGAATTAAATATAATTGTATGGGCAGGTAAAAGCTTTACAAAAATCAGAGATCTGAAATTGTCCACAAAAATGATTCTTGCATCTTCATTGAAAACAGATGGATCAATACGTAGTGAATCTAACTTAAAAGTTTGAGGACATATTTACTCTTTATTCCTATACTCTTTTCTTGCTTTCACACCATAACTCACCAAGTGTTGTTCCTCGCTAGTGTTGAAAACTGTAGCTGTTTCACACTGTCTTTGCTTTAGAGCACCAACTTATTTTTATTCTCGCCACATGCCATAAGGCAAAGGGTTTATATGAAACACAACACACATTTGAGGTTAAAAACCTCAAACAATTCCTCCTCCTTTCATCTCTGACCTTCTAACCTACCCCACCGGCCCAAACTGGCCACATCTAAAGACCTGCATTTACAACTATCTTGGTAGTGTAAGTGCGGAGGAGACTGGGAAATAACAGTGAGTTGAGCCAGACCGAAAGTGGTGATAGCTTCGGCCTTGAACTACTGTTCTCCATCTGAGTGATAATGAAAGATGGGGTGTGAAGCAAAGAAGAAAAGGCTGTTGTGAGAGTCTGCTCTCTGTGTTTGTGCTTGCTCGTGCAGGTGTTGTATTACAGTCAGTCAGACGGTGGGCGTGCTTCTACCTGCAGCTCCCAGGGCTTTCCACTCGGGAAACAAAGTAGGAAACCTGAGCCGGTCGAGACCACTCACTGCGATGTTAAGCTAATTCCAGGATTACAGCCTCCTTTCAATCAAATCCCAGAAAAAAACCTGTCTTTTCTTTGTCTGCCCTGTCTTAGCGTCTGTAAGAAAACAAGACATGCATCAAGCAGCCTCACTTAATCGTGCACCATGACGAATGTGGAAAGTTTCAGCAGGACTCTAAGGATTTCTCCCAAAGTGTTTTAAGAAGGTGTAGAGTTGAAAGCAGTCACATCTGTCACGGCTGATTAAGCAATCAATGACGACTTATCAAGTCATTGCACCTTTCAGGAAAGTTTAATCAATCAAGTGGAGCGAAGTCTGCGTTTTGTCTGAAGCACTCCTGAGTCTGAAAGAGAGAAAAGAATAACAATACTCTATCAAGACTGAATGACTGAGACAGAAGACATTGATTGAAGCCTTCAGCAGTACATTTGTGCCCCTTTTTGTGCCATACATTTTAAAGACAACAGTGTTCAATGAAACAAGCAGCAATAATTCCCCACCCTCAGGTTGGGATTCCACTGCAGGTTCTAAAACTTTAACAGGGACGTCTTAAGGAGATCAGATGGGTCAGTGTTAGTGTGAATGTCTTTTTAATAGAGGCTATTGAATGTCCACAGCAACAATGAATGAAAAGTTAAAGAAGCCCTGGTTCTACGTCCAGATGGACGCTGGTCACCTCTGCAAACCACAAAGCACAAAGCGATTAATATCATCAACATTACCATCAAATATGCACAAAGTAAGAGAAAATAGAGATCAAAATGCAGCAAAGAGAAGACAAATTGCTCAAAATACCAACATTTTCAAAAGTTTCAGGCTTAATCTGTCAAAAGAAAATGGGGTTTTGTCATATTTGCAGCAAAAGGTACACACTTAATTGCCCTAATCCAGAAGTCTCGTCCTCAAGAGCTACTATTTTGCAGCTTTTAGATGCATACCTTTATCTGAATCAAATAGATAAATTCTCTCATCAGCATGTCATTTGGCTCTGCAGAGGCCTGGTACCGAGCTATTGACTTGTTTCAAGTGTTTTAGAGAAAAGTGGCATATAAAAGTTACAGGATGGTACCTCCAAAGGATTGGACTTTGGCACGTCAGTCCTAATGCATCATAACTAAAACTAATAGTGAAATAAAAAAGTAAAAAAAAGACGGACCGTTAATGGAAATCATTTCTATGACAGATTAGAATGAACAATCATCGCACCGCGTCGTGCATCACTGAACAAATACCAGTGTGACATTTCAGCATTAGTCAGAAGATGCATCACTGCTAAGTAGGCACAGTTTCTCCACATCTAGCACCATTAGAGAAACAGAATGAAAGAACAGAGTTTGCATAAAGTTAGCATCTAAAACTTTTCAATTGTTTATGACAGCGCAATCTGACATTTAAAAGCTGAACTGAGGAGACGCTGGTTCACCATATAAATGAATCCCCTAACCACCAAACATCCTTTCACAAACATTCACACCTGCATGTACATAAATGTCGGGAGAATGTGCGTCTATTTGACACATTTCATTCCTCAGAGCAACATTATAGAGCACACACGAACTGGGAGTCTGGGAATAAAACTTCCACTTCCTCCGGGATTTGTTGCGCGGCTGTACATCCAAGCAAACACGCGTGCATCTGAGTGTGTCTGAGTGTTTGTGCAGTCTAACTAACCATCTCGTTTCCCCATAGGAGGACTCGGTCAGGCTGCGACGGCATCCGCTGGCACACTCGCATTAACATTTCATACTGATTGTCTCTGTCAAAGTAATTCATCATCATCAGCTAAAAGACTGTGACTGGAGCCTTCCCCTGACACCACATCTCCCTCTGTCCATTTATGCTGTCTCTCTCCATGCCCAATTTTCTGGCTTGTGCTGCTTCCCTTTGCTTCTTGCTTCCTCTGTTGGTGTTTCTCGCTAATGTCTGTCTGGGTTTTGTGATAAACATGAGTCTGGATCTTTTCATTTAGATGATATTTCCACAAGGAACAGTGGAGTCACAGCTAACTGGAATGGTTTGGATTTTTAGTGTAGGTGACTTTAATCCTGCTTTACTTTTTCTTAATTAAATTATTCATGTTTTTGAAAGATGCACAGATGTGAAGACAGGGGAAAGAAAGTTAGCTGTTTTCACCATTAGCCTAATGTTGGAATGTTGGAGACATAAAGGGTGTAAGAAGTTACCAGAAAGCATACAAGAGGCATCTTGGTTGTTTCTTTAGGCTGCGAACAAACATAGAAAAGTTAGCAGATAACTGAAAACTGAGAATTTTACACCAGTTTAACTGTTTTATCTTTTTAAATAATGAATTTATATCTGTCATGCTAGATTTAGAAATGTTAATCTATTGGAAGCTTCTGTTAATGTACTTATTCTACAACAAACACACTTAGAGATTAATGTTCACACCTGGCAGAGCTAACTGCTAAAGATACAAAAGACAGTTTAAAATTTGGCCTCTGAACTTATTTTTGGTTACTTTGAAATAATAGTGACGTACTGCAGAACTGTGTATCACTAACTGCTGTCTCACTCACACAGTGTGACGTTACCTCCAGTTTTAATATAAATTATTAATGTTTGATTACCAAAAAGCTGCTTAAAGCGCTCATTCAGTTGCAATAAGTGAAAAAATGATTCATATTCTTTGAAATAATAGTTAATCTGGCCTTTTTTCTCCAATTGGACACAGTTGTTATTTATTTTGAACCCAGTGTTGCATGAGAAAATGATGAATTGTGAAGGTAGAAAGATAAAAACATTTAGAAGATAATGATATATGTTGTAAAATGTCTAGTTTCTTTTCATTTTTGAATGCTGCACTTCTTTTCCTTTCCCTGGAGAGACACAGATTTGTAACTATATCTGTGCTTAAGAAACTTTTTGTACTATTTCACTATGACGTTTTAATATTAAGCCAGTTACATTAGCAAATTATAGAAAAAAAGTATCTGTTACTAAAGATAAAGAAAAATCAGCTAAAATGATAAAAAAAAAAAAAAAAAAAGATAGAGCTTTACAAAATTTCAGGACAATTGTTGTTTTAACCTCTTCTGGATTCAGACTGAAGAGTAGACTAAAATCAGGGAAAATGCAATTAATAGGTTTGTTTGAATATAATGGAATTGGCGAAAGTACAATATGAACCGAGGTAGGGGCAGGAGTGCAAAGGAGATAAATGAGGAGCAAGTCAGGGGTTGCTCAAGGGTCAAATTCTCGCTCAGCTAAAGGCAACAACAGTAAGCAGACCTCCGCTGCTGTCACACAAGACTTAGAGAGAAAAGGGATGATAGTCAATGTCCTTTGGTCTTTTTTCTTGTTTCCCTCATTCTGTCTCCCTTTGATGAATCTCTGAAGTACCCTGCCCCTCCTTCTCTTCCACCCCTTCATCAAATCCTCCTTTCATCCACCCAGATATGATCCCATCCAAACCATTATCACCAGCGGCACTACCGTCTCTAATCCAAGGACGAGCCCCATAAAGTCGCACAACAAGCACGAGCATGCACCTTCACCTTCACATGCACGCAATTACAGAGACAGCCTACAAGGCAGGAAGACAGTCTGCTGGCCACAACAATGAAATCAGCGCTGCTCTGACAGAGTTAGGACCCCTAAAGACATAAGAGGATCAAGTTGCTCCTCCAGCAACTTAAACCATTTAGCTCTTTGTACATTTAATTCCAATTGACATTGAATTTTTAAAGGGAAATCTATGCAAAGTAGACCATGCTGAGGCTAAAGTACTCAATCAAGCTGGGTTAAAGGAGAAACCAGGGCTGAATGTCGGAGGACTTCTAGAGTCTAATTTCAGATGCTGATTTCATTTCATTTCATTGATCTCACAGCAAATTTTAAATTTGTGTGTTTTACATCAGAAATTGACTGAAAGGTAAAGTTCAGCTGTATATATAAAGGAGGATTACTGCTGTTACCTTAAAACTCAGTGCAGAGGAAGGATAATACACCAGGAGGATAGCTCCAATTTTGTTAATAAGTTTTTATCTGCCTTACCCAAAAGTGCAATCCAATACCGGAATCTCTCCTTTTGTTTCTGTACACAAACAAACTCATCAGCTACATCAATACAATCCCTGTAATAAATAACATCAATCATGATGTGGAATGCAATGTTCTGCCGGGAAGCCTCAATACTTTGTCTGGTGTTTACATTCTTTTGACTCTCTCTTTTAAATCATCCTGTGACATGTCCGCACTTCTCTACCTGTTACCATGGATCAATCAAGACATTGCAAGACAATATGTTGAACAAAAATGTTAAAAGTTTGAAGAGCATAACAAAAAAAAAGGCTATAATCTCTTGACCCAACTGAATGCCTGCAGGATACTTTTTGGGAGATTTAGTTATAATAACAGAGTTAGGTTGGTTATTGGTAGATATAGGTCAGAACCACAAACATTAAATCCTGAACTGCTAGTATAAAGTCATTTTGATGAAATTGTAGAGAATCTGACTGAGTGACAAGGTATTTCTTTATCTGTACACAGCCATGACCCTTTTCCAACCTAATCAGTTTTAAACTGACTGGTTAAAATAAGGCTGCAAAACCAGTCACAGCAAGGAAAGTAAAAACTAAATAAACTGTACACCATGCTCTGTTGGCTTTCACTAAAACAAATGAGGCAACAACACTGAATTGTATTCAGTTACAAGGCTGCCTTGAACAAGCAACCCCCATATTTGCTTTGTGCCACACCAGCTTCTCTTCAGTGCATCCAAAATCTGCTCAGAAGTTGGTAAAAATAAAAAATAAATAAACAAAAGTTTTCTCTTATGCTTATGGTCCTGGAACAATTTGCAAAAGTCCTTAAAACTTCTACAATTTATTCCCTTGAAGAAATTTAAATCTGAAAATGTATGTGTCATTCTTAAAACATTTCAAATTTATTTTATAGAATTTTAATTTTCTACTCTATTCTTAATTGTTTTTATTTTGTCTGTACCTTTTAATTATTGGTTTGTACAACAGTGTGCGTCTTTGCCAGGCCTCACTCAAAAAAGATTATTTATCTCAAGGAACATGCTGGTAAGAAAAAAACAGTTAAATAATTAAAGGAAAAAAAGAACCACCTCACTTCTAATAAAGTAACACTGTTTCAAATTTGTAGCTCTTCAGCCTAACATTTCAGGCTGCTAACATGAACACTTAGCCCAACTTTTTTAACAGGATAAGAAAATAAACTATTTTTAAAAAGTTGTACAGTAAAAGGAGACCGTATTCTGCACATTGGGAAAGTTTACACGAAAACTGTTACAGAAAAGTACCATGTTCAAAGATCCTAACGTTGCTGTTTCTTTCTTCTGAGATGCATACAGGTCATAGCGACCTAACAGATATTTATTTACAGGTCATGTATCCAAAGTTACAATCTGAGAGACATTTGGGATAAGATTTACCTTGTTTAGAACAGAAATGGTTGCCGATATTGTTCCTTAGTTTTCTGCGGAATCCGTGGTCAAGCTGTTACACAAACTTAGTCCTTTCTGTTTCAAAATGTTGCTATTGTAGATGTATTTTTACTGTAAGAATTTGGACTTAGGGACTCATTAAAATTCATATTTTTACAAAATATGAGCTTCAACTTTGCAGTCTTAAGAATAATCATAACATATTCTTAAATATTCAACTCTTTTTGCCCTTTTGCAACAATAACAGAAAAGTTGAATTGAAATACAATATTTGAGGAGATAAAATAGTCCTTATTGTCCAAACTTATTGTAGACAATCGGACTTTATAAAAGAAACAAAACAAACAGCAACTGGTTTACAGTGAATATTAAATAAATCCAGTTTAATTTGGTTGAGCGAACTGCAGAATACTACTTGTGTATTAGTTTAGGACCCAGTCCAAGTTTCAGCTTAGCTGCTAATATCATTTCACTCTGGTTCTGTTTCACAAGCAATAAAAGCTTCAGCTGAAATACCCAGAGTGAATTAGAGATTGTAAATCATATTTATGCGCCATGGGTTAAATAAAACATTATATTTGTTTCTTTCTCAGCTCAGGTTGCCTACTGGCAGTCTCTTGAATCCAGGAGTATGTAAGTTAATCACTTTAGTGCGCAACCTAGAAGATTTCATGTTTCATTTTCATTTTGTCACTGCGAAGATAAGCCATCTGTGAAATGATACAGTAGGGAATCAAACACCTGTGGCATATTAAAGTGATTAAAATTGCTCACTGACAGGTTAGGAGGGAATTGAGACGGTATTTAGGTGGAAAATGATCAGGGAGGTTGATATTCCTATTTATTCACATAAAAAGACCTTTTTAAGGTTTATTACTTGACATTGTGGATCCACATAGGAACTCTAATTTACCTGCAGTCTGGGGATTGCTGTGTGGCTCAGCCTTCAACTGGCTTTGTGAACAGCAGTCATGTAGAAGGACAGTTTCATGTTGAATCGGAGTCATTTCTGTTGAATCCATCAGGGCTACGAAGGTATGCCGGCATCTGACATGTTTCCAGAAACACTCAGTCATCCGCTTTGCCCTTTGACTCTTTCTCTACATCTGTCAAAAGACTGCGGCTGACAACCATAGTGCTGTCAGAGCTGCTGCTGTGAAGCAAAGGGGCCCCTTCTGGATTGCTCTATAACGAGTGCACAGTGGCGTCCTTTGTGTCTGTTTACTGGTTGAGGTGAGTGGTTGGAGGTGGACAAAACAACAGCAGCAGACAGCAACAGCTAATCCCCCTCGTGCCGCAGCGTCAGAGCACCTTGAACAGCAGATTTTCTTCAGGGTGGCCGGATGAGGACAAAGGTTACTACTTTGGCCTCAACTTTCTCCAGGTGAAGGTTGATTAGACGTCCACATGGAGCAAACTCATTTACCGCAAAGCAGAAGCAAACCCTCTGCTTCTGAAGTAATAAATACAGCTGCAGAAAGGAAACGTGATGACCTCTTCTGACTTGTGAACAGTTGCAGACAGATAATGCTTCCTGGGAAGCCTAATCCATTCAGCAACTCACTGTTCATGACTAAGAGTTCTTGGAAAATTAGCAGCTAACAAATACAATTTGTTAGTGTTTGGGTTGCTTAAAGGCCAGTTGAGGACAGGACCCATTGCAGAATATCCACATCCAGCCGTGCAAACATATAATGATATTAAAATGGACAAAATGCATCAAATTAATTCAAGCGAAAGCGATAGTCCTGGAGGTCAAAGCAGATAAAGTCTCTGGATATGTTGGTACCAATCATTTTATTATCCTGAGTAATATTAGAGTTTTTCTGATGACGACTAAGTGCATTAGAGTGTGGTAGTACGGCCCAATCATAATTTCGCCAACTTCCAATTATCTGAATTTATTCAGAGGGAATTATTTGAAAATTTCCACAATATGCACACCCCTAAAATTTTTGGACATTTTGTGATATTACAACCACAAACTATATATTTTAACCTCCTAATGTCTTCATGGATCGAAGGTCTGATATGTGAGCATTTTGAAGTGACAGTTTTAAAACCTGACACAAAATAGCACAAAATTATGAATTGAAAGAAAAGGATGCACGATGTTTCCCTTTTTAGGTAATGAGCACTTTTGGATCCTCTATCAGATTTTCTTTCTGGGTTGTCCTGTTGTTTTTTGTTTTTTATTTTAAACTGAACCCACCTCTCCGATCAACTCTGGCTATCGCACCCTGGCCCTGCTGAAGAAAGTAATTCCCACAGCATGAGGTCACCCCCATTTTTCACCATGGCTGCGTGTTTAGTTTCCTCCCACACACAGCCTTTTGCATAAACACCAAAACATTAAGTTGTAGTCCAATCTCACCGGACCACCTTCTTCCACGCTGCATACCCCACATGACTTTTTGCAAAATGCAGACGGGATTTCTTTCAGCAACCCGTTTCTTCCACAGAGGTCGGATTTGTGGAGTGCATGAATACTTGTGGTACTTGTAGGAGGTTATTGGATTATTTTTCTAACAGAAGTTTTCTGAAGTGGCTTTATCCACTGGCATCAGAGTAAAGAAGAGGTTAAATAAAAATGAGCCTACAGACATGTGAATAAAAATGCATTTTTATGCAAAACAAATTTTAAAAATTTATTTTTTCCTCCCATTTGACCATTTTGGCCTACTTTCTGTTGGTCTACCACTTAAAATCCCAGTGAGACACATTGAAGCTTCTGGTTGTGATAAAATATCAAAAAGTTCTGAGCATTCTTTGCAATACATCATGTTTTGGAAGTAACACCTTTGCATACTGAGTTTGACCATGTTATTCACCATCAGATTACAAAATTTTAACCCTTCTTTTATCCGCAGATAAGCACCTTACATTATGCTGAATGAGTGCTGCATTTCCAGCACCCATTTGATGCTATGTAGCGGCAGAGATGCAACAACAACAGAAGCTAATCTGAGCAATGTGCCTCGATTGGGTTTATCTCCAGGGGAGGGACTTAGAAGAGCGAGTAGGAGTGGGTGGGGGGGCATGCAGAGAGAGCGACTTGAAGCAGCCATTGTCCCTCTAGGAGCAGATTAACTGTTTTAAAAGCAGAGGTGACGTATGTCACTTGCTCGCTGTGATCGCTGGCCAGTGTTCTCAAACTCTGCGTGAGATCTCGTTCCTCAATCTGAAAGTTTTTTCTTCCATCTCTCCTCTGTTTTATCTCTAGTGAGCAAATATAGATTTTTCTCAGCTTCTGTCTCTATTCTTCTCACCTATTTGATCAAAAAGAGGCTAGCATGAGCTCGCACTCCCAGCTGCTTCAGCAACAACCAGAAGTGCCGGTTGCCATAATGAAAACACTGGACGTACTGGGAGAACTGCCAGTTGTTGTTATTATTATTATTATGGTGCTGCAGCAATGGGACCCATGAGGGATTGGGTGATGTAGGGCCGTGGGGGGTGCGGTGGCTTAGTCCACAGGGAGCAGTGTAAACATATGTGGGGGGATACTGCGGATTATTCTGTTTGAGAAAAAGTAGGGCACAGTAGAGTTGGATGTAAATATCAAGGTTCTTCAAAGCGTGTAGGATGAGGACGAGTGCAAGAGAACAACAAAAACGGCAAAAACCCATTACCAGAACATAGTGCTGCTGCAGTGTTGCATTTCTAGAGACCACAGCTACTTATAATTACGGTGTTATGCAATGAGTGCTCCAATAAAATTCACAAACTTCTGCCTCACAAACACACAAACAAGCAAAGTGCGGGGAATAACTCCTGAGTTTACCATCTGTATTGTCATCTTCAGTGTGAAGTTTTTCCCTCTTATCCTCAGAAAGAGCAGCTCTAATAATGTGTGAGGCTATTGATTTTTTTTCATTCTCACTTTTTGGCTGGACCTTATTGATTTAATTTACTGGCTTAATTTGGGCATACAATGAGCTTTTCAGAGGAACGGTCTTTAAAAGTAATTAAAAAACCACTTTGAGACACAATAATGCACACAAACCCATCTTCCAGATGATTTTCAACTAATGTGATGCTGTAGAAAATCAAAACAAAAGTTGATATTTTATTTCTCTGAATGTATATACATATTCGTATAATTAAAAGCTCCGTAGCTATAAAGTGCAGTGAAATAAAACACAATGTTCATTAGACAGCAGCAGATATTTCGGCTCAACTAGAGTTTCTACACAACATCTCTGACATGCTGCTCCAATTCGATGTTATCTGGGTCAAAAAAAACAGAATTCATTTCAAAAGGAAGATGATGATGCCTCCATGCAGAGCAGTTTGCTTCTAGTTTAATGTATGCATGTTTGCTCCTTATTTTAATATGACTTGTTGATATTACAGTGCAGTTCCAGTGAATTGTGTGCAACCAAAAAATCAGAGCTGATTAAGGAATAATAATTGCCCTGTTCAGTTCTCAGGCCAACTGATCAAAAATCGACTTGATTAAAGAAAATGTCCATATTTGGCTTTGATTCATTTAAATAGTAAGATAAAAGTAGGAATAGGGGTTTTTATTCAAAGCACGCATGTGGAAATGTATGCTCCAATTCAGTGGATTCTCTTATATGTTTACTTAAAGGCAAAGAAAATTCAGCGCAGGATAGGCATTCAAAGGAATGCAAATAAATTCCCCCCTGATACCAACATGTTCTATTAAACGTCAGAAACAGCATCAGGGATGGAGAGAATCAGGGGAGAAGTAAAACAAAAAACAGAATAAACATGGATACCTCCACCATTTGATTCGCCCTCCCTGTTTCTTTCTGAATGTTTAAGAATAAGCTGTGTGTGATATAATAATTCTCTATGCAGTTATATTTCCCTCTCTCCAGTCACACGGTAAACCAGTCCTCTTGTGTGATCTGCATAATGCATGAAATCTCTGTATAGACTGTCTGGGGGGGAAACGAGGTTAGGTGGAAACCAAGCAAGCAAACTCCATGCATACGTGTAGAACTTGAAGTTTTAATGAATTATTACATAAGCCCACCGGTGCTTTCCTCGAGACTGAGCTGGGCTCCTTCACAATGTAACCTCTAAGCAGAGAGGGAAACATCCTGTTGATGCGTACAGCAATCCGATAAAAAGGAGCATGACCGCACACACAAAGACACACACTGAATGAGCACGCCACACTTGAACGCACATGATGCTGTTTTTTTGCGGTTCTGCCTGTCACTCTCCCTCTATCTCTTTTTCTCTTTCCTTTCCCAGTTATTCAAACACACACAACCAGAGCGGCACAATTCAAGTCCGTCATAATGAGGCCGTCACGATGAAGGACATACAGAGGTAAGAGACGGCCATTCACGGCGCAGAGCCTTAGAGTCTCCTCAGCCCTCAATCTGGCACCGGCACCAGTGGGGGTGCACGTGTGTGTGTGGTTGGCCCAAAGGAGATGCCTGTATGGCATGACCTCAGCCAGAGACTTCCCTCCTCCTGGCTCTAACACACACGCACACACACACCCACACACAAAACGCAGAGTGCTCCCAGCATTCCTGGCAGCACCAGTTAAACTGAACGGCTCCTCCACATCTTTTGGCTGCTGGGAAACTTTCTCCATGTTTTCCCTTATGCTGCTTTCTTTCATCCTGTTTTTTTTCCACAAGACGTTTTTTTACTCATATCATGAACACCTAACTGTGAAACTGACCTGGTTCATGTCAGTTGTACCTTCACAGCCATTATTCTGCTTAGATTGATTTAGATTAGCTTGCTAATTTCCTAACAAAGGAGTTCGAAAAGAGAATTAGGACCACTGAGGGGAATAAAAACAAATTCTGACAATTTTCTCTGAATTCTGATTTTAATCTCAGAGACTTTTTGAATTCAGGATTCTGGTGGGGAAAAAAGTCTGAGATTAAAAGACAAAATTCTGAAGAAAATGTCAGAATATTTTTTCAGTGACCCTAATCCTCTGTTGTACGAAGGGGTAAGTTTTAGTCTGGAAAACTAAAGTTCACTCAAGGCATTTTTTTAGTACAAAATATGTTGAGATTGATTCATAGATAGACAGACAGATGGATTAACACAATGGATAGATGGACGGATTAAACAGACCAAGAAATGCAACAAGGACACAGAATTTGAAACGAAAAAATTAAGTTCATAAAACCCCGACAAATTTAGAAAATCATAAAATATGCAACAATGCAACGTCAAATCTCACAAAACCCCAAATACCTTGACAAATAGCTTCTGATCCAATAAAAATAATTTCCTTTCATCTGTGCTCAGGTTGTCATAAATGCTTGCATCTCATGCATCATCTCTCCTCCAAAAATTGCCTTAAATATACAATGAATCATTTGCTTTGAGCTTTCGCTAAAGGCAGAATCTGAAATTGGCATGATACATGGCAAGAGATGTATTGTACAGTTCTGTTCATGACTGCTGCATAATTTATCTGCATTACAGGATTATATCCCAGCAATGCAAATATTAGATCCCTGAAAACAAAGTATATGTTAAATTTGAATGAGCTTATCTTGTACGCAGCAAGGAGGAAAGCTTAGACACTGGAAGAACCCTGATCTCTGTTTAGCACATCTGATGAAGCAGTTATTTCCTTTCTGTAAGGACATTCGTCATAATGTAAAATGTCAAACTCAGAGCAGAACAGACACCTGACTCACAAATTAATGGGGCAACCTTCCTCGATAAGAAATGAAAACCTGCAGGAAAGGATGCCCAATGGTTCCAAAGAGTTGTTCCAAAATGGATGCAGGGATGCCTTGCTAAATGAATGATAGATATCTTCAATCCCCCCTGCCCTTCTTCTCCACGTCTGTCTCCTTTTCTCTCTTTGTCTGTCAAAATGTGATGAGCAAAGAAACGTAAGAAGCAGCTTTGAGTGTGAAACCATATCCCTCTCTGGAGGTTTTTCCCATTTTGTTGAATTTGCATCTTAACAACCTTTTCCACGTAATTGAAAAAGTGGTGTCAGAGCCCAGAGTCTTGATCTCTGATATGGTAATTACCTTCCATTTATGTGAAAGACTTTCAAGGAATCCTGAAATCCAGAGGCAACGGATGTCTTTGAGGGGAGAAGCATAATGACCTGCATATGTCTCGTTTTTGGAAAACGATCAGAATGGTGTTTTTTTTTCCTTTTCTTTTCTTTTAGAGCCGTGGTTCACATCTTTGATTATAAAATCCAGTAAAGTTGTCTAATCTTCTAACAGAAGCTGAGAGAAAGAGTCACTGATTAAAAAAACATATGGTGAAAAGTCCACTTTTCATGTGGGTTTTACCACCACTCCAAAATGATTTCCAGAAGCGAGGACACAGCACTGGTGCTTTAGCCTCTGAAGAAACGCTGCTGGTTTGGCTGGGATGTGAGCATCTGTGCTGAAGGTGCAGAATTGCTCAGGACCAAAAAAAACTCCCCACTTTGTTTGTTTTAGAGATGCACCAAGAAGGCGGCTCATGATCAACATGTGGCACTGGAAACAGAGTGAGGTTACTCCTGCAGGGAGCAGCGGGAGCACTGGGGTGTTCAAAAGTCTGTTCCCAGATAATTCAGGTTGTGAGAGAGCGAGAGAGAGCAGACTATCAACAGGTAACATGAAGGCTGAAGGGAGAAGAGTGGCAATTAGGGACCACAGTCGTCTCTGAATTGCTAAAATATGACTAAACTTGAAAACCCTATAGTTCAAACAAGAAATATGCCTTAATACGCATTAATACACACATTGGAAACTTAGATAATATCTACAGCGTTCTTAATTTCCACCATTAAGGGTACAGTCAGTCAGGACCAAGACAAATAAATGGAGTTCTTGGACTGGTTGCCTTCAAACTCCAGCCAATAGTGTCAGGATCTGTGTTTTTCCTTGTTTATTTAGAGTTTTCTGTGTCCTTAAGTCTCTTCGTTGTCCTGTCCTTCCCTTGATTGTTCCCAGGTGTGTCTCGTTTCTGTGATTACCCTCCCGTGTATTTAACTCCACCTGTGTTCCTTGTTCCTCGTCGGGTCCTTGTCGTTGTCAATGTCTTGTCGATGCGTCTCTGTGCGAGCTGCCTGTTGTTTTGGACTGTGTTTTCGCCATTAAATATCATTATTCATCTTACCTGGGTCCGCTGCGTCTGCCTCACCATCCCTCACCTCACCACTTCATGACAAATAGTGAGTCAGGTTGCGTTGTACCTTAATATTTCAGGTTCCCAAACTACATTTGGAAAACTTAAAGTAGACTGCTGTTTCCTAACGTTAGCTGCAGTCACAGTGCTAACTGGTAGCATACGACACTAAAGCCCAAAAAGATTTTTTTCTTTATTGTAGCCCTTAAGGAGAAATCTGAATCTGTGGAAATTATTATTGCAGATAAAAGCTTTGCAAAAAGTTCTGATTGGTGCAATCAGAACTTAAAATAAAAAATTCCCCATAAAAGCGCCAATAAATCAATCCTTGGCATCACATTGTGTGGTGTTACAAGCAATTCACTGCAACACAGCGTTGAATGCAGAAGTCTCCCTTAACAGCTTCACAGCCTTAACAACCTCACTAACAAGTGTTTACGCTTTGCAAATATACCAAAAATATGAGAGTGGGACCTCTTCTGGATCTGGCAGCTTTTATGATTGGATAAACAATATCTCTCATCTGTGGCTATAGATGCCAATACTGCGAAATATCAACACAGATAGATGAGATGGAGTACTTTAATGAAGACAGACAAATTTGTCTGTCTGTCTCAGGTAATAGCAAACATTAACATAGTGCATTTTTACCTCTGGAACCATTTCACTTATCTTCAGGTTTCAACCACCAACTTCCATTATTTTATTGTGATTTTATGTAAAATAGATCATACCTGCATCGCAGTCAGGAGACATTTTTGCCTATTTTTATTTTTAATATTGCTCAAGCTCAGTCAGATTTGAATGGAGAGCCTTTGAGAAAAGCAAATGTCAAGTATTGCAACAGATTATCTTACTTATTTCGAGGATAACCTCTTGAGATGCAGCATCTGATTTTGGAGTGTGTCCTTACAAAACATAAACACAATCAACAAATAATAAAAATCCCAATTGTAAGTAAATCCAAAATATAATCAAGACATTTAAACACATAAATTCCCACACCATGCTCAAGTAGACTCACACTCTCAAAATCACACACACTTGATGGATCAAATTTGTATGTGGACTTTGATTAGGCCATTCTTACGCATGATTATACTTTGATCTAAACCAGAGATTTCAAAGGCTGTTGTCCTGCATCTTTTAGATGCATCTCTGCTTCTACACACCTGACTGAAATGATCATTAACTGGACTCAAGAGAACTATACTGAGCAGTGCCGTCCCCGAAGATGGATTAAGGGAGCCATGACACCTCTGGAAAAATGCTGGTCCCTTTCTGTCCCCCAACCTCCTAAAGACAATCATATCAGCTCCATACAAAGGCATACAGTCATCTTCTTCAATTAAGACATAAATGTAAAACACAAAAACTAAGTAAATAAATATATAAAAATATGTATTTTGTTTTAGTTATGTCACCCTAAAATCTATACTGGCCTGATCTGGCCACCCCTGTGAAATGTTTCTGGGGGCTCCACTGATACCAAGGAGTTAATTCAGCCTTTTTATTCAGGTGTGTTGTACCAGATACACATTTAAGAGTTGCAGGACACCAGACCTTGAGGACTGGAGTTGAAGACCCCTAATCTAAACCGTTCTGTTGTAGCTCTGGTTTGTTTGGGGTCGTTGTCTTGGAAGGTGAGTCTCCACCCCAGTTACAGGCAGCTTCTAACAGGTATTCTCAAGGAATATCGTCTACATAGCGCCATCTATCTATTCATGCTGATTAAAAATATTCCCGCATCATGATTCTGCTACCACCATGTTTCACTGTGGGGTTGGTGTGTTCAGGTTGGTGAGCAGTATTAGTTTTCCTCAATGCAAAAAGTTGCATTTTGGTCTGAGCTGACCAGAGTACTGTTCTCTGCATGTTTGCTGTGTCACATATATGATTTGTAAACATCTCCGTAAATTTACCCCGATTCTGCCTTCTGAGTTTCATGATTCTGTTTGTTCGCAATATTTTCCAACAAACTTTCATTGTACAGCTGTGTTTATTTAAGGGTGTCAGATTGAAAGGGGTTTGATACAAATATGCCACACTTTTTGATATTTTATTTGTAAACAACTATCCCGTAAGAAAGGCAATGTGCTTTACTAACTCCTGATCATTCAGACCACAATTTTACCAAAAAAAATATTTTTAGCTGTGTGGTTAAGACGTTAAAATAAAAAAAAAAGGCAATTACGTTACAAAAGAAAGCATTTTTTGATTTTTTGTGCTTGACCCGCAGCACTGCACATGAGCCAACGCTTTTACATGGCCGTCATCAACACAATCACTTGATTAACTTCAGAGTGATTTTTCAATTAAATTGCTCATTTTGAGAGCCAGTCCAGTCACTAATCATAGCCAGAAGGAGAGGGGAATAATGTGGGGGGGCAGCTAAAGGAAAACTGAGACAAATTAAATGATCCAAAACACCTTTGTAGCTGCAATTCTCTAATTTATGTTCTTCATACCTATTAAAAACAAACTATTAATTTTGCCTCTTCAGCTGTTTTTGGCTGCCTGAGATGCCTGAAACTAGATTAAATATTGTTTGGATCAAAAAGGCTAAAAGGCTCATAAAAGCTGCTGGAGGAGAGAAGTGATCAAATGAAGCCTTTACTTACTGCAAAAACACACAGACGTTGTCCCCAGTAGTACTGATAGTTTCTTCCTTTATGTCCCTATCACAGCCATGGTGCTAATTGCGTTCATGACACTACCCCTTGGTATACATGTAAGTCTTCCTCTAAGTCCCAATCAATACAGTTTGTTAAAGAGCTACTAATGTCTGTGGCTCCATGCCTCGCAGACACTAACGACCTCACTCTGGATGCAGCTACGACAGCTGAAGACACTCAGTACACACTGCGATCAATACTTTCTCATGCAGTCTCTGTGTTTTTCCTGCTGTCCGTCTCACTGACCGTCTGTTTTTATCTCTCATGCCAATCTTTCCCATTCCTTTCACCCCTCATCTCAGCATCTTATCTCTCACCCGTCTACTAACAAAGTAATCCTTCTGTCTTTTACCCCACACGCTTTCCCTCGCTATCTGCTCTCCTCATCTTTTCCATTCCTCTCTCAATCATTCACTTTGTCAATCTCAATCTTTTTCTGTCTGTTTTTTTTTATTATTATTCTTCTTCTGTCTCCCCTCCCTCTGTCTATCTCAGTCCAGCCAACAGCTTCATTGTCCTCGGGTCGGGGTGAACAATGTCGTCCCACATGGGGCCCCACAGCGGTCCCGGCCGGGGCGCACCAGAGAACACCCATAACTCAATGTTTCAGCGGGGCCGCCGGATAAAGGGAAGCCTCACACATGGCTGATTATGTGGGTCAGCCTTGGATCATTTAAAGAGGAGGAGGCCAGCAACTGGCACCAGAATCCCCTACTGAGTGTGTGTATATGTGAGCGTGTGAATGAGAGAGTGGGTGAGTGAACGAGTGTGTCATGTTCCCTTGCAACGTAGTGGGGAACAGACCCCCATCCCATACTCCTCCACCTACCCAACTCCAGTTCATCCAAGCCAGCTATTCTATGGGAAACCTGCTCATCCCCATAGCCGCTTCCCTGCACCCCCTGTCCTCCATGCAGTTGCACCCCAATGTCTTTGTGAGCAGCGGGGACAAAACAGGGGGCTGTTTGGGGCCACCAATTAGTCCTTCCCCATGGGGTGACATGACCAATGAATAGAAGGAACCCCCAAACTGTCCACGCATATAATCTCAACCTCCCTTTTAGAGTCATAGTCACACAGATTCAACTTTGTTTTCAGAAAGCTCCTCTTGATTTAAAGGCACGGTCCACTGGTCCAAAAAACGAGCATCCGGAAGCCACTGAGTCACTTTGTCTGAAGAATAGGATGGGACTTGTTCTCGGCTCTGTCTGTGTAAAGATGGCTTTGGGAGGGACGGGGCAGTGGGTTAAGAGAAGGTGAGTTTTTCCCATCAATCACCAAATGACATAAACAACAATAGCAACTTAGAATCCATTACCTAAATAAACAATGACATCGCAGGAGAGTCTGCTGCAGCAACTTAAGACGAAGGGGCAGACTATGTAAACTAAAGTGCCGATTGAATTGACGCAGGGGTAACAATCAAATGAACAATCAGACTGCTGGTGAACTGAAACGCATGTCACAGTGACGAAATGTCTCAATAGCTGCTTTATTGCTTCAATGGGACCCTCAGTCCCCATTTCTGAGTGCTGCTAAATTGGTTTTAAAGGAAGAAATGAAATATTTTTAAAGCACTGGGATGCTTTTTAATTTAGCTTCTAATTTCTTCTTGTGTGGAGTTTGATTTCATAAATCTAAATAATTAGCATTTAATGTTTTTTTTAATCCAATGACAGTAATTCACCATTTCAGAGTGAGTTACATGGCAAGATCAGAAATACAGTTACTTTTACACAACTTGCTATGATCGGTATATTAGCTGATATTAACCTTGTAAAGTTTGTAAATGTAAGTTAAACCAATAAGGTGGTCAACATGCTAATAACAACATATCAGTTAGTATTTAGCCAGTGATAGCAAATAAGGATATGATGGAAGTGAGGAGCAAAACAGAGAGAGACTTATCTAAGACTGACAGGAAGGAAGACAAGTGTGAGATACGACTGGACACAAGTTTCCTGTGGAAATCTCCTCTTGTTATTTCCTATACAAAGTTGAAGGTTGTACAGCAGCCACATGCAGTCAAGACTTATTGGGATATAATTCCAATGTGAAGTGAAATCATGTTTGCTCTGATGGTGTAACAAATCTAACATTGTTTATTTTTGCTTTTAATTTACCATAGAAACAAACCACAGCTGTATTTATTCCAAAAATAATGCACATAAAGAAGTAATTTTATTAAAAGAAATCCAGGGTAAGGGTAGGGATAGGGTTAGGGTATGGGCTCATTGCTTATTATCATCAACAACAGTCCTCCATCGAGTCATTTAATGCTTAGTTGCAGACACAAGCTGCATTTCATCTTTATTCCAGCCAACATACCTGAGGAATGCTTTTCCATTTCCAAATGTTGCAAAAGGGCAAGGCTCCCTGAGCCTATAATTTACGGACAACAATTCACTGCCTTAAACACAAAGCAGAATCTTCTGCTGAAGGTCGGGGCATTGCGGTACGAGGCTGGCAGTGTCACTAAAAGCCTTTTCCACTGATCTCCCTGCACACTGTTATTTGTTTTGTGCCACGATACAGCTGCTAGGCCATCTAAAGGTGAAATCCGCCGGGTGGAGATGCTTTGAGGGTTCCCGCTGAGGAAGGGTGGAGCAGTGGATGCTGCTTGGCAATAGATCAATGACTAAGTTCCCACAGAGAGATATAGGGAGAACAGGGGGGACACTGCAGCTGGGGCCTTAAAATAGCTCCCCCAATTTCAGCACAGCGTCAGTCCAAATAATGACCCGCCTATCCAAGATCTGCTGAGGTCCTTTCAATCCGGACTACCTTATGACCTCTGTAGCGAGTGGAAACAGAAGGAGACATCTCAGCGTGAAAGATGGACATGACTGGTGTTCATTTCAGCAAGAAATTTGGGTGTAAAGTAGCTCAGGAGCCCACGCACAGCTTGTGTGTGTGCTGCAAGTTCATGAATGTGCAGAGCGTCTGCGTCATCCATCAAACTTGTCAGATTAGAAGCTTACGGATAGTGACTTCAGGGGAATGTCAGGCAGGCAAACAACCTCCCACCCACGTTCTTTTCGTTCTTTTCCCCTCTGACACACTGTCCACTTAACACAGTGTGTTTGATAACTATGTGACAGGAGCAGTTTGATATTATTATCATTATAAAAGCATAGAAAAATAAGAAATTATCAATGTTTTAGAGCCCACATGTCATGCAATGATTAATCCTTATTGATCTCAGTCAGTATAAATTTAGCTGGAAATTATTCACGCCAAAAGGTTATGATAGTTTGTTTTCAACAGGGAAATGTTTCCTTTTAAAGGGCTGCACCTATGAAATTATTTAAAACTTATCCACTTTTACCTGAAAATAATTGGGATAAGAAAGCTAACAGATAAGCTATCTAAGCTTTGAGGTGAAAATATTCACTTTTAATTGGATTATATTCAGAATAGCTTTAGTAATGTAGTAAAATAGGTACTGTATGTGGAAAATTTGGTTTAGTTGTATCCAGGTGGTGTGGAAAAACTAGTGGCATATTTTAGCTTTTTATCTAATTGACCAGGCTAGTTATTACTGCAAACACTGCACTTAACAATAGACTAGTAAGATGTTTTTATTATTATGTAATTACTTTGATGAGCTTTAAAGTGTTGGAAGATAAATAGTTTATTTTTGCTTAATTTAATTGTAGATACTAGGCAGCCATGTTGGATTTTGGAGTCCAGATAGCATACCACAACTTCTGGCTTGTGAACCAACTTGGAACTTGAGAAATTCAACTTTCAAATGTAATTTTTTAAAAATTGTTGCTACTGCTGAGCACCCATCTACAGTTTTTTTTGTGCACCAACATCTGGACATTAAAGTGATTTAATTTAAGTAATTTTCTGGTTAAAGCACCAGTACCTGGTACTGGTACTTTGGTACAAAAAAAGAATTTGCTTGCAGAAACAAATTGTTTACAGTAAACATAATGTCATAATTTGTCCATCAGAGTGTCTTAAACATTATGTTTTGTCCTGTGTCTATATTTAGCTTTCTTCATTATCTCTGAAGCTATAGCTCCCTTGAGGACATAAATGTTTCTCTCCACCTTCTAATATATATATAACTTCATATTATCTGCCTTAAACAAGGCAGATAATATGAAGGTGGACTTTGCTGCAAAGTATAGTTTTTTTATATGTAATTGTGATGCAGTCAAATGAAAAAAGACTAGACTCAGTTCTTTCCATGACCCTGAAAATAAAACAGCAAATCATCAACCAATGAGAATATAAATGGAAAAATAAATAAAATTTGACTAAATAATTAGAAATGTGATAATTCTGGACAAGTCAGCTCATTAGTAAGAAGAACTTCAAGTAGTTTTCATGTTATTGTGCTGTGCATTCACCAATAAGGTCTTTTTTCTTTTCATCTAGACAGATTCCACTGCAGAAAGCAACTTTTCCCAAAACAAAGCATCGTCCCTTTTTCTTTCTCTCTCTCTGTCTTTATTAAAATTTCCTCTAGTTTTGCCCCCTACTGCTCTGAACATTTCTCCTGTCCTATTTCTTCACTCCTTTCTCCACTAACCCTCCTCCCACCGTCTTTGGCCTGAGCTTTCTCAGGGTCAATTAAGCTACAGTAACTAAACAGCCTTGCACCCTGTCACATTCCATCCAGGCGTCCTCTGTGAGGGACTACAACTTTCTCTAAAACAAACGGGCTCTGAAGGAGCCAGCTTCTGTGGCTATTACCATATGAACAACTCACTTCCTAAAGCACAATGAACTACCTTGACAGAGCTTCTTTGGCCTCTGGCTGTCCTTCGTGGAACTGTGTTATTAATGGGGCATAAAGGAGGGTCTGGCTGCCCTGGTTTTCTTCTTCTGCTCTGGGTTGGTCTACCTGGCTCTGCTTTCCCAGCACTGCAAGACTCTCATCATAAGAGGACAACTAAGCAGCACAGACACTCACTTTCCCTCGCCTAAAATACACACAGGCGCACAGCAAGGGTAGACATAAAGAACATGAGGCAGCAAGCAAAAACTGAAAATAATGTAAAAGTTTAAACTAAAAAGAGACTATCCCCTGCAAAAAAATCATCCATCTATTTCTACACCCATTTAAGTCTTTTCCAAAGGACAATAAGCAAGAGCTGAAGCACAATCTAGACAGGTTGCCAGTCATTACTGGACTAAAAAAAAGCACACATTGGACTTGGTTTTTAATTCAAAGTGGGCAGCCTAAGTTGCATGTATGGGAAAACAAGCAATAAAACATATGCATATAACAAGAGCATTAAAATGCCTCACCGAATGTCCACAACCCACAACTTTCTTGTTGCAACAATTGTGTCCCTATGTAGCCCTAGTCAATGAGAGGAGGGTGTCTTCTATTGGAATCTCTTTGTGTTTTGCAGATGAGGCGATAACTTGTACAGCATGTATTGGATCAGGGAACAACTGAGTGTGAAGTAGCCAGGATGAGAGTCAACTCCTCTAACTCCAATTTACTAGACACCCAGTATTCGAGGGGCTAGGGACCAATAAGGAAAACCCATGAATACTTAAAACCCTCCAGAAGCAATTATAACTACCTGTTAATGGTTAAAATGCCAAATATAACTTAATATTCAATAATAGATACACCTTATCTACCTTTCAGTCTTCCTTATCTTTCCTCCTTGTGGTACAGCCAATCAGTGCCAAGTAAAATCAATATCTCTTCTGAATTGGCTGTTCTGGAAACACCAGCCAATAGTCTCAAGTTGTATTGCATGCAGATATTTCAGCCTCCCAAGCCCCATTTCTATTTATGCTGTAAAAAAATCCATGAGCAGGTGAATTTTCTCCAAATAATTAGAGTAGGGGAATCTGCAAATACTCAAACCGCGAATAGGTGGGGTTCACTGAACCAACTCTTACATATGGTTCTAAAATATGGACCATAAACAATGAACAACCCCAGTTAAATGATTTGCTGAAAGGAGCTTCCTCTGTATAGTGCTTGGATTCAGTCTAGAAAATATGCTGAAAAGCTCCATCATTAGTGGAGGCTCAGAGTATAGCTGTTGTGGTTGTTTAAGCATTGGATCAGTGTGCTTCCTGGTTGCCTCATTTTGGAGGTTTTTAACAGATTTTCCACTGGGATACAATCTGTTTGAAGATTTTTGTAAACCTTCTGGCCTGCGGTGACACTGGGATCCAGAATAGCTTGGAGAATGTTGATGGGAGGAGATACTTGTTACCGATCTCTGATAGCCAAAAGACAAAGGATGGGTAGACAGACCATCCTTTTCTCCCCTAAAGAAACATTCAAGACCTTATGAAATGTCAGCAGTTAACATTTTAAAAAAGAAAGCAAAAATGAATATTTCTTTGTCCTAGCATTCAGCCTGTTACGGTTCTTGCATAACTGTACGCTTCTCTTACTCTCCACTAAAACACAGTTCTAATTCAGGGTATTAAGTCAAAAGCTTTTCAATGTGCCTTTCAAAAGACCCACCGGAAGTAAGAAACATCCTCTTAAGCACAATAAACTGCGTGGGTTTCTCAAAGGGTTTGTAAAGACTGCATTAAACAACTAACAAGAACATTAGCAAAAGCGCCGTACTGGTGCCAGAGAGCAGAAAGAGAATGATTGCTACAGTAATCCAGTTCCAGGAAACCAAAGAACAAATCTGGAACAGTGATTGTTCCCAAAGTGACACTAAAAGCTGCTGTCCTGTCTTATCTTTGCAAAATAACTGTGCACAAGGACAAGAGTAATATTTCCCAGTCCACCTGCAGGAAAGACAATCAGGCTTTACCATAATCTGATCCTATTTTCTGTATTTCTATACCTAAAAGACTCAGAAAGCAAGCTTGCTGTGGCACGGAGTGAACCACAGAAAGAGGAAGTATCACATGCTTTAGTTGGGCAGCCAACATGAGTTTGTTTGTCTTATCTTTACATTTGATCTGTTCAGGGGGAGGACGCTTGGTTGAATGGTTCTTTGTGATTTCCCACCACAGCTTATAGCCTGCATGCTCGGAGCGCAGACTGGGTGGGCAGAAATACAATCAGATCTGACTGAACACTAAACAACGGTGGAGAGAACAAAACCAGATCTATAGCATGTCAAAAGCCATGCTGTTGATTTGACTTAGTGTTCATAGCTTGGCCACTCTCTAACGTTTGCTTTCATGAACTTATTATAATTGAAAGAAGCAGCAGATGGTGTTGTAAAGTGTTATATTATGCAGCAATATTGTAACAAGCCTAGTTTTAGAGCTCCCAGTTGAGCTGTAGGGAGAAATGGTGCCAAAAACAGTCAAACCAGGAAAAACCTGCATTTATGGTAAATTAGGTTTACTTGTCTTCTGTTGACTAAAACATTGGTTTTCTAGTAATATATAGAACCTTGCGAACATACTCACACGCATTGAACGTGTTCACTTGAGACAATTTTTTCACCATCTTCAAAACATGTTATTATAATTTGATATGGTACAACAACACAACGGAGCACATGACTGTCAACTGGAATTAAAATATGCATGTTTTTCTTATTTTTATTTTTTTTTAAATACAAATATGAAAAGTGTAAAGTGCATTTGTATCCCCTTAGGTCCTCGCTGGCTTGAACCACCATTTGACGTCACTACAGCTGCAAGTCATTTACAGCAGCTTTGCACATCTACAGACTGAAATGTTACCCCATTATTTAGCTCAAGCTAAACCAGACTGACTGGAGAATATCTTTGAAAAATAATTTTCAAATCTTGCCACAATTCTCAATTGGATTTAGATTTGGACTTTGACTGGAACAATTTTTTATATTAATATTTTTTGATCTAAACTACTCAAATATGTTAGCTAACCTTATGAAAAAGGCAACTTATAATAAAAATAAATACATCTATTATGGGACCTTTGTTGTCATTTTAAAGAACCACCATTTTACTTCTATTGTTAAATTTTAAAGTACAGAAAATAAAAAATTGGCCTAAAAGAAGATGTTTTCCTCTGCTGGAGGCTGATATTTATCAAAAACTTTGTAAAAAGAAAATTATATTACTGTTATCAGTTATTAGTTATTGAGTCTTTTGAGCCATGTAACCTTACAACATGATAATGCCAAACCACATTTTATTACATGGGTTTTAGTTTTCCTACATACATAAAGTTAAGGGGTATCTGAGTAAAACAAATCCAAGCCACAGTTTTCAGATTTATTTTGTTTGAAAAACATTTTGAGAACATCTTCTTCCTTCCACAAAACAAAAAAAGCTTTTCTTTGCTAGTCCTTTACATTCTAATTAAAAAGTGAGAAGATGAACAAAAAGCTCAGGGCGTATGAAGACTTTTCCTACATATTATATGAACAATTATATAGTATAGTAATTATATAGTATATAGTATTACTGGGAAGTATGATGAGACTGCTACATAAAATAATTTCTTTGTTCTCAAACATGACTCAGACACTCATCACACCCTCCTAATGAAGACATTTGATCCTGCCTCTTCATCAGCCTGACCAAGCAGCTTCAGGAATTACACAATCATTTGCTGCCATTTAAATCCTGGTGGGTCACCTAACACATTAATCCATTAACCGCTTCAGTCCTACAGTCCACAGGTCCCCGCTGACCCCTCGTTAAACCATGTCTCTCAAGTCTGATTCTGGCGAAAGCAAATAAAACCCGAGTCAGAGAATCCAGCTTCTCATGGATCACATCTTCATCCGATCACAGAGTCATCCGACTCCCCAGCACATGTCCGAGTTGCTGATACGTGATACGTGGAATCCAGTCCAGAACCCTGATCGTAGATACCGGACAGGCATGACACAGCGTGCCTCTAACCTGAGGCAGCATGAGGCTTCGGGAGCTTTTATCTTGAATTTATGTCTGCCTGTTTGCACCAACCTGGCTGTTTGTTTTATTTGATTTAGGATATCTTAAACTCATAATAACTACATTGCTGTCAACATTTGCCAAAAAGTGTTTTATCTCATACACTTATCTGTTCATCTACTATGAAACCCCTCAGAGATGGATAAAGTTGCATCCTCTGCAAGGAGGTAATAAAATCCACTATTTGTTCTCTTATACAAATGACTGTAATACAGGTGTGCCTCTCTTTCTGTCCGTTTGAGAGATAGCTATCAGTTAAAAGGGTAACCAAACCCCCTTCGCTAATCAACACACACTTTTCCCCTCTCTACGTCCTGCTCTTCATTACATCCCTCTGTGAATAACATCTCCATTTAGCTCTGTTTACTAGAAGCATATGGTAGGCCGCGCCGCAGTCAGCAAGCTGTTTCTATGACTAACCTTTCCTCTGTGGGCTCACTGTTGCTGCACTCCCATGACCACATCATATGATGACGATTTGCGAGCCTATCTGAACCATGAGCTGAACCCATGATAAAAGTGGTTTTGTCCAGAAAGAGGAAGTGTGGAAATAGGGAAAACACAAGAGGGAAAAAACAGGATTTATGATTCTATTGATCACAATCTCGCCATCTGCTTCTGCACCCTCCTTTTAGATGTAACACAATGCATCCCTGGGAATTAATAACCACATCTAATGGCTATAAAAAGCTCCAGAGAATCGGTTAACATTCTAGCCACTAAAATCAATATCCACCCCAGCCACAATCTTTATTTAATCTCAATATGGTGGCACAAGGAATTAAGGATGAAAAAGCTGATGTGAAACTACTCAGTTGGAACAGAAAGGACAACTGATCCATTTAGATTATCTTAAATTGACCAAAGCATTCTTGTTCCTATATCCTTTGGATAAAAATAGCACCTTGCTGTCTATTTCGGTATCACTAAGGACCCCAAACAGCAATTTATCAATTAATTAATTAAAAGCATCTCTTGTGTGCTCATCCTTTCCACTCAGACGGATGCTGTTGTCATCTGTGGTAATTAGTCCAGCCTTAAAAGCATGGAAATCACTGTGAAGAAGGAGTAACTACCCGACTGCCCCAAGGGTGGGACAAGCAATGAGAACATTAAAACTGAAAGTCAGACCTCATTATGCAAGAGGGGAGAGAAAAAACCCCTCTGCAGGTAGTTGAGGCAATGTAGGCAGCGTCTTACAATCACTGTGAGTAAGACTGAGAAGCTGATATGAAGTGGAAGGGAAAATAACCGAAACCCTGCAGTGGTCTGCTCCCTGTAATCAGCATGCCTCTCAGTTCAGAATGAAAAATGGGGGCTTATGAGTGAGTGTGTCTATAAAAAAAAAGGCCTCTGCAAAATTCAAATAACGGTGCAATAACAGAGAGTTACACTGTCACACTAAGATTAAAAGTCAGAGTAAAGTGTTTTGTTTTGTTTTTCATAATTTGTGTTTTCAGCCCACTGAGTTAAAACTTGATCATTTAAAAATCATGTTTCACTGCGATTATAGCTGAAAGTCTTCTGGGATGTGTCTCTACCAGCTTCATCTAGAAACTGAGATTTTTGCCTTTTCTTCTTTGCAAACTACCTCAAGTTCAGGCAGCCTTGATGGAGAGCTTTTATGAAGGGTGACAGTTAAGGGGTTCATTTTATTTTGCAGCTTCTAACAGGTTTTCTCCCAGGATTGTCCTGTATTTTGCTCTACCCGTCTTTACATAAACTCTGACAAGCTTGCCTGCTGCTGTTAAAGAAATGCATCCCAATACCACGATGCTGCCACCACCATGTTTCACCAGAGAGACCGTGTGTGTTTGGGGTAGTTCGCTGCCTCGTTTTACACCCCGTCCAGGTTGTAACATTAGGTGGACAGTCATGGTTTGGCCTATTTGCAGTTGGCTCATAGGATTAATTGAACTGATCTCCATGAGATGTTCAAAGATTTGGATATTAGTTTATGACCTAACTCAGCTTTAAACTGTCTCCAAGATGTGTCTGCTGTGTTCTTTGGTCTTCGTAATGCTATTTGTTCACTAATGTTCTCTAACAAACCTCTAAGACTTTCATAGAACTGCTGGATTTACATATCCATTCAATAAATTACAATATTATCAAAAATTCCTGTAGTTTCAGCACCTTTATCACCAAGATAAACATGTTCTATTGATTAATTGCACACAGACTGTTTTTTTCTTGCACTTGTTTATGTTAATTATGGTTATTTTCCACTAACAGTAAATGAAAACATGACATTTAGAATAAGAACATTACGTCAGACCAATCAAAAACCATTTTATAATAAAGAAATATGTTTTTTTTTATGAAAAGTAAGCTTAATACCACCTTAAAGGTTGTTATGTTTAAAAGGTACTTTTAATCAAACAAATTAAACTAATCAGAAAGTGGAAACAAACAACTAGATTCTGCTTCCTAATTAGGTTACTTAAAAACAATTGCTTCCATTGGATTTTATTTAGGGGTATCATAGTAGAGGATGTCTGATCTGAAAAAGAGTAAGTAATGAAAGGCATATGTTATGTTCCTTTGTTTGACCTGTCAAGGTTTGTGGTTATAACTTGACAAAATGTGAAAAATTTAAATGTGCATTAACACTTTTGCGAGGCTGTATATTCTGGTGCTAAATGCATTTCAAGCTTGTCACCTCACTGCTCAGATGTCACCAGTCAGCTGCCTCTAAGCCTTGATTTATCGAGTCCAAATGTTTGAGCATATTTGTGTCCAAGGTTGAGTGAACTCCAGTGTACACAAAGAAGCTGTTTATAGGCAACCACATCCTCGTTCTTCACGGTGTTGCAATGACACCCGATGCATGTCTCGGTCGTCTGTCTTATCTGTGACTGTTCATTTACCAAAAGTCTGGGTCATCCAGAGTTAACTACAGAGCACCCACACAGCGAGCACAAGCGCACACTGAGTCCTTCACCTGTTAACGTGTGATACGAATGACTGCTGCAGCGGCGCCACTGTGAGCACACCACCGTGTCCCGTCTTATCAGCTGGCTGCATGAAAAAAAGCCTGTTTGTTCTCGATAGAGTCTGCAACAATCAAGTAGTTTTGCTAGAGGGAATTCAGCTGGGCCCAGGATGGCAGTAGCTCACAAGCCTGAGCAGAAAAACTCAGCGCAGCATCAGGGGGAGGATGAAGATCAAAGACAGGTATGAGCTGAATGACAACAATAGGCCTACGCCACAGAATCGGCTTAACTCTACAAACTCACAATCTTATCTAGGTCAGAGCTGCACCTCTGAAGAATCATCCCGCCTCTCTTTCCTGCCAGCTTGATGTCTTTGTTGTTATGTGCCATGATGTAATGTACTGTAATTTTGCAGAGTAAACTCAAGATGGAGAGCAGATTGCTGAATTTATTTTCTACAGAACAACCAAGGCAATGGGGACAACCGTTTCTTTGAAATGTGAGCAGCAGCAACCAGAGAAAAATCTGTTTGCAGCTCTAATTGACCTTTAAATCAAAGTTTAAACTGGCTAAAAATGTGTTTACACTCTTCTAGTACAGATCTAAAGTAGAAACAGCAAACAGAAGAGCATTTGATGAATTACAATTAGCTGGAAAAGCTGAAAAAAGAGCCATTACGCATCAGTGAGACCCAGCTACTCCATGTAAATGATTAAGATGTTGTCTCACTTGTCTCTTGGTGCTCCTATCTGGTTACCAGGCTAGTATTACTGGAGTAGCTAGCATTACTAGCTCTAATGCGTGCACTCTTATCTCAAATGTGCTCCGGCCCGAAACAGAGCCGCACAAAAGGATAAAAAGAGACGGATGGAAAGGAAGAGAGAAATTTAGGAGGCTGACTAATGGATTGGCCGTCTTCTGTTTTTCCGACCTGACGGACTGCTGAGAAAGTCACGTTAAAGCCTTCATGCAAGCAGGATTTGATGCCGAAGAAGCACGCACACATCAGACTAATCTGTCAAAACGGAGTTAATTCACTGTGATGATGTCCCACCAGTTTTGACTCATCTAAACTGTCGTCACAGAAGCCGGGCGCCCGGCCACGCTTCCTCGCATAAATTGCAAATCCAATTAAATAATCAAGAATGAAATTGCTGTTTATTACTCATAAAATAAACGGAACATTTAAATGAAATGAAGCGAATATATAGGGAACTTATCAGTGCGACAGGTGAGATTTAAAAGGACAAGACAGAAAATAACTAAACCGGCATTCTTACATGTTTTTCATGTAAATAAAAAGACTTGTCCAGACTCATCATCATCAATCACTTTATTGATGATGATAAAGTGATTGATGATGATGATGATGACTTGTCCAGGCTCAACTTTCTAGAGTTCACTGTCCTTGACAACTACCTTAATATTTAGGATACTAGAAATGACAGAGAATCTATAGCAAATATTTATATAGCAGAGGTGACTTTAAATATCTAAAAGGGGAAGGAAGGACAGGGAAGGACACAAAGAATAAAAAGGAAGGAAAGTAACTACAAAGTACAAAACTACAAGAAAGGAAAGACAAAAGAGAGGAAGAGAAGAAGCAAAAGAAAAGACAGAACTTAGGGACAGAATGAATAAAAAAGGGAAAGAGGAAGGAACAATTGAAGGAGGGAAGGAGACATGGGAAGGAAACGAGGAGGGACAGAAAGAAGGAAGGACAAGGAAAAAAGACAGGCTACAAAGAAGGAAGAGGAAGGAAGGTAACGACGGAAATAAGAACTACAAGGGAGAAAAATAGAACCCAAAGTGAGAAGAGAGGGAGGAAGGCCACAAGGAAGAACAGAAGGAACATAAAGTAGGAAAAAGCAGTGACAATAGAACACTAGGGAGGCAAGAAGGACTCAAGAGGGAAAAATGGAACATTTTTAAAGGATGGGGTAAGAGAGGAATCTGGAAATACTATTCCCCACTCGTTTTTCTCATTTCAGACTTTCCAGACTTGGAATATACTGAAATCAAATTTCTGATTTTTCCAGACTGTGTTGGAACTATCCTAAGCAACTAGGGAGATAACACTGGCTTCATTGCAGAATATTCAGCCTCAACACACCCTTGTTAGCACAGAGATGCAAACAACCGAGGTCCAAACTCAGGTGGACTCACGCAGCTTCACACACAAGAATTTACGTTGCAAATAATCCAGTGAGCAAACCTTAACGGTTTTAAAAAGCTGAGATGCTTTTTTAACAAATAAAGGACCCCAGTAGACTGTGATGAATGAATCAACCCAAGCATGCTGTGAACATTATCAGAGTGGGGGATGAATGAATACATTATCATGCAGAGCACAACTTCAGTCTTCCTGCCTCACAGCTTGTATGTCCTCTTGCCTATCAAACCTGCTCTCCCGATTACCTGCACTCATACAGAGCACCTTTTGTCCATATTAAAGGAGGAACGGATGGGGCGAGGTTGAAAATTATTTCTTTTCACAAGAACTCATTTTGAAAGAGAGATGTCTTGAGTTTCTTTTTTTCTCTGTGTGACTCAAAGCCCCGCTCCCTGCCTCCTTTACTTACTCTGCAGGCTATTTCCACTGCCCCCTTTGACAGGCTGTCTGGCTTTCAGCTTGTCTTCTTAAATATCCGAGTTAGCTCTTTGAGTCTGTGCATTCCTCGGTTCCCCCTAACCTGGATATCTGCATGGCTGTCAGGCTGACTGCGTGGCTCTGTCAGTTGCTGCTTTCCAAACATTTCCTTCTACCTGCCACATTTCTATGTGAGTAATTACTGCTAGGATGAATGCTTAAAAGAAGCACACTGACAGTTGAGTCTTGTTTGTTTCGTTTGAACAAAGATCCAGAGTTTTGCGGTCAGAGTGCAAAGTCAAATTAAAACAATAAGCAGGACTTCCTCAGATAGTTAGCGTTCCATTAATAGGTATTAAGTGATCAGTGCATGTTGACTCTGACTTTATGATCAGAATATGGAATGAATTAGGCTTCATATAACTGCATATAGATAGGATCTGTTCATACTGTGCATTAGGTGGTTAATTTAATTAAAAATAAAATTTTAAAAAATATTGTTTTATTGGTTTACAGCTTTTATAGCTATTTCCCATTTTTTAAAAGCTGTATTCATAAACAAAAACAAAAATCTCAGTCAAAAGCAAAAGAAAACAAAAATCATATTCATATTTAGTTGACTCAAAATATTACTCCAGAAGCATAGTCTGTGTTCAAGTTGCAAGCCAGAAAATCTGTCTGATCTGCAATTTGCCATGGCGCTAACAACAAGCAGTGCCTGTTCTTGCATAAATGGGGCCTTGGGTGAGCCACACACCTGGATGCCAGCTCCCCACTGACTCCACATTCACAAAAGAAGTAGAAAACTTGCTCTGTGCACAACTGATATATAACATGCATTATGTTGCTATTTTCTAATGCTGCCCATATGGTGTAAGTCATTACTGATTGTTATTAATGCAAACCAACATAATGAATGACTCAGTTTCATGCACTGTAATAATAAAGGTGCATGCTCACAAATAGAGATGATGTCATTTTTGTGCCCCTGGTCATGGTGGTTTGTGATATGAGCAATATGGCTCCCTGCACAGGGTGGCATTCTGCCAGGGAGCAGGAAAAAGCCTAAAAAATCTAAACAAAACTCCTTTCCTTTCCTTAATGGATATTTGCATATTCATTAAAAAGTTATAGGCTGAAATTTGATACAACACAAAAGGGTTGTTTAATAATTTTTCAAAGATTGAGGAAAAAAGTGGGAAAATTCAAATACATCAACAATGAAGAGTTTATTCCTGCAAACTTTACAACACTTTAAACGTGGAGCAGCAATGTAGAATCTGAACTCTGAAATGGTAAAAGTCCACCAACTTTCGAAGTCACCTGCACTGAATGTTCTGACTTGAAAATCTGAAATTTCAATATTCTGAGTAGAAATACCAAACAAATGGTAAAAATACCAATGGTAAAATACAACAAAAGGATCTAAAAGGTCGAAATCATAATCAATTTTGTAGAGGCCAAATTGTCCAAATTCAGTTCAGATAGATTGAGTTAATCTCAATCCAATCATAGATCAATGATTGGATTGATTTTATCATTGATCTGTGATCAATGATTAGTTAGGTCAAATTTGATTCTAACTACAGTCACCATTGAACTGAAATATTTCACAACCTTCACGTTGAAGGTTCAGTATTATTTAAGTAAAACCTGCATTCCAAGAACAAAGTATTTCTCCAAACAATGGTTGTTTTTTAGTATTTCCATGGATGTTACGGATCACCTCACAGTGCTGTGTCTGCCTGCGAGTCGACTCGTTTACCTATCAGGCTTTCCTCCCAGTGTCAGCTCAGGCTGCTGTCACACCATACATTTAATCAGCCGCAGCAGCTCTGAGCACGTCCAACAGCCTCCCGGTGCTCGCCGTACTCTTTGCACATGCGTGTGTGTGTAGATGTGTGTGTGTGATGTGAGGGGGGCCTTTGTGAGGCCTCCACTCAGCAGAGTGGTGATAAGTACTCCCAGCCCAGCACTCTGCATGAGCTGATGGACAGACAGGCCAAGAACACTGGGAGCCTTGTGGTTTCAGTGTGTGCGCACATGGGGGTGTGTGTGTGTGTGCATGATGGTGAAGGGGGGAAGGCAGTGGCTGGGGACTGGGGAGTGTGTGATGTGTGTGCTGTTTTTTCACCATTTACGCCACCAGACCATGCCACATGGCTGCAATTTGTTCATTAGCAATGTAATAAATGTACACACACACACACAGAGGTAATATTGTTCGGAGTTCTGCCTGATTGGGTTTTGAAATGGAGGACCCTCCAGGGAAGCTCTTGTAGTCTGCCAACCACTGTGACCGAGAGGATTTCTTAACAAGGCTTGAGACAAACTCAGAGGTTTCCAGCGTTTGTCTATTTGTGGAGAGAAACGCTGTGAATGGAAACCAGTGCCGGTTTTTAATATGGCCAACATGGCACACCACCCAGGGTGGCAAAGTGTAGGGAGCTACACACAAAAAAAGAACAAAAGGTCTTTTAACTGTGCCACAAACAAGTTTTATTTTATTTACATGAATTACATTTAAACATTTCTAATACTTAAGACTGGTCTGAGCCGAATAGTTGAACATTGACTCAAAACAGCAGTTGAAGATTTTATTCAATTTACGAAAACATAAAAAGTGGTTTAAAAGCTTGTTTTGGAGTTTGAAACAAGAGTTAAAGAAACATGAAGGTATCGTCACTGCTCCTATCAGACTAAATCAGTCTGAATTGATCTTTTTAGCTCTCTGTGTGGCAGGTAGAGTTACACAGAAACAAATTTTTTGCAGAATGGTCTTTAATTTTGAGGTTTTTCTTCCAACACTGGACATTTATCAACATTTTAATAAAGGAAGTTCTTATCCTTCTTTAGCCCAGAAAAATACATAGATAATGTTACTTTTTATATCTGCTGAGTCTTTACAAAGACAGATAAGCTTTGTTAGTTTTGTTTGATCAGTGCTCTTCAAAACAATTGGCCATAGTTAGAAGTCCCCGTCTCAGTGTCTTGTTTCACATGTTTCTCTTGTTTCAAACCTGTTTAAATGAAAGGTAATGCTGTCCTCTTGATGTGTTTTCAACAAAATCCTGCTCAGGGGAAGTTGTTTTGATCTGTAGCAAATTTTGTTATGGAGATGTGGCTCACTACCCAGGGCATCATTCCACCAGGAATGGCATAAGCACTGAAAAAATGTAGCAATTGTTGTTTAGGGACTGGCTTCACTACTGGGTAGTGATGTGAAACTTGGTATCTAATTCATGGATTTTGTATCAGCCCTAATTTAAAAGACTACTTCACTCTTTTTTCCCTAAGTATCTGATCTGAATTATTATTATGTCTGATTCAAAAAATAAAATACAAAGCAGACTATTTTCACTGAAAAGAGACAATTAAAAACAGATTTAGAATTGTGAAACTTCATTTTATTTGAAAGAAACAAGAACTGTCTCTGGTTGATTGTTCTAATCCAGATGAAAGTTTTTTCTTTTTAAATTTAAGGGTTATACTTGCAGGTCTTTGTACGGATTTGTAAACCATCTGGAAATAATCAATATTCACCAAGGACCAATTACAACAATGATCATCATCAGTGTGTCAGATGAGCTGAGGAAGGCTGCTCCAATAATTACCTCGTGTCTAGGGTATCCATTGACGGTTGTTTGAGCAGAGCTTGTCCACTTAGCCTCGTAAATGTTTACATCATGATGTAGTAAGCAATATTAGATCATGCGATACCGTATCTCCTCTGAGAGATAATCTGACCAGGAGTGTTGCTGTGGAGAAAGTTAAGAAATGTGCAGGATAAACTAAATCTGTCCGGCCTGGTTTGGCCCCCGTGAGGAGACCAGCAGCTGGGCTGCTGAGAAGAAGCTGCTTCTTCCAGATTCAGCGAGGCTCATAGCCTCTGGGAGAGAACGACTGCTGCTCCGCTATGAGCATACAGATCGACTTACACACTGGCTTTCCTCTGCTTTGATGACGGATGCACACACTCATCCACACATGCATGCCTGCCTCCACTGATACCCGAGCGCATTTCGGATTTGCACACACACACACACATCCACCTTTACCCCCATCCTCCACCTGGATTAATTCACCTGCTGCACCTGAGAATGTGAACGCTATGATGTCACCTGCAATCCCATCACTTCAAAGGCTCAAAAGCACTTCAGTGCCATCAGCACAGAGAGCAAACGCGACCTCTTGCTTCTTCCTTTGTCCCGCTGTCTCCTAATGGTAATTCCCCCGCAGAAAGTCCACACATGGATGGGGGAGAATTACAGCATTCTCTTCAGTCAGATATTCTAAGGTTTCTGCCCACTGGCATCCACCGCATGAACCACAATACAAATGACAAGCTTTCTTTATTCCTCTTCAGTCTTACCAACTTGAAAGAAAATGTCCCGTTGCATGAAACTGAGTGCACTTAAATGTGCCGATGTGTGTCCATGTCCATTTTGTGTGCACGCATTCAAGTAAAAGGTGGTTGAATGCAGTTGAGAATCCCATGATTGCAGATCTGGCAATCACCCACTCTCCAAAAAGCTCGCAGTGGAAACACTCAAGAGCAGGGTACGATGTGGAGAGAAAAAAGCGATAATGCAAGCAACACATTAGGGCAAGGTTAGACATCAAATGAGATTATGAGGTCATATTCTGAGAAAAAAAGCCAAAGAGCAATTAATAGGAAAGTGACATCCTATTATATCAGTGTTTGAGGCTCTTATTTTGAAGTAATAAAGAAAGTTGTGCTTTCCTCGTCCCTTCATATTGACTGAGTCGGATGATGAGCTAATATCAACGCTCAGTACCAAAAGAAATGACGAAGACTCCACCATTTTTAAATGGTTTGTGCAGTAGTATTAGCAGCGCATGGCAGGAAAATTAAACGATGACAGAGAACATGCACTCTAAGGATACTTAGACCGGCTAATCGTTAGCCACTAAAATTAGCGTCTGTTGTGTAGCATCCAGCCGGTGCTAAATATCACCGATATTTCACAGTTTTTTACTGAACTGAGATTGCTTTTGATTATCACTAGTTCAAAATCCAAAATACTTGAAATACTTAAACCTGAACATTTTTAAATACATTTTCTTGAAATTTTTACTCTATTTGTGAAAACAGGAAATGGAGGTTTTGTCTTTCTCAACAGTTTTCTACTGAAAGCATCACTTTTTATCTGTTTTTGTTGCATGATCTTGAAAATTCAATAGAAAACAGAAAACTACACAGTGACAAACCAGATGCAAGCAACGTGAAAATAGTGCTACTGGTTAACTGTTAGCCACTAACCATTTAAAAGTCAACATCTCCTGTGTTGTTTCTCATTTTGGAAACAAAGAATCCAATTCCAACCCTACTCTGTTTGTAAAAAAAGGGTATAAACAAACAAACAAACAACAAATAGATTTAAACATTTGTTTAACCAGACCATCACACTTTAAAATAGACCCAATCAATACATAAGTAGTAACAAACAAACAAAAAACAATAAAAGAACAAATCAAAACGTGACAAAAATGCACTGTTTTTAAGAACGACTTAACAACAAGAGATGAAGCTACCTTGTTTCATAAAGATAAAACATGTTTATTTAAGCAAAGTATCGCTCAGATCTTGTTTTTTTTTTCCATGAATCCAGTACCACGTATCATATCATCCCATCTCATGACCTGGATGTCTGGTTCTCACCCTAATCTCATCTGTACAGATAAAATCTGAATGTAGAGAAAGAAGAACACATCTTGATAAAAAGAAGAAGAAGAAGAAGAAGAAGAAGAAGAAGAAGAAGAAGAAGAAGAAGAAGAAGAAGAAGAAGAAGAAGAAGAAGAAGAAGAAGAAGAAGAAGAAGAAGAAGAAGAAGAAGAAGAAGAAGAAGAAGAAGAAGAAGAAGAAGAAGAAGAAGATTTTGATTTTTCACAAAACATTTATTATACAATAAACCTATTTTTGTCACATTATTCCCTTAAATCAAGGCACTAATCAATACATAAAAAATAAATATACATATTCACAATAACAATTTGTTATAAAATAAATCCTTCTGGTCTGAAATGGTGCACAATACATTTTTAAAACCCCACAAGCTTAAAAACCCCGACAAATTCCCAGTGGCTCTGTGGAAACAAAACTCCAACCTCAACCTGGCTTTGACGTTGACCTTCCACAGAGTCACAGCATCAAATTGAGGTCCAGCCTGCATTCTGTCCCGTCGAGTAATATAAATAGCCATTTTGGCTTCGGAAATTAAATAATTTAAAATCCGGGATTTAAAACTAGTGGTTTTACTATGATGTACTCCATTGATAAAGACAGCATTAGAAAAAACCATATGAAAAAAACTAAAAAAGTCGATAAAAGATTAAAAAAACTAGTTAACCGTGCACAATCTATAAAAACATGAAAAACACTCTCGGACATCTTGCAAAAAGGACACTCGTTTAAAACCCCAGGACTGATGACAGATAAAAAAGAATTGGTGGCAATGGCTCCGTGAAGGATCCTCCACTGAAGGTCACCAGTCCTTTTCTTGATTGGAGGCTTATACAAGGTTCTCCAGTGAGTTTTCTGTCCTCCGAACTTGCTGTCCCACACACTCACTTCTCTTTTTTGGAGGGTCCTTTTGTTTAAGAGTTTTGTACAGTATCTATACAGTATTTTTGGACCTGTTTTACACAGGTCCATCTTCGAGTCTGTGCTCTGCAGTAGGGGACCACTGTCCTCCTCAAAATCCGGGTCCAGAAACATTTCTGGGAACGGGTCAGTGGAATCCGGCAGGCACTCCTCCTTCTCGTACCATTGTAGGAGCCTCCTCTCCTCGGCGGTCAACCGATTTTTCACCCTCTCCAAGAAGCGCCTCGTCAATCTGACGGACCGTATTCCAATGACCGAGGCAACCTCCTGGGCATTATCAAAGTCCGGTCCGGACGCCTGGATCAGTTGCCGTAGAGTTACCGTTCTGGACTCAGACAACACTTCAGAAAAACCCGGAACGGCATTATCGCTGACATCCAATCTTGCTCCACAGATCAAAGGTTCTTCTAAAAGCCAATACAGAGAGTTATTCTTATCTGGTCTGTGCAATTTAAAAAATGCACACGATCTAAAAACGCTTTGATAAAATTGAGGAATTCCCTTTAACTTTAAAAGGCTAAAATTTGTTAAAAACAGAGCAGCATCCAGCCCTAGAAAATTTACACGTCTCAGAATGCAGCTGGCCACATCCCTCCACACAGGGGATCCTGTTAGATACTTTTGCAGAAACTGCAACCGGAAAACAGCGGCTCTACTGGCCAGGTGGACAAGGCCCTGGCCCCCCTCCTCTCTGGATAAAAACAAAACGGACTGCGGCACCCAGTGATGGTTGTTCCAGAAGAAATTGACCATCTCTGACTGTATTTTTACTAGTAGTCCTGATGGAGGATCTAAAACAGCAAGCTTGTGCCACAATTGTGACGCCACCAAATTATTCAGAACCAGCACTCTTCCTCGATATGACATTTGTTTATGCAACCATTTCCATTTTGCCAGTTTATTCTGTATTTTTTGTTCCAAGTCTTCCCAGTTTCTTTTTACAGTATCCTTTCCACCTAAAAAAACACCAAGATATTTAAAACCGTCTCTCTTCCACTGGAGTCTTTGAGGGAGAACTGGTAGCCCACCGGGCCACTCGCCCACGGCCAAAGCTACGGTCTTTCCCCAGTTCACCTTCGCAGCAGACAAGACGGAGAATTTTTCTATTATCTCGATTAAAATGTTGACATCATGTTGATCTTTAATAAAAACAACAACATCGTCAGCATAGGCGGATAAAATCAACTTGTTGTTAAAACCAGGTAAAACCAGACCATGAATTTCTGAGCGTATTTTCAAGAGAAGGGGTTCCAGGGAGAGTGCGTAGAGCATCCCCGAGAGCGCACAGCCCTGTCGGACGCCTCTACACACTCTAAAAGGGGCACACAGGCTACCGTTGATCTTCAGCACACTCTCAATGTCACTGTACATCACCTGGATCTTGGCGATAAAACCCTCGCCGAACCCAAACCTCCTCATTACTTTCCAGAGGAAGTCGTGTTCGACGCGGTCAAACGCCTTTTCTTGATCTAATGAAATCAAGCCTGTCTGTAAACCCAATGAACTGGAGACTTCCAAAATGTCCCGAATTAGATAGACATTGTCCACCATGGACCTGCCGGGGACGCAGTAGGTCTGGTCCCGGTGGATGACTTGCTCCATGGCTTTCCCTAGTCTCGTGGCCAGAGCCTTCGAAAGGATTTTGTAATCCGTGCAGAGGAGGGACACGGGGCGCCAGTTTTTTATTTCCTGCAGGTCGCCCTTCTTTGGCAGCAGGGTGATGACCGCCCTGCGACAGGATGTGGGGAGCGAACCGGTGGCTAGACTCTCGTTGTACATTTCGAGCATGTCTTGGGCCAGAAGGTCCCAGTAGGCCTTGAAAAACTCGACTGTTAGCCCATCAACGCCCGGGGACTTCTGGCCCTGCATGCTCTGGAGGGCTGTGTGGAGCTCTTGTATGCCCAGCGGGCGCTCCAGATCGGTACTGGTCTCCTTATAGATCTGAGGTAGTTCTTCGCAGAACTCCTCCATCATTCTCTCACTCTCATCATATTCGCTCCGGAACAGAGAATGATAAAACTCCACAGCCCTCCTCCTTATCTGCCCCGGTTCGCTCAGGTGCTGCCCCGTGTCCGACAGCAATGAGTGGATCATCTTCCTCTGACCTTGTTTCCTCTCTAGACCAAAGAAAAAGCCAGAGGGAGCATCCATCTCTGTGATGTTCTGCATCCGGGACCTGACCAACGCGCCTTGTACCTTACTCTCCAGCAGGTTGGCTAAAGTTAGCCTTTTTGATTTGAGAGCTTCAAAATACTCTCGATTTCCTGTGGTGTCACTAAGTCGCTCCAAATCCACTATACTCATCTCCAGATCTCTGATAGATTCAGTGATGTCACGAGTGACATTGACAGTGTGCTGCTGACTCAGCAGTCTAATCTGGACCTTCCCATAGTCCCACCACTGTTTGATTGAACTAAAATCAGCCTTTGTTTCTCTAAAACCGGTCCAAAAATAAGTTAAAACCTCTTTAAAACTCTGATCGTATATCAATGCAGAATTAAAATGCCAATACGCACTTCTCGGTAAAATGTTTCTAATAAAAACACTTCCTAAAAGTAACGAATGGTCTGTGAAGGGTACAGGTACGATCTGGCATGTTTTAAACACATTAAAATGATGCTTAAAACAATAAAAACGATCTAAACGAGCTAAAGAGATTTTACCTTCCTTGATGTGGGACCATGTATACTGCCTGAAACCTGCATGCATCCTCCTCCATACATCCACCAGGCTATGAGACGAGACCAGCTGCTTTAAGACATGTTGGGCTGCCGGGTGCGGCTCTGCGTGATTACGATCTAAAAACTCGTTTTCTGTGCAATTAAAATCCCCACCTATAAAAACATAATCTTCAGTCTCACAATTTTCCAATCTTTCCCCAATTTTCTCATAAAAACATTTCTTCTCTGCATTGACGATTGGAGCATAGATGTTAATAAAAACCATGTTAAAAAAATCAAACTTCATCTTTACTAAGAGACACCTCCCTTGTATAACGTGCTCAGTTTCAATAGAAAGCGGGATAAAAGCTTTAGAAAAAACAAAGCCCACTCCTGCATTCTTGGAGGTGCCGTGACTCAGAATCACCTCCCCCCTCCACTCTCTTCTCCAGTCTGTTTCGATCAAAAGATCGCTGTGCGTTTCTTGCAAGAAAATGACATCTATTCTTTTTTGATTCAACATTTGATACACTAATGCCCTTTTTTTTGCCTCCCGCGCCCCGTTAAGATTCAAAGATGCTATCTTAAAAGAATCCATGATGGGTAAAAGGCTAAAGACAACATGCCAAAAACAATTTAAAAAAATTAAAAATATTAAAAAGTTACTGTGCATCATTAAAACTGTTTTCTGGCTTTGGTCATTATTTTCTTTAACCTAAAAACCTCTGTATTTGTAAAACCTGACACCTCTTTGTTTTTTACATAATGCCTCGCAGAGAAATAAAATATTTTTAGATCAGGGAAATAGCTTTCAAGTTTTATTCCTTTTAATCCTTTTGTTTGTTTTAAAAAGGTCTTGAATAATTCTACCGGGTACCTTGGTTCTTTGCTTGCTTGTGACATTGAAACCTCACTGGTGTCGGAAAACCAGCTCTCTTCATCACTGCTCTCCGACACCTCTTTCCTTTCTACAGCTAACTTACTAGCTTGCTTACTAGCCTGTTCAGCAGTAACCACATTTCTCCTTTTGCTTCGCCTCTTTGCTGAATAACAAACCTCTAAATCCATCTCTTTCTCCGCCCCACCCATATCCCTCTCTTCTCCACCTCCTTTAACCGACTTTTCACTATATTTTCCTTCAACCTGTTCATGCGCCTGCACTTCCCCTCTCTCCCCCTTGTCTCCACACACTAGATGTTCCACATCATCCTGCACTCCCTCCTGCTCTTCCTGTACATCACCTCCTCCCCCCTCTACACTCTCACCTGCATCACCAATTGTCCCACCTCCACACACCACCGTGCTCTCATCTTTTTCCGCATACACACTCCTACTACTATCCTCTATTGACCCCTCAACAGTGGCTTCCACCACCACCTCCTCCGCTGCCCCCAAATCCCCCACCGCGGCGTCGGGTTCCCCCGCCGCTTCAGCAGCAGCTGGCTTCTCCGCTGCTGCAGCAGCAGCAAGTTCTCCCTCCACAACAACCTCGCTGCCTGTTCCCCCACTCTGCTCAGCAGCAGCGGGTTGCTGCTTTTCTGAATCCGGCCTGGCCGACTCTGCCTTATCCGGGCACATTTTTATTACGTGGCCCTCCTGTCCACATCCAAAGCATTTCATCTGACCTGATGTTGCAAACAGCACATAATCAAAATCATCCACTCTAACGTGAAACCGCAAATTCATTTCCTCATCTTTTTTATTCAAAATCATGAATAATTGTCTCCGATGAGAAACAACATGTTTCAGTAGCGGTGATTTACACCCGGAAGGGATTTTTTTGATCGGTGACACCACTTTGCCGTGCCTCGACAATTCTTTTATCAAGAACTCGTCGCTGATAAAAGGGGGTATATTTGACAACATTATCTTAGTGGCTGGTAGCGTGAGCGGTGTAACTTGTAAAAATAACCCATTCACCGACACACCTTTTTCCACCACCTGTTGTGCATGTTCCACTTTTGCAACAAACAATACCACCGCTCCATTCATTCGTGCCGCCGACCTTATATTCCCGTGTCCAATCATTTCCCCTACAGCCAAACAAACTTCCTCCACGCTGCACGGAGAACCAGCACCCACCTTGATACCGTTCTTCCGTGTCAGCGTGGAGAAAAACCCACCACCGACAACACCCACCATTGTTGCCGTCAGACGCCGGCAAGCCAGGCACGCCCGACGGCCACACCTAAACTAAACGAAAAACCCCCCTAAAACGTGACCAACTAACACAAAAACACAATTAAACAAATGAAAAACAAAACACCTAGTGAAAAACAGTAAGACAAACAAAGATAGAAAAGTACACACTCGCTCTCTCTCTCACTCTTCTTCCGCTCTCCACTCACCCTCCTCTCACACGAAGAAGAAGAAGAAGAAGAAGAAGAAGAAGCAGAAGAAGAAAAAATAATATTACGACAGTGGTGAAAACTTGATAGCAAGAGGTAATCTCTGCCTTGGAAATTTTCATAGTGGTTGATTCATATAATCCACAACCAAATAACACAATAATAAACACACTTCAGCATGATTTAACATCAAAGCATCCAACCGAGCATAAAAGTGGAGACCCAGGCCCGTCTTCCATCTCAGCTCAGTGGAAAGAATTTCCATTGTAAAGTAAGATAAAATAACAGCAGTTCAATGTACTGTGACAAACCAAGATGCACCAGCCCCACGAGCGTGCTGTTCACAAGATGATGCCTACTGTGAAAATATTCTTCTGGTGTCTTTAGGAGGCAGAGAGCACAGAGATGGAAATAGTTTGTGTATGCCTGTGTGTGTAAGAGGGGGGAGAGAGTGAGTGAAATTGAAGAGATGCACTCGCAGGGGGAGATAGAGGATTTACTGCCGAGATAAAAATGGAATCCATTTTGGTTCTTGAAGCACTCACATCCACAGTGTGAAGACCTGCTCGGTGTGTTAGCCTGCCATTGCTCTGTCAGTCACATACCCCCCTTTTTTGCCTCCTCAGCTGCGCTTTAGACTCTTCTCCCTTTTCCAACACTTTTTGCACGATTTAGCTCTTCTCTAAACTTACATCTCTCCACTTCATTTCCTTTCCTCTCTGTTCCTTTCCTTTCCTTCTCTTTCCCTCACTTTTCCTCTCTATAGGCACCCCAACACTGTCTCAGGTCCTGAAACTATGGCAACCGAGTGAGAGAGCAAGCGCTCTCTATGATTAATAGATGAGAGATGCAGTGCCAATCGCTTGGGCCTGGGGAGGAGGGACAGATGCACTCAAACAACGCCACACAAACATTCACAGCAAGCATGCACACCCAAATCCACACCTCCACCGCCTCCATCATTAGCCACCTTTCGTCTGTTTGTCACAGATGCCTGACTTAAACATGGACACAAGCTATCAGTAGTGTTAGGGGTGGAGAACCAAATCAGGAGACCGATCTGCATGACATAATTTTCCTTATTGGCTCCGGATAAACAAACTAACCACAGTCATGACCGCAGCCACGGCGGCGGATGTTGCCTAATGAGTCCGTGCACACAGCTTGGTTGTCCTTGTGACTCACACCTCGTGTTTAAAGGCAAAGCAAGCGTGTTTAAAGGACAGGAAATAGGACATCATATTTTAACACTGCATACCGTGTTTTACATTATCTGGTCTGTGCGGTACATGGCTAGCCTCTTTTTAAGGCTAGACTTTCAGGCGTTCCCATTTAAAAAAAAAAAAAAAGCCTGCTGCTTACGGATTATCCCAGCAAATGCATTTGCTTTCATTTCCATTTGGGTAATGACAAACGAAAAAAACCCATCATCTGTGACAAAGGTATTACAGCATGTTATTGTTGGATATGCTTAAGTGTTTGAAATAGGAAAAATCCATGAGGTATAATCTGATTTTGCTGTGTTGTCCTATCCAACATGCAGGCTTCTCAGCTGTCTTTCCCAACATCAGAAGAGGTGGTGGGCTGGTGATCGCTTTCTAATTCACTTAATTTCCAACAACAAAGCCCTGCCAAGGACCCACAGCCAACAGCAGACACCCAGTTGCCTGTTTTTTTTTTTCTTTGGCAGAGTAAAAAAACACGCTCAATCAATTATGCAAATGTGGAGAATATGAAGGCCATTGAACACATGAATGGTTAATTCAACAGTCACTCATGGACTCAGAAGGGCTAAGGCTAAGTGGTGAGAAAGTAGTCAGTTAGAACAACATGATAAAACTTGGAAACCATGGCATCCATGCGGGTGGTTGTGTTTGTGTTTATGAGTGAAGGGCAGAACGAACTGGAGCCAGACGCCAAAGCCCGAGATATGACAGTGATTACATTCTCAATGAGCCATAGAGTGGATAGAGAGCATACTGGACTGTAACTTACAGAAGGCACACCAGTCTGTTGTTACATTATGAGCTCTACAGCAACAATTAGAAACTCATGTGGTTCAGGCACGTGAAAACAGGCCAGATTCCCAATAGAAACAGTAAAATAGCCTTTTAATTTGACTCCAAAATCAGATGCAAACTTAATTGCAATAAGCCACCAATTATTGCAATCAACTAGTCATCCGAATAAGAAATAAAGTATATAGTTTTAAGTGCTCAATGTAACCCCACTCCTAACCCTCATGCCATGGCGCCCTGGGCAGGGTGCCATATCCCTCATAAGACCACTACTGTTCAGCAAAGATGGTAATCTGACACTTTCCAGTTGCACTTAGCCCACCTTCTGTCCTTCCTACCACAACAGAGCCTCACTGTGCACATTAACAGGATAAACTAAGGATAATTCAAGATTATCTCTAAGTGAGTTTCTGTGAAAATATTAGAACCAGTTAATATGTTGAATTGAGTGGATAATTCTCATAGGATCTTCATTTTGTGTAAATTCAGATGGGTTGGCATGCAGCTAATCTGGGAGGAGCCAGACTTAAAATATTTCCATTCTACAAAATATCATAGAAGTTTAGGATGATGCTGTTTTGTGAACCCTTAAGCTGTCTTCACATTTGAATTTGCTGGTTATTTTCAGACTGAATATTATTTATACAGGAAATTGAGGTCAGAGGCAATTTCTGACCTGCATCCACTGTTTCCAGTCAGAGTGACTGGTTTATAAAAAAGTACATAATGCATGTAAAAGAAAGCACTATTTTATAGATTTTTTAAATAGTATTATTGTGAATTAAATATCTACTCTGCCTGGAAACATGTTCAGTGTTCTCAATCCACACTTTAAGGTCATTTGAGGCAGCACAGCACCTTTTACCCTCATTTCCTGTGTAAATAATCATCAATTTCTTTGGAAATACACACATAATAGAAATCTAATGACTGTTTAATAGTTCATAAATAAATAAATTATAGATGTTAATTTTTTTTTAATTAAAGATGTTTAAGACTGAATGAAATCCATTTTGGTCTTTTGTCAAGTAAAATGTTAGCTGTTTATACAGTCTTAGAAGAACCTCTGTTCAAAAATCATTAACTATATCTATAAGGTTTTCTCACAACTTTGTCACTCTGATTCAAGTCCAATTCATACAAACAGTGTTTAATCATTTAAAGTTTATAGTGTCTTAGTCACTAAACTGCATTTTTTAATATATATTTTAGGTCCACTCGGGTGCCAAATTATCACCACACAGAGGCAAAAATTGCATCATTTCTTAGTGAAAAATCAATCACACCAACACGCTGAGCTCATCTATTTGCCTTGAGTGTAGATCCATTGAACCATATGGTGCAGCTGACCCTAAAAACATTCTGCATCAGCAGGTCTTTGTACACAAAGTATGGTGAAATTTTCAAGGTTCCTGCAGCAAAGACCTAAGGGCGTCCCCCAGATGTTCTCTGTTGTTCATTTCCAGTAGTAAAAATTACAATTTTATGGCTGATCTATAGTCACAAATAGCTACAAACAAGCAAAGCCAAAATGTTCTGGCTCAACTTGAAAGCATGAGGATGTGAGTAAATAAACCTCTAGTTCTGAAGAAAACCCAAATACACATCAGACTACCTCTTTTCATTCTGCTAATATCCTCAGCATGTTTTCCTTAGCAAAAATGAAAGCCATTTATCAAATAATGAGTTTGACTTCAGAGGGTTGGGGAAAATCATAGCAAACCTAAATGAAAGAGATGGAGCAGAGGAGGTTAAGTAGAAAAATGTTTATCTGGAAGGGGACTAGTGTAATGCAGGTTAGGAAATCGTCTTCTTTTAGCCTTATGAATTACAGCAGAATAAAGTCAATTTGGACACAGCTAAAGTTAGCAAATGAGCCATGTCACGCATGTAAAAGACCAGTCCATCAACGTGTTTTTATTACTCCGACCTGTATTTCTAAAATCAAAGTGTGCCAAATTTCCCCAGCTGTAGAGGGGGCTTGTCACTCGCCATTAAAGCGGGTAATTTAAGTGGCAGCAATTTAGAGAAATGTGGAAGCTGGAAAATAGGTTAAGCATCAATAAATCACAACCAGTGGAGGAAAATGGGTCCGATGTTTCCTTGTACTCTAATTGTTATAAAAAAAAAAGGAGCCCACACACCAAGGATGCGCATCAATAAAACATGGCTTTTATAAAATATGCATAAATACACACTCTGCTGAATACTGGGTATTGACACTGGCTGAACAAGGAGCAGTAGTTAACAGCAGTTGGCTGCTCTTCGTGTTTATAATAGACGGCCAATTCATTTGAACAGGAGCAAAGCCATTTATCAATTATTCAGAACCTCCGTATTCAGTATCCGCATGTGTCCTTAACTGGCAAAGGTAGAGACGAACTCCCTCGGCCTCTCTCTCTCTCTAACACTCACACACACACACAAACACTGTGACAAATTCACATCAGTCACACACAAAGCCATCCCCACTGCTATTGTTAGGGGATCGGCGGATCAAACGCTCCACGGAGCATTGCTCCAAACACAAGCATCAGCCCGGGTCGCTCTGCTGTGTTCTGCTTCTCCGCGAGGACAACAGGCGGCCCATTGTCACAAAAGGTAATCATGCTGTAATTCATGTATCAGCACCTCTGCATGACAGAGTGTTTATATAAAAAGTGTTAAAGGCGGGATTAGCCTTCTGGGTTTGTGGTGGTGAGCAGCCATAATGAAAGGAACTGTTTGGGATTTCCAGACTGTGGAAGATCATAAGAAAAACTGGATCCAGAGCATCTGACTGCCTTCAGGCGGATGTTGTAGGAGGAGCAGTGCAGGCTGTGGGCAGATATTAAGCATTTTCGAGTCTGTCCCTTGCACGGTTTGCACAATGTTTTTTTTTCCAATTAGAGAAAATGTCCAAGGTACAAAAGTAGAGAAAAACTGAACCAAGACAAGCTGACGTCTAGCCCTTCTTTGTAGACGTCCCCATAACAAACGCAATTTCCTTTTAAATGCTTTCTTACAGCTTTTCTGCTTCCTCTGAATACTGATACTGAAAACACATATTCACTCTATAACAATTTCAGCACTGATGATTGCTTTTGTCTACATGACTTGTAAGTATCAGATTTTGGACTTTCCAACCCGGCTGCCACCATTCAGGACCAATCAAGTAGAAAATAAGACATTTCCAGGTGCCATAATCTCTCAATCCATCTAATAATTTTTCTACTTCGAGCATTCAAAAATCAGACGAGTTGATATATGGCTGTTTTATTCGATTTTGTTAGAATTTCTTTTACCTTGCCTCAGATTTTTGAACATGTTAAAAAAATCTACTTTGAAGCAAGAATCCTAGGGACAAATGAGATAATCTGACCTACTTGCACTTTTTCTCGCTAAGGCAGACATACGTATTGCCAGGTCAGAGTCAGTTCAATCCAGAGTCTTCTTATGGCACTTTACAAGTCAAACCAATATAATTCAGTTATACGGGAAAAAAATATATCCAAACCAATCAATATAGCCAGATTGAGTTCAATTCAATCCAGCAGTGTGACTGAAATCCAGTTTATAAGCGCAGAGTTGGCCCACAGGCTGCAAATGCACATTATCTCTCACTTTACAAGAAGATAAGCCAAATGCTTCTTCTGTTCGGAGAGAAAAAACTGAAATGAGTAAAATGTTTTTCTTTCAGTTTCTCTGGGAAGAAAATCATTTTTTTCTGAGCTGATACCAGAATTACATTTCCAAAACACCATGTGCTGCTGCTGAAAATCAGCTGACGGGAGGCATTTTCGGCTGTGTTCGTTTCATTCTCCAGCTCCCCCCCATCTTTTGCAAACTTCATAATCTGTAACCTACATTTGGAGTTTTCAAGCCTCCCCCCTCTGGTCTCCCAGCTCTTCCCAGTGTCTCAGGGGGGAATCTTTAACACTGGACAAGGAGAGCGGAGGACGGGAGAGGAGAGAAGAAGAGAAGAGAAGGGGCAACAATGGAGTAACAGGGTGTTGGCAGTCATGCTTGTTAAAATAAAAAAATCAGTTTGATGCTATAATACTGTTTTGGTCCTGTTTTTATTCTAATGTGCTACTGAAGGACTTTGTTTAATGGCAAACACATTTGGCTCCGGGTTAGAATTGCAAACATATGATTGATCCTTTTGGACAAGGGTAATTGTGACCACTCCACAGCCTGGTAGCTAGAAATCCTTGAACACACCCAAACCAGTGTGGGTGTGCGTGGGTGTGGGGGGGTGCATGTGTGTGTGTTGGACTGTGTGTATGTATGTGAAACTGTAAGCCAACATCCTGATCTGAATGGAAAATCAATCAATATCGACATCACTTTGATTGAAAAAACTGTCAACATTAGTTGCATCATTAGAATTCCCACTGATAACAATTTTAATTCAATCTAATTTCAGTCATGTGAAAATAAATGTGCATTTAACCATCTTTTAAACTGAGCATGTAGCCAATTAAACTTACAAAATTTTAGCTGTAAGTTCCAGGAAAAAAAAGTTGATTTAAAATTTAAAACTAATTTCTTACAAATAGGAAAACTGTCTGTGAGGTCATAAAAGTTCTCCCTTCATGTACCTGCTGATGCTTCACACATCGCTTTTCTTCTGTTTTGCTTCTATGAGATCCTCAACAGAACCTTAGAGACTACAGACCTCCTTTATTTCATATGAATAAACACCACAGTAAGGGGTTACGCACGAAAGTCTCCTCTTTTATTTTATCATGTAAAAACTGTACTAATCCTTATAAAAATTCAAAAACAATACAGACTTGTGCACGCGCTGTTTTGAAAAAAGTTTGGGGTTTTTTACGCATCGGGTTAATAGAGTAAGTCCAGTGGAGCTTGTGCACTTGTCTCCCGGCTGTACAGACTGGTTAAAACAGACAGGAGGAGGCAGCTTTTAGCGCATAAAGTTTGACATAAACAACGGAAAATCTTACCTTCAGCTCATGAATGGGTATGCCAGCTCTGGTTTTTATTTTAATAATCCATTAGATCTGTCCTTTCAAGCAGTTCAGATGGGGGAGCTCGCTTCAGAATAACAATACGAGCGTTACTTTTCTCTTGCGCTTCTTTTTGTTACATGCCGCGCTCAAATCGCACCTCTTCAAATCGGAATATCCATCAGAAATCCACACTAAACAGATAAGCGATGTTCTAGTTCTTAGGTTCTCCTCAGGTGAGACCGGACGGACCGAACCGACAGGGTGTCCCAGAACGAGCTACGGAGACGTACGCAGTCCTCTTCCACAAAAGCCGACGGTCATCCTATTTGGAGAAGCTTAGACTGGAGCGGAGCGCAGCGAGCCCAGCTGTCACCCACCCGCTGCATGCACAAGCACACACACATACACACACGCCCACAGGCTCTCACACATACAGGGAGGAGCCACGTCTGAGGAATGGGAGCTATTGTGTCAATGGGGGCCAGTTATGGACAACTGTACTTCTATTTTTACGCAGCAGCCTTTCAGGAAAAATGCGCACCGGGGAGAGGGGGAAAATCTCGATGGAGCCAGAAAGCAGAGAAATATTACAAGGTTATTGGGAATCTTCTTGTTTCATCGCAGGTTTAGATCCTCCGTCTTATTACTTGCAGCACCCTACTTTGCTACGGATGCGATCTGGACCATAGCTCTTCTTCCCTGATGGACCCTCCTGGTCTGGGGCTGGCACGCGCTAATTAGCGCACGCACTAAAGCACGTGCTTCCCGGTTACACATCAACCCTGGAGTCACCTTAAAGTTCGTGTCATCACACAAACTCTCAAGACCGCGAAGTTCACAGTCATAGTCTAAAAATGTTATTACTATTGAAAAGTTCATTTATTTCAGTGAAACACATTACACAGATTATTTATACACAAATTGATGTTTTTTAGACTTTATTTATGTTAATTATGACGATTTTCCGTTGACAGTCAATGGAAACAATACTGCTTAAGATTAGCATCTTACATCAGATCAATTAAAGATTTTTTTTCCTTCACCTATATATTCCAGTTTATTGAATATTCAATAAAGTAGAATATCAGATCGGATGAGGCTTGCTTGTGAGATTAAAAGTACCTTTTTTAAATAACCTTTAAGCAGGTACCAAAAATACATTTTATTAAGCCCTCAGTTCTGTGATAATTTTTTAAATATTATTATTGGTCTGTAGTCGTAAGCTTTAAATTGTTTTCATTAGCTGTGGGCAAAAAAAAACTCATCATATGTAATTAACAAAAATAAAGGCTTGAAATATCAGCCAGTTTGTAATTAATGTATTTAATGTGTCTCATTTAGTGAAATGAGTTACTAAAATGAATTAACTTTTCATGGGTGTGTATAGCTTTAGCAACGCCTCAGGACTGGTTCACTTTCATACACTGCATATGCTGTCCACGCCAGAGGGGGGCGCCAAATCCCATTTACTGAGATGCAGATAAGCATCTGACTGACAAATAACTATTTTTTAAAATACTCTAGGGAAAAAAACACAGCCAACAACATAATAATCCTGTCACTTCTAGGTATAATAAAATGAATAAAAACCCAAAAATTACATTATTTTGCTGATAACTGAGTTGCACATCCAGTCTCTGTTCTTTTCCTGAATTCCTTCACATTCCACAAAGGGATTTAGCAACCAAATGGACATGGTGGTGGTTACTTGAAAATACTGAAAATAATATGTATCTATACATAAAATTATAAAGCAAGAATGTATGTGTTTGGATCTCTGACATTTCAGGATGGAGTTTGCATGTTCTCCCTGTGCATGGCTGGGTTCTCTACTGGTACTCTGGCTTCCTCTCACAGTCCCAAAGCAGAACTGTTAGGTTATTTGCCCTCAGATATGAGTGTGTACATGGTTATCTGTCTTGTGTTGCATTCTAGATTAATGAATGGGTGAAATTATGGATTTAAATATTCAAGTGAGTGGAATAAATATGGGTTAATTAGTACAACTAGTTCTCAAATTGAAATTTGCAACCAAAATTAAAGAGAATGCTACATAGTGAAAATCTCTGACTAATTGAACATGAAAACATCATCATCTACAATCCTTTAATTTCTGACAGAGGCAACCCATACAAAATCTGGTATACAAATGACTGGCAAAATTTGTTTTTACCTTAGGAAACCTTATAACGTATCATGTTTATGCTGTTACTAGACTTAAATTAGGTTATTGGTCAATATTGTAATAACAGTTGCTGCACAGCCCCGGGTCATGGCACCCATATCAAAATCTGGCCACCGTTTACAATCAGATGCCAGTGATGCATGCTCCACGCTGGCTACTCTTACAAACAGTCCTTGGCTTAACCAGGCCAAAGTAAACATCAATTTGCCCGAATGAAAATTGCAAGCCTGCCACGAAGCACAAACACAAACTGCTTGCAGATGCTGTCAGACGTACAGCAGGCTGCACAATAGCAAGCGTCTAGACCACACTATATGAGCTCCAAGGGGACGAAGCTAATGGGGGTGATGGCTTATCATTAGAACAACAAGCCACCTGTGAAACAACAAATGGGTGCGCGCAGGCGTGTGTATGTGTGTGTGTGTGTTTGGACCTAATTGTTTTCCCGAGAAGAGAGCTGTCAAACAAAATTGTTTTCTTGTTACTGTAACAGTAAAGTACAGTACTGCCTTCAAAGACACAATGCCTCATTTACCTCCATCTCATTGAACCATCATAAGAGAGCGCAATGCGGGGAAACATTACTATAATGTTTCCATTCACTCAGATGTTGGTTATTTTCCAAAATATTTTATGAGAGATGGCATAAGAATCGGAAGTGCGCTCACTCTAAGGGAAACCATAACCCCAATCTGGACTCCAACATTTATTTGCTCAAGTAACTTTCTGGCCTTGCTACCCTTCCTGGGAGTCATCTGACTCCCAGGATACATTAACACCTCTTCACATATAAAATCACAAAAACCACAGATGTACGGTAAAAACAATCATGTCATGTCAGGTTTTTTTCACATTTCAGCAACAAGGTAGTTCAAAGTGCCTTAAACTATAAAAACATGAAACAGTAACCAAGCAATAAACATTATATTTTGTCAACCACCATTGTCAACCAGATATGCATCAAATATATTGATCAATATTCCAGCTATTAATGACCAAAGGTAGCTCTGATCATCTGGATTTTAGCCTTGATTTAAAAGAACTCAGTATTTTGGCTGTTTTGCAGTTTTCTGGTTGTTTTCAGTTGTTCCAGATTTGTGGAGCATAAAAACTGAATGCTGGTTCTAGTTCTGGGGATACAAGGTAGACCACAGCCTGAAGACTATGCAGAAATATACAAATGTAAAAATACAGATGATCAAGTATAAGAGCTGCATATTTCCTTTTAAAGACTGAAAGCTGCATCAGGACCTACTGAGTTTTTCACAGAGAGATCATGTGAAGAAATTATAAGAAGTAGACATCTGGAGACATGAGGATCTCAATGTATAATAGCCTTAAAGATTATTACCACGGCAACACCGTACATGGTATTTCTGGAGGCTTTTTAGTTTAAAAGAGAAAACCAAAACATCAACACACAACTTTTCTAAGTTTGATGATTTTAAACATTAAGCGTAACAAAAAAGGAAAAACTGAAGAAATCCCGTTAATCTGTTTTATTATGCCTCTTTTTCCTTTTATTATGAGTCTTACCGAAGGAACTAGCACGAGTCACAAAAACATTTTCATTTGTGATTAAAGGAGTGTTTAATTTCATTGTACTGATTTATGTGTCTGCAGGTGGGTTTTTTGTAAACTAGAGTTTTCATGCCCAGAAAAGCATAAACTGTAGTCATGAAGGGATAATGTTCCTCTCTTCTTCGTTATCAACTATTTAACTCAATTCAGCTATAAGGAAAGGGAAGCTACAGGAAACATTTACATCAAGCTGTTGCTGCTAAACTATCCATCCATCTGTTTTCATCATCCAGTTTTTGTTTTTCAAAACCAGCTTTAGTTCTTTTCTGACTGATAGAACAACCACAAGTAGCATGATTTGCAGTGGTTTTGTCTGAGCTCATTAAATGCTCTGTTTAATATGTGCATGAGTGTGGGCTACACTGGTGGAGGAATATTGCCTATGCATAAGCAAACATCAGTAATTGTGCAAATTCTGGACGAATCAAACAAAATCAAATAAACATGCAGATGGGTTGTGTTTTACACAGTGTGCCTTTAAATCCTCCAATTTAGCTCTCTCACACACACACTTTGAAGTGGAAGTGTTGCAAAGTGTGGGAGGCAGGCAGGGTATAATTTGAGCTCAATAATGTCAAGATGCACACCAGTTAGTTTGGGCTCTGGAAATATGCTCTGTGTCAGAGCTTATTTCACTTATCCTGCCAAAGTTTTCCCAGAAGCATTTGGGCTTGGTGCGCAGAGGAGAGGAGGATGAAATGGAGCAATCATCAGACCAAAGACAAGGACACTCAGCAGTCACACCACTGCAGATTTAAATCAGCTCATACCAAGTATGAGTAAATAACCGTAGTACATCCGGAAAGTGTCTGAATCTCATAAAGATCTATTCACTTTAAACCCTGAATCCTCTGCGTTTCAACAGATAAGCTATTTTTTGTCAGGAGAATAACATTCTTGAACAACTTAATGCAGTTTATCTGTTAAATAAAACTCAGAGACTGGGACTCTGGTGAGAATCGCTTCCTCTTGACCTCCCTGGGTCTAGCTCACCTCCCTCCTTTGGCGCTTTTAAGTGAGGTACACCTCTTCTGTTAGCAGCCTTGCTGTTAGAACATTGTCCACTTGGGTAACCAGGCTTCTGTTCCTCATCCTTCTCCTGAGAGGAACCAGAAAGCGCCAGGTGGGGGGAAAGATGTAACAACAGGTAACGGTGAAAGAAAGTCTAGGACAGGCCCAATTCAGGACACAGAAGTCAGTAGATCCAACACAAACTATTTGGAAACTAAATGGAAATTCATAGAGAGAAAAACAACAAAGAGTCATCCATGGAGAGATAACTAATCCTAGAGCTTTGTGACGCTCAGTGGCGATGACAGAACCAGGGTCCACAGAGCAGAGGTCTCTTTTATGAACATGGCACATTTCAGTTTCTACCCAAACGTTATGATCTATTAAAAACCCAAAACTTGACTTATGCTTCTAAAATGGTGGTGGCGTTTTGTTCCTTTTATTTGTCATGTTGCTACTGTTACTACAAAAATTTATATTGTTTTTTTTACTTCACCTCATCCGCCAGCACATTGTTTTATGCTTTATGCTTCATTCTTTTCTCTGTGGCTGCCATTGTTGACTATGACATGACATTGATCTGCTGACTCATTTCAATAAGCCGTCGCATGCATCAATGGTCATGCATTGACCATTGATGCATGACCATTTGCGTACACAAACATTGAGGTGCATCTGTGATTCATAGAGGGGCTTTCAATGTGCGTGCACATGGCTTTATATATCTTTTTTTTTCTTTTGTATGCCATTTTTAGTTTTGTGCATCCATACATTAGAATATAACCAATATTTCATAAATGAGACCCCAGGTGTTAGTAGAAATCAGACAAAGGCAAAGCAAGGCACAGAAACATGGTCGAAGATCAAACTAGGTTAATGAGGAATCGCTGGTTATCTACCAAACAGAAATCATGGGTGTAATTATGCTGACTGCAGCAGCTGAGGTGTTTGTGACCAGAACTGAGAGCAGGCTTGCACACATGACAAAATCCCAATTTCCAAGGCTGTAGACGGCATTTGTTTGAAATCTAAAACACCTATAATACTCAAACCTGGACTGGATAAGTCAACAATGATCAGAAATTCATTAAATAATAGATATACACAGATGAAGAAGAGGCTTGCCCAGGGCCCTATTTGTGCCAGAACCGCCACTGAATGTACCAGATGTTTGTTCAGATTCTATTATATATTGTATGTACTGTATATTTTACATCTGGACCTCTCCAGTCACATCATTTGTAAGTATAAATAATAAAATAAGTAAAAACTGCAGCATAGGAAATGAAGAGCACACTGAAATAGTGGGACATTTTGATCAATGGTCTCTCACAGGTGTAAGAGCTGTAATTTAGCACTTAGGCCTGATAGAGGAAAATCATTTTGCTGTTGTTGGCGTATGATTTTTTTTTCTCACTTTAAAAGCATGAATTCTGTTTGTAACAGAGGTGTTTTAAAAATGATTAAAATAACATTGAACCTTGGAAATAAAATGGTTTCACCTTGTGTTTTAATAGCGTTATCTGAGGTAAATAATAGCATTCTGAGGGAGATAATACCTGACAATCATTGCACCGGGTGTTACAAAAAATCCTTACTTCATTAAAATAAATGGGAAATAATTTTCTGTATCATTGGGGAGTTAAACTTGATTAATTTTTACATCTGGAGTGCCACCTTTTGTCCACATTTCTGGTAAATTTCAGATTTATTTCCTTAATACATTCACAAGTTATGTCAAATCTTTGATTAAAAAACAAATTCCACAATTATATTAATTTCAGAACAGAAAAATTCAGTAACAGTAAGTGGAAGGTACAACTTCAGTTCTATGGTTTTAATATTCAGGTCTTTCCGAACGGGGTTTGTGCATTCTCCCAGGGCACAGATGGACTCCCTCTGGGTACCTTGAAACATCGATGAGACAAAGCTAACTGGACTTGTCCTTAAGCCTGAGTTTATGTGTTCCTAGTTGTTTCCCTGTGATATGCTGACAACGTTTCCAGAGTATACTTCACTCCATGGAAAGCTAAGTACAGACAGTAGATAGATGGATTTATGTGAATTCCAGGTTCTCCAGTCGTAAAAAATACAACATCTTGTCAACAGATTTCCCACAGACATTTTTTAATACCCAAAGATGAAGCCAAATCAGAGAAGGTGTGTATAAAAAATACTCAGTACACCCTTACTGTTTGCTAAAGGAATTAGGAGGAGGAGCAGTCAGATTACATTAAAGATCTGCTTTTATTGTATCAACCTTCCAGACCTCTCAGGTCTTCCGGTTCTGGCCTGCTCTGCATCCCCAGAACCAGAACCAAACGAGGAGAAGCAGCTTTCAGCATCTATGCACCACAAATTTGGAACAAACTTCCAGAAAACTGTAAAACAGCTGAAACACTGACTTCTTTTAAATCTCAACTAAAAACCCACCTGTTTAGAATTGTATTTGAAATGTAATCAATTACAAATTTATGGATGGAACTTGGCTTAATGCTTTGTTTTGATTATTGATTCTATATTGAATTGTGATTCTGTGTTTGTAATGATGTAAAGCACTTTGAAATGTCTTGCTGCTGAAATGTGCTATACAAATAAAATTTGATTGATTGATTGATTGATTGTGCTAAACAAATACACATAACTGTAAAGTGTGACAACACTTTATAAAAGCATGACTTCTTGGCAGCTTGGTGCTCTGGGGGAAACAGTTGAGTGTTGACACAATGCCAAGATGGAGAGACATCACCGACAACCACAAAGATCCAGTTGTGGCTTCCCATCAATCTGCAAGGAGCTGCCCATGTCAAACAATGTGAAGTTTGACTTTTCACACTTTTAAAGAGTTTTGAAAGTGGAAAACACACAAGACAATTAAGAATCCTCTCATTAGTGGAGATCCTGCCACATTCAACCCAAGAACTGAAAAACATTTCAAAAACCTCCAGCACTCCTTCTAAGAGTTCACATTTTGCATGATAAATGTTAAAGTTCTGGACAGGACAAGTAGAAAAATACTGGACATGTAGGGATAATTTTATAGATTTTCAAGAGGCAGTTTCTTCTCTGTGAAAGGAAAATAGCAGCATGAGGTTTCCAGTGATGAATTTCATTTTCACAAAAAAAATCAGAGTGTTTGTAGTACTAATTTAGAAATATTTGCACTTATGTATAATGGGAAATGCAACTTTTTATTACGCTTTATAATGGCTTATAACTGGACATCATTTTAGACTGAGGCAGCTGTTTCGTAGAAGTAAGAAACACATCCACCTGCAAGTGGGAGTAAAAAGTCACTTGGATCCACTATATGTCACCATTAAAAATCTGCAATAAACGTACAATTATGCATTAGCGCAAAAAGAGTGCAGGGACTTGTTGATTTTATATGAATTTCCACAATAATTCGCAGGAAGGTGGAGGGACTGGTTGATGTAATTTGAAAGTAAACAGATAAAAACTGCTTTGATTTGATTGATAAAGTAATATTTAGAGCCATATAAAAAGCTATGGCGGGCCATATTTGGCCCCCGGGCCTTGAGTTTGACACATGTGATCTAGGGTGTCAAAGGGCCAAATTGGGTACTCCTTTCTTATTGCAACCTGATACTTTAAAAATATTCCTACAGCTTCCTCAGATTTTCATCATTATAGTTGATTCCTGACATCTTCTGTTTGTGTTCACTGCGCTCCTCGAGACACACTGACAGACACATAAACACCCGTCAAAGGACTCTAAGTCACATTTGGGGCAGTTCCTGCTACAGGTGTCTCCAGGATTCCACTTTTCCGTCATTATTCCCAAAAAGAGAGACAGGAGGAACGTGAAAACACCTTCCTACTGGTCTCTCAATGAATGTTGCTGTCACCTGCCCATATGTGTGCGTATGCGCATTAACACACATGTTCATTCTTTGCATGATTACAGGAAACGCAGTCAGACTCACAGGAAGAGCAGAGCCATTTTGACACCATCTACCTGGCAGATAACACTCTCACACTATTTTAATTGGTCTGGAGGAAATATGTTTCTGTTTCTATCTTGGGTTTACTTTATGTGAATGTGTCGCTAAAAAGTTTGGGGAAACTAATTTGCATTCAGAGATAAGTCTTTGCTAAAAAAAAAAAAAAAAAAAGGTTAAATAAATAAATGTGCTCTCATGCAGAAGCTTTAGAAACCAGAAGCACAAACCTGTTTTCACCTCTTTATGTTAACAGCCGTAAGTGACAAGTCGTCAGGGATATTTGAAGTGTGAAAGCTTTTAGCAGTTTGCCATTTTTTAGGATGTTTGAAGATCATTAATAACATTTAACCTGCAGGTACAAAGTTTCTGCTGCTCTGACTTTTACATGTTGGCTCACTTACAGTCCTGTCTCATTTGACTATCTTAAAAAGATAGTCAAATCTTTTTATGTGCTATAAGTTACTGTGTACATTTGAAACCAGATATCTACATACACCAAATATTAAGACACATACAATTTTTTTTCTCACTGTCTGAAGTTAAATTGGACCAAACTTCATTTTAGGTCAGTTAGAATTATAAACAATTATTTCTATTTGCCAAGTGGCAGAACACTCTTATGGTATTTAGCAAATGTAAATATTTTTTTGAAATTCTAGCTGAACTAAAACAAAAGAAGTTTGATCTGATTTAGCGTCAAACAGTGAGGAAAAATGTGTATGTGTCTTTTCATTCAGTGTATGTAGACATCTGGCTTCCAGTGTACTGTATATATTTACTTCTTTACTTACTAAACACAATTCTCGTCTTGTCATCAATCTGCTGTGAGTAGTTGCCTAAAGTATTAAAAGCATCATTAGAAATTGGCTCTGACTGTAAGCCGGAGGCATCTGTGTCAGCATTTACTGTATATACAGAATCGGCGAGTGTGTGTTACAGTGTGTGTTGGTCCGTCTGACCTGTAATGGTACAGCTGACTAAAGTAACAGTAATAAAGCACTGTATGAGAAACCACACACACACACACGCATGCCTACAGCAGCCAGTGCAGCTCCACCCCAACCAGCTTCAGTTTCCTCCCTGCATCCAGGTTTGCATGAAAGCCATGAATAAGTCAGCATTTCTGCATGATAGGTCTGTAACTAGGAGTGACAGTTAGAGAGCATAGTCTTTAGAATCGCAGATGGGATTTTGTGTGTGTGTGTGTGTGTGTGTGTGGGTGTGTGTGTGTGTGTGTGTGTGTGTGTGTGTGTGTGTGTGTGTGTGTGTGTGTGTGTGTGTGTGTGTGTGTGTGTGTGTGTGTGCGTGCGTGTGGGCGTGTGTGTGTGTGTGTGTGTGTGTGTGTGTGTGTGTGTGTGTGTGTGTGTGTGTGTGTGTGTGTGTGTGTGTGTGTGTGTGTGTGTGTGTGTGTTGGAGGATGGGCGTGGTGGGACTGAGTGCCCCTGTGTCCTCCCTGCTCCCTCCTGCCGCTCCACAAATGGAAGCCATGCTGCTGATGATGCTTAAAAGCGAGGTTGTTGACGTCAGCGGCAAATGGAGCAGAGAGGTCGGGAACCACCATGGGCTGATCGTTGGTACTGGAAACCTTACAGATTTCTTCTAGTTTGAAATTTTTATTACACTTAAATGATCCAGATCATCAAACTAATTGTAATATCAGACAAAGATAACCCAAAGAAAAAGAGAATTCAATTTTATAATGGGGAAAAAACAATATAAACCATCCTGGTCCTTTGTCAAAAAGTAATTCTCTCCACTTAAATTATAAATTATCTGCAAACAACCACATTTTTTGACAAATTTGGTTTAATTTTATTATCCACTTCCAGGCCTGGTTACTTCCTGACCTGTACGATTAAGAAATCGCTGAATCTTTCTGACAACATAAAGTAGTCCTAGAAGATCTCAAAAAATACTCTAACACAAAGAGTTCAATAACAGATATTTTCAATTGATGATTATAGCAGATTTTAAAAAAAACAAAAAAAAACAGAAGAAATACACAAGATGTAAAAACTTTTTACAGCCCTGTTGATATTTTGGTGATTTTTTATTATTTTTGTGTAGATGACGAAAAGACAATCATCTGTGAAAATCTAATGTGGAAAATCTAAGGGCGGATCAGACAAGCAAATGAATCCTCTTTACTTAATAGTTAACACATAACTAAACATGTTGGTGTGAAATGGTCTAAGTTGTAAATGTATGTTTCACATATTTTAAATGTATTTTAGCTACTTAATCCACTATATCTGGGTTAGTGCATAGTGCATAGTGGAGTTTGCAGCTTGAAGGCAGAAAACCTACAGAGGTGTCCAAAACTTTCCAGGTGGAACAAAGTCATCTTTTGTCAGATTAAAGATAATCATGTTGACAAACTTTTTTATTGTTGTTCCTGACGGCAGAGTTCTCACAGTCAAACCCAGATCTAAACAAGAAAAACTGCAGATTAAAACTGCATGAACAAATCCTTTTTCCTGGCAGTTTGAGTTCAGCTTCCAATGGGACTGATTATTTCTCTTAATGCCATACAAATACTCTTATTCTATCATAAAAAGAGGATCAAGAATGCATCCTGGGTCCTTTCTGCTAAATTGTAGGGAATTTAGCAGATATGGAGATAAAAGCAATTATCCTAACACAAAAAGTTTCATCTAAATAGTGGAAATAATAGCACAAGCGGTTCACGGTCACCAATCCATTCCTCAACAATCCCTATGCATGTACATCCAGGAAGAAATAAAGTTAAATGTAGACAAATTTCCCACATGCCTTATAGACAAAAAGTTAGCTTGAAAACAAGCATAAACTTGTACAGAACCTGAGGTTAAAGGTCAGATTTTATCAGCAAGGGTTGCAACAAAACAGCATGTTTAAATGCTTTTCTAACCATGGCATTTACGATGAAGGAACAATGAAATTATACATTTTGATTGATGTTTTTGCCAGTTTCAGAATTTCATGCTCCTTTGTCTTTTGAATTAATACACTAATTTGACTGTCAAAATATATATTAGACTCATTACAGCATTAAATAACTCTCACTTCCCTCTTATTGATTGGACAAAGAAACTATGATCTGACTTGTGTGTTGGGGATTGTTGTTTAACAATCAAGATTGTATCTAATTTATCCTTTACACAAAGCATAACTGACCTTTGTCTCCTTGCTCTGCATCCATGAGTAAGCAGGCTATTTGTGTGCAGTACATTGTACTTTGTTGGACCTATGGATGCATATCAGGTGTTGAGCTAAATTGATTTTATGAGGAAACGATGCCGACTTGCACAGAAACGCTCTTGAATACTACAGCAGGATGGAGAGTGGATACAGATTCACATCTCATTTTGTTCCCTTGCTCATTTTAGTGCTTTTCCCCTTTTAACCCTGGAACTTTTTCACATTTTAGTTCGTTTCAACCATAAACATCAGTGAATTTTATGTTGTCGATCATCATAAAGTAGATGATTACCATAAAGTGGAAAGAAAGTATGAATGGTTTTGAGATGAATGCAGCCCCTCACAGGCAATTGTAGAACAACCTTTTGCTGCCATTATAGCTGTATTGCAAAAAGATTGGACTTTGACTGGGCCATTGTAACACACAAATATGCTATGCTATTTTTCCAGGATTGACCTTCATTTAACTCCATTCTACTTCAAAAGCTTCTCCCCACCATGATGTTACCATCTATACAGATGGAAATCTGGTGTTCAGGGTGATGTACAATATTATTTTTCTACCACCAATTCTGCTTCTGCATATTTCCTGTGTCCCCTACATAGATAAAACAGGGCTTCTAATGATTTGCTTTTAACAAAGTCTTTCTTCCTGCCATGTTTCCCTAAAGGTCAGAACTGTAAAATATATGACTGATAGTTCTTCTGTAGTTAAATTTTCCCATTGGTTCTCTCTGATGGCAACTGATGGCAGCACTGGATTTTTTTTAGAAGTATCAGAGAAAAGGAGGCTGATCCCCAGTCGTTAAAGTATGTGTGAGTTACCTGAAGAAATAAGGATGAAATTCACTTTTACGAACACTTTTACAGGGCTTTGCAGATGGAAATCCAGATCCGGGTCTTGCTTTTCTCCCTGAGTCCCAGTTTGAACTTCACCTGCAGTAACATCTGATTTAATGACGTGTTGACACAGCCCCTACTGAATAAGTCATCAAACCTCAGCTAACACACCCCTAGGACTCATCTATTTTTCAGTTCAGTGGATTTCTTTCTTTCCTTTTCTCACCGCTTGCATTTCAGAGCCGTTCGATTTCTGTGTTTAAACAGCAGATCATTAGAAACTCATCTGGTATTATTGCATCTAGAATCCCTCTTATTTACAGTGCAGCCATGACGGATTGTTTCTATTGAATCTTGAATGTTTGTGGCTGGTTAGGGTAAAGTGGCATGGATCCATGTAACAGTAGGAGGGAGAAGAATTGAAACTGGACTTTGCCTTGAAAAACCACAGGATCTGCATTTCCAGCGGAGATCGCTAACTGCTGGTTGACTCCTTTAACTGACAATCAAAACAGTTTGCTTTGTGTCCTTCAGCCACTTTATACACTAGGTGTTGCTAGTTTATCTGCTGCAGCACGTTGAGATGCAAAATATTTCATTTTTTACAGCGTCACCTGAGAATTAATGTCATCATGATCAAACCCTCTGAGTTCCTCCACAGACAGGCTTTAGCTTTGAACTGCTAAATGACTGATGGCTGAGATGAAAGAAAATGTAGGCCATCGTGGGTGAGGGTCGGCAGAGCTGCATAAATCAGACAGAGATAATAACCAGATATCGTGGAGGATAATGGTCTAACCGGGACCATTACAGGTAAATGCTACAGCCATAACTCCTCACTCTGCCGCAGAGCCACTAAATACTGGATTGCTCATTTTACTGCTAACAGATATTTTGACGTTGGGTTCTTGTGGTTTTAAAAATGAGGTGATTCCTGATTCAAGGTCAGATAGAGTGATGTGTATTCACCAAATAGGAGTTACAGATCCAGTAACCAGGTAAATTATATCTCACATAAGCTACACTGACATAAAGAGGATCTTTAGTGCCAAAAATAGCTCTAAGCTATTTGTATAGACATGAAAACAGAATTTGAACACGCATGAGTCCAGCTTACCAAGACAGGAGATAAGAAATAAACATCCAGCTGCAAATATTTCTCATTGACAAGCCTTTCACACTGAATATGATTTGTTGTCAGATATTGTTTTAGAGATTTTTGTCTTAATCATGTAAAAATATACTCATCTTCTCATTAAGCAAATTCACTCCATGTTTCCTGCTAAATAAAGAATGAAGCCAAAGCCTAAAAACAGAGCTGAGCTGCAAAAATTAAGAACATCCCAAATGCATGTAAACCAATGCATCTTACTTAAGGTGGAGGCAGTTAACAGTTGCACTGTTTCAAGGAAAATTATAAAATATAAAGGTTTAAGAACTTTGAGACCTTTTAATGGAGTGGGTTTTTAATTTGTTTTGCAACTTTTTATTTATGAATTGTTTGCAACCTTTGCCTGTAGTGCTTCTATGTTTAGATTTGTATCTTTATTAGTCTTTATTAGTTATTTATCAAAAAATTCTATAAATCAAATTGGCAGAGGTAGTAATCTTTTCCATGGAACGTACCTGGTAAAGTATTTTTATATTTATTTGTTTCTTTACTGGCCAAGTGTGGTTTTGTTTAACCATGCATATTTCCTTAGTAAGCTATGAGTTTTAATTTGACAATCTACTTGTTTTTTTTCTTACAGAAAATACCTTTGACTTTGTGCGTCTGTGTTTAAGTGTCTCTTTCACAGTGGGCTAGTTTACTGTTTTTGAGAAAAATGGAAGAAAATGTTTCACTTTAAACTTGAGTGATACAGTTCCTGAATTAAAATTCTTTTCCTGCACTCATTTCCCAAACCCATCATGCTATGACATTACATGATTGTGAATTGTCAAAAATTAATCTTTAACATAACATCTATATTGCATTATCATTTGCCCCAGTTTTTGGCAGTATTCCTGACACACGTTTCACTGTGATGGGCTGTCTTTCTATCCTTTCTGAAACTCACTAAAACTAAGTTCTTCTGTGAGAGAAATATGGGTTCAGTCTCTGTAGCCTTTTTGTGAAATTACAGCCTCCATTGCATATCAGATGCAATCTGTAGATCTGCTGCAGACTCAAGAGAAACTCACAGCAGAGGGAGCCTTAATGGTTTCTCTGTATATGTGAAAAGAAATTGAGACTCTTGTCGGGCTATCAAAGAGCAAAGAGACACAAATAAAAGGCTGTGACAAGAGGAGAATTGAGGGGACAGATGGAGTGGGAAAAAGATGTGAAAATCATAGGGCCAGTTTCAGAAAAGAAGAGAAAAGGGTGGTGAGGGTAATAAAGAACAGAGTAGAGGGTGAGGAGACAGAGGAGAAACTTCTGCTGTCAGCATGGAGATGATGGCAGGTGATGGAAAGATAATGAAAGAGGGAGGAGCTCGTCTAACCCTTCCTGACCTCCTGGATCCAGCTGCTGGGAATAGCTGAAGGAAGCAGGAGCAGCGGGAGAACCCAACGTGATGGGATATCCTGCTGCCCTGGATCCTAACCCGTCTTCCTCTGACTGCTAATGTCTGTTCCCATCATTTCACAGCCACCTCTGCAGGATGACTGCACTGGCAAACACACACTCACAAACACCTCTTGGGATGACGTACACACACACGCATCCAGATGGAGGACCACACTATGATGTACGCATCCATTCGCACATGCTGACAGCCAGGAAAAAAAACTCACTCACACAAACACACCTCCACTTGACTCAATATTCACAGCCAAGGACACTTTTGCTCAGGTCACTGCATTACGCAGGCCTCAATGACAGTGTTGAAACTATAGAATGGAGGACATGAGCAGGACACAGACAGTCTGCCAAGGATGGCAAGAGGAAAAACAATATTAGCGTGATGTGCAGAAATGATTGCTTTGCTGAGCGCAAAGAGAGCCTGGGATCTCTTTCAATGCTCACTTTCAATCAAACATCCAAATAAGAGCTTATCGTTTAAAGTAGATTTAAAACCTGTGTATAATTGACTAGAGAGCCTAATAAATACCACTTTTTAATGACTTTTTCCAAATGCTAAAGAACTTCAAAAGTTCTTTAGCATTTATTTGTTATTACAACAATAGTCGATTACCCTTGTCTATGTCCTGCCAGACAAAGTTCAGCAACTTGCAGCAAGCTTCACAAACACCCCTTCCTCCAACAACTCCTATCCATCACCCACAAAACATCAAAGCAGGAGCCAGAGAGAAACTTCAAGCCGTTTTTGGAATTGCCCTCCTACCTCCATATCCAGTAATTACAGCTTATATGGGACATCAGCATTATAACTCGCCTAACCACTGTGTAATAATACCACAAAGTACTTCAAAGAGGCAACACTCATTTCTGGGGAAAAATAAAAACTCATGGATTATGCATGAGGGAGGATTGATTCAGCCTTCCAGAGCAGCTGGAAGCTCAACTGGACTGAGACCCTGAAAAAAACTTGATAATAGAGATTTATGCTGGTGTAATTTCAGTGTTGGGCATGAAAGGGTCCAGTAGTGAGAGCTGTTTTCACTAGACTGTGTTTTCGCATTAAAAATGTGGAGCCCATTTCTCATGCCACAATAGGATTATGCAGCAGCCAAGAGTGAATTTAGATTGTGAGGTTAAATTTTGGAGCTTCAACAGTTTGGGGAGAAAAACCAGACAAGAACCAGAAATGCATGTTTCATATGTTTCAATACTGCCCTCTTGTGTTTATTTTACGCACATTTCAACCAACTAGATTTAAACTTACCGTGTTCAGGAACAGGTGGCTATTAAAAAAACAACAGCCACTGTATAAAATAAAAAAACTTCTGCAGCCACGTACTAGTAAATTGCACTTGCTTAACTCATCATTTATTGACCAAACCATGTAAATAAGATTTTTTTTTACAGATTGCACATCAGGAGACAGTAGATGAGCCTGGCAATAATTTTAAAAGAAAAGAAAAAACTACAGTAAAGGCCTATGAGAAGCAATTCTTACTACCCATCAAATTGGTATTAAGGATTATAAGGTCATTTCCAAACAACTTAGAGTACACATTTATACAAAAAAGTGTTTGTTCACTTTGAAGAAAAATAGCTGTTAAGCCCATTGCCAATCTTCTCATTGGTGGGCATACCAGAAAATTCACCCCAAGGTCAAACACACAGAGTAATTGCTAAGACACCAGGAAACATTTAAAATTTAAGACTGTCCAGGTGTCAGTATGTTAAATATTAAAGACTAATGTTACTACTGTTAGAAAAAGACAAAACAAGCATTGGTAGAAAATATTTTCTCTAAAATAAAATGGCAACAAAATAATCCACAAGATATTTGGTATGACTTGGACAATGCATAGAGCTATATCTATCAAAGTAAACTGAAATATAAGCTGCATGTTGATTAAGGCATAATGAGGTGTTCAAATAAATGCTTCATCTCCTATTTAAATGGCTTCTTCACTTGTTTTATTACATGGGTTAGAAGTATCATGCCTATAAATTGTAGCCACAACAATCACACTAAGAGGGTTGTGAAGGTCACTAATGGGGCCATTAAGACCACATCCATCATTTGACCTGTCTTCCCTGTTCAAAATTGTCACATTGCTGTCTTCGACAAAGTGTTTCTTGTCCTTGAGATGTAGATGAGCTGCCTTTTGTTGTAAAGGGTCATTCTTCCGCGTAGCTGCTATTTTCTTTATCCATTGTAGAGGTCTAAATATTTCTCACTGCACTAGTATCCATATACTGCATTGCTGAGCTTGTGTTTTGGTGACAAAACCCTTCAAACACAAGCTGATGCCATGTCCAGGATGTCTGAGAATCATCACTGATCTATCATTTGGATTTTTTGCAATAATAGCACCATGAAGTTGTTGAGTTGATTATGAACTTTTCTTTGTACCAAAGTACACTCTTGTGAAAAAGAGGAACACCCCAGACAAGTGACAGAAAAATCTGTGAAAGAAGGTTGAACTTTTTAACACATGCAAAACATACAGATCTATCTAAACGCACCGTTCCCATTGACAAACATGGAAGTGGGGATGCTCAAATTTTATCGGAATATGGAATGGGCTAGATACAACAATAAAGGAAGAAAAGCCGTTTTAAGTTGTGAAAGACTTTAGATTTGGGCTAAGGTTCAGCTTCCAGCAGGACAACAGTAGTAACCACACAGACAGAGTTATAATGGAATGGTAGTGGAATGAAAGACCTAAGTTGAAAATGAATGTTCACAGATGTTTCCCATTCAGTTTGACTGAACTTGAGCTGTCTTGCAAAGAAAAAATGAAAACTTTTCAGTCTCCACTTGTCCAAAGGCTAGACTTTCCTTAGCCATCATTGCATGTAATTAACCTTAATAAAAATAAGTTAGCTGATTTTTCTTTCCTTTAAATGTACTGAAGATAATCTAACATATACATGTAAATCGATCTAAATTGAGTGAGTTCTCTTTGCTTGTGTGTCAGTTCTTAAAGAATGCATGCTGTCAAAAGACTCCCAGTTACAAAAACACAACAGTGCATAAAAAAGTGACATCTGTCAATGCTGTTCCTATGACAGATGCCTCATCTGTTTTCTCTGTGAATGTCATTTAAAGTCAAACCCACTGAAAGAGAGCTGAGTAGGTGAAAATCGATACTGCGACATTACTACATCAAGATGGATGGTGTGTGTGCGTGCGTGTGTATGCATGTGTGCAAGTCTTTTAGGGAAGTGCAAATCATGTCTGTTTTTACACGCCTAGCTCCCCTATGCTATAAGTAATTGGCAATGTTAAACTAAACATGATCAATATCATGAGGCAACTTGACATTTAGCACAGTTAGGCAGGGAAGGAACATGTTTAGCCATGTTGTGTGACCTACTTTCTTCCTGGGAAGTCAACATTTTCATCATCACTGCATGTCACCAGCCTTCCACCATGTCACCAACATGTCAGAGATTTTAATTAGTCATGAAGAGTGTCTGTTCCATTTATGTGTTCATGATTTAATTCAGCTTGACGCCTACAACTCCTCATTTTATTCCACATGTAATGAGGTTTCCACAATAAATTGGAGGGTAGCAGCGGGTCTAAAAAAAGAGTGTTTTAGAGACATCTACCTGCAAATGGACAACTATTACCATGTTGTTCCTGACCAATGCAGGATTGTTATTGTTAAGTAGAAATGTATGCATTATTTAGTATATAATGACTTTTGTTCTGTTAAAGTAATTTTAACTGGTAAATGTAATCTAAAATTTAATGTACTAAGCAACAGTGACACCTCGTGGTGGTTTGTGATGACTGCAAGATCATTAAAAGCCAATTAAATCTTAACCTCATCTCAGATAAAAGAAATGTCCAAACTATACACTTAAACTCACATTTATGGATTAATATAAACCACTGCAATGATCCAGCAAAATAACGGATAGTTGTTGACTTTCTACTGTATCTTGACTGTGAACATATTTATCCAAGTAATAACTTGGAAACAAATAACCAGAATAACTAGAAAAACTACAAAAAAACGAGTTTATCAAGAAACACTATGAAACAACCCATGAAATGTTTACTCATTTCACGGGTAAATGAAATGAGTAAACATTTCTCATTGGTTTACTCATGAGAGCTCTTCTTGCTCACCCGTCTCCCTCTCGCTTTCAGCTACTGAACTGATAGATAAATTTAGCAATAAAGTTCTTGCTATTAATACCATTGCTCCCACTAAGAAGAAACTGATCACTGTTAAAAAAAAAACCTACATAGAGGAAAACAGTGGAAAATTACAGGTTCATTATGGCACCTATAAAAAAAGACGGAGCATATGTAGCATAGAGCTGCTGTTTTTGACAAAAACAACAATAATGCACAGACTTTGTTCTCTAGTGTTAAGAAGCAAACAGTTCCCCCTGAATCAGTGGACCCTGAATTTCTGTACAATCATGTTTCTCTCTGTACTGACAAAATCCAGAAAATTAGACCCTCAGTCACTGTTTCAATGCCAGATGCACGAGATGTGTTGCCTCTGTGTCCACAGACAGAAACCATGACACAGTTTTGTCAATGTAACAAACGAGGACCTGGATGATTTCATGCATCACTTCAATTCCATCACGTACAGCTTTGACACTCTGGAAACAGAGTGCAGGTTTTGCACATTGTAAATATGTCACTGCTTTAAGGTATCTTTCCTCAGTGCCTACAAACAGCTGTGATTAAGCCATTTTTAAAAAGAAATAGTAGACAGGTCTCTTACGAACAGCTATAGGTCTGTAAACCTCTTTCTTAGTAATATAATAGAAAAATAGTTCCTGAAGGTTAAATGTTGGGGCCCATGTTTTGAACTTGCTCAAAATGTGTGCATAAAAATGTATTACTGTAACTGTGCAGATAACATAACCATCTTGCCGGGAGACAAATCCAGACTTTTATTAAATGTGTCAATTAAATTAAGAATTGGGTGTGAAATAATTTTCTTCAGTTAAATGAAGATAAAACAGAAGTGGTAGTGCTTTGGGCTACGTAAAAAGATTAAGAAGTTTGTTCCCAGCTTCCAGCAATAAAGTCAAAAATCAATCGTCGAGCTACACTATTAAAGTCAGAATTTTATGCAAATGAGGGAAAAAAATCTGAATTTTCTCCTTTTTTCCAGTGCTCCTACTCCTCTTAAGTAGGATTTGAACTATATTAATAGATCACATGAAATTTCAGATAAAATTCAAGGCAGTTTAGCTGGAAATTCAGCGTGTCCTGAATCGTCTTTTTTCCCAATGCAATATCGCAACTACAAGGCCCATGATGCATTGCGGCGACTCAGCCGTTATCATGACACATCTTCAACCTAAGGAAAAGCTTCCTCTCTGTATGAGCGTTTTATTTGTTAACCTTGGAGTAAGGGTGACCCCGTTTGTCGCTGTTTGAGAAGTAAGCAGCTCCTTGTCTTGTCAGGCAGATAGTGTCTACCAATTAATGTGTGTCATAAGTTGTCTGGAGCTTCCTTAGACACGCTGGAGCTCGCTGAGAGAGAAAGCTTTACGAGCTAGTCGCAGCTAGCGCAGCTAAGTGAGGAGACCCGTAACGTCGGGGTGCTACATTCACCAAAAACAGCCGCTGACAGAAAGAAATGCTGACTTCACATCTATGGCGTTATGACAGAGAGTAAGAACAAAAGGTTCGTAGCGATTTTTTTCATTATGTCCGGATCTCAGTGCGTCTTTAAAACAGTAGGCAATGAGCTAAACTTGGCAGCTAAGTTAGCGCCAGGTTATAACTGAGTGAAAATGACAACATGGTTATATGTTTGCTTTAAAGCAGGGAGATATTTTTGCATGTTTTTGGTTCGTTTTTAAATGAAGACTGGTGACACTGTTGTGTGTGGCGTTAGTTGTTCTGTTTAATGAGTTAGCTTGTGAAACGTTATCACGTGAGATAGCACAACACAGGAAGCCTTTAGTCAACTCGTTTCATTATCACTGCTGCATTTTATCAAATGTGTCCTTGCTTACAGAGCTGCGCATTGCATAAGTATAAATAAATAAACACTTATCTTTTTTGTACAGTTAAAGTGGCACTTCTGTTATAAGTGACCTCAATTCGTGCTAGCAAATTAACATTATTTCTGTACTCGGTATTCTGATATGTGTTAGTGTTTCTAGAAAGCTTTGCAAAGGGTTTTCTAACCCAAAGTGGTAAACAGCCTGTATCCTGACGTGGCATGGTCAGCTTATTGGCTCTTTTATACCTGCATGGTAGGTTTTTTTTGTTAGTATACTCTTGTTGCACTGGACTTTGTCTCTGCAGCATACAGTAGACTGAATATTCATGATTGAAGTCCAATTTGTTTTATTACTTCATTATCAGTTAATAAGTTGACCTATATTTGCTTTAGTAATTTACTGCCTCCCTATGTAGTCTAAATATGCAAACCTCTTGACATCCATAAAACACTTGATTTTAGGTTGAACCTGTCGAAGAGCATTCATATACCATTTTAACATTTTTTAGCCTTGGTTATTCGTAATCCATTAACAGAGGTGGGTATTTAGTAGTTAGAAAGCCTTAGGCACATTTTAAGACACAGGTGTCAAACTCCAGTCCTGGAGGGCCACTGCCCTGCAACTTTTAGATGTGCCTCTGCTGCACCACACCTGACTAGAATAATTAGGTCATTAGCAAGGCTCTGGAGAACTTATCCACACAAGAAGGAGGTAATTAAGCCATTTAATTCAAGTGTTTTGTACCTGTGGCACATCTAAAAACTGCAAGACAGTGGCCCTTGAGGACTGGAGTTTGACACCCCTGTTTTAAGAGGTTGACTGAGTTTTTAACATGTTTGTTTTTCTTTTCTTTTTATGTCATTTGATTATGCATGTTGTGAAACTTGGTTTATTTTAAAGTGCTTTAAACGTGGTATGTTCAGGTAGTGTATGAAACACTAAAAATAATTAGAAGCAGGTGAGATCAGCATCCTGCTATGGGGATGCTGCCACCATGGAAGCTGGTTAAGTTAAAAGAAAGATGGATGGAGCTAAATATAGGAGAATCCTTGAAGAAATCTTGTTAGAGACTCTAAAAGACTTGAGATTTAGATTAAATTTGATCTTTTAATCCTATAAATCTACAACCAGAGCAACAATGGTTATAGCGCACAATTTAGATAAAATCATATTCACCTGTAAAATTACCAAGTCAAAGTGCCAATTAAGAATCTTTGGTAAGCATAGAAAATTGCTTGTTCAGACACCCTGTCGTTCTCACCTGGAGGTGCTTTGGAGAGATGAAAATGCAAATATTTCTGACTCTTGAGGTGAAAAGATGGTAAAGACAAAATACTTGCAGCAGAAATTATTTCTGCAAAGCCTTGACTCTAGGGCTGAATGCAAATGCACCACACATCTTGTTATCCCCCTTCACAATTAAGAGCTATACTTTGTTGGACTATATTACATAAATACACTACAAGTTGCAGCTGTGATGTAAAAAAAACGGAAAAGTTAAAGTGCTATGAGTGCTTTTGAAGGGACTGTATGTACTGAAGCCTGTTCTGATTACTACGAACTGTTCTCTTCTCTGTGTAACTTATCTCTTTCACATCATCAGCTATGTGCTGATGATGTCTTGTAAGCACAAATGATAATCCTATCACCATCACCTTGTTCAATCACCTTCGAAAGCCCTTCTTTAGTTTCGCCCCTCCAGCTTTGGTCAATCAGGTTTATATGCAGGCCCACCACTTTCTGACTAATCAAGCTGGGTGCATACTTTAAGCAAAATAGCCCTTGATCATAACCTCTAACAGCATTGCACGTGTCAGAGATATGCATTTGAATTAATGGGATAAAATGGGAAGCTTTGATGCTACTGTTCAGCTGTGTGATTACTTGAAAGTTTTTTTCTCTTTATTTTTAGAGGTAAAAGTTGTTTCAAGAAAAATTAACATGTACAAAAGAGTAAATCTTTAACAGATGTAGATAAATTGTAAGTTCAAGAGTGTCTTTAATTTTTTTTGTAATTAATTGCTTTACAGCTCATATTTTGTCTAGTCTGCATAATAGTCTTGATAAAAATGTTAGGAAATCATTATGTGTGATAAATTTTTATTCATATGTCTATGTAAACCAGATTGTTGTTGAACGTATTTATTCTGTGTTTACATCCTTTTGTTCTTGTCATCACAGCAGGTCTGCAGAAATACCGGCGTGAGTTTACAGGCCACAGGCAAGGATGAGCGGAACCCTCCCGTGGTTTCCCATGAATCTTGCCTGGAGTGGGAGCGTGTTGTGAAAGGAGAGCAGTGGGAAGACCACACGTGGACGATCAGCAGCAGTCATGAATCTCCATCAAGTCCTTACAGGGGCCGTTAACCCCGGGGACAATTGCTTCTCTGTTGGGAGTGTCAACAATGTGCCTTTCACGGTAAGATATGTCAAGCTCTAGAAATATTTCCCTTTCAGCATTTAGATGCTCTAATTCTCAGAGGAGGTGCTAAAGTGATCAGTTGGGGAGCCAAATGCAACTTTCAATCTATGGGAAAAAATAAGAAAAATAATCCTGTGGGCTTTAGTTTAGCATCCAGAAATGTTTTTTAGTTTGCTTAAGGCATTTTTATGGATGATCTGAGTGTAAATATTGCCGGATAATGACAGTGTACAAACAGTACTTAATTTCTAAGAGAATGAACAGCGGCCTGAGATCCATCAGTAAGAGGCTCTGTCACTGTGAATCACAGCTCATGTGAGGATCTCCTTTTGAGAACCACAGAAATAGAGCAACTAAATCTAAGTGACGGATAATTTTTTCCTGTGTGCAACCACAAATGCAGGTTCTGGGTATATTTGAGTGCCCTGATTACCCTCGTCTCCCTTTGTTATCTCTGTATCTTCTGATAGGCTTATGCGTCAGGTTGTGACGTGGTGGTTTTAGGAAGTAATTTTGAGCGGCTGCAGATCATCCCGGGGGCCAAACATGGGAATATCCAGGTCGGTTGTGTCAACTGCTCACAACGAGGTGGACAGGTAAGAATTAAAAGGATGTACAAAAAGCAATGTTTTTGTTGTTGAAATGGATATATGTACAGTTTTTTTTTTAATTTGCAGTTATATTAGTTAGTTATAGATTTATTAAATGTGCATATTTGGTAAAACTTTTGTGTCCAGTGACTGGTCAATGATTTGTGCTTACAAGACAGCATTTACATGATACAATTTTTATATCTTTTTACTGACTTAAATTTTTTATAACAGATTCCGTGCTTCGAGTTGGCCAATAAGCAGCATTTTCAAATTTTAGACCTCAGCGTATCAGAATTTCTAAAATTTTTTTTTACATCAGTTTGCGTTTTTCTTTAGATGTGTTCACTGACCTGTAACAGGTGTGCTGTGCTCGCACAAGGGGTTACGTCAACCTTGAAAACTCAAACATCCTGTTTCATCGAGGTTAACTTCCCGCTACTGCCCTGGAGCTAGTGTTGATTTAGAACTGGTCTTGTTCTTTCTTTTTCGTTTTTTTAATGCACACATGTATATAAAAATATGTTTTTGTTACATATTTGTATGACCTTCATGGGAGTCTGGCACTTATTTTAATCCACTTGAAGCACTGAACAGATTGAATATTGTCAGATTTCTTCCCATTAGGGAAAAACTGAAATGTTTCCTTGTTTCAGTTTCCAAAATATATAAATTTAATGTTGTTTCCTTTTAGACTTTAACAATTAATTTGTCTTCAGTTTACTAGTCAAATTTATAATGATGAAAATAAGTTTTAGTTGCAGGGTCATGAATACCTAATCATTTTATGCTTGATTGAGCTCAGACTAATTCAGTACATTTATTTAGCACCAATTCACATCTGTAATTAGGATTTCTTTCATGTTGAAAAATAAAACTAGGAGGCAGGTTTTCTTTCCCCTTGCCCCTCCTTCGTTCTTTTATGAGTTTGTTGGTAAGATCAGTCTCAGAGTGATCATACGTATCTGATGAAGCCAATTTGGGTTAAATGTCTGAAGACAAAGGATTTTTTTTATACGCCAACTGGATCAATTCAGCACATTAGTTGGAAGCTTTGCTGTTCTCTTACATGTTGACAGCATGTGTTTGCTATAAATGCTTCTGTTGGCAACATCAAAGAGTGGCTTAATTAAATTTAGCATTTCCTCCAGTAACTGAGGATGGGGAAAAAATACACTTTTTAGCTGTAAAGTATTAAATTTCCCATCTGGATTTAAGTGCTCAAAACTGCAAGAGACTAACTGTGCTGTTTGAAGATTTGAATATAGAAAAACTAAATATTTTTCTGCTTTTTTGTTGTTTTGTTGAAGTTGTTGCATACAGATCTTTTTTAGCCAGTTTAACTTAAATAAATTTCGTCTTTGAAAATCAGACAGGCTTACGTGACTTTTTGGTACTTAAATAAAATAAACTATTCTGAGACTTTTCTCACCTCATTCAGAAATGTTTAATCATGCCTTGAGAGTTTCCGGCCTACAACTTATTTGTAGGACAGTCATGCTAACGGCTCTTAAAATAACAGGTGTCATTAATCCATCCTGAAAGAAGTTTAGCTTGTTTTTACTTGAGGGAGCCTTTGTATCAAATCCAATATGTGAGGTGTCACAGTCACATGTTTCAATGTGTGAATGGTTGTGAAACTGCTGAGGAGAAAATAAAGAGTAAAACCTCCTCTGGGAAATGTTTTCCTTTTCTGATTGCTTCCTCCACACGTCTGTTGAACCACATGTTTCTTTTGTGCCTAATATAAGTGCACTATTGTCCTTAAAAGCCCCCTTTGTCCTGGAGATGTAGATAAACTGATATATCTAGACATGAGGAGTTGGCTCTTCTGTGTTGTACCATGTGTTTGTGTAGCTGCCATTTCATTTTACTAAAGTGGAAAAGTTTGAACACACTTCACTGCACTGGGCCGCACATAACTCTACTAAACTTGTGTGTTGGCCTGATTTTATTCAGAATTTGTCACAGGAATCTAAGATTATATAAATATATGATTTTGTCTTGCATATGTAGTGTATGAGTTCACAGTATTTCCCAAACATTTCGCGAGTTATTGGAAATATGGTATGCACCATTTACCTGCATTGAGGTATATTTAAGATTTAAAAAGTTATTGTTTCAAAACAAATACAATTTTCTGTCACAGAGTTCTTCCAGTCACCAGAGTAGTTCACTGGAGAGGCAATGAGCAGTTAAATCTTTCTGGTCAGGAAGAGGATGGACAGTGGTTGTGTTGATCATCCTTTAATTTTAAGATTCATACATCTTGGAATCATTTGTTTGGTTCCCACATGGAAAAGGGGTTGAAATAGACTTTGTGGGAGTTATAAAGGCTTGTGGAACTGGTGTGATGGAGTGAAATGATGCACGGTGGTATAATGTGAAAGTGATCAGTAATTTGAGGTTGTGGCTTTACTGTGGAAAGTAGCTTTGACTCCAGCTGCAGTCTGATTCTAAAAAAATATTAACTTAGTTTCACAATTATCTCATAGCAGCTGTTATCCCTGTTGCTTGTGCACATTTTTCTACCAATTTTTTCTTCCACTGAATCTTCTACAACTATTCTTATATATAGCATTCTGTAGAAACGGTTTACATTCCTTTCTATTCAAATTTTTTAGGGAAACTGAATGTTTGGGTTTTCATTCATCTGAAACTAATAAACGCCTAAAATATAGTCTGTTCTGATCGACTATAATAGCTTGATGTACATTTTTGTTGCCTTGGTGCAGAATTGTTCTCTATAAATACTGGTATCTTTTACCTGGTCTACCAAATACAGGCTGGTTGTTGGATGAAAATGCACATACTCAGAATGGTGATTCCTTGTATTTCTGCGTGACAGAGCCCATCCTTAATTCTCGGAAGGCATTCTCGGTTCCTTTTTATTGAGTAACTCAGGTGTTGTCACTTTAAAGGGCAAATCTGAGATTATACTGAAGAAATGAAGCAATAAATGACCTGTAGTGTGGATCTTTTAATTGTGGATGGTAGGTGGGTTAAACAGCAGACCAGCCTGATGTGATTTCAGATTAATAAAAACTGCTAGGTCATGCTTTTGCTGCTCTGCTCGTGATGTTTAATCCAATCATCTTGGGTCAGAAGTAACCACATGTGCCTCCAGAATGGTCTAGTATCTGTTTAGGAATGCAAGAAAGTTGGCAGGATTGCCAGTTGGCCTTTCCCATCCTCTGCCCACTCAATATCTGCACTATTACCACTGTTATTATTAGTTAAAGAAGAGACTTTCCTAATTGCTTTTGTTCAGGTCTCATTTATAGAAATCAGCATAAAGGTAGAATATTAAAGCAACATTACATAGATGTGGAAATATATCTGCTTTTAAAAGCAGTAAAAACAGGTTCCAGCTATAGCGTCATTACAAAAGAATTAAAGTAAACTAAGTAAAGTGACTAAGTAAAGTTATAACATGGCAACACACAGGAAATATAGTTTATAAAAATTTCCTCATGCTTTTTTAAAGCTGCAGTTGTAAAAAATGTGACTTTCTGCTTGAATGTGATTAAATGTTTTAATTTTAAAACAACATGGATGACTTTAAACAAAGAGCTTTCATTTTTCTTTATCCAGTCTGTTGTCTGTCTAGAAGGATTCCCGTGTGACTGAGCTTCAGCACATGATCGCTTGTAGAATTCCTAGCATCCACAATCACACACATGCAAGTGCTTCACTTATTCTGTTTCTGGCTTTCAGCACGTCATTTACATTTTGCAAATTTTCATTGCAAAATTAGTATGTGTCACATTAGAGACTTTGGATATTGACAATTGAACATTGTCACAAAGCAGAAAACTTGCTAAACCTGGTGGTCGGGGCGCCGAGGCGGTCCACCAGCAGTCGAACATGTTTTTGTATTAAAAGATGCTAAGTTGACAGGACATGTAAAAATATTACTGGGTAAAGGTTTCTATCTTGAAAGGTATCTGCAATTTTGTTTTTTCTTTGCTTTTAGAGTAATGGCTTCCTCTTCACTGAGGAAATTTTCATCCCATGTTGGTGTAGGACACTGGAAATTGTCCCCAAGCATGAACCATACTTGTAGCTCCACATTTCTCTTCCTCATATCTTGACTGATTTTGTTTTTTTACTTTTCTATTGTGTCAAACAAGAAAGCAGTATTTTCCAGGTGTGGCCACAGGTGTGCCTCCAGTTAACTCGGATCTATCTGTTAACCAAACAAAGGTTTCCAAAGCCATGGCATCATTACTTGTGCTTTCTCTTGTTTAAAGAGAGAGTAATTATTCTGTATGTCAAAGTTCTGATCTTGGAGATGGCAATAAGTACATTTCTTATACTTTCTCTCTCTTGCATAATTGTAGTTTTAAGCAATCAGAGATAATTTTGATAATTCTAACTGACCTTAAACAAGAGATGTTTGGCCTAATTTAACTTCAAACAGTAAGAAGAAAAAGTATTTTTATTTGGTATACGTAAACTTCTGGTTTCAACAGTATTTTCATTTTAATCACTCTGTTTCAGTCAGAAAAGAGTCTAATATCACATTGCTCTCCCTTTTTCTGACAGATTGCAGCTTCCTATGGAAGCATTGTTTGTGTCTTTGAGCCAGTTCACCTCCCAGATCAAAAGTACACGTCATCTGTAAGTAGTTTGTGATGTTTTCTATTCCTTTCCGCTCATGCTTGTGTTCAGATGATTTAAAAAAAAAAAAAGATTAAATTTGATAGATATTGGAAGTTGATACTAGGAATGTTCCTCCAGTGTGCATTAATGCACAGATATTCTTTGATTTTTATTTACAATGTTCCATAGTCATGTGTGAATATCTCTTCAGTCAGAACCATGTAGCTCAGAGTTACCATGAAAAGCGTTAAGAAGTGAAGTAACGTTGGGCACATTCAGTGCCTCCACAGAGGTTCTATGGTTTTATGTCATCATACGTGCGGTTTGATCACATGTGACTCTCAGGACTCGGTTAGTTTTTGTTCAGCTTTTTGCACATTTGAAGTAGCTGAAAAAAGGGAAGGAACTCATTTTAATCATTTCTGTTTGTAATGTGAATGTCTTACTACACTTATTGTTCTTATCCTCTGTACAGAAACTAAGCTGCCAATGGCAGAAGACTGGTCAGTTTGTTTTAGAGTCAATGGTACAAAACCTGGCTTGGCATCCCACAGGTACTTTCACACATAAATTAGTTATAATGTTAGAATTTAGGGTAAGTTTCTTGAAAATTTTAAATCAACTATTTAAATCTTATTTGCAGCTTGTAGATATTTATTTTTTATTAAGAACCAAAACTGAGAGAATATATTTCTAAAAAAAAAAGATATATTCCTACATTCAATAAACTTGAATATTATCAAAAAGTTGATTTTATTTCCATAATTTAATTCAAAATGTGAGACTAATATCTAGATTTGATAATGGGGATATAAGTCATGCATTTGTTTTTGTTAATTTGGATATTTATGGCTTACAGCAAAAAATAAAGAAATTCAGTTTCTCGGGAAATTACCTTTGGCACCATGGCAGGTGCCAACCCATGCTGGAAAATTAAATCAGCATCTTTATAAAGTTTCAACTGAAATTAGTACTTTGAAGCACCGAAGGCTATATTTGTCCCTGTTGCTTGTGCACCTTTTTCTACCACACTTCTCCTTCCACTAAACTTTCCACTAATATTCTTGACTATAGCAGCCTTTGACAGCCAGCTTCTGTATCAGGAAGCTAGCTTAACCTCTTTGTGGATGGATTCAGTGACTTGATTCAATACAGCAGTCATGTCAGCAGTGTTTCTCACAATAGTGTAAACCAAAATATGACCATAAAATATTATTTCAGCATTGAAGCTTGTCTTATTTAGCAGAATATAAATGCTTGAAACATATTTTGTTTTGTATAGAATTCATATATAAAATTTACCTTTTGAACTGTAAATAAATCAACTACTTCACTGCCACAGGTCACAGATAAGTTCATGTTAGAATGAACATGGAATGGTAACTGTACTGACAGAGGGTTTACTTTACGTGTGCAGGTGATACTCTGTTAACTGGCTCTAGTAGCCTTCAGTTGTGGTCCAATACTGATGGGAAAGATGAAAGTGAAGAAAAGGGAAAGCAGACAAAACCCACCAGACCAGACTCTAATTCTACCTGGAGATGCATCTGGCAGAGCAAGTAAGAAATGAGCAGAAAAATTCTCTAGTTGCAGAACTACTTGCATTGTGGTATTACTGTTACAGTTTATAACCTTTAGCTGCTTTCATTCTGATGTACAATTTGTGATTTATTTTTTACATTCTTGTCATATGCTGGTTTATGCCTTTGAAAAACCAAAATCAATTTAGACTGATTTTGTTTTGTTTTTCCTAAGGACTGCCTCTCCAGTCAGTTTTATAAAGTTCTCACCTGATGGACAGTTCTTTGCTACTGCAGGACAGGTACGTGTGTAAACTTACAAACTATTATTAAAGTTAATTGGCGTCAACTTTAATTGCAAAACCTTAGATTGATTGATGTGGGCGTTTTTCAGGATGACTGTCTAGTGAAGGTTTGGTACAGCACAAACAAGTGGAAGTCATGTGTTGCGGAGCTGTTTACTCCTCCAGACGCCAGTGTGAGTGAGCAGGGAGAGCTGAACTTCTCCTTCATCTACTTGGCCCATCCTCGCTCCGTTACGGGGTTCTCCTGGAGGAAGACTAGCAAGTACATGCCACGGTATGAGAAAACAAGAAACATTGCACTTAAAAAAAAAATAATAATAATAATTCTCCAACTGTGTTCCTGGATGAGTCATAGGTTAAAGTTAAGCAGGAAAGCAAAGTAAACCAGATAGCAGAACTAATTCCTTGCTGTTATCTTTATTCTCATTTCCTTTTCCTTTTTTCCTAACAGAGGGGCAGTGTGTAACGTTCTGCTCACCTGCTGTAAGGACAGCGTCTGCCGGATGTGGGCAGAGACGCTGTTGCCAGGTGACAGCCTCATCTCCGGTTACCATAGCAGCCATCTTTTTGGCCCACAAGGGGAAACAGTCAACTCTGCTGCCTCCTCTTCAAAGCACACCTGCAATGGAAAATCAGCAGGAATGTCTTCACAAGAAGTATGTCATTCTAGACACTGACAATGATAATATTGAAATTACAGCTGATATGGTAAATTTGTAATTAAGAGAAATAAGTAACTTTGGAAAAGAAATGGGAAAAGCGAAATCATGGTAGAAGTGTTCTGGACTTCTAATGAGGGAATTCAGTAATCTGATTCAGGTGTTTTAGAGAAGGGATGCATTTAAAAGTTGCAAGATAGGACAATGTAATACGTCTTTATTCATTAAATAAAAATTATACATGTGTAGCCAATGTCTTTTGAACTTATTCAACCAATAACTTATTGTTTATCGTTGTTCCCCCTCACAGTTAAGTTTTCAGGAATCATGGCATTCCTCGTCTTACCGGGATATTCCTCAGCCGTCTCTGACTGGCTGCCTGCCTCACGATCAGAACCAACACCATAACCACAGGAGGAGCAGCAACAGCGGGACGCCTCATGCCAATGCGCTCTGCCACTTCCATATCGCAGCCAGCATTAACCCAGCCACAGGTTTGAATCCAAAATATTCATTTGTTGTTGTTTTTTGTGAGGCATTTAAAGTTGGACCATTGTTGAAAAGTATTAAAATCAGGATATCCTGGAAGTTAATATACAGCCGTATATTTATTTATGTTACCATTGATGATTATGACTTGCAGGTAATTAAATTTACTTCCTCAGAAAATTTGAGTACTGCGTAATGTTTTTTTTAAAGCAGTATCTTTAATAGAGGAATGTTATTTCATGGTTATGATGTTGCCAGTCAGTTGTAGGGAAGACTGCTGACTTGACAGTTTAACATGGAGGCTGAGCCAGAAGAGATTATTGCAATAAAACACCTGTCTTTCCTGGACTGAGAAGGAAAAAGACTGGACTGTTCCTCAGAGTTCCAGATGTCTCTTTTATATAAAAAGTAAATGTTTAATTTTGTTTAGAAAAAAGGCTAAATAATGTGGAGGATGAGGGAATCCAGCAATGCAGAGAAACTAGGAGATGCAATAAAAGAAACTTTGACTTCCTTAATACAGGCTGCCATCCTGCACTGATGCTGTAATTCATGTAAACTGAGTATCAATGTAATATTGAGCTCATATACAGGAAGTGGACAGATTTTTGAGGAAGTCAACACTTCTGTATTAAAAATCCCTTTTTGTCTTTCACTGAATTTTAAATTTTCTGTAGGCCAGAATCATCAACAGTAACTGAATTAACGATTTGGAACATATCAGACTGTGTATAATAATTATTGCCAATTTATCATTTTTATTTTCTTTGAATTAAATTACTTCAATAAATGAACATTTCAATAACATTCTTTTTATTGAATTATTAAATCACTCATTTCCCAGGTTCTGACTGTATAAAATATAGTCAAATAAGTCAGATGCAATATCTGTGGATGTCTTGCTGCATACTAAAGTTTTTTTGTTGTTTTTTTGTTGCTTCTGGCTGTTTATTCACCATTTCAGTGAGTTCTGTGCTGAGGGCAGCTCAGAGTAGCTGAGAGCATTTTGTTCCTTTCCTGTTTTTTGTGGAACAATCTAATTTGACCCGAGTCTGGGCAAAATCTTTTAGATTGTTTCTGCCTCAAGGCTGAGAAATGTTGTAGGAGTTTATTTGCATGCTTGAATTGTTAAACTGTAGAAAACCACAAACCATATTTGCATCTCTTTAAGGTAATCTGTTTGGACAGATTTAGTGTTTTTCAAATGTTAAATGTAACAATTTGTTTTTCCGCTCTAATCTATTTTTCTCTAGACATTCCTCTACTGCCATCCATCTCTGCTCTGAGTGCGGTGGACGACGAGGAACCCGGCGGTCTGTTTACCGTCCACTGGCTCAACAACAAAGAGCTTCACTTCACTTTAGCCATGGAAGTCTTCCTGCAGCAACTTGGAGGAAGTTTGGAACAGAGGAACGAATCCTCTAATGAAGGTTCAGTAAATTATTTCCAATCAGTAAAAGATGTTGCATGTTACAGTAAGGAGATTAGTTCACCAATGTCTGCATTCAATTTCAGAGCTTGATGATGAAGAAAACTCTGACGAAGAAGAGAACAGACCAAGTGACCCCCAATGCCCTGAAGGTGGGGAGCTACCTGTAGCAGCTGTGGAGCATCAGGTGGACGTTTTGTTAGAGGAGTGGAATAAAGGGGCCGACATGCTGTTCAGTATTCACCCGCTGGACGGCTCTTTGTTGGTCTGGCATGTCGGCTGGTTAGATGAATACCAGCCAGGCATGTTCAGGCAAACTCAGGTAAATAACTCTTAATTTTGTTTCATTACATGTTTGTTTTTTATGAGTCTTAGGTTTGCAGCATTTTGCAGAGGTATTAATACTCCTTGACCTTTTACACATTTCGTCAAATTTCAACCACAAACTTCAGGTTATTTTCCCGGAGTTTTATAGGATAGACTAAAAGTGAATGTTTGTCAGACATGTTTGGTGTTGCACACTAAACTGCTCAATTAGAAACTGTATTGGCATAAAAAAAAGTCAATTTATTTAGCTTCTGTCAAATGGATATGCTTTGATTTAAATCAGCTCCAGATGTATATTTTGGGTTAAATGGACTGAAATTATACAGCTCTTTTCTAATCATATAATCTACTCAAATCCCTTTGATTTACAGCCACTTTAAGCCAAACTTTCTTATTCACATACTGATCCACAGATTATTTGGCAACCTGGGTTTAAGTGCCTGAAAATTATCAGCAGGTGATGAGAAAACGCTTGAATTAAATGCACATCATGATTATTCTACCACCATATTTTACTTTAGTGATGTGCAGTGCCAATTTTCTGAGGCACACTAAATTTCTTATATAGGTCAGAAAGTTGAATTCAGTTGTATCCAACTGAGAACACATTTTCTGTGCCATCTATGTGGCTTGTGGCAAACTGTAGGATTTCTAATGGCATTCTTCCAACACTGGCTTTTATTATTGCAATTCCACAAGGAGCAGCTTTGTGGAGTATATAATTTGCGTATATGCTGTTGATAAAGTTTCACAATCACAGAATGTGGGGAAAAAACATTCAAGGTATAAAAACTTATGCAAGGCTCTATATGTTAGACCTTTGATGCTGCTGTTTTTGAGCCCAAGAAGCCTATAAGGAAGATGAGCAATTGTGTGAGAAAATTTCACCACCTAAATAAATTAAGAGTTTATCAACATTATTGTTATTTATCCAGAAATTAAAATTAGTTGGCTTTTCTATTAACACTATTGATATCAACATAAATGAAGCAAATACAAGAAGGCAAAAGAAACACAAGTGTCCCTTGTGTCTTCATTATTATGAGTGGCTTTTTCTTTCATTTTGGCACTTTTTGCTGGAGAGAAGAATGTTTGTCTTTTCATTTTGTTTTAAGATAAAAGTTTATGATCCCATGTGTTATCTGCGAGCTCCCAGTGTCCCTAAAACGGTTTCAGCTCTGGATGAACTTTTTGCTCTTGTTGAAACAGATTTTCTTGCCTTATGACTCAAATTAAGCTTCAAGTTTTCCGTGCTCCAGACTGAAATTCTTTTGTTTCTCTCCCAGGTGTCGTTTGTGTCTCGCATCCCAGTAGCATTCCCTACAGGCGATGCAATCTCCCTGAGCCACAGTGTGGTCATGTATGCCTGCAACAAGAATGTGGATCTGGCTATTCAACATGGCAGACAGCGGCCCCCCGGGAGCTCCTTGTCTCAAACCAAATCTGCTCTGATAAGCTACGGGAGTCTTGGGAAAGCTGCTCCCAGCAGTAGCCTCAGACTGAGCATTTTCACCCCTAATGTCCTCATGATCTCCAAGCACGACGACGGCTCTCTGAATCAGTGGGCAGTCAGTTTTGCAGAGGACTCTGCTTTCTCCACTGTCCTCAGCGTCTCTCACAAATCACGCTACTGTGGTCACCGTTTCCACCTCAATGACTTGGCCTGTCATTCGCTGCTTCCTCTCCTCCTCACCACCTCGCACCACAACGCCTTGAGGACGCCAGAGGCAGACAGCATCCTGGCTCCTGCGGAGGCTTACTCGACTGGTGTCCCGTCTTTCTCTCATGGGTCACGACCCTCCCGTGTGTCCCTCGGAGGGGTTTCCCAAGATCCCAATGCCATCTACAGCGAGCTGATTCTGTGGAGGGTGGACCCGGTCGGGCCGTTGTCTCTATCTGGCGGAGTCTCAGAGTTGGCCAGGATCAATTCCCTCCATGCGTCAGCATTTGCTAATGTAGCCTGGCTTCCCACCCTCATTCCCAGCAGCTGCTTAGGTGAGATCTGATTCTCACCTCTCTTACAGATCACATTTATAGTAAACACTGCCTTTTTTTGGTTTATTCAGTCCATTAATGAAAAATTTAAGTTCCTATCTGGATTATAAGAGATCAATCTTTAAACATTAGAGTCACTTTTCAATATTTTTGTGTCCAATTTACCCTCATTTGTATAAATATTCTTGTAAAAGCAACAATTTTCATAAATGGAATCAAATTTTAATATTTTTGTTCACTACTGTTCAAATATGAAATGTCTTTAATTAAGTGTTAAGTCGATATTAATTTACTTTCTTTCCATCATCAGGTATGTACTGTAACTCCCCCAGTGCTTGCTTTGTGGCGAGTGATGGCCAGTCACTCAGGCTATATCAGGCTGTTATTGAGGCGAAGAAACTCCTGAGTGAACTCTCCAACCCTGAGATTTCTGTGAGTGATCCAAACTAAGGGTCATCTGTCACCTGTCTGGTTGTGTAGATTAGGAATATCAAAACAACTCCAAAGTGATTTAAATCTGTATTTTTCCCTCAAATATGGACACATTCTTATATATATGTATTTCAAAATCAATATTGACTGTTTTCAAGTGGTTGTATCGTATAATTTGTCAATTCACACAAGGCTGGCTATGCCTGCTTAAACTATATTTACCGGTAATTTATTTTTATTCAAAAATAAATCCAACCAAATTTATAATCAGTTCTGTACTTTTGACCTGTTTTTGTTTCAAAACATAATAAAAATCAAATTCTCTTCAGAAAATGAAAAAGAAAAAGATTCTGTTTACTGCAGACCAAAGAAGGAAAAAAAGAAGCTTATTTATTTTTCTCAATGGAAGCGAAATGTACCGAGAATAGTGATGCTTGTCTACTGTTCCACCCATATTTAGCACTGAAATAGGTCGTTACTATAGTATTACGGTGTTTTGGTTAAACATGGCACCTGCTGGTTACAGCTGAAAAAATAAATTAATTAATTCCTAATGTTACATTATGTATTCAGGTCTCCTACACAATCTGTAGAAGTAAAAAAAAAAATTTATTTACAGGTCTAGATAAGTTTATGAAAAAAAAGTGTTTGCATTCAACAAATCTCTTGTTTACCTCTGGTACATTCCCCATAATCTTTGTGTGTCAAAGTAGTAATTTCTATTCATTATTTTATTATTTAATTTCAGAAATATGTTGGGGAGGTGTTTAACATCATCAGCCAGCAGTCCACAGCAAAACCAGGCTGCATCATTGAGCTGGATGCCATTACAGACTTTGTAAGTATACACGAGGTCTAGAAAAACATTTAATTCTTCTCACCATTGCTTTTTATTTTTTATATTCTCATTGAATTGCAAAGACTTATTGTTAAAGTCTTACACATCTACATAAAAGTAGAATGATTATGTGTTTGTCTTGGCTGTAGATGTTTCATAGAGCCACAGCATTCTGAAGTAGACAAGAGTCTGTGTTTAGAAACAGAAGGGATGTAGAGAAAATCTTCGCTTATTCCCAGAGGCAGTTTGTTTGTGCGATTACACACACATACAGTCTTTCTGTATGTGTCTGCATAAAGGTTTTGGAAAATATCAGATTTATTTTTGATAACACCTGCTGCTGTTTCTCAACAGCAGGGGAAGGAGACCCAGCTCCTGCATGTCTTTGAGGAAGATCTGATCCTCGGCAGTATGAAAACAGAAGACACACAAGATACTCCCCAGTCTCCATCTACTGGCATGACATTTTTGTTTGTTTTAAACATTGGTGTTTTGTTGAAGTGGAACAATATCTCAACTACTATTTGTGCCCATTTCCCAGCAGCCTGCAGTAAGCCAGCCTTCTCAGGACATTTTTTTCTGGTGGTGGTGGAACTGACTCCTACTGGTCGCTCCTTGCTCCACATGTGGCATCTGCATCTGGTAGCTTGTCCTGTCACAATAGGTGGGTACTTTGAGAAAATAAACCTTTTTTACTGCATTGTAAGGTTGTGAGGATGTAGATTGTTTTGTATTATTGCACTAAATCTAAAATTAGAGACATTTATAGCCTGAGAAACCTTAGTGGTCGGTTGCTCTAAAGATTTAGATGGCAGTACCTCTGTATTTAGCACTAAAATTTGTTGTTTTCTCAATCTTTGGTAAAAGTTTTTGCACCCTCTTCCTTTTTATTAGCTTTATTTCTTTGACAAGCTTAGCGAGTCTTCTCAGCTTTCAGTTTATGACCTGAATGAAGACATTCATTCAGGTCATTTTTAACTGGCTGTCCAAAAATGGCTTAAGGATTGGATGCCTCTGTTGGAAGTAATTACAGAAACATAGAGTATCAAACATACCATTTTAGATGAAAGTCATTACAAATGCAGTTTTTTTTTAATATTCATTATTAAAAGCAATCTCTTTGTTGATTTCTAATCAGGGTTTTGGCAACAACAAATCATGGACTCTGTATTCATAAAGGTTTTAAATGACTGGAAAAGTGGATGAGATTAGGGATTGTTCTAAATTGGTCGCAAGTTGTAACAAAGACCACATGTGGGGTTCCTCAAGGCTTCATTTTTATTAGATTCATTATTTAGGAGCTCCTCCTGCCATAGATTAAGTACTGCAATATATTGCAGTACTTATTGCAGTACTGTGATATTTATGTTGATGATGTACAACTTTTCTGTCACAGCATAACCACACTGACTAAGTCTTAATAATATTAACAAGTTGAGGAGTTATAGAGAAAGCTGCAGTAAACAGTAAAGGTCAAAGATTAATTTCAATTCAGTTTAACAGCTCCAAGTCTAATTTTGATGTTCTTTTGTGTGATGCTTATATTTTATGAATGGAGCTACACTAATAAATTTGCCTTGTCTTAAAATCAATTATAATTCATTGTGCATTGTAAATAAACCAAAGAGGCTATTATTGAGATTTTAATCGTATTACCTTTTGTGTTTCCTTCCCCTTTTAGAGGAAGCTACAATTCAAAAAGAAATCAATGCAGTTTCTCCTATAACTGGCTCTCAGTTCATCTTCGACATCCCCAGCTCTCCGGTACAGAAGAGTAAACCCTGCACTTCCAATTTACAGAGCGCATGTCGTCTCAGCCTGACAACGCACATGCTGTGCAGCCAAGAAATGGCTCTACCGCAAGGGGTGGAAGTCATTAGCGTTACTCCTTCAGCAGGTGAGAAATAATGAGGACACACGATCATGTATAAAAGAAGAGATTTGAAGACACTGAAACTTAAATTTTAACAAGATATATGAGTTTCTTACATTAACCCTTGCTTAAAGACAGAAACAAATAATTTTTTTAGGAATTATAAAGGTTTTTCTCTTTATAAAATCTTTGATTTCATTAACGACATCTCTTTTCTTCATGTGTTAGTTTATTAATGTGGTTCTGTGAAAGAGGCTTTTATTAGTCTGGATTTGTCTGGATTTTATTGGACTGACAGTAACAAGCAGAGCTGTTGTCAGACGTCGGGAAAAAAATCAAGTTACATCAATTATGTTCACTGCCTCCTCTGGCACTATTTTGGCTGTGATTCTTAGGATCTTTGCCTAATAAAGTTCGGAAGTAAAAGGAAAAGGGAATTATTCAGAATTTTAAAAAAATATATACATGTATAACAGAGTTCTGGGTCATGTAGTGAGCTTTAGAGGTACCTCTAGGAACTTAATAAGCTTGTATAGATTTAACTTAATGAACCTCAAATTGGTTATTTTTCTTTATCTGTATGGCTATGAGGACATAAAACACTTTAATTTTGATTTCTGCTGTGTTAAGAGTAAAATGTCAATTAAATAAGGTTGGGCTTTGTTATTTAAGTGAATCGTATGCCTAGAAAATGCCATGTTTAGCAGATGTGGAGAATATTTAAGCTTGTCTAACATGATGATTCAATTTTGGTACAAAAAGTTTCTTTCAAACTATTTGACTAACTCAGCTAATGCTGTGTTATCTCCTCAGGTCATCTGAGTGCATCATGTTCTCTGCCGTCGGGTCGTGTGCCTTATCTCCTTGCTACTTCCTGTTCTGATGAAAAGGTGCGCTTCTGGAGGTGTACTGCTTTGAAAACGGACCCGTCCAGTGTACACAGCTTGGTGTATCAGTGGGAAGAGTGGCCCCTGGTGGTGGAGGAGACTCATCCGAACAGCAGCACCGTGAGCGTGCCTGGTCGGCCCATCAAGGTCAGCTGTTGTCACTCTGGACGGATTGCTGTTGCCTACAGGCAGACGACGAACCCACCACTGAACTCAACACCTCATCTGAACACTCACAGACTGCTGCAATCCCCGCCTGCCCTGGCATCCTCCCCCTTCTGCAGCAACACTAACATGACCTCGACCCTTACTCTACAGCCTTGTCAAAGTCTCGCGTTAAGCCCCAACTCAGCCAACATGAAGGAACCAGCAGTCCATATCAGCACCTTTCAGTGTGAGTCCACTGGCGGTTCACAGTGGATACTGGAGCAAACTATAGCCCTGGAAAGCACAGATCCCACAACTTTTTCTTCCACTAGCAATGGACCTGCCAATATTCCAAATAACACAGACTTCTCTACACTAAACGGAAACTGTCCTGGTTCTGCTAATAGAAGCCAGGTTCACTTGGACTGGGTTTCCCAAGAGGACGGGTCACACGTATTGACTGTTGGCATTGGGACAAAGATTTATATGTATGGCCGTCTCTCTGGGAAGCCTCCAGACTTAGGCCTGTCTTCTGAAACAAATAGAGACCAAAGTCTGTCTCGTCTGGTTCTCCTTCGGTCCGTTAATCTGGTTTCCTCTGTTGAAGGTTCATTACCTATCCCAGTCTCACTGTCCTGGGTTCGAGATGGGATCTTGGTGGTGGGCATGGACTGTGAGATGCATGTTTATTCCCAGTGGCAACCACCAGTTCCTCCCAAACCCAGCGTTACGGTCGTCCAAGACGCAGATATCAGCAGCAGCGTCTCCTCTATCGTCTCAGCTGTCAGACAGTGCCAAGAGGACGTTTTCACCACTGGTGCTCCCACAGCTTTTTTGACCCTACCCAAACGATCCCTAACAAGATCAATGATGAGCCTGGCGCAGAAACTTAGTGGGAAGAAAACCGTTTATGACCTTCCTGTAGAGTTGGAAGACTCCGGACTCTTTGAAGCGGCTCACCAACTTTCTCCTACTCTGCCTCAATACCATCCTGTTCAGTTACTGGAGCTTTTGGATCTGGGGAAGGTAAAAAAATATCCTCTGATTCTGTTTTTAGTTGATTCCCTTTTTTGGAGCAATAATTTCACGGTAATATTCTGTTACTGCAGTGTTCGTTCATCTCAAATTGTGCATTACAAGCAAACACTGCTGATTTTCTAAAAGTGCCTGCACTTTTGTAAAAACATAATTGGTCCACATACTGACCAAAATGACAAATTTAGTTTAAGAAGCATTTTTGTTGAACCAAGAAGATGGCTGACAAATATGATGGGCAATTATCAAACAAAATAAGGCTGGAAAGAAATGTAAAAGGAGGATCAGCTCTGAAAATAAAATCTATAATTTACATTTTACCTGCATGTTGGAAAGTATTTAGACCCTTTTCATTAAATGTTAGATAAGTAATTTTGTGGCTTTCTAGCAATCAAACCTTCGTTTTAATCGCAGCACTGCAAAGTTTTCATTGTTTTTTTTGCTGATGAGCTTCTAATAATTGAGGTTGTAAGCTCCACAGATCCTCCCATCAACTTCAGGTCAGGAGCCCTGGCGGGGCCGTGCCCAAGCATTATTATTTTCAGACAGAAGAAACATATTGGTAAAATTAAAACTTTACACCCAAATATACAATGGTTATCAAGAATTCTTAGCGCATCTGCACCACATTAGATTCATCTGACAGGAGTTTTAAGCCAATTTCTCTTTAATCACCATAAATGACAACAAAATACTAAAAACCAAAAGCTGAGTTGTCCTAATAAAATATTTAGAGAAAAATCCAACCCAGTGATTTCTCAAAAACAACACAAAATTTAGAGCTCCTTACTTCTGCATTATGCTGAAAACATAGTCAAATCCCCCTTCTTATATAACATAGTTATGTATTTAAAAAACTGCAGCTTACTTAGTCGTTTACAGAACAGATTATTACAGCTCACTAACTCTATATTTGCACAGCTGATAATGTAATATGCCTAACATCACATGATGACCTAATTTTCCTGCATTACAAGTTCCTTTTAGAATGAATGACTGTATCCAGCTTCATGTTTGGTTGAAAAGAAGAAAGCAGTGATTTTCTGTTATGTTTTAACATAATTTACAAAAGATTGTCAACATTTTCTCCTCCAGCATGTTCTGTGGCAGTAACTCTTCAGAAGGCTAATACAGAACAGCTTTGCTATAATGTTCCCAGCTAACCTTTTGTGGTTCAGCTAAAAATTTTTTTTAAACATCCGATTTACACTGAAAACTGCTGAGTCCTCTTTACCCAGAAACACCTGCAGATTAAACAAACACATCATCTGAGAGCTTAGCAATTAAACTAAAGCATGCAAGATTTTCTGAGAGAAGTAGTAGTTCAGTTAAATGTGCTTAGAACATGGAGGCAAGAAAGTAACCCAGTTTATCCCCTGTTAAACTATTTCTCTACTGATTGTCTGGCTTGAATGGTTGCTGTGAAATTAGTTTGAGGTGCAAAATTTGCTCTTGTAGCTCAAGTGACTCCTGCAGAGGGCAGCCAGCTGCACAGCCTTATAATTTTTGGCCCCTCTTTTATTCCCACTCTGTAGAGTTCATGTTTATGCTTACAGTGGTTGTTGTTAGCCATTTATCAAAATAACTAAAACGAGTACCTTCATTTAAGCTGTATGTTTGCAACATAATTTCTCTGTCTTCAGGTTAACCGTGCCAAAGCAATCCTCTCTCACTTGGTAAAATGCATTGCTGGGGAAATTGTGATACTTAAGGACAATGCCACCCATCCAGAGAAACGCGTGCGCTCTCGGACTATCAGTGTGGGAGGCAGCACAGCCAGGGACCAAAAGATATTCAACAAGTCAGAAAGCTCCAGCCCTGACTACACCGAGATAAGCTCTGTCCCTCCCCTGCCTCTGTACGCTCTGCTGGCAGCTGATGAGGATGCACCACATCTTGGTGAGTTTGAAGCATACAGATTATTGGGAATATGCCAAGTTGAAAATAAAGCAGTATTTAGTTTGGTAGATCTCCTCAAATGCTAACGAGTAAAAATATGGACAGGAATGAATTTTTTCATTCCTGTCATTCCAAAATCCAACATTTTGTTGAATTCTGACCTGCTGATTTGACACTATATTTATATGCAAACGTTTTGTCTTCAGTTGACAACATTTTGAACTAATAATTTCTAATTGAGCAAACTTTGTGAAATGGTTTAAAAAATGTAAATGATTTGCTATTTTTTCTAACTGAAACACTTTGTAAAGCTACCTGGATTCATGTCAAAAGTAATGATATATATGTCAATGTCTGGAGCTAGATGTATATCACTAGGCTAAAAATGGGTATCATTGTTGGCTAAACCTCCTTACTGTGTGAGATACAAAGAAAGGCAACCTCTTCTTATTCAGCAGCATTCTGTTATGTTCTTTCTCATGTTTAAAACAAAAAGAATACAAGCTGTTGTCTACTTTTTCAGCAGTATTACAGAATATTGCTTTTTGTGCTCTGCTTGTCTTGTCTGTTTCAGCTCAGTAATGTGTTCCTTTTGCAGAGAAAGGAGGCAGTATGAGCGGTGATAGCGGACATGGCTCCAGTCAGACTGATGCCTATGATGAGCTCTTTCATACACACAACACTCTCGATCTCAATCCTCTGGACAACGAACAGGAAGAACCTGGGAATAAGGTTAACTGCTTCTTTGAACTTGTTCCGTGGACAAAGCAATCGTTTGGGCTTTTTTGGTTTTCAAATTCATTGTTGAGATCAGCAAATGTTCTGCAAAAATTATGTACCTGGCTAAACAAAGTCTATTAAATATATTCTTGTCTGCTCTGTCTGGACATATTTTACAAATTCTGTATGTCAAGTTGATTTAAATGCAACTTAAAACTTTATATGGTACCCATCATCTCCTGTATTGCTCCATATTTGTAGGTTATAGATCTTTCCCAGTACAGTCCTACATACTTTGGGCCAGAGCATGCTCAGGTTCTGTCCAGCCACCTCCTCCACTCCAGTTTGCCTGGATTAACCCGAATGGAGCAGATGTCCCTCATGGCGTTGGCTGACACCATCGCCACGACAAGCACAGACCTCAAGGATAACCAGGATAAGAGCAAAGGTAGACCAGACATAAAAATATTCAAAAGACCTGGGCAAATAAGTTTACCATTCACAGCAGAATGTGGTCATATTTGGAGGCAAAACAGTTTTTAATAAATATTGCAGGTGGAGAAACACTGGATGAGTGTGGGTTGAAGTTCTTGCTGGCTGTCAGACTCCATACCTTCCTTCTAACATCCCTGCCTCCTGTCCATCGAGCCCAGCTGCTACGGCAAGGTACAGTGGTGTTGTATGTACAACTGCTTAAAGATGCTCCATCCCAGGCCTCTGGGACTCTGATCTAATCCTGCAATTTTGAAATTAAATATCTGCCACACTGGTCATTTTTGTTGAACATTTACTATAATTTTAGGTTGTTGTGTTACAGAATATGAGCTATGAAAAGCAATTTTGCCTATATTCTCAGCTGTATTTGTACAGTGCTGTAATACAATGTATTAACATTGATGATTGTATAACAAACCACAAACTGATGCTTTCATGACTATATGTATCAGTTAAAAAGCTGCTAAATCAGAACTAGACAATCAATTAGAGGTGAGGGACAAAAGACCCTTCAGGGAGTAATTGTGTGTGCTTTGATTTGTCTGCCATCAACTTCCTTCAGCTATGGAGTATTTAGGAATTCCCTTTAGTTCACAGTTGAAGTGTCTGAAGGATAAAACAAAGAAACATTCTGTTATCCAGTTAGTCTTTCTATTGTCTGGTGAAGCGTCTTAGAGTTTCCTCATCAGTTGTTGTTAAAATAGCAATTGGATATAACTTACACCACTCTGAATGCTTCCACCATAAAACACCACAGAAAACACCCATCTTTCATTTTCTCACTACCACTGAAATATCTCAGACACTGCTAGACCGTTCACTCTTTACTTCAATTCAATTCTAAGATATACATATACATCTTCTGATGAGCCAGTTTATCTGAAAAATCTGTACATACACAACTTAAAGAGTAGAATTAGTTAAAATATGTAGCAGTGATGTTTTCATCAACATGGATCATCTTTGGGGTTGTTGGCATGTTATAATTTACATTGTAAGTTTCTAACTCGTTGTTTGTCTCTCCGCTTGTTTAATCTGGGCATCGTTCAGAGCAATAACTCCAAGAATCCCTCAATTAAGAAAGAAAATGCAATGATGGTCTCAATTGTGATCACTTGACTGCAGATCTCTTTAGGAGACGTGAACAAGCTACCGTCTATTCATCACTCTAAGCTACTGCAGTAATGTTTCCTTTGAGACATCTAAAGTGCCTCCTTTAGGCTCTCCATATGTTATCCGTTAGAGGAAATGCTTGTCAATGTTGCTGAAGCAGCCTCTTATTTTACAATTTTGGTTTACATTGTTGGAAGTTTAACTGTAAAACTAGTTTTCTGGATCTTTCTTTTCTGTCTGTAGGCCTTTCAACCTGTCAGTATGCCTGGGCCTTCCACTCTGAAGCTGAGGAGGAGCTCTTGAACATGCTGCCCGCCCTGCAGAAGGGAGAGCCTACCTGGGCTGAGCTCCGAGCCATGGGTGTGGGCTGGTGGTTGCGCAGCACCAACAAGCTGCGCAGGTGTATAGAGAAGGTAAAACAGACCATCATGTAATTCAGTTATGATGAACAATAGTCTACTAAAGGAAAACAAAATAACTGTAAGAGAACTACTCCAACATGCTGCCACCATGAGTACAGTTCAAGAAAACTATAATTAATCATTTAGCTTAAACCAACGTATCTAAATTAATTACAAAGTAATTAGGTTTAGTTAAATAATAGTTTTCAACCTGTTAGAATAATTGTTGTTTTTATTGTTCAAATAAAAATTTGATGAAAGTTGTTAGATGATTTTAAACCAAAACTGCTGCAAAATATTAAACAGATGTATCTCAGACATTCTCTCATAAAATGAAGTTGACTGCTTTGTGAGCTTTGTATACTCATACTTGCACTGACTGCAATTTATAAATGAAATGTTGTCAGGTGTCTGAAATAGATCAATGTAGCGGAGCTTTTTTTCCTGAAATGACCATTAGAGCTTCAATTTAATTGCAACAGCATAGATTCCACATGCTTTTGTTGGTTTTATAAAATCTCACGGTTGCTGCTGTAAATCTCCCATTCCATCATAACTCAAAAGTGATTGAGACAAAGTGACTACAAAGGCCAATTGAAAACGGTAAATTCATCTAACCTCCCCCCAGAGGGTGCAAAGAAAATATCCCCCAAACCTCAACACCTCCAACCAGAACAGTTGATACATTGAAGAATTTGTTTTTATACCAAAGTTTTATTCATACATCTACATGTTGCAGCTGAAATCCAGACTCTTCAGACCAGGCAACATTTTTCCAGTCTGCTATTGTCCAATTTTGATGAGTCTGAGTTCCTCTGAATTTTCTGTTCTTAGCTGACAGTTTGATCTTTTGCTGTTTTATGCCGTTTGCTGCAAGATTTGAAATGCTGTGCGTCCAAATATGGATGGATGTAACAAATGTGTTCTTGAGTTGCTGTTGCCTGTCAGTCATCTCGAACCAGTCTGTCAGGTTTCCTCTGAAATTGATTTGATGTTTTTCATCCACACAGCTGTTACTCACTAAATATTTTCTCATTTTTGGACTGTCCTGTACGGTGGCCGACAGGTGCAAATGCGCAGCAAAAGAGAAATATGCAAACAAACAAAAAAAACGCGCACAAATTAAATGCGGCAAGCAAAAAGCGAATAAAATGCAGCAAACAAAAAGAGAGACGCAAACAAAAAAGAAGACACCCCCGAATGAAATGCAGCAAACAAAAAGAGAGACGCAAACAAAAAAGAAGACACCCCCGAATGAAATGCAGCAAACAAAAAGAGAGACGCAAACAAAAAAGAAGACACCCCCGAATGAAATGCAGCAAACAAAAAGTGTTGAAAACGGAAGTGCTCCAGACCACTAGGGGGAGTCAAAGAAAATAGTATTCATTTCTATGGGACCAGATGCAAGATTCAGAGAAAGAAATTTGAAAGAAAGTAAAGGTATCACTAAATAAAGTGGTCAGAGAGCATATTTCTCCAAATCATATGCTCCTCCTTGTTTTTCCAGGTTGCTAAGGCTTCGTTTCAGAGAAACAATGATCCTCTGGATGCTGCTATATTTTACCTCGCAATGAAAAAAAAGGCAGTGGTTTGGGGACTGTACCGGTAGGTCTGATATAATGTGGCACATTGTTCCTATACAACCTTAGTTGTGTCAAGCTGCTAAGGATTTGTGACGTTGATGTTCTTTAAATGTTTTTCTCTCCAGGTCTCAGAAGAATACAAAAATGACAGAGTTTTTCCACAACAACTTCAGCGAGGACAGGTGGAGGAAAGCTGCATTGAAGAACGCCTTCTCTCTGTTGGGAAAGCAGCGGTTCCAGCATTCTGCCGCCTTCTTTCTGCTGGCTGGTTCCCTTAAAGATGCTGTGGAGGCAAGTGGAAAAAAATACACATGGCAATGTGTTTATAAGAAGGTTTTGTTGTTTCAGCTACACTGCCTGTCCACAACCCAATTAGATGGCAGGTTTAATAAGTAAATGCTGAATCAGTTTTTCAGTATCGTAATCCAGCCATCCTTGTGTTTCTGCATCAGTTATTCAGCGTTTCCCATCCAGCCATCCCTATCATTTTTGATTTTGTCCATCTATCTATCAGTTTGTCTGTCAGTTCATCAACACTCCCACTCACCTATCTGTCCATCAGGCTTTCAGTCCTCTGTTTATCTGTTTGACCATCTATACATTTCTATTTTACACTTTCTGGTTTCTCTAGGTTTCATTTTAGAAACATCAATGGAAATATCTACAGTCACTACTTTAGAAAACCTTTTATTTATGCTAAAAAACAGATTGAGAACTCTGGAGACTGTAGTCTGGAAAAGTTGTTTAATATTGACATCTGATTTGTTAATTGAGTGCTGCAGCCTTTCCTCCTGTGGTTGGGTCTGTGGTTTAAAAATGTATTAATCAGTCTGACTTTTTTCTTGTTTAAATTTTGAAAAGTACTCAGAAGAGCTAGAGTGGTTAGATCAATACTCTGAATACATACACTGAATCCACCTTATATTTTCTATATTTATGCTTGAAATATCTTCATTTGAGAGGAAAGTGGATTTGAAGTCACATTTGTTGCATACTAATTCTTAAAAGTTGACTGTTTTTTGTTGCTGTGTTTGCATGGTGACGAAAACGGCTGCTGTCTGTCAGTCTGCAGCTATCGCTATCAGGGAGTTGACACGAGCCATCATGATTATTTAGGCTTTTACTTATCAAGGTTATTCCTGCTCAGATGATCCCTTAAGCAATGAGTCACATTGTTACATTTGCATGAGTAACCGCTACCTCTCTAAGCATTTTATGGTAATGAGCTTCACCCAGGCGAAGGGCTATCATTGACTTTGCTCATTTTCCCTGGCTGGGAGGTTGTCTCATTGAAATGCACCTCACCATAAATCAGTTTTGAGCAACGAAAATGTTTTCCTCCTAGGACATTTTACTTCTTTTTTTTTTTTACATAAATAGGAAACAAATAGTATTTATAATAACTGACTGAATGATTTATTTGCTCCTTTAGGTGTGTTTAGAGAAAATGCAGGACTTGCAGCTGGCCTTGGTGATCTCTAGATTGTATGAATCTGAGTTTGAGACATCTTCTACTTATAAAAAGATCCTCCAGAGACATGTTTTGGGTCAAGACAAACAGGTAAGCAGTTTGTGTACGTCGATGTAAAAGACACACAAGTAGTATTTTTTTTTTTTTAAACATGCAATATTTTTTGATGCCACCCATCTCGTTTTAATATGTGAACTTCTGTAGCCATAGTCATTTCCTGTGTCTTTCAGATTCCAGTCCATCCAGATCCATTCCTGCGAAGCATAGCTTTCTGGGTCCTGGAAGATTACAGCAAAGCATTAGACACACTGATTGAGCAGCCTACAAACTGCAAAAGCTCTGGACCCTCTCAGAGCAAATGTGACAGTGGTATGTATAGTGTTGCTCTGAGGTCGTCTTTTTATCTACTTTCAAAGTTGTTGTTTTTTCTATCAAAAACAGACTTTATTAATGATGAAATTTGTTTCTATTGAATTAACATGATCACTTTTAAGTTTACCTTCTATTCTATAGAGGGAACACTTGGTTTGTTTCCACACAAACATTTATGTAGTTAGCTTTAAAGGTAAGGTAAAAATTTCCACATCCAAACACAAGTACTGGGTCTCAGTCGAGGCTTTATATAACATAATGCCTGTTGTAGATCATGATGCCTGTAGTAAGTTTATTTTCTATAATTTTATGCATGCTGCACCTGTAACAGTGCAATTTTCATCACTATATCTTGCATATATTTTTACATATATAAATATATGCAGCTTATTTTGTGTTTATGGCTGTCTAAAACTGTATCACAGGCACAATATTTCACTGATCAAAATTGTTTTTGTAATTTTCAGTGATTTTCACAGTTATGGAGAGACTGTATTGGCTATTGCAGCTACCATTTTGTCAGTGTCACTTGACCTGTTTCTCTTTACACCTGTCCCCTGTAATGACATAAAATGTATTTCTGCAGAATTAACTTTATCTCATTTACGTTTACCTTTTACTCTATAGAGGGAATGCTTGGTGCTTTTCTCCATAAACTTACGTATTGGTAGTGTTGAGGTAATGCTGACCATTTCCAAACCTCACCTATCCCCCGTAAACTGAAACATAAATTCATTTCTTTTGTTCAAAGTGAAGTGTTAAATTTGAGAAGTTTTTTCTGAATGTTTTGTATTCACATAATCAATTGAAGCCAAACTTAGTCATAAAAACTTTAGCCTAACACTTCAGCCAACTGCTGTGGATGAAAATGTTGTCCATAGGCGCAAAACATGATTTAATTAAAGTTTATATCTGCATATGTCAAATCGAATATACAGTATTTTATAAGCATTACCTTCCTCTAGATCTTCATGTTGAAACACAAAGTCTCTGGTGAATGAGTTAAATACTGTCCAATACCGATGCTGATGAAATGTTGTTTATTTCACACCACTTTAAAGCTACTGAGTTTTAATTAATTTTAATTAGGTATTGGGCTGGGACTTCTGCTGCTGAATATTAAAACCAATCCTGGGACAGTCCTACATTCATTTGATTCATTGCACCACACAAGAGTTGAATATCCAGTTAGTATTCTTTAGTTTGTAATGTTTGTCTTTTAACATTAAAATGTTTTCTGAAATAATCTAATTGTGCTAGTGGTAATCCAGGAACCGTAAAAGTATCTTTAGTCTGAGCATGTAACAGATATATGTCAGAATTTGCTAAATGAGCATAGTTACAAATATGAGCTCTGGCGTGAAAAATCTGAACTCCCCCTTTAACAATAGATAAAGACCTGAACTCAGTGTGAACCTTTTTTTTTTTTTTTACTTAAAAGCCAAACCAGTCCCAGATTAATCCTCCGTATGCTAACATGTTTTCCATAAATGATGTCCTCGAACCACAGCTGGTATGCTTACAGAAAACATAATACTGGCTCCTGTAAATTTAAAAAATACTCTGGCTCTTTAAACTTAGATGCTCTCTCTCTATCTCTGAATTTTTTAATATTTACGTGGATAAGGAAATTTGATTCCTCACCTTCCTGCCCTTAAGCTATTTCTTTCCCTTAACTTCTTGCTCTTCTTTTCATATTTCAGTAACCGTAATGTATAGTTAATCAGTGAGCAACTTCTGCTGCTGCTTCATATATTTAGAATCCCAATGGAGACAGTCGAGGTGGTTGAGCTCTGATCTGGTTACAGTGACTTGTTAAAGCCTCATATCCCTTATTAGGTTTTGTCAGTGTATTTTTATTTGGAATTTATTCAGAACACCAACTCATTGCAAAACGTAATTTTGAAGTTGAGGTAAAAATATATGACATGCATTTGCACATTTTGCTGATGCCCCTAATCAAAATTAGTATAGGTTATAAAATACCCCAAGCATTAGCGACACAGGACTAACATTAATCAGAGAAGAGGCTAATGGTAATCTTTCAAGGAGTTGCAAAAATCCAAAGCTCAAACAATCTGTCAACAGGACAATGATTAAGTCCATTCCATAAATCTGGCCTTTATGTTAGAGTGGAAATAAGAAAAGCTTTTTTTTTTTGAAAGAAAAGCCAAAAGAGGTATAGTTTGTCTCGAAACACGCAGAGGACATGGTAAATGTTTCAAAGACGGTTCATTATTAGGCCTCTGCAGAGCTGTGTTACTTTCTGAGGAATTAATTCAACCATCACACACTTGAAACCTGCAAGACTTTAGCTGGACATCCATGGTCTAGATGAAAGCATATTAATTTGCTGGAAAGGCTCAGTCTAAGCCGTAACCGAAATGAGAATCTGTGGTATGATGTTCACAGATGCTCTCAGTCCATTCTGACTACGCTGGATATTTTTCAAAGATAAATAGTTTGAGACATGCAAAGAAAACGTATAAAATCCGATTAGAATAGACTGAAGTTTGACAATGTAACATGATGAAACAGAAATTAAAATTAAAGAGTTTAAATGCTTAAACATGGCAGTGTAAACAGCTTGTATTTTGGGGGTCTGTAGGACTTCTGGATTTAGACTTGACAGTTTCTTTGTCCCTTTGCATCTGTTCCAGGTTCCTCAACCATGTCTGCAAGTAACCCTGAGGTTTTCAACTTTTACATCTACCTCCGCACACACCCGCTGCTCCTTCGCCGCCATTTCAGCTCTTCAGACAAAGCTAAAGTTGCTCTGACCACAGAAGTCCGCAGGGCCGACACCATCAGCCTGGATGAGAGGAGACTCTTCTTCACGACTGCATACGCACACCTCCACACCGGTTGCCCCATGTTAGCACTGGAAGTCCTTTCCAAAATGCCCAAAGTTCACAAGCACTCCAAAGTTTCCCAACACGGAGTAAAAGACATTCCGAATGAACTGAGCGTCGGGAGCAGGAATGGGCCGGCATCGGAACCCGACTGGTCTCCGCCGGGTCTGAACGGCTACCAGTCGGATGGAAACAGCAACAGCAGGTCCGATTCGGTGTTGAGTTTTGATTGGAGCCAGCCGTCGATGACGCTACCAGCTGAGCATCTGGAGCTGAAGTGGGACAGCGACAAAGATGAAGAGGACGAAGACGAAGATGACGTTCCGGAAAACAATATAAAAACAGACAACAGTGTGTTTCAGGACCGACAGGACTCCATGTTGACTATAGCAGAAATGGTAAAAAGCGAGGAAAATGAAGACGGCGATGACTTCATTGCTCCATCTGAAGACATCTTTTTGGCCCATCTTAAGTTCACCGCCTGCTTGAAGATCATGAGCAACGAGCTTCGGACTCTGTCGACGGGATACGAACTGGATGGAGGGAAGCTGCGGTACCAGCTCTGTCAGTGGTTGGAGAGAGAGGTACAAACGCACAATTCCACATTCCTCCAAAAAGTTGTAGCGTTCCTCTCCATTGTGGAATTAACCTTTTGTAAATTTAAGTTGGAAGTTGCATAACTCCCAATCATTTCTTCTTCTGTTCCTGTCATTGTTTCAGCATTTTCTCTCTGTCAGTTTGTATAAACATCACTTTAGTTGAAACACCACTGCTTTCCTCTCATGTGAACAACAGACAATGTTTTGATGTTTTGGTAAAATGCTTTGCTCTGTCTGTCATGCATAAATAATAAACTCACTCCTGATGAGTTGAATTTGAGAATAAAATTCTTATTTTTCCTTCACCCCTCAGGTTGTGGCTCACCAGCATGTTTGCAGCTATAAGCCTTCCTTACCAGAACTGTCTGTCTCGGGTGATGGCCCTGTTTCTGGCCTGGTGGAGGAGGAACAGGTGGGTGGTGATTGCTGGCTCCTTGCGGTGATATTAAATGAAGACAACTACTCTATGTCTATTTACTGACATGATTTTCTGGTTCTTTTTTCCAACTATTGATTGCTTTTACCGCTGCAAGCTTGTGCAAGTCAGGCAATCACATAAAAAATCAATAGTTGGTTATATCCCAAGGAACAAATTGCCTTACTTTGTTTATAAACATGTTTTTCTCTCATTCAGTTTGAAAAATTGCAAATATAGACATAGTGACATGTATATACAGAGTGCTAAATAATTTCTTCCAAAAACTACTAAAGCAAAGATGTTTTTCAGCTTGGCAGCCCCCACAATGATGGCCAGAAGAGCAGGAGGCTCTGGCTCCAGAGCAACCAGCCGTTACTGAGGATGTTTCTGAGCTACTGCAGCTTGCACGGCTCCCATGGTGGAGGACTGGCTTCTGTACGCATGGAGCTCATATTACTGCTTCAAGAGTCTCATCAGGTAAATAAAAGATGCACAGATGCAAACCAACAGACTACTTCTGGGCAGGGTTTGGCAGTGTTTTGAATCGTAGCTGCAGCTATTCCAACATAACTGGGGCGACTGTGGCTCTTTGGTAGAGTAGTCGCCTTGCGATCTGAAGATTGTAGGTTCGATTCCAGCTTCCTCCTGCCACATGTGGATGTGCCTGTGGGCAAGGCACTTAACCCCAAATTGCCTACCGATCTGCGTGTGTTTGTGAGTGCGACTGGGTGAATGTGACTCTAGTATAAAGCGCTTTGAGTGGTCAAAATGACTGGAAAAGCGCTATATAAGTTCAGTCCATTTACCATAACCTATTTTGTAGGTGAATTTGATGATGAGAAAATCCACTTGCTTTCTATATTCTTTTTTTTTTTCAGTTTGGTTTTCTTGGTAGACACAAGGCATTTGTTTCCCGGTTTTGATTTTAACAATGCTACTTACACCTCAGTATTTTTACAGAATTTCCTTATGAATATGGGAATTTCTGCACCTCCATAATCAATTTTAGCCTTACTGTGGAGGAGAAAACACTATCAGCGTTTCCATCAGCTTATCTGTTGTATGAAAAGACAGAAGTCATGGAGTTTTTTTGTACAGAGAGCTGCAACATGCATAATTGTAGAGTTCACAACCTGCCAAAATTTGCAATAAATCTAAATAAATTGTAATTTTAATGCCAAATATTGAATCCAAAAAATGAATAAGATTGTTCCCATCCTATTTGGTTATACAGTGTGCCAAATTAATATTTGTCATTTTCAACTGTTTAAATGTAACATGGGCAATATTTAATTTTCCATTTTATTTCCAATCTTACTCTTTTTTTTTTTCAAATTTTTTAATACCCTGTATTTATTTAATGTTTTCAGTTTTTCTTAGCACCCATTGATTTATTTCCTGCTCTACTGTTTGTTCTTTGCCTTTTCTCCCCTCCTATTTCTTCCTTTCTCCATCTACAGATATTTTTTCCCTCTTTTCTTTTTCCTTCTGACTCTTTGCAGAGGGTAAAGTAAAAGAGGGGAAGGCAAGTGGAGGTGGGCAGGAATCCAGAGTCGGCTTTTCTCATAAGAGAAATGAAAAAGCTTGTTGCAATAACACCCCTCAGCCAAGAAAGTGTCTGTTACTGTTACTAGATGTTGAGTGTCACTCACAAGTCTAATCACATAGACAGTAAGTCAAACTAGGTTAAACACTGACAACTTGTCTGATGAATATGACATAATCAAAACTTATAAAGTAAAATTTTCTTTCTTCATCTTTCTAAATAATAAACGGAGTAGCAAATTTTTAAACTGACCTGATTAACTCTTGCAGGCATTTGTTTAACTGCTTTTACAGTTTGTTTGTCACCCCGCAACTGATTACATATCTTTGCTAACTAATGAGCAGATTAGCACTGACGTATTTTTAAAGCACATTTACGAAGCTGTCTAAAAATAATAAATTGTTTTGACAATTTTTCCATAATTTAGACACACATTTGTACCTACTTACTACATCCTGTTGAGGTGATTGTTTGTACACCTCCAGCAATGAGCTGACAGGACTTGCTGTAAGTGTCCAAACACCTCCTGCTTTAAGACTGACAAGTAAAATGCGGGGTAGGTAGTAAACAACCCAATGAGACGACATGGGAGCTGTGTTTGTAGCACAGTCAATGGGCACAGGGAGTACTTCTTGCTCTTCTGCTTTGATTTTGAAAGAAAATAAATTTCTGATCCCCCAGCTTGGGTCCCTTAGTTGTCAAATTTCCTCGTTGTTGAGGAAATGTTCATGTTCCTCTTTTGTGTTTACTTCAAACGGTGTGAAGAGTTCCTGTTAAGTAGGTTAGTGAGAACTGAGTGTGATTCATCGAGGGTGAAGAAAATGAGTCTTCCTGGTATTTTTATACGCAGAAAGTCATGTTTAGAAATATAGTACACACCAGAATCACACACCTCTCTACTGCCAGTGTTTTCTTCTTTTCTCTTTAACTGTCAATCACACACACATAGACAGATACTTGTGGAAATTATGTGTGACATTTCCAGCAGTTAGCTCATCTTGACTTGATTTACTTCATTGCTGAGGAAAGGCTGCTGTTTTGAAGGTTTAAAGATGTTGCCCACAGTCTTTTGTTCTCTTTGTGAGAGTTTCTTATGTGTAGCCTTCTAAAAAATTGAGAAATTTGATAGAAGACTTTAAATTACTTTAGTTGGACCTTGTGATGCCTGAAACCATTTGTCCTATACCTTCCACTTCACAATTATTTGCTACTTCATGTTGATCTGAAAGTTTCATTAGAATACTTTAAATACATTTGTGGTTGAAAAGTTCAAGCGGTATGGACACGAGCTATATGTCGTGCAGAGGACACATTAGACAATTTTGTCCCTTTGGACACAGGGTTTTCCTGTTTATAGTCTGCTTTATGATAAATGTGCACACAGTGTTCTTAAAGGCACATTTGGATGCATCCCCTCTGTCTGCAGGATGACTCCCTCAAGTCTGTGGTGGCAGTGGATTCCCAGCCTACCTCTATCCCGCTGCTCACGGCCTGTACGGTCAGTGTAAAGACGGTGGTGGCCAACCCCATCGTCTATCTGACCAATCTGACCCACGACATCCTGCATACCATCAATGCACTCGACTCTCCTCCACATCCGGATGTCGTTAACAACGAGGTATGGCAGTTTATTCTTCCTCATTCAATACTGTGCCACTGAAGGTCTTCAAATGTGAAAACTGAAGAAATCTAATTTGCATCGGTGTCTCTAAATGGCTGAAAACAGTTGGTCCATTTGTAAAGTAGAGCACAAAACTAATAAGGGTGCACAGATTTTTTCCGATTACCGATCTCTAAAAAGCCTGACCTGCTGATTCTGATTTTAGCCAATATCAGTTTTTTTGTCTGGAATATCGCTAAATATAGCAAGAAAGTGGCTGAGTTGGTAACAGTGGGGTGACTATTGTTAACTGCAGACATGGTGGGCTGGTCTGCCAGTCATACCTTTCTTATTGCAGAGCAGAAAAGGACAGTGGCAGATTTTGTTTTTGTTTTTTAAACCTTTGCCAAAGTGGATTAGATCAGGGGATAAGATTGGCTTCACATGCAACTATCGGCCAATCACAGATCTTCCAAAATTAAGGAAATTGGTGCCGGTACAACGGTGCAGCCCTAAAGCTAACATTTAGTTGAAGTAATATTTTTATTGTTACTATTACGCTTTATGTTTGTCAATGAATATAATTTTAATTAAAAACACAATATTTACCTGAACAGAAAATTTTTTTACCCTTGTGCATCTTCCCCCCTTTTCAGATCTATGTGATGCATACCTTGGCTGCTTCCTTGTCTGCATGTATTTATCAATGTCTTTGTGACGGACACAAATACAGGTGAGTGTGGCAGAATATTTTCTCTTTTATTATAATCTATAACTCTGTATTTCTCTCTCTCTATTTAATGTATTTTAGACAAATGTAAAATGGCAACTTCTATGATCAAATTAAATGTATATACTATTTCTTTAATTTCGCAGTGGTTTAACATCAGCTATAATTGACTTTACCTGTTTTAAAGTGTATATATAAAATTATCACAGGTTTTGTAGAAAAGCAAATCTGTGAAAGCTGATGTAATCTGGCCTGAGCCTCATGAACAACATATGACAGCACAGTTGCATCACATGCTTTGAAAAGAACAACATCGCCTGAGTGTTAATCCTGCTTCACACAGCTGGACCTCTCTGTCTTTGATTTCACCACTGCTTTCTCACATATACAGCATGGGAGAGGTTGCTGCCTTCATGTATTTTCTGTTACCATGGCTATCATCGCTGTCAATATTAATTTGCTGAAATGATCTGTACTGACAGATCCTCCTAACAGAATTTTTAAACACAAGCATTTTAAACCTACACAATACAATACTTTGGATCTTTTCTCCAGAGTTCTACATAAAACTGTGCAAGCTCTACTTCATGCAACCAAGGTTGAGGAAGTGTTGGCTCCAGGCTAGTGTCCTGCCTGCTCCCATTGCTTTAATCCCTTATTGGTCTCCAGGTGATTCTTTCAACACGTTTCTCACTTCCAGTGTGATTAACCTTCACTATAAATCCAAATTACTACCTCGTCACAAGTAACCCAACTATTAATATTCGAGCCAGAACATTTGTGTCAGTTCATCCACGGTGTATGAACTGAATGATTTCAAGGGCTGTTGGTGCTGAGTAATAATTAATAAGGCAGCGACACGGCTGCTGGTAAGAAGGATGTGTTGCATAATGGAAGGATAATACACACTTTCAGTTGAAGTCAAAGACTGCATATATAACTGGTAAGTATTTTTTACTGAGGTTTTGCAAAAAGCTGCTGTAAAGTGAACTAAAGAAACGGATAAAGAGATGCAGAAGTATGACGGGCACTTGTCTGTTTTGATAATGTGGAGTATAAATTATGAAAACTCTTAAGGATGCTTGTTGTCATTCTTATTGTAAATGCTTAATTATGTTTTTTGGTTCTTACACATGGGGGGCAGCATTGTTTATTTAAGAGTCTGATGTACCAAAGCTTCCAATCAGGTTGACAATGGAGTCGGATTTAAACTCCAGATGAATTCCTATGCGTGGGAAGCCATTTTTAAAATAGCCCGTTTGGCTTAAAGCTGTGCTGCTTTGTGTGCTGCTGTCATGGTTTTGTCAGAATTCTCCATGTTTACAGTTGCATGAATGCTTTACCAGGCTGGAGCTTAAAGTCACAGTACTACAACAATAGAAATGAATTAGGTGTGTCATGTCTTATGGAGAAGAGCTCTTTTCCTTCTTACTATTAAAGTTCTCTCCCCTTACTTATTTAGCTGTAAGTAGGTCTCAAATTAGGTAAGTTATGTCACATTTTAATGCCACGTGTCATCATTTTTATTATTCAGTTGTGTTTGCGATCGTAACTGATAAAAGTTCATTTGTTTTCAGTCTTCGAAATTGAGAAGTAGTCCAAAGCAGCTTGATTTTTTTCCTTGCTTCAATGCATAACTCAGTGATCATGAACAAAAATAATATTGCCTCAGTCCTGCAGCTTCAATTAGAGTTCATAGAATGTAGATTTATATTGTCATTTATCCAGTGAGGAAGAAGAAGTCAGGAGAAAGATTGTCTGTGATCTATTGCTTAGATACCTAACAAACTGGCAAACTACACAGAAATTTAAAAATATTTTTAGTAAGCCCAAGCTGTTTGCATTTCTCCGCTGTAATGAAGGACCGTTTTTGACAAACTCATTTAAAAAACTAAAATCTAATTTTTGATTAATTTCTGACGGCATTGTAAATCTTGTGTGCATGAGTATCTGTGTATTCTTATGCATTTTTTTCCTCAAAGTTTACCTTTCAGTTAATCATTATGCATAAAAAACAAATGTTACTTTGGAAGTTTTATCTTGAATTGGTCCATTTCTTTTTTTTTTTCTGCTCCCCTGACAGCCATGTGAACCATTTCACCGGGACTGTGTATCAGAGTGTTTTACTGTCTCAGAAGCAGGCAGTGAAAACCGTCAGCTTGGGTGAGGCTGTTCAGCCAAATACTTCTCCTGCTCAGTGGCCTGGTAAGTCCCACAGATTCAACTTTTGGCTCGGTTTAAAGGAATATTTTAAGTTTTGGGGGGGGGTTTTCAGCGATTTAAAAAAATCCAAAACTATTTCTCTCCTTGTGTGGCATTACGTTGCATACACTTCTCACATCTGTACAAAAAGATCTTAGCTTAATGGTGTACTTTGTAAGAAAATAAATGGGATTACCTATCAGAATGCAATTTTACTATAAATTTTAGACATTCAAGTTTTTCTGGCATGTCTTTTATTTAGCTATGGTTTAGTGACATTAAGGTCTAAAGCTGAATAAAGGAAAATGGCACATATTAATAATATAACTAAATCAGAAATTACACCCCAAAATCCTTAAACTTTAAGTTGCTTCTAAATGTTTAGTCTGTGTTAGCTTTAATTTCACTAAACTTGTAGCAAACATATCACCAAATACAGATAAATGCACAACAGGGACTCCAAAGACTTATTGTTTTAAAAATGTATTTTAAAGTTGCACATCTGCTTTGGAAACCAATGTAAAGGCCAATTGAATCCAGAGTTCATCAATCAATGTTTATAAGTTTTTTGACTTGCTATTTAAACTTTAGCTTTTGGCTGTGTATTCACTGTGATTGTAGAGAATACAGCAATAAACATTTCTCTTCCACTGAGTAGATGTTTAAAGTTTCAGTATCTTTTTTCTCAGTCTTTTTATTTGAAGTGGAAACACTGAACTCTAACACAGTAATTTGATGCATTCCAGCAGATATAATGATGGGCAGAGCAAAGTGAATTATTAGCGCCTTCAATATTTTCTTTCCCCATATGAACAATGAACATTATGGTTGTGACATAATTAAAGCAAAACTTAAAGGATGTTATGAAAACATTAGATTTTGCTTACTCTGCAAGTGGAAAGGAGAATTTAGAGTAAACCAAGCAACATTTTAACAGAAATGTTTATTCTCATCAGACACTGCAGGCTGTCAGTGCAGATGTTTTATTGTTGCATTAATTATTAAAGATCTTTCTTTGCTGCTGTCCGTCTTTTTAATAATTCATTGCGTGGCAGTTGACTGCACCGATATCAGCCCTTCTGATCTCCATTTGGATTTTATTTAGATTTAAATGTTGTCTTTGAGGTGGAATCATTTATACATAAATTTTTTATTCAGTCTCTCTGGCTTGGGATGTGTCTGCTGTCTGTTTGTTTTTATTTATAGATGTTTGGTGGTGATAATTTAGTAACATACAGCAGAAAATCCTCGGAGGTATTAAGAAATGTTTCAGCTTAAGAGAAGCCAGTAATAGCTTCCTGTTAATGTTTTAATGACATACACTATCCTTATTTTATGTGTTGGGAACAACCATTTATAGTAATTTTAAAAGCCTATTTTGTTCTCACACGTTGATCCACTCTTGAGATCTAAAACCTTTCTGATTAAAACACACAATATTACTAACATAAAAACTTTTACTAGAGCGTCCCTTTTTTAAATCACATGTTTAACATGGATATATTTGTCCTTGGTGCAATTTATTGTATTTAAGGCCTTTCTTGTTACTATTCTATATTATTGATGCATTTCCTTCAGGATGGAGCAGAAGATTAGGATGGTGGCATCCAGCCTCAAATATGTAGTGGTCATCAGTTAAGACTATCTAAGTAGAAGTGGAAACATGTTAAAAAAATGGTTGACTGTTATAAAAAGGTTTGACTAGTATAATGACTTGAAATGTTTCATTGATTGAGAGGGGCATCGTTAGAAAAATCTATAATTATGAAATGGATACTGTTTCTTTAAAAATTAATCCTGCTTTTATCAACATGTCCTATCAAAAGTAATTTAAAATCTAAAAGATTCTGTGCTGTTGCTTAAAGTTTTCAGACACAAAAATGCTTAAGTTTTCATCGCTTTGCAATTTTTCTAATTTTTTGTTTCTCCAGGTATCCCCTCTCTTATTCGCCTGCTGAGCTCTGCAGGTGAGGAGACCCAGCCAGGCCTCGCTGTGCTGCTCTGTGAGATCTTGACAGCAGTCTTCCTGAGTCTGTTTGTTCACGGCATGGCCACACACTCCAGCAACGAGCTGTTTCGCATCGTGGCTCACCCACTCAACTGCAAGCTTTGGATGACTGTGTTTGGAGGAGGCGCCCGTGTCCCTGTCATGGATAAAGCCAGCAGTCCAGCAAGAACTCCGCCTCCAAGTGATTGTTTTGCACTTTTTTTGGCATAAATGAAACGTAGCTTCTCCAAAACAAATTATGCGTGGCTTACTATTGTTTGTTTCTTTGTTTTTTGGATTGGTTGAAACATGTTTAACTTATCTCTTCTTTTTTTTTTTTTGATCAGCCTCCCCAAGTGGGTTGGACCGGAAACCACGACGATTCAGGATTCTGTCATCCCGCAGTGGATCCAGGGAAGAGTCTGGAATCGACCGTGAAGGACCTTCCAGTCCTAAGATCGTAGTGGAACAGGAAGCGACTTCCATTTTTAAAGAGGATTTTGTTCCTCCAGATCTCAGTATTTGGGATTATTTCATTGCCAAGGTACAGCACAGACAACAATGAGCAAAAACTCATGGCTCTTCTTGCTCCTTCAACTGATTCCTTGTTGCATCTGTCCTTCTGCCTCTCAGCCTGAGCTGCCACCTTCACAAAACAGAGTTGAGTATGACTCAGAGGAGAGCCAGGACAGCCAGGATGAAGATGATGAAGACCTTGAATTTGAAGATGTGTTTGAGCCCAACCTGCCAGCTAAAGAGCATTCAAACCATAATTCATACAGGTGACATAATTTATACATACTCTGTGTACTGTGACTCATCTTCCCCCTCAAAACCAGACACTTAGATTAATCCTGAATGTGTTCACCGAGCCTCGTGTTTCTCCTTTCAGTTGTTTCCATTGGAGCTTCCTTGAATTGCTGCTCCACATTCAGCTTGAACACCGCATGATGTCCCCCCATCATAATCTGATTTGTCATGACTTCTTTTCTTTTTAAGCTGGTGTTTGATGCGCCTGGCCATGGTACAACTGGTGTTGGTCAACCTCAAGTCTTTTTACCCGATGGCAGGATATGATTTGTTAGGTAAGTGCTAAAATACTCTGTATGCTAAAACAAATAATATCCAGGATGGAGATGAGTGCTGCCCTACTTCATTCTGCCTCACTCAGCTAATCTTGTTGCCTCCTCCTTTGTGTGCGGCTGCTTTTTTTAAACACAGATTTGCCTGTGGCCTCGCCTCTGTGTCACGCTGTGCTGAAGACGCTGCAGCGATGGGAGCAGGTGCTGCAAAAGCGGCTGGAGCTGTTCGGCGGCCCTCCGCCCAAGTACATTTCCACTCACCTTCACGATGAGATCCTAACTCCTGGCCCCGCCCTTCTCAGACACAAAGCCCTGTTTGAGCCATCCAACACTCCCTTCAGGTACCATCGCTTTATAGGTTGAACTAAAATGATCAGTCTCTCTCTTTTTTTTTTTTTTTTTCTTTTAAAGGCAGAGAAATCTGAGTTGATTAAATCTGAGTTGATTAAATCTGAGTTGATTAAATCTGAGTTGATTAAAGCTTTTAAAAATTAGCAGAATTGACTCTGAAACAAGAAGTTTCCCCTGAAGTATTGTTTCCTTTATCTTTTATCTCTTTGGAGTTTGAACTGTGTAGAAAACCACACGAACCCCACCCATATATAGCACATATAAGATTCAAAAAATCTATACTTTCCCTCTATTTCTGGAAAAGGTGAATATCATTGACTTATTTACAGGGTAAACTATATGATAAGCTATTGCTGCTGGCTCTGAAATATATTCTGGCTATAAACTTCCTACTGGTAGTTTGTGGTAAACTGAAATGTTTTAGAGTTATTCCTCATGAAAGCGTTTCTGCGGAGGAAATGAGGATTCGATTCTTGATGTTTGGTCTCCCCTGCTTATTAATTTTCCAGATGATTTGTCTGTTGTTGAAGGGCTTCATTGTTTTTAGGGTGTTCACAGGCAATTGGGAGGTGAAGACAGAGGATGAGAGTGTGCTATTGTTTTAGGGAATTGTTTTAAATATAAAATATTTCTTGATTCGTTTTATTTGCTGTTGCTGTTATTTTTTCCCTTTTCTCCTCATCTTTGTAAGCTGTATTTTGACAGAGTTTTTAAATGTGATTTTCTTTGTATTAGCTTTGTGCTACTAATTAATCATCACTCAAAAGAATGTATATGTTTTACTCTAATACTCTTTTTATTTTTCCCAGAAATAACCACCACTCAGTACTGCCGGTGAAGCGTTTATGGCAGTACTTGGTGAAACAGGAAGAGGTGCAGGAGACTTTCATTAGGAACATCTTCACCAAGAAACCAGGCACAAATCAGGTGCGTCACATTTAGTCAACCAACCTGCTGCATGAGACACGCTATATTAACCCTCACTAAGTGTCATATTTACCATTTACCACAGTGCATCTGCATGAATCCCTGGTCAGATAGCATAATTAAATCCCTGTTAATGCCTTTGTGCTTTTTGGGTGCTGCATGCAATCCACATGTATCATAATTGCCTTCATTAGCATGTTGATGCTTCCATTTTGTATGCAAATAATTACTCTGAGCTAATAACATTGCAGTAAATCAAAGTTTGTGTATTTGCATGTTTTATCACTGGTTGTTGTGTGTTTTGTTTGTGCTGGTCTACCTTTCGCTGCTCCCCCAATCACTAAAGTCGGTTGAGGACCACACTGACAGTATGAAATATTCAGGAGTGGAGGAGGCAGGAAACAGTCAGGTACTGCTACTTATTGATCAATGATTGTTTTTTATATGGGAGTGGGATGAGTGAGATGGACTTTGGTTTCAAATCTCATAATTTTTTGCAACACTTTATTAGGTCAAAACTCCCCAAGATGAAATACTTGCTTTAAAATCTTTAACCAAAGGTCCACCGATCAAACGTTTTGTGGTCCAGTGCAGGTCAAGCTGAAAATTGTCTGATTTTGGTCACTAGCAAATTATCTTGGTCATTTCTGGTCCTTCGCTTTATAAAAAACAGCAGTGTTGCAACAGGTTCTGAGAGATGTGATAATTAATGTAAAAATAAAATTAAGAAAAAACTCTTCTCTGCGTTTCAAAGTCCAGCTTTGAAATGCAGATTCATTAGAAAAAAGTCAAGCAAATCAAAGTGTCTTCAGCTGTAAAGTTTTTCTGATGGGGCTCCATGTTTATCAGCAGGCTTTTACAAAGCACAGTGCTTCTAAATATAGTACACAAGCTTTGCGACTTGCAGAACAGAACATTTTATGTAATTCTTTTAACACTAAGATGTGTATGGCATGCTGCTGTTCATTTCTGTAAATGTAACACCTTATGTAATGCACGTCATGGGTTTAGAGTTTGAATGGTTCAAGCAGGAGTGGCAATATGCACACGTGTTCAAAGTACTTGCAAATGTGACCTCTTTAATCCAATTTTAAATGATTCTGACAGAATTACAGTACATGTATTTTTAGGACTATGAACTCTGAATGTTGCTGTCATGAGTTTGAGATTAATCTTACATTTACCTGCCTCAATATTGATGTGAATGGGAGGCATAAATTTAAGATAAGTCTGTAAACTGATGCTTTACAGATCTTCTGGCTTCCACCATGAGAGCTGGCACATTGTAGGTACTCCTATTTGGTTCAGTTTTAATTAACCCAGTCTCTCGGAGGACACCCTATGAAGCTGAACAGCTTCACATTAATGGGTTCAACTCTGTCGCAGTGAATCTGCATCCTGCAGAGATTATGTGCTAGAGGAAATGGCAAAACACCATATTTAGATTTCTGCAGGTCAAGTTTTGTTTGACTCCTTGAAAGAAAACGGCACAATCTTTTCCTCCCGACTGAATGCGCAGAAGACTTTAATTCAATCTCGACTCGAGTAACTTGGGCATTAAGTTCTAGCTTCTGTGTCCAATGTGCAGAGCTACAGAAGAGCCTGCAGAGCTGTACGCATTCCACCGGACCACTCATCGCTCCAGGGTCTTTTTCCCTTCTGCTCTCTACTAGCCAGCATTTACTTACTGAGCCTTTCATCTCCCTTGACCTTTTTTGTGTTCATGTTTCAGTCAAAAACATTATTGTTTTTAATTGGGATTTAAATAATTGACCAACACAGAGTTATGCATAATTGTGAAAATGATAGATGAGGTTTCAAAATTTCTGTACATAAAAACCTTGGAAGTGTTTTATACATTTTTGCATAACCACCTTTACTCTTATGCCCTATTATATATTAATTGCTCTCAGAAGTCATCTACTTAGTTAATATTGTCCACCTTTGTGTAATTTAATCTCACTTTAAACTTTAGAGTTCTGTGAAGGTTTGCTTAAAGACCAGAGAACAAAGACCGGTCAAGGAGAAGTTTGTGGAGAAGTATAGAGCAAGATTAGGCTGCAAAACAATATCCCAAGCTCTAAACATCTCTGTTCAATCCATCAACTGAAAATAGAAGTAGTATGACACTACTGCAACCCTACAAAGACACGCTCATCCACATAAACAGACAAGAGGAAGGGCAGTAATCAGGTTTAACTATTTTGATGCCAGATGAGTCCAAAACTGAACTTTTTGCCTAAATAAAAAACATATTTTGCATGAAAAGCATTGCGCATTTTCCTGAATACATCATTTCTTTGGTGAAGCATGGTGGTGGTAGCATCATGCTATTGGGATTTCTGTACAACTGGTACAACTTCATGGGAAGGTGGATGGAACAATCCTGGAAGAAAACAAGTTAGATGCTGCAGAAGACTTGAGATGAGGTTCTCCTTCCAGAACTATTGTTCTGGAAGGAGAACCTCAATAGTTCTGGAACAATAGTTCCAGAACTATTGTTCTGGAAGGAGTGATTAATACTATACATTACTAGCTACAATTCATGGGCTAGAATGGCCTAGTCAAAGTCCAGGCCGAAATCCAATTGAAAATCAGTAGAAAGACTTGACATTTGTTCTTTATTGGTGCTCTCCATCCAATCTGTCTCCTAATGCTCAGTCTCTGGATGTGCAAAACTAGTAGAGATGTAATAGGTGGTTCTGGTTTTCATTTTTCTTTTCACTTTATAATCCTGCACCACTTTTTGTTGCTCTGTTGCGTAAATTCCCAATTAAACACATTGAAGCTTTGGTGATACTGTGAAAAAGATTAGGAAGTGTGAGTACTTTTTGCATTGTAGCGCTGTAATCGAGCCTTAATGAACAAGAGTTTGGCCTGATTCAATTTTTCTTCTGTTAATCAGAAGCGGGAGATTCTTAAATGCTATAGAAATAAAAATAATTTATAGGATTAGCTTTGCAGATAAATTCTGCTGAACATAACTTGACAAATAGTTTGTTCAGCTCTGTTATGTCTGTTCCATAGTTTAAAGGAAATGGAGCAGGGATTAAGGCTGTTATTTGTCTGCAGGAAATATTTGCCAATGTTTCACTTGTAATTACTAAATCTCCATGGTGGTGACATGGTGTGTGTGTGTGTCTGTGTCTGTTACTTGCCACAGACTGAGTCAGATCTGGGCTGCCCCGGAGGCAAAGCACGCATCATCCACAAGGAATCTGACATCATTACAGCCTTTGCCATCAACAAGGTAAAAGCCTCACACTGATGTCACTAAGTATTAGAAAACATTATGAAAAAAGATACAAGTGTTCACAGTTAATTACTTCAGTTGCATGTTTGGCTGCCTTTGCTTTTTTTTTTCTTTTTTTCTCAGTAATATAAAACTTTTATCAGCGCCATGGAAGCTGATGCAGTATTTGTGATTTGTGTTGTAGCTCCTCTGTCTTTGAAGAAACACGGTTCTCTGTAATGGAAAACTGCTGTAGAAACTTGTTTACTTAGAATTCTAATCATCATTGTGACCAAATATTATGCAACAAACGTTGCTCATTTTATTATTTTCCTTCGGTGCTTATTTTTTATCTCCTCTAGTCATTGTTTTTGTAAAAATGCTACACATTTCATGCGTAGACTAACATTGTACATAGAGTAAGTTTGTTCAGTCATTGAAATTTTTCACTAGAATTCATGATAAAAACTAAATTTGGACTGAATGTGGAACAAGTATGTCAGCAGAAACATGGTATATCTGTCTTCTTATCTATTCAGTTAATATTTTAGCACTGTGTGTTTTCTATAGTTCCAAAAACAGCTTAATTTTTCTTGGTAAAATGGGACAGTAGCCAAAAATATGTAAAGGTACAACTAGAAAAAATGTTGTCACTCATTTCAAAAAGTAAAAATTTTTTGAATTTGAATTTTGAATTTAATCATCTGATTAGCTCAAAACACCTGCAGAGGTTTCCTGAGGTCCTCACAGGTCTCCGAGTCTGGGTGCGAAGTTACACAAAAGTGGGTAAAACTGCTGACCGGACAAATGTCATCTACAGCGAAGCTACAGCATGAGATGTTTGTGAAAGAAACTGGCTGCTCAGAGTTCTGTATCCCAGCATATTCATAGAAAGTTGAGTGGAAGGAAACAGTGTGATAATAATAGTGCTCCAGCAACAAGGATGGCTGCGACCTTGAGAAGTTTGACAAAGAAAATCCGATCAAGAAACTTCACAAAAAGTGGACTGACCCTGAAGTCGGTCCATTAAGACCCACTAGTCAGACGATTCCTACACATGGACTACAAATATCGTATCCCTCGTGTCAAGCTACTCCTGATCCAAATATTGTGTCGGAAATGACTTATCTGAGCTACAGAGAAAAAGAACTGGACTGTTGCTCAGGGGTTTAATGCCATTTTTTCCCAGATTAAAGTAAAGTTTGGCTTTCATTTGAAAATCAACATCCCAGAGTTTGGTGGAAGACCGGAGACACAGAATCCACGTTGTTTTAAGTCTGAGGTGCCCTGTGATCTTCTGTGTTTTATCAAGTCTGCAGTCAACACAGCCATCTACCAGAAAGTTTTTAGTCACTTCTGGTCTCTTCCTCCCAACAAGCCTTTTGGAAAGCTTGTTGGTATTACTGTCCAGCTGGACTTGGCACCTGCCCACATTGCCAAATGTACCAATAACCTCTTTAATGACCACGTTGTCTCTGGGATTTGGGTCAGATCAGTTTGCTGACTGTTCCAGCTCAGAGAGAATCCATATTTTTTTTGTCAAGAGGACAATGAAAAACTCTAGATCCAATAATCCAGTTGAGACAAATGCTGCTGTTATTTCTACCTGGGTTTCTTTAACATTTCAATAGTTTTGCATTGTTGCAGTAATTCATGCAAAATTAGCCCAGACAAAGTATTGACGGTCACTGCAAAAACACAAAATCATACCAAGTATATCTGCTTTAGTTTCTAGTGCAAATATCATAGCACACTTAAAATAAGACAAAAGTAACTAACAAGTAACTTTTCAGCAAGAAATTGGGTAACATTTTAAGCCAATAACTCCTTAAAATTGATGGAAAAAGAACTAGTTATAAGTGATAATCTGCTAGTGGAGCCAGACATTTTTTTCCATATAATATGTTAAAATGGCTGGTTCCACTATCAGATTTCACTTATGACTAGTTCTTTCATCAATATTAACTTAAAACAAGTCCATATGTTGTGTACAGTACATGGGCATACTTTTTAGTAGGTTGACATTTTGATTTGGAAAGGTTTTGTTTTAATTAGCCATGAGCCATAACAATTCAAGTTATCCAAAGTAATTGACTGAAATGTTTCCCTTTGTGGTTAATGCATCTTCAGTTTAATTAATTACATAAGCCTTTTGATGATATTCTAATCTACTGAGATACACCTGTATATTTAAAAAAAGAAATATTTTCTGCTTAAGGACAGACAGGTTTGTTGTTCAACACAAGCACAAAGTGTTACTACACACTCTTTGTGTCTGCAAGTGACATCTTGATGCTGATGTGAACCGGCATGGATGAGCTCTGGCCAGTAGGGAAGTTGGAGGCCGGGGTCAGCAGACTTGATTAGAGCACATTAAATTTGTCTGATGCAGTTTCCTCTGAGACTCGACCTGTTTTCTCCTCTCTTCCATCCCTTTCTTTCCTCATGCCCCGTCTTTTGTCTGTCCACTAGGCAAACCGTAATTGTTTAGTCATGGCCTCCACACATGACATTCAGGAGCTGGATGTGTCATCCATCTTGGCCACGCAGATCTTGACTTGGATCGATGAAGATGAAGTCGAATCCAAAGGGTATGAGAGCAATCCTGCATGTTTGAGCATTTTGCTTATTCACACTGCGCTGGTTTGCACCAGGGGTGATATCAACTCGCTCACTCATTATTTGTTGACAGTATTTTTCATTTTAACTCAAATTCGGATTATTTTAATTTAAAATCTAAGTATAAACAATCATTTTAATGTAGCTGTAGTCTTAAAATATTAATATATTCCTGAATGCAGATGTAAGGCTGTTCATTTGCTGCGTGAAATTAATCCCTAACCAGTCAGGCTCTGTCTTGTGACCCATGTCATCTAATTATACATGTCTAATTATTTTCTCCCTGTAGTGTTGGTGGTGATGACTTCCTGGTGGTCCATGCGCGTGATGACTTTGGTTCGCTTCACGGCACCACTCCATACACCCACAGCAGCCCCGGCACACCCATCAATGTGCCGTGGCTTGGAGGCCACCAGACCGGCAGAGGTGCAGCTGTGGTAAGTTTGTAACGTTAAAACTAGGCACTCCAATGAACGCTGCAGGTGTTAAGAATGACAATGGCTTATTAGGCTTCATTTTTACTTCATAGTATATAAGCTAGTGATGGTGCAATAATGGTTTTCTTTACCTGTCACTGATCTGATTAACTATAGATTAGACTTTTGGTCATCTGTCGACATGTATTAGGAAAAATTAAATCTGTACCATTTTGTCCCAGCCAAATAACTCTGCGGGATGGGCTTCATATTCTGCTAATATTCTGTAGGCAGAACTATTATGTGTGAAATGTGCATAGCATTTATCTCTAAATTTGATTTGCCACGTCCAGTAGCAGGCTTCAATAAAAACAAGTCCTCCTAGTATTCTGAAAGTGCTTGGCTAACGTTAGCATGGTTTGTCTCTTTTCAAGTGACTCGTTGATAATTTGCTTCATGAAGTATTTCAGTGCATATCCAATAAATCATTTGCAGACAAAACTGCAGGGGGAAAAAAAATCCGCATCTTTAACCATACTGCTTTGTTTTGAACATCTGAACCTGTAATATCTGCTTTTTGTCTTGCTTTTGAATAATACAAACTGTATTTTGGAAATATCTGTAAACAAAGCAAGTCACTTGACTCAGACAGGAAGAAACAGTAGCCTGTACAATCAGTTAAATGTGAACATCAATGTTGAGCGTGAAGCGTTTAGCTTGTTGAGGAATTCAGTTCCTTACCAATATCATTTGCACAGTTTGGCAAGTTGTGTCTGCAAAAATTACCGACCGATCTAAACACAGACATTAAAGCACAAAGATCAGGAGCTCCAGGGCTGAAATACTGAGGATTTTGATTATCCAATAAGGGTATTTCTAATTTAAAAAAATACTTTTTTAGAATTTTGCAATACAAAAGTAATTTGCTCAGGTACAGAACCTTGTGGAGCACTCTAATTAGTAGTTTAAATCAACACAATATGTATTGGATCAATGTAGTTTAAAAAATGTAAAAACAAAATGTTTGAACCTACTTGGTGGCATAATTTATTGCTGCAAAGAATTTATTGATGCATATTTCTCAGTTAAGTTAAATTAACTGGATAAAGATTATCGAGACAGGTCGAGATGAAAATGATGTTTCTGGATCAATCAATATGAAACAACCCAGTTTTGTTCTGACTGTTAATAATCAGAGTTTTTGAAAGTTATTTCAAAGACCCATTTTCCAAAAAGCAGCAAAACAATTTCAGCTTTCAAACAGCTGAGATGGAATAACTTTATAAGTATAATACCAAACCCTGCTGTTCTGGAAGTAACTGATGTCTTTTGCTCCTAATCTGCTCTTCTTTGTTCTCAAAGCAAAATCCTCAATACAGCTGAAATAATTTACATTAATAATTCATTTTCATCTGTACTCAGTTTGCCAAAAGCGTCCTGGCTGCTGCTAACATTAGCTCCTATCATAGGCTAACAGAAGAAATGAGAGGTTGTTTCCCACCTTTTTGTTTTTTGAAGCTGTGGTTTCAGCTGTTTTCAATATAAAAAGGCAGGAAGCTGTTTTGACTCAGAGAAGCTTGGCGTTATCAACCAGAAGGGAGCTGGATTTAATTTTATGGTCTGAATCATGTAGGTGTGAGTCATGTTTGTTGATTTTTACCCTGTTCACTTATTGTTATGCGGACTGGGCAGTAAAATCCACTCAGGATGATTATGATGTTACTAAGCAGTCAGGCGGTTTGCAGAAGGTTGGAGGAGAAAAAGTTGTGGCTGAATAATGGAATAAGAAATAAAACTCTGAGGTTAATGTGTGCTTTTACAGAGCCAACAGCTGAAAAGTGGGACAGAAAAGCTGCAGTAGATTAAACTGAAACAATTGTCTAATTCTGTTGTTCAAAGTAACATTGCATATTAGATTTATGTAATGTTAGTGTCAACAGAGATATTAATTTTATTTTAATTTTCATGTTAACAGCTTTCCAGCTTTATAAGTTATAAATCAGAACTAGAGGATGATATGGAATCCAAGGCAAAACATGAAAACAAAAGTCACCACATTATTTATGTCTGTAGGAATGAGGAAAAGAGATGTTAGGAAGCAAATAAATGGTTCGTTACCAAACCTGTGCAGATCTGAATGCTGATGAGGAAATCCAGTCATTTGATTTCAGGTGTATTGGAGAAGGGATGCATCTGAAATTGTCGGATAGTTGCTCTCGAGGACTGGACTTGGGCAAACATGCGCTAAGTGGTGTGTAACAACTCTAAACCAGCCCTGAAAATGGATGGCTGTGAAGCCTGAGGGCGTTCTGGAGAGGTTGGCGCGTTAGAAGACATTAAGCTCCCAGCGTATGAGATGCTGTGGCAATTTGTTCTTGAAGTTTGTTCTGTTAGATATTTATCCAGGACGGGTTCATCAAAAAAAAAGGAAAAAATGTGAATACTGTGGAAAAAGCTGAATATGTTTTTTGTCACTAATCTCAGAGAGTGAAGGTTATAAATTATATAGACTCAATAAAAACATGCTTCAACATGTCAAACTCTTATGTCTTGTAATTTTGAGGTTTATACTTTAGTTTATGAAAAAACAAAGATGCAGTAATCAGTAATAAAAAAAGAATATTTAAATGGAAATGTCAAGCCTCTGAAAAGTAGATTAACTTCCAGTTTGGACCTCCTGTTCCATGAATTACTGCATCAATGCACCGTGGCATGGATGCAATCAGCCTGTGGCACTCTGTAGGCGTAATGGAAACCCAGACTGCTTTGATGGATCTACCATCTTTTGATAACAGCCCATAGACTTACTCTGGGGTTAAAGGTCAGGAGAGAGATTCATAGTTACCAAACCAGGTTTTGGTAGCTTTGGCAGTGTGAGCTGCTGCCAAATCCAGCTAGAAAATAAAATCGGCTTCTGGATTTCTGCAGAGGACTGCATGAAGTTCAGTAGAAGTTCGAGAAAAACCATAGATGTGAGCCCATGAGTTACCGATATCGTGCTTTTTCAATACTCCATTTTTCTGAGACACTGACTTTTGGGTTTTCATCATCTCTAAGCTATAATCATTTCTCCATGTTTAACGTTTCTATGTAATAGATCAGGTTACATTTCTGAAATAACTGAATAAATATTGAACTTTTCACAATATCATATTTTTAGATGTACCTGTATAATTGATCTGTTTATCAAACACCCTCTGTGTTTATAGTCCATGTTTCTCTCACTGTGAGTACATGGGTTGTTCTGTTCTATCATCAGCTTTTGTTACCTTTCTAAATTATTCAGCCTGCAAGGTTATTCCACAACTGTGGTTCATTTTCAGTGCAGTAATAACCTTAAAACATTGAAGGGTTTTGTTTTTAAGTCCAAAAAGTTTGCTATGTTTCTGTTTTTCTCTGAGATCCCCCTATGACCTGCACCATCATTCCTAGCAATGCATTTATTTTGACCTCTTTCTTTTACAACAGTATATTTTTTCTTCTTTAAAAATAAGTTTAGTTTTCTTGGTTAAGCTCATGTCCACCCCCTCTTTCCTCTCCTTCTCCCAGATGATAAAGAGAAATATCAACAACGTGAGAAGAATGACCTCTCATCCCACACTGCCATACTGTAAGTAGAACTCTGACGTCTGTCAGTAGATCGGAGGAGTCATTGCCTTTATATTAAAAATGCAACACATTCGTCATATTCTGGTGTGAAAAGCCTCCAGGGAGCATTACATGACCAAAACTTTTACATATTCTGCAACTGAAAAATGTATTTATTTTTTTTCTGCTGCTCCTCAAATAAAGATTACGTATATTAGCTCTCTTGGTTGAGATTCTTGTACTTTTTCTCTGAAAATGCAAACTGGGGAGGACAATCCCCAGCATGTCAGGAAAATGCCTCCTGAAGCGTGTATAAATGAACCCATTCCTTGATCAATTATGGATGGTTTGGGAACTAAACAGCAGCGAAGATATGCTGAGATCCAAGCACTGACTGACATCTACCTAAAAGATGTTACATCTTCATTTCTGCTGTTCCTTTTCCTGTTCGTCAGACCTGACAGGAGCTCAAGACGGAAGCGTGAGGATGTTCGAGTGGGGTCACTCTCAGCAGATCATCTGCTTCAGAAGTCCAGGCAACTCCAGAGTCACCAGGATCCGATTCAACCACCAAGGGAACAAGGTGAATTCACACTCATCCTATGGGCTGCAAGCTGATAAAGACTGAATACTAGAACCACATCTGAAGTTTGAAATGAATCTGATAGAAATGAAGCGTAAATACCTCATGGAGCACAGCAATATTTTGTTTTCAATATCTGCTGTACAGCCAACATTTTAATTGAATGGCATTGTTTAAAGCTCATCATTTTAAATTATATCCAAAGTTGCATCTAACAATAGTTAAATTAATTGCCATGTCAACTGAGTATAAGACAGAAATGAACTCGGGCATCAGTGCATGACACCATGTTTCTCAAAGAAGGAAGTAATGATGGCAAAAGCTACAGCTCTAGTTTGTGCTTAGAAAGTGGAGATATTTAAATTTTACAATGAAGAGAAATGCTGTCTGAGTAGTTTAGGGGATCTAAAAACCAACACAATGCTCAGCAATTTAAAAGCTCTTTGTGGTGACTTCAGTCCATAATTTACTATAGTGTACAAACATTTACCAAACATTATGATGAAAAACTAAAATTGTGGTTGTATTTAGTTTTTCGTCATTGTTTCTCTGATGCACAAAGACTCAGGTCAGCACTCCAAACTGCAAACAGAATCCTTTAGTGGATTTGTAAAATATATCAGGAATCAATGGAAGCAGAAACAATTCTCACTTTTTTCCACTAATAACTTTTTCCACTCATGAAGATTTAACTTTGCTACAGTCCATCCTTTTTAGTCAATCCAAAGTCAGTTTTCTCATGTTTTTCCCCAAAAAATGACTTCAAACTAATGCTGCATACTAAATACAATTTGCAGTTTGTAGAAGAAAAAGTTGTCTTCGCTCTTGTTATAAGTCATGGATAAACATGCCTGAAATATTTTTAAAAAGCATGGTTGCTGTGGCCATTTAACAAAAGTAGCAGGGAATAGAAGTAGTCAAAAGTCTAAATTTTCTTTCCTCAGTGGGATTTAATTCCTGTAAAGTTAAGTTGTCTGAGACAGATTAACGCATCAGTCCTGCAGCTGCTAAAATGCAACTGGAATGGTCTGGAGAACAGGGATTGAGTTATTAAATACAAATTATAAACATCAGCAGTTGTTTTGTACTAACAAGGGACACATAAAGTGAACCACACGGTAAAACAAAGTTTCTTAAGTCTCACAAACACCCACAGCTGGCTCAGAGGTCTGGCTGTGGACTCCACTAGGGCTAGATTTAGAAGTTCTCCTTCCATCCTCTTTTTGTTCGATGTGCTGTCATGTGACAAATCTGTCATTTTTTTGTCAAAATCAATCAATTTCAGTCTTTCTGTTTTAGAGAGATGTGATCTTGAAAACTCCTTCTGTGTCAGAAAAGTAAAAAAAAACAACACAAAGCCTGATTGTGATTGATTTGTCTTGCATGTTTCTAATTTTAGGAGATTTTGGTTCCAAGTCATTTTTATATATCCGTTAGGTAATTTGTTGGTACACTGTTATGAAATGGGTCACCATTCTGTTGTATTCAACAATATTTTCATACTTGCTGTCACAAATTTGCCACTCCAGCTCACACCACCGTGGGGAGTTGGTCCTCAGCACATATTGTTACTGAGCTGAACGAAGCCAGCGTTTTGAACTCAGGCTCTCGCCTCAGGCCAATAATTTTCTCAGATGGTGCCTCTCCTGTGCCAGTACTTATCTGCCTGTGCTGGCAGGGAGAGAAATAGGCTCTGGAATAAAAGTAATGCAGAGAGAATACAAGCAGAGCACCTCATTTTAGTTATGCAAGCATATCAGCCAGAACATTATGACCACTGACGGTGAAATTCAGTAACATTATTGATGTTCTGTTGATCCCAGATTCCCAACAGAACCTTTATTTTTTTATTTGTTTCCCCTCAACTTGAATGACAAGTGACTTTTGTGTTTTGTAGAATAATTTTGGCCCAATCTTTACAGCTCTCAGTATCGTGTTGCAAACCTGGTTTTAGGGGTTTTATTTGTTCAAATAAATTAATGGTGCTACTACTTCAATTACTGCAATCTGCTGTCTGTTTGTTTTTAGTTTGGTATTGTAGATGCAGATGGAGGATTAAGTCTCTGGCAAACCAACACCAGTGGGAGCACACTCAAACCGTACCTGGTAATTTATTTATTTATTTATAGTTTTATTTATATCCCATTACGGCTGTTATGTGAAATAAATGTTTTACCGGTTTTATTCTTTTGTCATTTTTACCGACTCCCTTCTGTGCTCCTCTCTGCCAGACGTTGCAGTGCCACAACAAAACAGCTCATGACTTTGTTTTTGTTGGCTCTTCTTCCCTCATCGCCACCGCAGGTCTTTCAACAGACAACAGGTACAAAAACATGAACTATTTTCTTTTTGAACTGTTTCCTGTCCTAAATCTGTATTCCCTGTAACTTGAATTACTCTGAATCCTTAATGTCCTATGAGTTTTGTTTATGTGCATTTTGACTGCTGGTGTGATTTGTTTCGAGATAAAGATGACTAAAAAACCGTAAGCCAGCAAAGTATCCAGTCCCACATCAGCGTCTGACCTCAAAAGTATGCTTCTGAAAGGATGGTCAAAATGTAACCACAACCATGTTGTTGAACCGTATGAAAATCATTCCCACAACAGCTGAAGACGCTAAAGCTGCTAAGAATGGGCTGACGTAGTAAATCCTGTCAGTGAGGCTTTATTGTGACAGAAAAGCCAATTCCTTTGACAAAATATCATATATAATATCAGATTGTGTGATAAGAAGTGGATCATCATTTGGAAATGTTTTTGCTCTGCAGGAATGTTTGTCTCTGGGACACACTCGTCACTCCTGCAAACAACCTAGTTCATGGTACGCTATTTTTTTTTTATTAGTTATGAATTATTCTGATTTATTTTTCTTAATTTTAAGAAATAAACTAATCGTTCTCAAATATATACAGTTCTGCACTGAAGCCCATTAAAAACCTCACGGCCATTCTGCTTTGAGTCCTCGTGTTTCCTGTTTCTCCCTCATTTCTTCGTCTCTCTCATTAGCTTTCTGCTGCCATGATTCCGGCGCCACCGTGCTTTCGATGGCGCAGCGGCGGCAGCTTCTCCTCACCGGCGGGAGGAAAGGTTGGATCACCATCTTGGAGCTTCCACATCGACACCAGCGGCAGAGTTTCCAGGCCCACGACTCGCCGGTTAAAGCGCTGGCTGTCGATCCCACTGAGGACTGCTTCATCAGCGGATCCGCTGAGGGAAACATTAAGGTACTTACACGAGCTGATTGAAGAGGATTCAATTAGATGGGAGGAAAGAGTTAAAACCAAGAAAAGGTTAAGTTTTTCGGGTTTTAGAAAATCGACCATTTTTAAATCCACACAGTAATATGGAGACATGGAGCCCTTGATAATGAAAGCACTTCATTTCCTCTGAACAAAGTAAAGTTGTCCGACAGAGAGAACATCCCCACAGGGCGTCTGGCACCCAGGTGGGAAAGTGTCTGGCCGTCTTCCAGATCGTCAGTCAGATGACGGCCGTTTGTCCACAGGGGCGGCGAGCCCCATCAAAGTCAATGGAAATCAATGTCACTCCATGATTAACCATCTGCTCTGGACAGCAGTGACTGATGGAGACGTATGTCGAAGGTGAAAGTGGGTGGCACTAAAAATAAGGCAGAGGACTTCTACTCTTTAAGTTTTCAAATGAAGATGTTTTATTTTTTTTCCTCCATATCGGGGGATGGGGACTTTAATCTCCTGACTTGATTAGATTGGTGCTGATCAGCCAGCTGTTGCAGGATGAGGCCATTGTGCTCTGGTTACGGATCTCGCTGCTCAGAATTCAAATGACTTTCACTCCGGATTATTGCTCGTGAAAAAGCTTCAAAGCGTCGTGAGATGTTCCTGATCTGAAGTCATTAATTGTATATTGGCTAATGGAAACTCTTTGTCATTATTCTGCACAGGGAGAAGCTTTTAAAGCACTGCAAGAAAGACCAGCAACTGGGTGATAAGCTGATATATTTAATAGACTTTAGGGTATTGAATTCAGTATCTAGTAATAAAGTGTGCACAGAAATCGAGCTGCTTTAGAGGAAGGAAATGGGAAATAACCTAACTAAAAGGTTATTTAAGTTAAAGGTTTGCAGCTTTAACTTAACTTTATGCTGCAAACAAGAGCAAGACTTCTCCTTTTGTCTTTAAACAATGACTCAGCTGCTTTTCTAGTCTGTTGCTCCTTATAACTTGCATTATTTTTATTTTTTAAAGAGATGACCTACTTTAGTCTTCTGTCAGTTTTGATGCTACAAAGCATTCCCACTAGTGTTCTCTTTAGATTACTCCCATGTGGTTTCTGTTTATTTTACTTCTGAAGGGTTCATGGGGTGTACTTAGTTTTTCCCTGCGATGCTGTTTGAGCCATTGAAGTCAAAGCCTTTACTTACAGCACGGTGTGCAGCCATCTGTAACTTTACTTTATTGCTCCGTTTTGTCCTCAGAGCAGCTGCTTTATTCCTCTGTCAGTCCATAGTTCTCGTTTATGGTTCCACAGTGAGGACAAGAGCTACTGAAGGACATCAGAGCAGAACTGTCCCTCTAAACCTTTAAAAGGCTTTGAAGACTCGTCTCCTCTGAGGGCAGCTACTCTTCTAAAGCCCATAAATTGCTGCTACTCTCATGTTCCTGCTCTTGGACTCTGTCCGTTTGAAAATATGCTCAGGCTTCTAGCTCCCCCCCCCCCCCCCCCCCCCCGCTGAATCTGAGCTGCTTTCGTCTTTGATGCACTTGGAAAAGCAGAATGAGGGAAACCAGATTGATCATTTGCTAATAAATATTGTTTTAAGATTTGAAAATGGAGCTGAATGACAATAAAGATTATTTCAGCTATACAGAGACATTTGGACTAGAAACTACCAAAATAACACGTGGTAAGTTTTTACAGTCATTTATTTTGGTCCTGATCTGGTTTTTGCCTCCAGGTGTGGAGTTTGGCCACGCAGGGCCTCCTCTACCACTTCCCCAACGAACACGCCCGCCAGTCGCTGTTCAGGAACCTGGGGACGGGGGTGATGCAGATCGAGGTGGGTCCGGCCAGCCACATCTTCTCCTGCGGCGCCGACGGGACCATGAAGATGAGGACGCTCCCCAACCGCTTCGCCGCGGCGCAAAGCAGCAGCACCCCCAAGAGCGACGTCAAGTTCTTCATCTAGACGGGAAAACATGGCAGATACGAACAACGCAGTAAAATAACCTGCTGTGAATTTTTTTTTTTTCTCTCTCTCTTCTGAAATGTGAACCCAAATCTTGTCTCCAAGGGCGACCAAGCACAGGAGCTTGTCACAAGTGTTTAAAACTGCACAGGGTACAGACGAGAGCACGCTCAGCCAACAGCACCGCCGGCTCCCCGTCCACTGAGGAGCTCGTTTTGCACAGAGAGGGAAGCCGGAGACGTCTCGTATAAATGACAGGTGACCCTCTGTGGGAAGGATTGATGTAACAGAATCACATCTGGTCAGAAAGCAGCGGGATGTTCAACCGGATCAGACGGATCGTTGGAAGCGAGCAGATGCCAATTTTCCCGTCGCTGGTATCGCGTGACTCTTTTCACTGGAGCTGCTCTCCAGCCGGATTCGATCAGTCGGATGAAGTTAGAGATGAACGCAGGCGGTCGCCTTTACAGGGAGATGCCTCTTGCTTTCTGACAAATGGGTTGGATAAAACACTAACTGAGCAATAATGAAGGTCCAAACAGCTTTTAGCTCTGCTGTTTCCAGGCAGAAGCAGCCGAGCAAAGATAATCAGCAGAGATTCATCCAGTCATCTGCTGTTCTGGTCATTTTGAACTCTGCAGAAGGACGCTTAGTTATTTAGACCAGACATATTTCTGAAGAGCAGAACCAAAATAAATGGACAGGGAGATAATGACAAAAGTTACAATAAAAAGTGATTTAAAAATTCAGTGCAGGCTCTTTTTTTTTTTCCTTTTTTGCTAATAAGTTTGTTAGCACTGATAATCAGAACCTAACCTTAGAAATAAAGCTATGAAATCGACTCCTGTAGTTCACCAGTTACATCAAGTAGTGCGATATATTGACGTTTATTGGTCCTCTAATGGAACCAGAAATAGAAAACTGTAATTACTTTTATCTACCCAATAACCATAAACAATAATTGCCCATTCTTGGTAACAAAACGTTACAATTTAATATGATCATAGATAGGATTTGAACATTTTTATGACTTGTTTTCAAAATAAATGTAAGTGCTGATATGCAGTAGTTTACGAGCATGAATCGAGCGTCACGCCTCTCATCCATCTGTCAGAAAGCAAAAATGTCTCTTAAAGGTGAACGCTTCCTCATCTCTGCACCAGTTTCTCTCTGTATTTGCACATAAGATAAATGAAGCTAATTATATGTAGTGTAATGCATATGACTACAGTAGGCAGGCTGAAGGTGGTAAGGTAATAAAAATAACAGATGCCAGGATGTGTGTTTATCCCAGCCTAAATTTAACCAGTGGTGTTATAATCAACATTAAGTGTCCTTAATCCTCTGAATCTCCTCCTGCCAATCCGGCACAGTGCTTTGGTTATAGTGTTGCACAAAGTAGCTTTAATTTATCAGAGCTTTCTCTTGTTGTTTGACTCCACAGATTATTCCCTGTGGCAGGAAACTTTGCTGTTGACAATGGAAACAGGGGGAGATGTAAGGCTCAAATTGGGAAGTTGTTTTAGTGGAAAATCATGTTTTATTCCAAAATTGGTGCAATTTCCCCATCAACCGATGGATGGGGCGTTACTTCAGTCATCGCCTTTGTTTTGTCCAAACAGAGACAAAACCTTTTTCAGCAAAATACCCAGAGATGCACCGATTTCAGGCCAATTTATTTTCCGATTTTGACCAATTCTGATTTTTTTTTCTCTCTCTCTCTCTCAGGACTATTAAATATGAGGAAAAATGTGCTGCAGGTTCTCTTGTTTTAAATCAAAGAAAGTAACATTTTTTTTTCCCAATTTGTGCATCAGAACATATATCATCTAATATTTATCAGATTTTTATTACACTCCAAAGAAAAGTCCATCAGAGTTCATGCTGATTGATGTGTTCATAGACTGAGAAAGGGTGGGAGTTTCTAGTTTTGATGCATTTATTGAATTCCTGCAGCTTTTGCCCAACTGATCAGTGCAGCTCTAGTGATATCTTGATATTATTCTGATTAAAACCCTGAAAACTTGTATCAGACATACCTGATCTTAGGAAAACGTGTTTCATGCAATTCTGTACATATATACATACACAAGTTTATTTTAATCTCGACTAGTCGTAGACAAACGGTGGGTGACAATAAAAGCCACTTTATGAAGATTATTCTGTGTAGACGGGTATATTTATGAAATATGTTCATGTTTAGGAGTATAAGCTGATCAAACCGCAAATTCAACTCGTATTTTCCTTCCTTTTTTTTGTTTGTCTCTGCAAATATGCGTGTTTGGAAAATGCTCTGCAGCAGCTTGGAGAGAACGGTCAGTTTTATTGTAGCCAGCTGAGTGTATTTTTGCAGAAACTGGACAATAAACAGATTTTTTTTTAAAAAAAAAACAAATCATTGCTCATTTCTTTAAAGTCCTGCAGTTTAACAGTGTTTTGTTTCAGGTTGCTGCTGCACAAAGACGATCAAACAAACGTCGCTGGCCTGAATTGAATTGAAATGATTTGTTTCTTCTCTCTTCTTTTAATCTTACAAATGTGAACTTGATTAAATAAGTCTAATTTTCTAATGTAAATCATTGAATTATATACAGAAATCTACTGATGTAATAAAGGAAAAATGTGGAACCAGAAAAGAAAGTTGTCTTTTTATTTATTTCTTTTATGTATATATGAGGCAATTTTAACATGAAAGGATTCAGAGTAATAATCCGTGACCATATAAGGAGTGACTTCATGCAAACTGACACATCTGATCAGCTTTAATTTATTAGTAAATGGCTGTGAGTCACATTAACATATAGACCTTCTCATCCAACATAATGCTCTTCATTTATCTTTATGGAAACACCTGCTGAAAACTGACACCAACGTCTCGCCTCTGTAGCTTTGACACTTTATGTCGACAGTTTCTTTTTGTGGCTCATTTGTTAAGCATAGCTAGAAGTTGGCTCCATTTATGTCACTTTTCTACTTAATTAAAGAGAAACATGGTGTTTTTAGCACGTTTGGTCACTTTTGTTAATGTAACTTCTGGGTTCAGTACGCATTTGAAGACGAATCAAGAATAACTTTTTTTTTCTGGTGGTGGATTAGAAATACGCCAAGAAATTTGAGTTTTCTTCAAGGACAGCAACGATTCTCCACCAGCCTGCGTCTCCGTGGTAACAAACTGCCTTACGGCCCAATCAAAAGTGGCCACTTTGACACGATGTTGCTAATGGTGACGTTACCTTGGCAACCAACAATCCATTCTTTCCTGAACATCATCAGCCAAAAGCAGTGGAGGAATCGGTAAACACTCCTTTGCAAAATAAAAGCTTTAATTAAATTTATTAACATTCGAGTGCAGCTGGGGCTGAAACTATTAATCGGACTAATTGTGATGAATCAAATATTAAGTGATTTAATAGTCAATAAATCGTTAAATGGAGAATACAGGCTCAAAAAGTGGCCATTTACTGAAAAAACATGAGCAGTAGAACAGTCAAAACCGTACAAAATATATATACAATTTACATTTAAGATAAAAGCATCTGTTAATGTTTTGCCTTTCCCCGCTTCAAATTAATTTAAGGAATGTTACTGTATTTTAGGCAATAAAATAATTTCTTTTTTGCTTTTTTTTGCATCTGTGTAATTAAAGCTAAAGAGGTGAAATGAAAAATGTGTAACGTGATATTTGTATCCGATTAATCAGAATAGTTGCAGCACAAAGTGCAGCCATTCTTGTGTGGTAATTATTTTTGCTTTACTTACAAACCAAAATAATTGCCCATACTTCCACCCTGAAATAGAAAGCTCTACTTTTAAGGCTTAAAACTTTCCTTTTTGATAAAACCCATAGTTGGAGAAACTCAGGATAATCTACTGCTGCAGGTTTTTGGCTGCTGGAAGACAAACTGATGCTTTTTCCTACTACTCTCCAGATAGCTGTTATTGCTTTATTTTCTCCCTTTTATTTCCTTTTTTGTGGAAGTTATATCTCATCCAAAGTTTCTGTTTAGCTGTGAAAACTTGCTGAAGCCCGTCGGCTGAGCTACTGCTGCTGCCAATAACTTACTAAATGTTATTATTAGTATCAGTAATAAATGTTTCACTGCAGAGGATTCACTCAGTTCTGCAACCTTTACAGTCCCAGCAGCCATGTCTGCATTCAGTTACGATAGATAAGACTTGTTACATGACCTTTCATTTATATAAAACATTCTGATAAATATCTAGTTCAGATTTACCCAATTTTATTTCTGTTTTTAAGTTTTGAATGAAAACTAAACTTTTGCTGAAAAGAAGATGGATGTGTTTCCGTCTGGGGAATGTTGAAGTTTTTGGAAAATGGGAATAAAAATACATCATTTCTAATGTAAAAAAAATAGATAAAAACAACGTCAGTGGTAACGGTGGTGTCATTATCTCATGCAAAATCAGTTTATTACATAAACAGCTTAAATTTCTACTTGCTAGAGTTACGAAGAGCTACTGCTGACAGAGATTTTTGGGTCTCAAACTCGATGCCGTGACGGACAGATTAAGACACTGGTTCATTTTCCTTCCCACAGTCGCCACATGCTTGCTCATGTGAGTTTACTGCAATACTCCGTCGTTTTTCTACTAGGATGAAACTGGAGTTTAGAACTTTTTTGGATCGATTTCTGCTCGTTTGTGTCTGAAGTCTTCAGCTCAGGCTTATTAAATGGTGTTATGTAAATTAGCAGAAGAAAAATGTGAGATAATTTAAAAGACTTTAATTAGAGTCACAATTTATTTTACAAGAGCAACCGTGACATTGCATTAAATTGCACAAATAAAGTTGAAATAAAGTAAAAGTTTACATTAGTATAAAACTCTTGAGCTGATTAGAGTATCAGATACATCAAACTGCCTCTGACTTTGGTAAATTAGTCATGAAACGAGAATATAGATCATAAAAGCTGCTCTAGATTTCGATTATTTCAGTTTAACTGAAACGTTAATAAATTCAACTTGTGAGTTATCAAAATGTGAATAAATGTTCACAACTCATGAAAAATGTGGTTAATTCAATATTCTGAAGGGACTTGAGCACCTAGAGATGTGAGTGAACTGAAACATTTCTCCAACTGATGCTTGGATTAGGCCGTTTGGGAGTTCTTAAATTAATTCAATGGAGATAAATTAATTCCTGAAATGTCTCAGTGGGTGATTTTTTAAAAATGAATTTCCCTAGAGAGCCAAGAAATGGTCACCAAACACAAAGTAGGAGGGAGTCGATGTGGTCGGGTTCCTGAAGCCGTCTGATTGGTTGGCGGCGGCGGCGGCCGCGGCGCTCACAGCTTGGCGTAGTCTTTCAGGATGACCTCCAGCTTCTGACTCAGCATGATGTTCCCTCTCACCTTCAGCTTGCCGGAGAAGAACGCCTAACAAGAAAAACAAACGTTTATTTTGCAGCATTTGTCATCAGAGAGCTGAACAGCGTTCAGGAAATTAAGATGAAAGGAGACGAAGATGATCCCTCCGCAGAAGAAAGCTAACCGAGCCTCTGATGAGGATTTTCTTTGCTCTGCTCGGCTGAAATCAATCCAACAACGGGGTTATGATGACCCTGGAAGACAGTTAGCAGCTCCTCTTTCAACTCCGTCAGCTAATCTTCCCCCAGCTGCTCCTTTCATCACCGCAGAGAGAGGAGAAGACCCGCCTCAGGGATCTCCAGCCCTCCGACTTTCAATAAAGACGAACGCAGGCGGCCTGAGATCAATAAGCAGAGCTCCAGGAAGCGCATGAAGTCTGCGCGGTGACGGCCACTCCCACTGACAGATGGGATGCCACGGACATAACAAGCAGCGGCGATTGATTGTCTGCGCTGAGGACTCTCCGAGAGATCACCGCTTCCATATTTTATCTGACGAGACGAGATCAAACAGGACGTCGTTATGGATCGAAGGGAGCCTCTAAGGAACTTTCCCCGTAATGAGAATGTACAGGAAGTGGTTCGCCGTCGCAGCGGCCGTTTGAAACGGGAGGCGATTACTAAATGCGAGGTAGAAGTTTCCCAGACGCCGGCGGAAGAGCTTCAAAGACGTTACCTTCTGAGGTTGAAGCTTCCCCGTCACCACCTCCATGAAGTCCTCGTCTGACAGAGTGAAGGTCACGTCGACCTTCCCGCCGGGCGGCCCTCTGAGCACAGAGCCGCTGCCGTTCTTCAGATCAATGGCTGCAGGGGAACGGAGGCAAACACAGACAAGAAGACGGATTAAAAGACAAAAAGCTCCACTTTCCATCGACTCGTTTAGTCTTCAAATTCCAGCACGAAACGTAAAAACTAATCCTGGTTTTAAACGTCGACATCAGTGAAATCAACTTAACTTGGATCAAAAAGTGACAATTTTAATCTCGGTTCTCTTTTGTTCACATCTGTCGCCATTTAGTGCAATCCGATGAACCAACCAACTTTCTGTCCCCTCTTACATCACAGAGTTATCTGAAAACATGACGGTCCATGAACAATCCTCTCTAACCTCGTCTGCTAGCTTGTCCACTAGCAAAGCAAACAGGACGGCGCTTAGAGCCGATCCTTGAGAGGAACGTTGATGTCAAACAACAGGGTTTTGTTTATGGGAGTAGCAATGGAAGGAGACGTTTATGGATCGATTTTATAGTTCATTCAACAACGGGAGCAAAAAGTATCGTCACAAGATCATAAGGCGAAGGATAGTAAAAAGAAAGCACAACTAATAGAAACAGTGTTTTGTGGAGCAACTTCTGTAGAACAGTCAGTTTGGATACGTAGTCAAAACCAGAAGTAGTGGGATTGTGATGTGATGTGCTTCAATTACAGACTTATTCACAAGAATGACGTAAAAGCCAGATAAAATGCAAAAATGAACGTTCAGACTGCAGACGCTTTGAAAACAATCAGATCTGAATTAGAAGAGGCTGAAATTTGAAAAAGATCGTATTTAGGACTGCTGTGAAAAAGTCGATTATACAGCTCTGGAAAAAAATAAGACTTAAATCTGAAAGAATCTGTGGAGGAAGCTAAAGATTAGCTTCCTCCACAGGAAGCTAATCCTGTGGAGGAAGCTGTGAGGTTGGAAGGCAAGGAGGCCTTCCAACCTCACAGAGTTTCCGGTAGAAATAATTATGCAAAAAGTTGTTCAGCAGTTATAGGAAGAGTTAGATTTTTTTTTTTCCATTGATTATTGAGGGAATTTTATCTTCCAATGAAAATAAAAACAGAAAATATGTATATTAAATATATATATTATATTATATACATGTATTCTTCAATTTTAGTGTTATATTATTTTTTAAGTGATGTCCGTCTAATTTTCTACTATCGTTTTTGCTGAGTGATAACGAAAAACGTTTGTGTCCATGTAACTTACTCCACTCTGCAGCTTTCTCGCCGTCCTTGGTGATCTCCCAGCCGAACACAGCGTTCACCTTCTTGACCAGCTCTGAGCCCAGGCCTTTAACGCGCCGCCCGATCTCTGCAAACACCAGGTCGCTCTGCAGGCCTCCTCCCTGCAGCAGGAGGAGAAAAGGCAGAAAATATACATCCATTTTGTCTAATTCTAAGGTGCTCAGTGGTGGGAGGCTTGTGGAGGGAAAATGCACACATCAAACAACCCGCGAAAACCCTTTTTGCAATTTGTAAAAAAAAGATTTTTTGAGTTAGACCTCCTCATTATGTTGCATAACATAAAATCCGAATAGCAAAGTCCAAGCAGACATCGAATTTTCCCTGCAATCACAGACAACATTTCTCTCGCTTGAATCTGGATGGTTAACATCTCAATAAAAACCTGAACTGAGCTTCATTTGCTCACTTTGATGCCCCTAAATGAACGAGGCGACATTAAGCAGTTTTTTTTTTATTTGCTGAATAAAAAGGCCACTGTGAACGCCGCTGTCCGCCCACTTTGAGAATGGAAAGAAATGAGGCCACCAAAAAAAAAAATGTAATAAAGGAATTACAGTGGAATAATTGACAGTGAGGGTAGTTTTTTTTTTTTTTTTTTCGTTCCCAGACTTCATGTACCTGAGGGAGAATTTCAGGAGAAGCTTCTGACGTGCCGTGCAAATCCACGTAGCCCCCAGCCAGAGCGACGTCACCCGTCTCCTTCACCTGCATGAAAGACACGAGAGCTCATCAGAAGAACAGGCAGCTTGGGCTCATTTCTTCACCGCAGCTCGTGATGAGGGTGTAATCCTCGCTGCCGCTAAAGAAAAGAAGAAAAAAAAAAAGAGACAGACTCACTTTACACTGGATGTGGATCCGGCTGCCCTCCTTCCACATCTCGGTCTGCAGCGACTGACCCGGAAATACGGGCTTCGCAAAGCGGACCTGAAAGAGCAGCGAGAAGGGAGAGGACACACAACTACAGAATTACATGGATGAAAAAAAATCGGATATGGGTCGCATTAAGGGGGAAAAAATCGTAATTCAGTCACTTGAGGCTGCTGCGTGAACGTAGCCTAACAGATATTCCTCCAGGATTCTCCTACTTTTAGCTACATTCATCTTCCTATCGACTCTAAACATTTCCCCATCTCTACCTTATGTCCATATTTTGTTTCATTTGCAACAATTCAGTGCTGTAATAAACCTGCAGGCAGAAACAGAGCTACTCTTAACACTTTCACCAAATCTCATGTGGAAACTATGTGATGATTCTTCGCAGCCAACGGAAGCAGCAATGTAGACATTTGATCTGAAACCCCAGAGAGGTAACGCTCACCTTTATGGCCTTGAACTTCGCCGGGTCGTTGTCGGCGAAGCGCTTGAGGACGTGTCTCGCCGCGAAGCCGAACGAACACAAGCCGTGCAGGATGGGAGCCCTGAAGCCTGAACAAACAGCATTTTTAAACACAGCATGAGCAAGAATAAATGAGATGAAGACACATCGTTTACGTAAGAAGAAAAAAAAAAAAAACAAAAGAAGACAGGGAGTCCGCACTGAACAGCATTTCGTCTTGTTCTGCTCTCACCTCCCATGGCGGCGAAGCCGGGGTCTATGTGCAGCGGGTTCCAGTCTCCGCTCAGACGGTACAAGGCGGCCTGTATCCGCAGGGGGAGCAGACATTGTTTAGATTTATATCTTATTCATAACTTCTTGTGGGATAAAATTAAATTATCATAAAGACACCTAAAATAAGAATGCCTTTGAAGTGACACAGATGCAGCCATTTAAAAATGCTTGGGGGATTTCTCTTTTCTTTCTGCTACTTTCCACGGCCTCTTGCAGTCAGCAATCTCTCTTCTCTGACACAGAACGAAAACCCGCGTTCAAACTCTCCGTCGCCACACATATTCTGACTGGAACTTAATGATTATTGCAGAGAGGAGTAAAAAGAAAATCCAACATGTTCTAGTTTCACCCTTGCATCATCAATTCGGCTGATTTATTCTGCAGCAAAACCCACACAGACGCACTCACTTGGTCTCTTGTGGTTGATTCAATCACCACAGCATCTGGTGCGCGCTTGGGTGCAGGCAGAGGAGCCTGGGGAAATTTAAACAAAGCAAAGGAAAAAAAAACTGTTAAATATGATGGAGCATTCAGAACAGTTTTTCATAGCTTTTTATGTGGTCCTCTAGGTTCTAGACTAAACACTAAGTGTGCTTAAATATTATTTTATCAATCAAATCAATGCAATTTTTATCTGTTTACTGCCAAATTATATCAATCAGTCCTTAAGGTTTTTTGAGAATTACCTTGGAAATTCACGCAAAATCAACAAATCCCCACACTTTTTTGCACTAATAAATGGGAATTTATTGCAGATTTTTCTCAAAAACTGCCAAAAACTTTCTTACATTTACTAAACAGCTGCCTCAGCCCTAATTGATGTCAGATTATAATCCACAATCTATACAGCGAGTAAAAAGTCACATTTACCATCATAAATAAGTGCAAATATCAAGGCATTAAATTGCAAAGTAAAATCTCTTTTAAGTCAGATATTCAGAATTTTCATAACCACTTATGGAAAAACATTTTAAAAAATGTGGTATAAAATGCCACTATGTGCCTGGAAAATACGTGATATCTTTTAAAAGTAGTTTGTGAAGTGTCAGGATCTCTACTTAAAGACCACCGAGAGAAAATATCTACAGTTTTATTAACATTAAGATGCAAACATGGATAACATAACTATTTCCTCTGCAGCCTGTTTAGTGGAAACATACAGTTTTCTGCATAAAATTGTGCTGCTGCAATAAAAGATTGATTTAATGAGTGTGAAGGATACTAAATATGGCAGCGAATTCTGGCACATACTGCTCCTTATTAACTGTGTAAAGTGTCTCAACAATCACTGAAACTTCTTATTATCTACTGACAAGGTTATTACAATATTACTTCTTTGGGTAAAGTTTTAGTATCAAAGAATGTTTTCCACTTTATCCAACTCAGATCTGGACATTTCTCTATAATGGCTGTAATATTTAATTTTTACTACAATAGGTAGCATAGGAGGATCTCTGAATTGTTTTTCTTCCCTTTACTTGATGAAATCTTAATTTTTTGCCATTTTACTTTTTAAAATGCTTCCATAATTTGTAATGCGGTGCCATATTTCAGAACTGATGAGCCTCTTTACGTTCAAACAAACTGGGACATTTCAACAAGCCTTTTGCTTCCCAGTCTGTTAATTAGCTGTTTCAATCAGAAAAGCCTTTTTTATGACTCTTAAGCAAACATTCAACACAAAGCTCTGACATACTTTAGCTTTGTCTGAGCTTCTCTTTCCTCCGAAGCGTCCGGCTCCAACCACAAACACTGAGAACTGGTTGTAGCACACGAGCTCGTCGCCGTTGTAGGTGTTCACTGCAAAACAGAGCAAACGCTGCCATTTAATATGATAAACCAAAACAAATTTCTGCATAGTTGTCAAGTAGAAGGAAAATAGACATGATGTCACTGCAACATGCAAAATAACCCCAATATAACTTCTCTTTTCACCACAGCTAACAGGTTTAATGTGAGTGAGGACATTTTATTGACATTCTCCCGAGTCAACACAAAGAAAAACCCCAGGTTCCACAGTTTCCAGGTTTAAGATGGATTAATTATAGATCAGAGAGGTTTTAAATAACATTCATCTCTGAGGAATTGCCACACAAAAGTATGAGGCATTCACAGTCTGTTATTCTGGCCCCTGCAGACACAGACTGTCAATTAACTTTCATTAATTCAGCCTGAGAGGGATCTGTGAGGCCAAAAAATACATTAAACTGAAAAAAAACTAATGGATATTGAATAAATACACTGTATGATGAAAACTCTGCGCTGTTAAAGGGTAAATCAAAACTCACCGTCCAGCAGGATGACGGCTCCGGATCCTTTGTCTAGGATGTCTGCCACTGTGGTCTCAGAGGTAAGGGTGCCTGGAGGGACAATTAAACGCTTAACATAAAAATATTTACAATTCTGCAACATCTTGATTCAAAAGAGAACCAGTCAATGTTACATTTCTAAGATGCTTGTTGATTTCTGCGAGAAAATCAATTATCAGAGCGATTAATCAATTGGAAAAACTGACAGAGTGGCATTATTTTCCATCTCTCTACTAAAATATTCTGGATAAAAAGAGATACTGATGCATGCAGCTGTGGGCTACAGTCTTTGTTTGAAATGTAAAAACAGAGTCACAGCTGGCAAAACTCTTTAAAATCCAGCAGCTGAGTGTAAAAAGAAATGTGATTAAAAGAGTTTCTGAGGAAAAATATAACAACAAAAAGAGCATCAACAAGCTTCTGGGTTTCAAAAAATATTTTAGGCCCAGTTCAAGTCACCTAGAGACCAAACAGGTAATAAAACTACCCTTTTTTTATTTCTTTATATGTTTAGGATGTTATCAGAGAAATCAAGCATAAAGCATGTCAAATTAATATGAAAACATTGTATTTATTAAGTAGGAATAGACCTTAAGGCTGTAGAATCTAAAAAATATACACAAAGTTCAGACATTTGGATATTTAAAATATTATCCAGTTCCAATATAAAGCATTTAAAAAATAATTATTATGCTACGGCTTGAAAATGATCTTAAAACAACAATATCGTTGTTTATCACAATCATTTCTGGGACAATTTCTCATCCAGTAAAATGTAAAAGAACTAACTGCTTATTATTTAAAATATCCAAGAGAATAATATGTTATTTTATAAGCCTGAGTAAATGACACTGAAAGAGCATTTATTTCCTTTCATGATGAACTACCACCCTAATTTACCACTGCGTAGAATTAGGGGGTTAAATACCTGAAGTAGGCAGAGGTTTGTAAAGCTCCAGATACTGCTCTCCATGCAAAACCTGAAACAACACAACAGCTGTGACACACATTCACCAGAAAGTCTCGCAGCCTCATTAGCATTAGCAGTGTACTATTTACTCTTCTTCTGTGTGCAAGGCTGTGTGAAATATCCCATATGGACATAAATCTGCATCAACATATTTACAAACAGCAAAGTTGTGTGTAAACTTAGATATGTGCAAGATCGCACAGGCGGATATCCTGGAGAGTAATCTGCACGTTTCCTGACCTGTGTGAAGTCTATGCTGAGTCCAGGGATGGAGCTGAGGCCGCCGCCCATTATGGTGGCCTGCGAGGGGATGACCCCGAACGTGGGGAGGCAGCTGAAGTCTTGATGCCCTTCGTACAGGAACCTACGTTAAGATGCAAAGTGTCAGTGAGGTGTGAAAAAGCGCACCAAGACAGAAATAGTTGCACAGATGGCAGAACATGCATGACAATGAAGCAAGCAGGGCTCATGCACTTTTCCCACAGTAAAATTCAAGCACTTCTCAAGGTGTTTTCAGTCCTTTCCAGCATCACATTTTGGAGATATGAGCAACACAAATGTACAAGACAGTTTCAGTTCAGCATTATATTTATTACTCCTATTAATAATTCTGCAGCAGCGAAAAGGTAAACTAACATATAGCAACACTTTACGTTTTGAAATGGCCCAAGAAGAAAAAATCCCTAAATTTCAGCCTTTTTTTATCAGCTACATGCAATGATAACCAATTTTGCCATTTTGAATAATAACTATACAGAAATAATCCGAATAAATCATGGGTAAACACTATATTATTATTATTATTATTATTAATCTTATTACTTTCTATATTGTTTTTAACACTTCAAAACTTTTAGCTGTTACTCCTGAATTTCCTCTTTGCGGGACAATAAAGGCTGTTTCTTCTAACTGACCTTCTTGCTAAAAATTAAATGCCTGCACACAACAACATACAGTTGAAACCAGATATTTAAATACGCCAAATAAAACAATACAAACTTCTTTTTTTTCTCACTGTCTGAAGATAAATCCCACCAAACTTCTCTTGTTTCAGGACAGGTAGAATTACAAAAAATATTTCTATTTGGAAAATGCCAGAAAATGTAGCAAAAACATTTTTTTGAAATTTTTTCTTTTTGTGTAACTTTCCTTGAATTCAAAAGTTAACATACATTTTGTCAGTATCTGGGATGACTGCCTTTTAATGCAGTTTTGAACAGTCAAAAACTTTTGGGTCTCTCACAACAACTTGCTAGTGTTTTGGCACACAAACAAAAAGCAGGTGAATACCTGAGGCTGTCCGGATCTTTGGTGGACATGCCGACTCCCAGCGCATAGAGGATACACTGGTTAGAGGTGAAGCTGAACGAGGTTGATGGTAGTTTTTGTCCGATAGCGTCCGTCTGAAGAACAAAATTATTATTATTCAGTTACCTCTCAGATCCCCTTTTTCTTCTACTTCACAATTATGCACCACATTCATATAAAATTTAATTTAATGTGTTTAATAAAACACATTAAAATCTGTAATCCGAATGTAGGAAAATGCAGAAAAACTCTGTTCTCCTTCTCAAACTAAGCCAAATAAAACAGAACCCTCAGATTCTCCTGCCAACGACTAATATTAAAAATCAACCACTACTCATCTCAGTATTCATGCCAACTTTGGTTGTGTGTCCCCAAAGGACAACTGCTTTTGCAGCAAGCGAAAATACCATGCATGTGTAAGACGTAACAAAATATACAGAGTATATTCATAATGAAAAGACTGGAAGAAAGTGAGAGGCTAAAATAAACAAATTATATAATCCTTATGAATCAGTAAGGAGTTAAAATATTAAATTGGAGTAAATAAAAGAATTTCATCTGGTTATTTTAATCCTTTGCATTCTTAAGAAATAGGTGTGATGAAGATGGAGTTTCTTAATCTCTTGTAACAGATTAAGAAACAGACTAAATAAATAAAAAATACACACCAAGTGTTTGCTACAAAAAGGCAATAATACCACCACTAGCTAAACATAGTAAACTATGGTGAAAGATTAACACTTCCTGTTTTCAGTGAATAACACTTTTATATTCAGTAGTCGATGAATTTCATTCATCGTGTGTTTTTAGCAGTCCTAGAGCCTGCGGGGCGGAGGGTGGTCTCTGAAAGCAAGAGAGAATCAGCAGCTCAGGGCTGCGCTCCAGGCCCGGATCAGGCTGAGCTTTGTGAGAGATCAGCACAATCACACAACGAGTGGAGAGAGGCGGCCAAGAATTGAGCCAACTTCGATTTGTGTTTGCATCGGAGGCACCGGGAGGCCTGAAAACAGGCACAAACTCCTGAGCGGAACAGAAATTAACCGTTAATGATACTGAGCAACAAAAGCCGTCCTAAAGATCAATGAGGTGAGGCGATCCGCCGGGTCGGACATGTTCTCAAACCGTCAACAACCGCAGTTTTAGCACATCTGGCAGAACCTCAGGTCATTAACTTCCAGCTCCAGAACAAGTAAAAAAAACAAACATGTTTCTGTTTTTATTCTTAGCATCATATTCCACAGATAATAAATTTAGTGGCTGGATTTGAAACGTAGTCTTATTTGTCACAGGCTAAGTGACAAATAAGACTTGAATATTTTCACCCTAAAAAAAAACATAACTACTTATTGGTGCCGGAAATTTAATTAGCTAATTTAACTACCGTACATAAAACTTGTATAATTTTTCTTTTTAATATACACTAAAGTCTAGAGCCAGAACGTTTGTATTCACATGTTTCTGGATCATCCATGTGGTAATCGAGTCCCACCACTAAGCCACATCCACAAACAACAACAACTGATTTAATCAGTAAATATCTTTGTTGTTGAGCTCATATGGGGGTTTTTTATTTAATAACTTAGCAGCAAAAACACTTTTTGAATTGAAAATGTTCATTTTGGCAATATTTAGCTTTCAATTCAAATACGACTCATTTAAATTAATGAATTAAAGACCTAGCAATTAAGACTTTAATCAAATCCCACCACTAATATTTACTAATTAAGTACTTTCTGAAGGCAACTGGTTAAATCCATTGCTGGATTTAGAAATGTTTTGCCATCTCCAACTGGTTTTTCTCCATTATTCACCCGTTTTCAGCAACATTCATTCCCCCCCATCAGCTCTGATCATCCCTGCTGAACAAAAGCTTCCCCACAGCATGACGCCGGCACCACATGTAGCGTTTTTTCATGCAATCTTATTTCATACTAGCTGCTTCTTGGTCTTCATGAAGCTGCCTGTTCTCTAACAAACCTCTAGAGTCCTTCACAAAACATACAGATAGACTTTCTACAAATTAGACAAAGTCAATTTGTTGCAATGGACTTTGGGGTATCAGCATAGAGGGGGATGGATTACAAATGGATGCCATACTTTGAGGATTTTTACTTGCAAAAAGCTGTCAGTACTAATTTTCCTTCAGCTTCACAATTATGAGTCACTGGAGAAACCCAATAAACATCATTAAAGATTTATAAACTTCCTTTTATTTATGATACTAGATTATTATGTTCTCCTGCACTCAAAATTTCCTTTCATGCATTTTCTGGAAATTAAGAAAATGTTTAAGCTTTGAACTGAACCCAAGCAGTTAAACTCAAGCCACCATTAAAGAAAACAGAAAAGAGAAAAGATTTTTAAAAAGAGGCTATGAATCAATTCCATTCTAGTCTGACTATTTTGGTTGGTTTTTAGTTGCTTCTTAAGTTATTGAGATAAAATCTTGGCTTACAAATACAAAAAGGAGGAAAAGAACAAAAAATGAGAAATGAAGGCTCCTATAGTAAATACATTGTTACAAAAACAAACAAACAAAAACACCATTAAGAAGACATGACCTACAACAGTCATGGGTTAACAACTCTTAGGAATAGTGGCCAAATATAGTCTGATCAGATAAAATAAAACTATAGGAAAAGGGTGAAGATGATGAAGATTTGAAATTTGCCAAATATAAGAATTAGATTAACTGCCATTCATCTGCCTGCATTCGTATTCCACGGTTTCCCCCAATGTATTATAAGCCTGGCGGGCCACCAGGCTTTACTTGTGCCCCCACCAAGCTAAGCATTGCTTATTTATTAAAGTTTTTTTCTTAAATGTTTGCATTTTAAGACTTTGTAGTCGGTGTCTAAAATGGGAAAGGTCACGTCATTAGTTTGGCAGTACTTCCGATATTCAAAACAATAAACTAATAATAATCAATATTGATAGGTATGGAGCCATATTGTCCAGCTATAGCTGCAGCATTGAAAATTAAGCCAAGAGAAAACAGTGTTGATAGGAGCTAACTAACTCAGTTCAGTGAAAATGTTGTGCCGATTCTTTATGTTGCTCCAGAAAGTTGTTTTAATCTTTTGCCCAATCCTTGTTTATAGTGGGGGCGGGGGAGAGAAACTAAATAAAATGTCACCCAGGAGCAAATTTCTGAATAATAAATTATGAATAATGGAATCAAGTTAATGATTTTTATGTTTAATTAAAAAGTGTGTATTTAATTGATATGACTCCCACTTCTCTGTCTCCCCCAGACAAAAACTCGACGGCCCTCAGGCTCATGTTACAGTGCTAATTGAATGCTTAATGTCCAACACCACAGAGTGTGCTAAAACCTAAAATATGGAAATATCCACTTTAGAAAGAGAATGAATTAAATAAGAGTTGGAAATTGACTGCAGCGGCTCATTCATATCAATCAGAGTTATTAAACGTGAGAAACGTATAGCATTATCACACCTCTGTGGTAACATTACAGTCACAGCTCTCCTGCTGCAGCTGATTTGTCATATTAATGATGGCAGAGCCTCAGCTTAAAACGATCCTGCTTGGCAGAGTGGTGCGATTCCCTCTGCATAATATCACCTCTCAGTTGGTCAGAAATCACCATAAAGCCTGGCCTCCGGAGGCTCGCTTTTAATTAAAACTGCATTAAAATGCAGATGTTGGAAATGGCGTTGTTTCAGAACTGTTCCCACACTCCTTTTTGATTTCATTTTATATGCTTTCATGTGTTCACACAGAGATTAATCCCACTGCCTCTTGAGAATATCGGGGGAAGAAGAAAAAAGAAAAATCACAATCAAATGAACATTATGCTGCTTTTTTTTTTTCTAAAGGTGGTTCAATGTTTTATTCAAAACTGCAAATATTGTGATATAATAGTTCACTACTTAGCAAGCTGATCTCTAAAAATCTAGTTACATAAAGGTTATTTTCTCTACATTATTCCTCCGTTTTTAGATTCCCTGCATCAATTTGAACTTATACTGATATTCTCTATTGTGCGATTGTTTGAATAGACAGTGTTATTACAGTTCCTTATAAAAGTATTCACTCATATTTTGTCACATTACACCACTGCAGAGTTGAGCGATATGGACTTAGAAGTTTATCACAATATTTTGTGGTACTATTGTGATAACGATAAAAAGGATAAAAAGTACTACAAACTTTTACTACAAAGCCTACATGGCAAAAGGTTCTGACATCTCTGCATTAAGCTCAAAACTTCAGTGTAGTTTACTGAAGCTTTATGCAACAGAACAGAATAATAATGTGTAATTGTGACAACTTCCAAAAAAATATTCTTTGGAAGTTGTCTGTTTTTTTGCACTGCTGAATCCAAAAATGACATCCCTTATTCTCACTCATCCAGAAAAGATTTTAGAAGAAAAAAAAAGTGTATTGATTAAGTGTTACAAACTTGGATTTCTGTAGATTGAATAATAAACACTGATAAGGTTTAGTACATATAAACTCAACATTACGCCTTCATTGTACAAAATTCTCCTTTTCTTTTCTCTCCTGCTGCTCTTCACTCATTGATCCCAGATTCTCAGTAAACCGATCCATATGTGAGAACAAGTCATGCATTTTGATGCTCATGTTGCATCTGTAGTTCAGAAAGTTGACCTGATTGAGCAAAACCAATGTGATTTTTGGATTCGGCACATCAAAATTACCCTAAACCAGTTGAAAAACTCCAGGCAATGTTTTGGCTGTTGCACAGTGTTATCTATGTTAAATAAGTTCTAATACTGAAATTTAGTGGTGTCTTTATAACAAGTAAAATATAATGACATTGCCACAATTGGAGATTCTTAATATCCTCTTTTGCACTGATGGGTCCACTCTACATATTTTATTAGTTCTAATAATAAGTAACCTTTTCACCGTTTACAAGTATCAACATCTGCATTAAACCATAGAAGTACATTTAATTATTAGGCTGCTTTAGTTGATAAGAGATTCATCCAGAGAGTTTGTAGCCTCTGAATTGCATAACAGCATTAAACTGAAAAGCATCTGTGATATTTTACATGCCATGTTGCGAAAGCAGCACAGAAACAATTCTGAATAATACAAGAGAGTTATTTGAACCGGAAACTACAGTCTGTAATTATCATGCGGCCTCTCTGAAACTGTGCAACCTTTTTACTGCCCTTACATCCTCCTTCAAACATCTAAACACATAAAACCATTTAGTGCTGGTAAGACAGTTGTGCACTTGGAGAGGAGCATGTCATAAAATCAACACAAGCACAGCGGCAGCACAGCTTGGTGTAACTTAAGCAATGCGTTGCACAGCAAGGACCAGAATGCAAATGCAACTAGCAGAGCTGCACACACTGTCACACACCAACTCACGCATGCAGTCTAATGAAGACACAATGGGGATGTTTATCTTCAGGCTACAGTGTGACTCTCTTCCAAATCCCAAGCAGGCAGCAGAAACAAAGTGAGGAAGACCGAGATACCAGAGAGAGACGGAAACATTTTAGGAACAATGCTATAAAATCTTTGGATGAGCACGGCGAGGGCTTCTCATCCACCGCAGGATTTTAAAAAAAGATCAGATTTTTTTTTTTTTTAAACTCACCCCGTTTAGCCTCTGTTATAGTTCCAGTGAGTATTTCTGCAGTCTTCATGCTGCACCGAACCCAAAGATTGAAAATTTTCATCGTATAAATTATTCTGATGACAGTTTTTCTAATAAACTAAACTCCATTGGAGAGGATGATTTTAATGCAGTTATTTATTTTAAGTTTGAACGTGACTATTGCATGCTACGAGTGTGAGGCGGCTGCTGTCCTTGTGGATAATCATTGCACATGGTGTGATTTTACTGTAGTGCTAATCTTTTATTTAAGCAACTCTGCAATATGTGAGCTGTCACAGATTCAGCGTCCGCAGTTCAGCGAGTGGGAACACAGAAACGTGAACAAACACCTACTGAGGGGAGATACTCTGCTGTCCGCAGTCATCTTTTTAAAAAGCTAATCTGAGCAGACGCTTGTCTAGTGTGTCGACTTTTCAGATTTACGGGGGATATCAACCTTCCTGCAGTATGTATGTTGTAGGAGCTTTGCTAAAGAGGGAATTATCATCCCTGACTTTATGCTGTGTGGGTTTATTACAGAGTCATGAGATGCAACGTCTGAAAGAGTCAGAGAGCTTACAGCCGCGTACTTTCAGAAGTCACTATGTCCTTTGTTGTCACACCCACAGGCCACAGGGTAAAACCCTAAAGCTCCTCGTAAGTGCAGCCAACATAAGAAGAAACAAAATGCAAGCAGAGGTCACCATGGGTGTCTGAACAATGAAACAAGCAGAGCAAAAATGAGGGAGCACACTTTATGTTTTTGACTTTTGGATCATTTCTAGAGGTCTAAATTATACTTTGACTAACGAAGTAAATGTGAAATATTGAAATAATTGCACAATTGTAATCCTATAGAGAGTTTGGATGGAGAAACCTGAAAACAAAAGTTATTTCAAAACTTCCTTTGATAATTTTTTAAATTTATGAACCATTGGTCCAGTTCAAAACCCTGAGTTAAGATTGCATACTGGTCAAAAAAGATTTTTTAATTGGGTGTTTTTGTGTTCCCAACCAGAAACGGAAAAATAACCCCACTGAGGGTTAAAGTATTGAAGCCAAACTCTGATGTGGCAAATCATAGAAGAAGATTTTCAATTTAAAATAATTTCAAGGGGAAAAAAAGCCAGAAGTTGTTTTTGGAAATTTGGATTTTGAACTTTTAGGAAACAGTAATTTCCAAAACAAACATATCTTTCTTGTCTTAATCAAAAGTTGAAAATCACAAAAGCATTTTCCATATTTTTCCAGCTTCTTCAAACACCTTGACTGTGATTTCAAACTCTTTTCTGATGATTTCCATGTGGCCTTCAATTGACTCAGCAAATAACGTGTGACCATGTGAAGTACTGACAATAACAAACCAAAATAAATGCTCAGCTCCTCAAATTAGCAATTTATTTATAATTATTGTTACCTAGTTATATATTTTCTTTTTACTAAAAGAAAGTTTAGCTTTTTCAACATCCTACAAAAAAATAAATCAAGGTTTTACTCATGTATATAGATAAAAATAAATTATAAAAATTGATAAAATTATGTTGTGCATATTCAGAATATTAAATATGACGAGACTGAACTGGAAATTAACAAAATGTCCGTCATAGTGCCACTCCAAAGGGAAAAAAATCTTCCTGTAATAGTTTTTACTTTAATTTTAAAATGACTAGCATTATTTAACTGTTTGCATTAGACTTGAATATTATTTGTAAAATATGATCCAGACTAGAAAACTATATTTCCCCTTTAAGTCTGAGGCATCTAGTGTTTCAGATTTCCTAAAATAAGCCCACCATGAAGTTCTCAGCTTGCTGAATCCAAACATTATTCATAACCCGACAACAGGGTGGAAAAATGTTTACAACAGGGATAAAGAGGGAAGTACGATGAAATTAAATTCAGCAATCTTTAGCCCAGTGTAGAAGAAAAACGAAGCAGAAATTGCATCTTAACTTACAGGATTAAACCCTGATCCTGTTGCTCCGGAGGCGGCAGCTGCTGCTGGATTTGCACCAACTTCTCCATCTGACTCCACTTGAGACAGCACACTCACAACTGAATGCAGAGATTCTGCAAAAAGACAAGAAAGAAAGAAAAATACAGAACAGGAGAAGAAACTCTGAGCCTTTATCATTAAAACGGTAGAAAGTTTTAATAATGATGAGCTGCATCTTCTTGCACTGTAATATGATCTAACGTTCGGCTGGCAACGTACAACTACTCTGTCCATATTACACATCGCAAAAACTGGAAAAAAAAACTTGCTGATGTAAGATGTATATTTCCCAAACAGAGAAAAGAGCAGAGAGTGACACTAATCTTCTCAATTAGCTTTTACCATCAATCACCAGATATAAATAAAACTTGCTCCCAAGGTTGTCGAGTACGACTTAATAATGTAGTAATTTTTTAATATTAAAAATATAAGGTATATGCATCTCGGTCGCTTGAGTTCTGATTTGTTCTTTTTGTGGACTTTTACTCATTGATTGGTTCAGGAGTTACTTTTTTGAACAATTTTTCCCTCTGGTTTTGTATTCTGTGCACCTGAAAGTATTTTTGCTCTTACTTTTTTTTTTACTGATTAGCATCTTAAGCACTCAAAAAATACCTGAACTTTCAAGTGAATTAGCAGTGCTTGCTAACAGCTGATGGTGTATATAATGACATGTTACTGTGGAAAAGTGCCCAGAAACTGAGCTGGTAGAATTTCATGGCATTTCAGTAACACCCTCTTCAGTCAGAAGCCTCTTCGGGCAGCAAGACTGACTGCTACTGGAGATCCTTGAAGCATTTCCGACAACAACTCCTTGAAGATTCTTAGATGATATGAGTTACTGCAATGTTTAATTTTCCTTTGGGATAAAGAAAGTATTTTTGAATTGAATTTAATTAATTTTGTCTAAAAATCACCATAACTGAATTCACGTTTTGCAGAGTTTCACAAGAAACAAAACAACTTACTGATGTTTTTTTTTTGTTGACAATAGTAAAATTTATATATTTCAAATGAACCAAGCTGATGTTTTTTATATGTTGAATTAACCACTAGACTCAATGACTAAATCATTAAAGAAACTATGAGCTTCAGGAGTGATGAAGGTAATTAAACTGCAACTCTGATTACAAGAAAAATACTTTTACCAAAGGTTATAGGGAAAATTTTCCTGTATAGATTCTTTTGTACCTTAAAAAAGTAAAAAACTTTACTTTTAAATGGCATTTAGAAACAAAATACCATTTAAAACTTAAGATCAAACTCCATACTAATCCAAATAAAGGTTTTATATAACTTTGTGAAAAATAATAATTCTATATATCAGCAACATAAATGAATAACCAATTTTACATTTTAAAATAGTGTTTATTTTAATTTGATATCATGAAAACACACAAGCAGTTTAATTAACAATACCAGTCTAGATGTAGCTTGAAAAAAGATCCTAAAAATTTCTCATTGTTATATTTATTAGTTTCTTCTTTACATTGTCTGAATTTGGAGTGTAAAGATTTAAATACCTATGCATACGCAGACAACATGAACACAACAAGGCAATCCCAGAGAACAGAGGAAGCAGAATCTGAGGGAAGACTAAAGCCGCTCATTACCATCAATCAGTGGCGAGTGGTTACCGAACACAGGCAGCAACAAGTCTTCGCATTAAGCTACAAATGAGGAGGCACAACAAAGCCATGCTAATGAGAGCTGCTCACACCCTGTGGGAAAACCACCTCCGTTCGGTTAACGTCAACCCCCAGCGGCCCCCAACTTAACATCTGAGAGAACAGAGACGGCCGGAGGAGGCGGAGAGAAATAATAATCAGTGTTGGACAACCTCCCTGTTTTCATCAGACCTTTCCAGGAAAATTGCACTTGTTCAGATTGAACATTGCTTTCACCTTGACTTTCTCCCTTTCTTTGTGAGACCTTTAACAGTACTTCTTGCTTTTTTGTTGAAGCCCATTAACAGTAATTACTAGTGTAAAGGGTCACCTTTAAAATTTGTTTAATAATTTGAAAGAACAAAAACCATCTATGAAGGGAAAATGCTTCTTCACAGTACAGTATACATGTGTACTAATAAAAAATATTGTAGCACGGAGCATATAATTGGCCTCAGGTATCACTGACCTTGTATATTAGCTGGCTTGGTGGCATTTTCAAAATCACAGATCGCGTCCCACTGGTCCCGGACCCCCTCAGGAGTCATCGGTTTGTTCCTCTGCCTCACGATCCGGCCCTCAGTTCGCTCCCAGCGTACTGCGCACACGGATACACACAAACGAGGAGAAGGGGGTCACCGCCCGGTAAAAATTCAACACATACATTACAGCAGAGCCTGGAGCTAATGGATATTCCAAACACATGCAGACATCTCTTCAGGAAAACTACACAGAACTCACATTTACCAATCCAGCCAGCTCCAGCCTGCAAGAACAGGAAATGTGAGAATAAGCCACAACACACTCGAATTAAAGAAGAAAAATTATCTTTTGAAGGCTGTCACTGTCCAGCAGGACAGTTATTTTACCTCGAACAGTCCTCCATTTTCTTGGCATTGTTCATGACAGAGCCAGAGAACCAGAGGGGCGACATACTCAGGCTTCAGAGACGCCACAAGGTCTAAAGACACAAAACACAAACATTTAATACAGAGCAGAGTCGATTTATAGTCCAGGATTCCTATACTAGTACTATACACTGCATAAACCACAGAGATATAGTATATATATACTGTATATATATTTAAATATGCATGTATTTATGTATGTATGTATGTATGTATATATGTATGGATGGATGATAGAAGCTACATCTGTACATTTTAATCATTGTGTGCAGTATACCATCTCCTTATGTGAACGCTCTTGATACTTACCAGTCCAGTTATCTAAAGTAGGTTTTTATAGTACGCTTATTACTTCTTCTCCAAACAGAAGACAACACAAGGCTGATTGCTTCTATTTTAAGGTTCATATTTTTAATAGTAAAAATAAACAGAATGAGCTGCAAAAATGGAGGAAATTATTTTCCGTAAAAAATCAACTCGTATAGAAGGTAGAAGCCCGTTATAGCAAACTCTTCTAATACCCTTCATCAACTATGAAATATTTACCTTCAGACGCCATACAGTATATGTGCTTAAAATATCTGCACACTGGTGATAAGAGAGGAGGAATTCTGCCTTGCTGCGTTCACCATGTTTGCACCAGGTTGAGTTCTGTTCTTTGTCTTTCAGAAAAATCTGAGTCAGTGAGCCCGAACATATGGAACCAAGTCATTTACCAAGGTGACGCCATCCTGAGACAGTTGGCACAGCACAGCGTGACAGATGCTACTGCAGACAAGCACGGCATGACAACAAAACCATTTCTGTTTATTCCCCGCGTCAACAGAGCTGTAGTCAGGATGCCCATGAACCAAAAGCATTTACAAACACCATCGTCCTGGTCTTTATGATGCTAAAACACAAGCACAGAGTCTCATTTTTAACTCACTGACTGGTTAAATAACTAGTTTTAAGGTCGTTTTACTAGGCAGCACGTAAATTTCATCTCAGAAAGTTGAATATGATTGAAAAGTACATTCACTTCAATAATTCAATTTTATTATGGCTTTCAGCTAAAGGTAACCCAAACTTCTATTTTCCATTAATTCAGACCAAAAAAAAGCAACAAAAAAGGATTTTTAATGCAGACAATGCATAGAGCAGTGGCCTCAAACTGCATTCCTAGAGGGTCAGTGTCCTGCAACTTTTAGATGTTCTCCTTGTCCAGCACACTTAAATTCAATGGCTAAACTGCCCCACTAGCATGCAGTCAAGCTCTGCAGATCTCTGCTGATTAACTATTATTGGAGCCAGGTGTGCAGAAACAGAGAGACGCCTTAAAGTTGCAGGACGTCGGCCCTTGACGACTGGAGTTTGAGACCACTGACATACAGGGTGAGGCACAAAAGGTCATTTCTAAAGAAGCTGCATCTGAGCACTAAGCAAACAAATGGAAAATTAAGTGGAAAGAAGAAATGCGGTAGAAAAGGGCATACAAGACATATTTGAATTTAATCTTAAGAGATATTTTTTGCTGGACTTATGTAATAATTTTCCTGAGCTGTAAGCCATAACTATCAAAGCTAAGGAAATAAGAGGAATGTATCGATTTTTCTGAATTGAATATATACACAATATACATTCTTGACTAACTAAAATAAATTAATAAATTAACTTTTAATGATTCATATGTATTGAGGTGTACTATAAAAGCTGTTCCAAGCTTTTTTTCATATTATTGTGGCTAACCAATGCTTTATCGTCATTTCTGTGTAGTAGACATTACAGGCATTAAAGGCTTTAGCCGCTCAACCTCTCCCAGTCAGCTAATCAAGATTGTTGGCATCAACTAACTCACTCACTCTCTGGTTGCTAGATAAAAATAAAGTAAGCATTTTGTTGACATATGCTAACATTTTCAAAAAAACAAAAGGGTGTGGTTTACATCTATTTTCTTTATATAGACCAATTCAGTGTAGCGATGCTATCTCTGATTACCTGGCGGCATGACGGTCTCCGTGAGGCGGGACCCCGCCACGGGAGCGATTGTGTTGCAATGGATGTTGTACTTGCGTCCCTCGATGGCCAAAGTGTTAGCCAGCCCCAGCAGGCCTAACTTGGCAGCGCTGTAGTTGGCCTGGCCGAAGTTACCATAAATGCCCGCAGCTGACGCAGTCATGATGATTCTGGTCACAGAAAACAAGGCCGAGTTAAAGCACTTTGACAGAAATCGCTGTGTAGGAGCAGGAGACAGCAACAACCCACACACAGTCTCACAGGAAAGATACTTTCCATGCATGCTGAGCATCTTTAAGCACCTAGTCATTGCAAATAAAGAATATGTTCTCTTCAGCAACCGTGAGAGTTTGAAATCCATATTTAGGAGCTCAGGGATGTTTATACATCAAACCCACAGGATATTACTTGTGCGCACAATCTTGTGCAGGCGGTTCAACTCAGCCGAGAAGAAGTAAAAAGGTTAAGCATCAATGCCACATTAACTGCAGGAGACATCTGCAAAACCTCACTGCTTATAAAACAAGTAGTGATCCATAGCATACAGTCTACAACAATGCAATCTCCAAGGGACTGGCAATGACAAAATGCTTTTCACATCAATAGCTATTATGCACAAAGGATATGGAGCACAAATCTTTTGGCATTTACAGAGCAACACTGAGAAAATGCTGCACCAGATAGCTGGTAGAGAGGATAAAGCTGTTCAGTGACAGTATTTCTCCACGCCATCACAGAGACAGAACTGGAGAGTCAGGTGACTGACATTTCGCCTTTTCTTTTATGTCTCCTCGATATGACTTTTCTTTCAAGTGCACCATAAATTCTTTACTGAGGGTGGCTGCACACAAAGATTGAATTTCAGGCCTGAACATGAAAAATGGAAAACATATAGTCAAACAAAAGAGAATTTAAAATGATTTCTGTCTCTATTAAGAAAAACACCGTAACAGCATTTGTCAACGTATTGATTTAAAACTCGCACAACTATTTTCAACTGCTTTCTGCTAGACTTGGTCAACAGCAGCATGCTGCAGTGCAAAGAAAGTTTCTGCAAAAAAGTTAAGTCAGTGTTTAAAATGTAATATTTCAATTCAAGCAGAGCAGCTTCTATGAACCCATGAAGGGCAACTGCCTCCTACTTTAAGCTAACGACCTTCCTCCGCTAATTATAATCCCAAACAGCCACATCTAAATAGACCTGTCACTGCTAGATGCATTTCTATACATCAGTGCAGGTGTAATTAACATTTATTACTGTTCAGTGGCCATTAGTTGTGTAAGGGAATTCAAAGTGTCTTATAAAAGAAAATATCATAATATACAACATAATTAAATGTCTAAGATGCATTTATTGCAACATAAAGGGTATGGTGTGTTAAAAAAACACAAATCAATACAAAGTACTTTTCCTGTGATATATAACAACATATATAATAAACTCTAGAAATATGCCACTCCTGGTAACAGCAACATTTGAGTTCACCTCTTTCTACTCTTCCACAAAATACTACTTGATACTTCATCAAAAAGGAAGGAAAAAAAAGGCCCAAAACCTACTTTTTTTTTTCTAATTTACTCTTCTCTATTTAGAGTACAGCAAATAAGACTACATTTATAGTAGAGCTCCTTCAGTGGCAGATTGCTGCATCCCAGGTGCACAAAAGAGCGTTCTCATAGGTCCTTCCTTCGAGACTCCTTGACCATCACTGATCCCAACAAACTAAATAAATCTTTACAACTCGTTTCCACAGTTTTCACCTCTTGTAAACAGTCAGCTGTTATTATGCACATGTAACAACAAATCTACATAAAGAGATTTTACAGCTGAATTTGTGAAAAGCCTAAAGATTTTTTACATCTTTTGAGATGCATCTGTAGATTACCTAGTTACAAACCTTTTGGAGCCAGAATTGTATCTCTCCTGAGCCTGAGTATAAATGTCAACTGGCAGCTGCTTGCTTTGATCCTCACCTGCCAAAATTTTGTTTTTTCATGTGGTTCCAGGCAGCTCGAGTTACCAAGAACGACCCTCTTAAGTGAACTCTATGAATAAGGTCTGAAATGACAACAAGCATAAGAAAAAAACTTTTTTTTATCTGTATCCAGGTGACTCATAACTTGAGTTACTGATAAATAAGTAAGTAAATAAACAGTATTTTTAATCCAAACAATCTCTTTACCCCAGTCCAAATCGCTGGTTCTGGCAAATGAACGGTCACGAAGTATTCTGGGCAAAAAAAAAAAAGCAATGTATGAGCTAACACTTAAAATTCACTTTCACATTATTATAATGGTCCACACTTTAATTACTGCAATAACTGCGTTCTAATACCAGAGGATCTCCATAATTATAACTGGGGAATGACTTACCCAGCATTGTTCACAAGAACATCTGAAAAAGAAGAATATTACCAAAATAAATTCTAGAAAAACCACCACTAAAATTCATTTACTGATTACAGCTTTCCAAAATTAAATACAAACCAATTCTTCCAAAGGCATCAAGGGCACTTTGGATCAGCTTCTCTCCATCTTCAACAGAATCTATATACACAAAAGGAAATATAGAGGATTTTAAGACTTGATTATATTAGTTCAGATCTAAATCTCGGCTCCACTGTTTCTGATTGCATTTTCAAAGAGAAAAAAAAGGAAGAGTTCAAAAATACATAACAAAAACAAACAGAAAAAGCTTTACTTTACTCTATTTTTGACTACAAAAGCAACAATCTGGCAATTAGTTAGCTGATTAGTCATCCTACAACCAATCTGATATTTGTAAAAAAAAAAAAAAATACTAGTAAGACACATGGAAGTTTTCTGTACAAGATAAAAAATTTTCACATAGAAGAAGCACAAAGAAAATAATATGGGGTTCTATCATTATGAAAACTCACTAACAAATTCATCAGAGGGACAAGCTGGAAAAGAAGTCATACAGTTTTTCTATCTGCTGTCAAATAAACAACATACTACATTTAATAGAAGGAAGGCCATGTTTCTCACCATAGTTTGCCACAGCTTTGCCCCCCTTTGCTCTTATCTCCTCCACCACCTTATCAGCAGCTGCAGAACTTCTTCCACCCCCTTTTGTGTCTACCCCAAGGTCATTCACTTTATTGCAAAAAAAAGAAGACAAAGATTAGCAACACAGCGCAAATTGTGCAGTTCTCCAAAGCAGATAACCCTAAGGGAAAATTGAACTAAAGGAGATTCTTGGTCAGAGATGAGAGCAGCGTTCAAAGTCAGTATTAAAGGCAGCATTTATTTTTGCCGACAATCGCAGGTGAGTATAAAATCCAATCACAACTGTTGCAATAACTGCAGTGCACATATCTCAAATAACTTATACGGTACAGCTTATCTACATAAGTGTACCTCCACCCACACATAATTTCTTCAGAACTAAAATGTGAAACAGAGTTCTGGATGATGGAATAATACTATAACATGATATGAAGCTCAAAAAAGTTGATTTTTTTAATAATAGAACCTCTTTAAGAATGTTGCTTTTATACATGATCAAAAACAATACAACTAACTGACCAGACATAATAACTGAGACCCTAGGTAATAATGTTTACATTCATGTCATTAGAATGCAAAGCTTGCAGGGCTTTTATTCTGAAAATCTAGCAATTAGTTTAGACATAATCAATTATTTACCAACTACAGAGGCTCCTCTTGAAGCGAAGGCCAGTGCATATTCTTTGCCAAGACCTGTAGAAAGGAACACAGAAAAATAAAACAAGTTAAGCAAAGTTTTCACCAGACTCAAATACCCAAATCCAGCAGCAAGAGCTGCTTCATGCAGGTGCCCTTTCACACACTTACAGCAGAGTAATAATAGGTCGTTGCGTTATTTGCACTTTGCTCCCCGAGTTTACAAATGAAACAGTCTTATTGGACATAAAATAGCAACATACCTGTTTAATATCTAATCATAACAATTATTTTTTTATATCTGCTAGTAATTTTGCAGATTCGTCCCAACTTTTAGCAATCAGCAAAATATACAGATTTACAACTGGGCGTGTAATATAAAGTAAAATAGCTGTGTGGTGCACAAGCTGCTTTCGAAACTTTTCTCTAAAAAGAGTACCCCAAACAAATGTCAGCCACAGTTAGCCAGTTAGCATCGGAAGCTAAAGCTCTAAATGCTATTTAAAGTGACGGACAACACACGGAGCTGCAGTTTTACCTCCTCCAGCGCCAGTGACAAGCGCCACTCTTCCTTCGAATGACAAAGACATTTCCGTGGACTCTCTGCTTCAGGGACGGACGGTCTCCGATGCTTCACCTGCAGGACTGAATGCTAGAAAGTGACAGTAGTGACAGAGAACTACAACTTCCGCATGAAGAGGGGGAGTCTCAGTCCTGACCAATCAGATACCTGGATTTACTGACGCTGCTATAGCGACGCTTTGTTTCACGTGGAGGCTGTACAGTTTGATGTAATGTCTTAAAACAGTGCTTCTTGTTCTCTAACGACTTTTAATAATGCCCTTTATGTATTAAACAAATGTAATTATTTTACATTTCTTACCAGCGTTTGTTTGTGTATTGTTTGTATTGTTCCCGTTTGATTCATGCCTTCAAACTTCAACACTGAGGGTGATCAACTCAACAAAGATAAATCGTCTTATTATTCTTTGGGTGATGTCTGTGTCATTTCCAAACAGAGACATATTTACTGGGTTAATTAAGACAAATAAATAATTAAATATGTTAAATATAAATATAAAAAGAGAGAGTCTGGCATTTCTTATTACTCTGTTTCAAATAAACAAAAGTATTAGTCAATACATAAAAAATAGAGGGAAGTAACAGTTAGATAAACAACTCAAAAGCTTTCATAATTAATTGATTAAATCAGATGCATCAAGGTTTTTTTAGTACAGAATTTCTTATTAAAATAATATTTACACTTGAAATAACCATTTCGGCAGATGTCTGACTTCCAAGTTTGAAAATGCAAATGCACAGTTTCCAAAATGTTCAGAACTTTTACAATGCATTTTCTAAGTGTAACTGGCTTCACAATGCACCCAAACAATACTTAAAAATTCTTTTCTTAAACGTTTATATTGTTACTTTCAAGAAATTGCACTTTTTATAGTATTTCAAAGTGAATCAAAATGTCACTTTGAAGGATGATTCTTTACTAGTTCGATGGGCATGCACTGATTGCCTCTAGAAAATTATTTATGATCTCCTTTTTCTTTTGCATTATTAGCTTAACTTCAAACTTATTCCTTTAGACCAACCAGCTGTAAATTTATTAGATTTTTCATTTTTCATTTCAATTTTCATTCACATAGCATGAATTAGAAGAATAAAATCCAATTAATTATCAGTAGCTGACTTCTGCTTACTTCTTGATCATGGATTAATCCCATTCCGCTAAACTCGAGTCGCTTAGGACTGATGGCTTGTCAAACAAAGTATGATTTTAGGAAATCTTTTATCCTGTTAAAAAAAAAAACAATTTTTTCTCCCCACTGTTGCCACATGCTTATTTAGGATAAAGTACTGCAGTAAAATCAGATGGACTTCACTAGACGCAAAATGTTTGGGATTAAATGATTTAATTAGTCTGCATTTGACTAATTAAATGCAGACTAGCAATTGTAAAGTTGATTGAGTTTCAGTGTTTGCAACAGGATCTTAATTTGAATATATGATTGTATTGTATTTTAATTAGTTATATTAATCAGAACTGAATTGGAACCGATAAAAAATTACTATTGACTATAACCATATACAGTATATTCAATATACATATATTGAACATACAGTATATGGAGCAACTTTATGTTGTTTCATAAATCTGTTCTGAATTGGTGCATTATAAATAAATCAACATATACTTTCTCTTTCAAATGCTGTTTCTCCATTTTGCTTATAGTTTTTGTGGATAAAAATAATTACTTGGTGCTATTTGGGGGGGGGGGGGTTATGATCACATAGATAATTTCACATATTTATCAACCTAATACCTAAAACATTACAACTAAAAAGGATTTCAATAACTTGTAAGTCACATTCAAGAAGATTGACTTCAAATGCATGTATATATTTTTATGCCTCTCACAGTTCTTGTTCCCCTGTTTTCGCTACTGCAGAATCCTCCAAGTTCTTGTCATGTTTTACTCTGAGCTTGTCAAAATAAACTTGTCATCCTCTCTTGACTGTGGAACAAGCAGGGGCACCCAGCAGTGTGTAGATGTAAACATACAGAAAATAAGACAGCATAAAAATAGCTCTAAGTGAAAGTCCTCCATTTGTTATTCTACTTTACTCCATTGCTTGCACATTGTATAAGAAAACTACCGTTGCCTTTCACCACTGCTTATTGTTCCCATACTGGACACATATTTTTGTCTTTGTAAGAAATCCAGTGCTGTGCAAATGTTTTAAATCGCCCAGCTTCTTTGTGCTCTACTTCAAAGAATATATTTTTTTTATTATTTAAAAGTATCTCAGTATCTTTCATTGGACTATTTCTGCTTATTCAAACTGAGGTCTTATGCCTGAGTATGAAATTAAATGAAGTAGTGTGCCTAAAATAGATGAAGAGGTACAAGTGGAGGAGCCCAAAAGAATCAAGCTTGAAACTAGATCTATGAAGATCTTTCAGATGGAAGTCAGACATAATGCCGCTTCCAAGAATACGACATCTCAGGGCCATTGGAGATAGAACTTTTTTTTTTTTAAAAAGAAGTGCATTTTTACCAACAACTTGGAAATTTCAAGATTCATCTCAAAAGTCCTCTAGAAAAAATGTGGACATCTACAATCTACAATAGTGGAACAGTGTCTTAAAGTTGCATCTCTAATAAGGAATGCTTCAATTTCACCACAAACCATAAAACTAGAATTTTAACATTTGTTTACATAATTAGTCTATTTATTGAATTCAATTTAATACTTTCAGCATACATAGTGTTGAATCCAGCACTAAATCCTTTAAATTTAAGACATAAAGAAATTGTCAGGTTTACTTAATAAAAGTGCAGACAATAGTAAACATAACTTGATTGCTGTTACTACGGCTACAATCTAAAGAGTTTAATCTTTGTGTTTGAGCTCGGTTTACCTCTCAGCAAATAACCAGTTTTCAGTGATTGCCTTTTAGCTCCTCCAATTATTTATACTCTCCTGTGCCAGATTCTTGAAATCTGTATTTAAACGCTGTTAGTGGTGGTATATGTTCTCAACAGGAAGAGGGCCCACCAAGTCATGCTGCTTTTAAAAAATAAAATGTGAAAAAAATCTGATAATAATAATAATAGAGAAAGAAAAAAAAACCTGAAAATAAGATCTGAAAAAAGTTTAAAAAATTAAAATCTGTAAAAGAATAAAAACAACAAAAAAGGGAAACTGCAAATGTGTAAGTTTAACTGTTGTCTGCATACTGTCAATTACTCTCAATATGTTGTTTTTAATTTAGAGGTTTTTTTCACATTTCAATTTCTGTATTTCTTTGCCTGCATTTTGCGTCGGAACAAATTTCTCACCATACTAACTTGTGTGTGCCAGTCCTGGTGGGAGGGAAGCCGGGGCGAGCATGCAGAGTCCGTGCAGAAAGACCCCAGATCGGGATTTGAATTCAGGACTTTCTGGCTGGATAAATCATGGGTACAGTTATTTATTTAAAGTATTTATTGGCAGTTTTATTTAAACTATTACATAAAAAAGAATATTACTGAAGGATCTTTTTGATTGTTGTACTTTTGGGAATAATAAGCTATGGGGATGTAATTAAGCTTTCTGGTCATAACAACCACGGCTACCCTTAATAATAAAGACGCGATAGAGAGGGGGGGAGGTAGGGAAATAAAATAAAGTGAAAAAAAAAAAGACTGTCAGCATCGATAAGAGTGAAGCGATGGAGAGAGAGAGAGAGAGAGAGAGAGAGAGAGAGAGAGAGAGAGAGAGAGAGAGAGAGAGAGAGAGAGAGAGAGAGCGAGAGAGCCCGGACGTTGGCTGCTTTCCTCAGACTCTCCAAGGAGGCAGAGATGGAAACAGGATGAACCTGGCGGGGAGTTGCTTCACAGGAAAGTGCCTCTGGGGTGTCGTTACCCACTTGCATCAATACCAGAACCGACTCTTTTGGTTGGGAAGGAGGCGGAGAGACTTTCAATGTTTGCCGATGCTTGAGGATTACGGAACCCTGGCTGTGACGGTTTGGATAGCTACCTACTTATTCCCTTCATGCCCTCCTCTGCCATAGCTAACGCAGTTTTTAATTATCGTTTTATTACCCATACTCAAATTCTCTCAGAAATGTCAAAATAGGCTTTCGCACCGACGGCGAAGATGTTTCTGTGGCGTCGTGCTTCGCCTCCGTTGGACGCAGGTGCGCTTAGATTCACAAACCTGTGGCCGGGCGCTTCTCTGACACTGCGCTACGATATTCGGATGGCCGTTATTTTTCGTGTCTCGCTCTATTGCGCATGCCCCGTTTGAGATCCAGAATGCTGCCCCGACGCGACTCCGCTTCGTCCTGGCCGCGATGTAGCAGCAGCAGCAGCAGGGGAAAGTGGAGAGGAGCGGAGGACTGAATGAGAGAGACAGAGAGAGGGGGGAGAGAAAAAAAGAAACAAAAAACATGCGCTGGCAAAAGTGGCTCCACCAAAGGATTTGACCCGAGATCCTTCGCGAAATAGACAGCAGTGTCACGAAGTGAAGAATGTCAGGGGCACCACATGCGGAGGCTGAAGGAGTAGTCTCCAAAGTAAAAGTGAAAAAGGAGATCAAGACCATCGTGGAGAATTTGGAAACCATCCTGGGAGACCTTAAGGATGTGGCAAAGGAGCTCAAAGAGGTACATTTTTATTCTTGCTGAAGACGTGTGTTTTGGTATTATTGTGTCTTACTCCCCAGGTTGAAGATGCTCTCTTAGGATATTTTGCCTTACAAAAGATGGGAGACTGACGTCCACTTCACTGTGGCCTGAATTGTGCTCCTCCTCCTCTGCCCCCATGCCCAGGGATGCATGTGATCATTATGGCCAACATGAAAGACATTTGGCACATGAGGGTGTAGGGGTGCGAAATGACAGGACAGCTCCTTCTTCATCCTGACTCACAAGCCATGATGAAAGTGAGAAAATGTAATCAGAATTAATATTTAATGGACAAGTTGGTCCAGGCACACAGGGACTTTTTGCATTGCGTTTCATCATCTAAATGCAGACTGTTGTTCGCTGGGAATTGTCTCCTGCTAGATAATAGGAATGCGTTTTCATCTCTTTTAAGGTGTCTCGCTGTCTTTTTTTTAAATTATTTTTCCACTAATCCCAACCAATCACTCTGTGTGTCCGTTGCCTTCCTTGTTAAAAAATCTCAACTCTTGAAGCTTAAGGGCGTCTCCAGAAAGTTTTTCAAAGGTGTGGCGGGACACAAGTGGGTTGGGTCAAGCAGAGCTGGGAATGAGTGACAGCAATATGAAGCCTCCATTCCCTCAAAAGATGGCATAAAAATAAGAGATGCACTCGTTAATCAGGAGATTTTCCCTTCATCGACTTAAAAATACAATTCCTTCTTACTTATTTGTTAAGCACACATTTTCTGCCTACAAATCCATCAACCGACTGCGTACACCTGGACCCACTTCTTTTCTAGTTTAGGAAAAGATCAAGTAAAGGTTAGGGAGCAGAGGTGCACCGTTTGCGGTTTTTTTTCGGATTCTCGATTACCAATCTTTAAAAAACTATTTTGGCCAATACCATTTTTCTTTTGTCTGAAATGCCGCTGAGTTGGCACCAGTGGGTTGACTATTGTTACTGGCAAACCTGCAGACATGACCTGGTGGGCCGGTCTACCAGTCAAACTTCTCTCACCGGAGAACAGAAGAGGACAGCGGTTGATTTTTAGACCTTTGCTGATGTAGACAAGATTGGTGCAAGATTGGCTTCATATTTAAGTACTGGCCGATTGCTGATCTTCCAATATTAAGGAAATCAGAGCCGATAAATCTGTGCAGCCCTAGTTGCAGCGAACACCTCGTAGCTGCACTGGATCGACGTTGAATCACACTCGAACCATAAACAAACTGCTCTAGAGTTTGTTTTGAACCGCACCGGGAACACCTCCTTCAAATGGTCTCAATACAGTTGTTTTGGTTCCCGCCCTGTGTTCACAGCTATATAAACAAACCGGACCAAGGGGGGAAAACAATCAGCGTTTGTTTTAAAACTAAAACATCTCTGGAGAAAACACCCTAAAAGTTGCAGAACATGAGTGTGAGTTGTGCTCCCTTCCTTTTCTATTGGATTCAAAACTTCAACCTTTATCAAAAAGGTGAAAAGTTAAAGATCACTGGCAATTTATATCTGCAAGGAAAATTCTGTGTGACTTTAGTGAGAGTAAATTAGAGATAGAGAAATCCACTGGTGAAACTCCTAAATTCCTTCCTTTTCAGATCAGTAACACTTTTCAGTGTGGAAGTTGTTACTGTGGGAAGAAGACCTGAAGTTGGCCATTCATTAGTTAGGTGTTTAAATGTAGCAAATATAGCAAGCATAAAGGCACAAGAGGATATACTATTGTAAAATCTAAATATGTGACCTTATTTCAAAAAGGCTGCTGCAGCAGATAGCATGGCCTCAGTTAGTTTTTTTTTGTTTGTTTTCTTCCAAACTGTTTTGGGTATGTAAAGGTCTGGCACAGGACATGAACTTGCACCCACCCAAAGATTTTGATTACTGTTTTTAAAACTTTGTAATCTGTCGAAGCTTTACTGGAGAAGAGATCTAAAATTGGACACAACGCTCAGAATTTAGCATTAACAATACATTTTTTAACCCATTGAAACATACACTCTCCTATTTTAACGTTATATGAATAAAAAATGTGCGTATATGGTTGTGTGGCCTCGTTGGTGGCACCCCTGTCAACTATCTATGCATTAAGAGCTCAGTGATGAAGAGGTAGAGATGCTAATAGGGACTCACACATATGGCTCTGGGTTTATACTTTATATTTAATTTGAATTTTAAATATTTATACTGCAGGCTATTCTCACTGAGTCCCTCTGTGACTTGTTTTCTGGTATCAAATCAGTTCTTCTGATTCCAGTCATAGAATCGCGGGCTGCCACCTCGGTTGCAATCAACCTGCAGTTGTTGTTGGTCTTATGTTTGCATTCCAGCACTGGGTACATACCAGGCATTCGTCCCAAACCTTTCACCTTAACATGACAAGCTGTCATTCTAATGAAATCTTATTGCATACAGCCTCTGCTTCCTGCATTATGGATGGCTACTCCACAGCATCTGTCTCCCTGCATCCCTTTTCTCCTTCTCCCTCTTCTTTTCTGTTTCTCTTTTCTTTCCTTCTCACAGTTTGAGATTAATAAAATTTCTTTTGTCCTTTTCAGCAGTTTACAACCTATCACAGCAGGCATCAAAGTTAAATGACAACAGGAGGGCATTGTAATCTGTCTATTGTAATCTTCGCTGATGTGCCCTTTTCTTTTATTTTCCCTTTCTTGTTTCTTTTATTATTACGTTGTTTTTTGTTTTTTTTTCTTCTTCCTTGCAGGAAATTGTATAGAGGATCAGTTATTCTGACACCGCTCACACATTAAACACAGGGCTGGAGGGGATGTTACTATCAAAGCCAGTGTTTGGGGCATAATCCGTTTGAAATGCGTTTATCTGTTAGAACTCGGAGACAGGGCTGGAGCTAAGTCTGGCTCTGAGGAAGGACCCTGCTCGGATGCTTGGCACAGCGGCCCAGGCTGCCTGGCCTACAGCAGGGGCTGCACACTGGGATACCAATATTACCTCTTGTGTGTGTCCCAACAAATTATCCACTTAAAGGCTGCGTGAAGAGTTAAGCTCTCTCCACTCGTTTTATTATTTTCTTTTCTCTATTTCGTTCCTTGTCTCTCTGTTTCTCTTTTGACCACCGTTAGCAAATCCAGACAAGCATTTAAACCCCACAGGTCAATAAGTACTCTACGCTGTTCTTCACAACATAGCAATAAGCACATGATTTGAAGGAAAATCCATATATTTGTAATCATTTCAAGGGATCTGGCATTGGAGCTGTGAAACTATAAAAGTAGTTTCACAGCTACAACAATTTTTTTTTTTTCAGTATTTTGTCATTTTGCAACTCCAAACGTTAACACTAAGCAGGGCATAACTGCAATGTAGAAGTAAAAGGATTGCATGATTTGAAAAAAAAAAAAAAAACGTATCAAAACCAAACCTGAAAAGAGTGGCGTACTTTTATGCGTGGATGTGCCTACATAAGATCCAGTGCAGGCAATTATTTTTTGGTCTTTGTGTTCTGCTGGTAGGTGAACCTTTGGGCCAGTCTAAGGTCTTTTTTTAACTCTATTCAGTTCAGTTCATTTAAATAGTGCCAAGTCACAGTTCAAGGCAGTTTACAAAAGCAAGTTGTTTCAATTTACTCATAGATACATCCTAGCTGATGGTAGTTCAAGCAGTGCATTAAGTTCAGTTCACTATTCAAACACATTAAAACAGTTTTCTTTCTGAGAAAACCCAGCAGATTGCGTCGAGTTATTGACTTGCAGCTTTCACTCCTCCTGGACGAGCACATAGCGACAATCGCTTGCATTGTGTCGATGACTTTAAAGCAATCCCTCATTCTGAGCGTTGACGTAGCAATAGAGGAAAAACTCCCCTTTAACAGGATGAAACCTCCAGCAGAACCAGAACCTGGCTCAGTACAAGAAGTTAAATTCAACTGGGGGTTTGAGAAGACACAGCAGATACACACAAAGAAAAACAGAAGAACTGATGTAGGAATACTTTCTACATTTAAAAAGTTAATAGCAGGAGAGGGAGAGAGTTTTGTTGTTGGCAGCATTGTCTCAGTTTATTTCTCCTTCCAGGAAGGCAGCAGAGCCAGACGGAATACCAGACCAGATGTATCTTCTATGGAGAGAAAATAAACCCCATAAAAGCAAATAATGCAAATTGGAGAGTAGCAGAAGAAGAAAGTAGCTGAGTGAGGGAAAGTGGTCAGATTGTCCTCCAGCGGTCTAAGTCTATAGACTTAGCTATAACTATGGAAATAGCCCAACTTGGCAACATATCTGTGTTTTAAACAAAGATTTATCTAAAAGAAAAGTTTTGAGTCTAGTCTTAAAAATAGGCAGGGTCTCTGCCTCACAGACTAAACCTGGGAGAGTAGCCTGATAACTAAAGGATCTGCCTCCCACTCTACTTGTAGAGTTTCTAGGAACCAGCAGTAAACCTGCAGTCTGAGAGCGAAGTTCTCTGTTAGGAACATGTGGAACAATCAGATCTCTGATGTTTGATGGAGTCGATTAGTAAGGGCTTTATATGGGACCAGGGGAATATAAGATTCTTTTGTGGATTTAACAAGGACTCAATTAATGGAAGCTAAATTAGGAGAAATATTGTTTCTTTTTCACTTGAATCAGAACTTTTGTTGCAGCGTTTTGGATCAGCTGGAGACTTTTAACTTCATTTTATAGATTATAAACAATTACAGTAGTCCAGTCTTGAAGTAACAACTGCATGAACTAGTTTTTCAGCATCACTCCTGGACAGGATGTTTTCTAATTTTGCAGCCTCTTTTAGGCTTTTTTAAAGGTTTTCCCTATATTTAACTTAATCCATTCTCTTATCAGCTTAGACCAGGTTTCCTTTCCCTGCTGAAGAAAAACATTACCATGTTTCACCATGGGAATGCTATGTACAGGACATTATCCAGTGTTATTTTTCTGCCACATATTGCTTTGTCATACAGTTTTTATCCATTGTTCCTTGTTTCTTAATAAATTTCTGAGGCTCTGACAGAACAGTGTTATTTATACTGATATTAATCTTACACAAGTGGACTCTATAATTGCACCATTCATGACGACAGCATGTTGGAATAACTTTGTTACCTTAGTTCTGATTTGTTATTTTTGGAGACTGTAGTTCATAATTTTTGGGGTTGAGGCATTGCATGCTTGGATAATTATTCCCTCTGGTTTTGAATGCTGTGCAGTTGGAAGGACTTTGGCTCTTGCTTTTATTCTTTTGGACAGTTGTAAAAGTGTGTAGCCCTGCCAACAAGGTATTGTTTTGCAACTTGGAGCATATCAAAAGCTAAAACAATACCAGAGACAGATTTAAAGTGAAGCAGCAAAAGAAAATGAGGTCGATTAGCAGTGCTTACTGGCAATATGCGTCCTCTAGACATGTTACTGAGTAAAACCGTCTCTGCTGCCCAGAAATTGAGCACTTATGTCTTGACAATCTGCAACAATGTCTTCAACCAGAGGCCTCTTTAGATTTTTTTCAAGACTGCTTCCAGAGAGGAGCTACAACAACATTTAATTTCCCATTTTGATAAATCATACTTTTGAATTGAATAGAATAATTAAGTGATTTATTATATGTAGAGGTATCTAGGTAAAAGGTGCAAAACATAAATGCATGACATGCTTTCCAGATTTTTTTTTTTTGTAAAGAAACCACGTACCCTTTACCTTCCACTTCATATGTACAGTATGTGCTGGTGTGTGTTGTATGAAAAGAAATCCCTGTGAAATACATAGAAATTTATAAATGTCAGGGGACAAAATGTCAAAAAAGTTCAAGGACCATAAATCCTGTTGAAAGGCTCCGTAGACATTTCGTGCTCAAGTTCTTTTCTTTCTAGTTCTGACAAAGTCAGGCAGTGATTTTTAAAATATTCAGTTGTGTGTATCAAAACAAAACAGCTCTAAAAAAGGGAAAATAATTTAATTTGAGAAGGAATGTTTTGGGTGGACTTTTAAAAATGGTTACGAAACAAAAAGTTAATATTTCTGAATATCAGAGTAGTTAAGTAACTATTATTAATTCCTATCCATTGTGGTTAGACAGTGTTTTAGACAGTATCCACCATGGACAGGCATCTGTAGTGCCACCCAAATGCATTGGTACCCTTTAAGAATAATATGTGAAAAAGCTTTAAAATATATTTGTTTTTTTAGCTACAACATAGAATAACATTGAAAAATGCTAGCTTTTTTCTGAGGTGTGGAAAATAGATTAGGAGATTAAAAAAATATAACATTTCACACAGCTGTGCAGACTGCGATGGCCTTCGAAAAATGTTGATTTTGTATCTCGTTAACCATTTCTGTTTACTTGCCCATGTGTTTTAGATCATTATCTAGTTGAAATGGCAAGTAATTTTCAGGCCTCTAGATTTTTATTTAAATGTTCTGGTATTTCAAATAATTTATTCACTCCAACAAGGTTCCCATGGCCATTGAAAGAGATCTATAGGACTAGTTCCCTCAACTGAACAAATGTATTTAAATTAAAGGCCACATTTTTCTTATTTCTCTTTAGTGTAAGATTAAGTTATTGCACTGAAGGTAGCTTTATTTTAAAAATGTTTTTCATGTTTTGGCCAATAACAGCAAAGCTGCAGCAGTATGAGTACGTCCTACATGAATCAAGAAGGGATTAAAGCACTCGTTTGATTGCTTTGTGACAGTTGGAAGATACTAACACCTACTAAGGCTCAAGTCCCCTATCACCTTTAAATAGATAAAATGAGTAATCCATGAATGTGTAGATAAATGTATAGATAAACTTAATCATCAAGTTCCAAAAACATCTGCAGGTCTGTAAATTTTGTCCAAAAGAAATCATTGATATTTCTGTGTAAACTTTAATGGCAAACTAAAGTCCTCTATCTTGGTTTCATCTAAATATGTTATTCCCAAAGGGTCAAGATAAAATCCAATACAAATTTCTGCTGCATTTTTGAACCAATTTTCCAGTTTTCCTTATTATACACTTGTATTCATTGCCTCTCCTCCTAATTGTTTTCCGCAGTGTTCTCTGTATTCATAAATTATATAACATTCAGAGATAACAGATTCATTCTGTTACTTAAGCAGTTCTTCACTGTGCCGACTTTGCAACAGACTGCCAGCCTATTGATTTTTCATATCTTTTTGCCCTCTGTTTTCTTCCCAAGCTCTCTTCTTATATAAATTATCGCTTTTATGCCTTTTTATTTTGCATTGGCATTTATGCTCTATATTATCAAAGCCACAACTCAAGAAGTTGTCCAGTAGATTTTGCTATAAATTATATACATATCTAATGGATCTTGTGTGTGCGTACATTTGACGTATAGTCTTACCTCATACTTTATTCTCTGTTTTTTTTAACTTTGGTTTGTTTTTCTCTCATTTTCAGTGTCTTGTCTAGATGTTTTTCAGAGGAATGTCTAATTTTCTGTTTGTCAAGCGTCTTAACTCTAACCTATGAGTCATTCAGGCATGAAAAAGCTCCTTAAATTCAAGGGATAGACCAGGGCTGTGTATACACATAGCAGACAAATAAGCATTTAGATAAGCACCTAGCTGACAGACTGTTACAAAAGCAAGATGTGTTACCTTTTGTTCTAGCTGAATCTGTAAGAACGGCTATGACAATACAGTTTTACACACATAAAGCTGAATTTTAGTGCCATTAAGGTGATTCCCAAGCAGCTTTTAGCTAAAAGCTTGGCATACAGTAGATGAACTGAAGGAGGATGAATCTCTCAGGTCTTTGCTGGAATCTGTTCTGTCTCTTAAGGACATCGCTTTTAGAGACTGTTCATCTCCTCTAGGTAGGTGTTTTAACCTCTTTGTCCCCATTTTGTCCTCTTGCCTTAAACATCTTTGTTTGAATTTTATGTAGAAAAGATTATTTAAAAAAATCCTATTTTACATTTAGTGCTATATCTCTTAACTTTTATTTTCTGAGACAGCTGAGTTTGTTGTTAGTTGTGTTCAGTCTGGGCCACATTGTCACACACATTGCCTTGCAAAACTATTCATTCTCTTTTTTTCACCTTCTGTCACATTACAACTACAAACTTCAATCTAACGTATCGGGATTTTCCATCATTAACAAACACAAAGAGGCTCATAGTAGTAAAGTGGATGCAAAAACACACATGGCTCAGTATATTGAATAACAGTCGACATTCCAGTATCAATCTGTGTAATTTTGCAGTCACAAACAACTTTGCTCTCTGCATATCTAAAATAATAACGAATAAATATTTATATCTCGTAGAGCACTTCTGGATAGATGCAAACTACATCTCGTTGCTTGTACTTGTGACAGTGCAATGACAATAAAGTTGAATTCTATTCTATTCTATTCTGTTCTATTCTATTCTATAATATATTAGGCCAGTTAAATGGCCACCCTTAATGCCTACACTAGTTATATTTCTGTAGTGGCTGTGACACTAGAGCTGATTGTGAAGTTCTACTTTTGATGTGCAAAGATGGTAGAGACACGCCTCCAAAACTAGTACCCGTAATAGTTATATAAAGTGTTGACTTGGGGTGTCTTTTTTGAAAACCACTTACAATTCTTCTATTTTGCAATCATGCACTAGCATGTGTTGGGCTATTGCATAAGATCCTAATACAAAACATGGAAGGTTGTGGCTGTAGTGTCACAACAAAATCTCCAAAGTTCCAGGGGTTATGAATAGTTTTGTAATCTCGCTACCCGTGACCTGAGCTCCCAAACTGACACATAGATCTTCTCGTCACCAGGTTGTTCACGACATCGACACCCTGACTGGAGACCTTCAGTTGGAGGAGGACGGACTGACCGACAGCTCGAAGACCGACACGCTCAACTCCAGCTCGAGCTCCACCACTACCACCACAACCGCGTCCAGCCTGGAGAAGATGAAGCTCTTCCCCGAGGACTGCATCTTCAAGACACAGGTGCCCATGAGTCCGGTACCCATCCATCAACCTGGAGTTCTGACGGTGCTCAAGAAGCCACACCCGCCGCTGCCACCGCCGAGACACACTACGCTGAGAACGGAGGAACACAACATCAAGAACCTGCCTCATCCGACTTTGGTCTTATCAGGGAATATATCCAAGGCTAATGGGTCTTTGTTGAGGAACGGTGGCGTTTTCCCACTGAAACCAAATAAGGATTTATTCTCCTCCACTCCATGCTTCATTTCAGGAGAGAGCGAAATGCAGGAATCTGGTCTGGTTCCTACGCTGCCCAGGCCAATGCCTCTTCTCCGGCATGAGAAAAACAAATGCCCCAAGGCTCCAGGCAGGGAGCACCGGGAGAGAGAGCGGGTCCGTTTCAGCGAGAAAGTCCAGTATCACGGCTACTGCCCAGACTGTGATATGCAGTACGACGTAGACGACGCAGAACTCCACTTACAGGCCGAGCTGAGCGACTTACGGCTCAGCCCGGTTCACTGCTGCTCTTCCTCCCCTCCTCTTCATCCTCTCCCTCATCCACTGATGTTGGAAAATGGAGGGCTCTCAGTCAGCCACAGTTTCCCTCCAACGACACACACTCCACCACCTTGTGTGCCTCCTCACACACCTTCCCTAAAGCCCCATAAAACAATCCTACGCAAAACAACCACCACCACAGTTTGACCCTGATAGGTCTCAACTTAAACATTGTTAAAAAAGATTCCTAGTGTTTTCTACTCAAGCTGAACTTCGGATTATCCAAACAAAGAGAGAGGAGAGGGTTTGGAAACAGAAAAAGTGGATAAAGTGAAAAGGAATGGCGAGAAGGGCAACGCTGAGATGGAAAACAGCGAGATCAGGGAGAAGCGGTGAGTGTGTGTGCATGTGCGATTGTGTTTGGCAGGAAGGGGAAAGGGAGGAAGAGCAAATGCACGTGTGCATCGATGCATGACTGCGAGTATGTCTTCTTATGAGATTTATTCATGTGTTTGTGGATACATGCATTAATAGGCAGTGAATTCCGCGTGAAGGAAAAAAAAAGGATCAGGGAATATTCAAAAAGTTGACTCAAAACAGTGAAACTGCATCTGCATCTCTCAGGAGAATCGTTACTAGCAAGTCTCAAAGTCAGGAAGTTGTTTCTTCGAGGGGGCCGTGATTAATTCATGTCTTTCTGGATGAAACAAGGACACCTTCCTCCTTCATATTCTAGCCAAGAAATTATCCCATTTCAAACACATAAGCACAGTGCCAGTCAGAAGTTTGCATACACTCAACCTCAGGGTGGCTCTTGTAGTAATTTTGGGCATTTGATTAGTTGTTTTAGCTGATCTTATTTCAGGTGGAAAAGATGGTACAACATCAAACTTTAATGTTAAGGATTTTGTTATTGGAGCTAAAATGATATGAAATCAAAATGTGATTATAAATATCTTCTCCTGTTGCTTTTTTTTATTATTTGCACTTCAGTTTTTCAGATCATCAAATAAATTTTAATTCCAAAGATAACCTGTGTAAAAGGAAAGAGTAGAGTTCAAACAATGATTTCAGATATTAAAAGAAAAAAGATATTCAAACCAAGTTGGACCTATTTGGAAAAAGTAATTGCTCCCTAAACTGTCATGTTTGTAGTATAAAGAACCGAAATGCAGAGCAGCCTTTGGTGACAATTGGAGAAATTTACTAAAAAATATTAACTTACAGAAGAAGCAAATGCAGATAAAGTGGGACATGGAAGCAAACAGACAGAATAACACACAAAACTGCAGAGTTACAGAAGGACCCAGTAACAAACAATGAAAATCCAAGAGCTTAAATACAGGAAGGAGAGTGGAGGTGGAGAATGAAAACCAGAACTAATCAGAGGCAGATGGGAAACAGCTGAGGCAGAGGATGGAAAATAGCTGTGGAATGGTGCAAACTGGCAGGAGGAAGACAGGTGAATAATAAACACTGGAGGAGAACTGAGAGTAAAGGAAACTTCAAATCGAGGGGGGAGAAAAATAACACTAACTGAAGAGAACAAAATCTATATGCATAAAGAACAAAATGCAAGAATAAACTAAAATGGTTTAAGTACAAAGGAATTAACCAAAAGTCAAAACTTTTTGAAAAAAATAATGACTACAGGGGACTGAACAGAATATGAGAAAGTATGATGTGGACTTTTGGTTATGTTACCTTTGGAGGCAACAAGTATTTTTTAGACTACATGTCTGAATGGCTGTTGCGCTCCTGATTATTCTTCTGCACAACAAAAGTGCATTAAGATTTTCTAGTAGAGAGCAGAATTCAGGATCCGATTAAATACAGCAAGTCGTCCAAACAGAAAAACTGTCTCTCTGCCACCACTTTGTTTAGCTGCAGAAACATAACGTTAGCCTGCATTGTCCAGCCCGAAAACCAGTTGCTGGTGTGTGTCCATTTTGGCAAAGGGGCTTCTTTCTTGGCTGGTACCGTCTCAGTCCGAGTTAACTTTGCTTCACTGTGGATAGTTGCACTGGAGTTTCAGCAACTTCATGGTTTGATCTTAATGTTAGTAACCAATCGCCTTTCACATGACAGTTTGGATCAGAAAGAGGAAAGCTGGACACAACTGGATGTTCCAACATTAAAATGATCCCGAACACACATTGAAACTGGTTCTGGAGTAGATATATCAACATTAAGCTCTTAGACTTTCGGAATCATTGTATTATGCTGAAATTCTTTCCCTGTCCCAGAAAACCTAATAAAGTATTCAACTTCACAGTTTCTAATAAGAGGAGTGGTCAAATATCCAGACAGAGATGGTAGCAAAGTGGGCGTGTGTGTGTGTGTGTGGTTTCTCTGCTCTGAACATTTATCTGAATTGGTGGTGGTGGTGGAAATATACATTTGGGCTTTTACCAATATTTTGGACATCTGAATGTCGTCCAAAACATTCAGACGTTTTTCTATTCCATTGTTTGGAATAGAAAAAAACACAACATGATTCCAAAACAGTTTAGTGCATATATCTTGTACAGTTCAAGTGCATCAATAAAGCCTTGGATGAATATGACTTTCACTTTGTGAAGAGGACATAAGTTTCTGACCAGAACTGTAGACACAAATCAATACATATGAACAGAAGGTCATATAGGCAGTCGTTTCATTACTGTGCCTGAATACTGAGTTGTATCTTTGCGCAGATCTGTATGAATACAATCATTCCGACTTCTCCTTCACTGCTTCCCAGTCCAAGTGGCGTTTATCTGACGTTATCAGACTGTGGGATTGAAAGGAGCAAGAGATAATGAGGGGAGAGTTGCTGGACCGGTGGAGAGGGAGAGAGAAATGTTTCTTCTTTTTTTTTCTTTTTAAACACACACCTTTGATTTCTGAGCAAATTCAGAGCGAAAAAAATCCTCGTCAAGTCTCGCTCGTGCCGATTCACCCAGCCTCCGTTCACTGAGACGGCTACCTATCGTCCTATTCTCATATCTATGAGACTAAATCAGCTGTAAGCTTATCAGTTCTGCTCTTAAATGCTGATAATCCATCTGGAAATAAGAAAACCTTACGCTAATATAATACCATCTCAGCCTAATTTCAGCAGAAGCACTCTCCATTTTATCAGCTTCTATTAGGAAGTATATTTAATAAAGCCTACGACTGCCATGTGTGTGTGGGGGTGCAGATAATTGTTTCGGAGACCGAGCATAAGGGATATGTGTGTGTGCACGCCTTTCCTAGTTGTGTATGCGTTTCTACAAGCCCATGTCAGCTTGGCAGACTTAGGGAGACAGCATACCCTTGAGTTAGATGAGAATAGTAGCACCTTCCTCCCAGCACCTTCCTCCCAGCAATGCCCTTAATTAGCCGCATTAGACAACAGAAGATAACAGCCCTGCCTCAGACAGCCTTTGTACCAACCTTTGTTCCCAGCTTTGCCTCGACAAAGCTCCCAACTGCTGCTGCACATATTGTTTGTGATAAACAGGGAGGATGAGCAGCCGAGGGTGGTGAGAAGACCTAAAGCAAGGAATCAGCGAAAGGCACAGCAAGTTCAAGATGTAGGTGAGCTTTTTTTAGGAAATGGGGAAGAGAGGGGCTGGGATTAGAAACATTAATGTTATTATTTTCTGGGATTGAGGGGGTGGGAAGATGAGAAAATCAGGGTATGAAAAAACAGTAGATGATGACTAAATCTGATCCGTGAACTCGTCAGCTTTACAATCTAAAATCGGCATCTGGAATAGGGATCAGCAGACTTCCAGCCGTGAGGAAAGCAAACAAACAAAAAAATATATATAATAGAGACTGAGTTAGAGCATAGAGTCGGGTAGGGGCCAAGAAGGAAAGTGTGGAAGAGAGAGGAGAAGAGACATGTGCATGATGTTTGCTGCTGTGTGTTTTTTGGGCCTCTTGATGACTGCTCAGTGTGAAACATTCACTCTATTTATCTTGTATCAGTGAGTCCTAATGAGTCTGGCAGCAACATGCAGACACACGGATTCACATTAGTGCTGAAAAGAGTCAGCCAGTATCATCACTATATGCAATTCATGGGAGGTCTCTTCTTCTGCAGTGCATCCTTACTTACTGAAGCACTGTTTACCCAAAGCAAAGGCGTTGACACAGTGGGGTTGGAATCAGTTGATTAAAAGGATACATCCCTCTTATCTGCTTTTATTTTCCTAGCTGATAGGCGGGAATATTTAATATGGGTTTTAAAAATGCAGGGAAATAAACAGAGGAGAACTCCGTTTAAAAATCCACACATGCTGCAACCCAGTAATAACACACATAAATGATCTTGGAGAAGATCGTTTATATTTATACAAACGCTGAGGTGCAGCGCTCCGCAAAAATATTCACGTCCCATGTTTTGTCAAACTGCAACCCATAAACATTTAATGTGTCTTACTGGGATTTTATGAGGCAGGCCAACACGAAGTAGTGCATAAATATAAAGTTGGAAAAAAAATTCTTTAAAATGTGGTGCTTCTTTCCTCAATACTTTTAATACCCCTTCATAAAATCCAACTCAACCAGTTGCACTTGTAAAGTATAAATCCAGCTGTGTTGTGAAGGCCTCAGAGGCTTGTTAGAGAACATTACTGAACAAAGTCATAAAGACGGAAAAACAACAAGGATAAAGTTGCAAACATCATGTTTCTATTTCAGCAGGGAAAGAGAAGCTGGTCAGAGTTGTTGGTTAGATGGATGGAGCTAAAAGAAAACGTGTTAGAGGCTGAAAAAGACCTGAGGCTGGGATGAAGGTTCACCTTCCAGCAGGATAACAAACCCAAACTCACATCCAGAGCTACAATAGAAAGGTTTACAGCAGTGGTGTGCACAAGGGTCGAAATCATCAAGTTGAAAACACTGGTGGGCATCTAAATAGTTTTGTTTTTTGTTGTTTTTTTTAGAATAAGAATGGAAAAATAAATTTCTTTTATCTGTTCAATAATATACTAAACATTAGAGATTTGAATGGAAAATGATATTTTGATGGAACCTGTAAATCAGTGTTGATCCATAACATAAACAAGGACTGTCTCATTAAAAGACAGGAATATGATTTCCTAATATTTGTTCTCAACTGTTTTTGTTTTTGGGCTAGAAAATGTATTTTCTGTACCCTTGGTGACAAGAACAGGATGTGGGTCAGTGCTTTCTTTGTTTAGCCAAATTGAATTAATCTTAGCCAATCAGTGCTTAAAATTAATGAATGGAGCTTCTGAATCGGCTGATTTGTAAATGCCAGCCAATTGCCTGTCAAGTAGCATTTCACCTGGGTATCCCAGCTTCCTAACCTACATTTTCTTAAGAACATTTGAGCAGAAAATCCATGAATCATGAAGAAAATCCATGAACCACTTAGCAATCCATGCTCTCTTTTTCAGATTTTAAATCATCTTAAAAACCCTGTTTCCTTCACCTTCATCTTTACGGTCAGGCGCTACTTTGTGTTTGATAGATCATGTACAAAATTTAGTTCCTGGTTTAATTTGCTAAAATGTGATCAAGTCCTAAGGATCTGAACATTTTTCGAGAACACTGTAAAAATGAATATGTGTAAATATCCTTTTTTTTGGTTACCTTTTACTGTTGATATTAGTTGACTCAAAGTAATACAGAAAGCATCAAACGTTTGACAAGTCGCTGTGTTTTATTTGCTTGATTTAAAAGGTCAAAATATGTAATTGTACCCACTCACTGGCAGTTTACCATCATGCTACATAATTTAATGCTTGTATTGAGGTTTGAGCCACAGAATAACACTAAATATTGCTTCATTCTTGCAGAATAAACCTTAAAGACACCATGACAGACAGCTAATGGTTGATGCAAGATTAAACCCATGTTTATCAGAGAGAATATTTTGACATTCAGTAAATAGAAAAGCTTCTGTTTTCATAAGACATTATTAAATGCACCCATAATTTGTAATGAGGTTGCTCTTGTTAGCAGAATACCACTGCTCCCCTGATCACGTCTGTGGGAGTGTTTTGCTGTTTTTTTTTTGTTTTTTTTTTGTCTTCTAAAGGCTATCTGTACTCCAGAGCTCTAGGCTCCAAGATAAAGTTGTAATGGGCAGGAAGGAGGTGGATCTCCACCGCCTCCATCGTGAGTCAGGCCTGACTCAACGGCACTGACCCACTCCCTCCAGCTCACCGCTCTAATTCGTACCCCAGCTCCGTTTTTTTCTCTCCCTCTCTCTGTATCTCTGCCTCCATCTTTCTCTCGCACTCACTGTTTCTTTATTTCTTTCTTTCCTTTCCCCTTGGCTGATGCTTCACTCCCACTCAGCAGCATCTGTATGCACAACAATCTCTCTGCATGCATGCGTCTCCGTGTACATGTGGGTGAGGTTGCTGTTATCAAAGAAACAACACTTTTTGCAGCAAAAGGAGTTGTTAGTTTCAGTGTTTAAGTGTGCCTATGAAAAGTATTCAACCCCCTCGGATCTTTTACCCTTTTGTTGCTTTTAAAATCAATCACGATCAACAGCATCTATTTTTTGACACAAAAAATCATGTCAAAACGGAAAACCGATTTCACAAAATAATGACAATTAAATAAAACGTTGAACCTAAAATAAGTGGCGGCATAAATATTCACTCAAATGAAGTCAGAGAAAATATTTGTATGATTGTCATTATGTTGTAGAAATCATTTTTCACTTTTTTGTTATTGTTAAAAAAAGACACATTTTGTTGACTACGGTTGATTTGTAAAAGAAATGAAAGGGTAGAACATCCAAGGAGGTGAATTTAAGTCAGGGGCTTGTCTTTTGTAATCTTATTACCTTTACTTTTAAATTATAAAAAAACTTAAATGCATAAATCTAAAATCACCTCTAATGTCCTTTTAATGTTACCTGTGCAGCTCCCTGTTGTAGGTCATAACTCTGATTTATTTCTGCCAAACTACAGTCACATGTGTGTTTATTATCCTCCTACTCCTCCTGTTGTCTTATCTGATTTTCCAACCTGGCAAACGCACAGCGAGTAATAAAACTCGGCAGTCAGAGAGAGACCCACATTTTGCCAGTGAATATTAATTAGCAGTTGTTTCTCTGTCTGATTGCTGCTGGTGATAGTCCTGCAAAGAGGCACGGTTGTCTGTTTGCTCGTCCTCGTTCTGCATGCATCATTTACTTTGATTTCTGTTTTCCTCAATGAGCTACATTTCAATATAATCACATAAAATGAAAACGATACGAGGAAGCGTGAAACAAAATTAAACAAGCAATTATGACCCAGCATGCCAGAGGGCTTGTGTCTGCACAGAAGATCCTGTATTAAAGGTTCGTTTCTAGCACAAAATGAAGGTTGCTGGACAACTCTGGAGTTTTTACTGGTTTGGATACGTATGTCTTAAAGTCGTATCCATCCATCTGGTCATCTGTCCACATATCAATCTGTCTGACTATACATCCATCTATTCCAACCAATCATCTGCCCAGTTATTTATTTATCCATTGTGCATCCAAATGTGCAGCCATACAGTACTTCATGTTCGTCTATCCATTCATGTGTTTGTCTAATTCTCTGCCCATCAAACCTTCCAATCCCTTTCCATCATCCACTATCTCATATTGTTCACTATCTCAGTGTTTTTCAAAGGAGGGGCCGCGACCCCTAGGATGGTCTCAGAAATCTGGAGGGAAGATGAGAAAAAAAAACCCAAAATAAAAACATTTATTCTAATAATTTTTCTCATCATTAACTCTAATCCAGGGGTCTCAAACTCAATTTACCCGGGGGCCGCTGGAGGTAGAGTCTGGGCCGCATTCACACACACAGTCTCCTCAGCCGAACCTTTCTGATTGCCTATTACCATATTTGGCCGTAGTCAGGCGCTGTAACAGCCGTAATTGTGTAGTGTCTCTTTAAGATACTCTAGTATTGCTAATGATGTCAGAAATATGCGCCACGGCTTCTCTGTAGAGAGCGTGGGAGAAACGTGCTAGACGGACATGTTAGCTCCCTAACTTTTTAGTAATGTTACGGGTTGTTTGGACGCTGCTCAATTTTCATGTCTGATAATATAGCAGCCGTTCAACCGGGCTTTGTAAGGTTGGTGAAGAGCGTATTTATTAAAGGACAACACGGTGGAATTCCCAGTACCAGTGTGGTTTTGAGTTTTTGACCGTCCTGACGAATCTGCCGCCTCCTCTCCTCCCTTAAACACAACCCAAGCGTTACAGCGCCTAACCTTAATTACGTTACACTGATCAGCAACTTCCGGGTCTAGACTGAATGCTGAAGCACGTGAAGCGGGAGTGGCCGCGGAAATTGCGCATGTACCGCATGCAAATAATAACAAATAGAAAATGCAAATAGGCCCGGCCGATGTCCCGCCCCCGAGAGCAATATACTCCACCGTGATTGGTAAGTTCATTCAGCTCTGCACACAACACTGAAAAGTGCCAATTATATCAAACTCGCGGGCCACACTAACATTAAACTTTCATATTAAGGCAGGGGCCACAAACTATCGTCCCGAGTGCCGCAGTTGGCCCGCGGGCCGCGAGTTTGAGACCCCTGCGCTAATCTGTTTTTCAACCATTATTTTAAAAAACAAGTTGAAATAATTTGCTGTAATGTTATTTGCAGTGCTCATCTTTCTGATTAGTTGCCAGTCAAATTCCTCAAGCTGCTTTGCCGGGATTTTGCAACTTTTATAAGTGCAAAAGTGAAATCGAACCTGACTAAAATCGGTATTGGCCAAAACTAAGGTTGAAAATTTGCCACAATATTCTGATCAGTGCATCTCTATGAATGTTGCCTTTGTGCTTTTAAAAAAAGAATTTCAACCTCTGGAAATATTTAGTTAGTGTAATCATTTCAAAACACATTCATTCAGACATAAATCTGGTGCATGTAAGGTTTACTTTCTTGCAGTTCATTGTTTCCTCTGAGCCCATGAGTCAAACCGAGTCATGATGCTGGAAAGTGAGTAGGTCATTTGCATAAATTATAACTTTAAAGGGACACATATGAGGGATACATCAAGGCAGATGAGTACAAAGAGCGAGCGCTAATGGGGCAGTCATGCAGCCATGCGTGTAAGGAAGAGTCAAAGGCCATGATGGTCCACTGCAACCTACAGAGATTCGATGGTGTGGCTTTGCTTAATTTGAGGCTTTCACGCCCCTTTGTAGTTAAAACATAGAGGGCTCAGCTGCTTCGTGTTCTGGAGGGAGAAACAACATCTCAACAACTGGATCAGATGCATCAGAGCAACAGTGGCCCAGAATGTTCTCTGTCCTCGGTGACCTACTGCTCCAGACCTGACTAAAGACGACAGGTCTCTAAGAAGTGGTTGTAATCCACAGAGGAAAACGTGTCAAACGATTCCCGTTCACTTTGATAACCTGCGGATGTGGCGCCGGGCGCCTGTGACTGGGCGGTGGTACCTTTCATTTGGCTCTCTATAAAAAGCAATTGTTGTTGCTCCGACTGTCAAGTGCCTCTCCTCTGTGCAGTCAGATATCCACCTTAATGTGTCTCCTGTTTTTTTTTCTCCTCCTCTGCAGGGCCCATTGAGATCCTTGAGCTCTGAGAGGAGTGGATGCTGGCTTCACACTCTAATCGACCAGGGTTGATCAGGGAGGAAGGAGCCCAAACCTCAGCCTTCTGGTGCTTGAAAGTGCAAATGGCTCTGAACTGACAGAAGACAATATCCTCTTCTGAGCATGAAACAACCTTCAGGCGACAGCTGTACAGGTGGAAAAAACAAAAAAAAACGTTGCTCTCCAAAACAAGGCAAGGCAAGAGAGCCAGCCGCTGCGAGTGATAAAACCGTCTAAATTAGATCGGAATGCTGCCCAGACCGAGTTATCAAAAGTAATGAGGCGGATTTGGATGAAGCCGCACAAGATATGGGTTGAAATGATGTCAATTGGTGTTTGATTGATGCCAACACAGACTTTTGCTCTGTCAGATGGAAATCAATAGCTCCACTCAACCGATGGAATTTGCCTTTTAAGAATCGTAATTGTGCACGGATTGCCCGACAGGCCCGGCTTGCGAGAGAAAAAACAGCGTCTCCGCTGGACTGCAGAAAAGGAGAAAATAGTATTATGTCAGTATGTGCCATATCCCAACCATGTGCTGTTTCTGTTGCGACCAGTGTTTGGAAATGAATATCGATTTGGCCGCCGGTCTGTGTCCAGTCGTTAACGTCCATCGTTTCTGTATTTGCTCAACTGGCGCCATGCGTCCATGCATACTCCACGGTTAAAAAGCAGAGAGGTTCAGTCCAATGTGGCAAATTACAGCTTTAAAAGGATTGTTGAGGAGGTGATAATTTGCATCAAATTTTATTTGTGTACAAATATACATAAACATGTTTGATATCTATATATTTCAGCCATTTTTTTCTACAGAGACTTTTAACATTTAAGAAGATGATATTTTTGATATTATGTTGGACAACAGAGGTTTGTAGACAAAATATGACATTCCCTCATGTAGTACTTTTTCCAGGAAGGCAGAAGAACACGATTGTGTTTGTAGAGATAAAAGAAACTTTAATTAAAAAGTTCTGTTTATTTTGTTTCTTTTTTAAAGAAAAGAATATACGATGAAGAAGAAAAGTGTCATAAACCAAATAATTGTTGTGCTTTATCAGAAGGGAAGTTTGGGTGAATTAATGAATGCATGACTGGCCCTTCACTCTGTCCTGCCATCACTGTGTTTTTCTATGCATTTCTACAAAGAGGATGTCTAAATGAGTCCAAGGTGCCGCTCGTTCTGCTTGCTACAACATTTAAGAGATATTCTTCATATCCTCTCAACTTGTTAATCAGGTTCATTTCCCAGTCTCTAAAATAAAAATCTGATCATATTCTATTCAGCTTTTGCAGACGAGTCACTTGTAATTACAAAAACATTTTTCACATTTTGTCACTTTTCTGCCACAAACTGTTGTGTATTTTAATGGGGGTTTTGTGTGACGGACCAACACAAAGTGGTGCATAATTTGTCACATGGATGTAAACTTATACACTGTTTTAAGTTTTTCTACTAATAAAAATCTGAAAAGTGCCATGCATTGGTATTCAACCCTCTTTAGTTAATGTTATAATAGTAGCAGAGACGTTTTTTGCTCCAATCACAGCTGCAAGTGTTTGAGGGGTGAGCTTTTAGGTTGGGTAAAGAGCCTCTTTGTAAGATTCTCAACTGAATTTAGGTCTGGACTTTGACTGAGCCGCTTTAATGTGCTTTAACTATTTGACAGTAGCTCTGGTTGTATGCTTAGGAACCTCCTGGTTGAACTGCTGTACATGTTTCATTCAGGATAGTCTTGTATTGAGCTCCACCCATCTTCTCGTCCACTTCTCAGTCCTGATGAAAATACACTTCACCACAGCATGATGCTGCCACCACCCTGTCTCACCATGGAGATGCTGTCATTGTGGGTGATGTGTTTTTACATTTAGGCCAGAATTTCAGCTTTGGTCTCATCTGACCAGAGAACATATCTGCTGTATCCCCTGCATGACTTTTTAAAATCCTATAAAGGTCAGATCATTTTGCAGTGTATGGCTAACAGATGTCCAGTAGCTCTCTGCAGCTCCTCCAGAGTCGCCATGGACCACTAAATGACAGAAAGGTAAACTTTTATTATTATTTAAAATCTTCTGAAGGCAACTGAAAGCACTGGATTGTGTTTAGGCGTATTACAATTAAGATGAAATAAAATCCCAATGCAAAACGTTAAAGTTTGTGGTTTTAATGTGACAAAATGTGCAAAGCACACGGCTCAATTTTTAAAACCAATTACAGAATACAAACAAACTCTGCCTCTTTCTTCTCATTGGACACACACTGAATTCATGTCGAGTCCAAAGGAAAGTTGTCAGTGACGTCTTTCTTGTGTGTTCACAAACTCTTTGAAACTAACTTGTGAGAAGTAAATAATACTTTGCACTCGGTGTTGGTGTGTGTATGTGTACTTTACTCCCGCCTCAAAAAAATATTTCACTGTTGACTTTTTCCCCGCCGTCTGCATTCGATTTTTAGAAATTGTGCTCTTGTAGACTAATCTCTTACGATGTCATGACTCTGTGAACCGAGTGCCAAAAAGAGGAAATTAAACTGACTGCAAAGAGCATTGCACTTAATCAAAATCGCTAGCAGAAGAAAAAAAATGGCAGCGTGAGCAAATGGTTCCAAAGAAAAGGAGGGGGGCGAAAAGTCCAGTAAATGGCATCATCAGCTGCATCTGTTAGCTGGAGATTAGCGTGATGAGATAGAAGCTGGCGATGCTAGGGGGCCGTGAACTGTCTGCACAAGATATTTCAGCAAACTAATGGTGTCTTGTCATGTTCATAAAGACTATATGACACGGGCCGCAGCCAGCAGTCTGAGCGCCATATTAACGAAGGACAGGGTCACAGAGGACCGCCTGGAGGACAGAGAGGCAGTCCTTCAGACGCGTTCAAACCGGTGAACTGGAAACAACGTGCTGGATAATTTGCATTGGAGGGGGAAAAAAAAGAATTCATGTTTAACTCACTGCCTTGGTGCCCTTGAGCAAATCAAAAAAATCCAAAGAGGAATGTGTTTGTGCTTGCAGCTGAGTGGCATTGACTGTTATTAATTAAAAAAGAATCATTATTCAGAAAAGTTTAGAAGAATAGTGTAATTATGTATGGAAATATGCAATTTAGTTGGAGTTCTATAAACTAAGTTTAAGAAGCATGAATAGCGGCATAATTAATCCAGTACTGATGTCTAGAAATAGAATGGTGCTTAGTTGTTAAAACACCAACAATTCTTGACTTTTACACAAGAGGACACAATTATTGTCATTCAAACATCCTAACTTTGCTCTGGATCCTTACAAGATTTTACTTTGAACACAGAAGCAAAATTATTCCACAAAGAATAAAAGCCACCTGGGCCAAAATTTTACTTCTGATACTGATGGTTGTGAATCTTTTATTTTCGATAACAAGCTTCAAGCGTTCATTGTAATTTTCAATATATCTCCGACACAGCTCCCATAAAATCCTAGTCCGTTCTGTGACTTTAAAGCTCCTCCAGATATGACCGCCCTTCAATCGGTAGATTTTATTTTTTCTTAAAAGAGAGCACACCTTTCCCTCGCCTTCCCCACTCAGCTCCTCCAGACTAACGGCAGCAGCAATTAGAAAACGTCTGGAGAAACTTCAAGTCTGCTGAGCTCATCATACAAACTACTTCTGAGAATGGTTGTTAATGTTGTGATGTTGTGCTGAAGAGAGAGTGTCAGAAGGAGCAGGAGCTTCTTAAAGAGACAGAAGCCCAATTTCAAGGTGTAAAATATGATACAATTTGATTAAGCTAACATATTTACTTGACTGCTATAAAACAGGACTATGTGCTTGGAAAATACATAATGCCATCCCTTTAGGCGTTTTTAATGGCACTAGTGACCTTTATGCCACAGTAGGAGGAAGGGCAGACAGAGAAACAATGGTAAAACATGCAGCAAATGGCCTGGGGCGAGGAATTGAACCGGGAACAACTGTGTTGAGGGCTGTAGCCTCTGTATATGGTGCACCTCCACTGAGCCATGTAGGAGTTGTCTGAATTATATGTGTAAATATATTATATCTCAGCAGTTCATCAAACCATGTTTTTGTACTTAATAAATAGGAGATGCCATCTACAACAAAAAAGAACATTCACTAAGGTTATCTGGAGCTAGTTCTTTGCCAGATGTTTTGAGGCGTTGCCATTTTGGAAGACAAAGTGACAACTCAGATCCAGTGTTGCTGCTGATTGCTTAAGGATTTCTATCAAAATCTTTAGATATTCTCTTTCCTCATCAGTCAGATTCCTTCCTCCCTGAGAGTATTCCCATACAGTAAGGAAGCGTCTCCGCAGCACAATCCTCCTAAAGCTGCGTTTCAGTGTTTGGTTATACACCCTTCTCTACCTTCTTTCTCAAGTCATAAGCAATCTCTTTATGGCCAAAGAGCTTTAGTTTTCTCTCATCTGAACGACGGACATGATGCTCTTTCTCATACTTCAGTCTCACTTGAAGGTTTCATTTCTGCACAAGTGGAGATTTTCTTGTTCTGCGACCACACAGTTCATTCCTGAGCAGAGTTATCATCCTCTTTGAGACTACAATTTCTATCTAATCAGAAAGGGATTTTACACACATTTCTCTCTAGTTCTTCATAATCCTTGGCTTCCTTCTTCTACTAGGCTTGTCCTGTGCTGAGGGAAGTTTGTTGTTGATGCCCTTAACTCCAGTTCTTGACACTTGGGAAAGCTGTGATAACATTGTCTGGCCTTTTTCTTCTTTGTGAGCACCGACATTTCTTTTCCCCAAGTCTAAGCTGGTTTCCTTTGTTTTCAGCATGATACTTTGTCCTGTGACAGCTCAAACCCTTACTAATGTTTTATTCTGTGTATGTCGGGAAATATCTCTGGTTTCATTATTACAGAGTTAACACACATAATGTACACAGCACTAATTTCTGCTGTGACTCAAGGGTTATATTGCTGATGCTGGAAATTTCTAGTTTTTCTTGTGAAACTTTCATAATTTTGTGTTAATCTGAATAGACTAGAGAGAAACTAAAGAATAATTTTTACTGGAGATAAAAATAACTAATTTTGACATGTTTACCTGCCAATTCTAATAAATATGTAAACAAGTTCTCTCTGAAAACATGTTAGCCAATTACTAAACTAATGACTCTGAACTGTTTTAGAGCTTTTTGAATTCCTAGTTTTTGACGTTTGTATGTTGACAGATATTCATAAAAAAACTTATTTCAAGTACAACTGCAGATTGGTTGTTATACATTTCTGATATCTGGCTACCATGTGTGTGGAGAAAAGAGGTTATTTTGACTAAATCTACTTAGTCCAGCAAATGCATCTTGAAGTGACTTGAATGAAAGTGGTTAGAGTAGGTGAAAAACTACAAAACCAAAAACATTTAAAATGTGATTCATATTTTAAATATTACTCATTTTGCAAATAAAACTCTAAAGCCAAAATCTGATCAAATAAACTTGAGATTATGTCATCTACTTTAACTAAAAGAAGCAAATACTTTCTGCACATCTCAGGCTTCCAGGCGTTGAGAAACGGGAACAAAATGCTCCCATGAACAGGCCTCTGATGACTAGTTCTTCCAACTCACAGTTTATTGTATTTTGGTCCAAGAACATTCAGTATTGAACAATGAAATGATTTTAAAATCTGACCTTTCACAAAGTGCATTGATTTAAGGACTCTGGCAGCAGCATTCTGGATGAGCTACAGCTGCCTGATCGATTTTCTTTTTACAAACGCCTAAGATTATAAAACTGTGTTGAGCCACTGGACTTATAGATAATGTTCTTGGTATTTTGTCTGTGAAAGAAATCTCTGCCAATTAAATTATTAATCAATGAACTATCTTACTCAAGAACAATATCTCAAACCTTGCTTTTGCATGATTTATTTTAATGCAGGTTAGATGGTCACAAGATAGGGCATAATTTTGTGGTGGAAAGAAAATGGATATTTGTTTTCAACCCTTTATATACCAAATAAATAAATAAATAACAACATACAACATATTGCTATCCTAATACTTCTAAACAAAACTTGATATTTACAGTTGCCTTCCGAATTCAGGTAATTAGTAAATACAGTTTCTTTTTAAATTTAATCTCAGCACAAACACAGCTGTCCTGTTTGTTAGAGAACGTTTAGAAACAGCACTATGAGGAACGAGCAGCACACCAGACAGGAGCTGAGAAAAAATTTGAAGCAGTTTTAAGTTCTAAAATAAAAATCGTGATTTAAATTTCTCCAGAAAGACTGTTCAGTCCATCACCTGAACAGTGGAACCAAAAACATACCAAGACTTAGTCATCCATCTGAACTGGAGCAGCCAAGAGGACTACAGATGCTCTGGAGGAGCTACAGAGATCTGCCGCTTAGGTGAGAAAATCTGTTAACGGGACTAATATTTACTGTGCACTCTACAAATCTGGTCTGGACGCAAGAGTGGCAATTGAAAGAAGGAAAAAAACAATTGAAAGAAAACAATAAACTGTGCTGTAGTGAGTGTTGGATACCTCTGGTATCGTAATTTCTTAAAATGGCCTAGTGCAGGGGTCTGCCACCTTTACAGTCCTAAGAGCCCTTTATTCACTCAAACCAGATAATTAAAGCTCATTAGGAGCTATTAGGAATTGGAAAATAGACAACTTGTATTTTTTATCCATACTTTTAGGTTTAAAATAAAAAAAAAAACATACAATTTTGAAATACCACAATTGATACACATCCTCATATGAAGTTTTTATATTTATGAAAACTGATGTAAATGAACCACACCGTAATGAGAAAAAAATAGATTTAAGAAAATGTAACTGGTAACCATTCTGTTGTGGAAATTAAAATAAATTATTCAATTAAACAGCTGGAAAAACTACCCTGTATTTCTTCCTTTGTCTAGGTTTCAAATTATTAGATATTTCCTTATCATTTTTTTTTTTTTTTTTAGCTAAAGGTATTTGGAGGTATTGTGGAGAAGGTCCAAAGAGTCAGGTTGCAAACCCCTGGCCTAGTCAAAGTCTACATATAACTTAGAATCTCTGAAAAGATTTTAAAATAAGATTTTCACGTCCACATTTTTTTTTTAAATAGCTCGTTCATTTAGAGTTGAGAAGGAGGAATGAGCAAAAATGTCTTTCTAGATGTGCAAAGATGGAAGACACATGCCGCAAAAAGTTGCGGCTGTAACTGCAGCACGAAAAACACAGAGACGTTTATGGTCTAAATATTTTTTCAAGTAACTATTGGAGCTTCAGACGGCTGTTTGAGTATGGGGGGAAATGTTGAGGCTTCATATTTCCAAGGACGACGACGTGTTGGGCATATTTTTTGTGATACAGCTTTATTCGGGGAACGCAAGCGCTTCACCAGAGCGATAGTTGAGCCGCCCACGCGAGCCGCGCCTGGTACAGCACAACAAGCGTCCCCTTTGACTGGTCACGTGACAGGGTGGAAAGGAACGAACGAAAGAAAGAAAGAACTACAAATAAAAGAAACCAGAGATGATCCGCCTGGAGGAGGTAGGAGTCGCCTTTATCCGCAGGTACTCGCACTGTTTTCACGAGCTGTGACTGGAACCGCTCCGACTGGCCCTCACGATGCGTGTTTTTTGTTCCCACTAAGTGGGATTTAAATGCCACCTTCTTGCTAGTTGGCACAGGGAGAGAGGCTGGCTGCTTCACAGAAGGTTCAGCAAAAGTTTCCCTTGCTTTTGCTCGCGTTAATGAAACTGTTGAGTAGTCAGAGATGAGTTGGTGCAAAGTGCTGATGCGTCAAAAGCTTGTGACCCACCAGCAGCCCCGCCGAGGGCTGAATCATCCCCCCATCCTCCCCTCCCCTCCCGCAGACACGATGGATTAGCGCTCCGAGGTGGAAGAAACGGCTAATCCCGACCGTTTTAAACCGCGTTTCTCTTGGCCGGTGTTGGTAAATGTGTCGCTGTCTAACGCTTTCTCCTGCTCTGCGTTTGAGGAGACGGATGATGGAGGCGGAGAACCGATGAGCTGGGAAGTCCAGATGTGATGGGAGCACTGGGGCGGGTGTCTGCTGGACATGAGACAAGAACGTAAGTAGTGACCTCTGTTTATCCTGATGTGTTTGCACTAGGAGCTGTGACTGCAGAAACATTACAGCAGGTGAATTTACAGCAGGGATTAGTAGCTGTTTACTCAATGGGAAGGTTCCAAGTCCTGGTTTACTGGTGGACATGTGATTATACAGAGTAAAAAAAAAAATGCAACAGTCAGGCTTTTCAAGGTCCAGTCAGGTTGCTTCTACCTTTCTGTCCTGTAACTGGGAAGAAAATGAAACTATAATCACTGATTTAGCATGATATCCCAGTAGGGAGGAGGCTACAGGATGTCACTGTAAGTTAAAACATACAAAAGCCATTTCAAGTGATGCCAAGATCAGGTTTTTAGGTATAAAATGAAGACATTTTTTACATGAAAACAGTTGTTATGATGCATAACCATGGCAACAGTGTCTTGTTTTTACAACTGGGAAGAGCCGATTAGCGTCTGAAAAGCTTAAAAAAATATATCTGAACAATGTTGTCAGGAGAGTTGAAAAGGAGGTTTCATGGAGAGAAGGGGGAAGTTCAAACCATCATCATGGGCAAGGATCATATCTCCAACGTCTCCCTGCTCGGCTTAATCGTTCAGAAATTTAAAGAGAAGTGGCAATAGCAAATGAGATGGGTTAGCAGCGGTGTTTACCAATAACTGATGATATCATCCAACAGCATCGCCATCCACGTGACTCTTCGAAGATCCCCGAATGATCTGAGTTATGACAACATTTTATTTACGTTTGGGATAAAGCATTTTTTGTCATGATTTGAGTTTTTCTGTGTGTCTATTTTAAGTTTCTGTGTCTTCTGAGTCTCTGTGTTGTCCTGTCTTCCCCTTGATTGTTCAGCTGTGTCTCATTCCCTGATTACCTCCTGTGTATTTAATGTCACCTGTGTTTCTGTGTCTTTGTCGGGTCCTTGTCGAATGTCTTGCTGTCCATTCGTTTACTGGTAGCTACCAGTGTTGAGCCTTAGCCTTCCGCTCAGCTGTGCTGCCTGGGATTATTGGACTTTGTATTCCTGGAATCTTCATTAAAATCATAATTTCACTTCCTAAACCTGGGTCCTCTGCGCCAGCCTCACCACTCACACCACAACTCATGACATTTTTGAATTGAGCTGAATTTCCGGAGCTGTAAGTGACTTCCTAAACTCAAGGGCCTGGTGCGACTGGAGAAGCTCAACAACTCGGAAAAATAATGGGGAGGAAGGATGTTAAGAGCTTCAACAAGTAATAAAAGTTTAACATCTACTCTGAGGCAAATGGGAAGCAAGTGTAGTGAAGCTGAAACGGGTGTAATGTGTTCCTGTCTGAGTGTTTGTTAAAAAGCAAGCTGCTGGGTCCAGAACAAATGATCTACCTGTTTACATGGCACGAATACATGTTATCAGCCATGTTACTTAATTGGTTTGTAATAGTGTCATTATTCAGAAAAAATGTCACATTTGTTATTGTACAATACAATATCATATATTGTATTGTATGTCATTCTATATTTATATTGTAGAATATGATATTTGTAAGAGAAGTGTGTCGATTTATTGACTTCGATTTCCTTAATTTTGGGAGATCAGTGATTGGCCAATACTTGCATGTGAAGCCAGTTTTATCCCCCGATTTTATCTACCTCAGCAAAGGTTTAAAAATCATCCACTGTTCTCTTCTGCTCTCCCATGAGAGGTTTGACTGACAAACCGACCCATCACGTCATATCTGCACATTTACAGTTAATAGTAGCCACCCCACTCTTACCAGCTCGGCGTCTTTCTTGCTGTATTTAGCGACATTTCAGAAAACTACAAAATTGGAATCGGTAAAAGATTGGTAATTGGCAATCAAGCAGAAAACTGCAATCGATGCACTTCTATGAAAAACCCACTGCAGCTTATAAATAAAATCTGTCTTGATGTTTGTTCTTCTTTTAGGTGAATAAAGATCCTACAGGGCGGAGAAGATGAAGCTAAACGAACGCAGCGTGGCGCACTACGCCACCTGTGATTCCCCACCAGACAAAACGGGCTTCCTGTTCAAAAAGGGTGAACGCAACACGGCGTATCACCGCCGCTGGTTCGTCCTGAAGGGCAACATGCTCTTCTACTTTGAGGAGCGAGACAGCCGAGAGCCCATCGGCGTCATCGTCCTGGAGGGCTGCACCGTGGAGCTGTGCGAGTCTGTGGAGGAGTTCGCCTTCGCCATCAAGTTCGACTGCGCCAAGGCGCGGGTGTACAAGCTGGCAGCGGAGAACCAGGCGGCCATGGAGTCGTGGGTGAAGGCTTTGTCGAGGGCCAGCTTCGACTACATGAGGCTGGTGGTGAAGGAGCTGGAGAGGCAGCTAGAGGAGATCCAGGACGCCGCCGGAGCTGGAGGCCAGCAGTCCAGGCCGAAGCTTTCCCGGCGGAATCAAGTGGTGCGATCCAGGTCCGGGGCATCTTCCTCTTCATCTTCGTCTTCCCTCTCGTCATCGTCAAGCGCTCCTTCCATGGCCGCCGTTTACTCTGCTCAGAAGAGCCTTCAGGATGAGGTGCAGCTCATCTCCGGGAGTTCCAGGGAGAACGGAGTCGCATGGAGCAAACCTCCATCCGCCTCGGCTAACGGGTCGGCAGAGGCAGCACCGTCCTGCGTGACCTGGGACGGCTGCACAGACTCCGGGATGGTGTCTGGATGTGCGGGCGACGGAGGGAGGGCTCCACCAGTGCCCCCACGGCGATTAGGAGCGTCTCTGGAGAGCCCGGTCTCTCCTGACACCGCCTGCTTTTCCAAACTCCACGACTGGTACGGCAGGGAGGTGGAGGAGCTGAGAGCGCAGTGGCTGCAGAGCCAGTAGGTGATGGAGGAGGAAAAGGTTCAGTCATTCCCTTCGGATCATTCTGCAGTGCCTCCTGAACTTTCCACACAGCAAAACATTAAAAACTGTTTGTCAAAAATCTGTTTTATTTTATTTTTTTTAAAAAGCAAAACATTTGGGAGTGATTTCCATTTCCAATCTTGTCTTCTATAGAGGAATCTGATGGGGTTTTTTATCTAACACTATCTGCTCTGCAATCAAGAAGCACAAAATATGCTCTTTTTCTCAGTAATTTTCTTAAAATATTAAGAACACACTACTTAAGAAGGGATTTATCAGATTTTATTTAACTCAGAGTGGTCATGGAGGTTATTTCAATCAGAAAAATGTGTTTTCTACAGCAATCGCTGCAAATTGTTCTGTTGCTCCCTGTACGTTTGTAACATCTATTTGTTTTTTGTCTTATTTTCAACCATTTGTGTTAAGATTAGTAATCTGTCTAGTTATCTGGAAAAATACTAAAAGCACATACTACAATATACAGTGACTTGCCAAAGTGTTATACCTCTTAAACTTTTTCACCACAAACTTGAATGTAGTTTATTATGAGGAGTTATGTGATGGGCCAACACAAATAATCTGAAAGATCTGGCAATACCAGTTTAGCACATAAAGAGACTGAAATGTTTTCCCATTCTTCTTCTGCACAGATCGGATGGAGTGCATTCGATCTGTGCAGCTAATCTAAATTAGATTATTTCTAGATTTTTATGTTTTCTTTTGTTTCCATTAAAATACAATGTAGTTTGTGCCTGGAAAGTGACGCAATGTTGAAAAACTCGTGCAATATTAAGATGTTAACAGATAAATTAGCCATATCCGCTGCCCTCGGAGTGTTTTCAGTCTGATTTTCTGATTCCAGTCAATATAAAGAAACCGTTCACCTAAACCAGTTTTTTGTTGCTACGTAAAAACAATAGCACTTTTGCGTTCCCCACTCAAAGCTCCCTGGCTTTCTCCCCGGAGGCCTCGGCGGTTGCTAACATCCTTGCCGCAGTCACCGGGGACCATGTGTGGAGCTGGATGTTCTGATCAAGGCAATAGAAACCTTTTTATTTTTAGTCGCTCTTATCCAGCGGCCAGATGATGCTGTGTCATAAGAGTGCTTGTCATTTATTCCCCGTTGAGACTCATGCTCCGTGGAAAAGGAGGTGGTTTATCCGCGGGATTTATTGGTCCCAGTTCCTGTTTTTGTCTCGGTCTGATGCACAATCCAGTCTGGAGTTTCGATTATGTATTTACAACTTATTTACTTTAAATGTTACTGATGAAACGTCTTGTAGGGCTGGAACATACATGAACACCCAACTTTCTTCAATTTGGATACAACTATTTACTAATCCATACTAAAAATTAATACTAACTTCTTCACAGTGGGCCTTTTAAAGCTATTTACTTTTTTATCCATTTTAGAGTTGATTTGTTTTTTATGTGCCTTATGTTTCTTGAGAATAGACAACTTGTAATCATTTCCACGTGATTTTAACATTGCCTTACGTTTCCTTGTTGCCAAAGGTTCATTTTAATGCAATCACTTTTTGACAATGAGTGAGTTACTGTTCTCTGCATCAACGCACCACACTATCATTCCAGTTAAACACTCAGCTTGTGCAGACAGACAATAGAAAAGATAACACTTTAATATACTATTAAAGTGTTATCTAAGGTTTTACATGCATTTTTAAACATAATGTTTATGTAATTGTAAGGTAAAGGAATGTACGAATGTTTCATTTTGACTGTAAAATGTTTTTAAAAGGTGCCAAAAGAGAAAAATGCATTTTCCCTTTTATGTTTCATTTTCAGTGCTACATTATATAATTGAACTTTCATGTCTTTTTTTTTTTAGAGAAAAAGCAATAGTACAATGTTATACCACGGTACACAAATATATGTCTGTTTTGTATAAATCACTTATTAAAGCATTTTCAATCCACTGAAGGTGTTAGTTTTCATAATTAAAAGTCATCTATGGTGCTAAGTTAAAATATGTAATTGTTTTAATCACTCAGTTCAAGAAATTAAACATAAAGATTTATTACCGACACTTTACGAGCATTTATTTCTGCTAATTAGATGATTGTGGCTTACACTTACTGAAATAAAAATATGGAATAGAAACAAAATAGAAATGTATTTTATTGTTCCACAGTGTGAAAAAATCAAGAGCCAGCAGAAAATTTAATTAGAGGCATAAATATTCAAACTAAAGTAAAAATCATATAAAAACAGAAGCATAAGAGACTGTGCAGTATGGGCAAAAAATAAAGTTATTATACTTAGCAAATTAAGAGAAACAGGAAACTGATTAAGATAATTTATTTAAACAAAATGCGCAAAATATATGTATACACTTGTGGAATAAACAAAACGAACTGAAAAATCTTCAAATAACAGCTGGGGTGTAATTATAAAGTCTACTGTGAGGAAGGATCTGTGATAATGCTCTTTTGTGCATCTAGGATGCAGCAGTCTGTCACCTGGATATCATTTTTAAAATAGTTTTTTTACTTAATATATTACTTTAAGGAAAAATTAGGTTCAGAAACAGGAGTTTTAGCCTCTGAAAGAGTGAACATAAACTAAGACTAAAGGTGAATTTGTAATGGAGAAATGCGATGTTATGGCTGACAAAATCATGGGGAAGACTGCTGACCTGACAGATGTCGTGCACAAAGTCACAAACGTCACAAGGAGGGTAAGCCACAAACAGTTGTTTCTAAAGTAGCTCGCTGTTCACAGAGTGCTGAATCCAGGCACATTTGTGGTAAAGTTTAGCAAATGTTACAACCGCAGCCTTCAGAGGACTGTGAAGCAAAGCTCATTCAAGACTCTGAGGGAGATTCTCAAGGAATCGGTTGTTTTTTAAACCAAGACACTGACCTTTCTATAGTCATAGAGGGCTCACCTGTGCATCCAAGAATGTTAAAAACACTATATAAGAATAAAATCAGATATAATTTGACACAGAGACTGGCTAAAGAGGTGATATTAGAGTGGTGTCTAAACCTTTTCCAATGCAGATCAAAATCAGTATAAATTCAAAGTACACACGTGTTTTTCCAACTTAAAGAGCAAAATAATTTAGGTGTGTATTCTTTTAACATTTACAATGCGTCATTGTAAATCCAAAAATGTGCCTCAGAGGTTTTCCTTAATAAAATAACTTTTTTTCGTCAGGTGTTTTCTTATTCTGTTGGTCCACAAAATGTTTTATTCTATTCCCAGCAACAAAAACAAAGACTTCAGAAGTTCAATACAAGGGTGTGCCTAAGTCTGTTTTGGAGTAAAAAAGTCACTTGATATTTGTGGCCCCGCTATGAAATACAAAATAAGAAATTGAACATGGATAGTTACAGAAAAACACTTGGTGTTCATTCAAAGTCTCTGCAGCTGGAGGGACAAATTTGTACCATTTTGTAACTGTGTTTTTTGGCCACCATTTGGGGTTAGAGTATATTTCAAGGACAAAAGCATATTTTCTACTGAAAATATTGCAAATTTTCAACTTTACTTTTTACTAAGTAAGTCTTCGTGTAATTTTGTAATATCAGCTTGGATATTGTATTTTACGAACCTGAAAGCTGAGCGTGGAAATTAACCTGTTGTCATTACAAATAGGCAGTGTTGTATAGTAATGAAGTAAAAATACTTCACTACTTTACTTAAGTATAGTTTGGAGTACTTCATACTTTCCTCGAGTATGAAAATTTTTGATAACTTTCACTTTTACTTCACTATATTTCCGAACTTAATCGGGTACTTTTACTCCGATACATTTTCAATGTGTGGTTTAGTTACTCGTTACAAAAAAGCGTTTTGACCCCACCTACTGATTGACTGCAACAAAGTCCGTAGCCTACTTGCCTGGGCTTGTTCATCACCACCAATAGGATACACCTGTTTCGCTTCTCCCATTAAACACAAAGCAAGTCTCGTAATCAGCAGCAGCCACGTGGAGGAGGAGACGGAGACCACAACGACTGCAACTACGTCGGACACGGCTCCAGGGGAACCACCAGCTGGTGATGAGAGCCCCTGGCCTTATTTAAACACAATATACTCTTTCGTGGGTGTTAAAGATTCGTCGTACCGCATGCAGTTTATGTTATTCCTGCCCAAAGATGTGGAAATTCTATCTTACAAAAACTCCCCGTCCAACTTGAAGAAACACATCGAGGTAACGTCTTATGAAATGGTTATAATCCTCCTGTTTCAGTAACTATAGCTTGGTCACTAGACACTATTGTATTGTGAAACGTTGACCATAAATGAACTTTGTTTGGCATTGTTTCAGTTCCATACATGGTGTATTTAGCTGAGGCCTAATGTTGACTGTAGCAGGCTACCTAGACTCTTCTGTTCAAGGGGGACAGAAGCCATAGCGATAGCAATTTAGACTGAATTTAACGAATATAGGAAAGGCATGCAAGTTCAAAACCACAAACCATTAACATGTGCTACTCTTTAAAACTGGAACAATTTATTAGCAGGTTTAATTTTGCCTGCACTTGGTTGTGTACATTATTTTAAGTGTATTTGACAAGTTTACCAAAATATAAAAAGTCATTCAAACTGCATTTGCTTTGTTTTACTTTTTACTTGTACTTTTCATTACATTACTTGAGTACATCCATTTTTACAGTAATTTCCATACTTAAGTACAAGAAGTTTCAGATACTTTAAGACTTTAACTCAAGTAACATTTCAGTCAGTGACTTGGACTTTTACCAAAGTCGTATTTTGGAGAGGTACTTATACTTTTACTTGACTCTGAGATTTCAGTACTTTATACAACACTGCAAATAGGTCTATGTTGGAGCTGTTGCCTTGCAGCAAGTAGGTGCCAGGTTCAAATCCTGACCTGGGGTCGTTCTGCATGTTCTCCATATACACATGTGTGGGTTCTCTCTGGCTGCACTCATTTACATGCTCTGTGTTCACTTCTTAATAAAATGTTTTGTGCAATAACGCTACAGAAATCCGCGGTGAACTCCTGTTTGAGTTGCTGTTTCCTGCATTTACTCACCAGCTCGGTAAGTTGCAGTCACTAACGCAAACGTGCCTGATGCTCTGCAGCCTGTCTCTCACCAGGTGTCACTGTGGAACAGTTTTAGAACTGGGTCTGGATCATCTTTTCTGCTCACACTTCTGCCCCAAAAGGTAACCATCTGGATAAACAAAGTCAGAATATAAAAGTATGTCCGGAAATGCATTTCATGGTTTCACTGGATACATGTTTAAAACGTGCCTTGTTGCTGTGGAGCAATAAAAATCAAACGTAAGTACTTTAAATGCAACTCATCAAGCATTGCAAATTAGTGTGTGGAGGGGTAGAGGGGTGGGGGTTATAACAAGTTGCATAAGCTGATAGAGATACTACACCCCCTGAGTTTGAGCGGGTTGACTTGTTTATGTCATCCTCAAAGCTTCAACTGAAACTTTACATGGTCTTTATGTCAGAAAATACGAATAATATTAAATGTGTCCACGAGATTATTTGCATGCAACCTAAAACTGTGGCGGAACTACTTAAACATGTAATAGTATGAAGACTTTTTGCCAAAGTCAGTACTTTCTGCATCTTGCACATTCCGTTCCTGATCCTGAGACTCCGGGCTGCAGCAAGACTACAGAGGAGCTACTTCCTGAAAATGGAATTTCAAAATAAAACTACCCATTTTCATTTAGCTCGTTCAATGACGACGGTAATGTCAAAACGCCTTAAAACAATTTTGAAAATCATCTTCACATCTTGTAATATATGTGTTATATCAATCCATCCATTGTGTTGTGCTCATCCTAGAACAGTAGGATAAGTCATTTTTCATGCAGGTGAAAAACTAGTAATCACCTGCATTTTCTTTTATGGAGCAATTTCAATTTTGATTTCTCCTATTGCAAAAGCACCTTCACTTTCATTTTTAATCTTTTTATTTTCTCAGGTAAAGTGGCAAATGTTGACAAATACTGGTTGAACAGATCCACATGAGTGGCTAATTTACTGAGAAACCAACTTTCAGAAATGTTTTGGAAGAGTTTAATAACTATCACTAACTTTTTTCAATGTGTACGCCATATTGGATTTTAAAGAAACTTCAGAAGTTTCAAAGTATGATATATGTCCAACCTGGAACCAAGAAGTACAAAACATTTGAAACGGTTCTCTAATCATGGTTGAAAAAAAAACTTCAAGCACTGACATTTAGATTCAACATTCAGCAGAAATTAGGTTTATAAAACCCTTTTATGCCTTTTCTCTTTGTAGAGGATACCGGCCTTCAACCCAACATGTTTCTCCAGGAAGTGTGTTGTCCTCCTGCGCAACTCTCATCTCTGTCACTGAAACTGGTTGCTCCTATAAGGCCATTTGCATTAATGTCAGAATCCTAAAGAAACTTATGAGATTAACATAAATATTTTGAGAAACAGTCAGAATTTTGATAATATTATAAGAATTCGGGGGGGGGGGGGGGGGGGGGGGATCTGAATTTTAAAATTAAACTAAAAAAAAATCAGAGAATAAATTACGAATTCTGAGATTAATGTGACATTCCTGATAGAAGAGGTTAGAAATCAGAGATGAAAGTCCAAATATTTTCTTTAAGCGACCAAATAAAATATATCCTTTTATTTTGAAAGTACAATAACCGGAAGTAATAGGCTGTACGCCGGCCATCTTGACAGCTGCTTCACACTCGCTTGGACCGCGGCATTTTTTTTTTTACACGGCGGAAATGAACATCAAGTTCGTAGCTGAAAGTTTTCTTTTCCTCTTTTTTGTCGTGGAAGGCCAGTTGCATGCTGACACAATGAGAGAGAAAGCGAGGGGCTTTTCCACGCGAACCTTTCCCTCTGAAGTCCACTTTGTTCTGCTCCTGCTCGGCGCTTAGATGCTACTTTAGATGCCTCTCTGCACATTTCCGTTATGCGAAGTCCAACTTGGTGGTTAGTCGTCGTGCTGCGGTGGGTGCCCGTCCGAGATAACGGAGAACGTGAGTACGCATCGCAGTACCTTTTCGACCGGTACCCACCTTTTCTCTCCTAAAGCTGCTGCTACATGACGAACTTTTCAGGTTTCTGAAGTCCAAAATAACCGGCTGCGGTTGTTGAAGTGGCGAAGTTGAAAACATTTTACTTCTTTTCTGAGCAAACATAGTGCAGAAATGTGGTGGCGTGGAGTTTAAAGGGTCTCCCTCTGCACGTCACTGGTGTTACGCAGATGTTTTTGCACATAAATTAAAATAAGTATATATATATTTAAGATAGACATCATGTTAAAACTCCTGGTCTTTCATTGCATCGTTAGTCTGTCAGGAAAGAAAAAAAAAACGTCAACTAGTAGCTAAACTCTCTACTTTGGAAACATGTGCTGCCTGTCAGTGTTTTATTTTTATTTTTACTCAAATTTGGCACAGAATTGTCTCCGGTCACCATGGTGATGACTCAACTCTGAAGTCGTGTCACGCATCGTGCATGTCCACCTATTTGTTCCCCTCATTATTTGTATATTAAAATGGTTGCAATTAGAATTTTTTTGTTCTTGCAGGATCATTTGAGGAAGCAGACATTTAGTTTTATGAGCCGCTGCTGAATGTCCGGCCAACCAAAGCAGTGCTGTTTGTGTCCATGTGTGTCTCCTGGCTCAGTTTGTCTATATTTGTCATGAGCACGTTCAGTTTTAGACTCCTGGCATTTTCACTGGCCTATTCCAAGGTTCAGATTTAGGTCAGGTCGTTTGCTTTCTTGTTTCTGGTAGGCTTAGTGTTATGTTTTATGGCTGCATTAAATCAAAGTCCAATTCTTGGCTTTAAAGAGTCTAAATTAACAATCGTGCATCTTTACTGAGACACATCTTTGCTGTGCTACTTGCAGGATCGAAAGCTTACTGCAAAATTGTTACTAAAGTAATTGTAAGTTTACTTTTAATAAGATAGACTGGCAGTTTTCTTTAGTTGTATGGAGCCTACTGTAACGCCGAATTGCCCCTTCCTGACCGTTTGCTGCTCACTGCTTGTTAGCTGCCTGAAAGAACTCTACTACACTTGTCTCAGATAGTTGTGGTGTGGTGAAATTAAAGAGACGCCACACATTCCTCTTATTAATGCTGTTTGAAAACAGAAGTCAGAAAACAGTTAGCGACAAGCAGTCGCAGGTAAAGCTAGCAAATCAGCTAATTACAGATAACTGTTGTATAAAGATCTGTCAAAGTTAAATAACTCAAATAAATATAGTGGAGATTTATCCTAAACTAGGGATGCACAATATATTATGCTTATGGGTTCAAGATTGGTATCTGTATAATTTTTTAACATATCGACATTAGTTCAATATGTAAAACTGGGCTGATATTAGTAGCCAAAGTTTATCTCCATCTTATTGCTGTTTGGTCATGAGACAGTGACAGTAATGCATTGTATAGGGCTACAAATGCAATATTAATATTGGATGTTGATATCAGTCCAAATTTTCATACTGGTGCAAGGTTTTCCCCCAGAAATCATGCTAAGCCTGGTGGTTGGGTCGCTCGGCAGTCATTCATCCACCTGCCCGCCGTGTTTTTGAGCTAAAAAGTGTTTAAAGTTTGCAGGAAATTGGAAAATATCACTTGATTATGTGTTATTGGAAGATTAATATCTGAACACCAACTATAGTCTTAAAAAAATGCAAACATTTAATAAATAAGCAATGCTAAGCCTGGTGGGGGCTCAAGTAAAGCGTGGTGGCCCGCCAGGCTTATAATGCACTGGGGGAAACAGTGTGATGCATTCCTATTCTAAACATTTGCTCCAAATCAATAAATAAATCCTCTAAACATCATTATCACTGTAGTAGTCAGTATAGTCCATTATTTTAACAGCAGTCAGAATAATTGTTTTTCTGTTTTAATTGGATCATATTATTCTTTGTTGCTTAATATTTTTGTTTAAATGCTGTGAAGCAGCGCTAATGTTATCACACTGTGAGAATCTCACACCTGCCCATGTCTAATCAAAAGTCAGGCTTTCAAATCTTATTCAGTTGCATGCAAGCACCACTTTAAACAGCAGTTGCACTAGATGCATTAGATATTACAAATAACAGGTTGATTGTTAAAATTTAGTGGAAATAACTACAATTATTAATTGCTGACATGCATAAACTGATGTGCAAAACGTTTTCCTGAAACAAGATCAAGCTAGATTGTTGATACCTTTCTATCCACACTTTTTGCTGCAAAAGGAATACTGCAGCTTAAGAGTTTTTTGCTGTGAAGACTGTGAATGCACGTATGCATGTTGCATCTGATACCTCTTCCTCCTGCAAAATGGCCACAAGCTGGTGTTTTAAAAGTCTGTCGTAAATAGTTGTAGGAAAAGCATGTTCTCACGGAGTTTAAAAAAGAAAGTAAAAATGTCTAAATATTCATAACGCAGTCAGCTCGCCTTGTTCTCGTCCCTGATGCATTAAGGTGAGCATAACATGATGCAAGTATTCACCAAAAAACACTTCATTCTAGTCAGATTTTTATATTTAGCAATCATCTTGTCAATTGCTTAGAAACAGTAATGCTGGCTGTAACCTACACATCAAACACAATGTAAAACTAGCGTTCTGTCACGTCATATTGACTTCCTTTCTAGATTTTAACCAATCCATATGTTTTGAAACACTTTTCGAGTTTATAGTAATACCAGAACCCAACTGAGGTTTAAGTTCCTGCAAGATGTAGTCAGTTGGATACAATCCCTGTCCCACCTTGAGTCACTGAACACAAAAGAGAGACAGACGTGCCCCAGGGTGAGGAAGTAACGTCTGCTAACATGCTTTCCAGGGTTTTACTCGCCCGCAGATTTCTCTTTGGAAAAAGACAGGTCTAGACAAAATCTCTGTAATTTTTTTTTTCAAGCTTTCAGACTCTTACTTTGGACTCCTAGTCATAAATTAATTGTGTTTGTTGCTCTTTAAGTGTTCTCTTGAAGTTTGCTGAGTTGATCCTCATGCCAACCATACAGTAAAACCCAACTGAATCACTACATTTTGATGAAGTTGAATTTTCTTCCCTGAATCTTGTGGCACATTAGATTAACTCTGTTGTACATTTTTCCTGCTATGAATATCCTGGGATTCTCCCCCAGATGGTGGCATGACACTTGATCAGTGGGGTTATAACAAGGTTTTCTGCAAATTGACAAGATTATTTGGTTGGCCGGTTTGTGCACTGAAAATAAATCTCCTTGAAAGGAAAAATAAAAGCGTCTTCTTGGAAATTAAACTATTTTTTTATTTTATTTTTGTCAATTCGAGCCTCCTGCAGCTTGTCCTCCCTGCTTGTAGTCATGCAAAACAGGCATTGCAGAAACACAAACTAGAAAATGTGTCACACTCTGTAACCCCGAGTATCAGCTGCAGATCAGGCAATGTCATGGTTCCATGTCTCTAGCTGAGATGTTATCGCAGACATCAGCTCTTCCGTTTCCCTCGGGGGGTTCTAAGAAATCCACTGGTGAGACCACGAGAAAGATCTGACCCACTGTGGCCTCGCAGGGAGAGGATGTGAGCGTGAAAAGAGTGAAATGAGAAGGATTGGAGCTAATTCTGGGGATAACTTGGCAGTCAAAGACAGGTCAGATTCTGTCAAGAGAAAATATAAAATAAAACCCAGATGTATGCGAAGAAGTGAAAATGTGGCTTTTTTTGTCTGGTGACAAAATGTTTGGTTTTTTTGCAGTAAGTGTGTATTTATAGTATCTGGCTTACTTTGCTGTTAATGCCATTAATATGAGCTTTTAAGGCCTGCAGTGTCCCTGAGTGTGCTTTACAATAAGTGTTATTTAAAGTCGCTGTACTTGCTCGTGTTTACTTCAGAGCAAATTTGTTTTTTGTTGTTTTTTGAATGTTGATTATAGGTTCGATTTATCTGCAGCACTGCGAGGTTGTTGCTAAAAAAAAATGTGAACGTGCCTGTAGACTGCAGGTTTCCTCCTCAGGTTTGCAATCAGACTTGTGAAGAGAAAGCTGTGTGCTTCAACGGATCTGTCCAGTCCCCAGGCTGAAACAGTCTTATGACTTTTAATCAGTTAGTTTGATCATCAGTTCAAAGTTTCAGTCACTTTTCAAACAAGATCGTTTTAGTGGAAATCCCTGTGTAGTTTATGTTTTATTAGCGAAACCCGAAATCAGATAAATAGAAAAGTGACAACAGTGAAAATAATTTTCTCACTGGTGCTTACACACACATCGAATACCTACTGTGGTGTGTATATTTAGCAGAAATGGGAGTCGAGCCTGAGCTGAAGTGAAAGTAGGATCTCATTCTCATGCGAAAATACCCCGTTTGCATCATGTTAGCATTTACTCAAATGAAGAATATGCTACTGATGCAGAAAAGCAGAAATCTTGGGTTATTGGGTATTTTGTAAGAGCGAACGCTAGAACTCGAAGTGGCTCCTCATTAGTCCCAATGTGGAAAAGTTTATAACTCCTGAAATAGCCTTCCAGGAAGTCAGATGGCTGCAGATGATTCACAGCAGATCAGAGTGACTGAAGGAGTCAATTATCTCTCAACCAAATCCCTTCACACAGTCACGCTAACGCACACACACACACACACACACAGAAGACAGCGTTGAAGATTTTGAGTTACCATGAATTTCACAAATCACAATGAATCAGAAGCGCATTACAAGCAGGGGCGCGGTGGGAGGGTGACTCATTCATAAAGTCATAACAGAGATGCTTGTTGCGCTCAAACATTTGAATTGGCTGAAATTGTGAGATTTGACTCAGTGGAGTCATGAATGATGAGTTGTTGTTGTTGGTTTCTCAGAAACGTAGCCTGGGCTTCAAGGATTTCCAGTAAGGGGTTGAGGTGAGTTTGAGTCGCAGAGAAAAATGCTTAAAATGCACCAAAAAATGTTTCGGTGAATCCAAGGGCCTGCAGAGCTTTGCATTGGAGTTGGGAATGACAAAGATGCAAAAGCAGAAACCATGAAAACATTTTCATTCAGCAACCTTTGCGCTACTTTGCAGGATTTGATCGTGTTCGTCTCTAATGATGCTGCAGCTGAAGGCTGCTGGGAACACATGGGTGTTTTTAAAGATACTTCAAAACAGGAAGTGAAGATTCTGCTCTGATATGTGAAGGTCATGAATGAAAAACCCAATCATTGCCACTGTATCCCCCCTTTTGGTGTTTAAATTACCGTAGGTGAATTGCAGTTAACATCTATGTTATCGGTGAACTAGCTTAGCTTCTTTTACTCATCCTGAGAGAGGTAGTTTAGAAATGTGAGCAAAAACAGGAAATAAATAGCAACTTTCCCAGCATTTAGTCATAATATGAATTTTGACTCGTATGCTGAGTTTTTTAAAACAAATTTTCCCCTGTCACTTTTATATTGCTAAGTAATAAACCACATATTACTATGAGTTATTGTGCTTTGACAGCTCTGAGGGCCAGAGGTATTTTTTCACCTCCTCTTATCTAAAAGCTCTATCAATTCAGCTTTTCCATGTCATTATGTGACTTTAGGGCATCCTACACATGTCAGCATCTCTCTCTGCATGATATTACATGGCATGCAGTGTATTATAAATAATTCATTATCACAGAACCAGCTCCCTAGTTTTGCTGCTACCTTTACAAGCGGTTTCGCCTCCGTCTTTTTCCCACGCCACAGGAAACGGCCAGAAAGTGGCCCTGACTTTATTTCTGTGTGTCTTAAGAATAGCTGCATTGTGTTATTGCTGTGGGAATGCAGTAGAGAGCAAGAGAATATTTTAGCCAAAACAAAAGCTCTGTGTACTTGGCAGTATTTTGTCTATGCATGCAACAATAAACAAGAGGTGGAGCACAAAGACTCGGGGTTTATTTGGCCGTTCTGCGATTCGTACCCCTCGTTACGTACCAATGTGTTGCCATTTCTCTGCTTCCTACTTTAATTTTGTACCTATGTGCTAAAACTGCTGGTTATTTTTCATTGTTTGCAAGCATTAGGGAGATGAATAGTTAAAAAATGCTCAAATCTTTTTCTGTCTGGACCTGTTGACCCATATTAAGTGACATACTGCTGGTAGATATTATATATTTTACTCATTTAATCATATTTTCTTACTTTATATTATGTGTGAAATATAGAAAAGTGGGCAAAATGGCTATTCACACCAGCGCTGTTTAGTAGGCAAACTCTAGTCTGTTTCCCTACAAAGTCCGTTTCATTTGAGGAGGTGTGAATGTGCAATTGAACTCTGGCTCGACTCCAAAGGCAGGAGTTGAAACAGGGCATTCTGGGTGAATACCACCAAAACAAACGCACAAGTCTAGCGCTAGCAGGAGAAATGGCTTGTGCTCTCTTACCAAAGACAAAAGAAAAATCCTACAATCGCTAAAATGGGAGTACTTCATTTTTTATTACATTTTGTGAAGAAGTCAGTAGCACTTTGAGTCTTCTTCAGAGGTTTTCATGTAATTTCCTCCAGCCGTTCTTGGTGCAGCGCCACCACAGGCGAGGGGAGGAACATTTTGGATCATTTGACAGTGCAGTGTGAAAGCGAACCACACCAACTGAAAATGTAACAAATGTTGCTACTTTGGTCCCCAATCCAACTGAGCCCACCAGACTATCAGGTGTTGAGCTCCTTTTTAAGAAGAGCGGGTTTTCTACTCTTTGGTGTGGTGTTGAAGGCCCCTGCTGTGAGTGCAAAACAAAGGATTGAAGCTTTCTGAGGGGATTTCTTTTTCAACCAGGTGTTAGAAGTTTATTATGTCATTAGGTTTTAGAAGTGGGTTTCCACAAACATCTCTTTAAGATCAAATGCATCAACTGCAAGCTTTCGATGCGAAACGGGCAGAAGCTCTCGTTGCGGCCTTAATCAGCTGATGCCTTCCTCGGGTTGTGGGAACTCAGGCCCGAAGTTATCTCATGTTTCAGCGCTGCTTCCTCCCTTACAATATGTTCTTCAATTATGTAAGGTGCGCTTGTCTCGCTTTCTGCTCTGTTTGCCATCAAAGCTCTTTCACATCTCACTTCACGCAAACAGGAACCCGGAGCGTCAGGGCCCCATCCCGAGCCTGCAGCAACTGCAGGTCTTTTATCCGTCGCCCTCCACTTTCATGCAGCCAATCAATCAGCCAACGATTTGTAAAAGAAAACACTTAGCCGCGTGCAGCTAATGTCAGGTTGTTCCACTTTTGTTTGTTGCACAGCAGCGTTTTCCACTCAAGTATAAAACATGAAGTGAAAGGGACGAGGAGAAAGGTCACCTCATGTCAGTTCGTGTTAACTGGTGTGTTGGCTACCAGTGAGACCCGGCTTCTCAGCCTGACAAAACAATGCTGAATAGTGGCTGTTGTGGAGAGGATTCCTGGCATTTTTCTTCTGAGAAAAGATTCGAATAATACTGGATTGTGAGGACAACCTGATAGGACCCTATTGTTTCTCCAACGTTTATTAGTTACTTAATAGTTTAAGATCGTTTTTAGAATGGTTGTATTCAAGCTTCGGGTAATTTTTCTTGATTTTAAATGTTTTATGAATAAATTGGCACTGATAATAAAAAACTGACCGATAATTAAATATTTATATTTTTGAGCCTCTAAACTATTAAATGTCATAACTCAATAGTGGTGCAGTTATTGGCTTAATTAAGCTCACGTTGTGGAGAATTACCACTCTTCCCCATAACGCCTGAATCTAAGCCTGTCACAGTAATCAATAAATCAATTAATTGCATAATAAATTAAAACAAGCTCAATAATTTCCATTTGGAAGATTGATTTTCCTCATGTCTGTCTCTTTTTTTAGCAAATTGGTCTCAACAAGCCCCTTTTTTGAAAGGCAGTTTTGTTCAGAGACTTCAGCATCTTTTTTATTTTAGGTGTTTTGTTTTCATATATATATAGAGAGTGAAAGATATATAAAATATCTACCAGTGCCAGTGTTAAATGTTCATTAGGAATTAAAGTTTATTGATCCTTGAAAGGGTGTACTTGCATTATTATGCCATTATGTTACTTGAAAATGAAGTCAAAACAATATTATTGTTTATCGCTGTAATTTCTAGGACGATTTACCATCCAGGAAAATTTTTGTCATGACTCTCCTACCTGAATCAGATAAATGGTTGGTTACCAAGGCTTTGCAGCTCAATGAATGACTGCTGATAAGGGAAGTCGGCCATTTGATTCGGCCATTTTGTTGCAGAAGGGATACCTAGACAGTAGGACTGAACTTGAGGACCTCTGCTGTGACTCTGTGCATTCATCCTGAAATTTTGGTGATTTTTTATTTTTTCCTAGGAGCCAAACAAATTATTCAAAACTAACAAGATCAACATGTTTCACATGTGAACAAACTCCTTTTAGAGATTTGAACGGATTGATATTTTCAACACATTGCGGTGTTGCAACAACTTTGTATTGTGCATTAGAAAAAAGGGACGAACTTCAAGTTTGTGTTGACAAAACATCACACAGTCAGACTTTTTCTTTCACTCTTTGAGGTCCAAATCCAAGTAGATCACCAACTGATCTACTTTAACCTTTGTCAGAATGTGTCATTTAAAAGTTTAGGATAGCACATATTGGGATGTTGATAAGTAACCAGTTTAGCTCAGGTACATCATCCTAAAACCAACGAAGAAAAACCTCTTCAATCCAGTTCTTAACCTCAACATGAATTTAATCATTTTTGGCTCTGATAACTTTGTCATGTTTTAACATTGTTTGCAATAATCTCCAGGGTTTTGGATTGGCAGATTTGCAAAATAACTTTGACTTTTATTGTCATTCCAACATCCACTTACAGTGAACGTGGAATGAAATTATGTTTTGTTTGACTCGAGGACAGTTTTACAGCCAGGAATTAAATCTAAGGGGACTTGAAGTTTAAGTTTACAGAATAAATATAAAAATCTCCACCAATGACCATTAAAAAAATCAGCAAAATGAGGTCTGGTGCCTATTTCAATTGGGTGAGAGGCGTCGGTCGACTCCATCTTCAAATTTTACAAAAAATTAATTTTGCAAAAGTCCTCAACTGAACTGACATGGTCTGATGGGCTCAGTGTTTTCAGTTTTAATTGTATTTCATAAAGTCTATTTTACAGGATGTATTGCGTGCGGCTGTTTATTATAATCTAGCTTTTTAATATTCTAACTAGGAAGCATCGCGTCAACTAAAGTATTGTTGATCTGTTAAGTTGAGGTGATTAAACTGTAAATTTTTATCGGCTAAAACAAACAAGCAAAAATAATCCATAATAGCTTCCTGTACTCAATCAATCAAAAGATTGAATACTGGCCACACTTTGCAAACTTTTTTTTTTCATCCACAAAATCTCTCTGCCTGCTTTACCTTTGCAGGGTCCCATGGGGTCAATGGGTGAGAGAAGAGGTCACCAGTTTGTCACAGAGCAACACAAACAGCCATGTTTCACACAATTGAAGTTAAGGGCAAAATAGAGTGGCCAATGTAACTAGCATGCATGCTTTGGGGAAAACATGCAACTCACCACATTAAAGGCTACATAATATATTAAATCACAGTCATAATGGAAATTTCAACACATGAAACATTGTGCTTATAGCTGGGTTTTAGTATTTTTTTATATTTCATTCATACTATCCTTGCACATAATACATCTATCAGAAGAACTTTGATTTATGTCATTGTCTTGTAAAATTTCAGTTATTAATGGTAAAAAAAGAAAAACAAGAAATAAAACTTGTTTTCTCCACTGCTTGTTCCACGAAACTGTCAATGAATACCAGTAAATTTCAAAACATAAATTACACTTTTTTTTAAGTAAGTGGCATCCTGAAGAAGCACATTTCAAATTTGAATGTTTTTCAAGAACAGAATTTGTGTTTTAAAGCTGTGCCATGCACTCAAATCCATACAGTTAATGAAAAAAAGTAAGTAATAGATTTTTTTTTGTCATTTATAAGCTTTTCTGTTATACAAGTACCACAAAATGATTCTCCATATCACCCACCTGTTGTGACCAGGACACTAAAACTAAAGGAGAGCTGTGAGTGCAACTTTATTGAAAATCTTCAAGAGCATCTCTGCTTTTAGTGTGTAACTTTAGCAGCAGTTAGCGTAGCTCAGAACTCATTAGCTTCATAGGTGTAAAATGAGCTGATCAGGTTTGGTTTTTTGCATGAAAACAGAGCAGTAGACTTGCTTTGCTGTGTTATTTTTGAATGAGTTTCCGTCTTTGCAGGCGTCTCCTTTAGATGGAGCATGAAACAACTGGTCCATCTGTGTTTGCTTTAAAAAAAACAAACAAAAAAAACCCCAAACATGTTCTTCTAAATATTCATGAATCTTGTAGGGTTTTTGCTGGGTTTTCATCCAAGATGTTTTTCTGGCCTGTGGAGGAGGAAGCGGTCGATTTGATGTTTTCATATAATAATCCTGCCACGTTGTCTTTATTATCACAGTGAACAAATGCAACAGGAGACGTTTTTACAAGCGGTGCTTGTTGTTGTAGAGCTCAGCACAAAAGGTCTTCCTTCAGCAGCTCTTGAATCATCTCCCCGGGTCTTGACGTGACGCCGTGGTCTGGTGTGCCTTTGTGTGAGTGTGTGTGCACACACTGCCTCTGCCTGTGTGCTCTGGTTGCTGCTTGCCAGGGCAGGGCAGGGCTTCCTGTTTCTGTGATTGCTGCCCAGGCAGAGCAGAGTTGAGATCCTTTCGTCTCTGTTCCTCTCTTGCTCTGCCACCTGGACCTTTACCCGCAAACTTGGCGCCATCTCCTCTCCTCTCGCCTCCTCGCCTGCCTGTTATTCTTGCTTCCTGCCTGCCCTCTCATTATTTCTAGCTATCCTTGTGATTTTTGTCTCTCTGTCTCCTCCTCTTCCTTTCTATGCTTGATATCTCTCTCTCCTTCCAGCCCTTTTCTTTGAACAGCTCCCACTCTGACAAAATCACCGCCTCTCTTCTTCCTCTGTAAATCTATCCACCACTGTGATTCATTCAGTGATTCACAGACTGAAAATTCAGAGGCACTAATAAAAATTTCCTTTTTTCTTCTTCTGGGGTTTGTGGTGCACATGTTGGTGCATTTTATTAATACATTTTTTCCCCCTTCAGCCGGTTTTTACAGGAAAATCTGGAGCTTTTGATGTCTAAGCAGGCCTTGATGCCATGCAGATTAATTGAGTCACATGCAACAGATTGAATCCAGCCAATCTCTGCAACAAGGCCGGAGCTATAAAAAGGTCAGACGGAAGTGGCTTGTTGTAAATTACATTTTACCTAATGAGTAATCTCAATTAGCAACACATCCCATTTTGGCAGGAGTAAACCACCAAACTGTGCATAGAGTATGGGGACAAACTTGTTGAGATGCAAACCGGGTCTTTTGGATTCGTTTTTCTCTTGAAAGTGGAAAAAAAAATCATTAAACTGATTAGTAAAGTGGAGAAATACTTGAAGTTTGTTGTGTGTGTATGTAATTGTAGCAGAAAATAGTTGATGTTTATTCTTAGGGTTGCGAAAAAAATAGCAAAAGTAGAAAATGTTGCCTATAAATCATCCATCTATGCAGTGAACTTTCATAATTATAAAATAGGATTTGAATAAAATCCCTTGTTGTTCTCGACTAAATATCTGGAACGTCTTTGTCGTCATACATTCAGTTGCTAATAAAAATGTGAAAAGTACTCAAATCTAAAATGCTGAAAAAGGAGAAGTGCACAAGAGTTGTTGAGATATTAATCCAGTACAAGCAGTGCTCTAGTTGATGAGAATATGGCCAAGCCAAATCAGTTAAATGAACTCTCAGCTGTTTCTGTGGGGAAACCCAGATTGTCAGCTATAAAACAAGAATTAAATAGTAAGGAAATTATTTGCTGACTCGCTGGATAAAGTCTGAATCTCATAACTTACGATCTTGTTACAATAAATATGTGAAGCAGTTCCTCAAGGTTGTTCAGAGTTGGATTTTGCATAAAATGTTTTTGTTAATTATGTCAAATATCAAAAGTATTACTTTGTTTCTCTGGTTCTTATGTGGTCTTGAACCATTCGGAATCGGAATAAGAATTGTTAAAAAAGATAAAAGGCTAAAGTTTCTAGACTTAATTCAACCTGGATTTATGTCCCACAATTTTTGGAATTTTGTGCAAACAAGTAAAAACCAATCACAGATCTCAAAATATGATTTAATAAATCAAAGATAATCTTGCCCTACTTGGTGCAGATCTGATGAGATGAAAAGCTGAAAAAGCCCTTTACTCCAGTTTAGAAAGCCAACATAACCGCTGTGTTGTTTCATGATTTGCAAAGCACACAGATAATCAAAGCCCGCCAGTGAAATGTTAGAATGAGTAGAGCACAGTAAAGTAAATGAAAAGTGTGGAAATGCATGATTATTTGTAGGAACCCTGCGCAATATTGTCCACTTGACCAATGCATAAGAAAAAGCCTGTAATTGTGAACATTTTGTGTACTTCTGAAGAGATACAACCTGGTACAGGCTACTTGTGTCACAGCGATAAAATCTGGCAGGTTGTAACATCTGCAGACCGTAGAATTTAATACAATATATCCAACATGAAATATTCAACATTTTGCTGAAATAGAGGGAGAGTAATCAAAGTATTTATTAATCCAATGCTGATTGGTTGTGTGTTATTTTTACACAGAGTTCTCTGGAGTCCTGCAGTGACTTGATTGTCATTAAAGAAGATTTTGTAGATCTACAGAAATATACTTTTACCAGAACAATTATTAAATTATTGCCATTCTATTTCATAGTCAGTGTCTTGCATGAATGAGAAATAAACTGCATCTCAGGCGGTTTTTGCATGACGCTCAGCATGCAGTCGGCTCTCTCAGTCGCCTGCTATGAATACTTGACCCGAAAGCTCAGAGACCACACGAGTGTGTGTGCATCAAACAAGCTGTTCCCAACCGAGGGCGACAGGGAGCACACAGTGGTGTGTGAGAGCTGATACCGGGCTCTGCAGATATAAATAGGACCTCCCTGCAGTTGGGCTTCCACCAGTTGCACTGATAATTATCTCCGTGTTGTATAAGCCTCAGTCTTTGTGGATTTTAATTTAATGCCTTTTCTGGTGAAATAAATGAAATTTCCTGGGTTTTATTTGCTCAATTCTTCTGTCTGAGTTTGCACTGGATGCACTTCAGCAGCAGCTCATCTTGCTAAATGTTAGGCTCAGGTCCTGGTGATCGTCTACTAGAACAAAAGCATCAGATTTTCATGTTTGGCATTAAAAGGTTTTTTAAAAATTACCCAAAATGTCAAAAAGTTAATATTCTTTTAAATTATTTGGCCAAATGTTCCTAATGATCATCATTGTGACATAATTGCTGCACTACCAGTTCCATTTAAGTGTTGCTTTTTTATAAGAATATTGTTTTTAATCGTCTTCCAAATTATTTGTGAGAAATGCAGCAAGACTTCTTTCCAGTATTTCAATGTCATCACCACTGATTGTGAGGTTTAGCATCTCAGTTTCTACAATCCACCTCAAGTCTGGTGACATCAATGGCAACAAAATGTCAATTTGTTTGCACAGAAACCGAATGCATGCATTGTCTATTAGAAGCATGTTGGAATTGCAATGGTGCTCACATTGAAATTTGCTGAATTTTCAGCTATAATTTTGAGGCGAATCTCACTTTTAGGGCTTTTCCCTCATGCTCATTTTGCACCTTTGGCCTGGTATATATTTGCTTTTTTTCCTTACCAGTTTTATGAGTTTCTTTGGTTCTGACCTCAGTAAATAACCTGCAGCTTCTCTGTGTCTTCTGAAACTAAAAATGAATTTCGCCTGGAATTATTTTATGTTTGATCTGGAGTTGTAATTCATCGTTTTATAGCGTTCCAGTCACAAATGAGATTTGGAGTCGCAATCAATCGAAACAGGGTTAACACAAAATTTTTAGACATTATTGGGTAACTAAATTAAAATCTAAATTAGATTTGAACATATTTATTACCATTTATCCCCATTATTCGTATGAAATGAGAGGTGAATTGGTCAGGCTACGTTTGTCTCTTGTCTGATGAACTGCAGCAGATTTAAGTGTTTGGTAGCTTATCCATAAGTTGCTCCATGCAGAGCTTCATTGGCTCCTCATGGTGTTTGAGGTGTCAAATTACTTTAAATGGCATGAAAGACATGAGCGGAAGATGAGGGTGAAAGAAAGGAAAGAATGCTGAAGCATTGACTCATGTCCTGATGGAGTGTTTTCCAGTTTGTTTGGACTTGCCTATGTCGTTTGATCTCCAGCTGAACGTTGTTCCACAGAACCATAATGCGGCAACCAAGCATCAACTTAGGGTTAGAGTTCCAGGATAACAGCGGAGAAAGAACAACAAAGCAGTTTTAACCTCTTTTTGTTCTCCCTGTGGCCCTCAGTTGAGGTAAAAATAAAGGGAAGCGAGGATCCGATCACATCTGGCGATCCTCATGCCAGAGAGAGGCGAGAGGATGAAAAGAAAAAGGAAAACCCTGGGAACAGAGACGGGCCCGAGGGATACGGCGAGAGGAAGTGTGTGTCTGTGCATGAGTGTGTGTGTATGTTCTGTAGTGGGTCAATGCTGAGTCATCGCTGGGCTGGCCAGGCAGATAGAAACAGACTCTCGCGGTGGGGGGGAGAGGCCAGCTGGAGGGGGGCGAGCGCGCACTGAGCATGCTCCGAAAACTACAGGAAGGGAATTGGTTGTTGTGACAGGACACATCCAGGAACCGTGGTGACGCAATGTTTCACGATGGCACGTTTGCTCAGCCTCATTGACGTATGCGGACCGTCGGTAGATCCACCGCTGCCGCTCCAGGAAAACTTTCTGGTTTTATTAAGAGACTATATACCAAGATTTAACAAGTTTTCATCTGCGAACGTCAGCCACAAGATAACGAGACAAGTTGCTCCATGTTTGTCTCGACCACAACGACCCCCCCTTTCCCCCCGCCACCACCTCTCACTCCCTCCCCTCCTGTTTCTTGTGGGTTTCTGTGATATGTTGGACCAAGGCTTTAAGCCCCCCAACTCCCATCATCCTTCGCTCACAAAACCTTGCACACACATGAATGCTTCCTGTGCTAATAAAACCTTCTTGGCACAGAATGAGTCCTTTTCAGTGCTACAGCGGTTTAGCTGTAGGTGTGTTTTGATGTTCACTGGAAGAGGGTAACAGCAGAGAACTGAGGTGGATCCGATTGCCTCCAAAAGTTTACTGTATTTTATGTCATGAAGCCAGAAAAAATAAAATGGTGCTTAATAATAAGAAAGCCTTTGATTGAAGCTTGGTTTATATATGTTCAGATTACATTAGGATCTTTTTTATACTTTCATCATAATAATTGGTTAAGAAAAAAACTAATTTTTACTTCCTGCATAGAAATCTTTAAAAAAAAAAGTAACAAAAGCAAGAAACCACTGCGGAAAACCGGAAATTTATAGTTACTGGATAACAGTCAGTCACATTTGCTTGGTTGACTGAACTGTTTGTGATTCTACCGACTACTTTTTAATGTCATAAACATCGTTGCAGAGATTTTTTAAAGTAAAAGTCAGAAAGTGTAGTGTACATTTGTGGAGGGATGACTAATAATTGTCCTGTTAGATTGTCCAACCTTAGCTCTGGGCTGCTGCTTTAATTAATGCTCTCCCTGCCCAGCCCGTCTGTTTAGATTTATGGCCATGTCTTGGTAGATTGGGAGCTGTGCCATGCTGGATCGACTCAGTGTTGCTCTGTGAGATCTGGGTGGACTGTCACAGCAGGAAATGCTCACATGGTTTGTTGTTGTGCCATACTTTTTTCATTATTGGATGATTCACTGAACTGATATTCAAAGATGGTGATATTATTTTAAAGACTTAAAGTTCCCCACAACTTTATCTTTGACCTGCCTGCTGTTCTCCTCGGTTTTCACAATGATGGTTGTTCACTGATGGACACACTTTTTAGTTTTTCATGTGTAAAATAAAAATCAGGAAGATATGTAGAGCTGCATAATATTAGGAAAAGATCTTGTACATGATTATGTCAGTAAACGTGATGACAACATGACTTGAGATACATAAACAATAATAAAGAGGCGTTAATGTCTTTCATGCAAATAATAAGTAGTCTCTCCAGTTTTGTCCAGTTTTATCGTCTAAAACTTTTTCTGCCGCAGTAAACATGCACGCTGAAATACTAGTACCTCGTTAAAAAAGTTATCCATCAGTCCATTTTTGAAAGTCATCAATAGGAATTAATTGTCACAATGAAATTTGAATTCTCATCATGATTAAAAATATTTCACATCAACAATACACGATCTGATAAATTCCCGCCGCTAGCTGCTTTTGCTTCGTAAAATCCCAATAAAACTCATCAAAATTTGTGGTTGCACTGTGACCAAGTGAGACGAGGCCTGAAAACCGTTGCAGTTTCTTGTTCTTAAAAATCCATTTCAGCATGTTAATGTAGAACTACAACTTCCTCCCCCAAATTTCTTTGTCTGGGGATGTTTTTTTTTTTTTATTCTTGCTGGTGGTGTGGAATGAAACAATAACAAACTATGTTGTGTTATTTCAAAGAAATGAAATCCTAAACTCTTATTGGTAAAAAGAAAAACCAAGATACATTATAAATAGGATGTGTGTTTAAAAGGCTTTATTTTATGTCATGGTTCTGATATCCGCTGCTTTAAGGCAACTCTGACTCACTGGGAGGTGAGAAAGCAGAAGGAAGACTGAAACGGGTCACATGCAAATACAGAAACACACAGATGGTTCTGTATGCAGTGTGGTTGATTGAGAAGTTTTTAATTTTACTTCCTCAACCAGCGCCTCATTCACTGTCTGTCTGACCTGTTCCTGTCAATTATTTCAAATACTTCACTCAGTTCAGCTTCCCCAAACATTTATTTGCTCTGTTTTCTAGTTTTTCATTCATTCAGCCGGTCTTTTCAGTGAACTTTGGTCATGCTTTTATCTACAAGACTCATCTATGGTTGATCGGCTAAGATTTTTTGCTTTGATCCTTGAAATCCAATTAGTGCCACTGAAAGACGGGGCACTGATAAAATCAGCCTGTTTGGACCAGTGGTTCAACTTTTAACCAGCAAAATAAAAAATCTTTGTAATTCCTGGTGTGTAGTGTTGTTTACACCATTTTACAGTATGTATTTAAATGTATTTTGTTCTTTTCTAAAATACAGGGCTTTTAAAAATGTATTTATCCAGTTACAGATTCAGATTGTTACAGATTCCTGCTGTTTATTCTTTCTTTTTTACACATAAATGTTTCAGAACTTCTAAAAAGAAAGTATTTTCCCCACTTACATTTGTAGTAAAAATTTGCAATTGCTGAAGTTGTCAGACAAGATGAAATGGGGTAAAAGCAACACATGCACCAATCCAAAGAACCATAGTCAGACACTTTATCCACGAATGATGAAACTCCTACCAGTGACATCACCCCAGTAATCAAGCAATCCCCCACTAACCCAAGTAATTAAGAAAATAAGGACTTTATTTGCATGTTCTTAAACAGGCCATTTGCGTTCAATGAGCCTCAACTATGGATACACTAAAACTTTCTGCAACTTTTTAGAGAAGGGGTGTCCAAAGTGTGGCCTGGGGGCCATTTGCGGCCCCTGCACTGAACATGTGCGGCACCTGACTTCAGTTCAAGAATGGTGCAGAAATGGCTCCCATCACAGGTGTTTGATGTAAATGGAGACCTAATGTTTTCATTTGGGACAAAAAATTTTTTTTACTGTGTCCTAAATGATATTTTAGGACAAAATGTTGTCAGCCATATCCAAAAGACAAATTTTTACATTTTATACTGTAAGATAGCCTTATAGTAGAATATCTTACAGTAGTAAGAATATCTACTGTAAGATATTCTTACAGTAGAAAAATATAGAAAATACTGGCTACAAAACAAAGTATTGCTCTTTAAATAACGGTATATTTTTAGCTGCAGATGCATCCTTTGCTACAAATGATCTATTGTTCACTAAGAAAATGCAAAGTTGTTGCATTTTAGACAGTAAATTTTTCTTATTTAAAAAAGGAATTGAATTCTTCATGGGTTTCTACTATTGTATAAATAAAGATTTAAGAGGGTAACATGAAAAATCTGCAGAATGTGCTAATTTCTTTCTATCTGATTCATCAATTAATCGAAAGGATAATCGATTAGTAAAATAATCAGAGGTGCATCTCTGTCAGTTTCTCCTTCAAATGTTCTCAATTAATTAATTTGTGTTTTTCTGTGTCTCTGCAGTGATTCTCTGCCAGTCTGGTTACTGCAATGAATGGTAACACTATCCATCCAGCCAACACCACTTCAGCAGGAGGAGGTCCGAGCGTAGCGGCGCCACCCAGAGGCTGGCGGGAGTTCTGCGAGCTGCATGCCATCGCCACCGCACGGCAGCTGGCTGGACATTACCGGAGCTTCGCCAGTGAGCGCCCGCAGCATGAACTGGTCCCCCCGGAAACCTTCTCCAAGCACTTCACCGACCTCTTCCAGCAGCACTTCTGCCTGGAAGTCGACAAAGATGGCGCCTCCGGAAGCGCCTCCGCCACAACTCCCTCACCGCATGCCCTGATCAACCAGCTGCGGCACTCGACCTTGTCGCAGGACTACCGGGAGGCGAAGCGGTCAAGCGGAGGAGCCGCGTCGATATCCGCGGTACCGAAAGTGGAGTCTGTAGTGGTGAGTCTTGAGCCGGAGCTGCCGCTGAGATGCCCTGCCAGAAACTCCTTTTCCGGGTCGCGAAGTGTCGGCAGTGGGTCACTGCTGTTTCAGAGCCACAGCAATGACGAGATCTCAACTGCTGATCGTCACCAGTCGTCCGAGCGCCACTCCTCGGACTCTTTGGTGTCGGGTTCTGGAGGACACGGCGACGTCACGCATTTCCCTGTCAGCCAGATCCAAAAGACAGTGCAATGGATTTTCCAGAAACGGCAATCCCGCAGCTCCCACTCCTCCCAGGACCTGTCTCCCAGCAACCCCAACCCTGCCACCGCCAACAACAGCTCCTCAAACAACGGCGACAGAGTGGACGAAGGCTCTTCCTCATCCTCCCAATCGTTCTCTTTTCAAAACTCCGAGGCCACAGCTCTGGCCGCGTTGCACCGGCCCAGAGTCGTCTCGCATCTCCTGGAGGGTTTCCGTTGGTTACGCAGCAGAAGTATCCGGCTCCGGAGGCTGGACGTGAGCGGCTGCTGCAAGGAGGGCCAGCTCAAGTACCTGCTGGTGGATGACACTATCTCGGATTCTCAGCCCCACTGGCAACGCTGCCGCCTGCTGGTCAGGAGGATCAGAGACGCTCAAAGTGGAGGGGGCAGAGCAGGAAGCGAGAGGTACCAGCTGGAGCTGTACGATCCCCCAAAGGTAGGATCTACGTTCCCAATCATCTGTTCAGCGTCTGTCGTCACCACATAACATAGGTTAGCTTTGGGTAGAACTCACATCTGGTGAATTTTTCCACATCTTACTTTCTATCTTTAAATAAAATATATTACCATGATTTTAAAGGGGATCTTTTATGCGACAGCCACATTTTGCAAATTTTTGTAATTCTTTTTGAGTCTCTGCTTCTTCTACAAACAGCCTAGTCACTCAATAAAATGACAGAGACAGTTTTTGGCAATAAGTTAATGTTTGGTATCTAGAAAATGACCAGTTTCAAAAACCTTCTGAATGTAAAGTGACAACCCAGCAAAACCCATCACCTAGCAACCCAAGCTGAGCTCCAGTACGTTTAATCATTTGGTTTTACTGCTGTATGTTGACTTACCATTCAGAAATCGCTTTCTGCATGCTTGTTGGTTGAGCAGGAGCCTCAACTTATGCTTTTCAAAGATGTACGGCTGAATAATTGTGCATCCGTTTGCAGCCATTTTCACTCGCAAGTGAAAACAAAGCATGGTTTTTATTTGTAAATCAGATCACGCTCAGTCAGAGTTGAAGGAGAGCATTTCACTGTAGTTCTTGCTTTACGTTTTGGGTCGTCCAGCTGGAAGGTGAATCCTCAGGACTTTAGCAGCCTCTAAACCAGGGGTCTCAAACTCCAGTCCTCGAGGGCCGCAGTCCTGCAACTTTTAGATGTGCCTCTGCTGCACCACACCTGAACAGAATAATTAGGTCATTAAGGCTCTGGAAAACTGATCTACACAAGGAGGAGGTAATTAAGCCATTTCATTCCAGTGTTTTGTACCTGTGGCACATCTAAAAACTGCAGGACTGCGGCCCTCGAGGCTTGGAGTTTGAGACCCCTGCTCTAAACCATTGGATCACACTCATTTTAATTCTGGGCCTTCATATGTATCTTCAAAGAGCTGGTTGTGGCAGAATGGATCAATAAAAGTACCCATTAAATGTAGTTAAAATGTTAAATGAGTCCTCTTAAAATTAAATAATATGCAACATCAGGCTCCTCTTATTCCGCAGAAGAAAAGCACCCCCACAATATGATGCTGCCACTACCAAGATTCACCATGGAGTTGATGTGTTCAGGGGGTTGTGGTCTACACTTACATGAGAAACCAATCTTATCCTCTAATCTTATCTACCTCAGCAAAGGTGTGAGAATCAGCCACTGCCCTCTTTTGCTCTGCAGTGAGACCTGACTGACAGAAACGCCACCAAGTCACGACTACAGATGCGTTGCTGCCAACTTAGCAACTTTATTGGTATATGTAGCGACTTTCCAATTGGCCTAAGTCTGAATCTTAAAGATTTGTGATCAACCCAGAAAACTGTAATTGCTCCCCAAATTAATATAAATGAACTCCTCTTTAAAGGTTTCTACCTATAGCAAAATGTTGAAAAACTTGTTTCCTTTTCCTTCCAATTCAAATCAGGCTTTTCAAATGAAATCCCAATTAAATACAATTCATTTTGTGGTTCCAACATGGCAGCTTTTACAGAAAATTACAAGAAAATATTCTCACGCAAGTGACGCAACTACATTTTTAGGTTGGTGGTTTCATGACATGAAGTCTACATGTTTCACAGGTTTTCCAAGAGAAATTAAGAGATGTGGAAATGCTTAGGGCTGCGTCAGTCGGTCTAAAGCAACCAGCTGATTGTGAAATCCATGCAGGGTGATTTACAGTAAAACCTTTCTGAAAACGAAGGAAGGTGATTGGTATTGTTGCCAGTAAATCCCACTTCTGCAATTACATGATGCGTGTTTTCATTGACAGGCATGTTGAGGCTTTTCACACTCGCTGCAGGTGGTTTTGAGCTTTTTCCATCTGACGTGGTTATTCTCAAGTTTATTCGTCTTGAACGTGGCCATTACTCAAACGTAGTGAGGCTAAAATAGATTTTCGTCCTCAAAATTGTATTGGTCTTGGTTTAACTAGCCAGCTAAATTAGCTACAAGTCTTTGCACAGACTTCACATTACTTTAAGCTTCATGGTGATTTTCATACAGATTTGCTTGCAACGCAAATCCCAAACCGCCTACCCACACATTTATCTGTCTATTTCAGGTTAGACATGCAGGTGTTCAACAACACCACAGCACCTTTTGGGTTTCGTCGCCAGAATCTGATAATTGATTGTTTGTGCTTCTCTCAGTGCAGATGTTTCACAGGAGTATGCTTGATCGGATTCTGCGTCGGCATTTCTCAAAAAGTTCTTTTACTTCTCAGAACTACGCGCCACCGAGCCCTTCAGCATTTGTCGGGTTCCTCTTCTTGTGTTTCATATTTGAGCGAGATAAGGCTGCAGATCTGTTTGTGTCAATAAGATGGAAACCCACAGAAACCCTTTAAAGGGCTTGTTAGTGTAACTTCGCCAGAGAATGCTGCTGCTTACCCCCCTTAAAATCAACACAAACACAAAAAAGGCAGAAAAAGTTACTTCCTGTTTCCAGCTGTTTTAGTTGCAGGGTTCCCCCCCCCACTCTTCCTTTTTACAAACACCATCCCTTTCCTCTGCCCCGTTATTGTTTGGTTTTCAGTGCTTTGCTGCACAGTTCGCTTCATGACAAAAAATCTGTGATGACATTTAGCTTCGCCTCAGAAAAGCTGCTCGTTTTTCAGGTGGTTTTTGTTGCGTTGTTGCCTTCTGTGGAGGATTTGATGTTTTAACAGCAGGAGAGGGGTTCGCTCTAAACTTGTCTAGTCACAGTTCGGTGTGGTTCAACTGTCAAAACCCCAATCATTTAATGTTAAATGCTGAAAATGAGACCAGAGGTGATGTAGGTAAGAAGGCATCAGGAAGCAGGGGTTGGGTTTGGAGTTTATCTGCCTGTTTCTTTGTAATGAATCATTTAAAACAAAACAGCAAAAAAAAAGTGAATTTAGCTGTGGATTTTTCCCAGTGTGGCATTTCTGTGCTGAGTTACATCAAAGTGTCAGCAACCTTTATGCATTCTTTTACCCTTTGGTGTGTAGATATACCTCCCACACTCTTTCCTGTTTGTTTGGGGTTGGTTTCAGGCCAGGCACAATGTCTCTGCTTCTGAATCCGTGGGTAATAAAAACCTACTTAACCTGCAAATATGACACAGCCACGTTGAGAAACTCATGTTTTCTTGACCTATATGCATTTTCTCAAAGTGTTAGATTCCCCTCATCTCACACAACACAGCAGGATGTTTTCTCTTTCTTTTCTTTTGAATCTAAAACCTGTGCTTCACTCCTCACGTTGGGTTTAAAGCCCAACGTACTTCCAGACGGGATGAGCCAGGCCGGGTCTCTGCATGGGGTGGTGCAAGGAAAGTCGTTGCATGGGTGTGCGTGTGTGTGTTTTTGAGCCTTTTATATTTAGCAGCCCTCAGCTCATCAGGCAGCTGCAGCCCTAACCATGTGCGTGAGGTAATTCGGTTGATGATAGAGCCAGAGTGATACGTGTGTGTGTGTGTGTGTGTGTGTGTGTGTGTGTGTGTGTGTGTGTGTGTGTGTGTGTGTGTGTGTGTGTGTGTGTGTGTGTGTGTGTGTGTGTGTGTGTTGGCAGACTTGACCCTGCTCTTTGCTGTGTAGTAAGCCAGTTGCATTGTTGCTCTGAGCGCTCTCCCTCTCTTTTCTCTGGGTATTTAGTCTTGGCAGGACGGACAGATAAAGCCAGAGAATGGCCTTAAAAGGAAGGAGCGCTCTGGAGAAGCATGCTCCCGTCTTTACATACACACAGAATATAAAGCACATGCATCCCCACCACCCCGACCCAGAAAAAGTAATTCAAGCACCATACTGGAAGGAGGTGTTGCTGCCATGTTAAGTGTTGCTGCAGCTGCATTTTTTTGTGAATGTAAATCGGGTTTTCACACATAGTAAGTGGGATATTTTTTGCAAGCGGAGGTTCTCGCTCTTGGCTTCCCAGAGAATAAAAAAGAAGTTATAGGTCATGCTAATGCATGCAAACTTTATTTTTACCTGTAGATGTGTGTGTTTTTGAAACAGAAGTAACATCAGAGATGTAATGTAGCTCAAAGCGGCTTTCCGTGGAAGCCGGTAGTGCTCTTGTGTGAGGAAAGAGCAGCCAAGGCGCAGCTGTGAAGGGTCCCTGGCATTCAAGCTTGAGAAATGAACTAACCCTTCAGATTTTTAAGAATCACGTCAGGATGCTGCCTGAATCTATAGAGCTGTTTTTTAGGTCATATGAAAGCCAGCAATAAACAGGATTTAATACATGGGGGTCCAAAGTGCGGGCCAGGGGCCATTTGTGGCCGTCTGAAGGGTATTGAGCGGCCCCTCGACCTCAATTTTGTAAATGAGCAAACCTGGCCTGTAAGCATAGTCGGTTGATTCTGATGGACATGTTTTCATCTTTTAGGGCAACTTTTTTCATCATAGATAAGTAACATCTTATGAGATATTAGGTGCAAAAAATAGATTCCCATTTATTAATGAAGTTTTTGCATTTATCTTAATTTTGCAAACAAGACGTGCTTTTTCTCAAAACTAGGTCTTGTAGCACAAATAAGAAACCAATCAGCCACAAAATGTAATTGTGGACCTGGGTTATGCTACTGTGATCTTGTAAGACTTTTTAAGATTTTGTATCTACAACGGTTTCAGGGTTTCCCCCAGAGTATTATAAGTCTGGCAGACCACCAGGCTTAGAATTGCTTATTTATTTTAGTTTTTTTAAATGTTTGCATTTTTTAAGACTTTATAGTTGGTATTCAAGCATTAATCTTCCAATAATTATCACGTGATATTTTCAAATTTCCTGTCAACTCTACACATTCTTTAACTCAAAAACGCGACGGATGCATGAATGACTGCCGAGAGCCACAACCACCGGGCTTAGCAAGTTTTCTGTTTTCAATAAAAATCTGAATTTGTTGATTTAAATAAAATTGTACATTTTGTTTTGTTTATTGTTGAGCCAATACAATATAAATGCCACAAAAATGTGAAAGTTTTGTGGCCCCATGTGCTTTCAACTTAATAATTTTGGCTCTGATGGCCAAAAGTTTGGACACCACAGATTGACTTACTGGGAAAAGTCAGTTCCGCCTTGTAAGTTCAGCAGAAACTTGTGGCTGTTTCACTTCTTATTATAATCTAAAGTGTTAGCACACACGTTCTGACCTAACAAAAGCTCGGTGTTTAAAAGAGAACGTCCTGCTGCAGTGTTTAGGCCTGAGATAAATTAAGATCCAGGCTCTTCGGTCCTCGTAACTGATCCACGAGTTGAAGCTTTTTCACACGTCAGCGTAGTTAAAGAGCGATTTTTAACTTCCATGTAATTGATGCCAAGTGCTGAGCTTTTAACCCTACCTGAGAAGTAAACCTTAATTAAAAATCGCAGTTGATGCAGATCTGAGTGGCCCAGCTGGGTTGGAAAAGTGGGAGTCGAAAGCGTAGCGGTGGCCCGGACCATGAACAAGCCGCTTTCCGGGAGAACAGAAGTGAAAATGCATTTACAGAAAACAGTTGTCAGTAACTCTTACGGTCAAACAGCTGCCTATAAATCTTCAGCTTTGTTCTTCTCTTTGCATTTGATGTGACACGACCGAACCCCTAGAGAAAACATCTGCAGAGCTGTAATTGACGTGGTGGGGCAAACTCAAAACAGACTAGTATGCTTGTTCCTTCTTTGATTCTTTTTTTTTTCATTCTTTAAAATTTTGTTAAAGAGACTGATTTCATGTCTGTGTGCTGTTTCGGATATCAAAAAAAAAAGAAATCACAAAGCTGAGGGAAGGCATTTCTTATTCCGTTGCAGAAGTAAATCTTGTCTCGTCAGCTGAAAAGACGAGAAGTTCGCTGTGCTGTCTGGGACTTTATCTTCAAGTTCTCCATCATGTCTTGTGTTTTAACTTTGACCTTGTTGTGGATAAAAAGGCATAATTTCACCACCTACAGGTACTGTAGATGTAATTAAACATCAGTCAAGTTTTCTCCCAGAAAACTTGCTAAGCCTGGTGGTTGTGGCTCTCGGCAGTCATTCATCCAGCGGCCCGTCATGTTTTTGAGTTAAAAAATGTTTAAAGTTGACAGGAAATTTGAAAATATCGCTTGATAATGAAGTGTTATTGGAAGACTGGAAGATTAAACTGCGCCAGTTCACTTCAACTGAACCGAGACCAAGTTTTTTAGTCGGATCAAAGTTCGCTTTTTGGGTCCGCATCAGGGTTTGATTGCGCGTTCACACCTCTCCAAACAAAACGGACCTTCTAGGCAAACAAACTAGAGTTCGATTAAAGCGTACTAAACCCGACTGATGAGAATTCACTCTTTTTAAAGGTTGTCGCAGTAAATGGGGCTGGTAAAAATATTCGTGCCTTTGCAGTTTTGCAGCAGTTGGCGTCGGCCTGTCACCTAGCAAAGCCCAGAAAACACATTTCAGTTTGCGGCTGCCTGCCTAACACATAGAGGAGTCCCATTGTTAAAGTTCCAGACAAGGTGAGGAGTTCTTCCAGGAAAATGGCGTTGTTGTGTCCTCCAGCATGAGTTGCCACAGACGGTTACAGTCTGACATGCTTCCTCAGACCTCCTGTTGCCTCCATCCTAATCATACCCCTCTCATCTCTTTTCAGCTGTGTGTGTTTGTGCTTTTGCATGTGTTGGTTTCAGCTCCTCTGGCCCTAATCTCTCCCACATGGTTTCATTTCATGCTGATGTGTGTGTGTGGCTACACCATGTCTCGTGTTGCTCTTGGAGTTTGCTCTTCTGTTTTTATGTGTTTGCACTCCTGCTGTTTTTTTTTTTTTTTTTAAATCTAAAAATGTTTGTTTTTTATCCAATTGGGGTCATGTAATGCTTATACTGAGCCTTCAACTCAAAGAAAATACAAGAATCTGCTGTACCAGGCTCTGTCTAGAAATAAAACGGAACGTTAGGCTGCAATAAACCGAGTTATAAATGAGTCAAGATGCACTCATGTTTGTGATCTATATTTATAGGTCTAAGTTGTGTTTCTTTGCTAGTTGCACGCTCATTTTTTTCTCTCTGTGTGTGATCTCAAGAGGCGTTTGCAACATCAGTGGAAAATACTTTTCAAAACAACCAGACCCTGGTATCCATCTGTTCTGTGTTACTTGTTGCACTTCAGGCTCTCATATGGCAACACGCAGTGTTAATTTGGCTCTCGCTGCACACCACAACTGAAGCCTCCAACACATGGGCTCCAGTCAGCTGAACAAGAAACGTAACCGATCCAACCGAGAAACACAGGAAACAAAACTGGAGGAGACATGAAAAGACGCTGGTCTGGCTGGCTGGCAGCAGATGCATGCCAAGAAAATAGGAGGACAGGTGAACATCAAGGCGTCTCACTGACTTTACATTAAAAAAAAAAAGAAAAATCCTTGGGATTAATTAAAAGAAATGTTCTGTATAGACTTAAATGAGTTTATATCAGATCTGCTAAATTACCCATTTTGTTAGCTCGTTTAAGCACATATCAGGATTTGTACTGAAGAGCTAACAAATTAGAAGTCAATTAAACTTTATATGTGCTAGTCAAAGCTGCGAAATATTACATTTTAAAATCTTAATATCAGTGTCTAATGACCCCTTCCTTCTTAATATGTTTATACTGCAGCTACTGTATTTATCTATGTGTTATACACTAATGATGCATATGTTACTCTATTGCTAACTGTGTTTCTATTGACCACAAGGGAAATTTGGAGTTATGAAAATAAATTAGGTCAATGGAAACGTGACAATTTAAAAAAAATAAATACAAAATTTTGATAAAAGGTTTTGCGCTAGAATAAGGTAATTATTTCATTTTTTAGCCATATCCACAACTATCCCACCTGATATAGCAAAGCTAATGAACTTCTGATATCCAGTATGAAAGTAAAACTTTTTTAACTTCCATCATTTTGACACAATTTACTTGAGTCACATATTGCCTGTTTACTTCCTGTTTTGATATGAGTCATGGATAATTTGGCTCGAAACATATTTCGCTGCATTTATAGATATTTAAATCCAGATGTAAACACAGCATAGAGTCGGTCACATGATGCAGACAGATACAAGCTGCAGCAGCCAGTGCATTCTCTCTTTTTTTATTATTGCTAATGTTGTAAAGGTTGAAAATATCTCAAATAGACAAAAAATGCATATTATTTTGTTACAGTTCACACAATTATTTACTATTAGTGATTTTTAAAAAATGGTTGCATGAAATGTAACTGGGCAAAATTATAGAATTTATTGGAATTTTATACAGATCATTTAGAGAGTACCAATTTTGCATTTTAAAAGACATATTTGGTGTTTGAACTATTAAAGTAGACAGTTTTGTATTTGGGGGCAATTGTGATCCTTAACTAGGGGTCTTGGAGGGTGATATGGACTTGGAATTTTATTACAATCTTTTGTGAGACTATTGTGATAACGATAAAAATGATAAAAAAAATTTGTAACTGACTGCATGGCACAGCATTCAGACTGTTCTTGAAATACATTTCCATTTTGAAATTATGTCACTAAACTGCACACAGTGCCTGCATTTAATCATATTTCCCATTTTTTAAATATATTTATTGACACTCATGTAAGGCTGCAGCAATAGAAGCTAGATTATTAAAATTCTTCGAGGAAAATTGATCTGCTAGGAAGCTTAGTTACGTTATGTTTTATTATTTAGCGCACCGTGTTCCGGCTGGGTCATTATTTGCGTTGCACAACGCTCTGACATACTCCTATGAGTTGTTGATGAAATCTAAGTTTAGCAGCATAAAGTCAAATTTTCCAGTTCGGCCTGAGAAGATTTTATTGATTGATGATAATGTCCAGGTCTTTGTCGTTTTTTGGGAAACCAATAAGCATCCTTAAAATGACTGGTGCGATACCCGGAGTACGGCAGCTTTTCTCCTCCCGGAGCTGCTGGTTCAGAAGGAACGGCGGGGAAGAGCGCTGCAGGTGTTTTTATACAGGTGAACGGATAAACTGAACACCCTGGGCGGCTGTGCTTTAGATGCGTAGTTTTATGGACGAACCGGAAAATTATTTTCATACCATCTCAACAAATGTGTGGCAGAGCGCATCGTGGCGGCACGTAGCTGGTAGATGAGTTTCTGTATGTGACGAATGAAGGTGCCAAATCCCGTCGCTAACATAAATGTCTTCCTCTTTGCTAATCCAGAAACTCAGAAAATCAGTTTAATAGCTAACGAAAGACAACAAAGAGCATCTTCCTCTGGCTCTGCTGATTCTAGCACTCGGAGCAGAGATTGCTTCTTCAGAGACAGTTTCATTTTACATCACAGCAATCTATGTATCTCACCCACAAAGTCTAATCTTTTCCTCTTTCCAGGGATTGAGTTTCATGAAACCTAGAAATTGTGCCTCGAAGTGAGTCATGTACTGTGTGGGTGCAAACACACTGCTCGGCTCTGTGATTACAGAGTGTGTGTGTGTGTGTATGTATATGTGTTCACCACATGTATATAGAGTGAAAATATCATGTAACACACACACACACACATTTTCAGCCAGACATGAAGCTCGAGACTAGATGTGCTCATGTTTGTCTTTTTTGGCTCACTTAGATGGATTACTCAAACTTTGGTGTCGCCGCCGCCATGAAGGTCTTGCTGTTTAGTTTCTTAAATTTGATCCTTGCAAACGTACCCGTCTGTTCCTTCTCCAGCTTTTTCATCACAAGATGATGTCCAGCTCCACAGAGATTTTAACATTTCATAGAAACAGCCTGACCTTTAGCAGCCAGAGTGTTAAATCCACCAGAAAATATTTCTAATATGGCCGAACTTCAAGGAAACTGAGAAAGTCGATGGACATTTATTCACTCATTTCTACCAGAGGTGGGTATCACCAAGAGAGTATCCAAGAATTGTACTCAAGTAAGAGTAGCACTATTTCAACAAACTTTTACTCAAGTAAAGAAGAAAAAGTATTTGGTAAAAAGTCTACTCAAGTACTAAGTAACTGATCAAATTGTCAGTCATTTCATATTTAAAAATTACATAATCAGATGGATCCAAATGTAAAACTAAGTAAAAGTTTTGGCATTTTAAGGACAAAAATGACAATAATTCATATAAATAACAAAAAATAAAATCAGGCAAAGTAAAAAAAAAAAAAGTCCAAATCAGTTTCTTTCAATAGAAAAGCTTCTGAAACTTTAACAAAAACAGCTAAAAACAGATTTTATTTTTCAATCAGTGAATTTACTCACAGTGGGTAGAGAATCCAGAAATCTTACTCTTTCTCTAGAGAAGCAATACTTCATAAGAAAATTACTCAAGTAAAAATAAAAAGTACAGCACAGTAAAAATGCTCTTAAAACTACATTTTTTCAAAAGTTAGTCAAGTAAATGTAATTGAGTAAATTTAACTAGATTGACCCAACTCTGGTTTCTACTCCTGTCATCTGTTCCTCTGTGTGACATTTCAACTTTCTGCAGAAATGCCACAACTCATCGTTTATCAAAAAAACACAAAATCTGGCTAGATCCGCCTGAAAGCTGTCCAGCCAGTTTATCGTTTCAAGATTTACAAGAATTAGGAGTTTATCTGCCATGATGGCGTCCCGGCTGATTTCACATCCCTTCTGAAAGCGGCAGCAGCAGTGAGGGACAAATGCTGACTGAAAGGGTTTTAGTAGCACAGGTTGTTTCCTTTGACTGAGCCGTGATTACCTGCAGGACTGACCAGCTAAATAGGTCAAAGCTGAAACTGCTTCTGTCTCATATTTTCAGCTCTGCACATGTGGAGTTTTAGATGTTAGATGTTGTTTTTATCTGCGTTCCTCCTAGAAACATGCAGGTCGGTTTGATTGGAACTTCTCTACTAAATTAGTAGTAGTATTAAGCAACCAAGAGGCTTGTGTTTTCTTGGGAGGAGCTGCAGAGATTCATGCACTCCACAGAAGGTGGTGTGTGAAAACTGGAACTGCACATCAGCCTGATATAACAGTTTTCCCCTTGAAGCACGACAGTGGCAGCATCATACTGTGGCAGTTCTTTTCAACAAAGTTATAGAAGCTGAGTAGAGCTGAAGGGTTTGTATGGGTACTTGAAATCCTTGAAAATGCTTGAATTTAAACATGGTGTTTTCTGGGTTTTGGAAAGTGCTTGATTTCTGTATAAAGTCCTTGAAAGTGCTTGATATTCAGACTTCAGATTAAAGTGTTTGATTAAAAGCTCAAATTATTAGGCAAGCATTATTTATAGTTGAAACCAAATATTTAAAGATGATAAAAGAACACAGACACATTTTCTTTTTTTACTATTTGAAGTTCTTGTTTTAGGTTAGTCAAAATTACGAAAAATTGCAAAAAAACAAGCAAAGCTTGGTGGCCCGCCAGGCTTATAGTACACTGGGGGAAACTCTGATATTATGTAATAGTGAATTGAGGTCATTTGTATTGTTTTTGTTTTCAGTGTATTGCTGGAAAACCTACCTTGAAAATGTTTGAAAAGTTTTTGAATTTTACTGTGGGAAAAGCACAAGGGAAGATGAACGCGGTTAAACCCTTTAGAGCGATTTACATCAAGACATGTTTAGTTGTTAGAATGGCCTAGTCTTTGTAATTAAGCACTAATCCCAATAAGTGATATTTAAGTTATATTTGTGAAAAAATAAGAAGAAACTGTCCCATGAGTGCCACCTGGATCTGCTGCTAGTTTGTTTTAAATGAAAGCTGCGTTTCTTCTATCTGCTTCTTGATATTTCCTCCGTTTTTCCTCAGAGGGCCACATGTTGAGGTCAAATGGCATTCAGAGATCTCTGGAACAAGTGAGCAAAATGAGAAGATTTTAAAAAGCAAGAAAACACAAAGAAATCATGAAGAATATGAAAATGAGATTTGGGCGTGCCGTGGTGGCGTAGGGGATAGCGCGACCCATATTTGGAGGCCTTGAGTCCTTGACGCGGCCGTCACGGGTTCGACTCCCGGACCCGACAATATTTGCCGCATGTCTTCCCGCCCTCTCCTTCCCCCTCTTCTGTCAGCCTACTATCATATAAGGGACACTAGAGCCCACAAAAGACCCCCTGGAGGGGTAAAATAAAAAAGAGAGATTTGATGAACTATGAAGCGTAAGATATGCAGCTTACGCAACTCGATGTGTTCAAAAATAAGGATGGTTAGCTTTCTAATGTTCACCAAAGTTCATTTTCCTGTTATACACTGAGGTAATCTTACTGTCTTTGATGGTAATCTTGTGGATTCAGAGTCTTTCTCCATAAAGTATGATTCCATATTCAGCCTTCTTCCTCCTAATTAAAAGTTCTCACACAGCATGCTCACATGAAAGTGGGCATAAGGGATTATGACTGATTACAGAGCCGGCATTTAGCACCAATCAGCTGTAATGACTCTTGTCAGGAATAGTATGAGTCATAGAGAGATCCTTCCAAGCTGAAAACCCACACATTTCTAAGGAAAGCATTTGATGCAGCCAATATTAAAGTCTCTAGGGATGAAAACCTCTCAGATGTTGGCAGAAACTTGTAGATCAATTAATATTTGACTGTTATTCAACGTCTCTGCGTTGAGCTGTGGTTGTGGGCGGGCAGAGTACGAACAACTCCAGCATGTTTTTTCATCATTTCCACTCTTTCATGTTCTTTATATTACACATATATAGCTGGTTTTATTTTCTTTCTTATGGGAATCATATTTTAGAGCACCGGATAAATGGTAGTTTTTTTTTTTTTCCCGTCATGAAGGATTTCTCTGCAAAAAGCAAGAACAGGTTTTGCAGGATTGTAAGATGGGAATGACCACTTTGAGATTCCCAAGGGGTTTTTGGTGAGTTACACTCACCGTATGTCTGCATGTAGACATGGATGAGGAAATGCTTAGTGATGCAAGCTTTAAATGACTCAACTGTTGGTGCATTGCTTTCAAGGTACTGTCAAAAAAAGTGACTGAAAAGCAGCAGAAAACAGAAATCAAAACCAGCTTTTACTGCCTGTTTGTCGCTTTTGTTTGCGTTTGTTTGGATAGAGCACAAAGGAAGTAGAAAAGCTTTCTCAGACGGAGTGGAAAACTTCGCTCACATGGTTGAAAATGGATGCGTGTTTGCTCGTGAACGTTTCAGTGTGACAAAAATCAAGAGAAACATCTAAAGGAAGTGGAGTGGTTAGAGTCATGTGGTCAAGATGTTTGTCAGATCTCTTGCTCTGTCTCTTTCTAGTTCAGCGTCGTCTTCTGCAGAAGTTTTTCATGCGCCTCGTGGGTCTTTGTCTGCCGTTTCATTTTATGAAATAAAAATCAGATGCGCTGGTCATCATGTGGCTTTATGAGTTTGTCATGGTGACTACTAATATTTGAATGTGTGCTTTTATTCTCATTATCACCTCTTTACGAGCCTCCATTATGGGTATATGTATTTGTGTGTGTGTGTGTGTGTGTGTGTGCAACCTGCAACCACAATGCCAGCGCACATGACCTTGCTGGGTAGCGATTGGAAAGCCCCCAAGCTGTGCAACCCTTGCCCAACAGTTTTCTCTTGGCCTCTTTTCATCTTATTCATATGTGCTTACGCAGACGCACACACACACCTGCAAATATCGTTTTACAAAGCACTATTATGTCATTGAGTGAGCACTGCTGCAGCAAGTGTGTGCAACGTCAAAGGATGTTCATTTAAATACCAAAAACCACTTGACTCATGATTTTGTTTCTCAATTTCCTCAATTAAAAGAAAAAAAAAATTTCTAATTCAGTAATTTATTTTAATTGCATTCAAAGAACTGGCGCGCTGGAAATGAAGTTCAGTTTTCAACCAGCAGGGGGAGATGTTCAGAAAATGCTAATGATAGTTTTCTGTTTTTGTTTTGTTGTGGTGCAAAACTGGAGAACTAGACGTTACACTGAATTTTTAATGAGTACGTTTTGTTTTTTTTGTTACATTTAGAAAAAGTTTACATTTTCTTTCAGGATGCATGAAGATTTCTGGTGATTTATTGTATTTTTATTTATTAAATGACCACACAGCATTTTTCCAAGCTGCCTTTTCTTTCAAATATTTCAGATGTGATGTACGAAAAAAATCTCTAGCTAAAAGTTATTCATTATTTTTCCTTTTTTACCTAAAAGTAGCATTTTCCAATGTTTTTTTAGCACTTGTCACTGTTAGTCTTTACTGCTCCCTTGAAATCCAACTTGTAACTTTTAGCATACAAGTAAAAGTAGTATTTTATGTTTCTTATGGTAATTCTACAAAAGGTATTTAGTCTAAATAAGTGGTTTTAGTTACTGAGTAAATGCATGTATATTCTTAGCCATGATCGTAGTTACCGGACAGACAACATACCCTTAGCTAACTGTCACACACACATACACACACACACCCACACGCCCTAACTGACACACACTGAGCTGACTCTGCACAGGGTCACCGGACGTACCTCCAATATGCTATCTGTCTGTCATGCTGCTATCTGCAGTCCTCTGAAAAAGTGTTTTCCCCCCTTACAGATTTCTTCAATTTTTGATTTTTTTTTTTTTTTTTTGTCACACTGAACTATTCCAGATCACCAAACTGGTTTTAGCACTGGATAAAGTTAAATTTTGTAAATACAAAAGCAGGAATCATTTGCCCTTTTTGTTAAATCACAGTGAAAAACTGTGATTAAACTACATTATTTAGAAAGCAACACGCCTAAAAAAGAAATCAAAAACGGTAGAAAACCAAGGTTATCTACACACAGCAGGTCTTAATGCTTAGCTCTGACTTTTTTGCTGAAATCAGATTTTGTGTGTGTGTTGTTGTTCATGCTACAAATTAAATGCAACCACACTCAGACTTCTGTGTGAACGGTTTACGAGCCTGAAGCGACTCGCATGCACAGAAGAAGAACGTTGACGTCACACAGCTTTGCTCCGTTTATGGTAGTAATGATGGAGGCTGCCATCTGTGTATTGATTTCAACGTTTTTTTAGCAACAATAATGTCACAAGATAAGACAAAGAAAGCTAAGGGTTAGGGTGTCAGCACTGCTTGCTTTAGCCACCGTTTACTGTCGGATGACTTCCTCTGGCGCAGAATTATGATGCATGTCTCACGTCTATGACACAACAGTTGGATAAAATGCAACATGACCATTCTGACTGCAGATGTTCTGAAAACTATGAGATGTCTATCCAAATGTGTGCCACATAGGGAAATGGCACAAAGGGGAAAGTTGGGGATGAAAAGATTATAATCGGGCCATTGAGACTTTCTGTGATAAAGTTGAATTTGGATCATCTAAACCTCTGCAGGGCTGACAGGATTTAAGGGAGAGGCTAGAATCACCGCTGACCAAAAGAACGTAAAGACCTGCCTCACATTTACCAAAGGCATCCTGATGATCCACAAGAACTTAGGGAAAACATTACATTTGTCAAAGGTGTGAGTCATGTTGCATCTAACTTAAAACTAAGACAGGAATTCAGAAACGGGGTTAGGAGCTGCTTTTTATGACTCGGCATAATTGATGTAATTGTGAGAAAATCCTGCAGGAGAGTGACGTTAAACCTAGTCACACTTGGGTTCTGCAGCAGGACAAGGATCCAAATTATTCAAAAATACAAAATAAAGTTTTGGAGTGGCCTAGCCAAAGTCTCAACCAATACAGATGCTTTCGATTGACCTTAAGCACACTGTTCATACTCAGAAATCAACATTATTGAATTGAGACGTTTCTGCAAAGGGAAGTAGGTCAAAATTCCTCCTGATGTGAAAGACCCGTTTTTGTAATTATTCATGTGATTTTAAAATTAGTTTGATCTAAAACATTTCAGAAGCAGAAGAAATTAGTCAGGAGTCAACACTTTTTCCCTGAACTTAATGTAAAGAATCTCACCTTGTGTTATCGAAATCGTGCGAGACACGTTTGAAAATATGCTTTCATTGATAACGCAAACATTAGTGCCAGAAATGAATCAGTTAAAGTTCTTGGAAACTCTGCTGCAGAAGTGCATCATGCTATATTCACCGCTGCACACAATCGCATGATCTCTCTTCTGTTTCTCCGTAAGCTGATCTGCTTCTGTGTTGGACATTTCAACATCGACGCTAGGAGTTGACCCACAGTAAAGCTTGGTTTAAGTTGGACGACTCATTTTCAGCTTAATACATGGCTTCAGTCGCCAGACCCCAAAATATCTGACAGTAAAACGGCTTTAATCTACAACAGGTTGCGCAGTTGTAGTTATCCACAGCTATTCTTCTTGTGTTATTTGGTGGTTACAGTTGAGATGAGACAGGAAATGAGTGGGAAGAAGGGAAGATCCCACTGGGAGCGTGGGTCCGGACTCTGTGGCTGCATCCCTGACCACCAGGCTACCAAGACACCCCGATCAATTGCTGCTACGCATTAAACTGTCAATGGATCAACGACAAATGAGGGTTCTGCAGGAATAATTTCTAAGAGCGTTTATTAAGTAGATGCAATATGTCTATTTTTAAAGTTTGGAATAATCTATTCAGACATGCTTAGCTTAGCATTTCAAATTTATGTCAATATTGACATATGTTATGTTTGCTTATTTAAAACTTGGCATAATGGTTTTGCAGCCTGAGCTGCAACAGATTTCAAATTGCTGATTGCTGCTTCAAACTGTAGCTTTTCTCAGAAACAGTTTTTTAAAGCCCTAAAAATGTCCAGATTTTACATTCTACGCCTTAATTATATTACAATAATATTTACCCAAATAATGTTTCCACAACTCTCTTACTGAACTTTAGGATCTTTGACACTAAGAGGTGTTGGTGTTTAAAAATTATCCTTTATCAATTCAAATTATTAAACCCTAAACCTTCAGCAGGGGAAACACTTCAGCTTAAGTTAATAAAATATATCTGTATCAATTTAAGGTAGGTAGTCATTAAAGTTTTTAATTTAACTTCTATTAAAGCAGCAAAATAATTTTTCAATTGGTAATACAGCTTTTCACAAAAATAGACCAGATTTCTTAAAAATTACCTCCAAAGACTTTATTAGCCTTACTTTCAGAAAGTTTCAGAATTTCCGTAACAGATTGCATAATAAAAAATACTATTTTTGTACTTTTAATTAGCTATAAAGATCCCTGTTTAAATGTAAGTGTTTGCAGACTTTATGCTGCTGCTCTTTCAGTTCGGTAAGCACCATCAGCACCACAACCTTCCAAGAATGGGACTTGCATGTCCAGCAGCAGGTTTCTGTGTTTTAGCGTTATGACATTATTTGTGTCACGAAACATGGACCCTTTTTATCAGAACTAAGCAGTTTAAGCTGCTTTGACGTGTCTGTTTGATCTGGGAGTCTGGTCGATGCATCACTGGACTCTCTGCTGCTCTCAGCTCTGGTTCTGTTTCTCTAATTTTCCTCCTTTGGATCGTTTGTGGTCAGTCCTGCATGCAGGGAATAGAAGCAAAAGTCACGGAGATGGTATGACCCAGGCCTTTTTTTAAACTTGTCCATTTTTATTTATATCCCTCCCAATGGTAGGTTGCTTTAGTACTGAGCTAGTATTTTTTACTAAGCTTATAATGTCAAGACATAGTTGTTGTGTTTCAGTTTTACTGATACATTTTTACATTGCATCACTTGTTTTTAAGCATTGGCGTAAATTTCAAACTCAAGTTTTCTGCCATAAAATATCCCATAATGAAAATACAGATAATATGCAAAAAGGGAAGTTGTAAATCTAACATGCAATTGTGCAAATTAATTATGCACTTGCAGTTTTCCCTTAATATTCAGTGGGTGAAACTGTACTTCTCCCTAAATTTCGACATGGAAAAGTATTTGCTTGAGTAGCAAAATGAAATAAAATACCATGTTTTTAATCCTGCCTTTTAATAATCTGCCACCACATCTTGTTTTTTTTTGTAGTCACTCTTTCTCAGGCTCACTCCCTTCTAGTTTTTTTTTTCTTCCCCGTCAGCTTTGCTAATTGGTGTGCACAACCGCAGCTAATTCATTTACGAGGAACTGCTCCCATTTCTGTGAATCTAAAGTGTGCTGTCTTAACTTTTACATATTTGGCTCATCTATCAGTATTTCTGAGAAGTTTGCAAGGAGGACAGTGCAATATGTGACACGTTTCTTCATCACAGAAAGCTGCGTCTGCGACGGCTTCTGACAGGTTTCCAAGAACACACTCATCTCTATCAGCATTGCTAACCTCGCGACTAGTGTGCTTGGTGTGTGTGTGCTCTGTGAGCTTGTGTGTGTGTGTTTCCCACATCCTCCATGATGCCACAGATAGTTTATTTTGAATGTGATCAGCTCTAGTGATCTCCAGGCTGCGTAGACATACTATCAGCTAGTGTGAATAAAGGTTGCAGTGGGAGATTTTCTCAGCGCCAAAATGTTTTTAAAACAACTTATTTGGCTGCAGATTTGCAAACGTCCATGTGCAACAGTTTCCAAAACAAAGGTGATTTCATGCATTTTTGATGCTTTGTTTTGGAAGTAACACTCACTATCTTTATTTATTGTAGCTGCTTGTATGATCTGCTTTGTAAAGAATGTTCCTCTCGTAAGAAGACCTCAACAAAAAACAACCACAGAGCCGAGTGGAACTGGGATCAGGGACCTAGGGATTGTTTATCTGCATGACACAAACAGGTGGTGAGGTCGCAGCAGAGTGGAAAACAATACCAGCTGCTGCAGATCAACGCTATTAGATGCCACCTTTGATGTTGAATCTACATGTGCATAAATGGGCAACATGTAGATTCATTTATTTATTTTTCTTTTCTTTTAAACAGAGCAGAATTTGCGTTTAGTTGCCTTTATTCAGAAGAAACTGAAGGCAGATGTGTGAAAACTGCCCCGAAAGACGGACTCAAATTTTCCTGTGCATAAAAACAACAAACCGAGCAATAGCCTTGCTTACATATTCCACATAAACAATTCATAAGAGCCACAAAAAATCCTGTTATGCAAAAAACTCAAAAGCGTCAAACTCAAAGACCACATTCGTTCAGTTCAGTTGCACAAATATAATCTTTTTTCCGCTATGATCTTGTAGGAAATATCAATGTGCAGAAAAAGACTACTTTTGTTTGTCTGAGAGCTGAGAAGGTAAAAATTGCCCACGAGATGGGAGTCGGCTTAAAGGTTGAGGGGCGTTTTGTTTTGCTTTGGGGAAAAAAGCAACAGTTTAAAGTCATATGTTCCTCCTTTTATTCTTCTGGCACATTTTTCATACATGTATATTAAACTTCAACTTAGCTAAACAAAACAGAATTTCAAATTCACACTGGACTGCATTTTTACTCTTTTGCATTTCCAGGATATTTTTTTTCTGTAGTTTTTTCCAATTTGTGCATCAATTTAATTATGCAACATGGTTCCAAAGTAATGAAATGAAACAAATATATCAAATCCTTAGCACAACATCAAGAGACTGCTTGGATGCACTATTTGCCATAAAGTTATGTTTCATGAATGCAAATTCTGCATGCCGATGCCTAAAAGTAGTGTATATTATTAATGGCGGAGATGCTAAAGTTCACAAAGAGTAGTGGGGATTCAAGTTCAGCCAGATTGTTGCAGTAACACCTGTTCCTGATGTGCATGAACAGGTGTTTGGTATGGTTGGTACAGTTGGCTCTGCAGCCTTGCAGCAAGAAGGTCCTGTTAACGGTGTATCTTCATGGAGTTTGATTGTTCTCTCTATCGATGTTTGAACTCTCTCTGAGTTTTTCATCTTCCTCCTCACAGTTCAAGACATGACTTTTAGGTTAATCGATTTTTCTATTGCTTTTTTCCTCCCTTAGCTTCATAAATTACCTTTTTATGTAGCAAAAGTTCAGGTTTGTCTTTTAAATATAAATGCTTTTTTTTAGCTTGGCTGAGCAGGATTAGACTACTCCAATGTTTTCCAATTTTAATGTTAGTTGCACTTGACTGAAGTTGGCAAAGTTGCACAACTACATCAAAATCGAGTCAGATTGGATGTGATGTTTCACCCATAATGGATCCAATCCCACAGAAAAACAGGGTCCAGAAATGTAACTAAAGGTCAAGTTGATTAAAAAAAAAAAAGTAAGTTAATGTTCAATAGTTAATAGATTTCTGTTCAATAAGATGAGAATAAAAAACCAGCCACCGCCTCCTTTAACTGTGCAGCAAAACAAGAGCAACGCTTGAATGATCCCGACCTGAAGCCAGGGGAAGTACAGACAGATGTGTTAGTTGCTGCAATTGAGGTCACGGCCTTTTCTCATGGGTGGCTCTCTGTAGTCTTTAACATTTCTTTGTGTGTGTGTTTGTCTTGGATAAATGCATACACTTTTTCCAAAACGTCTCCAGGGATCAGTTGGGAGTCTAATGTCGGCGCTTTGCGCGCGCACACAACCACGCGCCCCGGACAGCGCTGGCTTCGGTGACCCTCGGAGGGATAGAGGAATGTTGAGTGTCAGTGAGTTGCCTTTGCAACGGCCTTGAGAAAGGGACCCTGGGAAGATCGTTTTGGACTCCAAACATCCTGTGTGTCACCCGTGTGTGGGCGTGTACGCTCGAACTCTAGATGTGTTTGTGACTGTGTGGGTGAGAGGTTGCATAGCTGCATCTGTGGACGTGTCTCTATTTGTCATCAAGTGTTTATGCTTGCTGCATAAACCTGAGAGAAGCAGTTCCTGAAAACAGACAGAGAGACTTTAGCTTTATTTTTGTGAAATAGACTGGAAAATTGCTCCTTTTCTAAGTGTTAAGAATAAGCCGAAGTGAAGATTGCAATGCCGCTGTTGGAAGATCCTGGACAGATTAAAGAAAAAATAAATGCTTTAGCTGTAGCTATTAACACATAATGTTTCTGCTGTTATTTATTGGCTTATTGACCTATCTTGTTTGTATATCACTCCATGATATTTGGGCTCTCAAGTCTCTATCACTGTTCTTCAGTGACTCTGACGCAGAAACGTTTGGGAGCTCTGTGTTTAGTCTGTAGTGGATTCCAAAAAATAATGAAAGATTAAATTATGGCAAGTGAATGCTCTGAATAATAATTCATATCCTGACCAAAAATATCTGTAAGATTTTAAAATGTAAAATTAAACAGCGAAATTATGAAAAAAATGGAGATAAAAAAGCATCAATCAGTTGGCTGGAGATCCTGATACTGCTTTTAGCTCTGATCAATAATCAGTGGGTGAGTTACTGAAAAATCAAATTTTTTCTTCATTCATTAAATGCATCGAAATTAAAAGCTGTTAGATCCAAGGTTTCCATCAGTGTACTATAAGCCTGGCGGGCCACCAGGCTGAACATTGTTCATTTATTTGAGTTATTTTAATGATTCCCTTTTTTAAAGACTTTATAGTTGGTGTTTAGGTATTAATCTTCCAGTCTTCCAATATCATATAACTATCAAGCGATATTTTCAAATTTCCTGTCAACTTTAAACATGTTTTACCTCAAAAACATGGCAGGTGACTGGATGACTGCCCTAGCGCCCTGAGCACCTTGCTTAGCAAGTTTCCCTTCAGATCAGTCTTCTTCAATAATTTCTTTGTTCTTTTAAATCATATAAAGGTTTGGCACAGATGATCTGATGCATAAATGGTGACAATCTTGTAATTCCTGATGATCTTTCAAAGAACTTTCAGCATTTTATTCTCTTTTATTTGCTTAATAAAATCTCAGGTCAGATATTTAGAAGAATTCGGTGTTGGTCGTGAAAAGAACAATTGATACATTACACTATACACTTGGCCAACAATAGTTGGTGCCTATTGTCATCAGGTTTAGTCTATAAACAGCATAAAATATAACAGAAGATGTAAACCATTCTAAAGATGTACAAAATAAGTTTTTAATTTCATGAAAAATGCTTGTGTTCAATCACAGTAACGACTAAAAGGAGACGCAGAGTAGGGCAGATTTTTACTCAATATTATCTGGCAGGTTGTTTAGTTTGAAGGTTTGAGGAGCCAGGATGCAGGCTGCGTTGTCACTGTTTCTTATCTGCGTTTCGCATGTATGATATTTGTCTGTGTCCGTGTTTGAAGTCAAAACATAGTAGTGAAAGTTGAGTCAACGTGAAAAGATGCAGGAGTGGAAACTGAAAAGTCAGAGCGGGTTCATATAATTGCTTTAACAGTCACACCATCAGGATGTTTCTCTGAGCTAATGTTGATGGCCATCACGGTATTTCTTCCTTTTACAAACTCTATTTATTTATCAGATTATCTGGGGGGTTTTTCTCCCTCTAATGTGTCATAAAAATGTAAAAAAAAAAAAAAAAAAGCAAACTACTTAGACAAGTGTAGGTACGTAACATCTTGTGACTCTTGTGTTTATTTTATCATCAAAGACTTAGGATGAAACGATCAAAATTTCATTCAGGATTTGTATTCAAACGGCGAATGGAAAAGATCTCAGGCTTTGAGGTCTGTTTGAAAACGGCTCAGCGAGCAAGAAGAGCTGCTATCTAAGAGATAAATGAAAAGTTTTTCTGCATGTTTATAGACTCAGGATGCTTGATTAAATCTGGATCTGTATGAGTTGCTTTGCTTCATCCTATTGGTGATATTCTGAGGGAGATTAGAAAGAAAATAGCGCAGTAGCAGTACGTAGTGTAGAGCACAAATATCTGTCAGTTTTCTGGGAGTGTTTGATTTTCCATTTTGCAAAGAGTTATACAGTATTAAAATCAAAATATCCATAGTGAAATTAACATTAGCAACACATGCAACCACTTGGACGCAGTAATATATTTAATTTGAAACTATTAGCATAATCTGACAGAGAGCAGTGATGAAGTAGACTCAACAAAGTCTGGATCTCTGAGTCTCTGCATCCAAAAAAGTTTATTATAGTGAGATTATATATCCGACATTGCAGCTTTTTTGTGACATTTTGTGCAATATGAGGTTTGGTATCATTGCTGGAAAAACATTCAGAACTGCAAAGTATTGCTTGGATGTTTGACTGTATAATTAATTTCCGTTGCTTGCTTGCCAATAATTTATGCTTCTGCATTTCTATTCTGTAGGTCTTTTCTAACTTTTTGGATTTTATGTTGCTTCTTCTTTGAGGTCATCTTGCAACAGTTTGTGATGTTTCGTCAGGTTTTTCTTTCCTTTAGGTTTCATTGAGCAATGCCAGCATGAGGCTGAGAAACATTTACCAGGAATTGATGTCAGTTAAGACTTTCTATATCTCGTTTGAAGGCTGGATGCATTTCTGACAGACTTACTCAGTTTTTCCACCCATCGCTTTTGCAAATAATCTTTTTGAAATAATCTCAAATATCTCTCCTACAAGCGAAGAGGAAAAAAACTGCAGCAGCCTTTTTAGGATGTGTGTGTCTGAGTCTTTGTGTGCATTGCCTCGGGGGACCATTAAAGAGAGCAGTTTGCAGTAATAGGAACTATGCTGTGAGTTTGTACTTCTGCTCCCCTGATGAAGCTGATTCACAGAAATCAGGCCGGTTGTTGCTCAACCACTCAGACATCTGCTGAATGTTTTTCTTTTTTTTTCTTCTCTTTTCTTTGCTATCCCTCCACAGCCTCGAACAGTTACTCAAAGATGCTCTTACTAGTCAGAGACTCATTCACGTTCTTACAATAAACTCGCCTCAATGAGTCACTGGGCTCCGACCGATGCTCAGTCTGAATGAGAGCAGCGCGTCTTATTAGAGGTCACACATCCGGTGCAATTGTTATGGTAAAGACTTTGGTCCCATTTATTGATTGTGCTGCAGCTGTGAATTATCTGCTGTTTTCTCAATGAGTTGAAGATTGTGCAACTCTGGAAACTTTTGTTAGAGCGTCGGCTTCAGAATGAATGTTCTGCTTCTGATTTATTCTGTCGGATGCAAGGTTTAGTGGTTGGTCCTGTTTCTGTGTCTCAGACCGGTAACCAGAATTAAACTGCATTATTTTCGAATGGCGCCCTCTGCAGATTGAATGCTGCACGTGTTGGAAGGTAAACAACACAAGGGATCCAATGTATCAATTAATGAGTTAATCTAGAGTTGGTTAATTGATTGACTAAAAACCTGATTTTTCTCTTGCATCAAGAGGGGCTACTGTCTTTCCATAACATAAATTGCTAAATTTTTTATGATATGAAGGGTTTCCCCCAGTATGTCATAAGAAAGGTGGGTCACCAGTATTAAATACTGACTGAATAATCAGGAAATGGTGGTTTTCTCACATTATTAAAATTAGACATATTTATAAAATATAGCAAAACGGGGATCTCTTAGAACCTGAAGAAAAGATGAAAAGAATAAAATATGTGAAACACTTAAATCTCCCATGAAGAGAGACGTTAATACAAAAATAAAGTCTGGAGGTAATGTTAAAACTTCATACCTCAAAATCAAGTGTCCTTATTGGTATCATAGTTTTTGTTACAATTTTTCTACTTTATCTCTTCCGCTTTTCTGTCGTCACATCCTCGCCTTCGTAGCACATCTGTAATTTTGAGAATAAAAAGTTGACGCTGCTCCATTTCGATTACAGTGAAGTTTGTCGAGTGTTTATATTTCAAAACAGAACAAGAGAATCTTTCATTCCATACTGATAGGACTGTTTTGCTTTCCCGTTCTGGTTTGGCTCCGCCATCTTTATTTCTGTATCAACTCCTCTGCTTAAGGATGATCAGTGCGTCCTCTACTGGATGGTGGCCAGACTACAACAAAATGGCAAAATCTGGGAGGATGTTATTAGTTAATTGATTGGAACAAATTTTTGCAATGCATCTCTAAACAGCAAGGCTAATTTTATCTGTTTTTTGTGAAAACACACCTTTCCCTCTTTCACTGTATTGTTGATTTTATCTTTTTTTTTGTTCAGTCTCTTACTTTTCAACACCTGCAGAAACGAGAACAAAGATTTTCCCTGAAAATCTGAACTAAAATTGAGCTATAGCAGCAAATTTTGACTCAGAAATCACTAAATGAGTCACACAGACCCTCGTTTTTGCGTCACTTTGTCTCTTATTGATAATATTAGTCCATGTGGTTGAATCACAGAGTTTTGAAAGTTACAAGCGAGGACATAAATCGTTCTTTTGATGTGTGTGTCAGAGAGAGAGCCCTCCTCTGTGTGTTTTTATGTGTGCAGAATTAACAGACATTCCTCAGGCTCCCACACTGTCACATAGACTCAAACTCATCCGGTGCATAAATCCCTGGAATCTGTCCTCCCTGCCTTTTCCGCTGCTCTCCATCCCTCCCTCTCTCCTGTCTAATATGTCTCGACTTTTTCCTTCTGCTTCTGCTCATCCCCTCATCTCTATCTACTTGGTTTGGTCTGGTCCACTTGCACTGTACGCTTTAATGAATCAGAGGTCAAATACATTCATCTCACAAGATGCCACATTTTTAGCCACTTGATGATGTATTGCAAACAACATGCTGGTTGGTAGCAAGTGTGTATATATGATGGATGTGAAATCCAATAAAATCTGTTTTATTTTTTCCCAAATTCCACTTTTTAAATATATTTATTTAATCCTCCCAGTGTGTAGCTATGGTGTGCAAGGTTTTCCCCAGAATACCTGCTAAACCTGGTGCTCAGGGCGCTAGGGCAGTCATCCAGACGGCTGCCATCTTTGTGAGTTAAAAATGTTTAAAGGTGACAGGAAATTTGAAAATACCACTTGATAGTTTTGTGTCATTGGAAAACTGGAAGATTAATAACAATGCTAAGCCTGGTAGGGGTACAAGTAAAGCCTGGTGGCCCACCAGGCTCATAATTCATTGTGGAAACCCTGGTGTGAATCAGACGCCAAAAGTCCACATTTACTATTATCCAGGTTTCACAAATGTAACTCAAACATTATGTGCAAAACAATCTTTATAAAAAATCTAGCTTTTGTAAATGCTTTAGAGTTGAAGTAAACACCTAAATATTTGTTGCATAAAAAACCTGCAGATTGAGCATAGTTCCACAATTTTATTTCCTACCTCAGTCATCTCCACTGACATTTTGATGCGTCATGTTACGACAGCCCTCGGTTTGCACTGCTTAAAAAAATTTACAATTTTTTTTAAAAATCTGATTATTTGGCACACAGAGCAACAAAACCTTCAAGAAAATCCCTCTGATTTGTTTAAATGTTTGTGACTGACTCCTGCATGTTTCTGATGTGATTCTTCACCGTCACTGGACTTCACATGAATCCTTGCGCTTCCTGTCAACCATGTGCCGACAAAACATAGAAAAGTTGTTCTCCTGATTAATAAAACTCACTAGCTTTGAACCTCGAGCTTTCATTTTTTTTATTTTTTTTAAGACTTCTATGTTTCAGTGAGTTTTTCCGCCATGACTGAGTTATCAAAGCAAAAGCGATTTGGTTTAGAAGAACTTAAATGGCCTTAGGAATGAGCTACAGACCGTCCAACAACAGTGTATGACCTCAGAAATAGGCTTCTGGAACATTCTCAGATTTATCACTTCTTCACCTTGTGAAAAGCCCCACTAGAAGAGTTGAAGCTGTTGTAGCTGCAAAGGACGGGTCGATATCAACTTAAACTCTGGGGATTGAATGCCAGACTTGTTTAAATGTGTGTGAAGGTGGACAAGAAAATACTTTTTGCAACATTGACAATCTTCAGTTTTGGTTAAATAAACCAAACAAAAATATCATCTGATCCAGAGGTATAATTACATGTGAATTTCAGTCCTATTAAATACAGAATATGGGGATACAAATGCTGAGAAAGAAATGTGAATTTATCTCCTGATGTTTAGTAATTGATTTTTAGATTCAGTTTTATTCTTACTGAAGTGAAATTGGTACTAGTTCATTTGGAGGGTGAGAGTATTTTATAAAAGATTATGTATTATAGTGGTACTTTCTGAGGAAAGTTTCTGACAACTTTTTGACGATACCATGAAACACATTGTATTGAAACTATCACCCACAGACCAGCTGTTTTTCCTTCCACATTCTTATCTCAGGCGTCATCAACTGTAATCAGTTCCTGATAAAACTGTTTTTATCTACAGCTGTTAGCTGGTAGCTAACCAGGCAGTGAGTCAGAAACGGTGTTTGAAATTATTCTGAGGAACTTCTCAAGAGTAACAGTGAAGCTGCTGCTTGAAGTTTGAGAGCAATCACGGTAGAAATTGTCTGTAGAACTAAATTAATGTAAAGTTTAATCAAATTAATACAGAAATTAACCAAACTTGAATTTTATGCCCTTTTCACTTTCTTCATGAACTAAAATGTAACTTTATTCACACATTTTGTGGGAAAAAAAGAGAAAATTAAATGAATGAAGGATTTTCTCAAAAACATCCTCAGGTCACAGAGCCATTTTACTGCGGTAATCATTAGACACATGTATCTGTGTCAATAAAACAAGCATAAAATCCTAATTTGTAGCATTTCAGCGTAGCTTCAAACTGCCTGTCATGGTCGATCATTAAGTTTTTAAATCAGGAGCAGAGATGACATCACACTGTGAAAGAGAGAGAGAGCAGTGGATGTTACACAGCTCCACAGCAAAAATTACTCTATAGCTGTCTTTAGCTTATTGTAGTGTTATTAGCATGGTTAGCATCCATCCATCCATCCATCATTCTGCCTAACCATCCATCCATCCATCATTCTGCCTAACCATCCATCCATCCATCCATCCATCTGCCTAACCGTCCGTCCATCTAACTCTACATGTGTTTTTTGTTGTCAGTCATTCTTGTCTTAATCATTTCTTTTCTCTAAATGTCTCTCTGACCATTTTCTCTTGACACGTGTCAGAATATCCCAGCGTCCCTGAAGCAGACGCCACGACCGGGCCTCAAGTCTCATCACTTTATTCAAACAAACAGTTCAGTGCTGGCAGGCCGGACCCCGGCGCTGGTTCTGCTTCACACAACCAACTGCTTTGTTTTTGACCACGGGAGGATTCACAGTCACACATTTGTTCAAGTAAACACATCAGACAGAAACGGCCTCTGTTTTACAGCTTCAGCGTCGAACATCTGGTTCTTATTAATTATGTGTTGGGACACTCTTTCACCTCCAGCTACGGTCAACTTTAACCTAATGTCTATTACCTGATACTGTAAAGATGTTTATTTTTTTGCAGCAACCATCTGACCTGGATCATTTTTTGTTTTTGCAAAGCCGCTTATGTATTCAAAGACATTTTTTCTGACTCCTCAAAGGAGGGTCGTTATTCACTTCACTCATCGTCTCATCTCTTTCGGCTTGTCTCTGAATGTTGACGTGCAACGCCCAGTGAGATAAATGTCCAGAGAATAACGACGACATTTTGTTGTTTTTCAGGCCTCCAGTCCCAAACTGACAACTCACTGCTCAGATATCCAAGAAGTCCGTCGCTGCACCCGACTGGAGATGCCCGACAACTTAAACACATTCGTTTTAAAGGTACGCAGCTCGCCGCACAAAGCATCCACAGTAGGCTCAATTTCATTTTAACATTTATTAGACATTTATTTACATTTCTGTATATATTAGTAAAGTTGGTTTCACTCCAGGACGGTTCCTTGTAGCGATGAGTAAAGTGTTCATCAGTTTTTATCTGTTTACTGCCAATTTATATCAGTCAGTTCCTCCAGATTCTTGACAATTATTGTGGAAATTCCCACACCTTTTTTGCATTAATACATATTTGGGAGTTTATAGCAGATTTTTCTCAAAAACTGTCAAAAGTTTTCTTACTTGTACTAAACATCTGCCTCAGCTTTAATTGATGTGAGATTATAGTTCATAAATCTATACAGCGAGTAATAAAAAGTCATATTTATTGTCATAAATCAGTGCAAATATTTCCAAATTAGTGCCACAAACACTTTGAATTTTATTGCAAAAAAAAAAATCACAAAATCCTGGAAGGACTGAAAAGATGTTCAATAATATTATTTAATTTTAGGAAATCATTGATATTTTAACAGTTTAGCAGGTTTTATCAACACATTCTGGCATAACCGGCCCTTTAAGAGCATTCATCATGTTGATTTGGCCCAAAACGAAAATGAGTTTGACACCGCTGATGTAGAGTTTTCACCTTTTTGTCATTATTATCCATCCATCAATTCAATATCCATCCAGAACTCACATCACTTCTTATTGAACATTTTTATTCTTACTTAGAAACCTAAAAGGCATTGAGGAATCTGACATTTTTGTGTTGAAAGATATCTAGTTGTTGCAAAACCTTCATTAAGTTTGATTGAAAAGACTTGAACATGTTGGAAAAATCTAATGTTTCGTTTTTCCCTCTCCTTGTTTTTTAAGTTTGAATACAATCTGTGTTTTTAAATGATAGTAAAAGCTACCGTTTCACTGCAAATATGTAAGAAGTCTTTCCAAGTCACGAAAAATGACTCAGAAACCAACTGGGAAATCTGTGAATTTGAATTTTAAAATAAAAAAAACTTATTTAAAAAACATATTTACCAAATTATGAAGCAAAATTTTAGCCTGATCCACACTGCTTTAACCTTTAAGTAACAGTATGAATTAGAAAAAAAGCACATTTTACACATCTGTAACACATTTCCCATTTCGTTGTTTTCATGTGACACAACTTGTTTCCAATTTTGTTTGTGCAGGTTAATCGAGGGAGTTTGATATTTGAGACGGACAACGACCAGCAGGTCAGCTCCTGGACCACAGAGCTAAAGGAATGCATCAGCAACAGGTGAGAAACACCTGAACGCACCACATTTATGACCCAAATGTCTCTCCTCCAAAGCCTGTAATATTTTCAGAAATGTTCCCCACTAATTTAATTCTAAGTTAATTATTTAAACGACTAGTATATTACAAGTTTCCAGCATTAAACTCCTTGTATTTTGCATCTATGGGAATATTTCAATATCGCTGCATCACTAATAGATTCATCCAAATAGAGCAGCATGGTTCAAGTGTTTCTTTCTGTTCATTTTTGCTTAAGCAGAGAACCTCAAATTTACTGATAGTTTCTAAAACATAAATTTACTTTTATGCTCTGCTAAATCATGGGGAAGACTAAACAACAAGGCCTGTGCTAATAAAATTCACAGAATGAGTACGAGGTCCGATGTGGGGCGATAAATCAATTTGATCTATTAATAAAATTTTTGTTTTTGAATAAATGTGAATTTTTTTCACCAATGCATCTTTGGATTTCCGTAGTTTGGAATGATGTCATCCTGTTTGATAAGCGTGTTTTAAAACTTTTATTTATTTGGACTTTGAATTCTGATCAACTCTATTATGCAAAATAGGACCAGACAAAATTTTGTTAATTAATAAAGTTCTAATATTACCAGAATAAGGTCATAATATTATAAGAATAAAATAGTAATTTTATGATAACTTCAACAGAAAAATAACAAAAAAATTCAAATGAGCAATGTCGAGCATCTTGTGAAGTTATACTTGGGTAAAAATTTTATAAATAATATTTAATACTTAATCTTTTAAGGCGTCAGTATAAAATTATTATCAACATCAAGAAAGTTTTACACAAACTGAGCTGATCATGTCAGGTTCTCAACTTAGCTTTTTTCTCATTAACTTTTTTTTTCTTGCATTTTTTAGACTCTTTTAGTAAAACTGTGTCTTGAAGGTATTTTCTGTCATTTGTAATTTCTCTTTTTAGAAAAGAGAGTGAGAAAATAATTTATTAACACTGAATTTAGTATGAGAATTTTTAACTTTTAATTCATCAATGTTTTCTTGAAGCTCTCGCCTGTAACACTTTAACCAGATTTTAAGAGAATTAAAGCTCGTGCAATAAATGGATATATTTGTAGGCAGTTTACCGTTAAACTGAAGTAGTTAAGTGACATGAAACTTTTTTTTATTTTAAAAAAGGATTCATCAGCATCATCTTTACACGCCTGCTTTCACCTTTTCCCTCCTGAGACTCTGAGCAGAAATAACTTGTTTTTCTTCTTCTGGCTGAGTTGAATGTTTACTCATGCTGAGGTATGTGTTTGCAAAGTGAAAGGGCTCCTTAAGATGTGCATGAGGACAGGCTAGTGTGTCTGGGTATGCGTGAGTGTGTGTCTGTCTGTGCATTGGTTTGATTGGTGGCTCTGCAAACTGGAGCAGGTTTGAACTCGGCTATGTTTGCAATATTTCTGCAGAAAAGTATTTAGTTTAAACCTTTTAACAGGGTCTGTTATGAAAAGTGGATTGGAAACGGTGCTGGTGAGAAGCCCAAAAGCAAAAAGAAAATAACTATTCCAATTTAATGATCTCTTCCTAATAATTAACTGAAAACATTTTTACTGCAATGTTTTCAGCCTCTGACTTCAGCAAAATCCTTAGGATCATTAAAAACTATCAGCTGTTTATTTTAAACCAAAGTTCTATGCATTTTAATATTTTACCCCGCCTAACTAAGCCTGTAAAAAGTATAAACTAATGTCACACTTTTTACTGCTTTAGTAACCTGTCATTATTAACAAAACGTGGCTTTTTTTTGACAAAAAGAAATGCTAAAAACCAGATTTTTACAAAAGAATGACAAATAAAAATTGTCATTGTTTATTTATTACATAAATAAATGTATTCTTTACATAAATTTATTTATTTATTAGATAAATAAATGTAATAAATTAATTAATTTATTGAATAAAAAAATAATTACATTTATTTATTAAATTTAATAAATCTTATTTATTTATTAAGTAAATACATGTATTCATTAATAAATGTATTTATTTACTAAGTATGTAAATAAATACAGTTATTTATTTGTAAATAAATGTATTTATTCATAAATATTGATAAATAAATAAATGAATATTTATGAGTAAATTCATAAATATTCACTCATTTTAAGAATGGAGACACCCAAGTGCAGTGAGTGTCTTAAATTTGTGGACGGATTATGGATTATTGATTTGTAAAAGCAATTAAAGCGTAAAAGCAACCAAGGGGGTGAATACTTCACTGTATTTTACTTACATTTAAACATTTGTTAGACCATTATGACAGAAATGTAAAGCCTATATTTCCACAAAACTGATCACCAGCCAAATGGTAACTCATTAGCTCGCTACCTCATTAGCTAGTATGTTAGCATCAGTATATGTCACTTGATGTATAAATGGGTGTTAGCAGTGAGTTATCTGTAGCCTCACACAGTGTAGATGTCTGAGTGCGACTCAAACTTCTGCCTGACAGAAAACATTTAAGAACAACTCAGAGCTAAGGGAGAGACTCCAACATGCTGCCGCCATGAGCGGCACTATGCAAATTCAACTTTAATTCATGTTTTTGTTGTTGTTATAAATAGCAGCAAGAAATTTACCTGGTATTTTTAGGCAGTTTGTGTTACATTTAACAACTTCCTTATTTATTGAACAAAGACTCTTGGCAAAATGCAGAAGTTGTGGGTGAATCTAAAACAAAGTTTATCGCATAATTCAAACATAAAATCAGCTCCAGTAACATTAACTTCTTCTCGTGGATAAATTCAGTGTTTATTTTTGTCTAAATTTGCTTCCTAAATAAGGCGAATGTTAATTTATTACATCTTAGTTTGTTTTAAGATTCTTAGTGGGAGGTTATGCTAGAGGTTTTTGGTTAATGGTTATCTCTCTGGTCATTAGATGTTTGATGGCGTCTGTGACAGGAACACGTGGAAAACTGATTTTCGACTCCATTTGGACCTCTTCTATTTGCAAAAGTTGCACAACTTCATGAGAAATTACAGTTTCTCATGAAGGAAAATACTACAAAAGAAGAGCAGTTTTCTTTGTTTTTGTATCTGTCTAGATTTCTTCTCCTCCTGCTTCTGTTTAACCTCAAATTGAAGCTGAAGAAGAAACTGAGTGACAGGAAAGTGTAAACAACACAATCTACCGTTGTGTTGAGAGGATCATTACTGCTTTTACTTGTTGTATTTTACTTTATATTCTTATTTTGTCGAGCTCAGGATGTTCTTCTGCGTTTAGATTGTTAAAGTGGGCATTAACGCCCCCTACTGACGCAGTCAGGGTATTACTAAATGTTTTTGGAAATCCACAGACCATGTCGAACCTGGTGGAAAAATATCCGTTTAAAAATATCTGCATCTTAATTTATCATTGTTTATATTCTTAATTTTAAGATTTTGTGATCAAAAGCAGATTTTTAACAATTTATAATTGTTTATTTTGTTCATATTTTAAGACCGGGAAAGAATGTTTTTAATTATTTATTATCTAATTTTTTTTCTAACTTATTTTCTTAATTTGAGACTTGGTAAGGAAAAGTAGATTTTTAAAATGTTGTTTTTAATATATTATATTATATATTATATATAATATTTTTAATATTAAAGCTGTAAGGGAAAGAAGATAAGTTATTTTATTTTGCCTAATATATAAAATCTTAGACTGTTAGAATGTAGAATTGAAGACTTACAGATTGTAAATTTGATGACAAGATTAAAATTAGCATCATAAATACTTACCAGTAATATGAAAATAAGCCATGGCTGCATTTCTTGGATTTCTCTTCCGTTCAGCTGCGTAAAGTCTTGCATATTGAGTCACTGAATCCTCAGCATTACAGATTCACTGATGAGGTTTATAACATCTAAGACTTTAGTTATACGATAAGCAAAACGACATTTAATCGCACAATAAACTTCTGTGAGGCGACTGATGCGAGCAAATGATTTAAAGGTGGAAGAATAGGATCAACTTTAAGGATCATCTGAGGGAACGTTAAGACATTTCTCTTTTAAATCCTCGAAGCTTCGCAGCCTGACTGAACCGTCCTCACTGAGACGGAGGACGAAGATTGTCCCGGAGACAGAAGGACAAAAACACAAATGCTCTCTGCGAGGCAGAAGGAGACTTTCACCTTCCTGTTATTCAGAGCAACACAAAGTCAAGTCAGCATTTACGCAGGATTTTCTCCTACTTCCCTATTTAACATTCCCACTCTCGTCTGTGCAGTTACACACACAAAACGCAGTGCGTGGGCATGTGTGTGTGGGGGTGTGCGTGCGTGCGTGTGTGAGCAGTGACACAGAAGAACAGTGGGTTTCAGTTCAGATCTCAACTGGACCAACTTCCTGTCTGTGCTCGGTGTCTTTGTGTTTCTTCAGCCGCCTGCTGTTTCCTCCACATTCACCAAGCTCCACACACACAGGCGCACGCCATCACGCACACGCCTACACGCAAACAGACACACACACATGCAGTACTGTGCAGAAGTTTTGAACCACTTGTAATTTCTTTACAAGTGGTTCTCTTTTGCCTCCAAGAGTCCAGATTTTGTTGTGATCTTTTAAAGCGATCTTTACTTTGATTTTTACAATAACATCCAGCAACTTTTAAGTAATTGGTAAACTTCTCTAAAGACAGCAATGAGCAATGACTTTAGAAGAAAGTTCTCATTTTTGTTGCTGAAATTAGACTAAAATCATTTTCTAACCAACAAAGAGGGAAACATTCGATCAGAAAACTTAAAAACCTGTACACCGTTCATTTACTAAGGAAAACATATGATGTTTCAGATGTTTTGCTGCTCTTTTCTACTTTATTTTATAAAAATATTGCATGTTTAAATCACTGAAAAGTACTATAAAATCATGTAGCATTTTTATTGTCCAGTTTTAAACGACCAGTTTTAACAGCTTTCGGTATCAAAATTAGCAAAATTAATACCTAAACACCAACTATAAAGTCTTTAAAAAAGGCGATAATTAAAAATAATAATAATAATAAATGAGCAATCCTAGACCTGATGGGGGCACAAGTAAAGTCTGGTGGCCCGCCAGGCTTATAATACACTGAGGGAAACCCTGCAGCTGCTTCACTTCCACAGTTGCCAAAAACCTTTCAAAGTAACAGTTAGTTGAAACTAAATGTGTAAAATAGCTCTGAATGGTGATGTCGCCCCCTTCAGGTCAGGCAGTGTGGATCTGGAGTCCCCCATGTCCTCAGCTGACAGCTCTGCTCCAGCCAATCAGAGGAGGAGCTCAGACTCAGGACGTCAGAGTAAGTAGCAGGACGATGCTCCTGTGATAATCTGGGTGCTTTTCCTACCTTTTCTGAGGTTTAAAAAAATAATAATTGATCATAAAATTAATTTCTTTTGTCTCTCCAGGCCCCGTCACCTTCGCCCTCCCTGAGCAGGTCATCCAGAAGGCCGATGACTTCCTGGTTTCTTTCCCCTGGTTTCACGGCCCCATCTCTCGGGTCAAGGCAGCCCACCTGGTGCAGAGCTCCGGACCCGACGGCCACGGCGTGTTTCTGGTCCGGCAGAGCGAGACGCGGAGGGGAGACTTCGTCCTCACGTTTAACTACCAGGGAAAAGCAAAGGTGAACGCGGCTGAATGTCTGGAGGCACAATGAGCTGCTGCTTCTTCTCCTTCATGTTTTAAATAAGAGTTTGGTTGTTTTTCTGTCTTTCCTCTTGCAGCACCTGCGCCTCTCTCTGAACGAATGGGGTCAATGCAGGGTGCAGCACCTGCGCTTCCCCTCCGTCATGGACATGCTCAGCCACTTCCGCCTCTACCCCATCCCGCTGGAGTGCGGAGCAGCCGGAGCCGTCACGCTGTCCAGCTTCGTCCTGGCCGGCTCCACCCCCCCCTCACAGGGTGAGCCTCTTACTGGGACAATAATGACTATTTAATATCCGTTACAGGCTGAGACATGGGCTGCAACTAACAGTTATTATAATAATCAATCATTCTATCAATTAGTTGGATAAAAAAAATTGGCACATTCTGCAGATTTTTCATTTAACCCCAAAAGCCTTTTTATGCAATGTTAGAAATACATTAAAAGATGCTAATGAAGATTTTAAAACGGAATTTTAATTAAGAAAATAAACATTTTAATGTCTAAAATACAGTAACGTAACATTGCTGTAGGGTTAATAATTGTGGTTAAAATGCAGCGTAGAAAAATAAAAGTCAGTTGAATTTGGGAAACAATCAACCTGATTTCATATGGCAAAAATCTCTAAAGAACTAACAGGGAACTATTTCATAAAATCCAAATAAAATTCATTGAAGTTTGTGGTTGTAATGTGTCAAAATGAAAAGGTTAAAGTTAAAATACAAGACATTATGAAATCCGATCCAATTCTTTTAGTAATTGATTAGTCTATTAATTATTCGGAATTTTTTTCAACTAAAGCTATATATACAATATTAGAAATAGATGAAAAAAATACAAATAAATAATTTTTAAATAAAAAATAGGCAATTTATTGTCTAAAATTTAATAACACAGCCTTCCTTTAGCGATACAATGGCGAAAAAAAAAGTATTTTCACCTTGTTCATGTTGCTCCGTCATGACAGAGTAATTATAACCTCATAAACACAAACACTGTTCCTGACAAACATTCCCATTTGTAATGACTCTTCTTTAGGACAAAGAAGTTTGATTTGTTACACAATAACTGCATTTAATCACATTTTGAGAAAACAGTCAAAATAATGCTGATGATGTGGAAAGTTTGGGGGGGTTTTAAACATTCATTTGAATGTATCATGACAACAATGAATCAAAAATGATGAGCGGTGTGATGTGTTGACTCCTTGGCTCATTTCCTGTCCCTGCTCCTCAGGCCAGCTCTCCGGCGCGCTCCTCGTCCCCTTCTCCCTCCATCGGTGGAGCTCCGAGCCCAGCTTGGCTCGCTGCAGCTTGGCCCGCAGCTCCAGCCAGCCCCCCGCCTTCTCCCCGTCCCCCACCAGCACCACCTCCACCTCCAGCCCCGGCTCCTTCTCCCAGTTCGGCCGCGCCGTCCCGACCACGGAGCCCGCGCCGTCGGCGCCCGCCCACCTGCGCCGGAGCGAGTCGGTGGGGAGGCGGCCCCTGCTGCGCAACCCCAACCCTAACACTCCCATCATCCCTCAGCGGGATTCGGACTACGAACTGGAGTCTGACCGCGGTCGCAAGCGGGCGATAGACAACCAGTACATGTTGCTCTGACCCTCCGCTCGGCCGGCCATGAAGACGCAGTCGCGACGATCGCTCGGATGAAGTGCGTCGCCTTCATCGGGATGAAAACGAGGCCAACGAAAACGAGGGAACGAATCCGAACAAGACAGACAAATGCAAAATACGCAAAGAAACCCCAACAAAAACAAGTTTGCCTCACCCTCAGAACCTCCAGTGTCCACAGTGAATGTATTTCTGGACTTTTTAAAGAGTATTGACGATGATGATTAATCTTGTTTTTGATCGACGAAAGAGAGAAAGTTTATTAACACCTGTTGTGATTTTCTTGTTAGTGCACTTGATGTTATTTCTGAAATGATGGGAAATCACTGTGCGCTCCTTTTGGGAAAACTTAGGGCATGAACTTTCCGCACAAAGTTCCCAAAGCGGAGGAAAACCTCCACCTCTCGACACAAACGAAGCTGCACTCCTTTTCCTCGTGGGATCAAATTCTGCTCTTCCTCTTTGTGCATTATTAAGCATCTAAGTGCGCATCACTTTCAGTGCACTTTGTACACGTTGTGTATTTTTTCAATACACGCAATCTTTTGTAGAAAAAAAAAACTAAAAAGGAAAAAAGAGGTAGTTCTAGAAACTAAATCGCTGTTAAAAAACAGAAACGAGATTAAGGATTTTCCTGTCAGCTGAAGCTGAGTTTGTGATCCGAGTCTGGATGTGAGATGAGCAAAACGAACCGTAAAGAAATCATGTCAACAAAATGATGAATTAAAGAAAATGCCACAAAATCAAACAAACTGGAGTGACAGTGAAAGTTTTACCGACCTACAGCCAAAAACCTGAGGTTTAGAAAATGTTCAAATCTGGATTTTAACATTGGCCAGAATGTTGGCCCGACATTCTGCTGCAGAAACCTGAGATGACAGAAAGCTGTTTATTCTTCTAGAAATCACTGAATCAGTTTAATCTCATCTGTCCAATAAATATCTCTTATGCATTAGCGCTGAGACATTTCACAGTTTTCCAGAGTTAGATAAAAGGAAATAAGAGCGATGTCTTTATTTCTAGACTAGATTCTCGTCTGATTGAATATCACTAATTTGCTGATTCCTTCAGCCTGCTGGCATATTTTAGCCGATTCTGATTGGTCAGGCTCTACTGGTTTGGAACGCTGGAAAACTAAATCGTAATTTTAAAACTACATCTTTAGTTTTAACGTTTTATTTTGTTGGGGGTTTTTTTAATGGAAGAATTTTACGACTTTACTACTTTTTCCCTAACAAAGTTGATTTTACCTGGACTATCTCTATCTGGTATAAAAAATTAGTTTGAAGCACTGTATAAATTATTACATGTTTATTAAATTGATACTAATTTCTATGTAATTATTAGATTAGAGTCAGCATGGAGGGCAGCAGGATCCAGATTCCTGCTCCGGAAACGTGAAGCAGCATCACTTTAAGGTCGTCCTGGAGACAGACGGAGTCAGTTATCTCGTCCCTTAAAGATGAGATAACTGTCTTAAAGGGACAGTTATCTCATCCCTCAAAGACTTCTAATGATCCGTGAAGAAGTTGACTCCAGTTTCTTGTTTTTGTGGCATTCGGTGAGGGAATACTCCGCAGCACTTCCAGACAGAAACAATGATTGGACTGAATCAGAGTCTACATGATTTGTCCTCTTTCTAACAGAGACGTTTGGTTTTCGGTGACGCAGCTCGGCTGCTACAACCACATTTCCCCTCCCCAGTTTCAGGCACCTTTCTCCATTCTGGTAGCAGCGTTATGTGTCTTAGCTTTACGTTTTTACACTTATAGCATTAATTCTTTGTATTTTCTCTCACTTCACCACAGCAGCTGAAACCAAAAGGGCTGCAAAGAATCATGTTTGTTTTTTTTTTTTTACACTAGATGTATTTTCTAATCGATTATTATATATTTTTAAAAGGAAAGTTTTGTAAACTGAGTTTTGAAAGGTGTTTAAATGTGGCGTGGGATGTTGCAGAACCACTACCATTAATAATTAAAGGTGCCTTTATAAAAGGTTTAAAACCATAATTTTGACCACAATAAGCAACTCAGGTGTGCGTTTTAGTGAATGAAGCCTTTAACCAAAACCCAGAGTTCTCAATCATTCTCCATCCCAAACTTTAGAGAAGTCAAAGATTATCTGTAACTTTCACATCCACTCGCAGCGGGATGAGTTTGGGAAGTCTTCTAACTTTGCTTTAACACTAACTTCAGCAGATCATTTTACATTTGCTCACAGTAAACTTGCGCCTAAAGTTTGGTGTCTTTCTCTGCAGCTTCCTGTTTCGTTTTCCCTCCTGGTTTTGATAGTTCTTGTAGTAATAGACCAGCTTTTTTAATTATTATTTTTTCTACCAAAGTTAACATTTGTTGGTTTACTTAATGGTTGTTGCGTCCTGTGTTATTGTGATCTAGACTGACATCTTCTAAGGGGAACAAAAACAAGGATGTTTTTGGCAAACGTACGGTTGTTCTTCCTGCCTTTATGTGTCTGAACAGATTCCTTCGTCACCTCTGTTTCATTTCTGCTAAAGCAGAGCAACGGTAAAAGCAAAAAATAAAAAGAAGAAGAAGAAGAAAACTATTCTGAGCACCAGTCTCGTATCCTCTCTCGCTCTTCTTAGTTGATGTCTTTTTTTATAATTATTATTATTATTATTCCTGGGAGAGTGACTGTGCCTTTGCCAGAAAGCTGCTGTTGCTTTTTTCCCCTCCTCCAGAGCTCAGGGTGTGATCGTGCCGTGCAATAAATGAAAGATACTTCACACCATGCTGAACGGAAGAATTAGGTGCTTATATATCCGCTTATAGACCAAAAACAGTCAAATTCAAACAGAAAACCTGCTGCATAACAACCACAGCTGCCAGATTTTAGTTTATTTTTCTATACTTCTATACAACCTTAAAGTGTTATCAAGGTGTCATTAGCCCTGATCGCCTCCCCTCCCCGTCGTATTGCTGATTTCATCCAGTTGATGAATGTAATGTGTTCTGAATACTGTTCATCCTGTCTGTTAACTTCGCACTGTAAACATTTCACATCAACGCATCAATGTCCACAGCAGCTTCTCACACCTTCTACTGGGTCGGCATCCCTTTCAGTTATGAGCATTTAAATTATATTAAATATATAAATATATATATATATCAACTGTATATTTGACTTTTTTTAAATAAACCTAACCAAAAAAATATAAGTGTTGTTTGCTTGTTTTTATTTTTCTCCCATTGTATTAAACTGAATATCTCGTCTCTTTTAAATATAATCACCATTACAGTTATTACAGGTAATCACCATTACTTTGTTCCCTTATTGACAGAAACTTAAATTTAAGTTGCCTTTTATGCCTTTTTCTTGCTATTAACCTTTTTCTTTCTTTGCAGTTAACCTTCAAAGAAAGGCTCTGTTGCTATAGATACCTTATACAGAATGTTACCAAAATAAAAGCATGGAACTTTAGCCTTCAGTTGGCCTTTACATGCCGTTTGAATGTCAACATCAGATCTCTTTGCTCTGTTTCTGGGAGTTTATCTCCCGTTTGAAGAAGAGCGCCCCCAGCTGGCCGTGAGAGGCCTCGCTCATGGCTTTGGTTTGCATGCACATCTTGTATTTGTCTGGAGGAAGTTCATCTGCACAGCTCTTCTCGTGCCACAGGTGGAAGAGGCCTCTGGACGGAGCTCGAACCACCATCAGCTTGCTGTGGAGATACTTCCTGTACAGGTGGACGTCTTCCAGCCCCCAGCCTCTGATGCTGCGGTCAAACCCACCTGTCGGCGAGATTAGAACAATTTGATACATCATTAACTTAAATATAAACCTTGTGATCCTTAGACAACAGCTACTGGTCTCTTCCAGAGCAGAAAATGTACTGAATGATGTAAAAATGCATAAATAAACGGTGTCAATATGTAGTCTCTACCTGACCTTATGATCCAATGTTTTTAGAGTTTGAATGAAAGACAGCAAAATAAGATGTAGCAAGTATACAGCAAAAATTATATAAATTTTTGTCTAGAAAGCAGAGGTTATATATAGTTTTGAATGATCAGATGCAGTAAAACAGTTATTTTTAAGTCGGGTCATTAAAATGATCCAACTTAAATAAAAATGGCATTTGTGTTTTGATTGTGATACGAAGGTTTTTGTGCAACCATTATAATTTTTAAGATATTAAACAGGTCATTCACAACAAATGTCTCAAGTTACAAAGAAATAATTTATTTCAATTCAATCACACATACATTCTAACTGATCCTAATTAAACTTTGCAATAAGCTCAGTGAATTATTCAAATTAGTTTAAAGGGTAAATCTTTTAGGTATTTTTTTTATTATAAGAAGCTGGAGACAGAAATTCTAAAATCAACATTCATTGGGTTGTTTTTGTAATCCCTGATAAAATTATGAAAATGTTTTCTTTATTCTGATATATTCCCAGTTCTTGCCATATTTCTGCCAGCTGAAGACGGCCAAGAATATAAACTAATCTCCTTTAACTTAATGAAAAACAAACCCTGAAATTAAAAGTATATTTCTACTGTAGATTTACAGTTGTTTTTATAATGAAACACTATTGATAATTTAATTACCTCTCTTACAGTTAATTTCGGTAGAAAATTAATGAAAAACATATTACTATCTACAATTATTAAAGGGAACTACAAGGTATGTAGATATTTCTGTAATGCATGAACAGCTGGGTGTACCTTACCAATGTTGATAAAATCTGATCGGTATTGGCATGTCATGCCAAATCCAAAGTCCCGCCAGAATCCATTTTCATTTTTTATCACCTGAAACAGAAGAAAAAGATTTAAGTCAGCCTCTTTATATCTATATTTTCTCCATCAGAATGAAAGCTTTGCCCCATTTTACCCACCAGTTGTTGTTTTATAGAGGGAATGTGTGTGTGATTGCTGTAGATGATGGATGGGTTGTACTGGCTGAAGAGCACAGGGTAGTACACCTTTTTACCTAGAAGAACGAACAATGCAACAAAGCATTATGGGTAGCTATCGATGAGAAACTAACAACGTGTTCGGAAGAGGGAGTGTGCAGAACATCTTCTGGTTCGCTCTCACCAGCGTCTGCGTTCAAGCGGCAGGAAGTCAGGAAGTCTGGTGTGAAGTGGACGTCGACGTCACAGAAGAAGAGCAGGACGTTCTGCCGCTGTCTCCAGGCCCTGGCGCCGACGTCGAGGCCTCGGCCGCGAGAAAACTTCTCATTCATCTGGATCAAGGTGAAACTCCTGAACCGAGTCTCCCTGAGGCACAGGACAAAACGTCTGCCATCGCTTCCTAATTACACAGCTGCAAGGTTTTCATTTTCATTTTCTTGTGCACACTCATGCTTTCTCTTCCATTTTTATTAGTTTATGAATGCCAACGTGAAATGTGCAGTCCCACAGGGAAAAGTCCCTGCATTAAAGACTAAAAACCTTCAAATAGATGGTTTTCTGTGGGTCTTCTAAAAATCAAGTTAGTTGTGTTGTGTTGGTAAACCCAGAATAAACCATTTTTATTCAAGGTCAGTTAGCTTCATAATGAGTTTATATTTTTTTTTATTAATGTAATAAAGAATGCCGCATGAGCTTTTCAAAATATGCGTTGGGTGATGCTTGGCACACGCAGTGCAACAGGTTTGTCAGATTAGACAGGTTAAGATTCATAAAGCAATACATAAGCTTAGTGCATTATGTTAAATTTAAACTGAACATCAAAACAGATCAGGGCTGAAACGATTAATCGGAATAATTATTGATGTATTAAGTATTGAAATAACTAATTTAGTAATTGATTGTTAACTGGAGTATACAGACTCAAAAAAGCAACATTTTCTAAATGTGCAACAAACTCAGAGCTCTAATTAAGTCAAAACTGTACAGAAAATTTAAACATTTTGCATTTAAGATTTGTTTTACCCAGAACTCAAGCACAGTTTTAGCTCCACCTGGTTAAAATTTAGTTTAAAAATCAAATATATATATATTAAGCACCTTTTGCTGTTCAATTATTTTTTGGTTAACCCATAAAATAGCCAGATCAGCATTTTACAAGCAGAAAGGGATGAACTTTTCACATGTTGATGTAGGAAGTATTGTTTAAGACGCAGATGCATCATTTGCTGCAAATGATCAAGCGCGCAAATAAAAAATGCATACATGATGCACTGGGTTACTTAGAAATCTGTAGAATGTGCTAATTTTTTTATCCGATAAATCGACTAATTGTCAAAATAATGAATAGAATAACTGCTAATCATTATTTCCAGCCCTAGTTCTTAGCATTACCTTGTGATCTGATCCAGCACAGCCTTCACCTGGTCGATCTGATCTCGACCAAAGTAGACCACAGTGAGGTGAACCCGGCCGTCCTGTCGGACGCAAACGTCCCTGAACCAAACAAACAAAACAAGAACAGATTTATACCGCGTGGTTTGAAACCATTTAAACATTTTTTCCTTAACTAACTTGTTCATTCGTAGAAATGAGCTTTCACCCGAATCTCTCAGGTTAACAGTTTCCCACCAGCGTTTTGTTCGTCCACCTCCGGATGTTACCTGAAGTTGCTCATGAATTGCTCGAAGGCGTCCACTCTCCCGGACAGCGGCACGATTATGTTGATGATGATGCCGTGTGTGCTCACGCCGTCACTCTTCACCTTCATCAAAGGCCCAAACGGCCTGAAGAGGACGAGCTGAGCGAAGTTCTGTGGGCCGTCGCCTTTGAACACCAGCTCATAGACGGTCCCTCTGGTCCGCTCTGTGCGAGTCAAACCTGAGACAAAGACCAAAACATTTTTTCAACCCTCACAGGGCAGCACAGAAACACACGGGGACAACAACAATGCAAGCACACACTCACTCCTGAGGGACGTTTTAAAGATTCATGTAACAGTCGGGTTTTTTGTGCTGTGGAAGGATCTACGGCCGAAACGATTAATCGGATTAATCAGGTTCTGGGGATGCAGAATCGTCAACTAATTTTATAAACAATCGATTCTTCACTGGAGTATTCATACTTTGACCAATAAATAAGCCAAATTACAAAAACTATATACATTTTGCATTTAAGATAAAAAAAACAAATTATTTTTCTGTAAATATTTTCTATCCAGAACTCCCAAGTTTTTAGTTAGCTGGTTAGAATTGTTTAGAAAATTAAATTTAGGGAAATTGAATGTTTTCGAATGCTAAAGCAATAAACCCAAAATTAGCTCCACTATTAGCGCACTAGATGTTTGCCCACCACTGCTATCTAGAGATGCTTCCCATCTATAGATCTTCAGACTTAAAGATTTTAATTCTCTGTGAATTAAAGGAAATCCCAAATCTATAAAGTGAGTTTCCATCAGATTTGGTTTCCATGCAAAAGAAAACTCACAATTTTTCTCTTCAATATGATAATATTTCTTCTTTTAGCTAAAACCCGCATGTTGGTTACATATAAAATAAGTGGAAAAACAGATTTTTGTGTTGCAGATTTTTCCGTTGTCTTGTGTTTTATTTCAGTGACTTGAATTCTTAGTGAATTCATAGTTTTTCACCCTGTATGAAGTCTGAAGGGGAGTAGGTTCGTTTCCTCCTGGTGCCGTCTGCGTGCTGCTGGGGTCCGTTCAGGACGTGCAGAGCCGTCTCCACCGTCCCGACCAGCTCGTCTCGGCGGTCTCTCCTCGAGGGTCTCTCGGCCGGATGCTTCGTCAGCCCCGTTTCCAGCTGGTAAACCCTGAGCAGCGCCAGAAAGTCACGTTGCGTTTATTTGTACAGCATATTTCAGTACAGTCACCAATTGTGAAACAAGCAGCATTACATTTAGTCAAATTCCATAATCAAAGCCATCAATACACTTTAAATATGTTGATCACTTACTGCTAATCAAAAGCAATTCTAAACCGGTGAGTTTTAAGTCTTTATTTAAAGGCACTTGGTGTCCTGGCTGTTTCACATTTTTATGGAAGTTTGTTCTAGATTTTTGGTGCATAGAAGCTGAATGCTTGTTCTATGCATGTTTGGTTTTGGTTCTGGGGATGCAGAGCAAACCAAAACCATAAAACCGGAAAGTCTGGAAGGTTGACACAACAACAGCAGATCTTTAATGTATTGTGGTGCTAAACTGTTCAGTGATTTATAAACTGACAGTATTTTAAAATCTAATCTCTGAGCTACATGATTTGTTAGGTAAGACCTGTAAGACACTATTGGAGTAATCAATGTGACTAAAATAAACTAAAGATTAAATATTAATCCTGGAAATGTTCTTCAGGTGATAGTAGGCTGACTTTGTAACTGTCCTTATGTGGCTCTGAAGGTTCAGGTCAGAGTTCATCACTGTTCCCAGATTTCAGGCCTGGACTCTGATTTCTAACTGTAATGACACTGACTCTAATTCGCTCCTCTTTTGGTCCAAAGATAACTTCAGTTTTGTTTCTGCTCAAGGTATGGCACATGTTTAAATGTCTCACGTTTTATACTGAAGGAGGCCTGACTGCACAGCTGTACTCACGTCTGCAGGGTGAAGGCATCAAAAGGGATCAGTGCATATTCGTTGGGCAGCTCCACACCTGAGCTCACCTCCGCCTGGTTCAGCTGGGAGCGGAAGAACTCCTGAAGGACACAATGCATAGCATTTATGTGGTGTATTTCCTTCTTACTTTACCAGCTCACATCGATAAATCATCCAGAAGTGTGTTCTCCTACCTTGAGGTCAGACTTTGTAGGGGTATTGTGCAGACTCTCCAGACCCTGAGGCAGAATCCCTTTACTTTTCGCCGTCTCCAGGGACTCCTGAAGCTGCTGCGTCCTCTCCTCCAGAGCTACCTTCAGCTCCGCTATCTGCTTCGTCAGACTGCTGATGTAGTGTCTGTGAGAGTCCTCTCTCTCCTGCAGCAGGGTCAGGTAGCCCTCCTTACTGGTGGCCCCTCCAGGCCACGGCAGAGTCGGGTGTTTGCTGTGAGATGAAGGTTTACAGCCCAGCAGGTAGAAGAGCAGCAGAAAGCAGCAGCAGCAGCCCGACGTGATGAGGCCGATCCGGGTCATCAGCGCCAGCAGCCACCGTCTCAACATGCTGGATCGTCTCTGAAGTTAATTAGAAACGCTTAAAGAGACGGAAAACAGCTGCGAACATATACACCTGCTGCTGTGATAAAGAGCCAAACAGCTGCGGGAAGTCCTCCAGTTTGTTCATGGCGTTCACTGGGTCTCGGTGACTGGTTCAACTGGTTCTGATCCGATCGCCGACTTTACTGCAAGATGAGAAGTGGACGAAACGACAGGAGGAAGAACACTTGTTTCAGCTGTTAAAACGATCACATGAGCTGTTTTCGTCCATCCAGCCAACCATCTGTTCATCCATCCATCTGTCCGTCCGTCCATCCATCCATCCATCTTTCAGGTTCCATATTTAAAACATTTCTCCTACCATAGTCATTCTGGGGTTTTTCTCATATGCTCAAATTCTCAGAAAAGTCCAATTTGAATACTCTGGAAATTTGGCGCCTTAAAAGCGAGAACGTTTGACTTCAGGATGTGTAGAAACCACAAGTACAAATTCACATGACTCTCTAAAACTCCACAGAAGAAGCAGCACACACGGGGTGAACTGAGGTCTGCACTGAAGACATTTATTTTCATCTCAAATCACAATTCAATTGTGATCTGACTGCTGGGTTTGCTGCTATAAAATGCAGAGAAACACTCTGACCTTTGACATGATGCAAAGCTAAAGGGGGACAGAAACAAGCATCTCTGTGTAAGCGCCTCCACCTTACAGAGGGTGTGTCTTGTCATAATCAGTTTATTCACAACACAGTTGGCTCTTTATAACTCAGGTAGAGGGCATTTTCATGAATGGCTTGCTTATGTTTCCCCACAAGCGTGTGTATGCACGTGTGTGTGAAGGCGAGTTTACACGAGCTTTTTAGCAGTCATGGCCTACAAAACACTGTTATAACATAAAATGTACAGATCTTTCAGACTGAAAAAACTTGTAAAAGTGCTTCATAGTTTGCTATGCTTTTCTCCTTCAAGATGTCAGGTTTTAACGTTTTCTCTTGCATTTGCCCAGAATAAGCTTTTAGTGTGTAACCAGAGCTTAAAGTGAACACAAATCCAATCAAATTAATAACAGAGAAATATCGAATTTGTACTCACCAACTGTTGTGCATCCCAAAGAGAAGAATCAATAGTCAGAAACAATTAAACTTTACGACTTTTTCGCTAGACTGTGTCTTCAGGAGGAAATGATGAAGCAGGTCTTTGAAAGTAAACGTTGAAGTGACCTTGCTGGAGTAAACTGATCCTCCCTCCACTCAGTCTCCGCCTTTCTCCAGTCCCTCCCTCTCCACTTCCCTGCTTACTGTGCAGTCACAGCCTGAGCTGCCAGTTTGTCTTTTTTTGCATCATCAGATGCACTGAGATTGTCCTGAAGGTGAATTAGGGTCAGTAGTTTCAGAAAACGATCTCTGGACATCACATCACATCACAAACTGCAGGAAGCTTTGTTTACATCTCCCAATAGGCTCCACAAGGCACCTGAACGAGACCCATATGCAGATACCTGCTCCAGCTCCTTTTCAGTTGTGTTTATTGACTTGCGCTCTTTTTGAACGCTATACATGTTCATTTGCTCTGCAGTCTCCTGGAGCATTTCATCAGTGACAAACCGCTTGAAGTACACGTAAGGTGTCATGTCACCCAGGGCCGTGCAGAGACCTTTGGAGGGGCAGGGGCTCAAATTTTAAAAAGGGGCACATTGAGCAAAAACACCGTACAACAACATAGCAACCACCCATATTAATCAAGAATCTAATTGAATCTATTATATCATTGCCATCATGCGGGGAAATGCAAATCAAATGTATATTTTCCACAACAGGTATAAAGTTGCTGTTTCTGCTGCTGACAGTCCTGGAGGTCTGAGTTGATCTGAGGCTGTAGCTGTTAAACAGACCAGAGGAGAGAAGGTCTCTGGTTATAAAGTTATGAAATAAGCTAATTTGCTGCCATTTTACGAATTAAGCCCTAATAATATCTATTATTAACCTCTATACGATGCTAACCAGAGTTTAATGATGGATAAAAGAGACAGCTAACGATGCAAATCAGGATGTTAGAAAACCCAAACATTGAAACCAAAATAAACCACTAGTTTTGACAGACAGTTGTCTGTCTGCGAACCTCCAGCCCAGATCCCGTCAGCAGCGGCTTTAAACCGCTGAAATGTTAATGTTAAGAAATGTTAAGGAGAGATCCTGAGAGATCGGGAAGGTTGATAAAACAACAACAGATCTTTAATGTATTGTGGTGCTAAACTGTTCAGAGATTTATAAACGAACAACAGTATTTTAAAGTCTATTCTCTGAGCTACAGGGAGCCAGGGTAGAGACGTTAGAACTGGTGTGATATGCTCTAACTTTCTGGGTTTAGTCAGAAAGGTTAACCCTAACCCTAGCTGGAGGATTGATTTTTTTTTACCTGTAAAGACATCGTTGCAGGAATAGACTTGACTAAAGATAAACACATGGATGAGTTTCTCTTGACCAGTGATGCCCAAACTCAGTCTTCTGGGGCCGGCATCCTGCATGTTTTAGTTTTCTCCCTGCTGGTAGTAACAACCCTTTCAGCATGTTAATGTTCTTCTTAGGCCTTCTAATGAGCCATCATTGGATCCAGGTGTGTTAAACTAGGGAGAGAAATAAAACATGCAGGATGCCGGCTCTCGAGGACCAACTTTGGGCACCACTGCTCTAGAGCTTGTCCTTTAGTCCTGGAAATGTTCTTCAGGTGATAGAAGGCCGACTTTGTAACTGTCTATATGTGGCTCTGAAGGTTCAGGTCAGAGTCCATCACTACTCCCAGATTTTGGGCCTGATCTTTGGTTTCTAGCTGTAATGACACTGACGCTAGGTCATTACTCTGACCTCACCTCCGCCTGGTTCAGCTGGGAGCGGAAGAACTCCTAAAGGACACAATACATAGCATTTACATGATGTAACCAGATGCATATAAGAGTGCGTCTAAAATCAATGCTATAAGTTGGGCCTGCAGCTCTAACATGAACACACTAAAAGTGGTGTAATAAAAACAAAAATAATAAAAATAGACCAGACAATGTCATTCTCATATTTCTACCAATAAACTATGCAGAAGTTTAGTTAATAAAGTGAAAATATTAGTATGATAAAGATGTTCTCTCAGATCTGTAGATCTTTTAACAATCTGTGATACATAATGTAAAAAAAGAAACATTACAAGACAACTTCAGGTGTTGGGTAACATTTTTAAAACTTGTTTTTAATTATTCATGCAGGTGAAAAAAAACCCCGCAAAGGGTCCTATTGGGTTTTCTACTGTTGCACCATTTCACCTGAAGATGGCGCCACATTCACGGGTAAAGAACCAAGCAAAAAGCTGAGCAAACAACTTTATTTTTTGACTTTTTTCAAGTATTTACATCTGTTGTTTTATAAAAGGTAGAATGTGACCGGAGTCAGAGTGAACATTTGTATTACTTTTTTTTTTTTGACAAAAATGCAACAGAATCACCTTTTACCCACATCTTTTTATTATCATTTATTTTTACTTCACTCAGCATTTTAATCACAGTGCAGGTGTCTGTTGTGACCCAACAATGTGCTTTGTGAGTTTTGAGCTCAATTCAGGCAGTATTACGCTTTTAAGATATAAAAGACAACTAGGGAGGAATGCAAAGGAGAATCATGACAAATGAAAACACAGTAAGGCTGGATTTCTGTTTTCCTTCCTCAACTTCTTCAATTTATACAATTAGAACGTTTTCTGCAATTAGTGCAATCTGTAAAAAATTATCAACATTGTTTTAACGAACTTAAAATGGTGAATTTGGGTTATGTGCAGAAAAACAAACTGCTTATTTCACAGTTTAAAGAAACGAGAAAAGAACATTTCAAGATCAACTGTATTTTTAAAATAAAATCATACAATTCGAGAGAAAAAAATTAATTTCAGTCTCACTTTTACCTTGAAATAGTATTTCAGCGTAATATAAAAACATTCAACTCAACTTTATTCTTGAAATTAGAACTTCAATTTTCTTGACATGTGAAATTTATTCTTTACAACCAAAAGGTTATTTAAACTAATACAGAATAAAAACATGAATTCAGTTTCACAAGAAGGGAGCTGAGGCAGATTTGCTTCCGAATAAATGGAGGTGGCGGCAATTTATCTCACAAACAAATAAAATAAAAGAGTGACTTTTAATCTATCTTTTTAAAGTTTGTTCATGTAATCCTTACTTAGTCCTCTAAAAAGCTTTAATTATTATTTATAACAGTGAGAAACTTTGTGATTTCTTCCATCCATCTCAACACAAACACGTATCTGGGCAGTAATAAATGTGTCGTGAACATCTGAATAATTTACAGTATCCATAACTGGGTGTCGGGATAAAGACTGGACCTCTTGAAATTAGTTGTATTTTCTTGCACTGTAAAAAAAAGAGAGTCTAATTTAAAATACTGATAGCTGTATTTATACAATAAACAGTAAAATTTTGGCAATTGGAGACATTTTTGACAGTGTGCTTAAGACTTTTTCCCAATGGAAAAAGGGAAATTAATTATATAGACCCACAAATTACATTGACATAATCTTTAAATACCGTTTAACAACAGGGGATTACATTTAGCCTTTAGAAAAGCTCATCGCTCTTATTCTACCTGTCCTTTTTATGTTTTTTTGTTTTACAATTTACAGACACAGACTTTTGTCTGCATGTGGCTTTTATTCCCCCTCAGATCTCCTCATCTGAAAGGCGTTGCCTGCTGGTGTTGTTGTTTCTCCACACGGGATTCGGCGGGTACGGATATAATTTCATGCCTGTGCCCACTGTGACATGCAGGGCTGGAGCGCCGACTCCTCGACGAAGCGCGTTTCTTCCCGTCAATGCTCATTTTCGTCCACGTGGCGATGGAACAGCTGCCTCCTCCGCCTCAGTGACGCCGTTGGCCTCGTTGCAGGCAGCAGCCGAGGATGTGGAGGAACGGGTGCAGGGAGGGAGGGATGCTGAAGGAAGAGTGTGTGTGTGGGCGGCTGAGGAAAATCTCACAGCAACCTTCAGGGGTTTTTTCTCCAGGTGGTATCTAGGTTACCCTGTGTTGGTGCTTCGCCGTGTGTCCGCGGCATGTCTCTGCTCTCGCTGGTCATGATGTAGCTGAGCACCGGCCTCCCACCCAGGCTGGCAGGGCTTCAAAGGCTATACCAGTTCATCAAGCAGAGTCCCAATGCTGTGATGCTGCTCGGGGGGGCCCGCTATGGGTTTGTTGCACATGGGGCACACGCAGCGCACCTCCAGCCATTTTACAAGACACCTGCAAAGAAGAAGAAACACATGCTAATAGATAAATGATATTAGCATTACAAGAAAATGGTTTTCAACCATAGATGATTGGATGGATAATCATAAAACCGAACAATTTAGTCTATGGTGGCAAAGTTTGGAAGACCAAGCTTGATAAAACCACTTTTTTATTGTAACTACACTTTATTATTATATTTTTATTTCATTTATTTGTATTTCTTACTATTTATTTCCTTTTTTTTTTAGTAATGTTTCTCTGGGAAATGGAGTTGTAACCAGGGATATCTGAGGTTTAGTATCAGTCGGTACCGATCCGATACAGAAAAAACAGAGCTGAACTGACTTAAAACATGTCTCTTTAAAAAAAACAAAAAACACAGACATAAATATACTGAATTACAAATGTATTTAATAACTCTGCACCAGTACAGCACGCCTAAATACACCAATAGCTTGTTCAAACATATAAAGACAACACAACTTTAGTTTGTTCAGCCAGTGCAGTTAGGAATTTTATATCATGTAAAATAAATTATAAAGTATGACGTCGCTCAGGGCTCAAAGTATAGAATTAGACTGAACAGATCCCCCCATATGGATTGGGGACATTGTCACTGATACCCGATCTTTAATCTTTCAAGATCTAGTTTTCTTCTTAAGTATGGAAATTGGCATTATGATATGTTTTGTAATCTACTTTTTAAAAATGTATTTAATTTAAGTAATCATCTAAACATCACCTATTATTATCAGTGGAACTGGTGGATGAAACATTGTTCATTCAGTTTCATTTTTAGGTTGACTGGTAATAAAGCCTACTAAATGTTAAGTTTGAATGAGTATTTCACTAGTAATCTTGTTTTAATTTGGTGCTTGTTGTACCATAAGTAGTGAAACCTGGCCCTGGTTTGCATTCTGCATTTTTCTGCCTGAAAACAAAAATGACATCTGTGGGCAATGCACAACATACATTTAAAGAGAAGAGAAACAAACAAACAAAACATAAGAGTCATGGATTACTTAGCCGTTCTTAAGCAATCTTATTTAATTCCCAATCACACGATGTTAAAACCTTAAAAACCCTTCTCTCTCTCGCTTCTGACCTCTGACCTTCCCAACAACCCAGACAGATTTAGCTTTAGCGAGTCGCGTGTGAGGTGGCGAACAAGCACGAAGAAAGACTCCACTGTGCTCCTACTCACTTCCTGTGGAAAGCATGTTGGCATGGTAACACCCCCAGCTCGTCTTTCACTTTAAAGTCCTCCAGACACACGGCGCACGTCTGCTGCAAGAGTCACAAACAAGACGAAGTGAGAACTGGCAATCATTCCAAAATTACCCACTAACACCAGGCAGAAATCAAACCTACCCCATGAAGATTTAACTTTTTTGGATCTCCTTTTAGCACCACCTGTAGAGGTAACAAACGCACACCTTGATATGTGATGTTGTGTGGGATTCGCCATGCTGCTGGGTTTTACCTCCTGCCTTACCTCTCTGTATCCAAAGCGTTCACTCTGTGCTTGGTGGCGCAGCTTGCTGTCAACGAGAAAAGGAAAATATTTCAATCAATCAATTGATCTGGCAGATCGGAATGCTGTAGATCATAAAAACGCACAAAAAATACAAAGTCATGAAACGCATAGTCAACAATTGAAGCATAACATTTTGTCTAGTGGCGTTACTACACATCAGAATGTTTATCAATGTGCCTGGATTTAAAGGAAGTCAGTGTTTCAGCTGTTCTGCAGTTTTCAGGAAGTTTGGTCCAGATTCGTGGAGCATAGAAGCTGAATGCTGCTTCTCCATGTTTGGTTGTTTGGATCAGAGAGTTGTGGAAAATTTCAAAAAGGTAGAAAATATTACAATTACAAGAATGTTTATGATTAATAAACAATTGGCAGGAAAAACAAGAAACTGTACTCTGGAGAAGTCTTATTCCTTTGTACCTTTGCATAGCATGACCCTTTTAAATCTTTTAAAGTTGGTCTTGATCAATAGCTCTCCAGGATTTTTGAAGGTCATTCAAAGTTTTTCTTCCGTTGTCTAAAACCTGATCATGACATCATGTTGTGTCCATTATGCAATCCCTCATTTTATGTTATAATTTTTTATTTAAATGTCATTATTTTTGTAGAGATCAGTTTTTAGTCTGACATTTTTGTATATGGTTAATAAAGCTAAATTTTATTGATAAATTATAAAACAGTTAAGACATCTAGAACAAGTGTAAAAAAATATCAGTTTGCCGTATTTAAGAAATAAAATAAAATAGAACAGAATCGATATTACCATTGTAACAATGAAACATTGTACTACAAAATTTGGGTGCAATTCTCCAGATAAAACAACGTCTAACTTAAAAAAAATACTATGAATATTTGCTTATATTGCACTTATCCCTTGATTTAAAAAAAATGTAAGCTAAGAAAAAAATTAAATAGACATTTTAAAAAAAAAAGACGATGGCTGACGAATCTGAATCAAGCAGCTTATGTTTTAGTTCCAGAGTTAAATTGTTGTTAGTTAAATTGCGCCGACGATCCAGCCAAATTTCCAGTACCGTAATTCCACCACACTTTGCGCTATCTGAAAAATTCCAACGGTTTCTGAAAGGGGATAAGTTGCGCTCTCCAGCCAATATCGGGTTGTTACGGTAATTTCACCCCGACCCGCAGCAGAAAGCGTAATTAATTCCAGGGGCACGGTACATTGCGAAAATGGCTTGCTAGATATGGAAAGTTCCAGTTGTTATGGATAAATGGGCAAATATATTTACTCACAGGACATTTAAAGAACTGTGTACAATTAAAATAAGTACAGATATCCAGCCGGAGATTTGAAATTTGGGTCTTTTAAACAACTACAGTGGCTACAAGCAAAATTTGCCTCGTATTATCAAACACACATGAACAGTTGTGGAGCGACGCCCAGAATGCAACAGCACACACACACACACACACACACACACATACACCCACACACACACAAAACACAGCTAATGAGTACGTAAAGTCTTTGAATCACTGCTCCACCCCCCCCAAAAAACCAACAATGGAGAGCAGATCCTTATCGCTTGGCGAGCCGCCGCGGTTCGACCAGCTATTTTTGGCCTCCTGTTTTTACACAACTAAACTTAGACCCAAATATCCGCCACTGTCTGCAGTTGGGGCCTGACATTACGACTGCAGCTCCAACCTCTGAGACTGGAAGCAAAACTAACACCTACTAAATTCAAATCGTGAAATATAAATGCAGAGAATACATATAAAGTGGAGAAAGCAGGAGTGAGGAAATGACAGTTATTAGTTGTTTGTCTAGCCTGGTTTATTGTTTACGCCGACTGCCGCTAACAGCGCTTCACATGAACAATGTGAGGATACACAGTTTAAATCCGCTGAGATTTCCCATGGGTGGAAAATGACGTGGAGAAGGAGAAAAGGGGGACGGGAGCGAAGATTTCACTGCTTCATCTGAAAAAGAAAATTAATTTGAAAGAACTGTTCGCAGGGGCGTTTTACTTCGCATGATTTTGAAAAGGCGGAGGTCGTTATGTACTTTCCTGTCACCTGGCGCCATTTTACTGCACAATCAAGTAACTACTATATATATATATATATATATATATATATATATATATATATATATATATATATATATATATATATATATATATATATCAAAATATTTAACACTGCTTAAATATCTCAGAAATGAGATTCATTACTTATGGAGTAAATATTTAGAGATTTTACTTTTCGCAATTTTAATGATTGTGGCTTTAAAGAAAACCTCAAAAAGTGTCTCAGAAACTTGGAATATCACATTAGACCAATCAAAAATGGATGTTTTAAGCAAAAAATTTGGTATGTACATTTCTATGCCCTTGATATTTGAATTACTGCATCCATGTGGCGTGACATGGAGGCGATCAGCCTGTGGCGCTGCGTAGGTGTAATGGAAACCTAGGCTGCTTTGATAGCTGCCTTGTTGGATCTGGTGTCTCATCTTCCTCTTGACAACAGCCCATTGATTTTCTGTGAGGTTAAAGGTCAGGGGAGTTTGCTGGCCAATCGATAACAGGACCACCGTGGTGACTTAACCAGCTTTTGATTCCTTTGGCAGTGTGATCAGGTGCCAAGTCCTGATAGGAAATAAAATCAGCATTTCTGCATACAGCTTGTCAGCAGAAGGAAGTGCTCTAGTGTTTCCTGGTAGGTGCTGGATTGACTGAGGACGTCAGAAAACACAACAGGCCAGAACCAGCAGATGACATGGCGACCCAAACCACAACCCAGTGGAAACGTCATGACTCGGATTTTATGTTTCTGAGCTCTTTCTAAAAAGTTAGATACCTTAATTTCCTAATTCAACACTTGTACAGTTTTTCCTAACAAGTTTTCCTTCCACTTAACTTTCCATTATTATGCTTAAAAATAGCAAGGTGAATAGCCAGCTTTGTAAGCAGTTCCGCCTTGTGGTTAGCCTCCTTCCACTTGATTCTGATCATCATACTTTAATATGTTGGTGTTAAAAATAATTTAAAAAATTTTTTGTTTGTGATTAGAAAACTGAATTTTCGGTTTTCATTAGCTTTAGGCCATCATTGTCAAAATTGATCTAAACTGTAATAAATCTTTAAATAAGTTTCACTTTTTGAATTTAATTAGTTAAATAATTGAATTTTTTGTTAATATTCTAATTAACTGAGATGCAGGTTTGCCCTGCAGATCTTTTTAAATACTTTACCTTTACTGTGTACAAATTGTGTCATTTTAGAGCCTGAATCAACTTCTCACAGGAAGTAAATATGAGAAGTAAAAGAAACTCTTACTAAAAACCTGAAGCATAACTTCACATCTCCCCACTGAGTTTGCTGGTCCTTAATGCCAGAAGCGAGGCTCACCAGCCTCAAGTAGTTTCATAATTTACACATATCTGTAGTTTTCACTGGTTAGTTTTGTCCGTCAGCTTTCAGAGGCTGATTTTGCACTTTCCGCCGTCCAGTGTTGAGTCCTTGCAGTTTGTTTTCAGATGACTCACCCTCCTTTCAGTCCAGCCTGTTTCACCTCCTCAGCTCTCAGCCGTGAACCCTTCACATCAGAACCGCTCCCTGACCCCACTTTAACTCGGCCTCGAGTCGCAGTGGAAACAAAGTCAGCTTCTCAACATCGAGGCAGATCTCAGTCTCTAAACAATTTCAACAGCGAGCGTTTGTTGTGCTGCGTGGATGAACGGTCCACGACCAGAGTTTTCCTTTCCTTTCCTGAGAGTCCGCTGCCTCTGTTTCTACCTTCACATTGACCTCCAGCATGACCTTTCTGCTGTTTGATTGAATTTCCTAAAACTCTTCACGTCTTATGTGAAGCAGTTCACTTTCTAAACCATTTCAACTGCGACATACAAAGAAGACATTCTCCGTGTTTTTAAGGCTTCTCTGACAGAAAACTTCACATCTTTTTGAATGTGTTGCAGATTATTATTCATTTATTATTATTTAATTCACCATCTTTTTGAAGTATGAAAGTATGCAATCATAAACAAAGAACAACTGGAGCAGGTGAAGGTGTTGGCTGTTGGCTGCAGTCAGAAATCTTGTATTTTCATCCTTTTTGCAACACTGAAAAAACACAAAATTTTACCAAGGATTTCTGCTCTACTTTCTACTAAAAATATCTTACTGCACTTGAAATAGGATAATATCTTACAAGTAACTTTTCAGCAAGAATTAGGAGTCAGTATTTCCTTAATTTTGATGAAAAAGTACTAGTTTCATTGGCAGATAATTTCACTTATTAAAAGTGAAATAATCTGTTTTGATTAACAACTTATAATAAAACAATAACTTGTTTTATTTATTTATTTTGGATATTTAAAATGTCTTAAAGTTCCAGTGTTAAGTGTTCATTAGAAATTGAAGTTTATTCATCTTTGAAAGGATCTATTTGCGTTACTATGCTGTTGTTTTTATATTACTTAAAAATGGTCCCAAAGCAACAATATTATTGTTTATTGCAATAACTTCCAAGACAATTTGATGATGCAAAAGCACTCCCCGCTGGTTTATTTTAGTAAAATGAAACGGAGACCATTAACTAAAATTTAGAAGATTTTAAGTGGTGGTCAGACCAGGCCTGTGAAAATTTTTGATTTTAAAAAGCCAAGATTGCATTTTGTTCTCTTTTGATTTTATATCTTGATAGGTGCTTTATAACAAAAAAATAGTTTAACTTTGAAGACAAAACACAAAAAATTGATTTCCAGAGTTTAAACTTCACCAGTTTAAGAAATAAAATCTGATTCAAGTTCAAATAATAATTTCCGAGTCGTATATTGTTCTTTTGTCTGAAAAGGTGAAATCGTTTTTATTCCTTAAACTGGGAACAACTAAAACCTCTAAAAGGCAGACAAAGAGAGCCTTTAAAGACTCTTCACTCTTTAAAGTAAAAAAAAAAATCACAAACTCACACCCAGGATTGCCAGAGACACTGGTTGAGATAGCAGAAAACCTTGAATGAGATGATTCACCTGCTCTATAAATAAATTCACAATCCCACGTCTAACAAAGATCGTCTAAGTTAATGCAGCTGAAGGAAGTGACTCAGAGACTGTGACTCATGGACGAGAACTTCGAGGAAAACAGAAGTGATGCGAGAGTTTAACAACACAGCCAGGGGTCAAAGGTCTGTCTGACAACAAATTAGTTCAAATATGATACTTTATGATTTCCACCAGATACTGACCGGGGTAAACTAAAACTAAAAATACAACAACAAGGCAAACAATCCAGATGCTCTTCAGTAATAGTTTAATTTTTAATTTATTCATTAAAATCAGATTTAAGATAAAATTAAATTACATTTAAAGGGACCTACTGTGCAAAATTCATATTTTGTACGTTTTTCTTCTTCCTTTTGAGTCTCTACTGCTTCTACAAACAGCCAAAAGACACTCAGCTATTTTTTAGCAATAGGTTGATGTTTTTTCGTTGTCTGGGAAATGAAGCATTTCAAAAACCTCGACGGGCTACCAAAGTGGAGCTCCAGCACGTTTAATCAGCTGGTTTTACTGCTGTACAATGGCTGCTGGAAAAGACAAGTGTTTTGTTGTTGACTTAATATTCAGAAACCACTTGCTGTATTCCTGTTGGTTGTGCAGGAGGCTCTACTTCTGCTAATCAAAGATGTGTGATTGTATAATTGTGCATGCGTTTGCCGCCATTTTCACATTTGAGTGTACATGTTGAGTTGGGGGCATGGCCAACCACAACTTATTTGGATTTAAAGTGATAAGACGCCCCAAAATATCTCTTTCTGAAAGGATCTCAGAATAGACTGAGAAGATTAAAATCTCATTATCCAAGAATGATTTTCTGGAGAAAAAAATTTCAAGGAATGTTCTGTTAATATAATAGGTCCCCTTTAAATGTCTTGATTAAATGCATTTCTTACTTCATGAATTTCAAGAGCCTCATCTCTTGGTTAATAAGGACGTGATTTAACTCCGTTACTGGAAGAACGATGGATGGAGAGTATCCGCCTCGTGTCACTCAGCCGGACAGGACTTTTGTCCTTTCTGCTTCCAGCTGACACATGTCTAAACCTGAGACATTTTGATCCCTTTGAACAGGATTTCATTATCCCCCGGTCTAAAAATATCCCTCTGCAACACCAAACGCCAGGCAATTTGCTAAATACGGAGCCGTCCAGGCAAATCCCTCCCACAGGTGTCGGTGTTTCCTGGTGAGCTTGTGTGCGCTCCCACTGTGAGCTATTCAGGCGACGGTTATTCTGAGCTCATCGCTGTCCTCACACATTGTGGCCAGCGGCTTCCTGTTGCCTCACATCCCGTCCTTTGGACACATACGTCTCCGGGTCTCATCAGGGGAGTTCACAGTCAACAGCAGGAGAGGTCACCATGTTCTCCTTTGTTTCCCTCCCCTCCCTCACCGCGTTTCTCGCCTTTACACACACACGCGCACACAATGTCTCTCTGTTAGCAGATTTAAAAAAAGGGACGGATCTGTCAGGCTGTTGATCGCCTGACTCTTCCATCACCGACTCTTGTTTTCCAGAAAATGACTCAATAACCTTTGGCTGAATTGTGATGAAATTGTCACATTTATTTCCCGCATGTCATTAAATGTAATGACTCTGGCATTTTATTTAGTGTTTTGAAGTTAAATTGTTATCAATTCATCCACTGTCTACTCCTGCTTATGCCTGTAAGGTCACATGTGGGGTCTGGTGCCAGTCTCTTGCAGGCTGTGAGGGCTCACAGACAGAAACAACCATGTCTGCACAGACACATACCTAGAGGAAGTTTTAGATGTACTTTTTAGATTTACTGATAACCCATGAGTGTGTTTTTGAACTATGGAGGAAGCTGGAGTACCTGAAGGGAAGCAGAAAAGGGGAAACCAGGAGCTTCCAGCTGCCAGGTAACAGTGCTACCGACCATAACACAACACACTGTTCCTGTTAATCGGCGTGTTAGGATCATAAACATTGACATTATATTTGAAAAAACAAAAACTGCAGGTCGTACACCTTGACGTTTCTCATATTGGTCACATTTCAATCACAAATGTCTCTATAATTTATTGGGATTTGGCTGCTGGAGTTATTGATCCGAGTCTTTTTACTGATTAATATTGACGGCTCTTCATTGGAAAAAAGCTCGAGTTCAGTCAAATTGCTTCTATGAGCTTTAATTTTAAGTCCTGCCATGAATCTTAAATCTTCTGCAGCCTTTAGTTTGCCTTGCATTTAGCTCTGTCTGTCTTCCCATTAACCCTCCACTGCCTTCAGTCCCCATGTTGAACGTGGCAGAGGCACACAAAGTGTAAGCAAAAATGTCTACTAAATTAGCCACTTTAATAGCTTTTGAAAAATCAAAAAAATATACAAATGGTTTTTAAATCCGTGTCATTTTCCTGTTAAAATAAACATGTAAGTAGCTAATTTAGCTTGACTTTCAGATACACAACATTAATATTATTGCTCGTTTGAGTCAGAATTTAGCTAATTCTTTTTGAGTGGTTGTATTTGATCGGTTAAATCACGTATTTCTCTTACCTGATGAAATAGCAGCAGAAGATGAGGCTCAAGATGAAGACGAAGATGCCTGTCCCGAAGATGACCATGTAGATGTTGAGGGGCAGGTCCTGGAAGGTGATGGGCGGCATGGTGCACGACTTGTTTGAGTAAACCACTCCCAGACCACAGAAGCACCCTAAGCAAGGACAGAGAGAGGACTAACTGAATTATTTACATATAGGTAAAAGATGGCCTATTATGCTTCCTTGAACAGCCTAGGATCGGTCTATGCAAAACATGTTCATTACATTTTTTGCATAAAATCATTCTTAGGTAATGAGATGTTCTGCCTATTTTGAGCTCCTGTCAGAATGAGCTGTTTTAGGGCCTCAAAAAGCTAAAAAACATTTACACTGAAAATGGATGCAAACAGATGCGCAATTATACAACAGTAGATATTTGAAAAGCAGAAGTAGAGCCTCCTGCACAACCTACAAGAATGCACAAGAGGAAAGTGGTTTCCGAGCGGCACGTCAACAACTAAAAACTTGTCTTTTCAAGCAGCCATTGTGCAGCGCAGATAGCAATAAAACCAGCTGACCAAAGGTGCTGGAGCTCCACTTTGGTGACCCGTCGAATGTGACTTAGCAATCGGGAGTTTATTTTTTAAACTGCTTAATTTCCAGACACCAAAAAACAATAACCTATTGCCAAAAAACAGCTGAGTGTCTTTTTAAGCACTTTAGCTGTTTTTAGAAGCAGTGTTGACTCTAGTGGAAGAAGTGAAACGTGCAAAATATGAATTTATGCATAATAGGTCCCTTTAAATGTAATTTAATTTGATCTTGAATCTGATTTTAATGAATAAAGACCATCTAGACTTCTTGCGTTGTTGTAGTTTCAGCACAAATACTCTGAATTCAATGTTATTGTTTATGTTGACCCTGTTTATCCCGGTCAGTATCTGGTTGGGGTTGCTAGGTAACGGCACACTGCCAGTTAATTGTGACTCAACAATCGGGAGGTTTTTGAAGCAACTCATTTTCCAGAATACAAAAAAACATTAACTTATTTCCAAAAACAAAAAGGCTGGGTGGTTTTTCTAAGCGTTTGTTTTTGGAAGCAGTTGAGCACCAAAGGGAAGTAAAAAAAAACACGCTAAAAGTTAATTCTGTATAATAGGTCCACTTTAAAGAAGAATGCGCCTGAATAAAACAACTGAATGCAAAGAATGTACATAACAGACTTTGTTGTTTGAAATATAACTAACCACATATGTTTAATTACAATCTTTCTCTGTCCAGACACCAAACCATAAGGTCAGAGCAGCATTTAAACTATTCTAAAAAAAAAGAAGTCACAATTCATTTATAATTCTTTATGTTTTCATTCCAAGGAGCCATACTTTCCTTTCTTTGATTTTTTTTTTTTTTTTAGTATTTGTGGTTTTATTGTTGCTTGAAAAAGTTTTTCCATGTCGTGTTTTTGATTTGTGACATTAGGATTTTGCCACATCAGTTTGTTCATTTGTGTCTAATTTCTTATTTTAATATTATTATTTCTTGTGGTCCTTCATGCATTTTTGCTTTATTAACTTATGTCGGTTTCAGGTTGTTTCCCACGTGGTTTGTGGTTCCTTCTGAGTCTCCTCTTGTATTAATAAGGTTATGTTTTTTACGTCGTTATAATTCCACACCAGAAGAAGGCAGACAAAGTAAATCAGGACATAAACAATGGCTAAAAATTATAATTCTGAAATTATGAAAGAAGTCTGTGTGGGTGAAGTGCATCACAATCTAACCACTCCTGGTCCAACACATCCAGACTTCTCTACAGAAGTTGCAGTCCCATTAGCTCTGCTTTCTTTGTGTTTTTATAATTTTATGACAATCCTGTCTCCTCCTGAATAAACTTTAAAATCGATCCATTGACAACCGTTCACATAGAAATCTGATTGCAGTCGCATTTCTTTAGTCGTATCAACATCCACACACACGCACGCACACACACACAAAAAAGCAAATTTTTGCATAAAAATATGAATTGAGCATCAAGTCCTGCTGTGTGAACGTAACCTTAGAGACCCTTCCTCTGTTTCCCCGCTTTCATTCTGCCACAGCTGTTCCTCATCACCCCCAGTTAGCTGCTCTAGTCCCTTCATTGTTCTGCTCCCCTGCCTCAGTATTTAAGCTTCTGGTTTTTGATTGTTCCTTACTGGATTCCTCAGTTACTCTGCCACTGCTCTTCCTGCGATTCTCGCTGTAAGTTCTTCTGTTATTTATTGTTTAAATCAGGGTTTCCCCTAGAAAAGTTTCTAATCCTGGTAGTTTGGGCACCAGCTTGGTGCACACTGGAGGAAACCCTGTTAAAACATTTCCTCTTGTTACATTCAGTCTCTGCGCTTGGGTTCTTTATTAACCTTCAAACATGACCAATCGTAGTTGATCACTGAAGAGTTTTATTTGGACTTTTGCTGCTTCTTCACTCATTTTTGTCAAGAATCTGGACATTTTCAGAGGAATGTTTTTGTTTTTTACGCCTTTTGAACCTAACCTATGATTCATTCGAAGCTCTACTAAACTCTAGGAATAAAACGCTGTTATGTTAACCTACATGATATTGACAAAAGGATTGGGTCGCCCCTCCAAATTATTAAATTCAGGTATTCCAACCACCTCAGTCACAACAGAAGTATATTGTAATCAGAAATTCTGACTTCCCAGTTTCTAAAAATTAACTGGAATGCCCTCCAAAGTCGGATTTCCCATTAGGAAGCTGGGAGAGGTTTGTAAAGTACACAAACATTTTACTCAAGTAGGAGTAGCACTGCTTCAACTTATTTTTACTCAAGTAAAAGTAAAAAGTAGCCATCCAAGAAATTACTCAAAAGTGAAAAAGTATTTGGTAAAAAGTTTACTCTCAAGTTCTGAGTAACTGGTCAAATTGTCAATCATTTAATATTTTAAAATTACATAATCAGACGGACAAAAATATAAAATTAAGTGGAAATTTTGATATTTTCAGGACAAAAATGAAAATAATTTATATAAGTTACAAAAAAATTTTAAAATTGGGCAAAAGAAAATTTGTCCAAATCAGTTTCTTTCAATAAAAAATGTATGAAACTTTAAAAAAAAAAACTACAGGTGTGTGACTATGTCTGGTGAATTTTTAGCTGAAAGGTGTTTGTTTTTCAATCCAGAAATTTCACTCAAGTAAAAGTAGCAATACTTCATAATAAAATTACTGAATTAAAAAAATACAGCATAGTAAAATTACTACTAAAAGTACATTTTTTCAAAAAGGTTACTTAGGTAAATGTAATTGAGTAAATGATAGTAACTAGTATATTTGATGGTAACTAATTGTAGTTATTATCAATCTCTGGCAACTATAAACTGAACAAATCAAAAGTTATAAGTGAAAGATTTAAGAGACGTTTATAAGAACTAATGAAAACGATGTTTAAGGGCGTTGCCATGTTGAAATCCCAACTTCTTAACTAGAACGCTGTTACTTTGACTTCCCAGGTAACCTGAACGCATCATAACATCCATTTTCTAGGGATGCTGTCTGCTTCTCCAAACATTTGTGAAAGAATGGGTCACTCTCAAAAGTTCAATTAATCCAGAAAATACAGAAAGGAAGTTTCTGGTTTTAAAGGGACAAAGCTGTATGTGTACTTGCACTTGAAAATTAACAGGCAGTGCACTTACACTGAGAACAACCTCAAGTTTCCATAAGAGAGGAAAGGGGGAGAATAAACACATGCAGACAGAAAAGCAGCGAATTAGACGGCGAAGAACTACAGCAGTCGGTATCTGCATGAGGCTGATGTTAGGGTCACGTTAACCCAGTGAGAGATGATGAGTCAGAGGCTGCTGAAATAAGTTTCTTTTGCTTAGACTGAAGGCTGAGAAATTCTGCAGCTTTTCCATCAACATATACAGCAGCTAATGTGTCTTATTAGCTCACCTTGCCTGAGAGGTAATCAGTGAAATCAGTCTGTGGCGTCTGATAAGAAATCTCCAGACTCCTGCTCCTAAAAACCGTCTCATAAGAGGCGTCCTTTGAGGTCACTCCTGTTCACAGAAACACCTTTATATAACGATTCTTAATTATGACAAACTGTTCTTTTTACATCAAAACTGTCAGTCTAATTTCCCTTTGGGGTTATTATGGTTTTATGTAACTCAGTTTAATAAGGACTTTAGCCTGAAAGAAAGAAATGGCCAACTGCGTCTACTCTGTAGGTGTGAATGCGGTCTGAGTTTTTATTTATTTTGATGGATGATGGAGAAGGAAGACGGATAGGTGGATGCAGGATGGAGGAGGAAACTGTGTGAATACACAGTCATTTACATACAAATCAGCTTTACAGCAAAAACTGTAAGTCAGATACACAAACAAAAACTCTACAGTATAACAAGATGTGTTTGTAAGCACATCAATGTCAGTTACTTCCTCCTGAAATTGGAATATAAATTACAACATTTTGTCGAGGAAAAAACGGCAAACAATAAAAAATAAAAAAAAAACACAAATCCAAACATGAAACCTGGAACCAATTAGAGCAGGGAGAAATAAACAACATGTTTCATTTTGGCTGGGATTTAGGCAGCAACATATTAGACGTACTTGCAACATGACATAATGTTGGTGAATGTTTGGCTTGGGTTGCAAACACAAACCTCAGTGAGAAATCAGTCCGGCTACTGGAAAAATATAACATCTGGGGTCTGAAATAATTAATTCGATGAACTGATTAATGAAATAATCATCAACTAATTTAGTAGTCGATTGATCAGAGTATACAGAATGCGGTTTGCTGGAAGAGCAACACAGCCAGAGCAGTAATTAAGACAAAACTGTACAAAAAATACTTAAATAATAAAAAAAACACCTGTCTTTAAATATGTTCTACCCAGAACTCCTCAAGTGGTAGTTTTGGCTTCACCTTGTTCAAACTCAAATTAAAACACCTTTGCCTGTCTTGGGCCTTTGTTTGACATTCAGTTTTTATTATAAGTCAAAAATAAATCAACACTGTATCAGTCAAGCAGAAAGGGCTGAGCTTTTTCACGTGTTGATGTTGGAAGTATTTGCTTTTGCTGCAGATGCATCCTTTAAACACCCATCCTTTTCCAAACTGCACAGCATCCATCCACACATCTCTACTCTGGCTTTTAAAAAACAAAGCTAAATAATGAGAAACACATGTTTCATTGTAAAATATCAGCTGCTTTAGATAGTCCTGCTCGGGGAATATCCCTGAGGATATGACCTCAGCATCCCCACCCCAGGCTGGACGCACACGAGGATGTGAGCATGCAAACAAACAGACGCGTCGACCTCATTTTCTCCCATCACTCAGTCGATCTTTGGGCCCCACACAGAACATCTGAAGACACAGAGGCACGCAAACACCAAAGGACAGACTGAAGGATTTTGTGGCTCTTGCATTCATGTCACTGCACAGATGAGGCCAGAAATCAGCACTGAAGCTGCTGCAGACTCACACACCAAATGTAGGTCATATTAGCAAAAGCTTTCATGCATCTTCATCAGGCAGTGACTAACAGTGCAGGCAGATTTCTTTTGTTTGTTTTCTACCTCTGCATGTGTGGATATCAGACAGCTATGTGTAATATTTTGCTTTGGGTGGAGCCTTGCATGACCACTGACCTATATAACGGCTCTCTCATGAGGCGGCTCGTTGCCATGGCGCCGGGAGTAGCAGATGCAGAGCGAGGACGAAGGCTCTCGCGAGGGAAAGTTCTCATTTTGAGGACAAAGAAAATCTGTGTGAGACAGATTCCTGTGCTGTCATTTATTATTTTTTTAAGGGAGACTGGGAAGCCCCCTCTGTGATTTGGAGGAGCTGCGAAACACCTCGATGGAGGATGTTTCCCTGAGACGGGACGCCGGTGGGAGTTTGTCCTACATACGCCGATTTCACACAACGCTGCCTCTGCTGCTGCCTGCGCTGAAGACAGAACTCCACATCAAATATTCAGCATTTCAGACGAGAGGATAAAACGCAAGCCAGTTCCTGCTGGTCTAACGGAGAAAGTTGAAAAAAATGAAAACGACGACACGTGTGATAAATAAGCAGTAGCAGATAGTCAATAACATGGACAGGTTAAAGTTTATCAATGTAGATGAAGTTTTAAAGAGATACAGGTTCATTCATCCATCCATTTTCTGCACACCCTTGTCCCTGTTGGGGTCGGGAGAGGTGCTGGTGCTTATCTCCAGCGAACGTTTCGGGCGAGAGGCGGGGTTCACCCTGGACAGGTCGCCAGTCTGTCGCAGGGCAACACAGAGACAGACAGGACAAACAACCATGCACACACACACTCACACCTAGGGAGAATTTAGAGAGACCAATTAACCTGACAGTCATGTTTTTGGACTGTGGGAGGAAGCCGGAGTACCCGGAGAGAACCTACGCATGCACAGGGAGAGCATGCAAACTCCATGCAGAAAGACTCCGGGCTGGGAATCGAACCCACGACCTTCTTGCTGCAAGGCAACAGTGCAGCCCGGCTGGAGCCTGCAGCTACGAAAAGGAGCTTTGTGTGAACAGCAGGTGCCTTGATTCCACCAAGCGTTTAGGCACCCCACATTGGTTGCCAATTAGATTAGAGGATTCCTCAAACATGCCTGAAAGAATTTAAGTAACACTCCAGGTATGTTTTTAATGTGGGAATAACATAATAACATGATGTAAAGGTCATTTTTACGTCACAGAGTGCCGCCTTTTCCACGCAGCTCCTCCTTGTTGCTGCAGTCTCCAGCTGAGCTTCCACCTCACAGAACCTTCCTTCCCCCACTCAGCTCCTTCAGACTAGCGGCAGCAGCAATTGTCAAACACCTGGTGGAACTGGAAGTCTACTGAGCTTATCGTAGGAACTACTTTTCAGTCTAAAACTCCTGTTGTAAACAGCATCATGGCGGAGCATTGTTGTAATGATGTGCTGAAGGGGGACTATCGGAAGGAGCAGGAGCTTCTTAGAGGGACGGAGGCCCAATTTCAAGGCATCAAATTACTTTTGAGTCATTTTTCATATGTGCAGCATTTTTAAAACAACTGACGGTAACATAGCTACTTGATTGTGCTATGAAATGGCTCCATGAGCCTGGAAAACACATAACAATGCCCCTTTAACTCTGTGAAAAACTGAAACCTCCTCATACCTGGTTGCACTAGTACAGAGTTTAGCTCTAACTCCGTGATACTGCTTCATTTTTCCAGCAGTGTCCCTCCATGTGCTGCTCTCTGTGTTTGCGGTTGTGCTATGAATAGCAGGGGAGTTGAGCCACACAAAGGGGGAATTGTCTTTTGTCTCAGCACCAACCAACAATCCCCAGACAAGGCTGCTGCATTGAAACATGCAAAGCTAAAGGGAAAAGACCTCCAATCCATCATCTCGACGAGCTCTAGCTGTCACAGTGGGGCACCAAAACATTCGCTGCAACGAACAGAGCCAAAATTAGAAGTTCTGCAAACTTTGCCACCACGAGTGCAGCAAGCCAAGTGGTGAAAGTGATAGGTTGTAGTTAAAGCGAGTCAGTGTTAACAAGATTACCCTGAGATGTTGCAAAGAGAGCACAAAGACGGGCTTTGTGTGGATCCCCGCTGGAACAGCAGGGGATGAAAATAAAGGATCACATTGATTAAAGAGTTCTGTATCCTGCAAATCAATGCAAACATTAATTAAATTCATAGCAAAAATGAAATGAAAGTGACCCAATTTTGGAACAAAGAACCATTTATTACATGACGGGATAGCACACAACTTAGCATGTTGCGATGTTTTTCTAATTAAAAATCATTATAAATGCTATATAATCATACGTACAAATACATTTTATTTGCTTGTATGGAGCACAGAAATATATATTTACAGTTTTAGAGTAATCAATTACTGACTGCCTATTTAAATTGGAAACATTCCCAATGATCTAGGTCATAATAAATCTTGATTAAGTCAAATTAGGTCATATTTCTACAATGACATACCGCCTAGTGTCTCTGGATGTAAATAACAGTTTACTCATCACAGTAAAGCCCCAGACAGACAAAGGTGTTAATATAAATGAATGCTCACCGTTACACCACTGAAACGGGTGCATCAATGCACCAGAGGGAGTCCTTGCCGCCGGGTTCGTGTTTACCAACAAGCCGCAGACGCCTGTGCGGATGAAAGCGCCCAGAAGGCCGGGATGACAGCGGATCAGCTGGGTGAGAGGTGAACCAGACAATAGCACCTGATGAGAGTCCTCAGTGGGAAAAAACGCGATGCTTTTTACCAAATCCCGAAGCTTTGTTGTGTCACATTGCTTGCGCGATAGATCATCTCTGCAGAGTCAAGAAAAGCAGAAACGCTGAAGTGTTTTTTATTATTACTATTATTATTATTTCTTCATTTCATTCTGGCTGCTGTGAGTCGGTTTTTATTAACAGGCGGCATGGCAGTGACCCAGTGGCGGCGGCAGCATCGATATGAGACGGTGGAAACTGGAGCGCTGGCTCTGTGTTGTTTGCTCCCGCCCAGACAGACGCCGCTGACGGGCGGGGAGTCCAATCCGCAGCCCGCCTGTCGGTGCGTTGTTGTGACGGGTGGACTGGGCTGGCTTTCAGGGGCGAATCAGCTAAAACAGGGGGCCCCTCTGGTATTATCAATAATAATAATAATAATGCATTTTATTTGTCAGCATCTTTCAAAACACCCTAGAACACTTTACAAAATTAAAAACATAAATTAAACAGTAAAAAAAAAAAGACTACAAAACCACAAAATAACTAAAAATTGTTTTGACACAAAGGATACTCAAGTAACTGGTCATAAAATCAGATTTTATATTTTAAAATATATCACTAAACAAAACAACTATAAACTTATGTCATTTATATGTGATGTGCCAAACTTTATAAACTGCATAAAATTAATACTTACATTACTCAATGTGTAGCTGTGTCAGTAATATTGTAACTTCCAGTGATAATATAAATGTAATATATAATATAATACATTTATTTTAGTATATGACTATTGTCCTGTGTTTTATTAATATATTATTATTATTATTATTTTGCTAGCTACATGCTATGTATTTAATTATTCTCCTTTTCTGAGTTTGTTTATTCAGTGTTCTGTTTGTAATTTTACTGGATTTATGCAAATGGTCTTTGAGTGTTTAGAGAAGCGATACACTACTATAATAATAATAATAGTAATAATACTATTATTACTATTATTATTATTATGAACAAGTGTGTGTCTGTGACACACACTTGTTAACAATTTTGGTTTAATATGTTTTATTCTAAACAATTTTTGGTTTAATACGTTTATTCTTTCATCATTGAAGATACATATGTTGGATAGAGTATCCAGACATTTTACTCGCGTAAGAATTGCAATGGTTCATAATAATATTACTCAAGTAAAAGTAAAAAGTACAGTGCAGTGAAACTACTCCTAAAAGTGCATTTTTTCCAAAATGTTGCTCCAGGAAATGTAATTGTGTAAATCTAAGTGAATACCCATCTCTGAATTTAATTCAGTTTATTTGCATAGCGCCATTCCACAGCCAAAATTATCTGATGACACTTTACATCCCAAAATATGAATCATATCAAACCAATACAGTCCTATCATGAAGACAGATTTAAATTCAGTTACATATCATTTCAATCTACATTTTAGTAATATTAAATGCACTTATAACTTTTTATTTTATTTTACATACGTTATACAACACAAATCTGTTCACTGTTACATGTTTTCTTTCATGATTTAACAACTTGGATAAAGAGTTTTCCTTCAATCGATTGAGTCAACCATCAAGCACATTTTTTTGTCTCTATTTGTTATTAAAATATTTAAGTGTTATAAAAAGAAACCTGTGATGGAGTCAAATTATTGTTTTTTTCAGCACTCCAAATTCAGAAAGAAAAAAATAACTTTTACTATCAATAATGACATTTTAAAGTTTGTATAACAATCAATCATTTTACTTTATTTGAATATACAATTCGTACAAAGTTATCAAGAAGGTGAAAAACCCTAAAATAAAAGAAAATATGCAGCAATATATAACCTCAACTTTCCTGGAGTGGACAAAAAGTGCTCTCTTTTTGAAATACCCGTCTTCATAAGTCCACAACATTTATTTTAATCTTATCATGGCTTTAAACAATCTTTTTCTAAATAAAACTATTTAATGTTGCACTCAAATTCAAGCCACATCTTCACATTTCTAAAGGAAATACAGGCGTCTAGCAGGCCTTGGCATCCTCCAAAACTTAGAAGAAATAGACCTTCTCGTAGGCAGTAAAGTTTGAAGTGTAGACAGGAGTGAACTTGTAGATCAATGAGGCGTCTTCCTCCTCAGGAGAGTCAAAATGATGGAAACTCTTCCGTCCTAAACAAAGCACAGATGATTATCCTCACATTACAGTTGAAGCTGTAACGAGAGGATAATTCTCACCTAATTCTTACCTTCATTGATAAAAAACTCAGCTATCTGCGACGACAACCGAACAGCATGACTGGAGTGAGGAAAGCTCAACTTTCTGTTCCACTGAAAGCGGTTCACCTCGGGATGCCACTGCACTCCGTAGAACGGATACCTTTTGCCTGGCAGGGCAGAGGAAACGAAAGGACGTTCTGTCACCGCCCGGCTCAAGAGAAACAGCCTGGCTTTTCACTTCCACACTCAAATAATCGAATAACCTTCAATGGTGGAGACGAAGTGAGCTCCATTTTCAGCAACGTTCGTTGACAGCAGGGAGAAGAAACCGCTCAACTTCTCGTTTTTCTGGAAAGCCTGGAAGAACAGTTTCATTTTCCATTTACGTTTTCAACATTTCACCACATTATAGCTGGAAACGCCAGTGTATTTTTGTAACAGACCAACACAAAGTAGTTTGTATTTGTGATGTTGGAGGAAAACAGAAAATCTGAGAAGTGTGGCAAGCATTTTTTTTTTTTTTTTGCTCCAGTCGCGGCAGCAGGTTTTTCAGGCTTTCAGGCTATACTTTGCAAAATAGCTCAAGCTCAATTAGATGGATGGAGACTATTTGTGAACAGCGAGTCTGGCCACATATTCTTAATTGGATGTAGGTTTGGACTTTGACTAGGCCATTGTAACTTTTAAGAACATGTGCTGATCTGAACTCTTCCTTTGTAACTGTGGTTGCGTGTTTAGGGTAAATGTCTCAACTTAAAGTGCAACTAAACCCAAAATCAACTTTTTTCTTTCATTTTTGGTGACAAACTGCATAAATAAGTTAATTAGGGTTTTATCTTAATGTTTCTGTGCTAATTTAGATGTTTTTGTGTAAATTTGTTTAGTTCTGCCTAAACAGTCTCACTCCTGAGGTTGAACCCTGGCTCAGGCAGTCGGATTTTCCTATTGGTCATAACGGTACAACCTGTTGGCTGACTACGTCACATTACTGTTTGTTCTGGTATAAAACCATCTCATTCAGAGACATTTATCTCCTACATTGTGGTTGGTTGATCACATTAAAACATACGTATGGAACAAAATATGGAAAAGTTCAAGCAGTGTGAAAACTTGGAAATTTCACTTTATTCTAATGATTATTATGCTTTTCTTGCTCCTAAAGTTGCTGTCAAAAACAGCGAACAGCGTTCATTACTGTACAGTTCAGATAGATGGCTTGATTTAATGTGACTCAGGCATTAAAAGTACAACAATACGCCTGATTTTAACTGTGGATGTGGCTGAGGTGCCCAACTCTGATCGTCCAGTTTGCAAAAAAAACTACGTCTACGTATCTATCAAGTTGTATCACACACTTCCAATAAAAAATATGTATTTGCATGAAAAATATGGCGTATTTTCCTTTTAGGGGTAAAAACAACAAAAGAGGAAGATACCTCTACTGTCACGCCATAATTGTGAAAATTGCCAGTCAGAGGTTCTTCTGTCAAAGCCTTTATTAGCTCTTTAGAAAAACCTTGGAACATCCTGCTGGAGTGGGCTTCTGTAGAAATAAAAGCATTAATTTAGAAACATGAAAATGCATCTCTGTAAAGTTTAAAACTAAAATTGAAGATGTTTAGATATATACTGATGTCCAAATTTAGATGAAAAGTTGACAGACTGCAGACTTTCAGTATCTTTCTTCAGGATTAATTTGAACAAATCATGTCTTCTAACAATTATCAAAAATTATTTCAAAAAACACTTTGTGTTGGGGAGGTCATTTTAATCACTATAGCGTAAAAATATCAGCCGTTCCTGTTTAACTTCCCTCTGCTGACCCCAAGTGTTGGGATTCGCATCATGTATGTTGCAAAAAACATGAAGTTTAACAACAGTTTATATTTCCTTAACCTAACAAGCAATCCAAGCGATTAAAAGATGTCAGTGATGCCACAGAAAGGTTTCACCTGTGGTTAGGTTGAGGGGCAAAGCCTCATTTCTAGCTGGAGTTGCTGAGAGCAGATTCTCTTCGGCCACCAGCACAGTGAGCAGCTGCATGCCCAGACAGGTTCCCCAGATGGGGAAGAAATCCCCTGCATCATTGGCCTGGAACAAGCACACTCATTTTACTTCCCTACGCTCCTTAAACAAAAGAAACGTGAGAACAATGCATAACCTTTAAAGGCTGTTTATAAAATCTTTCTCACTTTGTGGCCAAAGAGCATATAGATGGATTACTGACTGGGTCTAACACACAGAGTCAGCAAAGCAGATACAAATTAGGAGACACAAATAACTTCAAAAATGAATGACGACAAAGAAATGCAGAGCAGCAATTAAAGCACAAGTACGTGAAGTGTACATGTCTTAAAAGCATGCAAAGCTTTCTATTTAGATGCCCTGATTGAATGCAAAGAAACAGATTGGTAATGAAAAGGATGCAAAATGAGGGTGAAGACACACAAAAATTACAATTAACAAAATGAAGAACAAATCACAGTCAGTGCTGAGAAAATTTTAGAAATATTAACCAGAAAGTTAAAGAAGATGCGCTGTACCCACCGTCAGAGCGAGTTTATAAAAAATCTTGGCCACCCTGGCAAAGTCTGAGGTCGTCAAATCTACGGCTCCACCGATGAAAAACAGGCTGAACACCACGAAGAAATTAAAAATGGTAAATATTTTAATTAAAGATTCAACTGTTCTCCTGTAGAATAATAAATATGTTGGGTTTTCTCACCCATTTATCTTCTTGAAGATGCTTTCATACTCCGCAGTAGAAAGAGTCAATCTGTCAAACAAAACAGCTCAGTCAGTGGTCATTTAATGTTTATGCATTTTACAAACAGAAGTATTCAGATATTATCACAATCTTAAAAAAATCATCAAACATTTAATACATGTTTTTATTGTATAGTTGAGAAATTTTCAACTGGATTGAGATTAGGGATTGGGAAAAGCATTCCAGAAGCTAAATATGAACCACCCAAAATAAGTTAATCATGTGTCCAGGATTATTTTATATTATAAATAATTTATTAACTGACATTTAGGAAGAGTTATGAAGCCATTTCTAAGACTGTGGGACGCCAGGGAGTGAGAGTTGTTCTACACAAGTGGGGTAAACATGGAAAAGTTGTGAACTTTCCCAGGGTTGTCCACTAAAAATAGTCCAGGATCTAATCCAACAGGTCACAAAAGAACCAAGAACAACATCTAATGAGCTTCAGCGCCGTTGCTTCTTCGCTGAGGTTCTGGTCTAAAGTCAGAGCCACAGCTGAACAAAAATGACACAAAGTCTGTCTGCCTTTCAAACAAAATCTTAATGATCCAAAAGATTTTCAGTAAGATATTTTATGCACTGGAGACAAACATGGTGTGCGTGCAAGCCTGCTTCAATAAGCAATAATCAATTTATCACAAGATAACACGAAACAAGCATGATTATTTGTTTTTCTCATGTGTCTCTTTCTACAAATGACTGGATGACCAAAGGTTTCATCCACTTTATTTGTTGTTTTGTTTATTTACTTTGCATATTTAAAATGTCTTCTGGTTTTACCATTAAATGATAGCTAGAAATTAAGATTGATTGATCTTACATTACTTCAAAATGGTTTCAAAAACAACAATGTTATAATTTATCACAATGACTGTAATACATGGGTAATACATCATCCAGGAAAACCTCTTATAATGACAAGGCTACTTTCAAGTCCAGATAGTCCATCTCTGAATGACTGTATTCAGTTTTTGAAGTGGCCTAGTCAAAGTCTGGGATTAAATGCTACTAGGATGCTGAAGCCTGACTTTAAAAGAGCGTTCACGCTCGAAAACCCCCAAATGTGGCTAAATCGAACAATTTGCTAAGATGGGAGGACTAAACTTTCTCCACATGGAGGTAAATGACTGCAGTTATCACAAACTGGATAGCAGTTGTTGCTGCAAAACTGGTTAAAATCAGGTACTACATTAGTTTTTGACTAATCCATCCATGTATTGTGGAATTATCTTTTACTACAGGATCACAGGAGGGACAGTCTCTTTCTTCAGAAGCCATTAGCGAAATTAAAAGCCATCACAAAATAAAAAAGTTTTTAAAAAATAGAAAGTTTTTTTCCTCACAATATTAAACCTCTTCTTATCATCTTGCTGCCATTTTCACAGGTAAAACCAGCGGCGCCTCCAACCCACCTGATCGGCATCACCCTGCTTCCCCCTGACTCGATGTAGTTGACGTAAGACTCGGGTATGTATGTCGCTCCAAAAGGTTTCATGACATCATCTGAGACCATCTGAGTCAAAACACCTGATCAGCAAAACAAATCACAAAAACAATCAAACGTGGCTGTGACAAACTAATTTCACTGGGTTTCTTTTACGCGCAGAACTCCTAAATAAAGTTTCTTACCAATCACCGGTCTGTCGTTCAGCGTCTCCTGGCTGAGATTAGCAGGCATGGCTTCATGGCAACAGATGAGGCAAATGGAAAACAGGAAGAAGCAGATTAAAAATCTTCTGCTAGGCATCTTCCCTCTGAACAATTCAGCAAAAAATGATTCTTACAAACCTGCCAGAGGGTTCAGTTTGTGATAATAGTAACTACATACTTATATATATGTAGAAGTAGAGGCGGATACAGTCAGAAAGGGGAAGTGAGGAATGCCCTGCTTTGCATGTGATGTCTGTTTTACTGCACATGCCGGTCGGACAAGTTTACTGCTGACGTAAGCACAAAAATATCCTGCAGATGACATGGAGGTTTTGGGAAAAGTTTCATCCGTTGGTGTGGTAAACAGTCCAGGTTCATGCATCTCACATGGGGTTTTGCAAAAAGAACTTGCTGCAGGTCTCAGTGAAAATCAGAAAATGTGGTGTCAGACAAGATCGTGCGTGTGAAAATGAAAGCAGTAGTTTAAGGCTGTTTCCGTTTCAGTAATTAAGAGTCAGTAAGAGTCTGTGAAACTCCAAACTTATTCCAATGAAGCTGCACAAGCATTTTGGAAAATCTGTGGCTTTTATGTGCATTTGAAAAACTTTCCTGCTTATAAAACCTACAAGGAAACATTACATATTAGGCAACCTGTTCTGAAGTTCTTGTATTACATAACATTAGGGCACAACTTCTTAAAGTTAGGAAACTTCATTGGCCAATATGAGCACAATGAACTGGCAGTAAAGCAAGCTGGCTGAAATAACTTCAACTGCTGTGTTAACACTGATAAAAGACCATCCTGGATAAATTAAAAGTGACCTATTATGCTGCCTTGAACAGGTTAATATAGGTCTATACAAAACATGTTCATTACATTTTTTTGAGTAAAATTCTTCTTAGATAATGAGATGTTACTCTGGCTACTTTGAGAACTAGCTGTTTTAGAGTCTCCTGTCATTCAAACCCAAATAAGCTGCTGCTGGCCACTAAACATTTACACTCGCATGTGAAAATGGCTGCAAACAGATGTGAAATTATACAACTGTACAACTTTGAAAAGCAGAAGTAGAGCCACCTGCACAACCAACAAAGATGCAGCAAGTAGTTTCTGGATGGTAAGTCAACAACAAAACACTTATCTTATCCTTCAGCTATTGTGCAGCACATATAGCGGTAAAATCAGCTGACCAAACGTTCTGGAGCTTAACTTGCGTTGCTAAGTAACAGACTGGGCTTTGCTTGGGTTGCTAGGTAACAGGCTGGCTTACTGGGGTTGCTAGGTGAGGGGCAGTGCCTGCTTTTTTTGTGATGTTACATTCGGGAGGTTTTTCAATCGGCACATTAGTTATTTATAAAAAATATTTCCCTGCCAATTTACAGCTAATGTTTAACAAATTGTGTTTCTCAAAGAAAGTTTCTGGCAAAGTACCACAAACCAGGTCTCTGCACACTGTAAAACATTTGAAAGAGGTTTATCTTGAAAATGAAAGCCCACCTGCTGCCTCGAAAATAAGTCAACAAGAAAATTGTATTGGTTCTAACTGAAGAATTAAAGTTCATGTAGTTGATTTAACAACAAGAGACAAGTTGTCTAAACATTGGTTTTTAAGTTCATTAATTTTGAATTGTAAGTTTTAACTTAATGCTGCAATTTAAACCAAATAATTATTTCACAATACTCCTGAAAAAACTGCCCTCACCTAGTTAAAGAGCATACGTTTCTCTAGGCTTTTTAAAAATGGTCTTAAAGAACCAGATATTATGGTTTATGTAAACTTCAGTATTCAATCAAACAAAAAGTTTGATTGAATACAGTAAATATGTAATCATATTTACATATTTACAGTAAATATGATCACATATTTACTGTCAATATGTAACCAAACATCCTCTAAAAATTCTCTTTCTTTTTATTCCGGCATTTAGAGAAGAGAAATAGTTTTTATACTCATAACTGACTCCAAACAGGAAATGTTTGATTTTAATCCAGACAGCTTAGTGGTCCGACTGTCTGTTTTTCTAAAGTCTCACTGATGAATGATGCATTCTGCAAGTAAGATATTGACTGCTTATAAAGACTAGTAGAACACTGTTTCATAAAAACAATGTCACTTTTTCTGTGCTAATCATTTAAATGTTTTACATATTTCCCTTTTGCTCCACACTCTACATACTGATATTTTTAAAAAGTGACAAAAACATGAAATTTGGAAGTTTTGTAATAAAGTCGATGACATGAGAACATTTATGGTAGACATTCCTTTATTTTTCAAAAACAAGTATTGACAACGGAACAGAAACATGAATTAAAACTGATCTAAAATAATCAGACAAATGTCCTGCTGGAGAATATGAACCACCAAATTATTAAAAGCTTTAATTAGCTGCTTTTTATAACAAAAAGAGTGCTTGTTATAATTTGGTCAACATTTTTGTTTTATTTGGGCTCTAAGAAAAGCAATCCACTAACAATCTGAGAGGGACTGGTACATTCACTGCATAAAGTTTACTGGTTTATCAGGGTCATAGTGACAGCATTTTGGTCTCCATGGCAACTGCAACTTTTTTCTGACCTCAGATCAGATTTAGTAAAGACCTATAAAGAGGTCAGAGGAAACAGTTTGAATTTATTTTGCTTTCAAAAACTTCCAAAGGAATGTAATCTCAGTCTTAGGATAAAGCTGGGTGAATCTTTGATGATTTATAGGCTCATAAATTCAACACTGGTGAATTTTATTGATACAATAGTCAAACATTAAACAAATGTCATGGATGATAACGAGATAAAAGGATTACAAACTGATATTATAGAGCTGCGATACAATTTCTTGATATATGTTGAGCTTTTTGGGGATCATGTCAGTAAAAAAACAAGGTTCCAGTGTGAAACAAAGTTAATGTTTTTGTAAAATCCACTAACTGATGGTGAAAATGTCAGCTCCCGGCAACAGAAGAATAACAATAAACAATATTTGATCAGTTTCTTCTCATAAACACCTTTTTAAAAGTTGTTGGGTTTTTTTATGAAATTATCATCCACCTTACTGAAAGCAGTAACATCTTAAGTGAACATCACTTTTTGTTTTACAATAATGAAATTCTAAGGTGGGAAAACCTTAAGCCTGTGGGATCAAGCATCTGCATAAAGTGTTGAAACAAGCCCACTTAAATGAGATCAAAGTCAACAGTAACCAAAAGACGCAAAAGTCTTTCAAACAGCACAATAAAACGGTTGGTCCTTTCAGTCACACAACAGTCCACTAGAAGATACTGTCTGACATCCAGATGGATGTCGATCACATCAGCTTTGTCCTGCAAACAAAACACAAAGTAAAAACATTTGATTTCCTTTAAATCATTTTGTAAATTTTTACTTAAAAATTGCATACAGAAATTTACCTTTACTTCTTTCAGTAATGAGTGAAAAAATGTCTATTACCATTACAGCAATCAAATCCTTCCTTCCTGCAACGTCTCACCAAGTTTCTGCATGTTTTCACTGGTATTTTGTCAGCTTACTTATTAATATATATTTTTCTTCCTTCCTATAAACCCTCCTAAACTCATACTTTTTCTTCACAAATACCTGAAGTTTATTAAATAACAGAAAACCAAGAAATTACATTTATGTGACTATTCACGGTTATGAAGCTCAAAACGGAGATTATTTCTACAACATAAATGGAGCCCACTTGTTGTAAATTCAGTTGATTTGGACTTCATTTGGAAGCAATAAAATTGGTGTAATGCAAACCATCTAATCCTGAATGCCAACAAAACAAAAGAAAATATTAATTCAAACTTTAATCTACCAGGAGTACAAATGGCTCCACATCTGGACTGAATCAGTAAGAGGAACATAATGAATCAAATAAATAGAAACGAAATGAATTTTGCTGAGTTGCATGTGAAAGCTTCACGTTACTTAATACAGGATGTGATTTAGCCAAACTTCGCCCACATTTCAAGCTTCTTTTCCTGGTTGGGCTAACGTTTACCACTTCTTAATCGCTTTAGTTGGATATTTCAACATAAACAGCCAATTACCAATAAGAGACTCTGTTCCAATTCAGCATACTGATTTTTATTTCCAGATTAAGAAGCAGCCTTACCCTGGAGTCTGGCTATTTCCTGACGAATGTCTTCATAAACAGCAGCTAAAACCTCATCCTTTGGCTTCAGACCATCCAGAAAAACTGCAAAAACAGGATAAGCACGCAATACCTGCAATCTTTAACATTTTTACAAAAAGTGCAACAGTTTGAGCTTTAAATATTGACAAGGTTAAGTGCAATAAAAATCAGTACTATTATCATTAGAAAAGGGCAAGTTGCCGTTATCATAGAAGTACCTGTAAAAATCAATATGTTGCTCATACCTAGTTATTATTAAATTGTACAAGTCCATAATCTAAAGGCCATTCAACATTTTAGATGTCCTCTCACCAATTTCTGAAGTGATTATCTCCATCTCCTTGCGATTTTGAATGTACATCGGCCACACGTATCCATCAAAGTAGTTTGGAGGGTCTGGAGGCGCATACACCCTCATACTGCCAGGACAAAACCACAGAAACGGCTCTCAAATTAAGATTTCACTGAAAATCAGAGTGAAAGTAGTAAAATGTTTTCAAAATTACACTAATAATACCAAAAAGGAGAGAGATGAGTACCTCCGTCTCTTCTTACAGATGTCATAAGGTATTTCCAAAAAATATCTCATGTCAAACATCTCATTTAAAGGCCTGGAAGGACAGAATGTGAAAAGTATGATTAAAGGACGGCTAGGAGAATTTTATACTAATATAATATAATAATATATAATAATATAATATTAAACTGTGAGATGCAACAGAAATAATGGTGACTAGAAACAGCAGCTCAATTATTCTACAAAACATTTTCTATGTAAATAAAGGAGACAGAATTTCACAGTTTTCATGAATGAGATTAGAAATTAAAAAATAAAATGGACCATCCATCAATTCATCCATCCATCCATCCATCTGCCTACAAACCATCCATCCATCCATCAATTCATCCATCCATCTGCCTACAAACCATCCATCCATCCTGCATTTTATACCTGTGGTTGAAAATGAGGAAACCTTCCACTATCAGAACGTAAAGTTCGTCATCAGTGGATGCATTTTTGGCTATCAGGCCTCGCTGCCTCAGGAACTCATGAGGGTCTTTTCTCCAGCAGTAAACCTCCTTCATCATCTTCTCCATGTGAAGAGCATCAAGCGCTTAAAGAGAACGCAGTTAGCATCATCTCCATTTCTCAGCTGAGACACATTTAAGTCAAATTAATTTTAATACACGATAAGTGACCTGAAACTAAAATACCAAAAACGACGTTACCAGAAAAACCTTTTCAGGATGGGCATCGCATAAAACGAGTTGGTTTATAGTTATAGAACCTAAATTTCAGTCAAAATCATTAAGTTAAATAACAGATGAAGTGTTTGAACTCACTGTCATATTGCTTGAAGCCGTTACTGTCCACTGGTACAACACAGTCATCCTGACAAGAATAAATAACTGTAAATTCTTATCTGTGGTGCCAGAAATGGTTAAAACACCAATATTATACAAGGAAGCCTTCATGGTTTACTTTAAAATACGTATCCTGAGCAATGATGCAGCTGTTGTGTATTTTCTGGTGGAGAAATTGGGAGAGGGTAGATTTTCCTCCATTGGTCACACTGCGATTAAAGCAAATGGAAATTATAAATGAAGGTAAATAAATCTAACAGAAAATACCTACTTAAGAGGTTTTCTCCCAGAATCGTAAAGAGTAAACAAGTCTTATCAGCCTTCACTGCCACATGGTTATCACAAAGTCTACTGATCCTTCAGTTTCAAGTATTTTTGCACAATTTTTCTTTCCTGTTTTCTCCTACTTTGTATTTAGTGGTCACATCGGAAGCACTTTACAATGTGAAACCTTGTAATTCCGTTATCAGTGGTTCCGTTTCTTTGGTGATGTTGTGTTTGCTGAGCAGCAATGCGTGAAGGTTAAAACATTTACACATTAGTTTGCTTACAGCATTCAGATTTACTTACCCGCCAACTCCAACAATTAAAGTCTTCATTTGCGAATGCTCACGGCAAAACTGCTGACGCGAGTCTCTAGTTATAAGAAAATAACAAAAAAACAACAACAACAACTCACGTTTAACTAAGAGACAGCCGCATTGTTTACCTACACAAGTACAACCCTCCTCTCTGTCACTCGTTTCCGCCCGAGGACGCATGTGATTCGTTGAAGACGGTGTTACGTCACGCCCTGCTCATTGAGAAAGATAAAATATGCGCGTTAGATTCGCTGCTGATTTATGAAAAGATATTTCAATTAAAATTTAAAATATGTTACTAATATGCCTACAATAAAACTTTATTAATATTAGTAACTGTTATTTCTACTGACTATACATTTTACATAAATTAACATAAATGATTACAAATAATGTATATTTTAATTTTTATATAAATTAGAAAATTAAAATGTATATTATTTGCTATTGTTTATGTTAATAAATAATTACAAATTGCTTAATAAACAACAAAACAAAACAATAAACAATTACAAATAATATACGTACATTTTAATTTTTATATTCATTATAAAAAATGATTAAATTTTAGAATTAATTTACATGAATTATAAAATTAAAATGTATGTTATTCGTAATTGTTAATTTATGTAAAATACATAGTCAATAAAAATAACAGTTACTAATATTAATAAAAATATTTATTATTTTATTATCTCAATCTGATTATTTTTTCTTTTATCATATTTTTTTCTTTTGTCATACAGCTATTATTTCTAAGATTACTAACACTAAAAATAAAATCAACATCCTTGAAAATATTAATGAAATTGTCCATATTAATTGACCTAATACACTAAATACTAAATCATTAACTTTACAATATCTATCTATCTATCTATCTATCTATCTATCTATCTATCTATCTATCTATCTATCTATCTATCTATCTATCTATCTATCTATCTATCTATCTATCTATCTATCATGAGCTGTGCGCATGCGCACGTCAAGTTTTCCGCTTAAGTTAACTTCCTCATTAGCAGCGTTAGCTTCAAAGTGATCCACAGTCCGGCGTCGTCTCTGTCTGAACCATCTTTCTTTTCGGTTCGACTTCGAGCCTCACAGATGTCTAAGCCTCCTCCCAAGCCGGCCAAGCCAGGTAAGACTGTGTCTGTCGTGACTTTTGGCTTAATTTTCCCCCAAAACTTTTCTTTCGGTGTTGTTTGGTACGTGGACAGTGCACCTTGTCTTGTTGAGTGGCTGACGCAAATGGGCGGAGGGTACGCTTGTTAAGTTTGTCTGAAAGCTCGGGGTAGAAGACCTAAATGCAGTAATTAATTGCTTTATTTCGGGGATTCCAATAATATAACTCCATAGGAAGGAAGGGGTAGGGAGGCTTTATTTGGGTGTTTGCTGGGTGACCGGGGCACCAAGCTCTGAGGCCGCCGTCACTTCCCCATTTCCATCATTCATGCAGTAACTGCAGCTTGCTGCCCCAGAGGTAGCTTCAGTCAAATAGGTGACTGTGTGGTCACACCTGTGTGTTCTGATTGTCTTCCTTCCAGTGCAAAGGCCGCGTTTTAAATCAGTGGATTTCCTTAGAGGTCATTTTTAAACCTGTAAATATTGTCTGCAGCAGCTACTGAACAGCGATGACATTCGTCTTTCATGCAACATTTGAATTAAAAAAATGCACGAAACTTCATGTTTTCAATGTTCTTTCATGCTAAATTATTCATTTTTTCCTCTACATTCAAAATAGTAAATCGGGCTTATTTAAAATGTCATCAGACCTAAACTTAATTCATGCATAAACTCAGATACTGCTTCTTTTTTGTGGTAATGTAAAATGCTGTTAATTGATAAAAAATCAATTTATGCTTGATTGTTCTATAAACTTTCTTTATTATGGGATCACTTTTATTATCAAAATTGCTGAATTTACGCAAAGCTTATTTATATACATGGTACTGGGAGATGAGTGCAGTGCTGCGCCTTACCACTGATGGCGCTGTGGTGCACACTGAGTAATGTGCATGTCCACTTTTCTCTCTTTAAATCGCCAGTGTACCTGTTGATTACACGTATCCCATGCATTTTCTTCTAAGATAAAAAAATAAATACTTTTCAAAAGGAATATCATGAGGAAAATGTGGGTTAATTTTAGTTGCACTACTTAACAGTAACCTAGCTTTCTTTGAGAAAAAAAACCACTGTATCAATGTATTTATAAATAATTAAAAAAAATTTTTATAAGACTTGGAACGATTAATTGGACTGATCTTGACAAACTACTTATTGAAAGAATCATCAAATAATCGATTAATGTTAACTGGAGCATACTCAAAATTAACAGCATAAATTAAGCCAAATTTAGAAAATTAGAAAATGTAGGCAATAAAATTATTTTCTCATTTGAAAAGGGGATTTAATTATTTATTTGCATCTTTTAATGTATTTATATTATTGTATAAAATAGGCTTACATGAAAAATCTGCACAGTCTTTAAAATTTTTAAATCTGATTCAAACCGAATAATCAATAGAATAATAGATTACTGAAATAATCATTAGTTGTAGCCCTATGTTATGCCATTAAGTAATTCATACCTACAGGATTTGGTTCAAACTGGAATCAGAACCAAAAGTAAGTGGACATCGGGTTCAACAGTAAAACAAGATCAGAGATGAAAATACAGTTGAAGTAAATGACATACAAGATTTAAGAAGTTTTATGACCATTTATGTCCTTTAATTCCTAAAAATACTTTTAAAAAAATAAGCCTAGAAGCCATAGTTTCAGTACATTATCATTACAGGTGCAACATGGGGAATGAGCTGCCCTGAAACCGTCAGAAACACATTTTATGTTTCAGCTTTTTGGCTACAAATTAAAAGTGGAAGAAACTCAAGACACACACTATTAGCTTAGATATCTACTTATGGCAATAAAGCAGGGGTAAAAAATCACCAAAAAACTGTATATAGCCAATATATTTTTATTCTATTTGTAAATGCTTGTATTTATGTTACAAATCATCCCTGCTATTATAATTGTTGTATTTTGAATTTGATATCTGGATATGATCTCAAGACTCCCACACTTGTTTTTTGACACCAAGTTTGGTTACCAGTGTTTTACAAAAACAGAAATTTTGATTTTTACAATAAGTAATCAATGAATTCACTGTATATAATCATTTCTATAAAGATTAGGCTCAGAATGAACAGAGGCGCATCTCATCAGCAATAGGAACAAATTTGATGGCTCCACAGAAGATTATCTGGATTATGTCGTCATGTCTGGTTCATCATATAACAGATTAAATCAGGTGCTGTTTTTCTGTCTGTATGTATGTATGTGGTTTTGTTCCCTTTTTTTAGTTTTCTGCTTTTTACTACATAATCTGACTATTAACTGTAATCCTGACTCATGACAAATGCCGCAGGGTTTGGAGTATTGTATTCAGATTTAACAAGACCAGGTGTACAGATGTTGCTTTGAACAGCTGGCCTTTGGTTTGCAAGAATGAGATTTATTTTGTAAGTTGCCACAGATTTCTAGCCAAACACAAATTCTTGTATTTAGGAATTAAGAAATTAAACAGAGCTGCTATTGTTTTGTTTTTTTGTGGACTGTACAAAAACTCTTATTTTTCTCTTTTTAGTCCTGTTGTAGGTTATTTTCCTCTTGAATCTGTTCTGTTGCAGAGGGTTTTAGATAAAGCCAGAGCCTGGTCTCCTGAGCTGAGGTATTTGTGTGTTTAAAATAACATGACTGGGCCTGCAGAGCAGTAGACATGAACAGAACTGGTACAGACCCCCCCAGTTTAACCTCTAAACACTGTGCATCTAAACATTCCAGGTGCTGAAATAAAAGATTTAAAAACTCCTAATTCTAATAATCGTAAATATATTTAAGCTTGTCGCCATCTGACCTTTTGATTCATTGCCGTTTGTTACACAACGTGAGATTTCTTCATGTGTTCTATGCATGTGTCACCAGACACCACAGCTCTGCATTTTATTTTTACAGCTTTCCCAGTAAAGATAATAAATGCACTTATAAAGAATGCATCTGTTTGTGGTTTTAAATCATGCCGTTGACCTAATCGGGGTGTGACACGTTTGAAAAGGAAGTCGACTGAACAAAGCACAGGGTGATGATGCCTCACCAAAAGAACGATGCAAATCTTTTTGTTTGGTTGCAGAGTTTGACTCGTTCTGGTTAAGCTGAGCTAAATCGGCGCCTCGTTATTTGTGTGCAACCCGATGGCTATGCTACTTACTAAACTTTGCATTTCTGTTGTTAACATGCAGCTCATGGCGGTGCGACTTCAGGCTTAACTGTTTAAAAATGCTTCCATAAGCTTTTTGTGGGTTCCTGAGCGTCTTCTGCAGGCGGACCACAACCACCCAGGTTGCATTCTTATAGCAGAGCGAACTCCAGGCCAGAGCAGGCCCAGGGGGAAGGCGCTGTTGCACAATGACCCACTGTGTGTCTTCTTGTGCTGCATGTAGTAATAAGTGTGTGTTGTAATTTGGCTGCAGGAGAATCACACCGATTTGATTTGTTATTACATCCAGGAATTTCACCATGTTAAAGCCAGCTGGGCTGCAGGAGTGAATTTGCACTGATTGTGTTGCGACTCCTTTGTGTGTCCTTACTGTGTTTTTTTTCCAACATGGCTTCTGTTTTAACCCATCTAGCAGCTCCATGTTTCATTTAACAAACTGTTTTTATGTCCTTTTGCAGGCCAAGTGAAGGTGTTCAGAGCGTTGTTCACCTTCGATCCCAGAACGGTAAGAGCTGTCATTTAATTTCGGCAATATCTTTTGATTATTAGTGACAATTTCTCAGTATAACTTATTAAAAAGGAACTTGATTTATAATATTAGTTTTTTTAATGTGTTTAGAGATCTACATCGATTCCTGTTGCAGAATACAGTAAATCATGGTTAATTACTGATGCAAAAAATTTAGTTTTACAGAAAATTCTGGGACTTTTCTAAGTTTTGCTTAGAAGTCAAGATGCAGTTCACCATCTGACCACTAGATGGAGGCAGAATGACTTATGGAATCATTAGCAACCAGAACTTTAGCTGGTTTAGCGATCATTATTAAGCTTTTTTAGCTTTTACAAAGTGAGTTTTGAATGGTACAATAACAATTCCACCATTGAAAAAAAAACCCCACAATTGATTAAGTTTATATTTTATAACATGCTGCTGTCTTTTGAATTAAACAAACTGCAATTTTCTTTTTGCTATGAGCTTCTTTGGTAACAAAGAAGAACATTAAATGTATATGAGGGGAAAAAGTTCCCTTTCTGGGTAAAATAAGGTCAGTTATCAATAATTTTTAGGGAAAGTGGACAACTTAAAAAAAACGACAATTAACTTGCTGTTAACATAAAAATTAGGGGAAACAAAACTCTGTGTAAATGTTAGAACTCCTATATCTACCGTTTTGTTTTTTATAATAAAATGATTATTCCCAATTTTAATAGTTTTTAAAATCTTTAATGCCACCATGGAGGAGGTAAAAAGCCAGATGTGGTTCTGGAGCCACAGGTTACAGATGTTTATCTTTTACTCTTTGATTTCCAAAATTTTCCCAACATTTCCAAGGACCTATTTCAGTCTGCCAACCATTTCTTGGTGCATGTTAGTTTTTATATAGTCTCTCAATTAATTTAACAATCAGATCTCTAGCTATAGGAATTATTTTGTTTCTGCAGGATAGACTAAACCAAATGTTAAGTTGAAATAGTTTTAAGCACAGGATGGTAGATAAATTGAATGAAAATAAGGCAAAGTTGAAGTTGATCAGTGTGTCTAAGTGTCCCAGAGTAACAATGAGTTGTTGTTTTTTCAGCCAGATGAGTTGTACTTTGAAGAAGGAGACATTTTGTACATCTCAGACACGGTTGGTAAAAGTTGGGATTTCTCTGCTGCCTTTCTCACAATCTTTGACTCTGCAGTTATTCTTCCTCTTTAATGTGAATCCTGCTACCTCTGCATGTTCTTTTTTCTCTCCTTGCTACATGTTATACATCCCTTCTCAGATAACATGCTCCATCTTGATTTCACTTCCCATTTTCATTTTCTCTGTGCTCTTAAATTTGCTCTTTTTATTCTGCTAGTAAAAATGAATGTTTATTTCAGAGCGACTCTAATTGGTGGAAGGGGACATGTAGAGGGAGGACAGGACTAATTCCTAGTAACTATGGTGAGTAAAGGAAAGATAATCCAGAAATAACCTAATAATTTCACACAACAGTGGTCTTATATGATCTTGTTTTTCAGTTGCTGAGCAGGCAGAGTCTATTGATAATCCGATGCATGAAGCAGCTAAACGAGGTACGACTGTCTCAGTATTTAAATCGTTTGATCTTTTAATATTTTCAAGCAGCCCTGACCTTTTAAACTGCTAATGGTTACCAAACTTTGTGTGTTTTCGCTCATTTGTGTATAATCTCAGGCAATATGAGCTGGCTGAGGGAATGTCTGGACAACAAGGTTGGGATTAACGGGCTGGATAAGGCGGGAAACACTGCCCTCTACTGGGGATGCCATGGAGGACATAAAGGTACACTGTGAACATTATGCCATTGTTAGTGTATTGTTTTGCATGGGAAGTATTGTAACAAAAATGATGTTTGTTTTGGCCCTTCCTTGTTCCCTGTATGCATAATATCCTAAACATGTTCAATATGTTCTCCATTTCCCGTCAGATGTGGTGGAGTTGTTGCTAAGCCAGCCCAGTGTGGAGCTCAACCAGCAGGTGAGGTGATTTTAAAAGCTCATTAGCAGCTTCACTCAAAGTTTGTTTGAATATTTGAAAACAGGAAACATTTTCAGAGTGTAAAACCATAACCGACTGTATTGGGTGTTAAATCAATAACTTCTACTAGAAATGCACCAATAAATATGAGATGTTTGATCATCTAACATGATGTTGCATGCATAAATTTTTAAAAATATAAACTTTTTAATGCGCTTAAATGGGATGTAATGCCTTGATTTTCATTTTCTTTTATGTTGACTCTAAGACTGACTTTAAAGAAAACTAGAAAATATATCTTGGAAATCAAACCAGTTAATCTCTTAACCATTTATATCTAAATAACCAAATGAAACGTTGTAAAACAAACTGAGAATATTTAATACATACTGAGAATCAAATTCCTACCAATGACAAAAATCATAATGGAAAAAAACCTAGATGAAAATATTAAAGTAAAGATGAGTTTGGAAAATAGAGATTTAATTAAAAAGTTAATGCAAATAAAGTTGGCAAAGGTCATCTTGTCTTTTAAAAAATGTAACTTAATTTCTACCCAAGGATAAATTTCTCACCATGTTGGAAAGAAAGTTTCCCCAAAATAAACTGTTCTATGATAAAGTCAACAAAAACTAGACTAAACCTAAGATGAATAAACATGACTAAAATGTGACTAAAACTAAATAAAAAAATTCTGTCAATGTTAACACTGAGATTTTAATTCCATCTTCTATGAAGTTACATTCCTGGTTTGAATCAACATGATTAAAACAACTTTTTAAAATTAATTTACCACTAACTTTCACGTTTAAACATGTCCTTAGTTTGTCACCGGTTGGGTGAATGGGTGTTAAATAGCGTCATAGTTGTTTAATGACCTTGTTTTTATATTTTAGAATAAACTGGGAGACACACCGCTGCACGCTGCTGCCTGGAAGGGTTATTCTGACATCGTGGAAATGCTGCTTGCTAAAAGTTAGTTTCTCCTTTCATTTTAAATAGACACTGATATTTGAGAAATTATTAAGATTTGTCAAACTCATCAAATTTTGATTTCTTTACAGTTTTCTTTTTTTTCTTTCTTTCTACAGCTCTGTAATTTACTTCAATGTCGATGTTTGTTTCAGATGCGAGGATAGACATCAAAAACAACGAATGTAAACTGGCTGTCGAAATGGCCACCAATGCCCAGTGTGCTTCACTCATCAAAAGGAAGCAGGGAAGCAGTAAGTTCTTCTTTCGGTGCAGAACGTCATGGACAGGGAACAAGGCTGCTGTAGAACCGCAGGAGAAACTGCTGCAGCTAACGCCACAGAAAACAGGTTTCCTAAAGCATGAAGCTGATCTGAGATGTTGCAGTAATTCAGAACAAGAAGCCGCTCTTTAAATCACTGTGGTCTCGTTTACTGATAACGTTGCCACTACGTATTGCTGTAAAATAGCTGTTAATATGATTTATTTTAAAATTTTAATGATGTAGAAAATGATGGTAAACTCAGTTATATTTAGGGTTGTGATGGTAGATTGGTTAAACAAAATGATAAAGATTGAGAAAGCATGTTAAAACTCAAATTAGTATAGCACAAACAGGGAATATAATATAAATTAAACGCAAAAACTAAATTGTTTCAGGGAAAAAGATGAAGTTGTTTGCAGTATTGAAAAAAACTGGTCAAGCAGCTCCAAATACAGCTAAAGGAAAGTTAGAAAATAACATTTGCATTTCCTACAGTGGCTGGCAGGTGTGAATGGCCAAAGGTGCTGGAAACACATGAATGAAAACTCCAAAACGCACAAAAAACAAATGCAAAAGAAAAATTCTACAACCACAGGAAATGGATGCAAATGGGAAATGCCGCAAATAGCAAAAAACGGCAAATATAAAATGTAGAATGGAAGTACTCCAGACCACTAGGGGGAGTCTGGAGTAGGTAATACATATGTTAATATGCTGCTATTTTATAATATTGTAAATGACTTTGTGTTTAAAAATGATGCACTTTTTATTTCTTCCTCAAACTATCTGCTGGACATCCTGTCTGTACTGAGGGTCTGATCCCATGTGATTTGGTAACCGACTCCCCCTAGTGGTCAGGAGGCCTTCCGTTTTGTGGACTGAATTTTCAGTTTTTTGTTCTTGCAACATTTTTTTTTTTTTTGTTTGCAGTACATTTCTGTTGCATTTGTGTTGGAGTTTGAGCCAGTGTGTTTGCAGTGCATCTTGCCCCAGTAATTTTCAGACTTTCACCTCTTTCATTTAAAAGACACATATTCTCTCATAAATCAAAGGCCAGAAGAAGTTGAGTATTTCCCCATGAGTTCCACCTTTTAATCCATCTTCCGCCCTGAGATTAACAAATCAGCAGAACTTCAGGCTCATCGCCTCCATTCAACTTTGCATTGATGCAGAAATCGGACCAATTATTCACTGCATATGCTGCACATTGCCAGATTAATTCTTTTTTATTGCCGTTACTATTTATTCATTTGCAGTCTACATTTTGGAGGGTTTTGTTTATTTGTAAGGTTTGATAAATATCAGAACTTCATCACTGTTTACAAAAAATATATATGATACAGGTTTGACTTTTTGGACTGAATTAATAGAATAAGTGAACTATTCTACATTTATAGGTTTGTTTCTTTTGTTACAGCCATCACTCGGACACATAGCAACGCAGAGGAGTATTTGGATGACGAGGACTCGGACTGAGCTGGCTCCGGCTCGGTCAGACCGTCGTCGCTGTTTTATGTTGTTGGTTCTCTGGAGGTCGTGGAACTTTTAAGAGTTTTGTTTTTGTTGTTTTTCTTGCTAGTTTAAAATGGGATTTTTTAACTGAAACTCCATTTTTAGCTGAAATATTTTGTTCAAACACTTCAGTTTTACGCCCTCTGCATATTGTGTGAGTTTCAAAGCACTGCGTTAATCCCATCAACTGTCTGCTTTGCCAAGTTCATTTCCTCATGTAAGAAGTGTATTTTGGAGCATTAAAGGCAGACTCTGTGGGCTGAGGTGCTTACTGTATGTAGTGGGAGAGATGTGACCAAAGCTCTGCAGAGACACGCCTTAAAACATGCAAATTATGTATTTATAATGGAGATTAAAGTGCCAGTGCAGATTCAGAGATTTATATGACTTCTGTTTTGTTTCCAAGCTTTCCTGTCATTCCTGAACTCCTCAGTAGACCAAAGTGAATGAAACTGTTGCATCTTCCTGCTTCAAGGCAACTTAAACTTATGCTGAAGTGAAGAAGCCTGCCTTTAACTTTTAGGATTAATTGGGTGAGTCTAAACCGTTCTTGCATGGTAAAAATCAAATAGCCTGTTACTAGTATTTTTTGTTTGTTATTTCCACTGGCAGCAGAGTCCTACTCTCAGTTCACTATAACTGAATAACAGTTAAAGTATCTGAAAAAAGACTTGAGCTACTCTCTACTCTGTCCTAGAGTTTGATGTTTGATTTCCAGCCTGGGAGAAAAATTCCAATTTATTGCTGCTTTTCTATTTGTATTTAATAAAATGCCTAAAATCTATGCAACAGGATATTTGTTTCTTTGGTTGAGTGTAATATTGCTTATGTTTCACAATTTTGTCTTAAACCTGCAATAAAAATGTTAACATCCAGTCTCACTTAATTGTCTTAAGCTTTTTGCAACAAATTCAATACAGTGTTTAATTAGCTGAAAACACTTTTTTTCCCTTATTTTTGTAATAAAATTAAATCTACAATTTACATGTAGGTAAAGGGGGGGGGAGAAAAAACATGAGTTCAGTTTCAAGACATTATTCATTAAAAAGTCAGCATTTTGACATTCCCACAAGGCAGAAAATACAGCAAGTCAATGGAAGATTCATTCTACATAACCGGAACACCGGTGGGGAGAAAAGCAAGTTGAAGCAGAGAAATTTTCTGAAATGAATGTCCTTTCTCCAGTTTTACATTTAACCACAAAGTTATTGTATTAGAAATTAAATCTTCCTCTTCACAGAACAAAGTACCCAACATTAACAAAAGTAAAAATAATATTTTTCTTAATTTGCTGGTATAAAGTAGGAGAGCAGCATTTGTTCATGACTCCCAGTAGGGAGGATGTCTACAATTTAAATTAAATCTAAACTTCAAGTAAAGGAGAACATTTGTGAAATGTCTGCAATAGGTATGAAGATGATGGTCTGCAGCATCAGCAGTCCAATTATTGGTAACGCTGAGCAAACAGCTTCTTAGAACTGCATGTCTCCATTGTGGTTTTCAACTTAAACAGCAGTAGCTACACATTCCTTTTCTACAAAAACACACATACTGTCCTGCAGCACAGATGCTAGGTAATGTGTAACATATGTAATCTAAAAATGAGCAGTGCAATGATGAAGTGCATCGAAACCTAAGTTTTAAATGAGCAAAAATACTAAACTCTTTAATGATAAAGACAACCCCAACTCCTCAACTGTCCGCTGAAACCTGAAAATGGTGAGACTTTTCCAAACGACCGTTGCTAACCGGCTAGCATAAGTTGCTAATTTAGCTCAAGTTGATACTGAGCTTCAGCATCCCGCACGGCGTACGTGGGACAAAAAACAGTTAATGTAGTTAAAGTTGATACATTTAGATTGAATTGCTTGTACAAGTGAATTTCTTTCAATGTAAGCTTTCAATAAAGATGAAATAATTTGCAATCATGTTGACGGCATCTCTTTCCGATGTTGTTAGAAATACCATCTCTGTACGGTTTATGCTAAGCTAACAAACTGCCAGATGAAGTTAATCATTCACTACCATAATACATCGTTTAGCATGAAGTAACACTTTGTTTATAAGTGTCAAAATGTTTTAATATTTCTAAAGTTTTTTTTTTAATCTACTGGAGATGATTTGGGGCACCTGAAAAAAAAGTTAACTTTATTCTCAAAATCTGGAGTAAAAAATGAAAAAAGTCAGAATTCAGACTATTATATTAAATTTTTATTTTTGCACTCCCAGACGATGTTCATAGAGGTAGGCAGATCAGGCAAGTTAAAATTATACACACTAATTTTTGTATTATATGCTTTTATGAAGAAGAATCACATTTTATGTTTTTAGTTTAGATTTCTTTTTTCAGCAAGCGTCCATGTCCTGGGCAACTCACATCTCCATCACTGAAGCTGGTTGCTCCCAGTTACCCATCTGCATTAAATTTGTGAATTTTTGTGAAATGTGAATTTTTTTTCAGTGGCTCTGTCTTCTGTACTTCTGACTATGCATGCTGCTAGTTTATTATGAGAAGATGAAAACGTTTTATTATAGTCTTGTCATGATTTCTGTGAAAACTGGAGAAATAATTTGATAAAGGTGAATTTATTGGAACGAACTACCTCTTTCAATAAGGCACCGAATACATTTAAATAATCTGCAATATAATTAGGAGGCATTTTTTAAACAAGCTTTTGTCTGAGCTTTTAAGGGATTCTGTCTAAAATAACTTCCAAATTATCTTAGTAAAATTTAAGCAAAACCTCATCCTTTAATACCAAAATACAACGAAAGACTTTCTTTGTGCCACTTTAAAAAGACCATCAAATAGCTCAATATCCTTGAACTAAAAGTGGCTTCTTTTTAAACTAAAACGAATCCTGTGTTTTAATATGATATGACTGCAGCACAAAAGTATAAGGATTTAATTCAGCCCAGTCAATAACATGTTTATTAGAACTTAAAAGGTGAAAATAACCAACAGGAAAGAAAGGTTACACACAGATGAATGAAATGAAGCGCAGAGTGAGAGTAATACTGACAGATCTCATTGTGAACATCCATGTGATCTGAACACAGAATAAACGATTGCCTTATTGCACATGGTCTAAAACGTCAAGTTCTGAAACCAAAACCCAGACTTCCCTACTGTGTTTCAAGAAATTAATTTCTTCAAGTCACAACCGCTTTTGCAGGGAAAGAAAGTCAAGACACGAACCGCGCAGATATGAGTTCCAGCAGACGCCGATTTGCATCCAAGCAGTTTGAATCGTTCAGTTTCACAGATCAACAATGAGTTAAAAGAAATGGATTGAGGACATTTCAGACTCAAGCATGAAATCTAGCAATGGATTTCAGAAAGTGTATGCACTTTTGTTAAAAAACAAACAAACAGTTTTTTGTCATGAAAAGATGAGACCATGATAGATTTTAACAATATACATTCCACCTTTAGTGTGAGAATAATCTTGTACAATTAAACTTGAAAAATCTGCTGGACAGAAACATGGGAAAAATATTAAAAGCCTTAAAGTTACAATAACTGGGGTTGCATAAGTGTGCACTACCTTAACAGGGCTGTATTATTAATTTTCCAGGCACATAGGTCCATTTTATAGCACAATCAAGTAACTATGTTACCTTCAGTAGTATATATAAAAAAATAACCGACTTTGCAATTTGACGCCTTGAAATTGGGCCTCTGTCTCTTTAAGAAGCTCCTACTCTTTCTGACAACGTTCCTCCGTTATGCCGTTTTCAGGGGTTCACAGGAATGTTTAACTGAGACGTAGTTCGAATGATAAGCTTAGCCGACTCGCAGTCCCACAAGGTGTTTGCTAAATGCTGCTGCCGCTAGTCTGGAGGAGCTGAGTGGGGAAGTTTACTGACATTTCCATTCTTTTCCAAAGACACTGATTGTGGAGATGTAACACAATGATCAAAATTAGTTATCTGTGCAAAGGTATCAGTCAAAGAAGAGTTTTAGGATTTTCTGATTCAACAATTTCTCGTATCTATTTAGTCTCCAAGATGGAGAGTCGCAGATACGTTTTTCTTCTAGAGAAAACGTGAAGGTGTTGCTAAAATTTCGATTGTCAAACTTGTTCAAACCTTCCTCCAGCTGACACTAGACACCACAGTCGAACATTTAGTTGTTTACATTTCTCAAGAGGCGAGTCTGGCACAAAAACACCACCATTCCGACACGGCGGTGGCAATATCATGATGTGGGGTTGTTTTTCTTTAGCTGGAACTCGAATAGTTGTCTTGTTTGAGCAGGAGTCCAGAATCTGCCGACTTTCCTGTAGCTCGGTGTCTTGACAAAAATGTTTTGATAACTTTTACTAAATTATTAACAAATGAAAAGTATACATTATCATAGCTTTGTTATTACTCGTTTGTCTTTAAGCAGCTAACATGTTACATGTTAAACATAAGGTTAAAGGTCGTCTTGGTCTCATTTTCTACATCACAGAAGCTGGCGTTTTAACAGGAAGTGAATAACTTTCAGATCCACTGCAGGTGAAATAATTTCTCTTCAGAAGCGTCGAGTATTCAGTAGTGTTTTCCAAACGGCTGAGGCAACTTTAAGGTTTGAATTAAAAAAAAAAAGGCTCTGAATGGTCAGTTGTAAAACTCTCTTTCTTCTCCCATGAAGGCGGAGCTCAACATGTCCGAGTTTCTCACTTTTGTGTGATGCAACACATGAGCATTTCTGTTAGCAGAGTTACTGATTTACAACGAAAGGCAAACCTTTGGTCTCATGTGGCTTTGATTTCATCAACAAACAAACAAAAAACTTTTTTCGACTAATTACAAACTAAGGACGTTTTTTTTCCAACTCTCATTTTAGTCGGCTGATGTTTTAAATGGGTTGAAGGTGCATGTTTCTGCACTGACACTTTCTTTTGCTTCAATTCCTCATTTCCGCTTGTCCTACATATTAAAAATGTCAAAAAGGTTTGATAAAAAAAAACAACAAATTAAACAATGGCTGTTATGTTTATATACCTGCAGGCAGAGTGGAAGAACAAAGGTCACATCATAAACAGCTTCTCTAAACCTTAGAGCCACTATCGAGCTACAAGAAAGATATAAAATCTTGGAATTTTCAGTTTAAATAAATAAAACTCTTACAATGAGTATAATTAAAGAAGAGAAAGAAATAATTGGGATAAAACAAAACATCTTCGACGAGCAGCTAATAAAAATTCCCTCCCAAAAAATAATTTCTTTCACAGATTTCTTTTATCTTTTTTTAGTAAAAATGAAAATATATTTTTTTCCACATTCTTTGCAATTGTCCATTTGTTTTTTTAAAAAAAAAAATGATAGTACCAACAAATCCTTTGAAATATATGTACAGCTGTACAGCAGCTCTTCCAGTATAGGTCAACAATAGGTTTTACAAATGAAATTATGGAGGCAATAAAAACAAAACAAAAACTGCACATCATTTGACATAAAACAGTCTTTACAGATATGGATTAAAAAGAGTCTCGATAAACAATGAAATAAAATGTAAAAAGATAGAAAGTCACCATTGGCTAAGGAGAATCTTGAAGATTTGTCTTTTCTTCAATGGCCTGTTTCACTATTTCAGCCAACTTCAAGCGGTCAACTTTATCGGAAAAAGATCGCCCTGCAATAAAAACATTGGAGTTAAAAGCCTCGATAACCACATCAATTATAGCTAAAATAGAGAAACATTTAATGGTTTTAATTGAGTCATTTGAAGCACCACAGGCAGCTCTGGTCCTTTTATTTCAGCGATTTCCTTTGGGGTTCATTGCACTTTAGTAATAAGGAACATCTGATGGGGTTTGACTTGAATTAGACTTTATCACGAGTTAGTTTAAAAAAAAAAACAAAAAAAAAAAAACGTTGCCAGATGGGTCTGAAGAGTTGCAAAATTTAGCAACAAAGTTAGAATAAAAGGATGAGAGTCATATCTTTATCTTTGACTTTATGGGGGATTTTTCTACAGCAGTCAGGCTTTAAATATGAGATCTGCAGCAACTTCTGACTGATGGATGGAGGAATGGATGGAGGAATGGAAAGACAGTAAGAGGAAAGAATCAGCTGGTTGTCAGACTGGGGATGGATATAACTTTTAGACAATCGATTAGTCAAAGGCAGAATACATAAACATTTTTCCCAGTCTCTGTTTTTTCCACACTTAATGCTACTTGATACGCTATTGGCTGACGTTTGCAAAGCAGCCAATCAAGGATCGGCATTCATTTTGCTTGATGCTGATTGGCTGTTCACTCAAGAGTAGAAATAAGTAGACTGTATGACTTTAAAAATCTGTGCAAATAAGATAAATCTATATAAAAAAAAAACTTAATTATTAGACATGAGATAATTATATTCAGTTTTTCATCAACAGATTAAAGAGGAGAAAGAAAATGTGGGAATAAAGATGAATACAGACCATCCCAGCTGAGACCCTGCAGGCCGTCTCTCAGCAGCTTACAGTCTCTGTTGAACCTCCAGGCGTCGTGCATCACCTCATTCAGCTTCTCATCCTCGTTTTCTCCTGGAACGTTTTAGATAGAATCACATATAAACATGTCATTTTTACTCATTTTATTTGTCTCAGGAAGCGTTACCATCAGCATCCTTGCAAAGTCCGACACCAAAATGCAGAGATCATAAGGAAATCTGAGAGTTTGGGTTTTTTTAATGTGCAGAAACTCACCAGCCTGTGGGAGTATGCACTGTGCTATGACATCTCTCAGTTTTTCCAGCGCTACGTTTGAGTCTTCCCCTCCGTTCTCTGGGTCATGGATGAAGAAACTGTCTGTAGGTTTGGGCCTGAAAGATTAAGAACATAAAGGTACAAAGAGAAAGTTTACAACATTCTCCATCTAGTTGTGTAAAATAAAATATAAAAGTGAACCCCATGTTTGAGCAGGCTGTAAGACCGCCTTTAACAATAACAACTTGTTTTCTTCGGGGGGGGGGGGAAGTTTGAATCCACAGAAATACTAACAAAGTATTTCAAATTTGTAGCCAAGATTGAAAACGGGAAGCTTACTTTAATGTTTAATTTGAAATAGTCTAGATATTTACTACACAAGTGACAACTTGGTTATATTTGCAGTCAGACTTCAAGTACAATTGAACATTTATGAACTGATAATTTTTCTACTTATAGTGTATTCTTTGTTTATATATTGACTGTAGATTACAAAATAAAAGTCTAAAATGAATTGCAAATATATTAAGTCAGTAGAATAGCTAAATAGATTACATTACATATTACACTTCAGTTCTTACTAAGGCAAAAATTATAACTATTTACACAACATTTTGATGGAACGTTGAGTTATGCATGTTAGAATCAAAGGGAGCTGGTGACGTATTCTTTTTCACAGAGGAAGATTTGATTTAACTTGGCAGAACATTTTAAAGTCTTGGGTACAACAGAGTCAATTTCTTTTATTAATCTTTTTTTTGCCTTAAGTGTACATTCAGATTAAATGGGACGACCAAAAAGCAAACTTTGTGCAACCATTAAACTTAATGCAGTAAGTGAGCAAGTCTCTCCGTCAGTGCGGTTAGTAATATTCTAACGATATGATTACAGGGGGAATCGTTTTAACTGTCACGGCCGTACCCCAGCAGTTTCCGCTTCCTGAGGATTGGGTTGTTGACAGAGTTCAGAGGCTTCAGACTGACGTTCAGATCCTGAATCCTCATGTTGGCGAGCTGCTCGGCGTGGGCCTGCTGGATTCCTGCGACCACGGCCTGCACAGACAGAGATCAGAGCCACGATTAGAGCCGTCAGGTTTTAGTCGACGCGCTCTCCCTTGTGCCGACAGAAAGCCGTGACTGCCCGCTTCCCCAGCCATGTTTCGCTCTGCTGAAGGTGAGTTTAGAGACGAAGGTCGATGAAAGAGAGTGCTGTACTTTTCAAACCTTCTGCTCACCAACTCCTCTGACAGCAACAGCATCATCGTCACTTAGAAGACACTGAAAAAAACTGTGTTACTTTAATCAGTTTACCATCATAAAATCACATTTTAGCATCTAGATTTTAAAAACGCGACACTTTCTGAGTAGAGCTGATAAACTACAGTGTCTTCAGAGGAGAATTCAACATCTGCAGTACAGAAACACTGGAGGGCTGAAGATGGAGATCCCAGGTTTAGATTGAAGCGTAACCGTGTGTTACAATATTCCACTCCAATTTATTATCTAAGGCAAAACCTGAAAAAACTGATCTTCAGACACTCTCCATTCAATCTGACTTGAGTTTGAGCTGTCTCAAAAACCAGAGCATGACTGAAAATAAATGCATGCCACACTTTAAAGTTTTAACTGTATAAAACCATTATATGCCATTTTGTCTTTAGTCCTTCCCACATTTTGAATATTTATTGATTATTATCTGTACAGCACTTTGCCACAGTTACTGTTGGTTTAAAGTGACTTATAAATAAAGTAGTAAAACAAAAATCTATCTTTTGTTAGGCCTGTCACAATAACAGATTTTAAAGGATGATAAATTGTCCCAGTAATTACTGTTACAAGCGATAATATTGTTGATTTGAGATCATTTGTCGCCCTTTCCAAGACTAATAAACTTTAATTTTGTCAAGAGCACTAGACACTCTAACTGGAAGAGTGTCTAGTGTCCTAAAATTAAATACAACAACCAAAAACCGTGAACAGAAATAAAAACACACAACTGAAACCTTAAAAAAACCCATCATAAAGCCTCTGCAAACAAAATTGATCTTCAAAAATTATTAATCATCAGAATGGAAATCATCAAGCTCATTTTAATGTATAATGTGATTAATTGATTAATTCCTTATTGTGACAGGCTTATGTATGATTTTTTGTTAATTTCACAAACCTGCACAAATACTGTACATAATGTGGAGTTTGGGGTTGTAGACTGGGCTGCATGAACACTCCACCAACAGTAATGCTGCATCGCCCGAAACGTTCTGGCCACCGCAGCTTCTTTACTCACCTTGTCCATCATCATCTGTGCAGACGGCAAGACGTTGTCCAGCGCCTCGGTGCAGTTCAGCCAGGGGTGAGCCAGGACTCCCTCAATAGTCAGCCTCTCCTCTGGCTTCACCTTCAGTAGCCTACACACCCAAACCGGAGAGAAGAGGCAAAAATGAGTGAAAAAGCAGACAAATGGGATGGGCAAGTATAAACATGCTGAAAAGGTCAGCATGAGGAAGAGGAGGTTGGGTTTTTTTAATATTATTCAAAAAAAAGTCTTACTTGCGTACAATGTCCTTGGCCATTTCAGAGATCTGGCTCCACTCGTCTTCTGGGAAATCAAAGCTGCCCGTCATAATCTTCTTCCTCATGTCCTTAGGGATGGTGCGGCTGTGGTGCTTTGAGTAGAACGGAGGATAGCCGCACAGCATTATGTAGATGATCACACCCAGCGACCACAAGTCACAGCTCTGCAGAGACAGACAATAAGCTTTTCTTCCCGTGTGCATTGGCAACAATAAATGTACATAAAATAAAATCAGAGATTTCTCTTCAATATGAGAGGAAAAATGGAGCCATGCTGCACCTCACACCAAGACCATCATCAATTTAATCCTTTTATTTCTTAGGATTAGATCACACAAGTCCGTATTTATATTATGTATTAATTTAGTTTTTTTTTAATACCATCTATAACTAGTAGCATGTTTTATAGAACAATAATTTAAGACAGATTTTGATCCTGAACGTAAAGAAGGTTCACTCTGACAGAAGTCCTGCCTGAATAAAAACCTGATCAAGCAAAAACAGCATCCAAATATGACTGAGTTTTTATTGCAAACATTTCTAAGTTTATTTTCCCATCAAAACCTAAACACTGATTTGGATTTACACTGTATGCTTTTACTCTATACTCAGCTGAAGTGAGTCTCACCTTGTTATATGTGTAAGGAGTTGGTGAGGTAGGTATAATTCCAGACTTTTCCTTCTGGTGTCTTCTTTGAGCCTCAAGTACCTGAACAGAAAATCAGTTATGCATCTTTCAATTAATTAAACTAAAAAAACGGAAATAATTTTTTTCCCTTTTTGTACCTGAGGTGCTACGTAGTAAGGAGTAAACTGAGGGGTCGTCAAGTCTCCTTGATCGATTTTGGCAAAGCCAAAGTCACACAACTTCACAGGTGCGTCCTGCAGGGCAAAAAAGGAAAGAAAAAGTTAATATACAATATGTCTCAAATGCTTTAATATTAATAAATCAATCAATAAATCAATCACAGATTGATTGCAGAAAGTGGAGAGAAATAATAAAAATAAATTCCTTGAACTTTGACAATTATGGATGAGAAGAGTATATACGGACTACAACAAATAGACTGAGAAACAGTTTCTTCCCCACAGCCGTCAGAGCCATTACTCCCTGCCGTCCCCCCCTCCCACACATATCATAACCTCGCAGTCACACATACATATCCCCCACCCCCACACAGCCATATTGTTCTGCACTTTGCACTGTCACATTATCTGTACTTTGCCATAATTGGACCTGCTGCTACTTCTTTGGTGTGGTTGAGTGCCTTTAGTTAATTTAGTTGTATATATTGTTATTATTATTATTGTGTGTTTGCTTATTTATACTGTATATATTTGACCTTTTGCACGGGAGCTGCAATGGAAATTTCGTTGAATTCTGTTCAATGACAATAAATGCTATCTATCTATCTATCTATCTAGCTTTGAGTTTCTGAACTTGTGTGCTCCACAAAAAGTTCACTAAACGTTTTCCATGTCGAGAGGGATAAAGGAATGGATGAAAGGATGGATGGAAAGATAAACAGATTGACTCAAATATGGATGGATAATAGTTTTACACAATGGAAAATTTAACATTATGTGAAAACGGCAGTGGCCGACAGGAGCAAATGAGAAAAAAACAGCAAAATGACTTTTTTACACATTTCCCATCTGTCAGACACATTCTTCCATCCATTCTTCTTTCCAATCATCACCCAATCTAAACTTTTTCTTGTTTTTGTTTTTTTACATAAACTAAATTTCTGAATTATTCCAAACTTTTCCATCCAGCATAGAAACCTTGGACATCTCCAAACAGCCCTGACGTGAATGCAGCTTACCAGAGAGTTATCTTTGAAGAGCAGGTTCTCTGGCTTCAGGTCACGATGTGCAATATTCAGGGAGTGACAATGAGCCAATGCTTGGCTGATCTACAGCGGGACGACACATTACACACACACACACACACACACACACACACACACGCATACACTCCACTTAGTGAGTTGAGCAATCGTGGTGTTGAATATCAGGACTCCACTCACCTGTTTGGTGACCTGACTGGCCATCTTTTCAGTAAAGTGCTTGTGCTGACTGATTCTGTGGAAGAGCTCACCACCCTCCATCATCTCCATAACAATCAGGAGTCTTGCTCTTTCACAAAAAGGGATTTATTTGGAAGATTATGACAGGATAAAATAGATATGTAAAAAATGTGTACAGGTTAAGAGGTGTCCAAAGTGTGCCATTTGTGGTCTTTGGACCCAATTTAGGAATGGTTTAAGTCCAGCAAATGGAGCTGATGTAGCTCAGTTATCTTTGTATGAACTTTTCAACAACAAATTTACATCTTAAATAGGAAATTTTAGGTACAAAACAAGTGTTTCTTTAATTAAGACATGTTTTTTTTCTTATATTAATATCATAGGAGCCACAAATCTCCAGTGACTTTTTACTCAAAAACAGACTTAGTCACACTCTGTAATTAAATTGAGATAAACACAGATAAGAGTTTTGAAAGATAGTTCTCATTTTTGTTGCTGGGAATAAACTAAAATTGATTTCTTCACCAACAAGTTAGGAAACTAAAACTCTGAGATCCTTCCCTGACCTTTTTAATTCAAATAAATGTTAATTTGTTACTTAGCAGGCAAAAAGAAAATAATTATCTGTATAATTTTTAAAAATAAAATTAGCATTTAAAAAAAAAAAAAAAGTCCCTCGAGTGCTTTCAGCTTGGTGATTTTGGCCCACAGTGCAAAAAGTTTGGACAACCCTGGGTTAAGCCATTATTACCTTGGACTGGACTCATGAGGAAACTGGACAGTGTTGGCGTACACCTCCAGAATTTGCACGATGTTCGGGTGGTTGGCACACATCATGTGAAGACGCACCTGCATAGAAGAGAAATAATCTTACATTGAGAAGATGTTAAAAGAGCAGAAATGGCTGTAAGTGTGTCACAGTCTTCATCTTCCTGTCAGCCAGCTTTCATAATTCATCAGCGGGAATTAAGCAAATCTCTGCTTTCAAGCTGCTTGATCAAAACAGTTTGCAGCTAAATAACATGACAGGGCTGTTAGACACACTGTTCGCTGCAGGAAGACGATGTTAGGGACAAAGACGGTCTTCTCAACAGACCGAGGCTCAGATGAGTGAGTGGCAGGGAAAAGAAAAACAGGAATTAATCAAGACTGATAACAGGCGGAACAAAGCATACTGATACAGCCAGAGGAAACAAACAACAGGGATTAATCAGACCAATGACAGAGTTCCAACCTCATTTCTGGCCTTGGGGCGATCGATGAGGATTTTCAGGGCCAGGCGTTCCTGACTCGACTTCTTCACACACACCCTGGACAGGAGGGAGAACAGAAGAGTCAACAAACAGGTTAAGCAACATAACCCACACGGCAAAAACACAAAATCTTAAAAAATTCTAGTTTCACTGACAGAATACAGAGAAAGATTGCAGAGGTGGATTTGCTGAAGTGCTTTGGATCATTATCCTGCTGCATAAACAAAGTTCCCTTGAGCTTAAGGAATAAACTGATAGTCAGACAATCTCACTTGGGATTTTCTGGTAAAACCAGAATTCATGTTCACCTCAATTACAGAAATGATCCAGATCCTGAAGAAGAAGAGCAGCCAGAAACCATCAACACTCCTACCACCATGTTTGACTGTTTTGTTTTGTTGCTGAAATTCGGTTAAGTTGCTTTTTGAGATCTTTAAGCCTACTTCATGCTGCCAGGCAGATCCCATTTCTTGATTCTACAAGCAGGGAATAATCAGACCTGAGTGTTTGTAGTGAAACTGAACTCTGCCCTCCAAACTGTGGGAAATCACGTTTAGGGTGGATGCATAACTGGGGGATAATCTTGTAATTCCTTTTGGACTCAAAACTGCTTTTTCCAGTCGTGAAAACATTTTTCCTCCTTTATGTTTCGTAGTTTTTGTAAATAAAAAATAATAAGTGAATAGATTCAGAATCAGATTCAGTCAAAACTGTAACAGGCAGATGAGACTAAAAGAAAACTGGAGATTAGTGTGAGCAATGAAAAGCCTCATTGGTGCATCTTCACATTTTTTCCCCATTCAAAAACAATCTTTGTCTCTAAATATGTTATACCAAGAGATTCTCAAGAGGTGTAGTTTTTTTTAGCTTCACCTGGTTCAAATTCTTTTAAAAAATGTTCTATTAAGCACCTTTTTCTACCCAATTATTAATCTATTAGTAAAAAAAATAGCCAGCCGTAGATTGTATTGATGATAACTCAGCAGAGAAGGTTGAACTTTTCGCATGTTGATGTTAGAAGTATTTTTTTAGTGTAAGGTTTATAGATTTATATGGAAGACAGATTTATCTGTGGCTGTTTTTCACACATCTTCTGTTAAAAGAAAACAGAGACCTGATCCGGTTCTAGTAAGACTGGATCTGCTCAACCATTTTAACTACAACTTACTTTGATTAAAGGGGAAAAATTTAAGTTGTTACTGTTTCCATGTGCTTAAATGCTTTCTTTGCAGTATATTTCTTTTATAAAGACTCAAAACATTTGGTACAAATTTAGACTTCATCTAACACAAGTAGACCAGAGAAAGAACTGAATCTCATCCAAATGATTACACAAAACTTTGTGTTGGCTGGTCGCATAACATCGAACTAAAATACATCAAAGTTTGTGTTTGCAGAGGTACAAAAAGTGGGCAGTGCCTTGTAAATAAATTCAGTTTAAACAGCAACCTTTGACCCTTGAACCCAGACTGCCCTCCTGGGGTAAGAAATTATCCCAGGAGATATCCTGCTTTGCTTTGGCCGAAGGCCGTTCCTCTGAATGCAGAAGTGGCCCACCTAATGAGTCACAGAGTTACACATCGGAGGGCTGTTGAGATTCAGGGTGGCGGAGGATTAAAGCAAAGGAAGAGTCAACAATGAATATCGGAACAAAGAACCGAGTCAGAAAACACAAGACCGGATGACTGAGAGCAGCCCAAAAAAAGAAACCATGAATCATAGTGGGTTTTCAGTCAGACATGATGAGGCGATTTCTCAGTTTTCTCATCACTTTATGCTAAAATGACACGCTTGTTAAATAACAGCTTGTCGTCTTTTGATCTGAATCTGCGATAGCTTCATAGAGCAGAATGAACAGGAGTCAGAGCAAGACTTATGACTCGTATCCTTCACGTCTACATGGAAGCAAAAGAAAAGGTTTCAAACAGCACACATAAAGACAATGACTGTTTCAGTCTTCATTCTCTAAACGCTTCTAAAAACACAGGGTAGTAATCACAGAAGACGATAAGTGTAGCTCAGAGCGTGTGGGTTGATACGTACAAATATGTTTATTTGCGCAGTAAAAGTTTCGACTACACGGTTACGTATTGAAGCAGGTAAAAGTTTAGCTTTGGATTCAAGCCCAGTAACCTTTAGAATGTGACACTGTTGCACCAAACACAGCAGGTCCAAGACAACACAGACAGCGAGAGGGACGACGACATACGGGACACAAACAAACCCGTTTCATAAATCCCTCGAGTCTTCCTTGCCCTTTTTGTTTAATAATTTTCATTTTTCCTGCGCAAGGAAAAATAAAATGCAAACATCTTTAATGCGTGGGAAGTATTTTTTGGCAGCAGAGATTATCTGTCCAGAAATCACAACAGTTTTTTCCACAGTAACTGCAGAGCCTGCCGCGTAAAGCAACATGTAACTCTTAACTCTCACCACAGCATGAGAGTTTTGATTATTCAGTTATTAAATGCAGCTGGTTAAAACCTATGATCAGAAGCAACAAAGATTAATTAATCTGACTCCATATAGGTAATTTAATCCCCAGTTATCTTCATAGACTCCTCATTAGATGAATCAAATGGAGGAGAAATGCTCGCCTGACAGGTCCGCTGATTCCTGCTCCCAGCTTCTGTGTCCAGTTTATGATGTATTCATCCAAGATGGACACCTCCTGTTTGAAAAGCAAACCAGGATGTCAATCGTAATCCATTATTCAGCAACAGTTTTGCAATTACAAACCTTGTGAGACTGACTGAAGCAATGAATAAATGTTTATTGATGATTTCCAAACTGTTTACTATTTTTTGTGTTTCTCAACACGAACAATCAAAAACATTATTTGATGAACTCTACTGAGTTTGATCAACTCAGATAAAGGTGAAATACAAATCCTGTTTGTTGTTGGATGCAAAAGCACTATCTCTATCACATTTTCTTTTTTATGCTCAATGGTTGTTAGCTGTTATGGTTGATGGGAAAAAAAATCAAGTTTACACATATTAGCTTGTATGTGTTCAGACCTTAAAAATAAATGAATGAATCTGAGCAGAAATCAAGACCAGCAGGCCATGATTTGAAACTAAATTGGAAATCTGTACCAGCTTGTAAAAACCTGATCTGCTCAGCTGTGAATTTTAATTTCTTAGTCGTTTCATAATAGATTTTTAAAATTCAGTTGACAGATTTCATGTGGTATAAATGACTGACAGTCCTAATAAGACCTCTGTTCATTTCTCCTCCGCAGCCCTACGTTGTGTCATAGTTAAATATACTTTATCATTCGTCTAGTGTTATCCTAAACACAAATTATTTCTAGACAATGACAACTTGGCTGCCAAAAACAAATGCATCAGAAAGATTATCTCTGCTGCCAACACAGAGGATTAGGGTGGTGCTCTGAAGGAATGACTGAAATTGAGAGGATAATCCGAGTTTGGACTTAAATTCTGTGCAAATATTTTTTTTAAAAACAATCCCATTAAATGATTAGTTGTTTCATCTTCCTGTGAATATATTAATCTTAGAAACTGGAACTCATATTTTGCTGCCGTCACAATATGAATGCACCTTGAAGCCAGTTTTTTATGGAAACGGGCTGATTTTCAGCTTCCTCGGCTGTTTTGAGGCTCAAAAATGCAAACTTTTTCTTTGCACTGATCAGACAGAGCAAAGCTACCAGGTTAGACCCTCTTCTGTGTGGATGCCGTTACCAAACCAAGTTATCTATTTTCTGCACCTGCGAGGTTTTAAAAATTAAGTGAAAGCAATATTTAAAATATCTGAATACACACCAAAGAAGTAGCAGCAGGTCCAATTTGCCATAATTGGACCTGCTGCTACTTCTTTGGTGTGGTTGAGTGCCTTTAGTTAATTTAGTTGTATATATTGTTATTATTATTATTGTGTGTTTGCTTATTTTATTATTGTATATATTTGACCTTTTGCACGGGAGCTGCAATGGAAATTTCGTTGAATTCTGTTCAATGACAATAAATGCTATCTATCTATCTATATAAACTGTATTTTCTACCATATGTTTAGTTTATGTATGCTGCAAAAGAGTGTGAGAAAGAAAGATTTAAAGCAGATAACAAGAAGGCTGAACGTATCACAAGAGCAATGCTCCATTTTATCAGTCAGCCTGTTCCTGTTAGGGAATATGTTGGATTTGGAAAAGTTGGTGGCCTTAAAAATTTTTTAAATAGCTTGATTTATGTACATCTGTGTGTTTCCATTAGCCTGTCACATTTGTGTCTGAATTTCCTAACTTTGGTAGTAGGCCACTGCTTTAGATTTTCTCAATTTGTGGATATTGGCTCACTTGTTGTGGTTTACTTTAGTTTTTCCAGATTGATACATGTCACTGACTTTGCTTTACATCTGATTTTGAATTTCTATCAATCAGGGCATGATTTGTTTTAAGATATTTTTGCCTATGTTTTGTTGTCAGAAAGTTCTATTTAAGATTCCTTGATCATACAGGTCTGGCTTGGTATGATAAATGAAATGAAACTCAGCTTTCCAAAAGATTTCATTAATTCATGACTAAGCAACAACTCACCATTTGAAAACAGTCTTCTATATCTACCCTGGTTATTTTGTCTGGTTTTATTAGTCATTTTACTTTTACGTTTTTTACTTTTAATTAACCTTAGATTTCATATGTTAAAAAAGCAATAACAAAACTGTAAAAGGATAAACAGTTATTCAGTGCCTGGCCAAATCAGTACATAAAATCTTATTTCGTATTTGATGTACTGATCTTATCTACTCTGTAGGTAAGAAACAAGTCACAAGACTGTGATGGGGCTTATGCAGTCCTGAGAATAGATAAATGACCACCACAAAAACAAAGGTGAGCCAGAAAATTATCTATTTTTCCTAAAAGCATTTTTGACCTTTACTGCTGGATCAGATATTAGTGGTCCAACTAATGTTGATCATGTACTAAACCTTTTTATTATTATTATTATTTTTAAAAGCAACACTGAGATGTATCTGCTATCAAATGCTCTATCAATGCAGCATTGTTAGGTCATTTTAAAACCAAATGTTTATAATGAAAATATGCATAGATTAGTAGCTGATAAAACACCAGCTGTCGCTAATCAGCACTTCCTTACCTTAATGAACTTTTCTGCATTGTTGTCCTCCGTCATGGTGCGCAGCTCCTGGAAGTCTACGAAAGTTAGAAATAAGTCGCTTACTCTGAACCCTTCGTAAAGTTTCGGTCTCCCTGGGCAAAACCGGGGCTCGTTATATCACCACTAATGACAATATAAGCCCATCACAGCAAAATGTCACCCGGCCACCGATCAGCCGTAGCCGAGTGTGGTCCGCCGGGAGACCTGAAGCCCAGCAAGTCAGATCAGGCCAGCTCGGCTCACAGCCTCGGGGTCCGACTCGCTCTTCCTCTTGTCCTGAACCCGCTGTGGTGACCATGTAGAGCGTCAAACTCCGAGCAAGGTCACCAGAAAAAGAAAGCCGACGACGGGAGTCAAACGTGGACCGAAGCCGAGCAGCTTCGGTGGCGCAGTGAGCGATATTTTTAGCCCCCGAATACTGACTCGGTCACTGTTAGCTCTGAAGCTAACAAAACAGCAGCCTGCTTGCCGAGTTCACAGTTTGCCCAGTTGATTATAAAAAAGCAGACATCGGGACAGGTCTGAATAAAGAGAGATATTTTTCAAAATGACTATTATACAGGAACACCTGGGGGGCTGATACGACACAGCGAGCACAGCGCGTTCCCAACGGCTTATGGCAAAGAGATAAGTTAGTTTTCTAGCCTTGCTTTAAGACAGAAATGTTATCATTCTTCATCAGAACAGTACATGGACACTGGAAAATACTACGGCCTAATATGTTCGATGAAGCAGGTCGACCGGTTCTTTTTCCAGCGGAGGTCCAGACCATCTCTGGACCATTTGGTTAATTCCATAAACCTAGACTGCACTCAATAGGAGTCCACGCAGAACGCCTGATGAAAATTAATACCAACTGTGTTGGTCGTTGTCTGAAATTGAAACAACATATATCCTCAGTCTGTAAGTCGACATATTTTTTGTATCACATAAATTTATCGTATTATTTGTATTTATTTATAGAATAACTTTACTGTTTGTTTTTTGGCATGTGCGAGGGTTCCTTCGTAAAGACCCACATTTTAGTGCGCATTCAAGTTTACATTCAAGGGTTAATTAAAGGTTTATTACAGTCTGAAATCTAATCTAATTATTTGTTTGTTTGTTTAACCAGTCAGCCACAACAACAGTGTTGTTTTAAATCCTAGACGAATTTGAAATAATTAAAATTGGTATGAGTTAAAAAAAAAACAAAAAAAAAACATGAGTAGCCAGTACTACATCTATGGATGTAGTACAACTACATCCACAGGTTTTACTGTAGTAAAAGTAAAAATAAAAACAAAACAGTCTCACTTCATAGTTAACTCTTGTAGTGTCTGTCTGTGTTTGGTTAAAATGTATTTGCTCCTCAGCCAGTGAAGTTACTTGTACTGGGTTTGTCCCGATATTTTTCTGAAGTAATTACTTTGTAATATTACCCAAGCACAAGTAAAAAGTAAGGTGAAGTAAAAGTACTCTTAAATTTTTTTCTTCCCCAAAGTAGTACTCAAGTAAATGTGACTTGTCACTACCCTGCTCTTGTAATGAATAAATTCAGTGTCTTTCATAATTATAAACATCATTGGATTTCATTTAATTTTTATGTTATAGACCAACAAAAGCTAGTAAATAACAATGAAGTGGAAGAAACAGGGATAAAGAATTTCGACACTTTTCTACAAATAGTAGGCCATGGTAGAAAAACACACAGATTTTGTGTGGTCAGACAATAAGACAAAAATTGGACTTTTGGCTTACATGCAATATTGGATATCATCCCAAACCGACCTATCGCATGATGAAATATGGTGGTGGCAGCATTATGCTGAGGGGATACACGTTTTAACAGGGAAAGAGACACTTTAAGTTTTGACGAGTTTACAATGACTTTATGGGAAACTCATAGCACAACTGAAGGTTATTTAACTAAGATAAGATTACATAAGAAGAACTTTTAATCCCACAGAGGAAAATATTGTGCCGGTGCTTAAATGTCATTAAATAAATAATAACAAATTAATAATAATAAAAGACTTTAAACAAATAATTATATTTTAACAGATTATTAAAGGATAAAATATTTGTTGAAAATGACCGGAGATGACATTATTTCCTTTTTTATGCAGCTGCTATTATGTTCCACATATATTCAAACTTTCAATGAAATCAACATTTCCCTTGTGCAATAAATGAATACTTTTATTTGTATGTTTTAAATGTGTTTCTGTTTCTGTATTTAGTTATGCGTAGCTCTGGCTAACGTGTAGTTGTTTTTTTTTTATGTCTTCTGTAATGACATGTTATGTTCATGTCATTACACAAGCTTTCAGTGAGCTTGTGTAACCCTGATCTTGCTCTGCATTGCATCCTGTGGCACTCCTAAATGACATTAAAGTAAATATTTAGTCTTGTGCTTAATATGCAGCATGTTTTTTTTACCTTTATTATATCATTCCTTTTTGTAATGTTTTTAACTTCTCTGTGATTTAACAGTAATTTTAATTAGTTGTGCACTAATGGCATCTTGTAACAACAACTAGAGTTTTGCTAATTACAATAACTGAAACACTACCATTGTTATGTTCATGTCATTATACTCCAAACAGTACAGTCCTTTTACAGTATTTATTTGATTGCTCCTATTACTATTTAAAGACCAATGTTTTTACATTAATAATTTAGGACTGCTGTAGTTCATGATGAATTAGAGGAATCAGTTTATGGCTTCTATTAAGTGTATACAATATCTCTTTGTGTTTATTGTTGTTCGACACAGAAAAGACAATTACAACTAATAAAAACAACATTTAAGATTTGATTGTTAAATCAGACTCATAAAAAACATTTTATTGCAAAAATGGCTTGATAAAAAGCATGTTTATGTCGAAAGGTTGTTATTTCCAAATGATACTTTTGATCTGAAAAACAAGTCTCATTGCAACACATATTCTAATCTATTGAGCATGACTGCATGGAATTTTGTTCTGTTTGTTCTTGTTTTTGTCATGCATGTTTCATGTCATTAAAGGATTCTTCGTTTCAGAATAAAATAATCAGAGTAAGTGCAAGAGCAATTTTCAAAGGCTGAATTCATGTAATGTATGGGGAAAAAAAATAACACAATCCAAAAGAATCTTTCCCTATGTGAAAAGTTGTAGGAGAACACTGTTAGACCAGAAATTAACTGTAATAAAGCAGTTTTTTTTTTTTTATCAAGCTCAGTTAAATTTTAGAAAACACAGCCTGTTTGGATTGCAGATGGACTTGTAGAATTAATAAAATCAGTTAAATACAACCTGACACCACAAAGTAAGATACAGGATTTAAAAACGTCTAAAGAGCTAAAGAAATTCAAAAACAGAGTACTGTAAAAAAGAGGTTACTGACATTGATCATTTGTTAACAAGCAATTTTTAAGGTTTTTTTCACTGCAAACCACAGTGAACGCCACTATCCACAATCAGTGAAAACATATAACACTGGTGAACATCCCCAGGAGTGGGCAATTTACCAAAATTAGTCCAACTTGTAGATGAACTCATCTACAAGTTCACAAAAAACCCCCACAGAACATCATTGTAAGAGCTGCAGACCTTCCTTTCTTCAGTTCAGTGTATTAAAAAGGGACCATGGAAAATGGCCTTTATGGTAGAGGTAGAGTGATGGTCTAGATATGTTTTGTTTCTTTAGGACCTGGATAACTTGCCATAATTGATGGAATCACAAATTATGCTTTCTCTCGAAGAAATCCTTAAGGAGAATATCTGCTCATCATGTTGTGACCAAATGCACTTGGGTTAAGCAGCACTACAATGATCCAGAGCAAACCTGCAAATGTTAAAAATAAAGAAGAAAAGGTTTTAGACTAGTCCAGTTAAGGTCTTAACTTAAATCTGATTGAAATGATGTAGCTTTTCTACTTTGTCCCTGGGAATTTTATATTTCATTTTGCATATAACTCCAGCTCATACAAATGGCAGAAAAATTAGGTTCGGTTGTGTACTCTATACATTTACCATTTTCTGACTCAGTGAAAGGGAGAGATCAAGGTCATTCTGAGTCAAACAGAGCAAGCTGAGTTCTTCCTGCAGCACTGAAAATGCATTTTTCTCAGTGCAATTTGATTTCTGTCTTTAACTTTAGTTTTTTATTCTCTGCCGTTTGTGCAAGAAATGGCAAAAAAAAAATTATTTCAAAAACCAAAAAGAATTTCAGTTTAATGGTTTATGCATATTTGTTATGTAAAAAAAAACAACAATATATGTCTACGGCAGTCATTAAATGGGCGCTTTAGAGTCACTTCTTCATTGGTCAGGCTTCAAAATGTGTATTCTAAATGAATGTTTCAGTATCTTAATGAGCATACTGAGTAATTATCCTGTAGTGCTCATGTACCAACAGGAGACGCTGACAGCTCGTACATACTGTTTGTTCATTTGTGTTTTGTGCGTTCGCCGGCTCACGTGGATGCAGCTACTGAGCCATTTAACACTCACGGACTTCCTGAAAGTAGCGCCAAGGTGTCTGTGTAATCTTTGAAATACGTTAGTATTTATACATGTATATTGAAAATCTAAATTAAATATGATAATTGCGTCTTTCTAGCAAAAATGAATGCCGTGAAAGTGGATGAATATTGAGTTAAATATTATGAGCCGTTGCACCTTCCATATATCCCTCCGCTGGTTTTTGTCCCCTTTCAGACTGTTTTGGTCTTTTTGCTGTTAGCAACGGAAAGGACCCGAGCTAGCTGTAAACTCTAATTTGAGATAATCGATTTTTTTTGTTAGGATTTCATATCAAATTGACAAGCGGCGTGACGCTCCTGTTATTTTGAAAGATCCACTGAAGCGTGTTGTTTTTAAAAAAAAAATAGTTCCCCCCCCCTCAGTTTTAATAAGATTTGTAGAGATTGCTAATTGGGCTAGCAGCTGTTAACCAGCTAGCCTGCTAGTCGCACGTTAGCGAGCTGTCACACAACCACACGCCGCCTCGTTGTCAAGAAGTTTCTGCTCTACAACCGATCGCTTTTAAAGACACCGTCTTTTATGGGATCACCATGTCAATGAAGGCCGGTGGAAATCGAGGCAAGCCCGGCGGGGGCAACGCAGCTGGTGCGGCCGCCTCCGGTGCTGGAGGAAGCGGCGGGGGAAGACAGAATCTGGGCAGGTCTGTGAGTTCCTAAACTTAGCCAAGTAAAAAACGCAGTGAACAGATGTGCTGTGGTCGGCAATTCGTGTTGTGGACACAAATACGTCTAGCAGTGGTAGTTTGAAGAGATGACACTCCCGTTAAGTGGTCCAAAATTAGTACGCGTGTTATGCGGGCCGTGAGACGTTATGCAGCTTCGCTAGCGAGGCCTGCCCGCCTGCCTGCCTGCACGGTCCAGTAATGTTGCAACTTAAGGGCAACATTTCACCGGTGCTTGTTAAATAACATGCCTTTGTCATTTATTATTCAATTAAACAGCCGAAGGGATAAAAAAATATTAACCACGATTTTTTATATTCGTTTTTCCTTTTTTTCCCTTTTTTTTTTCTCTCTTCCCTTTAGTAATGACGGTGTTCGAAGTTGCTAATATCAGTTCATTATATGAGCCTGGTGCCGATTTGGTTGGAGTTAATTAGCCCAGTGTTTGTAATTCCGCACACTTGCGGTGTTGTAGCGGCTGCCCGAGTAGAGGCCAGCTTCCACAACCAGCTGCGTTTATCCCAATTCAGCTGACTGCTACGTTACCGCAACATCACTGCAACGGGATTGACACATAAATGACATAAAGCATGTGCTGGGGGAGGAGGGAGGAGCGGGTGGTCATTATGCTGACCGGCTGTCAACCTTGACGTTGCTTTTCGTGGGAAATTAGTGTCCTTGAAGCATGACTTTCTGTCCACGTGTTGTCTTGTGACGAAGCTTACACACAACACATGGATGTTGATATTTTTGTTTTTGTCGTTTTAATTTCTGTGGGCGTTTGTTTTCACCGGTCACTGGGGCCACTACCCATTTATGGCGCAGGCTTGGTTCACTGTAACGCAGGGTTGAGCCAGAGTGAGATGCATTCATACCTAACCTAACCCATCTTTTATTCAAAATCATGTGGCGAATCACCACCATTACTACTACTATACAGGGGTATGTGTATTTTTTTCTGTTGCGTACAACAAACCAAATGTGACCACCAAAATGTGCATTTTAGAAGAAGAAAGTCTCATTTTTCTCACCAGATAAATTCAGTTTGATCCACATACACATGCCATTTTATTAGGCACACCTTGCTCATATTATGTTGAACCCTTTTTTTTAATGAAAAGATACAACAAGGTGTTGGAATTGTTTTTCAGAAAGGATCATAATATGTTTTCATGGCGTTTGCAGTAAATCTGGACACTGACATCTGAATGAATCAGGCAAGGCAGTATTTTTCAAGTCCATTACAGTACAGTTTTGATTAGCCTGTCTGAATCGTAGCTCCAGTTTTTTGTCCTTGACTGACAGGGGAAACATTCGTTGTGGGTCTTATGTTGCTGCTTTAAGGTTTGACATGCAGCGATGCCACTGTTGCCTTTCGATCATCTCAAACCTCCCTGCCCATTTCATACAATTATCACTTGTGGGATATGTTCTCTTTTTCTTGCTGCTCTCTGTAATTCGGAGCAATGTTTGTGTGTGAAAATCTCAGTAGAAACACTCACACCAGCTCAACCGGCCACTGCATTTAGAAATTCATTAGTTTTCTCATTCTTCCCATTCCGATGTTCTGTTTGAACTCCAGCACATTGTCTGCACTCCAGCTAGACCCCTAAAGACAATTAGTTGCTGCCATTTGTTTGGCTGATTAACTATTTGTGCTAACAAGCAATTCAGCAAGAGTACCTAATGGTAATAATAATTAAAATGATGAGGTGTCTAACCTCATTGATTTCCACATAACCAGAAACAAAAGAAAATAACTGCAGTGGGAATAGGAATGTAATGCAAACTAAAATGGATGAAAGTGAACCAGGACCAAATGCTAGTGGCTAATTATGATGTTCTGCATTGGATTCTTGTGTGAGAATAACATCTAAACCATCTTAAATATTCTGCAGTTAATTGTTTGAAAATCTGTGGGATCTGATAATTAACATGCTCAGTGACCAGGATTAATATTATTATCAGCTCAAGGTAACGACTTTATTTCTCTGCAATTTATGCTTTCCTATGCTGTCAAAACGTAGAATGTAAAACTTTATTTATACAATACTTTTCAAGATGAAAATCACAATGTTCTTCAGCTAACAGAGGATGAAAAATACACAAGACAAATTTGAATAAAAGCAGATTAAAAACATTTAACGTTTTGCTGGCCTTTTAAAGGAAACCACTGAGTCTGCTGATCGCAGAGGAAGGGCGTTCCAGAGTCTTGGAGTTGCAGAAAAGAATTCTGTCTCCTTTAGATTTCAGTTTTTTATGTGATACAATCACTAAGTCTTGGTTGCTGGACCTCAGGGCCCTTATGGTGGTAAAGTGATGTCATAGCTCAGAGTTGTAGATCGGTTCTGTGCAGAGTTTTCAAAGGTTTTCAAATGTTGTGTGTTCAGCGATGCCACTGTTGCCTTTCAATTATCTCAAAATTTAATGCACTATCTCAGGAAGTTTAAATTGATAATTTATTGATAATAAGTTGATAATAAACTTGGAGTCAATGAAGCTGGATTAGCAGGAGACACATGACAAAATCTTGAAGACTTAGTCTGGAGCCTAGAAGGAGCATTTTATGCAAACTGCAACCAGTAAAAGGAGGTTTTAGTTAGACATGTGTAAAGTATATTGCAGTAATCCAAACGAGATGACTCAAAAGCATGAGTTAAGATTTCCATCACAGGATAAGAGGTAGTAGAAGTAAGTTCGGCAATGTTTCTTAAATGGTAGCAACAGGATCGAACCAGAGAGCTGACATGATTTTCAAGTGTAGGATCTGAGGTTATTCTGAGATTTCTTACAGAATATTTAGCTGCATAATCAAGAGATCCAAGGATCAGATTGCTCTGAAGTAATTTCTTTTTTTTTTCTGTTGCAAAGACCATTACTTCAGTTTTTGTTTTCTTTCATTGAAGAAAACCGCCAGCTACTAAGCTTTTAATTGAATCGAAGCATTTTATTAAAATATACATTTCTGGAACTTCATTTGGAAAAAATAAACATACAGCTGAATATCATCTGCATGAAAATGATGGGAGATATTCTTAAAAGATGACAGTATGGGGCCAGTATGGCCCCAACATGTCCACTAAAAGAGGTTGTGAAAGATTTGAGCAGATACAAATTGTCAGAAAAGCATATATATATATATATATATATATATATATATATATTTTTTTTTTTTTTTTTTTTTGCTTCAGCTTTCACTAATTTTCACGCAAGGCAGCCATATTGGAATTTAACATCAGATTAGAAACCTCTGACTTTCCTACTTGGACCTGTGACTTCATGAGGATTGTCCTGTTAATGTTTCCAACCTGAAAGTTAGAAACTTAAATTTTTGAGGAAAAATAAAATGCACAATTAAACCATATTCTTTAAAATTTTGAACGTTGTTTTGTTTGACACAACACAGACAATTGTCAGAAAGCTGGTACTGGGAAAACCTTCATTTCCTGACATGGTATTTGCTAACAGAGGGGAAAGAAATTGAGGACCATTGATATAAACCACCAGCTTTCACCATTTTTGCTTAAATTCTATTTAATTAACTGGAAAATCAAAGATATCTTTGCTCTTGCCTATTGTGAACAGCTGCATGAAATATTGAACTGCTGTCGTCGTTGCAATAATAGTATGTGGATCATTGCACTTGCAAATGACTGCCATGATTTGCCACAGCAACCATTAGAACTCTGCTTGGAAATAAAAAATGTTTTGGACTTGCTGTGTCCTCTATGTGCACCTCTGATAAAGATCTTCATGATCGTGGCTTAAGGTGAGAGGTGAGGACAGTGCTGTGATTGAAGAGCCTGGCACACCAAAGCCCTCATGGGCTCTGGATTGGGTTTAGATCAAACCGAGTGGATTGCTTTAGATGAATGAATCTTTTCCACCTTTTCTAACACCATTTTGTTTTCATCCACAGTCGACCTATACAGTGCTGTTTTTTCTTCATTTGTATTATTTTGTAGCTCAATCCAGACAACTGTGTGATTGGAAGAACGTTGCTGTTAATTGAGGGGGATCTGATGTCATATTTTTGTCTTTCAGGGGAAGACACAGTGGCAAAGGCCCTGCAGCAGTAAGTTGGTGCGCTATATCTGTCACAAGTTTACTCTAAGACACTTGCGCTTTATAAATGTTTATCATCAGATGTTGTTTTTCCAATGATTGTGTTTTGGTCAGAAACAGATGTCCAGAAGGTGATTTCTATTCACAATGTTTCTGCTCTTTAGGTTATTTTCAATGGTGTATATGCAAATATGAGGATGGTCCATGTCTTGACTTCAGTGGTAGTAAGTTTTACTTCTTGTCTCTGTCAAATTTAAAGGCTATCTTTATAATTCTTGTCTTGATTATTAGTGGATGCCTGAACAGAAGCAGCAAAGGTACAAATGAAAATCTATAGGGCTCATTCTTACTGTAAATGACTAGTGTCAGCAAAACTGCTCTTTTTTTTTTACCACATGCTGTTAGTTGAGAATGTCTACACTGCAGTAAACAACACTTAGAACAGCTTGTACCATAAGGAAGGCAGATCAATCATTTGGCTTCCAGCAGATGGGCTTGTTGAACTTGTTATTTCAAAGAGTACGCTCACATCGGCTCTCTGAGTGAGTAAGTCTTTCATATGGTGACCACTGACCGGCTCATCTGTTCACAGGGGACCAAGTGTGAGCTGAAAGTAAAAAATGGAGCTGTATATGAAGGAGTATTCAAGACATATGGTCCTGAGGTAAGGAAAGCTGATGTCTAATATCTTTCTAAAGATGCTGTGTTATTAGTGGCATCTGATGGTATCTAGATAGGAAATGGGCAGAGAGAGACGAAGGGGCAGCAAAGGTCTGTAGTTCAGGAATTGGACTCCAGATGGTCTAGAACAATGAGGCCGCTGCATTTATATCCATCTATATTCCTTTTTTATAATAACTGATTCAGTCACTGTCTCTGTAGCTGGAAAAATGTCTTAAGCTTAGGCAGGACACCATCTTGCCAGCGCTCAAAATCAGCCTCACCCCCTGAGGTGGTTTCCATCTTGTGTTTAAGAACAGAGAGGAATCCGACTCCTCATGCTTTCTTTAAAGGGATAAATCAGTCTGTGGGGAAGTATTGAATATATAATCAACTTTATAAATTTGTTTCACACCATTTGCAAGACTGCACACGTAACTGAAGGTCCTGTATTTATGTTTACAATATCTCCCACCTTATAAAACGTAAAATAAAGAGAAAATGATTTTCAGTACAGAAATACGATAGTGGAAATGTTATGAAATATGCTACCAGGAGCTGTCCAGAAGTCAGTCACTAATGCTCTCCACAAGGAGAGAATGCCACAACAGGTCACTGCTATACAAGACAGCTGTGTGCAAGGATTAAGTGGAAGGACAAAATGTCTTAGAAAAATTGTGCACAATTAACAGCGGGTAAGGGATTGCGAAGTGAAAGGAGTTTTGGGGAGATTCAGAAGAGCCACCGCACACAGACGTATCAGGACATTTTTCTACATCTGTGGCATTCAGGTGTATCCAGAAGAGGTGACTGCTGTGATTAAAGCACCCAGAGCTTAATGCAGTATTGTACAGAACATGGGTATACGTTTTAGTCTTGAGACTTTATTGTATTCATGTTGTGTAATATTTCTGAAAATGTTTTTTTTTATTAGCTGTAAGCCAGAATAGTTGATTAAAAGACATAAATCAGCAGCTTGAATGCAGAATTGAATTACTGAAATCAATACATTTCTGTATTATTCTAATATAAAGAAATGCACCTCACTTTTTCTTCTTTTTTTTTCCCTTTTTGGTTGGTGTTATTGCCTTTAACTTTATTTATGATTTGTATTAACCTGCCTGTCTCCTGCAGTGCGAACTGGTGTTGGATGCAGCCCACAGAAAGAGCCCAGAGCCGAGTTTTGGCCCCAGGAAAGAAGATATAGTAGAGAGCATCATTTTTAAGGCTTCCGATGTTGTAGTGGTGACATTCAAAGACGTGGACCCGAATTTCGCCAGAAAAGGTACCAATGGCTTTTGTGTTGATTGAATTCACACCCATTATTAATCAAGCAGCAGACAATTAGGAGAGCTAATGATATTGTATTTGCCAAATGCTCAAAAAACATGTAATTGGGAATCATTGCACATGTGCAGTGGGTTGATTGTTTTCTATCTTCACGGCCCTGAAGTGACTTTGACATGAGTTACATCTTGTGTTTCTGGCCGGCCGTGGCAAACCGATTTGATCTATTGATTTCTCTGAAGGTGGTTCAAGTGCAGAAAGGACACTTAAGGTTGAACGAGTCTGCTTCTTGATGTTTAACAATAAATTCATTAAATGTTTTTAATGAAAAAGCCAATGAACATTATGTTTTAGGGTAAATACTGTTGTCAGGTACAAACAAAAGGAGAAGGAAAAGAACATTTTGATTAAAAGTTTTGATGAAGGTCTTGCATGTTGGTCAGGAAACTGTTAGTATTTTCGTTCTTCATTCTGTCTGTCCGTCCATCCTCTGACTCTCTCATTTGTGTGTCTCTTCTTTCCAATGGTCTAGTCTCTTCTGACACAGGTAATAAAGAACTTTAATTTTCTCAGAATTTATTTTTTATTTTTACATGAATACACACACTTGGATCAGAATATGGGAGCATAGTTCTGCATGGTTTGGGTACATGCTATTACTAGTTTCTGCTGATCAGGAATCTGATGCATGTCATTTTTTAACACCTTGTGTTGCCTTTAGTTTGGATGTTGCTTTTAGTGGAAAAAGGGCCCCTTCAAGTGACTCATTAGCCACACACTTGTATTTAGGTTTACTGGTGAGAGGGAGAATGTGTGTGGGATGCTGTAAATAGTGAAAATATTTAATGTAAATAAATAATTTTGCTTTAAAATTTAGTGGCATGTATGTTGTGAATGTTATTGCTAAAGTTGGCACTCTTCTGCAGCACTTTATTTTAAGCTGACAGTGCAGAGCGTAGGTTGAAAACACACAGTGTGATTGCATTGAAAGCAACATATTTCCAACCTATGTTCAGCTCTTTATTTTGTTTCTGATTATTTTTTTATTTGAAGAAATGCAGCCTTGCCTGAATGTGTGATTTGTCTTCAACCTGAAGATCATATAATTTACTACAGTCTAAATCAGTGGTGGGCAATCCTGGTCCTCGAGGGCCGGTGTCCTGCAACTCTTAGATGTGTCTCTGGTCCAACACACTTGAATCCAACAGCTGAATCACCTCCTAAGTGCAGTCAAGTTCTCCAGAGTCCTGCTAATGACCTCATTATTTGACTCGGGTGTGTTGAAGTAAAGATGCATCTAAAAGTTTCAGGAGACCGGACCTCGAGGCCTGGAGTCGCCCACCCCTGGTCTAAATTATCTGCATGTTTCTCGACACTCTTCACATTCTCCATTTGCAAATTATGATCATTACTTTAAAGAAAGTGTTCACACCTCATGACTGTTTTTCACATTTTCACAGTGAATTTTATGTGATAGGCCAACAAAAGTAACACACTGCTGGAAAATGAAAGGAAAATGGTTTTCACGATGTTTTACAATCGGGAATCTCTGGAAAGTGGCATTTATTAAGATTTTCTCCATGGATATTTCACTCCATCCTTATTCCCATCAACTCTGACCAGCTTTCTTGTTGCTGCTGAAGAAAAGCATCCCCACAGCATGATGCTTTCACTACCATGTTTCACTATAAAGTATGTTCCGGATACAGACATGTCTGTACTGCATGTACAGGATGCAAACAGGATGAACTTTCTCCATCCTGTTTGCTGTGTCTCTGATGTGGCTTGTGACCAACTTTTAAGCCCATGAGTCATTTTCATTCCTCTTCATAATGATTCACCACTTAATTTTGTTCTGTCAGATAAACACCCAATAAAATAAATTTAAGTTTGTGGCTTTAACATGAAAAAATGTAAAAGTTCAAGAGGCATGAATCCTTTTACAAGGTATTGTATATTTGATGCACAATACAATTATATGAGCAATGCATACTGTAGTATAGCCCAAGCCTGTTAGCCCATTGTGTGTACAATATTTGCCTCTAATTTTGCATTCATCAGAAGTTTTTGGATTGTTTTCAAATAATATTGAGTTGAGGGATCAAAGCTTAAGTTATGGGAGTTCAGGTGATCAATGTGCTTTATGTGCACAATTTATTTGTCTCTGATTGGGCCAGACCTGGGCTAACATAAGACTAGCTTTCCTTTCCTTTCAAACATATTTTGTCTTTGAGCTTGCTTGTCTTGAATGTTAGTGGACTGTAATAATAAGGTCAAGCAGTGCTGATGTACTGAGTTAGTTGAATTTTCATTTATGTTATTAATAAGCTAATGTTTTGCTATAATAATGGCCTACACAGAGAGGTAAGACACACTGTTGGGTTGGTTGTGCTGCATTTTTGTAGACTCAGCTCAAGACATTGCTCAGATTCTTTTAAAATAAATTATATGTGTGATTATGAATAAATTAGAATATACTGAAATGTATTTAGTTTCGGTATTTCAGTTTGAAAAGTTAAAGCAGTATTTTATGTAGATTCGTTCCACACAGGGATCTATCTCATGTTTTAAATGTAGAATATAACTAGTAATTGTTTTTAATAAGGAAATCTGGGCTTACTAAAAAGAGTCTGCATGTACTGAACTGTATGTGAACTCAACACTTGGTTGGGGCTCCTTTTGCATGAATGAATGAATCAGTGTTGCATGTCATGGAGGCCATCGGCATGGGGTTTGTGAAGCTCAGCTAGCTTTTAGGTGCTCATCTCTCTTTGACAAACACGGATATTCCCTGTCAGGTTCACTTTTTGAATTTGATGTAATAAACATTTTGATGATATTCTAATTTATTTTTACCCCTATGCCCCCGTTTGTGTTGTTGCTGTGAGGGATTATGACTCAGGCGCTAAAGACATGAGCTCTTTCCTTCTTATACAACATGAATGCAGCCATGTGATTGTACACTATCATGAACTTTGCACTCTTTAGGGCTGCTGAGAACAGTAAGGAAAACTAGATAAACCACTCATGTTAATCACCAGAGCTATTGATTTTCTGTAGTAGACTAATTTAGGTGTTCAACATTATGACATAATCACACTGAGATGAACTGCAAATCCAACTTGTATTTCAGAGCTATTTTTGTGTGTGTGTGTGATATTCCACATGCGTTATGTGATCTATTTTTTTTAATGTAGACAACTTCACAGATGCAGCAGTGAGCGGTCGAATTAATGGTGAACATAAGGAGAAAGATCTGGAGCCGTGGGACGGAGGAGACACTCACAACTCTGACAGCCTCGAGTCCCTGGACACGGATGTGGTGAGATCAATCACGCAAACGCATCAGACACGTTGATATCAGCTTGTCATAAATGGGGTAGCGTTCTCACAGGAGTGAAAACGCTTGTCCTTTGTTAAAAAGCTTAGATGACGAATTTGCCTCGCTTTCCTACTTTGTCTCTACAATCAGTCAAACGGATGGGACCCAAACGACATGTTCAAGTACAATGAGGAGAAGTACGGAGTGTTGTCTACATATGACAGCAGCCTGTCCACATATACGTAAGCATCATTCTGTTTTTCTTTTTTACTGTCTGTGTTATTTATATTAAAAGATCTTAGCATTATCAATATTTATATAAAATTGACTTTTTTCAGCTTTATATCATGTTAAAATGTAATTTCCTCATCAAAAACATACATGGAGTGTTGATTTAGTCATTTTGGCAGCCATTTTGTGGTGGTTATACGCTTGCGCTCACAAAGCGCTGCCTATTTCTACAAAGCTCGAGCTGAGCTTCTGCCTCACAAAGCGCGCCTCCCCCACTCAGCTCCTCCAGACTAGCAGCAGCAGCAATTGGCAAACACCTTGTTTAACTGCGTGTTTGCTAAGTTTATTATGCAAACTACTTCTCAGTTGAAAAACGGCATCATGGATGAACATTTTTGTGTTCATGTGCTGTAGACGGTGTTTCAGAAAGAATAGGAGATTCTTAAAGAGACAGGCGTCAAACTGAGAAGCAAAATTTCTTTTGATATGTACAGCATTTTCATAACAACTGAAAATAGCACTATGTGCCTGTAAAATACATAATACCTCTTGTTTAAACCAATCTTTATGTAATAGATCTGCTGGTCATATGTTTATTTTTAAGTTTTGACCCATTAACTAAGGAGACTCGTGCTCAGTTTATCATTTTTGTGATTAGACAAGAAACACCTTGTTTAGTGAGTCCTTGTCCTTCTGGACGTCGTTCTGCAGGATCCCCCTGGAGCGTGACGACTCGGAGGAGTTTCTGAAGAGGGAAGCTCGTGCCGCCCAGCTGGCAGAGGAGATAGAGGCCAGCGCCACATATAAAGCTCGGGTGGCCCTCGAAAACGACGAGCGCACAGAGGAGGAGAAATACACGGCTGTGGTGCGAGGGGAGAGGGAGACTCCCACGCTCAGCAGGTGAAATTAGGTTACACACATCAAGAACTTAGAGGGTGGATACTTTTGCTGTCTTCTGTTAACTGCAGTTAGCAGCTATTAGTTTGCACCAAACTCGGGTGACGTTCTGTGTTGTTCACTAAGGAAACACAGTGAACAACACAGAATGTGGGATATAAATATTGATGAATATTTATTGAATTAGACCCACAAATATTCATCAATATATATGATGTATATTTTAATGTTGGAGCTTAACAAAATGTAATGTTTGTTGCTGTTTCATAACTGATTACTGTGTGAACTGCCTAGTTGCTGAAATGTGTTACACAAATAAACTTGACTTTTAGGAGACAGAAAATTCCAAGATTATTATAGTGTGGAACTGATCCTCATTTTGTGTTTGTGTGTCTATTTAGAGAGAACAAGTACATTCCTCCGGGTCAGAGGAACAGGGAAGCAATGTCATGGGGTGCAGGACGGCAGAATTCACCTCGACTGGGTCAGAGCTCAGCAGGAGCCTCAGCTTCTCGACCAGGACCTCATGACTACAGTCCCAACACTGGCCCGGACCAGAGGGTGGTGAACGGAGGTATGTTAACAAATCAGTGACAGATTACTGTACTTGAGTACAGAGTTACTTGATTTTAAGTCATCAAGCAAACTCGTTCCGACTTAATTCTGATGTAGCAGTAGGAGCCAAGGCAGCAGGATTACAGCTCTAAAATGAACCTATTACATTAGAAATGAGTTCAAATGAACTCCACTTTTGGGAGTACAGCCAATCAGCAGCAAGTAAAATGAATTTCCCTCCTGGATTGGCTGCTTTGCAAACGTTCGCCAATAGCGTGTCAAATAGCAATGTGTATTTTAAGTTCCCTAGCTGCACCAAACGTTTGGACACACCTTCTAATTCAATGGGTTTTCTTTATTTTCATGACTATTTATAAGGCAAGAAATCCCACTTATTAACCTGACAGGGCACAACTATGAAGTGAAAACCATTTCAGGTGACTACCTCTTGAAGCTCATCAAGAAAATGCAGAGTGTGTGCAAAGCAGTAATCACAGCAAAAGGTTGCTACTTTGAAGAAACTGGAATATAAGGGGTATTTTCAGTTGTTTTACACTTTTTTGTTTAGTGCATATTTCCACATGTGTTATTCATAGTTTTGATGCCTTCAGTGTGAATCTACAATGTCAATAGTCATGAAAATAAAGGAAACTCATTGAATTAAAAGGTGTGTCCAAACTTTTGGTCTGTACTGTATATATATAGATACATAAAAAGACAGGATAGCTGAGTTTTCAGCAAACAATTTGGAGTTGCGTTCCACAGAGAAATCTACAAATACTCAAAACCAAATAGGCTGGTGTCCAATTTAAATCATATATATAGAGCAAAGAAATAGAAACAGTATTCTTGCCAGTTTCCACTGGAGGGAACTTTCCAGGAACCAGGGTTGTTTTCTGGGGTGATTAGCCTTTTTCATAGAACATTTCCATCATAAAGATGAGCCACCTCTGAGCTCCGCCTGGACATTAATAATTCACAATGAATGTACTCCAGTTGTAATTAGTCCACATTGTCCTCTTGATGCTCCAACATGATGATGGGATATTTGGGATCTAAGTTACTCTCCTCTAAATGCATTAGATGCTTTGCACTTTAATAATAAAAATGAACCTTTTATAACATTGAAAGTTGCTGTGATGGTAAACTCTTATGATAGTTTGCAGGTCTAACGGTGATTATCTGATATTAAGTAGTTTTGCCCTCTGATGAGTCGAGAAAAAAATTAGAAAAAAAACTCTGAGTGCTTTTTGAAATGCTGCCAGGACTTTAAGCCAGTAACTGACTCCTCTTTTACTAGCACATGATGAAATGTCACATTGACCTGACCAAGATTTAATTTAGTTTTTTCAGATTAAATTTTTGCATGTTTTTTGTTTGTGTAGAAAGAGTGAAAGTTTCCCCTTTCATCTTGTGAACTGAATGTCTGGCATATTTTATTTGTTCTCTCAGTTAAAAATTATTTTCTGCTTTTTATTATTTGCTCCTGTTTAAATCAAACTTTCTGTTTTGCTGCTATGTTTATTAACTCCTCTCCTTCCTGTTGCTGCTGCACATTTGTGTTTTCTCCTACTCTTTGTTATCCTTGATCATTTGTCCTTGCCTTTTTTAGGTTCATCCCATTGGCCCTCACCCTGTCCGTCTCCCTCTTCTCGTCCCCCCTCTCGTTACCAGTCTGGCCCCTCCTACTTGCCTCCCCGGGCAACCACGCCCACCAGGCCACCCTCCAGGCCCCCTTCTCGGCCTTCCAGACCTCCTTCTCATTCATCTCACCCCTCCTATCCCTCCTCTCCATCCTCCTTTTCTCAACATGGCCCCACGTCACCAGCCTCCACTCTGCCCAAACGCATGTCCTCAGAAGGTATCCCAATAGGTTGAGCCCACCTGGGCAAAGGCATGAGATGGAGATTGAGGGGCCGACCTTGGCGTTGAATTGAATTTGAATTGTAAAAGTTGTAAAAACATTTCCTAAAGGTTAACAAAAAAAAAAAATCCTTCCATGGATAAATTTGCCCAGGTGTTTTGTGGAATAGAAACATCTGGAAATTGCTTCTTCTGATTTGGGGTCTGACCTTAAACGGCCATTTTAATGGCAAGAATTTGGTTATGACTCCTTATCAGTGTGTGAGGCAATTTCACCTCGGCATGTGGGTGCATCAAGGTCTGTGTGTGTGTGTGTGTGCTGTTTTTTCTGCGTCTCTGTTGTTTTAACCTCATAAAGAGAACATGTGAGTGAGGCACCAAGTTTGCACCATAACCTGAGTACGTCTGTTTCAAAGTTATTAGCTTAAATATGGCTCCGCAGTATCTGTCCAAAACCAAGCAAGTCCTCCGTCATTTTAGCAATCTGAGCTCTGACTGTGGCACGTTTCAGGTCCTCTTCCCTCTAGTTTTTCTTCTTTCTGTGATTCAGTGTTGAGTTATTCTGGTTCACTTGGCAAGATGAAACTCTTTAATTTGCTTGGTAACGCTGGAAAAATCAAACACAACTTATGATGCTGAAAAACACCTGCTCTGAGAAAACGGTGCTGCTCTAAAGTATTCATACCCACTGAACTGGTTGTGTTACAATGGCAAACTTTATTGTATTTTATTGATATGCATACATCTGCACAGCTTTGTTCACATCTTCTTATCCATAAATATGTTTGGTTTCCATTGAATTAAATGAAGTTCTTCTTTCTTCCTTCCTCTGCTCCTTTCCACTGATTTATTTTCTCATCTCCCACTTCACTTATTTGGGCTTTGAAAGGCTTGATGTGGTGTTTTTGTCACATGAAACTTTGTTCTTTACTAACACGCATGTCCTTGTTGTTTGATGTGATGTTTACATCTGGGTTCACATTGACACAGATGAGTTTGTATTTAACGCCTGTTTGACGTTTTTCGGGACCTTTGTTCACAGGTCCTCCGAGGATGTCTCCTAAATCCCAGCGAACGCCTCGTGCTCACAGAGTGCCGCCGTCGCGGATCAGCTCGGTCTCCACCGCAGTGGACTTGGGTTCCCACAATCCACCTGGAGACATTTCGGCAACGCCTCCAGCCAGGAGTAACTCCTCTGGAGGAACCTGGTCTTCAGTGGTCAGTGGAGGTAGAGTGTTTTTCTTTACTTGTAGAGATTGTTTGGACATCCTGATTCTAAGGTTGTTGCGTTATCCTTATGCTTGGAGTAATTTTATGTATTGTTTTTTTTTTTTTCTGTCCTCAGCTCACAGACCTCGATCCCCGCGACAGAACAATGTGGGCCGCGCCTCCCCCGGCTCTTCCTCACTCTCCTCGCCCCAGACAGGAATGGCTCCTATAGAAACTGTTACGACGGTGACGTCAGCTTCCTCTCCTACTGCTGCTAGCCCCGCCCCCAACATGGTTGCCTCTCCATCAGGGGATGGTGAGATTAAATGTTTAAAGACAAAGTTTGAAACATTTAATTCAAAGTTGAGAGCATAATTACAGCTGCAAGCAGCCAGCAACTTTGACCAACTTCTCATTTGCTTTAAAATGAGTTCATATAGGGTTTGTTGGCAGGGCCGGGTTTAGAAGGATTAGGGCCCCTGGGCTGGAGCCAGGTTTGGTGTGTGCGCAATTTTTAACTATTTAATTACAGAACATTAGTAGATAGGTCTGAATTGGTTAGTTTAAAATGTATGTTGGACAAAAAAACATTTTTGTTTTAAATTAATGCAAATCCAACAATATTAAAAAACCACAGCTGAAATGAGCCTATGAGTTCAAAATGAGGTGCAGTTTTTATAAAACATGCATTCGGCAAAAAAATAAATAAATAAAGAGCCGCCTCCTAACTTTGGGTGCCTGGTCACTGCTCGTGTAGGCCTTTTTTAAAATCTGGCTCAGGCTGTTGGAGTAAAGGGTTGATAACAGATGCACACCACACTTTTCAGGTTATTATTTTTTAGTGTGAGAAAAGTTCAACAAGTGTAAATATTTGGACAAACTTTCTGCCCTGTGTTTTTTAATCTTTATAGGTAAAGAATGTCGTGTCCAGGAGACGAGACAGTCATCTCCCTCAGCAAATAATGAGAACATTAAGTCTTTGGATAACTCCCCTAGCATCTCAAGACCAGTCTGTAAAGGTACTTTATTGTTATCAGGCATGTGTTTCATAGATGTTTTTATACATTGAAAGAAATGTATTTTCTGATGATTGACATAACCTGACTCCATTTCTCTGCAGGGCCTCCTTCTATGGCCCCCGACCACCGAAAACAAATAGATAATTTAAAGAAATTTAGTGTAGATTTTAGAGTAAGTATCCTTGTTAAACTCAACAAAAACTCAACTGGTCCCTTAACCAGATTGCACAATGAAAATCTATTGCACCTGTTTCAGTTGCAGTCCAGTTCCAGTCCAGACCCTGCCTTTGACCAGATGACCAAGCCAGTCAGAGACTCATCAGACAAGCCTAAAGATCTTTCCCTGGACAAGGCCGCCGCAGCGGGCCGAGACGGCGCAGAGGACGGCGCTGCAGGGCTGACTGCTGGCGGCTCCGGAGCCGCGCCTGCGTCATCTGCCAGTAAACCCGGCAGCCCTGCAGCGCCGTCTCCATCTTCCTTAGAGCAGAAGAGAGGAGGGCAGGATGTGACATCACAAGGAGTTCAGACGACCGCCATGTCCACTCTGAGTGGACCCAAACATGAAGAGAAGGAGGAGAAGAAGGAGGCGGTACAAGAGTGAGTGGACCGGATCAATTAACTGAATTAATTGTGATGAATCGATTATTGAAACGATAATCAACTGATTTAGTAATGATTAATTGTTACAGACTCAAAAAGGACATTCAAATCAGAAATTAAATCAGAAATGTACAAAAATACATACATTTTGCACTTAAGATGAAAAACCTTCATAGGCTGTAAATATCTTTTATCCAGAACTTCTGAAGGGGTGTAGTTTTAGCTTCACCTGGTTGAAATTCTTTAAAAAAAAATCTCCTATTAAGCACTTTTTGCTATCCAAATATTAATCAATTTAATTGTTTCATTTTTTATCATTTCTAACACTGAACACCCTACTGCTGTCAATTAAACTGAAAACTGTTCAGCAGACAAGATGTTTCCATTAAGTTTCATGTATTTTTGCTATGCAGAAGAAAACAAACATTTTTGACCTGACCTATCCTTCAACAATTTGTTTGTGTTTTCTGCAGTCAAGTAAGAAAATCAACCCTGAACCCAAATGCTAACGAATTCAAACCCAGGTTTAATACACAGGTCAGTATGTCCGGATGTAGCAAAGTCACCCAGCGAGTCCAGAAAAAGCATCACAAACTGATTTCATTCTTCTGTTCTTCATCTTTTCTTTTTCTTCAGCCTAAGCCAGCCAACACCCCGACGCCTCCTCGGCCTCAGGGTCAGCCCAGCCCCTCCATCGTGGTTCAGCAGCCGCCGGCGGTCTACGGCTGCTTCCCTCAGATGTATCCGCTGACGCCAGTCAGCCCCGGCGTTCAGGTGAGATGCACACCTGCATGCTAGAACTGTTGGATCTGCTTTCATTAACAATAAATAAAAGTTACCTTAAGAGTTGTCAACAGGTGCAGGTCATTTCGCTCTTTAGCCATATCTACTCTGACAACTAACAACTCAGTTATTTCCTTTGTTTTACTCACATCCTGCTGTAATAAAATGAGATTATATGACTTCAGTAAATAATATCTACCAGCAGAAGATCATTTTTCAAAATCTGTCTTATTTTATAGAAATGAACTAATTCAAATGGAGATCAGAACCACAGTGAATGGTAACACAGCATTGTGCACATTTTTAAATTGATTTTGTGCAACAGAATTTAATCATATGTGAGATTTTAGCATTTTTATTGCAGCTTGTCTTGAATCTTAATTCCACTAGAAAATTTGTTAGTTTGCCACCGTTTTAGTTCATTGTTCTGAAGCTGGGAGGAGTAAAATGGGAGTATTTAAGTACAAGCTGACCGGAGGGGCAAATTGTAGAAATAAATCACAGATTAATAAGAGGATTTACAGATTTAACATAAATTTTAAAAAAGAACAAACTCCCCTTTGAAGTTTGTGCACCTGTGAATCATCTCTGACACACGGATAAGTTTTGATGTTAACTTCAGGTACAAAAAAGGTCAGAAACGTGTAAAAAACGAATTTTTTGCAATTTTGTAATTTATTTGTACAAATACAGTAAAATAAGTGTAGGGGTTCTTAAAACACTTTTTAGTGTTTGTTATATGTAATGTCATCTATCCTGTGTTGCTTTAAGAAAAACTTGGTGATCCAACATCAGACGAGTGCAAACAATAACAACTAAAGAGTGGTTCTTTTTCCCTTCTCTCCCCCTCCTCTTCCTCCTTCTCCTCTCTCTCTCGCTCCATTAGAAAAGCATAATATGGAAGGTTTGTGAATTTTTCTAAGATTTCTACTTTTTTCAACCCTTGTTTCTGTTTATTTTATTTAAGCCCAATCTGTACTTAAATAGTTTTGCTTGCTTGTTGAATTATGCCATCAGATGTTGGTTTGCCAACTTCTTATTGCAATTCCTTTGAGCCGCCATCACAGATGGACCTTTAACATCATCCTGTTTCTGTTGGTTTATTCTGTTAACAAACCCAAAACAAGAAGGTTCTCAAGCTTCTTTTTTTGCGGCTCTGCACCTTACGACAGGAATGCATGGTGTATATTGTTTAGAAATAATAGCGTATAGGCTAGCATAACTGACACAGTTTTATAATAGAAAATGCATGCAACCCAAGGTAAGAGAGATGCATTTTTAAATGTTGAGGGGATATTTCCAAACAGGAAAATGGGTTTTACAAAACCTTTACATTTTAATTCAAAAAATAATTTATTTAGATTAACTTTCTATTTTACATTTACTAAACAACATTAAGTATAAACTTTTTTTTCCTTCTCCAATCGCCTCCCTCCTTCCAGTCTCCAGCTGTGTACCAGGTCCAAATGCCTCACATGGCAGTGAGCCAGTCGAAACCTTACAGACCAGGTAAAGGTGAGAATAATCCCTGCTTTTTTCGCTGTTCCCTTTATTTTTTAACCACTTCCTGCTCTTACAAATTCATTGTATAATGCAAGTGTCAGTCTGTTTGCTCCATTAATTTGTGTCTCCAGCCAACATTATCTAAACATTATAAAATGAGCATTTTCTGCTTTTTAAATAACAGATTTTTTTTCCTAATACATTGAAACGGTTGAGCAACTTCTGACATTTTTACTTCAGTTATTAGTATATTTTTGTTTATACCGGACCTTAGTAATTGATTAAGGTTATATTTTATTGGGTATTTCTAAAATGTTTCCTCATAATTCTGAAAGCATTAACAGGAAAATCCTACAATAGGAAATTAGGATGTTTTCACGCCTGGTAGTCCGGTGGACTCGGGGACCAAAATTTCAACATTTGTTATATTTTCATCTGGTGCGGTTTGCGTTCACACTGCACTGTGTCAAACTAATTGAAAAATCTGTTCACCTCCTTCACCAAAACTAATGAGGGAAACGACGCAAAAAGAAGACATGAGCGCAACTTTCTTCTTCACAAAATGTAAACAAAAATGGAGTGGTGTCAGATTTTAGTGGTTGTAGGATTTCTCTTTTGTCTTTGTCAAAAGACCACAAGAAATTTCTCTCTCTAGCTTTAGATTTGCATGTTTGTTTTGGCTGTATTTACCCAGAATGCCCTGCGCTGTAGTCTGCTTGCTGCCTTTGTAACTCCAGTCTGCTTGGCATTCACATATTCATTCGAACTGCACCAGAGTTCACTTCAACCGAACCGAGACTGAAGGCTTTTAGGCTGACCAGAATTCACTTTTTGTTCTGTGTGTCAGAGTTTGATTGCACGTTCATGCCTCCCCAAACGAACTAGAGTTTTATTAAAACGAACTTAACAAGACTGGTCGACACTATGCTGATGACACTATGACTCTACTAAACTATGATCAATAAAAACATTTATTTTATTTTTTTTAACTTGACTTGATTCATAGGTCAATAATCTTTGTCTCCCTATAATCTACCAACATGAATTGTTAGTACCCAACATGCCCCAGCAGAGGTCTGACCAGCACCACCCGCCCGGAACGCCCACTATGATGCACCCAGCAACCGCAGCAGGACCGCCTATCGTAGCACCGAACCCCGCATACTCAGCGCAGTACTTCACCTGCAGCCCGCAGCAGTTCACCAGCCAGCCGCTCGTTCAGCAGATGACACACTACCAGTCACAGGTGCAGACTCGCACACCAAGCAGCTTTTAGAGGAGGGTCTTTTCAGGGTCAGAACCGGGTCATTCATCACCGCTAACACTCATCCTTCAGGCGCAGCACGTGTTCAGTCCAGTCATGCAGAGCACCGCCAGGATGATGGGCCCTCCTACACACGGCCAGCCCAGCCTTGTCTCTTCTTCTACTACGCAGTACCCAGAGCAGACACACACCATGTATGGTGAGTAGCAGCTGTCAGTCTTGATATGAGGTCACTGGTAAGTAGGTATGGGCTGAAACAAAATTATGACCTATACCTGGGGTAAAAATGTCACAGTGTTATGATTACAAATCTAAAATATGTAGTTTTGCATTTTCTTTATCATGCTTTGATGTGAATGCACTGGTGATATTTTTGGGCTGATCTTCACCCTTTGACATGACCTAAATTATGGGCGTCTTCAGTCAGAAGCTTCCTCAAATTCAATGTAACACAGACCGCTACAGGAAATCTTTCTTGCCAACAGCCATTATTATCTACAATAATTCTTTGAAGAATTTGAATCAACATGAGATATGACAGAATTTTGACCCGTTTCCGCTCTAACAGAACAATTATGATTAACGTGAATTTAACCTTAACCTCTCCATAATCTATAGACTGTCAACTTTAATTGTTGTTGGAAGTTGTTTTTAGATCACAAGCTATACTAATAGGACAACTGTGTTTCCACTGCTTTAATCAGGTTGTTCTCTGCGACGACAGGCCTCTTTTTATTGACCTACTATATTACATTGGGAGTTTCTATTGGGTTTCAGATTCTGAGTCGGTGTTGACAAAAAGAAGACTAAATATATATACATTGTTTGCATGCAGAAAAACGTCAGGATTCACAAGTACGTACAAGTTTATATGAAAAGTACGTTCAGCTGAAGAGCTCCTCACAGACGCAGGTGGAGACACTCGGTATTTCCACCTTTCACTTGAAATTAATCAAATACACTATCCAAATCCAAAACACTCATGCAGACAAATTGTGACTAGCCTCATGCTGATACTAGTTTCTCTAATTCTAGATACTAATGGCAGCATTTTAATTTCATAGACTTCACCTTAAATTTAGTGACGTGTCGTCTCCTCTGGCTGCTGCCGTCCGTAAGCACGAATTGCATGTCGGGTAACATTCTTCCTCCACGTTGTCTTCTGTATTCTTACGGTGGCTGATGTATTCCCAGATAGAAGGGAGGTGGGGAGTTTAGGGGACTTTCTTGAATTTTCATAGCTAGTAGATATGCAGAAGTCGTGATGCTGCAGCTGCATGGGAATGTTGGGATTTGACCTGCACTTTATTTCTAACCAGACATTAAAAACTCTTATTCTGCAACACCGGTATGATGGAAAACTTTAGTGGTTTTGAAACTTGTCTTAATACCATTCCCTCGTGTTAAGCCGGTCATTGCTTTTAAATTGTTTTATAATTTGTCTTAAACTTCTGTATATGTTTTAATTGTTTTACTTTTGTGCAACCAGGCCGTTGTGTGTTGCAGATTTCTGCCCATGTCCCTCTTGGAACTAAAATCTACTGTAGATCTCAGTGGGGTTTTACCTGGTTAAATAAAGGAAATAATAAAAATTAAATAATTTATGTTCTGTTTTGCTGCACTGAGAGGCAACAGGAAGTTTTGATTCTGTTGTCTTGCTGCCTCAGTGTCTCCAGGGCCGATGCCTCAGCAGTACCCTCACCCCAGTGCCACCCTGCACCCTCACCCGCAGCACCCGCAGCCCTCTGCCACCCCTACAGGCCAACCCCAGCAGGGCGGCCCTCCACAGCACGGGGGCCCGCCGAGCCACCCTGCAGCCAGCCCGGTCCAGCATCCTCAGCACCAGCAGGCAGCAGCAGGTGATCATCTCTCCTAACGAGCGGCTGAGTCGGTTTACACTGTGTTCACACCGCTGATGTGTTTCTCAGCAGCGGCAGCAGCGCAGGCTCTGCATCTGTCCAACGCGCCGCCCCAGCAGCAGATCTACTCAGCTTTGGCCCAAACGCCCCCCTCCATGACGCCCAACCCTCAGTCCCCCCAGGCGTCGTTCCCCTCCGCCCAGCAGACCGTCTACATCCACCCTCAGGTGCAGCATGGCTACAACCCCAACCACATGGCCCACGTGCAGCAGGTGGGTCGAAGGGGCGACCCGGGTCAAAACCGGGAGCTTTTCAAGCTTTGGGTGGATTTAGTGCTGGTACTGCAGGAAACCTTAATGAAGGATGTTTTTTATGTTTCTCTAACAAACTAACAAGTGTTTCTCCCTCATGGATCAACTGGTTGCCTCCTTTAGTTGTCACTTCACTTTTCCTGTCGTTTTTCCTCTTCTTCTTTTCTGTATCTGTCTTTCTTTTTCTTTTGCTATCTTTTTTTTCCTCACTATTTCTTTCTCACTATTTTTTCTCCTCTTTCTTTGTCCTTTTCTTTCTTTTGCTCTTTCTCTTCCTCACTCTTCTTCTTTTCTTGCTCTCTCTTTTTCTGTTTATTTCTTTTCCTCTCTCTTGCTCTCTTTTTCTTTCAGCTGAGTGTTTGTTCCCTCGAGGCTTTGAGCTGGCTGTTATAAAAACCCAGGTGACATTGTGCAGCAATAGTGGCTTCATTCTGCTTTCTGTTAGCTGTTAATTAAATTGTTTTTCGTCGACCAATCATGTATTTCCTATTGATTGTGGTCGCCTCTCTGCTTCCAGAAGGCAGCAGCTCTAATCGCTGCCGTCCTGAAGCTTGAGCTGTCAGTCCCCTCATTGTCCTCTCTCTCTCGCTCCCTCTCTCTCTTCACCCCAGGCCCATATGCAGTCCGGTATTGTGCCATCTCACCATCCAGCCGCTACCCACGCTCCAATGATGCTGATGGCCACACAGGGTCCTCCAGGGGGGCCCCAGCCACCGATGCCCCAGGCGGCCCTGAACCCCATCCCGGTGTCCTCTACTACACATTTCTCCTACTTGGCGCATGCACAAGGTAAACTCATCAACCTGCTAACAGGCTTGATGTTTCCTCTACAATGTCAGCAGCATCTGCCTTCAAGTTTGCGCAGATTTTAACTAATGTCAGATGCTTTTATCATCGTTTTTTGGCATCTTCTCAAAATGGTGACCTGGATGGTTGTGATGAAGCTGCCAGGATGACAAATGAAACCTGTTTTTTAAATTCTTGGAGTTCCTCCAGATTCCTCCTTCAGATTTGTTTCAGAAACACTTTTTGTTTCAGATAATCTCTAAGGATTATCTGAACTCGTTAGAGAGTTCAGATAATCAGAAACGCTCAACTGGAAAGAGCGACGGGCCAGTAAAGCAACCTGATCTGCTTTAATGAATTTCCACAACCGTTATAAATCATGTGGTGCAGCTCTGTGTTGCATAGTAAAATCCTACAATTGCTTTTTAGCTTAGGTGGCTTGAAGTATTCACATTTATTAGGATTCTGGATGATAGACCAATAAGTAAGCTTGATTGTGAAACAAACATGTTCTTTTCATTTTTCTTTTTACTGTGATACTTAAAATAAAATAGATTACAAATATCTATTTCAATAAATAATTTTTATACTTCAAAACTTAAGACTAAAAGTGAAGAATGATTGATTAGAAATGAGTTAGTTTTTGCTTTATTTTCAGTTATGCAAAGTAGATTAAAAATATGGACATCCACTTGTACACAAATATATGGAGTAATGTGCATATAGTAAAAACAAGACATTGTCTGAGTCATCAAAATCATGTTTAACATAATAATACTATTTAGACATAAACAAGAATACACTTAGCTTGAAAATGTGAAATGTTTCATTTCTTATATGTTTGTACACCCCAATTTTTTTTTCAGTACTTCAAACGTGAGACTAAAATTGTCGATTGTAAAAAAAACTAAGTTGTTTTTTTTCTAACCAACATTTTCTCTTTAACATATTTATTTTAAAAACTCCTAAGTACCATAGGAGCTCCAGTAGCTCCTATGGTACAGGACAATTTTTTTTATATGTTTACTCAATCAATCGTCAGAGTGATTTATTACTCGATTACTAACATAATTGTTTACAACAAATCTACAACAAATCTCAAAAGGCCTCTCACGGAACACTGTTGCTGCATGGTTTTCATGTGTTGGAATGGCCTAGTCAAAGTTCAGACCATATGAGAATGAGTTGTTCAAGACTTGAAAATTGATGATCAGATTCTTTCATTCAGCTTGATAGTATCCTCTACCTTATGTTGGCTCATCACTAAATGTAAACATTCCCACGGGTGTAAATACTTTTTCTAATCTCTGTAATGAGTCGGCTGTGGTTCTGAAAGGTGGAGGATTGTACTACCAGGCCTAATTGGGTCATTGTTTCTGTCCCTGTCTCCATCCCTGACTCCATCTTTGTGTGTCGTCCCTGCAGTGCAGCCTCATCATCAGCAGCAGCTGTAGATAGAGGGCGCCGGCGAGCCGAGGGACCGCTCTGCTTCATGCTTCTCAACCAGAACCTCCATAACAAGGCAGAACGAGAGATTTCCCTCCCTCCCTCATCCTCTTCCTCCCTCCCTCCTCTTCCTCCATCCGACATGCTTCACATCAGCGTTTCTCTCCTCCCCCCCTCCCAGTCAGACTAGGCAATAAGTGAATGTTAACAGGTTGATGCAGTGTTTTAACGAGAGGTTTAACGGACAAGACGTCTCCTGTTCGGACCCTGATCCTGCGTAGTATGAGGGGTCGACTGAAGGAGTTAGAGAGAGCGTTGCTAGGAACTGGAGCCGGTATTCTGTCTGCACCTTGTTATGGAAAAGAAATCTTCCAACTTCTAGACAGTATTAATATTACTGTTTGTTGCTGCTGCTGCTGCTAAGTGCTGCATTTGTTTCCAGACTACAAGACAAGTTTCTAACCAAACTAAAAACCGGAAAAACGACCAGAAACGTCCTGTGAGAGGAATAAAATAATAATAATAAAGCAGCCAAGAGGACAGGAGAATTGTTATTTATAAAACAATAACAGCTGAGGTGATCAGATCCCACTTCTCACCTGACCCTTATGTAACTTTTAAGTTAAAACTTTTACTTTGTAGATAATATAAATAATTAAAAAATGAGCAAAAAAACTTAAAAACAATAAAAAAGTTTTAAAAACTGGATGGTGTCTCTGTGGTTTACTCTTTATTTGGATGGTTGTTGCCTTGTTGTTTGACTGTTTCTGAACATTTATTAAAGTTTATAAACATATTAAACCTCAGTTTAAAGGTGCATCTCCAAGTACTTACAATCAATTTAAACTTATAATATTCAACACATACAGAACAATATATTTTAAGTCTGCGTTTCTAAAACTAATAAAGTGTCGGTATTGGTCTTTCATTTGCAGAATCAGTAGAATTGAGTTTCTTCTGTCTTTTGTCTTTTAAATCATCACAAAAGGACAGATAAAAACTCATTCAAAATGATCTACAAGCAAAACAGGAACTTTGTTTTCAAAACGAAAGAGGCCGAAATGTGTCATGCTCTCATTTACATTCGTAATGGGATGTATGATAAAAGAGCTGTGCTGTGTGATGCAACAAACAAAGCAAAACCAACTGCAATAAAAGAGAAAAATGCTGAAAAAAGGAAGTGTTCATAAACATGTTGCACACCCTAAACCAGAAGTTTAATTGGAACTGAAGAGTTTTGAAAACTATCGTAACTTTTATTCCTCTGGTTTATATTTTTGGATTCTTTATCTGTCAGAAAACCCCAGTTTAGGTGGGATTCCTTTTAACTTAGTTCAGATACAAAAATACTATATTTTTTAAAATCAAGATAATAATGAATTAAAATAAGATTTTTGGGAGATTATTCATGTACTAAAAAAATCAAGAGTATTTTATTAGTTTTGAATATTCGTAGGAAAACAGTATTTCAAAAGGCACAATTTCCTCTGTATAAAGCATTATTAGAATATTATTCAAATATAAACTTTTAAAATAATATTCACGATTTGCTGAAACGTTTAAAAACTCTAAAAAAAAATTTAAAAACAGAGACAAATATCTGATCAACATCTTGCAGCGAATCTATTGACGGACAATCAGCGAGGTGGAGGGAGGAGCACACCTGCATCAGCCGACTGCTGACGTAGCAGTAAGACTGGCACCTGATTGGCTCCTTGCTCACTTCTTCTCTTCTTCTGTCTGAGGTGCCTTCAAGCTCAGCTTGGAAATTCAAATACAAGAAAGGAGAAGAGTGTTGAACTGAAAACTTTGTAAACATCATCTGATTGTGTGAAAATAATGCCTCTAACTAGAGATTAATATAATATTTTTGAGAGAATAATTTGGATTTAAAATGCTCTTTTGGTTCAGCTGCTGATGTATGGCATTTGAAAATTGAAAAGTTGACCTAAAATAACATTTATATGTAATATACTGAAACATCCTATTAAAATGGACAAATCTACAAAAAAAAAAAAAAAAAAAAAAAATTAAATCACAAAATTCATGTACTTTATTATATAGAAACATCAAACTAGAATATTTTCTATTAATATATATTCTAAGAACGTGTAATGGAAGACAATTATTTAAAGTATATTAGCATTATAATTCAGGTTTGCTATCCATGTTGAATATAAATTATAAAAAACATTGAACACTGAATACTTTAAGTATTTTTCACAGAAGTGAAACCTACGTAAATATCATAAAATTTTAATTCGTGAAACATCTATATTATATTTAGCGATATAAGTATTTAAAGAGACTTGGATGCATTATTTGAGTATTCTTTTAGGGAAAAAAAACCAAACTTTTAGAAGTTGTTTTTTACACCTCTTATTTTTACTTTAGTAATATTATGAAGTATTGCTTTTGTTATTACTTCTTGTTATTTTCTGGATACTCTACCCACTGCCGATAATTCCACAGACTGAAGAACGAACACAATTTAACCAAATATGCATCAGACACAGAAACACACCGACTGTTAATGTTGAAGCAAGACTTTCTGTTTCTACTCAATAATTAGTTTCTATTTTTTTGAACCTGCTGTGTCATTTGGAGATCGAGAATATACAGTAAACACTGTACTGGCAATGAGAGTACTTTACTCTGTTCTAACATATTACCTTGAGTAAGTGACAGTTTCATAAGCAAACATTTAAAGTTAATTTCTAAGTGAATTGTGGCACTTCTGGATCTCCATCACTGCTAGATTGGTAAAAAAAAAAAAAAAAAATTGACACAATGATAGATTTTTTTTTCACGAGTAAACGCTGGTGACCGAGGTTTCCGAGCTTCCCCTGAAGGCATCGCTAATCAAAGCGCTCCGGGGACAATCTGGATAATCGTGTCATCTGCTGACAGGAGGATATTTTCTGACGAGCAGAAGGAATACAGCTGAGTTATGATGGTCGGTGAGCAGCAGGAAGGGTGAGCGGCTGTCTGGTGCTGTTTGGTTTGGTTTTATTAATGTATTTAGTTCCAGTTTCAGTTTCACCCTCTGTTGGTCTTAGAGGATTTGGTTTTCCTTCCCCAATAAACGCTCCGTGGTAGATTTACAGCGGCTCGGACGCTTCCAGGGGCAATGACGGTGTTGTGTTTTAACTGTGTGCTGGAATAGAGACACATGTGCGGCAGAAAGGCTGCGCCTCGTCTCTCCTCCTGAAAGCAGCAGGAAACTTTTCACTGAAGACACAAACCCGAAAGCAGCGAAGATGTTTGAAGCCTCGGGAATCCCTGTCATCTTCGATGTTGTCTGCCTTGTCCTCGGTAGGTAAACCTGGTTTTTCTGCAACTTTTTTTTTTTTTAAAGCTTCAGAGACGAAGTAAAGAACTAGAGGAGGAATTCAGTGTAAGGTTATTTGCATAAATGGTATTTGTACACTCAGAGGAAGGTTTGAGGTTTCAGCAGCCAGGCAGGAAGATGGAAAAAGTCCCACCCTGCATGTTTTCTTTTCTTCCCCCCCCCTCACTCATTAATCTGTATTTTTAGCTGCATGAATGGAAAAGAGTCATAGAAAAAGCATCCTGCAGAACTAGTTACAGAGATAAAACTAAGCCTGTGCAGATTCTGATTTAGTTTCATAAGATCAGGGTTTCAGAGCTGTAGAAAGCTTTCCCTGAGGATATTCCTCACTGCTTAGTCACTGTCTTGTGGTTTGCTTTGCTGCTGACTGCTCTCCTATTCCTCATTTTTTCCACACGCAGACGCAGGTCAGGCTCCTTTTACATTTGCCCTGTGTTTACAGAGCAGGAAATTTTGTTCTGTAATTATTATGATTCTTGTAAAATGCAGTAAGAAGCCAAAGCAAACATTACAGTAAAAACGCATTTTCTCCCTGTAGTATTATTTTTTTAAATCTGCATTTTATGCGACTTGAATGTATTTTATTGAGATTTTAAGACTAAGAAAATTAGTGCCTAAGATGGGAAGAAATTGATACAAGGTTTTAAGAGTTTTATACAAGTAAACATTTGAATGGTGTTGTTCATGTGTCCTATTTTATTTTGATGAATACAGTCAAGAGGAACATTTGCTTTTAGAAGTCACCCAACCAGAAAACGTGTGATTTAATCTCAGCATAATCCAGCTGGTCTGGTTTTTCCATTATCACGAAGAAACACAGTTGACATGTCAGGTTTGAAGCCAATTCAGGCTGTAATCTGAACGTCCCAGACCAAGCCTAAAAATGGAAACTAAACAAAAATATATTGTCTTTTCATGTCTCTACCTTCATCTGCTAAATGTTTTCGGTGAATAAGTGACAAAACTAAATATCTCAGATGTACTTATGTGTAGAAATCAATTTTGGCTAATTACGAAGAAAGTCTGATCTTCATAATTTTCAGTAACTAAAGAGTCAGTCTTGTAATGGAGGTGGCTGCTTCTACAAAAGAACAAACAAAACAAATATAATCCCATAAGCTTGTGCAGATCTCCTTGCAGATGGAGTAATTTAGGCGGCAGTGACGGTTAGTCTGAAAGCATCCACACTTGGAGAAATGCCTGATGTCATGTCAGAGTTTTCAGTCTGAACTTTCTTAAATCAGGTAAAGCCGATTCAGATAAAGCAGTAGAGTATGATACAACACATGTTGGAGCATGTGTTCGAGACGGATCACACATCCTGGGCCTCATCCAGTCAGTCCTGCCCGTCACTGTATGCATGGTGACACTGTTGGTCTTCGTGGTTGTTGCACGTCAGTTACAAAATTGTTTTATTGTAATCAACCTCAGGCTGTGTGCTTCAGTTGTTGTGAAACGTTTAGTAAATCTACTCCTACCATCCTGTTGGTGTCACAAGCAGTGATGAAGCTGAATGCTGATAAATCTGGAGCCAGTGTGTTTGACCAACATCTTCGCAGTGTGATCACAAGCTGTCTATCAATACCTGCAACAGAAAGTGGTGCTGCGGTTTAAAAATGAGCTTTAATTGTTCTCTAATGAAGCGGATAAGGTTGGGTGACCTGAAACATTGCAAACTTCCTGTTTGGGAGCAAAGGCTTAATGAAGAGTGCAGTGTGAAATAAAGACTTCATGTAAAGCTTGGATTATGGCATATCAAGCTGTCAAAGTTTGAGTTTGTTAAAATATGACAAAATCTGAAAATAACTATTGGCTCAAAATGGCTGACTTCCTGTTTTTGTTTAGGACATTTCAATTATGATGATGTTTTCTCTTTTAGCAAGTTTTGAAGGTGAAACTAGCTTGAGCTGCAGTTCATTTCAGTTCATTTATATAATGCCAATTCACAATAAATGTCATCTTGAAAAAATGTCAGTTCAATCACACAAAGATTCCAATTTATCCTAGTAATCAAAGAATAAGCTCAGTTAATTATTCATGTTAGCTTATAAAGTTTCTGAGGAAACCAAGCAGATTGCATTCCTGGACGAGCACGTAGCAATCTCTCATACTGAGCATGCATGTAGCGACAGTAGAGAGAAAGAACTCTCTTTTAACAGGAAGAAACCTCCAGCAGAACCAGAACCTGGCTCAGTAGAATCGGCCGTCTGCCACGACCGACTGGGAGTTTGAGAAGACGCAGAAAAAAGAAAGAAATGAACCGATATAGGATTATTTTGATGAATATGAAAGAAAAAAAAATAGCAGATGAGAAAGAACAAGTTTGGATGGCACCCCTTTTCCACTATTAAAGTACAAATACAGCTTTGGAAAAAATGAAGAGCCCACTGCACTGAACTCCATTGAAAACCTCCTGGTTATTCCTCCAAACATTGATTTCTGAACTCTTCCCGAGTTAAAACATTAGTATTGCTGTTTCTAAGTGAATATGAACTTGTTTTCTTTGCATTATTTGAGGTCTGAAAGCACTGCATGTTTTTGTTTTGTTATTTTGACCATTTCTCATTTTCTGCAAATAAATACGAAATTTTTGCTTGAAATTTTGGAGACATGTTGTCAGTAGTTCATAGAATAAAAGAACAATATTAACTTTACTCAAACATAAACCTATAAAGAGTAAAATCAGAAAACTGGTAATTTTGCTTTGTTCTCTTAATTTTTTTCCAGAGCTGTATTTTACTTTTCCTGAATTTCCAGCAGTTTCTTGACCGTTTAGTTAAACCAAAAGTCTCAATCATTTATAAGAACAGCATTGCCTTAAATCAACTTTCCAATCAGGAAAATTGATGATCAGTTGGGGGCAATTACAACTTACTAATATCTAATGTCATGTTCTTTATCTCTCTTTTGGTTTTCACAGTCGGACTTCCATTTTTCATCCTTACTCCCAGACACAGCCCCTTCAAGCGGGGTTTCTTCTGCAACGATGAGTCCATCAGATTCCCCTACAAAGAGGACACCATATCCTACCAGCTGCTCCTCGGAGTCATGATTCCCTTCACACTCATAGCTGTAAGATGATTTAGATTCCAGATTAAAATCTGACTCTTTTTCATGATGTCATGTCTTTCCATCATGGCTTTTTTTCCCCCGCCTATCTTAGCTCCTCTGCGGTGAGTTTCTATCGGTGTACATGTGTCGCATCAAGAGCCGGTCTTTGAAGAGGAAATGGATGATGTGCGTCTACAAAGCCGTGGGGAGCAGCTTGTTTGGAGCCGCCGCCAGCCAGTCTCTGACTGACATCGCTAAATACTCCATCGGCCGACTGCGGCCGTACTTCCTGGCTGTTTGCAAACCGGTGTGGAATCAGATCGACTGTAAAACTGGAGGATACATAGAGAACTTCACCTGCACTGGAAATGATTTTGAGGTGACCGAAGCCAGGTGAGGTTTCATCTTTGAATTTAATCTCCTGTGACTAAAAGAGATTGATTAAAATGAGATTTTAAAGTGGGAAATTCTTCAAATATGAAACATTTGTTTTGTGGTGGGGAAAAAATGGCATGGAGAAAAATTTTAAAACTGTAGAGCCTTTATTTTAAATGCTCATTGGTCTTCAGCCTCATCGAATCCAGCTGAGTTCAGATCTCTTACCTCACATTTTTGGGACCAAAAACAATAATTGATGTTTTTTTCTGAATTGAGCTGTACCAATCTATTCACGAATATTTGGATTACTGTAATTTGGTAACTGTGGTGGGAAAAAATGTTACAAAATCATATTGTAGGAAATGTTGTGGTCATCATTTGATGAAAATGGTCCACAAATTGAGCTTTGGGAAACCTTGTGTGTGATTTTAATTTGTTTTCCTTCTAAGAACTACGGAGCGTACAAAATCATCATGTTAATTAAACAAATCTTGTCAGTATGAGATAAAATAGACTTTGACTTCCTTGGAGAAATTGTAATTCGGAAACTAACGGATAATGAAATAAATATTTTTGACTTAATCTTTGAACACTGTTTGCCTAACAATCTAATTATCACAAGTCAGAAATGCATCAGAAATCAGAGAAAAAATAATCAGTTTCTTCAGTGTTTTCCTGAAAATCACTGAACAGAGACGATCAATGTTTAAAATCTGAAGATTTTATTCACTGGCTGATTGATTGGTGATTATATATACAAAAGGGAAATGGTTGTCAAAGGCACGACTAAAATAATACTACTTTCATTCAGATCTGAGATGGTAGGTATTAGTTTTATTACCCATGGTTATTGTATTCATTTGAGAAGGTGGGAATGTGCCATCAGGTTTAGTTATCAATATCAACTATTTACATTTCTGTCAAAAATGTGTAAAATCAATGAACAAGAACTTTTTTTTTATCTCTTACTGTGTGGTGACAGTTGGTTTTTATCAAAACCCAGCTTGATAAATCTGGGTTTTGTTTATTCTAGTTGTTTTGAGCTTTAAAATCCTTATTCCACCTGTAGATATTAGCAGTTCAGACGAGTAATTGTTTTATCTCTGAAATAAATTTAAAAAATCAATACACTTCTGCCTCTTTCAAATTAGATTTTTTTTTCTTTCCTATTGTGAAGAGTATCTAATACAAATCAACCTCTGTGTGACACTATTGTAAACCAGGGCTTTGGAAAGCTACAGATTTCTAACTTGGAGCTACTTTAATACTCCTAGCAACTTAACATGAATTCACTTGCAAAAAATATGTCGGCAATGAATCATTTTATGGGGATTTTCAAGGCGTGGTAATGATGAGTTTTCTTTAGAAATTAAATTACCATTTAACATGTGATTCCCTCCCTTTACCAAAATGATAAAGATAAGTAAACATCTGAGTGTAAACCATTAAATTTTTACACATGTAATGGAGAAAAAAAGCATCTTTTGAGCCATGAAAGCTCAAATCACTTTTTTATTCTGTCCTATTTAGTCATACAGTTGGTTATTTCCAATTACTTTTTTAGCAGCTTTAGAGATTTGTGAAAGTCATAAGCGTTCCAAAAAAATGTTGTATTTCATGAGAGACTATTTAAGTTTATTTGGTAGGGACAGAAACACATCGACAAAGACAAACTGAACAAAACAGCAGTCCCATGTTTGCGTCATAGTGCAAAAGCTAATTCACAGCACTTGTCCTTAGATGGGCTTTTAAAAATTGAAGTGATAATCATTTAAAATAGCACAACATAACTAGACTAAACTGTGTGATTAGGAGATCAATTGTTTTCTCATAACATGCCTTATTGTCATATTATGTTACCACAGTGTGTCTGGCATGTAAAAAATATCAAGTAAAAAAAATCAGCTTAAAAGGTCTTTAATGCACATTTTAGCTTTGAAAATATTAGCATAAATTTTCCTTTTTGCCTTAAGAGCCTAATTTGAAACATGCTGGATAGTGACAAAGTGGAAGCAGAAAACAAATTACTTTGCCACCTTTTCAATGAGAATATAAACTTGGAAAGTATCTGCATGGTCACGGAGGCATAATGGTATCTCTGCAAGAGACTGCTGGCCAGCTCTCTCCCACACACCTTATCGCTTATCACATCAGGGTACAAATATTCAGGTAATCAAGAGTCAGAATCTGAGGACAACGGCTCGTTCTGTTGTCGTCCAGATATTATCCCTATCAGATATGTGCTATAGTTTCATTTTCACTGTGCATTTAAAGAAAAGAGACTAAACTTCAATCTTCTTCTCCTTCATAGATTGTCCTTTTATTCCGGTCACTCGTCCTTCTCCATGTACTGCATGCTGTTCCTTACCGTAAGTACATATAATAAAAGCTTTAGCGTCCCCATCACAGTCATTATGCAGTTTTGCGGCACCCTTAACCTCAGCTTGGGCACAGAATACATTTAATAACCCTTGAAAATAATCATTATCATGCGAAGGCAAGCATTGCCTAACCTGAAAATACTCTACTGCTTCTAAAAACAGCCAAAGTGCTTTAAAAAAAAAAAAGAACATCCAGCCAGTGTTTGGCAATAAGATGATGTTTCACGACTTGTTTAGAATCAGCAGGCACTGCCCCCCACCTGGCAACCCCAGCTAAGCTCCAGAACGTTTTGATCAGCTGGTTTTACCTCTGTATGCGCTGTACAATGGCTGCTGGAAAAGACAAGTGTTTTGTTGGTGACTTTCCATCCAGAAACCACTTGCTCCATTCTTGCTAACGGTGCAGGAGGCTCCAGTTCTGCTTTTTAAAAATGTACATTTGTGTAATTGCCCATATGTTTATGTGCAATTACACATTTTCACATGCTAGTTTAAACGTTGAGTTGAAGGACGTGGCCAGCCGCAGCTTATTTGGATTTAAAGTGACAAGAAACTCTAAAACGGCTCGTTCTGAAAGGAGCTCACAACAGTCTGAATTGACGAGACTAAAATCTCATCATCTAAGATTGAGTTTGTGGAAAAATGTAATGACACCCCGACAGCATAAATTACTCATGATGTTGGCTTATGTCATGTGCTTAACTAGTTCTGCTTGGAAAACAATGCAGCACAGACGTCAAGATAATACACAAAGAAGCTCTCTTCGAATTTGAACATAGCTATCACTAAATGAGATGTTTACATGCCATGTTTATCTCATCTGTTCATTTGTGAGGTATTCAAACAACCAATGAAACCCTCTGAAGCATAAAAATGTTCACCTTTTTTTATCATGCTTTTAAAAAAAGACCAGCAAAATGACTTTAGGGAACACCTGTATCACAAATATTGATACAGTCTGTGGAATCTGTAGATAAAGGTGTGACTGTACATTTTTCTTTCCTCTGTATCTTGCAGCTGTACCTTCAAGCCAGGATGAGGTCAAAGTGGTCTCGGCTTCTGCGTCCCACCCTCCAGTTCTTTCTGATTGCCACTGCAGTGTATGTGGGTTTGACCCGAGTGTCTGACTACAAACACCACTGGAGTGACGTGTGTGCTGGCCTCTTGCAAGGCGGTTTGGTGGCTGTTTTCACAGTAAGTGTCCCATAAAGTGGCTAAAAGCCAATTTGCTGTTGCTTTTTTTATTTTTTTTGCAAATACAGTGAAGTCATTTTTTCTCTCTCATACCATGAGCAATACCAGCTCATGCCCATGTGATATTTCACACACTCATTCAGTTAAATTATTATTTTTGACACCGTGTGAAATTGCTGACACTGAAGAAGGTTAATGTGCTGAGTAATGTTTTCTTTTTTGCTTGTTTTTTTAGCGGTAGCTAATCTACGTCAGCGATCATTCATTAATTGTAAAATAAACATCAAGCCCAAAAACATAATACTGTAACCAAATGTTGTTGTGTTTGTGTGGGAAATGTTTGGGTGTGTGCTTTTTTTTTTTTTTTTTTTTTTGGTGTTGAATCCTGAAACATAAAGTGGCATTGTTGTCAGTTGCTATAGCAATAAGTCAACGTGTAGCGTAGTCGACATGGAGAGCGAAAAAACAGTTGTTTTGAGATGTACGGTACTTTAACGGTTTTCTGCGTTATTTTTTCTTTTTCTGTGGCGCACTGCACTAAATTAATACCTACAACTCCAGGTTTCATTTAGTTACCGCGGCAGCGCAGCTATGGCTGGCATGTACAAAAATAAATAAATAAAACTAAAAAAGTCGTTTAGCCCTCGTTGTGCGCGTACGCGAAATTCCCGGACGTAAACAATAACATTCAAGGGGTCCACATGTCATTTTTAAAGATCCATTCAAACAGTTATGGTCGACTTGGATTATTCTAACATTTCAGTCATAGCTATGTAACCTCGGTAATCGTGATCGGGTTCTAGCTCATTCTATACAACATTAACTATGTTACAGCTACATAGTTCAGTGTATTGTCATCTTGTCTGTCTTCTGCAGGTCTTCTGTGTCTCTAACTTCTTTTCACTGCCAGTGGAACCAGTGGTATCGCAGGCGGAAGAGAACCCTCACTCCAATTTACAGGAAAATCCCAACAATAGTAACCACTATAGCAGCACTGAATGACTCCGGTGTCTCAGAGACGCTACTCTGCTCAGCCTCAGTTGCAAAAGGACCTCAGAGTCGACCTAAAGCCCATAAATAAACAGCAAGCCTTATTATACATTACCTGCTGCCTGTTGGGGCGCACAAGCTTTACCTACATGGTGCCATTTGCTGCAGGCTTTGGCTGCTACCTGGCGCAGCTTCAGACACAGGCGCACTGCGCAGGACACTGGTAGCACATGCTTGTCTGAAAAAATTCCATTTTTAAATTTTTTTTTTATTTTAAAGAATATAATGAGCCTCTGTATTCACACTGCAAGCAGGCTTGTAGAGATCTGGTGGTTATGTGCTTCAGGGAACCAGGGCAGTTATAAACAGAAACTGAACTCAAAAACAAAATATTTTGTATTGATTATTGCCTTGGTTTTAAGCTGCTGTCAGCTTCCAGGTGTAATTTTATATATTTAAATACAATCTTTTTCTGGGTAATTGTGTAAAATTTATATTTTTGTTCAGAAGTTTTAAAATAAAGGAGGGGAAAAGCCTTTTTGCTACCTTTGTGTGTGTTTCTTTGTTTGGGGGGGGGGGGAGGGTTTGTCTATGGAACATATAAAGCAGATGGGGTAAAAGTTACTGCAGAAAAAAAATTGATTATTCCTATGTAAGTAGAAAGGCTGTAATGCAAATGATGGGAAAAACCAGTCTTTTGTTATAATTTACTCAAATAAATACTTTATGTTGCAGGCATTTAGGTTTTTAAGACGCCTAGTGTATGAGAACGAAGACTCCATGTTTGTGTAGCGTCAACGTGAAAACCCAAACACAGAGTAGCATTAAAACTTAACATTTTAGCTCATTTTTATATATATCCCCTTGTTAGTGTTAATACTGTCAGATTGTTACTTTTGGTATTTCCCCACAGATTCTGTTCAAGAATTGAAAACAAATTGTCCAACAAAACACCTCGAAATCCCATAGAAATTGTATTGTTTGCTTTTTTTCATGTACAAGACTTGATTATAATGAACTAATGAGGTTCATAATTGAAATTACTCAATCATTTTCTGTCTGGTTGGACCACACAAACCCAACAGCAAACCTGAAATACCAGTTTGAGGAAAAACATTACGCTGATGTTTTACTATGACATGATCAGGAGCTTTTCTTTCCAACACCACTTTACCCTTGAAAACAAGCCCATGTCTTCTGACCTGTCATTGTTTGTTATTGTCTGTATGTCAGCAGCACAAAGCTTGCTCTTATTGTCACGCTGACACCAACAATAGTCCTCAGTGAAAGCAGCTCCACTTACTCTCTGTCACATGTCTGACTTTATCCCACCAGGCAACCATGCAGCTAGAGAAATGCACGACTCAAACCTCTGAGTTCTTAACGTTACATTTCATGTGAACGAGCAGAAAGAACAGAGTGTTCTTCTTGAAAAGGTGGTTTTGGAGGACACAGGCAGACCACAGGGAGGAAGTGAGGACATATCAGCAGATTCACTGAAAATGGGGAAATATTTAGACCAGGAGTGTCCAAAGTGTGGCTCAGGGTCCATTTGAGACACCCAGAAAATTCAGGAAAGGGGCTAATCTGACCTGCAAGCACATTTTGTTGATACAAATAGTCTTTATCTTATAAGGCAGGAATGTCAAAATCATTTTCATTATGGGCCTCAAGTTGATTAATGTTCTCAAAGGGTCTGTTGTGACAGAACATATTGATAAATCAACCTATTAAAAAATAAAAACTGAATTGATTTGACTGATGGAAATAACATTGAACCATGCAACTGTTACATTTTTTTATCTATGTGGCCCTATAGAAAGCAAAGGGCCACATAAATAGCTATAGTGGGCCAGAATCAAGGCCTGTGGGCCTGTGGGCCTTGAGTCTGAAACGTGTTAAAAGGTGACATTTTCACAGAAAAAAATCCAATAGTGACAAAAATATTAACTCCTTTTTATTTTATTAACCGACTTTCTGTATTCCTTTTAATTTCTTAGTAAATAGAACTACAAACTGATCTGGAAACTTCGACTCAAAAGCAGACTTTGGCAGGTCTCTTATAATAACACAATCATGTGAACCTCGGATGATATCTCTATTGATGGGTAAGGCCCCCTACTGGACAATATATGAGACTGCATAGGAAGTCTAAAGACCACAGAAAAAATAAGTTTACTGGAGATAATTTGGAGAACGTGACATTTCATGTGCTTTTATTTAACTCGAAATACAGTAGCTTCTTGCACTAACAAATAGGACAACAAATCCTGACTCCATTCACCTCAGGGGAAGTAATGCATCACAGTTGCTGATTTGTTGTCTGTATATTCATGATCTGGTTTATTTCTAAAGGTTCTGCTGGAGAAAAGTGAATTAATGCAGAAGAATCCAGTTTGAGATGATCTGGGTTGAACATCAACTTCTGGTTATTATCAGCATAAAATATTACAGTTTTGAAGCATTAAATTATAAAACTAGAGTTTATCTTTAGACTAAACTCAAGTTTATGGGAAATAAAACTGTAACTACTAATGGCAATGAACCTGTGATGTAACATGGATCATGTTAAATATCCATTACTGGATATTTCACAAATTAACATATACTGTATGTAGGCCAGTTTGTTTTTGTCTTCGTTGTTAGCTGTTTGCTATTTCATTATAATACTCCCTTAATCAGTTCACATTAGTTGTGAAAGCTACGTTACACTGCCATAATCACTATTAATTTAGGCTGCTTAGCAACAAATTTATAGCCTATTAAATATGGATGCTACAAAATGAATATTTTCACCTGTAGCAGATACTTACTGTATATTGCAATTTTGCAGGTGGGTAGAGAACCCAAAAATTGTACCCAAATATGAGTAGTACTACTTACACATATTTTTAAATATATGTAAAAAGTAGCTGTCCCAAAAAAAAAAAAAACACTTTACAAAGGTATTTGCCAAGTTGGCTATTTTTTAAGTTAACCGAGTCTAATATGCATATAATGCAAGAATTATTATTATTGCTCCAATACCAACACTGATCTTGGTATTGCTATTTAGCTCTACATGCCTAAATGTCTTGGCATCTTTTTTTGCTTTTGCAGAAACCAATAGACCAAGTGTACCTAAAAAAAGTGGCCTGTAAATGCCTCTCTCATAAATACAGCTTTCAGCTAAAGTTAAATAAAAACCTACATTTAAAATTCTAGATCAGGATTTAATAAAACCTTCAAACAAAAGACAGGACAATAAATAATTTGTGACAGCGTCACGGCATTTATTATTACGGTATCAAACAGTTTTTACCCCTTTACTCCATCCACAGGCCAACTGGGGGGGTTACAGCTCAATCATAGTAAAACCAGTGAAGAACGGGTTCAGTCAAAATTAATTTAAACCCTCTCATCTGGTCTGCTTGAATATATTTCTAACAACTTATTACAGTTAACATGTTTTATGAATGTAGAACACCAGAAGCAAAATGTTCAGAATCACATGTTGCTGGCTGGAACTGCCCGAATTAAATTCTGCTGCAGTCAAGAACCAGAAGAGCCGCAAAGCAGAGCAGGAGGAAAGGAAGGGCTGTAAAATTTTATTTGGAGAAATCTGTACATGGAGGTTTTGGCCTTCAGTGTGTTCACATGTATACGCTTTAGGACACAGACAAGACGCTTACTGAGGATCTGGAGAAGTGCAATCCATTACTCAAAACTGGACAGGAAGTTCAGTACAATCTGCTTCAGTTTAGCATCTGATGCCTCTGAGATCTTTCCATCGGCCCTGGAAAAAAAAAAAAAAAATTAATAAAAATATTTTAAATGTGCCAACCTATACAAGAGAGAAGCTTTGCCTTACTTGATTGCAGAGAGCAGGTCCTGCTGCTGGCTGAGGATGTGCTGCAGGAATGCCTTCTCAAACCTTGTGATCTTGCTGGGCTCCATCTTGTCCAGGTGTCCTCTGACTCCGGCGTAGATGACCGTTACCTGCTCCTCAATGGCCATTGGAGCTGCAGGAGAGAGGCAGGTACACCAGTACATAAACCAGTCCAGATATTTTTCAGTATAGTTCAGGATTTAACTGTGTTGGTGTTAAAGTTTCTTTCCAGTAGTAGATAACATTTTTCATTTAGTATAGATCTAGATTAGTTAGACGCAGAAGCTAATGGTTAGCTCTTTTTTTTCTTAACTTCAGAGCTTAAAATCTTTCAAACAGCTTTAGCTCTAATTTAACTGTATTATTCTTAATTCGTAATTTTAGCACTATTTTACACAACAAAAATACTGGGGCTGCAACTAATTAGTTATCAATTAATCTGATTAAAAGAAATGATCACATTTGACTTTTCACTAAACACTTGACACTTTACAGTCGAAGTGTTTCATAAATGCAAAATGTTTATATTTTTTCTAGTTTTGCCTTAATTACAGCAATAAATGCATTTCTTATTAAATTATTCTTTTCTGAGTATGCACATTTCAGTTAACGATTACCAAATTAGTTCATCCCAATTAGTGAACTTAAATCATTTCAGTTCTTAAAAAAAAAGTATATTATAGTGATAGTATAGATGATACATTTATGCTGGAAATGGAGTTAGGAGGTGTTGTACCACCAATAACTTTTCTAATAAGGATTATGTAAAGAGTTTTCACCTTAGTAACTGCCTTAAATAAAACGTAGATGTAGTTTTCACACAGCCTAACTTTTAATCAGCTTCTCTGACAGAAAACATTTTACACAGGAAGTTTATTAGTGGTGCACCGCAGCTGTCTCAGTTAATTATGGCAATCAGTTTGTGTACTTATCTGCCCATTGCAAACAGGAAGACTTAAAGGTCCAATAGGAAGTGTTCACATAAACCCTGGTGGAGACATGAGTCATCTTAAGACAGCAGACGTCCAATTTGGCCTCTGGATTCAACTCATCTAGATTTATACCAAATGAAGATGCCAAGAGTGCCATCTACTGCAGGTAAGATATTGTTTATCACTTTACGGATCCTGACCCATCAACACTCACAGTACTGTCCCTGCTTCAGCAGCTCAGTGAGCCTGACGCCTCTATTGAGCAGCTGCTGGGTGGCGGCGTCCAGGTCAGAACCGAACTGAGCGAAGGCAGCCACCTCACGGTACTGAGCCAACTCCAGCTTCATGGTACCAGCCACCTACAGGGAAGTCAGACTGGATTTAGTGGATTCAACTCTCATTAAACATAATGAGGGTAAATTCTAACCACAGACTGGACCGACCTGCTTCATGGCTCTGGTCTGGGCAGCAGAACCCACTCTGGACACAGACAGACCCACGTTGATGGCTGGACGGATACCCTTGTAGAACAGCTCAGTCTCCAAGAAGATCTGCAGCAAAAAAAAAAAAAAAAAAAAAAAGGACAAAACTAAATTAAACACTGCATAAAGAGACCATTTACTGAATATTAATATGAAACAATACTGACCTGTCCGTCTGTGATGGAGATCACGTTTGTGGGGATGTAGGCAGACACGTCTCCAGCCTGGGTCTCGATGACGGGCAGCGCGGTGAGGGAGCCGCCTCCAAAGTTGTCGTTCATCTTGGCTGCTCTCTCCAGCAGACGGGAGTGCAGGTAGAAGACGTCGCCAGGGTACGCCTCACGACCTGGAGGGCGGCGCAGCAGCAGAGACATCTGACGGTAGGCAACAGCCTGGTGGGAGAGACCAGGAGAAAATTAGTCCATATGCAACATTTGGCTGAGTGATAAATCCGTTTGGGTTTTTGAAGATTTCACTTTTGGGAAATCTGGATCCGCCCCCCTTCAATAAAGCATTTCTTGGATTTCCATAGTTCAGAGTGATGTTGACACACCTAATGTCTGCCATCCTGTCTGACATCAATTCAGGTTAACTAAATAGAATATTAGGGCCAGGATACAATTCATCTTAGTTTATCGGAATAAAGTCATACTACCAGAATAAAGTTTTAATATTAGGAAAATAAATTAGTGATTTTATGAGAACTCCAACATGACAAAAAATTTAAATGAGGAATATTAAGCATTTTGTGAAATTATATTTTGGTAAAAGTTTTACAGATAATACATAATGGAAATATTTAATCACATCGACTTTGAAACAATCATACAAACAACTGTGTCTACTCCGAAGACAGATCTACACAGACTGAACTGATAACTCAAAGATTTTCTCATTTTTTCCCCCCACTTAATTTTAAGAATTTTTGGTAACATTGCATCTTTATTCTGTTAATATTGCAAGTATATTCTTGTAGTTAAAATTTCATAGCCTGGCCCTGATATGCTGTTGTACAACTCAGAAGAGATTTTTTAAAATAAAAGCCACTTTTGAAAATATTCTGTCAAATTAAGGCATAATCTCCTAGCTTTAATTCCACTTGACATTCGAACTCGCCTGCTTGGACAGATCGTCGTAGATGATCAGGGCATGTTTGCCGTTGTCTCTGAAGTATTCTCCCATGGAGCAGCCAGAGTAAGGAGCGAGGTACTGCAGCGGAGCGGCATCAGAGGCGGTGGCGGACACAACGATGGTGTACTTCATGGCGTCAGCGTCAGTCAGCCTCTTCACCAGCTGAGCCACGGTGGACCTCTTCTGGCCAATAGCAACGTAGATGCAGTACAGCTTCTTCTTCTCGTCGGTTCCTTCGTTGAAGCGCTTCTGGTTGATGATGGTGTCGATGGCAATGGCGGTTTTGCTGAAGTGAAAATAAGCAGCGTTTAGAAACATCAGAGCATAAATGCATTTCTCTAAATGAGCTCTGAATGTAGTTACCCAGTCTGCCTGTCTCCGATGATCAGCTCACGCTGGCCACGGCCGATGGGCACCAGGCTGTCCACAGCCTTGATTCCAGTCTGCATCGGCTCCCTCACTGAGATACGGGGGATGATACCTGGAGCCTTCAGACCAACACGTCTGCGGATCTTTGAGCCCAGAGGACCCTGAGGAAAAGAGAACCATGCTGCTCTTATTCATGTTTCTGTCATAAATTTACACTAGATTTTTTATGAATACAAGAGATGCACCGATCAAATGGCCAGAGATCAGAGAATTACAAATTTCCTTTGACTGGCGTGTAAAAAACCGGGGGGGGGGGGGGGTTGCTTTAAACTCTTCAACAAATGAATCAAAAACCCAATAACTTCCTTGATTCTTTGTCTATGAACATCAATCTTTGAAATACATCAAAGTAAGAAAAAAAAAATTGGAAAAACCAAAATCTTACTCTGCTCGGTTAAACACTACAGCAGGATCTGATCCATTTTGATTCTTTTGGGACAATTCAAATTTTTTTTTTTTTAGAAATCTTATGAAACTTGCTCTACTTTTTATTAGCTTATTTATTGAGTCAAATCTGAATTACATGTTTTGTTGCTGTGTTTGTAATTTTGTTTTATTAAAACAGGTCTCTTTTGGAAATGAGACAACCTGTATAAATGAAGGTCAAATTAAAAAAGTTAATTACAATACCGTTAGACTTTTTTTTAAGGACTGTACTCCCCTATCCTCTCATACAACAATAACACATGGACTATCCTCTCACACACACATCACGGACTGTTTTCTTCACACACATTCAACTTGTAAATTTTATCTGCCATTATTTATCTGTAATCCATTCCCTAACATTCTTGTATAATCTGTATAATCTGTGCATATAGCTCCCATATTTATACACAATATCTATATCTCTTGCTATAACCCCTTATAGTCCATACATACATAGCCTTGTACATCTGTAAATAAATATTTATATCTCGTAGAGCACTTCTGGATAGATGCAAACTACATCTCGTTGCTTGTACTTGTGACAGTGCAATGACAATACAGTTGAATTCTATTCTATTCTTTTTTTAAAATAAAAAGCAGAAATTAATTTCAGTTAGAAAAATCTTCAATATTGAATTTAATTGAACAACGAAATGATCTGCTGTAGAATACCCATGTAACTTTGAAACTGATCTACAAATTTTCCCATCAAAGTGTCTTATTATTTATTTGTTTTTATGAAACTTGAGTTAACCTTTCCATCGATGGCGTTTCCCAGAGCATCCACCACACGGCCCAGCAGCTCCTCGCCCACAGGAACATCCACGATGGCTCCAGTTCTCTTCACAATGTCGCCCTCCTTGATCAGCTTGTCGTTACCAAACACCACGACACCAACGTTGTCAGGCTCCAAGTTCAGAGACATGCCCTACAACGACAAACGTACATATTTAGTATTTTGACATTAGGAAGTAATAAGCTTTTTGATTTCAGCTTCTGTTGAATCACAGCTGACCAGATGCAGAAAGCAGCTTTAACAGTTTCTTTTGTTTTTTTACAATCAATTTGTTCCTAAACATACTTTGAGTCCAGAGGAGAATTCCACCATCTCTTCAGCCTGGACGTTCCTCAGGCCGTACACTCTGGCGATACCGTCACCGATGGACAGCACACGGCCCGTCTCCTCAAGGTCAGCGGAGGTGTCGGCACCCATGATCTTCTCCTCCAGGATGGAAGAGACCTCAGCTGTGCCTGTGAATTAATAATTAATATTACAACTGCTTCGTCTAACAATACATGGAAGCACGGATCAGTGTCGGGTTTCATTCCAAAGACAAATTTGTTGATCTAAATTATTTTTGGCAACAATTACAATCACATAAAAGAAGCAAAAAAGTGCTTCAGGTTTTTAGGTGGGAGATGGTTTGAATCAAACAGAAGAAATTTGCAGAATAATCCCATTTATGCACAAAAGCACATGTACTCAACCTTTACTGAAGTGCACTGATGTTTGACTACCTATCAGAACCGGTTAGGAGAAAAACGATTCAGAGGTCTGTTCAATAGATTTGTGCGTCTCTACTACACTTTGACCTTTTCAAAGTACAGCAAAATATTGTTTTTGTGTATTAACATTAAGTACCAAAAAAGTAAAAAAGAAAAGAAGTCCACTAGATATGTTATTAATGAGAATACAGCTTTTTTTCAATCATTGGATTGGAAATAATTTCAGAATTGAGCCAACACTTTCTTTAAGGGTGCAAAACTGAATGTGTCTTTTTTTATGGTATAATATTATGATGTCTTTAATGTATTATAACAGCAATATATTTTGGCTAAATAAAAGGATTGTTACAAATGAACATTTATTCCAACTATAAACAAAAATATCTGATAAATGTTTGCAATGAAAATTTTGATATAAAATTAAATTTTTCTGATTTTATGTCTCCAAATATCATTGAAGAAAATGCATCTTGAATTCGCTTTTAAAACAATGAAGCCTTCATTTTAGAACAACATACATGACAAAAACTTGGCTTGGTTCCAATAATACTACTACCTCTGTTCAAGAACATGCAGGATTTTCTTCTTTGTGCATCAGTTTCCTTCAAAATCTTGACAGAAAAACAGTCAGGAAAAGCTTGACCAAAGCACCTCTGTTATTTATACACCAGAGTACACCATAAAATTTGATCCGATCTCAATTATACTTCAAGGTGCATGAATGTCTAAAAGTATGAGAGCTCTTAGAATTAATTTTGATAAAAACAAACATTTTTCTGCATATGATCCAGTTGATCACTGAGGCAAAATTGGCACCTCAAATGTCTTTGTCCATTTCTAGTGTACTGCAAATAATCCCATGATTTTAGGTTGAATAGAAGCAAACCATTTGGCAACCAGGGTTTTGTCCTAGATAGCTTACTGAACTGTTTATATAAAGAACTTTGCAACAACATGAAGCGTTTCTCTAGGTATATATAAGTATTGTTTATTTGAATAGAGTAGACAACATGTTGAAGGACAGAACTGCATTTGTCTCACCTGTCTTCTGCAGCCATGGTCTCTGTGTGTGGATGTGGTTGACCCCCACGCAGGCGGCCGGGAGCGCCTTGGACACCTGCAGTCAAGGACAGGCGGACTTATTAGCTTGGCCAAGGGAAACCTCACATTATTCTGTCGGATATTGGTGGTGAGATTAAAAACCTAAGGTCTGCGCAGGTTAAACGCTGCGCAGCGGAGAGGGCATGCGCTGTCAGGCTTCCTGACCTTCAAGCGTGGCTGAATGAGCCGTTAGCTCGGTGTTAGCCTGGATGCTAACGTTAGCCGCCGCAGGACGAAGACCGGGTCTTTGCAAGGACAACTCGACAAAATATGTTTAGCTCAGTAATATTAACACCACAAGGCTAAGTTATTACCGACAGCTGACTTCTTGCGTTCAGATGCGCTTTTATGGATTAGTGTCGCGTAAGCTAGCGGCCTGTACCCTTCACGTTCACAAAGCTCAACAAATAATACCAAAAATGCTTAGTGCTACCACCACAGTAGCTGTATATTGTTTAGTAAAATACTTACAAATCCAGCTCTCCTGGGCAGGCTCCTGACCAAAGCTGCTGCAACTCTCACGGATAACATTTTGTCGGGTTGCTAATGACCTGTCCTCCACTAAGCGGCACCGACCTGCCTGAATGTAATGGCTGAATGAACGCTTCTTCTATTTATTGAAATGTTGTCAATTTGCCTGGTTTACTGCTCAGCTATGCCCCCTGCCGCCAAGGAATAGACAATGGCCTGCTTCCCCCAAGGAAAATCTGGTATTTTCAATAATAAAATGGAAACATTGGCACAGATAAATAATACAGTTATAAAAGGAAAAGGAAAATAATCAGAAAAAACACTTTTCCAAATCAAATCTTTAAAAATATAAAACTACTCATTGTATATATACCATATATCTTAGAACATTTTTTATGTTAATTTATTTAGGTGGTTCCTAATTCGCAACGAAATGCCTCCCTGGCACTTCACAAGACAAATGGCCCAATTCATACCAACTTCATAGAATCCAGTTAATTGCCAAAATCAAATCAATTGAGTCCATTTCAATAAAATGCAATGACAAAGTAAGATTCTGATCCAATTCCATATAGTTCAGTTCGGTCCAACACAAAAATCCCATTTGACACAACACGCTGAAAGGCAATTTATCTAAAGAAGTCAAGTTAGTTGCATCAATTTGTTTACTTTTTAGCAATCCATCATTCTGAGCAAGGATGTGGCAACAGTGGAAAGTAATTGTCCCCAGTTAACATAAAGAATCCACTGATAGAAGCAAGTATGAGTGGAAAAGAAAACCAGAGTACCCTCTGTATTAGGGTATTTTAGATATTATGTAATGTGGTGTAACATCATACCCTTCTTTTGTTGTTATCTTGTTACACTGACTGCAATGGAAACAAACCTACAAATATATTTATAGGTATCAGAACTCAGATCCAGTCCTTTCTGTAGACTTTGGAGAATAAAATAAGCTCTTGATGAGTATTAGAGCTTTTGTTTAATAATCGATATTTGGAAACCATTGTCCTTCTTTGTCTAAAGTGATTCGATTTTCTTCCTTCTTTTTTCTTTATCCATTAGTATGTTATCTTAGCTTGATTATTCATTTCATTCTTGTTTACATTAATTAGAAGTTCCCTTTGATTTATCGTGTGATAAAAGATTCTTTTTAAGATTGATCCTAAATAAATCCTAACTCTTAAAATTACCCACAAAATTCTCTTTGCCTCTTGTATTTGTAATGCAGATTTTTAAAATAGGTTTCAGACAAATTCTCTTAGACTGATTTTTAAAAAAATATTCTGAAACTGATTGATCCATAAATTTCAATAATATATCTTAATTTAACCATACTACAGGAGATTACTACAAGAATGAATGTTGCTTATTGCTCTACCTTGGAGAGTGCATAGTTAGTTAATCATAAAATGCAAAGTAGTAATAAGTTATCGGGAACTTACCATTTATGGAAAATCTTTAGAATTTGCTACTTATTTACCAGGGTCTTATAATTTAATCACTTTTGATCTTTATGGATGATCTCATCTTGAATTTCATACACCTAGCTGTCACTGCAAGTTGATCAAAACAGCAGCCTTTAATTCTTGGTGTTTTGTTCATAAACAAATCAATACATTTTGTCTCTCCTTCCTGACTGACTCTAGTAAGTCTGTAATGTTAGCAAGTGCCATTTCTGAAGGTCAACTCCTAAAGGAAGTGGTGTTAGAATCTTAATTTATTTTCTGAGTATAATAGAACAAATTTTATCTGTTCCAGTAAGAAAGTCAACTTACTGAAGATGCTACTTCTCTTAGCCTGAAACATCTATTATTGTTTACCAGACTGATGCTAAGTAGCAAATCCCCATTTGTGTTTTTTTTCCACTGAAGAAAAACAAATTATTATTATAAGGGCACAGATTTACAAAACTAGATTTCCTTTTTTCCAGGCACTTGGTTATGGAAGAGAATTATCAGATAGTTCTGACTTTAAAGCAGATGTTCCTCTCATAATTTTGAGATTAAACTCAGAATTATGAAATACAAAAACACTTTATTGATACCAAATATAAATTAAAGGTTACTCAAAGAATTGTTAATTCTGATGGCTGATGGGAGGAAGATCTCCAGTAGCAGTGTTTATTGTAGTGGTTCTGAAGTAGCCTCTCACTGAAGACACTCTGTGATTGTAAAGCTGTTTCATTAAGAGGAGGCTCAGAGTAATCAATAACTGTATTTTTATGAACAACTCCAATTGTAATTTCATTGTTATTAATTGAATTGAATTTTTCAGCTTCCCCAATCCTCTTCCATTTTTGGCACTAGTTAGATTTGCACATTCTGATTTCCGATCCATTTCCTCTGAGTCTTTTTTATAAGGTGAAACATCAATAGCCTGAGTGAATGCAGGAAGCCCTTTAAACGTGAAGTATTACAGCTTAGTACATTTCCCCTGTACAACAGCCTGTTTCACAGTCGCAGTAATATAAATAAAGCTGAATTGTCAGGTCCGGACAGGTTCACCTTGAGATACCTCCAGCTACAGCATGCAGCGCTGCAACATCGCCCTCTTTTGCTCCGGACTAAAAATGACATGTCTGCTTTTGTCAGCGACAACCAGACCAGTCAGACAGTCGTTGGTTCGCCTGTAGTATTTGCAAGCAACAACCAACCGCCTGAATGTAGATCCGCATGGGCTGCTACTACTGCTCCATCTCTCTTAAAAAACCCGGCGGAATCATAAGATACGGATCCCAGGATGGTGTTAGTGCATGTAGGATATCTGGTTCTTCCCGTATTCGGCTCAGTAAGAAACAGAGGTACGGTATTAGTATTCACATCGACCCAAAACATGTGCCCTGTTTATCTTAATATTCACTGCAGCTGTTGGCTAGCCGTCGCGTTAGCTTCTGTTAGCTTCGAATTAACGGTCAAGCTTTTCCTGACGACGACCCGAACCGCGCCGGTACTTTTATAATTCGGGTCGTTATAGATTAGCGAGACTTATCGAATGATGTTAATTTGTCTGCGATAACTTCGTGGTAAAAACCTGTTAGAAAGGAAATGCCCTTGCTACAGATAAGCTAACTGTCTCGTTGGCTCTGGCTATTTCCTGGAACGGAAACATTTGCCACAAAGGGTTCCACATGTTTAGAGAGTGCGACTCGAAATGCGATACATTAGCACAACCAGCTGTGCTTTATAGTGTATTTATCAATAGTTTTTTTTATCCTCAGCTTATCTAATTTGCACGACCTAATCTGTCGTGTATTTGCAGTGTTAAAATACCGCAAAATAGACGTAGCCTCTCCAGCCAGTCAGCTTAGCTATGCCTGGATGATGTCATTTGAAGATCATCCGCTCCTGCCGGCGCTAACAGATTTCACACCACGATTCGGCTAATTGCTACCAGTGTTAATTGGTCAGCGTACAAATCAATGCGTGGAGAGAGCATAGATATCCGATCAATCAACCCTGTCCGCCGTTTCTTTTTGATTTGCTAATTGAGCAATCCAGCAGCTGCTTGTCTGAAGCTGCAGAGCTGCAAACATAACCCAAATCTGCGCTCACATAGCAGAGATGCATTTCTAACGCTACAGTGTAACATTAATTTTACAACAGTGGCATCAGTGATTTCATTGTGCTTTTATTTCTGTTCTTATTTCCCTGTTTCATAGTATGGAGGCTGGCTCTACATTCTGCATTTATCAGATCTTTGTCGTCCCCCCCATTGTGTAGCTAATGATCATCTGCTGCTGTGTGGTGTGGCGTGGCCTCTGCCTGTTCTCTGCATTTAGCTGTATTGTGAATCCCTTCTTCATTTCCTCTTTCCATCAGAAGACGACATTGGTATTAAAAGCACCCCTTCCCGAGATGTATTCAGCTATAGACTGTTTCATGTTAAGCAGACTAAAACTATAGCTAACACCTAGAACACAGCACCTTGTTTTGTCTTTTTTTCTGTCAAATTGCTGTAGCACTGAGTAAACATTATAGCTCCTTTCTAGATAGCAGTTGAATGTCATTGTGTACCTCCCATCCAGTCTTGTTAGACAACATGCTGTAAATTCCTGTAAAGTGGATACATTTTGCATGATCTCAAAGTACTGCACTTGCATCGTTGAACACCAGAATTTGGCTCATCCTCCTTCTTTTCACACAAGGTGCAATGTACATTATCAAACCAACCTGCGATTGACAAAGCAGATATGCAAATTGGAACCATGTGCATGCAATTTCCTCCTGCCATGTGACTTAAGGTACACTGCACCTGCACACAGCAACCTACCATAACTGTCTCCATTTTTTGTGTAATCTTTTTGTTCCCTTTCGCAAAATTTCAAGCTTTGAATCACACTGAATCGTCAGGGCCCTTTGTGGGCATGTTAAATTTTTCAATATGAAGTTGGAAAACATGCTTACTGGTGGTTCATCACTTTCAAATTTACCCCACTAACATAAAACCAAAATGCTATCCATTTCACAGGGATGCCTATTTTTTCCTGCACTGCTAAAGAGATCCTCTTATTATTAATAACGTCTTTATTGTTTGGTTGTGGTCTCTCTTTACCTTTTGTTCTGGTAATAGTACTTTCAGTGCATGGTCACATTTATGATTCATAATTATTTTTGTTTATGTTTTTTCTACATTGACTAGTGAAAATCCAATGTAATCTTTCTGTAGTAAAGATGTACCCTTGCTGTACTGAAATCATGTGCTGTAGCCAACACGTCTGCTCATTGGATGCTGCTTTTGTTCTTTATTTAACCCTATATGGAGCATGGTGGGCCTTGCCTTCAATCTATGTTGTTTAGTTTTGTTGCATGGTTTTATACTATTACAAACAAACAAGGAAAAAAAATACACAAATTCCACATATACTAATATTTTTCAATAAAGAATATAGTGTTTATCCTAACCTTCAGTGTGCTTCTTGCTGATTTCCATTTATTCCCCCCATCCCCCCTTTTGCCTTGTCCCTACCTGCCCCTCTCCCTTCCACCCCATCCCCTCCACCCCCCTCAACCACCTCCTCTCCTGCTATGACAAAGATAGACGATTTCCACGCTTCCTCCATCACAGGGCCTGAATGAGTCTATCTGCTGTCATTCATGGTGATCGTTTTCACTGAGCTGCTTGAAAACGCAGTGTGCTGTTTGCAGTCTAGACTCGACCCGAGGCGGCAAGTTCAACCTCTTGTCTGCCTGGCTGTACTGACAAACTACCAAGCTGAAACAAAGATGTCTTTATTCTTTTTTTTTTTTTCGGAGGGAATCGTCGCTTTTTAAGCTGACTGCCAGCAAATGAAATGTAGACTTTGCCTAGTAATGTTTCTAAAACACTTGTCAAGGAAAAGATTGGTGTGATTCTATGTGCTAACTTTCACTTTTGTTAAAATCAAGACGTAGTATGTTAAATCTGCTCCCCAATGGGTGAACAAGAATAATATAGCTGAAATTATCCTTATAGCTGCAAATCATCTGTACTTATGAATCAAAAAGTCGTTACTTTAGGCAGAGAATTAAAACCTTTTTGTGCCTGAGTATAACCCAGCCTGCAATTTTCCTCCCTTATTTTCCAGACAGCAGTCTGTTCCCTGTATCTGCCAAATAGCTGTGGTGGGAGAGCTGGAAAAAGGCATTCAAACTATTTCCTCTTAACTGCTGAATGGAAAAACAATGTAGTCATAGTGTAAGTGTAAGACAAAAGAAGACGGGGTAGATTGTATTGATTCCACTGTGGAAAATCAGTATTGATCATGACAATGTTTTTAACAGTAAATATATTTTGATGGTTATTATGAAGTTTACACTAAATGCAGATTATAACCCAAGTAATCCACATATACAAAAGAACCTGAACAAATTTGTCCATACATCAAATCAAAGAATGGTCCAGGAACACTGGCGGTTCCCGCAACCAATCAAAATGTAAGAAATTTGAGGTATGAGTTGGGATGGCATTGGAGTCAAACATAAAATTTAGTAATAGTATTTCAAGGTGCTATTGATATAAGTAAGTTTTTAAAATCAGTGCTTATGTACTTATGTCTCTTTATGATGGTGCCCTGGACAACTGACAATATGGCCAAAAAAATAATGAATCACCATTTTAAAGGAAACAAACACTAAACACTTATCTAAAGGCTTGAACCGTGACACTTTTTTTTGGTAATGTCAGTTATAAGATGCTTCCTGTATGTGTGAACTAATCACACATTATTTAGGAGTGACTTTGACCTTTGACATTCATCCACATAAAATTCTTCAAATCATTAATGTTCCTTTGCCTTATCTGTGCATTAGAGCTGCATGTAAGTTATGTACATTTTCCACTGAATTCAAGTAAAGGCTAGACAATATTAAAAAAAATCTTATGATATTGTAGAACATTTGCACTAACACTAATTTTCTTCACTCCTTTTTCTATCTGTTCTACTTTCAACATTGACTGCTGTCATCTACTATCATGTCATCATCCAACATCCTGAATATAACGGCATAAAATTACAAAATCATGATATTTTGAGAATAACGATGAACAAATTGCTAATCTATTGTGCAGCTCTAATACAAGCTAGGTAATAGAAGACTCTTCTGGCAACTCTATTAGGTTTCAGAAAATAGTTGATTATTTTCTTGTTGAAAAATCCACTCATATTTTATTTTCTGATTCTTATCAAGTAAGTGTATTTATGTGTTCCTCCATCCATTCCTTCATTAATATAAAACCCGCCAGAGCCACATCCTGAAAAAACAAACCACTTTTCTTCATCAGTGGAGTCTAGTGCAGTGAGTGTATAGAGATGCTATTTTTGCTGAGCTCATTCCTTGTCATTTTCTTGTTGATTCCAGGCCTTTCAAAACTTTGAGTGGTCCTTGCCTTTTGTATTCAACCTTTTTGATGATTCTTTTCACTTTGTAGGAGAACTTGTGAGGACCCTCTGGTCACATCTGGTTTATGGTGAAATTAGGTCCTTTCCACTGCCAGATTGTAACTCCAACAGAACTCGCTGGAGTTTAGAAATACTTCTGTAACCAAAGCCTTCAGTATAATTTGCAACAAGATTTCAAACATTCTTAGTATGCTCCTTTTTTTTTTACCAATTATTTTTGTGATCTTCATCCTCTTTTGGCCAAAGCTGACAGATAGGATACATTTTTATGGATTATAAATTGGAAATAAATCAGGGATCTTAATATTTTAACTCACAGTAAAAGGATTGATGCCAGATTTCAGATGCTAAGTTTGTTTTTGCCTTTTATCACCTTGGTTTACTACTTCCATGTGTCATTCCACTATATTATGCACAATTTATGGACTATTTTGTTTTAGCTTCCTTATATGTGTGAATTACTTGGGTTATTTCCAACATCTGGTGTGAATTTAATGTCAATAGGCCAATTAATAGATTTTCTGTCAAAAAATGTAATCTTAACAGTTATTTTCTCTGCTGTGCAATAACAAAGGATATTGCCTGGTTAATTTGATTAAAAATACTCTAAAATAAAAAACAGTGAGATGCGCACAGAAATACTTGACCGTGTTTCTTAGAGACAGAGAGGTAATAATGTTTTATTGGGCTCGCTAACCTATTGTCAGGTGCAGAATGTATGCAAGGTGAACTGCATTGAAGACATCACCTGTACACCGTCTCTTTCCTCTTCTGAATCAGAAGACCGGAGTTGATAACATGAGTCGGTAGAAAGAAAGAAAAGCTCACGTTTTCTGTGCAAGACCAAAAATGGGTTATCATTTTCATGGTACATGTGGTAACCATCATTTTTCTTCCCAACCAGAAGTAATTTTCACCCTAGGTAAGACGTAGGGCTTCATGAACATGCTACATCACACACAAAGCGACACCACATTTCACTCACAATTAATTCCAACTTGTTTCTTCCTTTAGACTCCTGACAAGTTCTTCGTATCCTCCACAGGATCCCATTTTAACCGGCAGCAGCAGCAACAGCAGCAGCACAGCCATGCTACCTCTTGCCGGCACTTCCAGTTAGGTCCTCAGGCCCCTCTGCCCATGGACTTCCCAATGCCCCATCCAGGGCAACCGCAGTCAGGCATGAACCCCCACCTGGCCCCTCCTGGCCACCAGCACGGTCCTCCGCTCCACCCACCTCTCAACCCGCTGCCCGCTCCGCAATTCCAGGACATCCCCGGCCCGCCCTTCCTACCTCAGGCATTACACCAGCAATACCTCCTCCAGCAGCAGATCCTCGAGGCTCAGCACCGACACATTCTGCCGCCATCCAGGTATCTAAAGACAAGTTTGGTGCGAAATAAAAAGAAACAATGGGGGCTTTCAGGTTTATACCTACTAAACAAAATTCACATTTTTCACATTTTTATTCTTCCTTTTGGGCCTTGAGAACAACAAAAGTGCTTAAAAAACCACCCAGCTATTTTTTGGAAAGAAGTTAATGTTTATTGGTGTGTTTAATGGAAAATGAGCCATTTGAAAAACCTCCTTATTGTCGAGGCACCATGCCCTTACCTAACAATCCAAGCTGAGCTCCAGCACTTTTACTTACACTGTATGCACTGGACAAGACAAATGTTTTGCTGTTGACTTACTATTCAGAAACTACTTGCTGCATTCTTGTTGGTTGAGCAGGAGGCTCCACTTCTGATTTTCAAAGATATGCTGTTGTGTAACATCTGTTTGCAGTTATTTTCACATGTGAATGTAAAAGTTGAGATGGAGGGGCGTGGCCAGCAGCATTGACAAGAAACAAACCCAAAACATCTCATTCTCAAAGGAGATCAAAATAAACTGAACTGACCAGACGTTTCATTTTCTAAGAATTATTTTGTGCAAAAAAATGAAATGAACATGTTTTGTATAGTCCATAGACATCAAGGAAGCAAAATAGGTCACAATTTATGGAGAAAATGATTCAAATGCTTGGTTTCTTTCCTTTAGTAGACGCACCCCAGAGAGAGTCCCTCACCAGCCACACAGACTGCGACCAGGCTATGAGTTTGGTCCTCCTCTTCATGTCCCTCCTCAGCCAGTGGTGCAGCAGCCTCGCTACCTGGCTGAGGGGACCGACTGGTGAGCAGCGCATTTTATTATTTGGCTTAAAGTGGTGGTCTTAAACTGCTTTACTGGAGGGCCAGAGTCCCACAATGTTTAGATGTCTCTCTGCCTCAGAGAGCCAATATGAACTAACTAGTGGAACTCTGTAATATAAATGTGGAGGACAAGGGGCATATATAGAAGTTTCAGGAATGCAGTTTGAGACCCCTGGCTTAAAAAGTTAAAAACAATGTAAGGAAATGGAGATTTACTGGTAAAGCAGACGACTGCCTGGATAAAAATGTGTAGAAATCCTGAAAAATAAATGGTTGCTATGGAGAAGTCCACAGATTATTCAAACTATAAATATTTAGGTGAGGAGCTATTGATTTTTTTTTAAAGATATTCCTTATGAAGCATGATAGACATCTGCCCTACGTTCTCTTTTCTTTTCTATTTTAAAGAGTTTAAGAAATATCATTTATCATATTTGTATCCATCTCATACAGGATGCCATACTTATTTAAACTAACGTAATTACTAATTAAACATTGCTTGAGATTCTTCTCAACTAAAAACAGCATACATCTAAAAAACAATTTATTTTATATGAATTTTAAGGAATTGTTTTGTCAGTAATTGAGTTTAACCCACATTAACAAACATATTCAAATTAAAGGTTTTATTTTTCTAACTTTTATTATTTCAGATTAAGCTACTACAAAAAAAACTTTGAGTGTTTATCAATAATTTAATTCCTTATTATATTTCTGCCATCCCTATATTAGGTTATACTTCTTTCAGCCATCTTTCCTTTTTCTTCTGACTGGAGCTGCACAGTACTGTAACTGTCAAACACAACTATTTTAATTTCATATACCTTTTATTATAATTGGGATGTAGTTTTACTTTGTTTTACATTTACTATTTGTGTTGATTGCATTTATTGACAGAATTTGTGTAGTTAAGTCATTTCAACTTTGTTTTGTGTAACCTTTGTTTGTTTTTATCAGGACAAATTATTCATTGTCCGGATGAAAAATAGCCTTTTAGCCAATTCTGGTGCATTTACCGAAATGTTCATTTCTGTAAATTAACATATACTGATCTATTTAATTTATTCCTACCAAATAAATGAAATTTCAAAATTCACTGCATCAGCAAGTGTAATATTAGGATTTCGTGGAGGCAATATTTGGTTGGCTACAACATTTCAGGTGATACGTGTTCAATCTCTACCAGCAGCCACCCATACATGTAGTGAATAAATTAACTTTTATGGCCCTAACAATGTAGATCTTAGTGACTAATATGCTACCCTTATACTGCTCTCTACACTTGTAAAAGAGGTAATTACTTTTTTATGGTTTAGTAATAAAAGACAAACCATACTGAAAGAGGTGCAAACATCCTGACAGGACAAAAAGTCAGAAGTGAACAAAATGTAAGCTAATTGTGCTCGCTCTAATGAAAGGACTTTCCATTTGTAGTTTTTTTAATAGTCTACTATTTCAATCAAAATCTGTTTTAATAAATTTCTAATTACTAAATATATCACAGTCTTTAATCACAAGTTATTGAAACCTATAAAATGCAGAGTGAGCTGCTGGTAAATGACTTTGCCTTTTCTTCAGGGATCTCAGTGTGGATGCCGGGCTGCCCCCTCACCAGTACCACATCCACCCGCTGCCGCAGCACTATCAGCACTACTTGACCTCCCCCAGGATGCACCACTTCCCCAGAAACAATGCCTCAACACAAGTGGTGAGAACCCCCCTCAGGACGGTCTCTCTGCAATAAATCATCTCTGTCTCTGTGAACCTTCACTGATTCTCTCTTTGCTTTCTGAGCTGAAGCTCAGCAGCCGGGGAGGACCGGCGTCAGATTTCTGCTGTGGAGCTGATCCAGCTTCTTTTATCTGTCACTTTTTAGGTCGTCCATGAGATCAGAAACTACCCGTATCCCCAGTTGCACTTGCTGGCTCTGCAGAGTCTCAACCCTTCCCGGCACGCCTCTGCCGTCAGAGAGAGCTATGAGGTCTGTGCAGCTTCTCTCTCTCTCTGCCTCAGACACACAGGACTCCAGTAATTAATCACTGTTTTCTCTGTAACCAATGATCTGAGAAGGCTTCAGTTTGTAACAAATTTTTTTCTATTATTATTTTCAAGCAATCTGTTTTTTTCAGACCAGGGATATAAAACTCATTTTAATTTTGGGCCATAACACGATTGTGAATGTTGTCAAAGGGCCAGTTGTGCCAGAATGTATTGATAACAAACTGATAAAATATTAACAAAAAGCTGTCTCTGCAAGTAACTTTCACATTCAGTAACTTCTTAGATTTAAATAATGAACATCTTGTCACACTGATCAGTCCCTCCAGAATTTCATGAGTGTTTTGTGATTTGCAGTCAAAATCACTGAGTTTGTGGAGCTAATTTAGAAATATTTGCAGGAAATTTTGTGATAATTGCACCTATGTATGACAGTTAATGTGAATTTTTGTTACTATATTGATCATGGACTTAACATCAATTAAGGCTGAAGCAGCAGTGTAGCAGAAGAAAAAAATACTGCCACCTGCAGGTTGGAGTTAGCATCAGTTAAACCAAATGCTTTTGACAACTTTTTTGGGGAAAATTTACAATAAACTCATAACCATGCATTAGTGCGAAAAACTGTGGGGATCTGTTGATTTTACATGAATTCCTGTTTTTGAGGAATTGTAAAAAACTAGACGGGCAGATTGATGTAATTTAGCAGTAAACAGATACAAACTGATTTGATTTGATTGGTAAAATCAAATCAAGTCTGTTATTGTGAAGGTTCTACTTATGTGTCCCTCTGGAGTCACGAGGGCCACATAAACTGTTATGGTGGGCCAGATTTGGCCCCTGGGCCTTGAGTTTGGCACACATGCTTTAAACGGCACAGAATACTTTAATCTTATAGCATTCATGTTCACTTGACAACAGTTTTCTTGTGGCCTCCTTTGCATTCAAAATATTTTGCTATCATCTTCCTCATTGTGTTAGATAATAATTAGTTTTTTAATGTTTCTTCATAGGAGCTTCTGCAGCTGGAGGACAGACTGGGCAGCGTGAATCGTGGAGCCGTCCAAACCACCATCGAGAGATTCACTTTCCCCCACAAGTACAAAAAGGTACGACTGGAGGCCCTTTGCAACCTTTTTGATGGTTACAGACAAAGAACTGGGCCAGAAACAAGCCGAGCGAGCCGTGAAAGAAGGGAACAACAGAGAAAGTCAGCGCTGGCAGTTGGAAGGATCAGAGTGTGAAGAAGAGGGTAGCAAGAAAAGGTCATGACTCTTACCTTAGTTCAAAGGTCAACCCAATTTCTGTTTGAAATTTAATGAGATGGAGCTGCAGCGTTCATAATTTAAGGCGAGGGGGATGAGTCATCCAGCTGTCTGCAGATCTGAGCGTGGAGTGAATTTAAAGAAACGTCTACATTCAGTCTGACCCAGTTGCTGTGGGAAAAGTGTGAGAATATTAGGTGTGTCTTTTTTTCTTCTTCTTCTCAAGGAGCTGTGATAAGGTGACTCTTTTAAGAAAACATGTCCTACCCTAGCTGACTCAGACACCCCTGTGGCATCAACACTGCGTCCGTTTAAAAATTAAAGTGTGTTTGCGTGTGCTCTCCTCTCCTCTGCAGAGAATACCGCAGGACCTGAAGATGTGTCTGGATGACGAGGAGCTGGACACAGATGAGAAATGCACCATTTGTCTGTCGATGCTGGAAGATGGAGAGGATGTAAGGTACAGGAAAATGCTGTTTTTGTTTTTTTTAAGGAGGGATGCTTGGTTTCTGCTTCATGTGGAATCATCCATCAGTCTGTCCATCAACTCTGCTTTTTTGCAGCTTTCATTTTAAAAACCGGACCGCTGTTTTCATTGTGTGTTTATAATTTAAAAATTGACAAACACAACAGATAACCCTGCAAATTACTACCAGGAGAAATGTGGAGTAATGATATAAAACATCTTTAGAAACCCTTTAAAACCCTCATTATGCTCTTAATATGTGCTAGTTTAGTGCAGACTGGCGTAAGCCTGACACAATAAGAAATTAATCGAATAAAAAATTAAAGTAAAATTGATCATCTCCTTTCTAATGATCTGTAATTTTTGAATGACAATTTTTTTCAGAGATTTCATAATCTCTTTTACTCGTGGTTTTACTTGAGCGTGTTTTTTTTTTATTTCTGTTGTATTATTTTGTTGTTTTATTTTGGATCATTGAAATAGCTTCCAGCTGCATTGTTAAGTGCCATTATCAATTTATTACTTCAAAATGGTCTCAAAACAACAATATTGTTGTTCATCCCAAGTACAGCAAATCAATTTTCAAAGGTACAAAGCTTCACTTCTGTCATAAGTGTTTGCCAAGCTTGTTGTTTGTTTATTAGAATTAAAATCTCTTTGTTTGTCACCATGTGAAAGTTTTTTTGGGACATTTCCCACATTAATATTTTCATTTTGGGTCTAACATCATGCCGTTAACAGAGAGGTGGAGAAAGATGTGATTTACAGCCCTCAGACCTTATTTATATTCACACTGGATACAGCTGTCACATGGTCTAAGCAGTTTTTAAGCCCAAATTGGTTCTGCCATCCAACCTCAAAGTATCAGGTATTAAAATCCCATCACAGTATCCCCTCCCCCCCTCTTTTTTTACGGCATCATGTCTTGAAAATGCTGCCCGCAGGAAACATACTGTAAGCATTTCACAAATCACATAATGTGTGTCCAGAGGGAAAGTGACACTGCAGCTTTTTTTTGCTTTTTGAAAGACAAAAAAGTCAAGACTTAACAGCAGATAACAACAATTTTTCCCGAATAAAACCATATTTGGTTGTATTTCAAAGAAGATGGGTTTATTTTTGACTTGACTCCAGACATAGCATCCCAAGCCCTCTAAACATTGAACTTCTATGTTCATATTTCAGTGGCTATTATAGGTTTGTCAGTGTTTCTCTTTATTTACAACCAAAACTGCCCTGAATCTTGGACCTTTTTATCCTAAATAACTTGTTCAACTTTAGCTGCTGAAAGTCAGAAAAGTTTTGCTCATACAATCCGAATAACTCTTTTTCACATTTAGACATCAGCAGATGCTTTTGTGTTAGCAAACTTATGTTTAAATTTCTGCCAAAACCAAAAGCCGAAGTGTTTTAAACAGTCGTGTTGATAAAATATATGTTTAAAGGATTGATCATTAGGGAAAAAATAAGTAGGTAAAAATATAAACACAAGTTAAAATGATAACTAACAGAAAAACTTTATATTTGCAAGACTTTGAGTGAGGCAAAGCAAATAACTATTTGTGGGCTGAAGACAAAAAGGGACAAAAAACTCTACCTTTGCTACACGGCTCAGTGAGCTGGAGAACAGGCACAAGGGGAAGGCCATTTATAATATGAATATCACATGAAATTATTGGAGTTGTATACACTACCTGTATGTGAGTGCCTCATACATTTTGGTCTAAGGGGATAAGAGGGATTCCTTTATTTGAAGTTTGTGGCTGACAATTCAAGAAGACAAAATGACTAAAGAAAAAGGAAAGACTGGAGCATCTGGAAGCATTCTTCAAATGACAAAAAGAGTGAAATGTTTGCCAGAGATGTATCTCATTCAAGCTTTCAAATTAACAAGTAATTTACATATACAGTAGCTGTTTAGAAGGAACAGCCTGTTTTATAGAGCTATTAAACCTCAATGCGGTCGTCATGAGTTTGAATTCATCCTCAGTTCCTTTGCTGCATGTCTTTCCCCGCTTCCTGTCAGATTACTGTCAAATAAAGGCCACTAGTCCAAAAAAAGATGTTAGAACAAACAAACAAACAAAAAAGAAATATAACCTACTTATTCCAATGGTGAATTGTGCTTTCACCAAAGCACAACCAGTTTATTGTTAACATTTTCTAAATTATGTTTGAAACAAAATGATTTCTTGTAAGCCTTTCTTATGAAAACCTGGAAAAATGAGATGTTTGAGACAATAAAATATTTCCATAAAAGCATTTTGAAAACTTGGACAATTTTACAAAGCTCAGCATCATGATTAATCAGATTAAAACTGTTTTAATCGATTGATACAGAACTAGTTCTGACCCTGTGTTTTTGCTTCCTTTAGGAGATTACCCTGCATGCACCTTTTCCACCAGGCCTGTGTGGACCAGTGGCTGGCCACTAGCAGGAAATGCCCCATCTGCAGAGTGGACATCGAGACCCAGCTGACTCCTGACAGTTGATGGCTCCTCTTGACTCCTGCAGCTTTAGATGTGGTCTTGTTATTTCTCCATCGTCTCCCCCGGTCGGTCCTTGGGGAAGTCCTGCCAAACACCCCTCTTTCCCTCTGCATCACTCAAAGAGCCTGCCTTCTGAGACAGCTGTGACAGAGGGATCAACAAAGCACACTCAACGTACAACACAACGAGAGACGGGGCGGTTGATGCACAGATAGGTGGCTGGACTGAAGGTCAGTTTAAAAAGGACTTTGCTGGATGTAAAGGTTAGGAGCAGAGACACGTATGGACAGATGTGCTGAGGCTTCACACAACTCTGTCAGATCGTGTACTCCCACTTACATTTCTCCATACAGCTGCCAAGAGAGAGGACGCTCTTGACTGCCAACCTTCCGAGCTCAGTGTGGTGTTTTAGGGCCGTTTCTCTGCCAGTATAGCCAAGCCCTCTCTGCCCTCTCCCTCCTATGCCTGTGAAAAGTCCTTTAAGCCGTACTCTGCCCAAGCCCTCACTCAGCACATCTGTACAGAACATTGTCAAATGATTAGCATGAGGTTGTTAGGTGTGAACTCTTGTAGCTGAACGCTTGTGGTGTAATGGAGTATAGTACTGAATAAGTATTTACAGAGTAACAGTGTTGTGTAGCAAGCAAAAAGCCTTTTGGAGAAATATGTCTGTTAAAAAAAAATCCAACAGAGAGGATCTATTGAGTATTCAGCAACGAGAGAAAGAGCTAATTAAAAGAAAAACAAACAAAAAAGGCCAAAAATCCCTCTTTCTTGTCTAACATGGTTTTGGATTTACAGTTAGTAGACGCCATCAGAGTTGATGCTGAACCCGCTAACTGCAGGCATGGCTTTCAGTGATGTGCGTAGTGTCGTAGCGGGGCCTCTGCAGCCTAGAGCAGAGGCCTCGGATGTGCATGCTGTATGGCAGGCTTGGGCTGTGTCGTTAATATTGTGGAGCAAGTAGAAACAGGAACTGTGTCTGTGCATGTGAACCGTATATTATGATCATTCATAGAGGAGGACAAGAATGCACCCAGTAGCCCCTCACCCATCCCTCACCCTGCTGCTCACCCTGAGTAGACCACGCTTGCCTTTAGACGCCGATCTCACACCAGTGTGGCATTTCTCTCCTAATCACCATGTTTAGGATTCAAAGATCTGCGGGTGGATCTGGGTCTAATGGCAAATCCCTCCATAGCCTCCCTCGTGACAAGGCATGGGCCGGTATGAGATTCTCCCGGTTTGATAAAAGCAAGGAAAAATGCCACGGTTTCTGGGTTTAAAAAAAAAAAAAAGTAGCTACAGCATAATCTAATTGTTTTTATTTCATGAGCATAAATGCAATTACTATTTCCACTGCTGCTAAGATATAACCTCATACTCCTGTAGAATTATTGCAATAACTAATAATAATGTTTATGAAATTTTGCTATTGTGATGCACATATGTAGACACAGACAGTAGGCACACACTCGTGTGTGAACGTTTACCGTCTTTAAAATCAGTGTCAGCTATTTGCACAAAATTTTAATCAGTATCAGCTGTATATAAGTTATGATTATGGTCTGAATCTTGAAACAGTCGAAAATGTTCAGATGAAATTTAAATCAGCAAATAAAAAAGATTAGTGATGGCATAACTAAACAGTACAGGTGTGATGATACAATCAGCGACATTTGGTTCACCAGAATGAGAGCAATTTTACCAATATTTTCTGTTCTCACTAGTCATAAAGTGTTTAAAATAATTTAAAATCAGTGTAATATATTACACTGATTTTGACTAGTCCATGTATTGCTGTTTCTGGCAGAGTTAGGAAGCTGTAAAGCAGATGTATTGTTAGCAGCTAACGGTTAGCCAGTCGCTAGTTAGCTAGTGGTATTACTTACTGCTTACGTATTGTTTGTATCTCACATCAGTTTCTTTTCTTTTTTTGTTGTTGTTATTTTTACCAAGTATCCAAAATACAGATTAAATCAGGGAATCATAAGATGAGATGACATTTTTTTTTTTTGAAAACTAAGTAAACAATCATAATTACAACCGTTGGTTTAGAGAATCTGAATTCATTGACTCGCCCATTTATTTAGATTTTTATGCTGTTTATGGTGTGGAAAAAAATATGCATATACATATATATAAAATGTATGTGTATATACACAGACATACATTTATATATTTAAATTAAAACAGGTCAATTAACCCTTCAAAGCACATTGGTGCTGAAGTGCATCAAGAAAGACTAAGTTACTGAACTCCAATAAAACTAACCTCTGATGCTTGCAAATCTCAAGAAATAATAGAATGACTTGGCATGCTACATTTGGAAGTATTTCCTCACTTCTTCCATGGTAGGATCAATAAATGTGTGCGTTTGCTCAGTGAGACTGAACCATTTACCAGAACAATTGCACTAATTAATGTAAATGGTGTAGCACATTTACATTATTTACTATTTCTCAACAACTATTGAGAAATAGTTGTTTATGAGGAAATTTAATTTCTTTTTAAAGTCAGTTTCATTATTGTTCCAATAAATATAACAAAATAAAGTTTTAAGCCCATATTCCCTATTCCAACACAGTTGGTTTGGTTGATTTTTCCAATAGACATGCTAATTCTTGTGTAGAGTTTCACCACTCAGGGTATTTGTGGTGGGTTTAGCTTTGACCTGGTAAAACAGATTTAATTTCTATTTGAAAAATATGACATAAAAGGAACAAGACAGCTGCTTAAAACATTCTTACCACCTGTGAGCAATTCTACATTATCTGTGTTAGGATTAGGGGTGATGTCACACAGTGTGCAACAGAAAACACAGTTTTACTCATAAGTTAAAACAAAAATTTCATTATTGCATTATTAAATCGGAATTATTACATTTTAAATTGGTTCTAGTAATATTATCGATTAGCATGTTTAGTGTGGTTTACTGTACTAAAAAGCAGTCTGTGCGTGTATTCCCTATTATATGGATCCTTAATTTGTCTTTTTACTTTGCCAGAATATCCAGCAACAACAGAGCAACTTTCCTATACTCTGTTTACCCCTCCTGTGATCTGCTTAAAGTCTTGCTCTCTCTCGCTCTCTCACAGCCTGAATGAACCAAGCCTCAAAATGTCAGAGAAAATACAGTATCTTTACAATCTGATTGCATAGATACTGTAGTACAAGACAATCGCTTTTTTTTAATCACTGCTTCCTTGACATCATTTTACTGAAGTACACCTCTCTGATTATTGAAAGTAGATAACTTTCTGACTTAGAAGTTACACCAAGTAAGGTTGTTTTGTCATGTCTGGGGTTTTCAAAATTTGGCAAAATTAAGATTTTTAGGTTTTTAGCTAAAAATAATCAAATTATGATCAACAGCTGATTTCTTGATGCATCTCTACACTTGTTTGCTGCTCCGTTCATAGACAAGCACTACTTTTCTTAACACTAGGAAACGTTTCAGAGAATTCCTACTCTATGCTCAAACATCACCATCACTGGCATTCTCAGTGAAATGGATTCAATCCTCAGGTATGGTACGATGGAAAATGTTAATGGCATTGAAACCGTGACTTTTCAAAAACCGTGCTATACCGTAAAACCAGAAACCGTCCCATGCCTGCTCATGTCTTGACGGCACTCACACGAGGCTGATGATGCAGTGCCTGAGTCTCGCCATTCGAGTGACATTTCTATTTCTTATTACCAGAACCTTATTGCCTATCAGACAAGCACATGTGATTACTATATAGAAGTAAATCGCCTCTGTCGTGTATCAGCTCCTTGCATTTCAATCGTAGTTGCTCTGTCTGTTTGAAAACTTATAAAGACAAGACTGTGCGGTGGTGTTACAGGGAATATCCGAACTAGTCTGCCTGTGAAATGTGCTAGAATGTGTACGATTGTCCCCCACCCACTCTCCCTCATGGTGCTTGTGTATGGTATTGCTAGAACTGTGATATGTTCAGTGATAGAAGCTGTTTCTCTGTATCATGCATGAACCATGTTGGCATACTTCACTTGAAGGAGGGTGAAAGGGAGAAAAAAGCCATCCATTTGAAAAATACCAAACAACTGTTCTTAGCATTAATTTTATTTTAATTGTCTTTTTCTTCCATTTCTTTTTTTCGTTTAATTGTATGTTTTATTATTTTTTTTTTTCTTTGCTCACCTGCCAATCGGGACATGGTACTAATACGCCAAAACCTTGTCCATTTTAACCATCGTGAAAAAGAAGCTGCAATGCTGCAAAAAACATATTTATTGTCGTTCTAATGTAGCTTGTGTTTTGTAAATGCACTATAATATGGCGTTGCCTGATATTTTGGTTTGGTGGTGTGGGTACTTCTCGTCCGAGGTTTTGTGTTTTCTTTCAGTTCCAAGTATTTTCATGCTTCCTTGTGTACTATTGGAAGGTAACTTGACTGTTTGTGTTGCATTTTTATTTTATTTTATTTACATATGTAACCTCCATCCCAAAAAAAAAAAGAAATTACAAATACATGAAAATGGAGGTTTTGCTAGTCCACATAGAATGCTGTGATTAAAGATGCCTTAAGTATTTAACAATCATTATTTATTACTAACTGTAGCTAGCTAGCTATTGTGGTGGAATATTTAATGTCTCTGTCTCATAACTTTGCAATTTAATCAATATATTTATTTAAAATAACACAAAATATAAAAAAAAAATTACCTCATTATGCATTGGTTGGTGGGGATGCTTGTGCATGCCGTCTGTGTTTTGTTTTTCAAAGGAGAAAAATTAGAAAAGGTGACTGAGGGACTAACCAGCATGGTGCTGTTGATCTAGATTACATTCCATTTATGTCATTTATTGATTTAATCGCTGAATGTTTAAACTTTCTATTTATTTTAATATCACTCCTGCTTCCATCTACCACAGATGTCAGGGTGCAACCCTGTTTGTCTTATAGCTTGCTTTTGTTTTGCTCATAATAATCCGTGATATTTTATTAGATCCTTTAATGATCATATCCCTCATATCAACATGTCGCTTTAGTAATCATAATTTAGAAACCACATCAGTTGAATTATCTGTTGCTACATATTGCTAGGAGTTGCTTCGTGTGGGATTTATGGGACTTCTCTTACATGCTACCTTGAGCCATTGATCTTTTGAGCAAACTTCTGGTGTTACTGTGGTTTTACAATATAGATGTTTCACACCTTGGTATGATAAGCTAACTGCGTTTTTCGGTGTGCATTTCTTATTAATACTCTACTAATCCTGCAAATTATTCTAACATGTATTGGATTGGAATGAAGCTGACTGGTCTTACTATAATTTCATTTCGTGCTCTCACTGGCCTTACCCTGTGCCCTCCACTGCGTACCCCGGTAACTCCAGGCTGAACTGGACAGTAGCCATAGTATTAACTCAAGCTGATGAACCGGAATGAACAGTAGAACTCAAAGCACAAGCTTTTTAATGCATGTCCTTCTCAGGTTTTCCTATGTGTATGTGGGAGTAGCTCTGTAGACGTGTTTAATATGATGCTGTACCTTCTTGAATATTTCAGATGTTTCTTTGCTGCTGAGAAAAATGTTGATTTTTAACCTGCCAGTGAAAAAGGGAAGTGGCCATCTTTGTACAACACACTGCTGTTTTGCTGTAACCGCGCAATGTTTTATGATCTTGAGTATTTTATAGAAATGTAGAAGTATGTATCAATAATATGAAAGCAATAGCTAAATCTTAATGAAGAATAACATGATCAGTGAATATTGTGGAAAATCTTTAGATTCACTCTGGGTGGATTTTGTACTGTATTTATTACTAATGATGATGCAAAAAGTTGCATAGCTTAACCCAAACTGTTCTGTCTCTTTTTTATTTATTGTCTTGTATATGATCTTTTTGTATGTGTTTTTCAAATAAACTGCCTAAAATGCTGACAACTAATCAAACATGTGGTGTTTATTATATATTTATTTTTTGGCAGTTCAGTTATTTAAAAAAATTAAAACAATTCCACACAAGCCCAAAATTAAAAGTAATGTTTTAAATTTACCAACATGTTTCTTCTAACTCTATCAGATTTAAGTAGGGATTGTATCAATTTTTGACACACAGTTTTTTTGTAAATTGTAAATCAAATCTTTTATTTAATAAAACATTATTATTATTTTTAAAGTTGCAGGGATTCCCCCAAAGAGCTTGCTAAGCCCGGGGCACTGGGGCAGTCGGTCATCCAGCTGCCCGCCATGTTTTTGAGGTAAAACATGTTTAAAATTGACAGAAAATTTGAAAATATAATTTGATAATTATGCGTTATTGGAAGACTGCAAGATTAATCCTTAAACACCAACTACAAACTCTTTAAAAAAGGCAATCATTAAAAAAATAAAATAAATTAACAATGCTAAGCCTGGTGGGGGCACAAGTAAAGCTTGGTGGCTCACTAGGCTTATAATACGCTGAGGGAAACCCTGAGTTGAATAGTTTTGTTAGCTATTGGGTGATTCAATAATTTTATTAGGGATTCCCCAAAAGTAAAGTTTACATATATAATGACACAATATTTCCTTAATTTGTCGCAGGATTTTAAGTTTTTGAGTTTCTAAGGAAGGTCCACTGGGAAAATTGTAAACTTTAAGCTCCTCCTGAGTCTGTGAATTGTAGATTTGGCTCAGTTTAGGATGAGTTTAAAGAGCTTAAAATGCAGAATGGGCTCCTACAGAACAAGTTAAGTTAAAATTAGAAACCTGACACTTCCCTTTTGATATTTATAAAAAACAACTATTATTTTCCCTGTGTTTACAGTATTTCATTCAGTTTGTGCTGGAGTGCATATAATTCTGCTTTTGTCCAGCAACTTCAATGTGAAGACAGAAAAGCAGATGACACAAATAAAAGTATAAATTAAATGTTTATTGTGTTTTGTTTACTTTGATGTTCATTTCTTTTTTATTGCTTTACCTTAAGTTTGAAGCAGTCAAGCCTCAACAATTGGCACAGAGTTACTTTGACCTTTTTCATAATAAACATTATGTAAAAAATAGGAGTAAAAAAGGTAAATTAAAAGTCTACCCCTTGTTTTTATCTTCTAGTATCTTGGATAAAGCACTCTGTGTATCTGCCCATCAGACTTGTTAGCATCCAGCCACTTTCCACACAGGAAGACGGTTGTGACTGAGTTAGCCGTGTTGGTTATCTCAACACACTCTAAAAACCACCCGCAGTTCCAGCTGCTCCCATCGTGCTCGACCTTGACCCTCAGCAGCTCTCCAAGGTCGAGCATCTCCACGACGAACCGGTCCGTTTGCCCTCGCTCGAAGAGGTTGCGGAACTTCTGCCTGAGGTGACGCCTGCCCGAGTCGCCGTTGACTCCGTAGATAGTGATGAAAACATTTGAGTCCGTTCCAGCCCCTTTCACGTCCCCGGTGATGACGATAATTTCATACTTGACGGGAACCAGCTTGCGAACTTTGCTCGCAAAGCTTTCAACGGATTTATAGCACTCGAATGTTTGGAACTGGTCCTTTTTGGCTGCCAGAGGGATTTGTGCGTCACAGTGAAAGAAATACCTAAACGGAAAGATTCATAGTCATTAAAGGACTTTTTTTGTCTTTTTACATAACCTAACATTATGTAAGTTGTGTGAGAATCCACTCACTTGTTTCCCAGCTCATTTTCTGTCACTACCACCTCCAAAACGTGCCAGAAGGCTTCTTTCTTCACTTTCTTTCCATCTTTTGTTATGTGGCCGAGGCAGATCCCAGCGATTTCCCCCAAGTGTTTGGACGAGAACTCAAACGTGTCAGTGGCACCGCTGTGAAAGTTCACAAAAATCTGCATCTATTAGGCAAGTTTGAGCAGGGCAAGCAATTAGAAAAAAAAAAAATCAATAAAGTGAGCCGTTTTCTTTGTTAGCACTGGAATAATCTTTCCTGAGAAAAGAGACGCGAGAAGATAAAGGAGGGCAGAAAAAGAAAGCATGAACGAGGGGAGATTATGTAAGATCCCTGCAAATGCATTCATATTTCTTTAACATTTTCACATTTCCATGTGTTATACAGATATTTTATGTGATAAACCAATAAAAACAATGCATAAAAGAGAAAATTTCACAAATAAATACCTGGAAATTGCTTCCCAAATAATCAAAATCTTAAATCCACTAATTCAGTGACTAATGAATTTAGTCCTGCTAGTATCCAGTCTTTCTCAGTTGGCCAGCTTTCCTCTTTCTGTTAAAGAAAAGCAGCTCCACAGCATGATGCTGCTACCACCATGTCTTACAGTGGAGATGATGAGTTCAGCGTGCAGAGTTTGTTTTCTCCCACACAGAGTTGTGAATCATCAGGCCAGAGTAACTTTTCAACTTCTGAAGCCAATTTGATTTATTTATGTATTTTCATAGGTGATACAAATGCAAGCTAGAAACATTATCGATATTTCTTCTGTTTATCAAACAGTTTTGATATTTATCACGATATGATTTCAAATTAAAGTCCAAACAAAACACAAGAATAAACTAATATGGCAAACCTTCTAGACAATAATGAACCCAGAAGAATAATCAGAAAAGAAACACAAAAGAGAACCAAAACAAGATCGTCACAATAAGAGTGTTTTTAAAGACTTGCCTTAAAAACTTCTTTTTCTTATTCTCCAGAACAAACTCCTTGGAGCGAGCTTTCCTTCCCTCCAACACAATCCAGGCGTTTTCTGAGGTTGAGGAGTTGCCGGTGTTAGCAGTAATGGTGGCGATTTCATATTCTGTGATGGAGCAGAAGCAATCATATAATCTCACGTGAATGTAATTACCTCTAAAAGATTTTAAGCTTTCAGCATAAACATATTTTTATACTAACTGGTTTTATCGCTGAGGTCTATTGACTCATTGTTGGCACAAGCCAGCTCTCTAATAATTTGCCCATCGTCATCATTTTTAGCCAGCCACCGGTCGCAGGGGAACCTGAAGGTCTGGTCCATGGCCTCGTCTTTCACTTCGATGTACTCTAAATGCCACCCAGGCGCTGGGCCTGTTTGTACGAGAGGCATTGTGATCCAAATGTTGATGCATTCAACAATGTTTTTCTAAACAGTTTACAGGTCTGGATTTGAATAGAAGGCACTGGTTTTGTTCCCATGCATTATACGTCATTTTGCATCATGAGTATTGCACTCTGCAGGCTTCCTCTTCTCACCTTTGTTGTCATGCCACACTCGGACTTTGGAGAGCTCCCCCAGACTGAGCATATCAGGAAACCGAAACACGTCCTTCATTTTCCTCTCAAACTTGTTCCTGTTGGTGCTCTCCTTCAGCGGCAGCATCCCGGTGTCGCCGTACTCCCCAAACACAATCAAAAACACGTTGGCGTCGGTGCCACCACCTGAAACGTTACACCAAATGTTTAAAAACGAGACAGAAAAACATGAAATTTACTTAAAAAGTAAAGAGAAATACTGTCTAAAACTCATGTGACGTGCCTCCGATGTCGCTGGTCTGAACTTGGATGATGTAGGTTGTTTTTTCCACCATCTCTTCGTCGTCCACCACTGCTGGCAGCTCACACACTTTTGTCCTTTTCGGTCCTTTAGTCTTGGACAGCCAGTTCTCGTAAGTGAACAGATACTCTTCCTCAGTGGTCAGGTTCCGCATCAGGATCTAAAAGTGAGCATGGAGTAATTAAATTAATTATTAACATTAAAAGAATGACAGTACGACAGGACTGGATGTAAAGAAATCTCCCCATCTGCTAAAATGTCATTTTTTAGAAAGATGCTTGTGACAAATGTCTTCTGTTTTTGATATTTTTTTTCAGTCTGAATTGTTTTACATTGTCATCCACATGTTCATATAAAACAAAAGGAATAGAAAAAATGCTGTTTTCAAGCAATATCAATCATTTCCCCCTTTTTAACTAATTTAACCACATTTTTAATAACTATTTGACCTGTACATCCAATAAAAAGTTTAAACAGGGCCTGTCTGACAACATGAAGTAGGCAAAAAAAAAGAAGTCAAAAAACATCACATCAGGCTCTGATCTAAAGAAATTCAAGAACACAATTCACATAATTGACTCATTACCACTAATTGAGAACTTAAAGGGAGCTATTTTATGAAATTTACTTTTTTGAGTTTACATGATGTTATATTGTTATTGATTATGTGCTGAAGGCAGAGTATCGGAAAGAGGAAGACTTCTTAAAGCGACAGAGGCCCTATTACAAGTCAAATTTTATACAGCAAGTAACAAAGTTACTTGATTGAGCTACCAAATGGTACTATGTGCCTGAAAAATACATAATACTGTCCCTTTAGTATTAAAAGTTGTATAAATGATAAATTTCACCGAAAAAATATTCTTAAATAATAATATCAAACATTTTGTGCCAGATAAAACCAACTTTATGACCCTATAATTGCTTTTCTACCACTGATAAAGTATTTTGGTGATATTTATAATAATGTTTGCAGTTTTAGACATAAATGGTTTTCATGTTACCCTGTCAAGAAACCAGTCTGGGCGGCTCCCAGTGCCATCGATCCGAACTCTGATCTTCTTCAGAGGAGCGATGTCATCTATCTCCAGGGTGAACGTGTCTTCTTGGTCACGTTCAAACCTGCATAAAACAACAAATAAACAAGCAAAAAGTCTCAGAATCAGAGTGGGAAACGAATGAAACAGGATTAAATCACAAAATTCAGAATGAGACTTTATGGGAATTTTATTGGGTCTCTGTTATAGAAGGGACATTTTTTTTCCCCAAGAATATTGGGTGGAGATTTGTTGCAAATAAAAGATCTTTCTCAGATATTTCACAGATGATAAATTACATCACTTCAGCCTGGATGAAGAAATAATCAGGGGACTTTTATTAATCAGGAGGACACTTTCTTTATTATTAGAGGATCGCTGCTGGACTGACCTATCCCCGTTCTTCGGCAGCAACATTTCCTCTGTGCTCCCGTTGGCCCCGTACACAGTCAGGAAAATGTTCGTATCCGTCCCTGCATACTGAGTGTCTCCTGTGACAACCGAGACTGAATAAATAACCTGCAAAAACGCAGAGAACAACAGGCATAAATGAGAGGAGCTCTGCTTTCCAACAGCTCATATTTTCAGAGCGATGACTCACTTTGCGGATAATGTTGATGGTGCTGGAGTCCAGCACGTTCAACAGTCTGACAGTCAAACCATCTCCCCTGTCTTTAGCCAGCCAGCATTTACATGGGAAGATGTACTTGATACCTTTGGTTGGCACAGCAACCGACAGCTCATCCACCAACCAGCAGCTCTCTGGTGTGACTCCGTTATGGCCGAGCTGAGCAGCAGCAAGAGACGAGACAGAGAGAGGAGACAGAGAGCTGGGAATTCAGAAATCACTTGATTTTGTTTGATCCACATCCCATGCACTGCAGCTACAGTTAATTATTCCTGCGCTAGAAAGCCGTTATGTGAAATCTTCAACACTGAGGAGGCAGCAGCAGCAGACAGGCAGCATCACAGATTTAGCTACAGACAGTCCCAGATTCTCACTTCCACCCTCTTGATCTCTCCTACGTCAGCTCCATAGCAAACGAAATGCTCCATGCCACCAGCTGCGAAGCATTTCTTTCCTTCTGCCAGGTCCAGCCACAGACGGTCTGTCTCGGCGTCGTTCGGCCCGATGACGATGACATAAACCCTGGCTGTGGTGCTGCCGTCCCGGTCCACCCCAGTGGACACCGTGAAGTGATAAGGAATGACTGCATGAGGGACCAGATCAGATTCAAATTTAACTACTCAAACAAAGAAATGTGACGTTTTAGAAAATCTGCTTCTTAATTTAAATGAGATCAGATTAGTGTGTTTCATGAGAATTAGTTTGTAACCATTTTGTCTGTATAACATAATTGATTTGTTGGCTGTTTAGCACAGTATATTAAACAGGCATATGGTTTTAATTACAAATTTTGGGTAAATATTGTGTCAGTAGGTAGCATATTTCATTAAATTGAGATAATTAAATAAGTGTTCACTTCTTCCTCCTTTTCAAACAGAAAAGTAGTGGCAAACAAATTATTTTATTCTTGGTTTTGTTTGCACATGTTTGATTGCTTGTTCTCTTGTTTTTAAAAAACCTGTTTGGAATAAAAGAAAATTATAACTATAACTATGTTCTCATTTGACTTTTTATCAATTAATAGGGCTGAAACTGATGATTATTTTAGTAATAAATTATTCTATTGACTTTTCTGATGGTTAATCGGATGAAAAATTGTCACATTCTGCAGATTTTGCATTTTTTAGAACTCATTAGAAAATGTGAAATATTTAAAAGACCCAAATAAGTAAATACATTTTTAAAAATAATTAAAAATGTGATTGTTTGAAATGCAAAACACAAGATTTGTTTAGTGAACATTTGATCATTTGTAGCAAAGGTTGCATCTGCTGCTAAAAATAATTTCTACTAATATGTTGATTATTTTTAAGATTAATAAATGGAAAGCAAAAGGTGCTTAGTAGGAGATTTTTTTAAATTTATTTTTTAACATAATTTGAACCAGGTGAAACTAAAACTGCCACTAGATGAGTTGTGGGTATAAACTCCTCTGTGGGTAAAAACATTTGACCTAGTTTATAAAGGCAAACTGTCAAATGACAAGGGAATGTATTTAAATATCTGACGGCAAAGAAAATAATCGATCTCAAAGGGCGAGCCATCCCGAAAATTAAATTAGATTAGATTAGCCTCTATCTGATATCAAACCAACATTCAGTTTATATAGCCAGCTGCTGTAATCATCATAAAGATAATATAATTTCATCTGAAGTTCAGGATCCTCAGTAATCCCTTTTTTCATTAGTTTATAAATGCTCGCCTCCATTTTCTGCTCCTCAGATGTTTTTCCTCATTTCTCAAAGGAATCCCAGAATGTTTTCAGACCCTTCACAGTGAAGTTTTATTTACCTTATCATCGTCAACATCTCAGCTTTACTAAAGAGATATTTTTGATTTTGAATTATCTGACCGTTATTTATGCAGGTTGTCTCATTGAGAGAACAGTTTTGATAAAAACAAAATTACAAACACAGCAACAAAACAAGAAGTTACGAAATCTTGTCTCAATTAAATAACAAGCATCATATTGATGCGGTGGGACATTTTTTTCTGTGAACTTGAGCAAGCAGGAGGTGTAATGACTGTTTTCCATGTTGATATCAGTGATTTTTAAAGGGTTGCTTACTTGGACCTTCTTCGGCCACTGTAGTCTTTTTCTTCTTTTTCTTCTTATTGGCATTTTTATCGAGTCCTTGTCTGGACTGGGCCATCTTCATAAAATATGGATCAGTATTCCTTTCACCCTCATACCCCTGTAATGGACCCACCGAACAGATTTTAGTAATGCAAAACAAAACAGAACACTGTATAAGAATAAAAACGATTGTTTTAAAAAATATTGCCACGCTTCATACTTTTGGCAGGCATTGTAGTGGAAAACATAATCTCATTATTTAGCGTTTAAAAATGTGGAAATATCAATGACATCTTTTGGCTTGAACTGAGGTCATAATCGGCTGTTTCAAGAGAAGAAGGGACCAAATGGGACTCAGATCCACAATTAACAGAAAAGATCCAGAACAGAAAATACAGTGGAACAAAAATCTACGTTAGACTGGAGAATCTTCATGGTAATCTGGCTGAGTAAATAGTGTACTAAGAACAATCAGTTCAGGACATGGGAACAAAATGGTTTGTTTGTTAAAAGTGTCAGAAGGACGAACAAACTTTTTTAGCTATTTAGGAAAAGTATTGATGTAAGAAAAGGAGGAAAGAACTAAAAATCTTATTTCAAGGCTCATTTAAACTATGTTAACAGGTGATTCTTCTAATAATTCTTTGAACAAAACCAGCGGCTGTGAAAAAACATTGAAATTAAATGGAAATTTAAATACTTTTTCAACATAAAAACTGCTTAGAAGATTCAGACAGACATTAAAGTTTTGAATACATTTGTACTTGAAGGATCTAATTAGTTCTTAGAACCTTTTACCTTATGATACGTTGTAAAGCAAACACGATTAAAAACATGGAGGAATATTTACTTTTACATTTTTAACAGGATATCCCCTCCTCGTCCCTTTGTCTTCTAAAAATTTGGGGGATGAGCTGAAGAAATGGACTCTGTTTATGTCTACCTGCATATTTATCTGCTTTATCAAATGTACTGTAAAGGACAAAGAGCAGAGATAAACTTCAGTCAGTATTAATCTAAAGTTTTCTATGTTTTAAGTCTCTGAGAGCATATAAGTTGTTTATTTGACTCTTTTCTGTACCAGATAAGAACACAGTCAGGGTGGAAAAGCCGGGTTGTCTTGTCCTAATTAATCATTAGAATAATCAAAGGATGTAATTTCTTTCTTTCCTTCTGAAACTTAAATCATTCCTGAACCTCTCTCAGCAGCACTATTTATTCTCTTCAGAAGGTCATGTTTCTTCATTGGTGGTTTAGCAACCATTTTCAACTTGTTTCGTCTGCATTCCTCGTCTGTAAAACAGAAAATAATCCACTGACTCAAACAGACCTTGATGTAGAAGATCCTGTCTATCTGTTTGTCCTCTTTCTTTGTCGACAGCCAGCGCTCACACAGGAACATGTAAACTTCCTCTGTGTCCTCATCCTGCACCTCCACCTGGTCCAGGTACCAATCAGCTCCCACCATGGTGTTGTCATGACGAATCCGAATCTTAAACACCTGCCCCAGGTCCACAGCCTCAATTGTAAACCTGTCCACCTACAGAATGAGGGATAGAGTTTAATGTCTCCACACACCAACATTGTTGGACGTTGAACTTTATAAATACCTCTCCTCTCTCAAACTTGTTCTTGTTGTTCTCAGATTTGGCGAGTTTGCGTTCTCCGGTGTCTCCCAGGTCTCCGTAGATGGTGAGGAAAACGTTGGCGTCAGTTCCTGCTCCGTACATGTCACCTGTCCGCACCGACACTTTGTATGCGTGAGCTGTGAAGGAGAGGAGTCCAAACTATGAATACAGTGGACTTAACGCTCTTTTACACTCAGGTACACAACTACAAAAAAATAAAAATAAAATATATAAATTACATTTCTTTACACAAACTGCAGTTTAGGTCATTAGAAGTTTTCAGCTTCTAATGAGCAATGACATTTTAAAAACAAGAATATGTTTAAAATTTTTATATTGTTTATTGTATTTTTCTGTCAATTATGCTTATGGTCTCAAAATATGACAAAAATAATAATCTTCCAAGTGATACTAATAATTGGTGGGGCTTTATTTTGTATTTTCTGTGTGGTATTAGTTTTTTTTTTGAACAAAGTAAATGAAATAATGAAGATAGAGGATTATTTCCAAAATGTTTAACAAAAGAGAAACGGTTGACACAGTTGAGTGTTTCAACACACACGAGAACGTATTTTAAAATTTATGCTTTATGCTAATAATCAGGTAAGTGCCAGGAAACAAATCTATTTAAATTAATCTAGATATTTATCATAATAAGAGTGGTCAGATATACAAACAGAAATATAAAAGAACGTTATTGATGGCTGCAAAATGTATCTGGGTTCCCTCCAGCTTATGCTAACATACTTTAATTCACATATTAGTGTATTTGTTTGTTGCATCCAATCCAACTTCAATTAAATGTCAGAAATAATTCATTATATTGACTTTTAAAGTACATTCTTTATTCCTGCACCTTTCTAAGCATTTTGATATTTGTCTTTTTACATAAAAATAGAGCAAAACTCAGGAAATATAACAAGTTACTGTTTATTAATGAGGTAATATAACCTCAACTACTAGAAATATGGTTTCTGCCTAATGGGAAATTTGTTGTTTTTTTGATGCTAGGAGTAAACATTGTTCATGGATTAGTTCAGGGAAACGATTGTCAGACGTTCACTTCCAGCAGAGTTTCAGTCTGGTTGTTTCTCTGAGAAACAACTCATTCTTGGTTTCTGAACGCCTTTACATTTTGCAACTAGTCACCAACTTTGAATGGTGATTCAAGTTGAGCAGAATAGGGTTCCAGGGGTTTTCCCAATGAAAACAATTGTCGAGAGTTAACATGTAGGAACAGCTGCAGGCTTGAAAAACGAAAAACAAAAAGAGGAAACTCAATATGCTGGGCAAAGTGGAGCTGCAGATTATAACTCTACAACAGGCCTGGTAAACCTTTCACTGCCCCTATAGGAAACTCCTTCCTTTTTTAAAACCTGCAAATTTTAATAGAACTTTGCATTAAAAGGATCATCACTGTCCAAATAAAGCAAAGTTTACACTTTTAATTGACTTTTAATACAACTTTTAGTGCAACTTTGCATTAATAGTGTCATTATTTACCAAATGACACTTCATGAAAACAGTTGTAAACATTTATGAAGACTCCTGCATGTTCATAACACGTGTTATGTCATGTTTATGACAGTGTCATGTCAGTCTTATGCACACCCCTTCAAATAAAGTGTTACCAAAATTTTTTATTCTGTCAGAACGCTGAATTTTCCCCAAACTCCATCAGGAAGAAGTCTCACTGGCAGAAACAGAGCAAGGTAAAAATATGGAAGTGGAAACTATTAAGTGGAAACTTGTCTATACCATTTTGAAAGTCAACAGCAGCTCATATGTTGATTTATCACAAAGTCTGAACAGTTACACCTATCTTAACATTTTATTTTTGACCATTTTGAGCCAACTTTGTGTATGCAGTGTGTGCTTTAAAATGCATTCACTAAAGATACTGATGTGAATGTAACAATATGATAAGTAAAAGTAAAATAATTTGTACTTGTTCATCTAAATCAGAGTAAAACCTACTCTCCAGAGCATCTTCCACCTCCATTTCGGTCGTCTTTAGTGTCCCGTCCCGGAGGAGCTTCTGGGTGATGATGTCAGAGGCGACCAGCTCCCTCATCGTCTCTCCATCATCTTCAGACTTGGCCAGCCAGCGCTCGCACGGAAATATCGTGGTCTCTGAGCCCTGAAGTTAACCACAGACAAATAAGTCAAGCTAGGTTGGACTAATACGGACGGCCAGTAGAAATTTTATATTACTAAACTGTTCATAATTTATTTAGTCTTCCGAGAAAGCGTTGTAGTCTGGAGTGCATATTGGATACCTTTCCTTTCCGGAGCTGTCGCCTGATCTCCACCCTGTCAAGATGCCACCCTGGGTTGGTGCCTCTGTTGTCATGTCCTATCCTGATTTTCTCTATCACATCACCAATGTCCTCCAGCTGAGACAAGAACACCTGGTTGTTTGCAAACCAACAGCTGCAAGAAGCCATCTTTATTCTAAAACGCACTTTCTCACCTCCACAATAAACATGTCCTCTGCTCCTCTCTCAAAGTAAAGGCGTCGCTCTCTCTTGTTTACACACAGGTGCTTCTGCAGCGTGCACATCCCGTTTTGTCCATACAAGACGATGAACACGTCAGCGTCTGTCCCCGCAGCAAACACATCACTGGTGAATGTCTTGATCTCATAAGGCACGACTGAAAAACAAGAAACCAGGAGATTTGCTTAGTTTTGTGACCTGTGATATGAAATTTCACCGTTTAATTATCGTTTTTGTTTTTCACTTTGTACATTGTGCCTGAATAGTGTTTTACAAGCTCTTGTTTTACAAGCTCTTTCTTTTTGATTTATGTCTTTCTGCCTTTTGCTGTGCACACCTTGGACTACCATTATGTTTTGAAAGTGTCATAAAAAGTTGGACTTAAAGCAAAAACATTGATTTTAAACACTTGAGCATGTGTTTTCCTATTTTGTAAAATTTAACATATTTGGTTCCTAAAAAACACATTTCCATAAATACCATTCCCACTAATGTTTTTTATTAGCTTTGCTTACATGGAGTGTAAACTTCAGTCTGTAAGTCAGCAGGATAGAGATCCCTCACGATGGCACCGTCATCCTCTGCTGGATCCAACCAGCGGCCACATGGGAAACGTAGTCTCTGACCCTGAGATGGGGCATCCACCTCAACCCAGTCTAGGAACCAACCGGATGAACCTCCTGTTGGAATAAAAAACATCAGATATTTTGATATAATTTAATCTCATTTTATTTCTGTTTAAAAAAAGGTTTTCTTTTTCACTCGCCTGAGTTGTCGTGTCCAATCCGGAGCTTCTCCAGGTCGCCCAGGTCTACTGCCTCCACGATGAACTCGTTGATCATCCCCTGTTCAAACTTGTTCTTGTAGTTTTTACAAGACTTTAGGTTGATGAGCCCTGAATCAACAGGAGTTTCACATCCCAGTTAACCTTTAGGCAGGATTTTTATGTTGCCATGGCAACGCCGGGGCTCACCTGTATCGTCTTTTTCACCGAACAGGATGGCAAAAACGTTGGCATCGGTTCCAGCATATTTCTTTTCCCCAGTTTTTATTTTGAGAGTATAGGTAGTGGACATGGCTGCAATAACAGTAATAGAGGTTAATATCATGTCATATACTAAATTGTACATTATGTTAATAATTTGCTTCAGTCGTTTAAGGCACTTTACATTTTTGCTCCAGTCCCAAAGTGGCGCTAGTCCCCTCCTCATCTTCATCCTGCCTCATAAAGGCCTCATCAACAGGAACTAGCTCTCTTGCTATCTGCCCGTCATCCTCATCCACTGCGAGCCAGCGGTTACAAGGGAAGTAATACCTACAGACCCCCAGAAATAAACTAATCAGAGCTTTTATTCTTTTAAAACTGTTAATGTGTTTAGGTGTACAGATATATTTAGTCAGAAAATAGAGAAAAATGCACTGAAACACAAGTTACACTTACGTTATGTCTTCCTTTGTGTCCACTATTTCAACACGATCCAGGTACCAGGATGAGTGAGGCTCAGTGTTGTCATGTCGGATTCGCAGCTTTTTCAAAGTGAGCAAATCAATAGCTGTCACGATGAAAACGTCTTCCTGCAAAATTACAGGAGAGACTCTGTCTTGTTCAGTTAGACTTTTAGGTATGCCACTCCCAGTTTATGAGATATCTCTCCAGAGAAAGTATTTTTTTATCCACCCAGCCATTGACATGGATCTAGAGGGTTCAGCCCAAGCATGTAGAGGGTTCTGGGTCGTCCCTGGGGTTCTGTAAACTCAGGTTCTCATTCATCCTTGTTTTCCACAGTTCCAGTTGTTAGATGACATAATATGGTTCCTTTGACAGATTCTGCAATGTTCATTACATTTTTTCACCCAAAATCATTCTTAGATAATAAGATTTTAGTCAGGCCTTGATTTGTGGGTTTGAAATAACCTGAACTGAGTGTGTTTGTCACCAGTTGTAACGTAGAGATGAATAATTCAGGAGTGGATGAAGTGGGGAGTAAAAGTAGGACAGGTTCAATGACATGGAGGACTCCTCAGAGCTCCTCTCAGTCACAGCTGGCCTGCCTGCAGGAGATCCTGTAATTGTAGCAGAATACACTCCTACCCACACCTCAGAGCAAGGCTCAAGTTGCCCAGAAGTCATCGGGTTTATCAGTAAGAGCTGTTGATTTTAAACACCGGTCCTTATAAAAATTAGATTTTGGATGGAAATATGTTGGATAGATCTGTGGCTGCTTATTGGTGCTACAGTAAAAGTTTGTAGGGAGATCGGTTTGACAAACATGCGTGAGCTCTGAACAATTAAACAGATAAATACGATGGATTTATCCTGCCAGAAATAAGTTTTGCAACAGGAGCATGAAACAATTTGAAACTTAGATGTAAGGTTAATACTGTTACATTAGTCTTCCCACATAGACAAAACAACACAGTTAACCAAAGGTGTCTGTGGTCATAAAGCCATAAAAGTGGCTCTCTGGGTTGTAAAGGTTGCAGACTCCTGGTTTCTCCCAAATGAAAGGAGGGAACATTTGACTTCAGCTGCTTTCTGAGAAGTTTAACTTCCCCCCTCTCTACCATATGTGCAGGAGTATCTTGAAAAACTTTTCAAGTTGTGAGTAAACTATGAAGAGTTTTAGATTTTGATGGACTGTTTATTTTAGTAACAGTGAGTCTTGCACTCATCAATATAAGATGGCTGTTCTGGTATCAAAATTGTTGGTGTGAACCTGTTACCGTTCAGAACTGGAACAGAAATTACAATGTCACTCTAAATGTTTTCAGAATTTCTTTTTTGTTTTGAATTTCAGCTCAAGTACTTGTACATATCTTCGTAGGGTGCAGGTTTGTTATGTCTCCAAGCTGCTGCTCCAACACAACATTCTGGTCTGACTGGATAAATCATGATATACAGTTCTGGAGAAAATTAAGAGACCACTGAACCCCACTGAAAACCTCATGGTTATTCCACCAAATATTCATTTCTGAACTCTTCCTGAGTTAAAACATTAATATTGTTATTTCTAAATGAATATCAACTTGTTTTCTTTGAAAGCACTGCATCTTTTACGCAACTTTTTCTCTTCTCGTTTCTGCAAATAAATACTAAACTTTAGCTTGGAATTTCAGATACATGTCAGTAGTTCATAGAATAAAAGAACAATATTCATTTTACTCAAATATATTCCTATAAAAAGTAAAATCAGAGAAACTGATATTTTTAAGTGGTCTCTTAATTTTTTCCAAAGCTGTAAATGCCTCTATGAACTCAAAAGCGTACTGCAGCCTTTGCTAGTACTGCTTTTGTCTTGGTTATACATTGATGCCCTTCAGGACCTAAATGTAACCCTATCCTTCTCGTGCAACTTTTTTTCAGCAATCTTAACTGCCTTATGCTCACTTTTTTTCCTCCCACTTTTTAATTTTAATTGTGGAATGGAAAAATAAGCACAGTGAGCTAGAATCCTGGAAAAAAAAGGTAAACATGGAGGTAAAGTTAAGAAATTAATTGGTCAAGCGTCGTTGAACCCGTCTTACCTGCCCTCTCTCAAATTTGTTGAGGTTGTCAGAGTTTCTCAGGAGGCGCTCACCAGTGTCTCCGTTTTCCCCATAAATATTAATATAGACTTTGGCATCTGTCCCAGCTCCCATCATGTCACCCGTGAAGACACACACTTCATAGGTGTTGACTGTCAGACAAAGCAAGCGATGAATTATTCACACCTTCTCCAAACTGTCGCATATGTTGGCCAGGATACAGTGTCAAATCAAACTGTTCAAATCACACCATCAGTTAAAAATGCAAATGTGCCCTAAATGGTATAAATAATTTAAATGAGTCACACAAAAAAAATTTCTAAAGCAGCACATCAGATGTTAGGCTGGTGCTTTCATGAGAGAGACTTTAAGGGAAATTGGCGTTTTTAAATACTATCAATGAAACTCTTTTAATAATTAACATGAAGACATGTTTTACTTTACTGATAAAAGGTCATGTTTAAATATTAATATTTGCAAGTAATGTGAATGTAACTTGACGTTATAGCTCAAAGCTATTCATTGTAAATTCAGTTTGTCTTGTTTTCTGCGCTTGGATCACAGATGGTGCCACTGTTGATAATTTTGCTTTCTTGACTTCGATGAAGACTTGATAGAAAGCAGCAAAGACAACAATGAAAGTAGCTGGATATTCCGCCAAAAAGAATAAATAAATAAAAAAAATAATCAAAGCACTGGAAACCTCTTTTATTGCTGCAACAGTTCAGTTGAATAATTGATAATATGCATGAAAAATTTTAGTTTTCAGCAGAGCTTGTTGCAGTGTTGAAAGATAAAAACAAAGAGGTTATCTATTATTTTGAATGAGTGTTCAATCAATGCTCACATTATTTTTGCAAGTGCAGAATATTTTAAAAATACAATAGTAGTGGATAGTGGATTTCACCTCAGATGTCTGCATCTTTAGGTAAGGAGGAAGTCTCAGTGCTTACACATTTAGTGCTGTGCAAAAAATAATTTTTGTGTGAATATCATCCTTCGTATTGAACTCTTTGAAGTAACATAAATGTAAAAGTTCATCTTTTCTGTCTTTCTGCTTTTTGTCTGCTTCACACCTTCCAGATCCTCGTCTGCGTCCTCCGGCAGCAGCTCCACCACCAGCTCTCCGTCCTCCTCACCGCTGCTCAGCCAGCGTGAGCAGGGAAAACGGTACGGGAGCACCACCTCCTGCATCTCCTCTCCTCCATCTTCGTCCTCGTCCTCTTCGTCTTTCTTCTTTTTCTTCTTCTTCTTCTTGTCGTCCTTTTTCTTTTCTTTGGGCACCAGAGTCAAAATCAGGTGTTTAACGTCGACCGACTCCAGGAACCAGCCAGATCCGATCCCTGAACCATCATGACCAATGCGTATTTTGAAGATCTTTCCCACGTCTTTGGCCTCAAACTGTTAAGAAATGGGGAAGTTTTTGCATCAAATGTCAAATTGTTGTCTCTGCTTATTAAGCAAAACATATCTGGAGACACTTAACAGTAAAAATACAACTTTAATACCTTAAATATTTCAGTCGTATTGCGCTCAAAGTTGTTGGATCTGTTTTCAAGAGTGATAGTTTCTGTTTTGCCTTTCTCCCCGTAGATCTGGATGAACACTCTGGCGTTGGTGCCGGCAAACATCACATCTCCTGTTACTACGGTTACCTCATAGTTCATCACTAGAAATTAAAATGACGAGTAACAAAAAAAACAAGAAAGTGAGATAAGGTCACTAATAGGATTCCTGCTGACATTAGAAATATGCAATTGTGTGTAATGAATAATCTGTGATTGACATAGAAAAGAGTTACCTCATTAATAAATAAAAATCTTTCCTTTGTTGTATTATGCTTCAAATAAAAGAAATGGTAAACCTTTGCACATTTCAGCTGCTGTGTTATCAGAACATAGTAGAAGAGTTATTAAACGAGTTCATTCAGTGTTGGTCCAGGATATTGAGACTGTAATGTTTGTACTCTGATGAAAACAAAGAGAAAGAAACCATGTATATCTGTTCTGTGCTTTTGGTAATTGAAAGCGCCCTCCTGGAGATTAATAATGTTGTTTTTTCCATTATGAAACATGTCTGTGTGAGTGTTTCACCTACATTGTTCCACCTCCAGGATCTCACTGGGGTAAATCTCCACCTCCGTTTTCCCATCAGCCTCGTCTTTGCAAAGCCAGCGGTGACTGGGAAACATGTAATTCTTTCCGTGGACCGGAACCACGATCTGAACGCTGTCCAGGAACCAACCAGCACGCATCCCTTTATTAGTGTGACCAATCATCAGACGGTTTATCTGAAATCGACCAAGAAATTAGGTTGGGTCAAGCAGGTTGCGCCACTCAGGTGCCACAATAAAGATATATTAGTCTTTCATCAACACTAAATGGGAAAACCTGTCCAATATCAAAAGTTTCCACTGTGAAGATGTCAACACGGCCCGTCTCAAAGTAGTTCCCCAAGTTGTTGGTAGAAACCACCAGCATCATCCTGTCGGTGTCGCCCTTATCTCCGTAAAGCTTGACAAACACGTTGGAATCTGAGCTTCCTCCAGGAATGTCACCCGTCTTCACCACGATGTGATAGCCGAGATCTGACACAAGGCGAATTTTTAGCGACAGAATGAAATAATGAATAAACGTGAGGCCTCCTTTCCACTTACTATACAGACGCTGACCATCTAGGAACGGCACTAATTCTCTGGTGATCTGTCCATCGTCCTCGTTGCGGTCCAGCCACCTACACAGCAACACATGCAGGGAATGAAACGTCTTGTCTCAGCATCTAATGACTGCTTTTTGTGCTCTCAGAACATTTCACTAGCAACAGCTGCTTATTATTGTAATTATCTCGGGAGGTGGGAGCACAATGCATAAACACATATCAGATAGGAAAATGAGAAATTTAAGCCAAAATTACGTTATTGATGCCAGAAGAGGATTTGCTTTTATATGGCAGGGAGGATTTTCAGCATGATCCTAAATAAAATAAATAAATAGATTGTCTGGATCGACTTTGTCAACACCAGCGGTATCTCCTCTTCTGCTGAGACGTGTCACAGATGGTCTCCTCAGGATTAGGCATCAGCAGCATGAAGCTTGTCACCTGTCATGTGTCACTAACGTTCCCTGGCACATTTTGAGTCTCCTATTTCTCTTACCACACTGTGGAAAAAAGTCAACGGTTTTTTTTATTGAAAGCTCTGTCTAACTTCTCTGTTTATTGTTTTAATTTGGTCTAATTTTAAACTGTATTCTAATTAATAGTGATCTTATTTGGAGCAGAAAGTCAGGATTTGTTTTCGCAGCATCAAACATGACCAACATGACACTTTTGTGTGTCGCTTGATTCAGGGTTAAAGAAAATGCCTGTCTACTCCTTACTATCAGGACCAGATGTCACTTATATAATGATCATGCAAAAGTATTTAAAACACTTGAATTTTTCCACATGCTGTCACATAGCAACCACAAATCTCAATATAATATCACCGGGAGATCAAATTATAAGGAATCATGGTAGTAGATGTTTTTCCAAATAAAAGTGTGACTTGCATTTGTGCCACTCTTCTTTTGCTCTGATATAATGTCTCTATATTTCAGACATATTAATTAACACAAATAACTGAGGTTACTTTCCACAACAAAAAATCACAAACACTGAATTGCAAATAGAAGGAGGTCCACCCAATAGTGCCTAATTTCACCAATTTTCAATCTAATTTCTTTTATTTATATCTACTGTATGAATAATATGTAAACAAACCATTACTGTTTATTTCAGCATCTGCTTGTAAGAAAAAAAAAAAGTTGATTATTAATAAAGTCAAGCAGTAACGGGTTAAAATGGCCCAGTCAAAGTTTGAGTGAACATACAGTACAAAAAAGTTATTGCTCACAGATGCTCTCTATTCACGGTAGCTGAACTGAATTTGAACTCTTCAGTCTCAGATCTGCAAGACTAGTAGTGAAATTGCAAAAAATATTAAAAACCAGTATAATTCTGATTCCACTTGACAATTATTTGCTACTTTGTGTTGATCTGTCAGGTAAAAACTCAATAAAATACTTTAAAACTTTTATTTTTTTAAGTTGTATGAACACTTCTGCAATGCACGGTATTTATGTGAATATTACCTGCTGCAGGAAAACTCTACAGCATGAGCCTCTGCCTTTCCTTCTTCTCTCACAATCACTTTGTCAAGAAACCAGCCGCAGCCACCGCCTTTCCCGTCATGTCCGATCCTCAACCTGCGGATCCGTCCGATTGTCACCGCCTCGACTATAAACTCGTCCATCTGGATCGACAAGACAACAGCCGTAAAGTGTGGGTGGATTTAATATTTTTCATTAAAAAAAACAACATATAAATAATGCAAATGAGATGTTACAGCAACAATAAGGGGACAGACAGTTCTGGTAAATAGTAAATTAACTTTTTGTGGTTTATTTAAGACAAGGACAAACAAACATTGTCATTCAAAAGGGCACATTTTCCCTCGCTTAGTATAATAAAGCTTATTATATAATTACTAGAGATACAACTGTACACAAAACTTGATAATTCGGTATAATTTCTAGACGCTTCAATCCAGAATAAATGCTTCTTTTTCTTTACTTCAGACAGAAGCAATTTTCTTTTCAATTTCTGACAACGTATTTGATTTTATTATGATCTAAAGCTTAGAACATGGATATTTTTTTATTTTATTACACCGTGTTCCAAATTATTATGCAAGTGATATTTTCTCAGTTTTTCTTAAATGGTCAGTGAAAATGATGGTCAGTATAATTTCCAAGTTATGAACTATTACAGTATAAATCAAATTTTACTGAACAAAGCTCCCCATGAGAACAGTATTTTTTTCAAAAATAAAAAACTCAAAATGCACTGTTCCAAATTATTATGCACAGCAGATTTTCTAAACATTTTATGGATTATAATGAACTGCAAACTGTCATTCTTTGAATGTGCAGCATTAAGTGGTCACATGTACTAAAATCAAAAGCTATTTCAATCAAAAACATCTTAACAGACCAAGTTACATGTTAACATAGGATCCCTTCTTTGATAACACCTGCACAATTCTTGCATCCATTGAACTTGTGAGTTTGTGGATAATTTCTGCTTGAATTTCTTTGCAGGATGTCAGAAAACCTTCCCAGAGCTGCTGTTTTGATATGAACTGCATTCCACCCTCAGATCTTCTGCTTGAGGAAACTCCAAAGGTTCTCAATAGGGTTGAGGTCAGAGGTCAGAGGAGGATGGTGACCACACCATGAGTTTCTCATTATGCCTTTATCTGTACAAACCCATCTTTGTTCTGAATCAGCCACAAATCTCCTCACAGTACGATAACGCTTCAGTTTTCGTTAAATATCTAATGTTTCATATCTTGTCATACAGAACTACACTATCTGATGATTTTTGTCAGCAGAGAGATCCTTTCTCTTTTCCATATAGCTTGAAACCTGTGGCCTGCTTAATAATGTGGAACATCCTTCTTAAGTAGATTTCCTTTATTTGAGCTCACCAGACAAACTAATCAACCAGCTCTCTGAAATTAATTACAGTGATTCAAAGAGCCCTGACACACAATACCATCTATAATTTTAATAGCACAACAAAAAATGTAATCTTTATGACACTTAAATCCAATTTGCATAATAATTTGGAAAACAGTGTAATAAAAAATAGCATGAGCTGGTATCAATGTCATGTCAATGTCAAATTTATTTATATAGCACCTTACAGCAGACAAGACTGCACCAAAGTGCTGCACAAAATAACAACACAAAAACAACAACACAATGACAAAACAGAACACACATCATTTAAATGCCAAAGAGTAAAAATGAGTTTTAAGAAGCGATTTAAAATGGTCCAGGCTGTGGGCAGATCTAATCTGGAAAGGTAAGTTATTCCATAAAACAGGAGCAGCAACAGAAAAAGCTCGATCTCCTTTCCTCTTAAGTCGAGTTCGAGGAACTGTAAGTAATAACTGATTATTTGATCGTAGCGTTCTGGACACAGACTGGAAATTTAAAAGGTCCCGAAGATAAGGGGGGGCTAACCCATTTAAAACTTTAAAAGTTAACAAAAGAATCTTAAAATCTATTCGATAAAAAACAGGCAGCCAGTGTAAAGATGCCAGAGTTGGCCTTATGTGGTCATGCTTCCTGGTTCCTGTGAGAAGCCGTGCTGCTGCGTTATGGATCATTTGAAGTCGCTGAATCTGTGATTTTTCCATCCCTCTATATAAAGAGTTGCAGTAATCCAGTCGAGTTGTTATGAAGGCATGGATAAGTCTTTCAAAGTCCTTAAAACCGAAATAAGATTTAACTTTTGCTAAAAGCCGAAGGTGATAAAAACTCGATTTAACGACAGAACTAACTTGTTTATGTAGCTTTAGAGAGCTGTCAAAAGTGAAACCAAGATTCCTAGCAGAGGTCTGATAAGAGCGAGCTAAAGAACCAAGAATCTGATCTGGATTTGTAGTCTGAAGTTTCTGACCAAATAATAGAACTTGAGTTTTGCTTTCATTGAGGTGAAGAAAGTTTTTTTCCATCCATAATTTAACTTCAGCTAAACAGTTTAGCAACAGCTGAAGAGAATCAGTTGTACCATTTTGCAATTTAAGGGGCAAATAAATCTGGATATCATCTGCAAAACAATGAAAGGAAATATTAAATTTTTGGAAAATTTTACCAAGAGGCAGTAAATACAAGATAAACAAAATGGGCCCTAAAATTGACCCTTGGGGAACACCATACTTTAATGGTCTGGCCCCAGAACAGGATTGGTCAAGATGAACAGAAAAGGTTCTGTTTTCTAAATAAGACTTGAACCATTGGAATACTGAGCCTCGCAGGCCAACACAGTGTTTTAATCTATGTAAGAGAATTTGATGATCTACAGTATCAAATGCAGAGCTCAAATCTAGAAGTAATAAAACTGCAATGTTGCCTGAATCAACTGTTAAGAGGAGATCATTATACACTCGGAGCAAGGCAGATTCAGTGCTATGAGCAACTTTAAACCCAGACTGGAACTGGTATAGCTAGTGCTTGATGGTTTATACAACCACATAACTACTTGAAAACTATCAAGGTTGATGTTTAAAATATTTTGACTCAGTCTGTGTTTATGTTGTTGCTGTTTTGATTTTTAGACAGCCTCGTGTCCCAGTTGTACCTGAATGCAGCATGAGCACTAACTGTATGGACCTTACCGCTGTTTAGGTTTGCTTCACCTTCTTTTCTCCAACTACTAATGAAGAGTAGTTAAATGAAAGAAAAGAGTTTTTAGTTATTTTAATTGGGGCCTGCCATGCAAAGCAATGGCAGGAACCTATTACTATTGTCGGAGAGAAGCGTCTCTTTAATCTTTATTTTTCTTCCGTAACCGTTAATGCGGCTCGTACCGCTGGGTGCACACCTACAAATGAGGTATCAAAACGTGCAGAAAATTCACGCCATTGGAGCTATTACTTCTGGTGGGATTTGGGCTTAACGTGGCGACATAATTCGCAAAAAACTACGAAAAAAACCCCATTATAACTCAATGGGAAAAATCCTAGAAATACCCTATTTTTGAGGATTTGCTGTGTCGTCACAAATTCACCTAGAAATGCCATTCAAATTTCATTTTGTAGATACGTCTGTGATCTCTTCGAAAGTGAAGACGGCTCGTCGATACCAGTTATGGTTTGTCCACAATTTGCCTCTAAGCGACCCAAAGTTTCTCATTTTTGCTCAAATTAGAGTGACAGCCGACCTCGGATCAGATATGGGCACAACATTTCTTTCTCTCATCACTGTAAATGCTCTGAGTGAGTTACAGATATGAATCTCGGGACTATCGCAGAAGACACATTGAACTGTCATACGCTCGAAACGCTTTTCGAATATGTATTACGGTTCCCGAACAAGAAGGATTTGTTTCCAATGCTTTTTTTCAGTAAAGTGTGTTTGCTCAAACACACTTGTGTGTTTGAGAGCTCACAGCTCAGAGCTCACACCTGCTGAGACCATTATTTGCCATAGCAACGGAACTCAAGAGGCTATTGGCTGCTGATTTGGACTACGAATACGCATCGCTGTAGTTCTATCTATCCTCAGTTGAAACAGATCAGGACTGAGAACTGGCCTTTAGAACTACTGCTGCTATGGGCTGTATATAACTGATTTAACTCAGTAACTGTTACACATGGGATTAGTTTGGAACTTTAAAATGGAGAATAATAATTTCAAAATAAAAGCCTTGAATATTTTTACATCAGGTAATTGCTGTTTTTGGCTTTATTTGACGTTTTCATCCAAAGCACTGTTACACATGGGATTACTTTGGAACTTTAAAATGGAGAATAATAATAATTTCAAAATAAAAGCCTTGAATATTTTTACATCAGGTAATTGCTGTTTTTGGCTTTATATGACTTTTTCATCCAAAGCACTGTTACACATGGGATTAGTTTGGAACTTTAAAATGGAGCATAATAATAATTTCAAAATAAAAGCCTTGAATATTTTTTACATCAGGTAATTGCTCTTTTTGGCTTTATTTGACTTTTTCATCCAAAGCACTGTTACACGTGGTATTAGTTTGGCCCTTTGAAATGACGCATTCTGAAAATTTCAAAATAAAAGCCTTGAATAATTTTACATGACGTAATTGCTCTTTTTGGCTTTATTTGACTTTTTCATCCAAAGCACTGTTACACGTGGTATTAGTTTGGCCCTTTGAAATGAAGCATACTGAAAATTTCAAAATAAAAGCCTTGAATATTTTTACATCAGCTACTTGTGTTTTGAGCATTATATAACTATTTTAACCCAAGGACTATTACGCATGGGATTAGTTTGGCCCTTTGAAATGAAGTTTAACAAAACTTCCAAAATAAAAGCCTTGACAACATTTTAAATCGTACCGAACGGTGCACGTCCGCCTCGCTTAACGTTCTTGCGGTTCTCCGCGTGCCACTGCTTACGTCGCGGCGTTCTTTGGCGTCGACGCCGATTTGTGGCGCGACGACGCCGGGCCCGAACCCCACGGCCGCGCCTTGGCAGGCCCCGGCTAAATTTCTTCCGAAATTTTCTAGTTTAACTTTTAGAACAAGTCCATCAGACTTCTAAAGCGATTATTATAAAACTGATTTTATTAATCTCTTTTTTTGGGGGGGTTATGTTCAATTAAACTCAAAATCCACTGAAACAACGTTGATTTTTGTTGTATTACTTTCACATAAAAATCCCATTCAATTGATTTGATTAAGACGTAAAACACATGCATTATATTAAATTAAAAAACTGTATGTTTATGGAAAATAAATAAATGCATGTAGCTTGCAGAATATAAATATTGAACCAAACCACATCAAAACCTACAACTCTAATGCTTTTTAATTAAAGTTATATTAAAAAATCTACATAATTTATCTCTAAAACTAAGCAGCAGCTAATGAATCACGGACTGTTTTCTTCACACACACATACAACCTGTAAATTTTATCTGCCATTATTTATCTATAATCCATTCCCTAACATTCTTGTATAATCTGTATAATCTGTGCATATAGCTCCCATATTTATATTTATACACAATATCTATATCTCTTGCTATAACCCCTTATAGTCCATACATACATAGCCTTGTACATCTGTAAATAAATATTTATATCTCGTAGAGCACTTCTGGATAGATGCAAACTACATCTCGTTGCTTGTACTTGTGACAGTGCAATGACAATACAGTTGAATTCTATTCTATTCTATTCACTGTGTAAAGTCCGAGGACTCCTCACTACTGCCCCCCTGTGTGCAAATTAGACTTCATAATGGTTTAATTTTAAGATGAAGTGTAAAATGTACCCACGTTTCCTTTCTCAAACTTGTTGACATTATTCTTGCAGTTGATCAGCTGCCGCTCCCCTGTGTCCCCCTGGTCTCCGATCAAGTTGATGAAAATAGACGCATCTGTGCCGCTGCCGCTGACATCACCCGTGCAGACTGTCAGCCGGTATTTAATCACTGCAGAACAAAACAACACCACTGATAATCGTTTGAATAGCTTTATGAATAAGCAGGTTTTGATGCATCTGTCTGTGTAAAGACGTGCCGGGAAGCGGCTCAGCTATCAGGTCTCCACAGGCTGGAAGCTCCCTCACAACTTCATTGTCGTCTTCGTTAATGTCCAGCCACCGCTCGCATGGGAACGTGTACTTCTCCTTTGTTAATGTCTTCATCAAGGTAACCTAAAAAAAAATAAGACTGAGCTAGATGAAGGGGTGCTATAGATTCAACTGAGGTAGATGCATGGATTGAAATATCAACTAAACAGTGCGACAAGTAAGTCAAAAGAAAGAAGTGCTTTGTCTTTTGAGTGTCTATTTTACGACATATGGTGCTTAAGATTTTGCTAATTGTTGAGGAAATATGGAAAGAAGAAAATTGTTGAATCATAAATATAAAAATAGAGAAAAATGCCAAATGTTTATGCCAAGAAATGTCATAAAATGAGCTGAATAATTAGATTTGAGAAATCTCACCTTGCTCAGATGCCATCCTGCGAAAGGATGTCTCTTCTCATGCCAGATTCGAAGTTTGGTCAATTTTCCCAAATCTGGAAGCTCAACCTGTTGGACAATAATAGTATCTGTCACCTATTTATCAGATATTAACTCCATAATATAGGGTTAAATGATCTCCTACTGACCATAAACTTGTCAACTTGGCCCTGTTCAAAGTTGTCAGACTTGTTGTCCAGTCTGATCTCATCCGACTTGTTCTTTTCTCCGTAAACCTGAAAAGAGATGTCTGCGTCGGTGCCGGCATTGGGCATGTCTGTAGTCCAAATCCACAAGGACCAGGGGTGCTCTGAGGACCGACAAACAAACTATTGTTATTACTTGAGTTAGACTTAAAATGTATTAAGCACTGTGTTGTTTCAAGTCATAAAACCAGGAGCAAGTGAAATAAAGCTGCCCATGAAGAGAGGAAATCAGAGTATGGAAAAATTGGAAATAATGAAATAGAGAAAAGTTAGCTTTCAAATGACCATAATGGCCATAATTATTCTTAATAACGTTATTAGAACTGTGATATTGTACAAGTTACCTGTTTTAAATAAACATCATAGCTCTTGTCCTTTACCTGTGCTGCTCGGAAAGAGTTAGACATGAACCCAACACTTCTAGGACAATCATAAGTTGAGAGTTTTCCAAAATACTTTGGGGCAAGTTATTCTGGACTGATTTTGCTCCTTTGATATTTCAGCAGAGCCCAGGAGAGGGCATTTTCTGCTTGTTAAAATATCCTCTCAGGGCAGAGACGCTCTTGCTGGAGTGACTGAGTGCTGTGGACAGATCCCAGCTGGAAAAAGGGCAACTTGACTGTGAGTGAACATGAAGACACACAAAGATGGAAAACCCGTTTTAAGAAGTAATGGGGGGGTCGCAAGCATATTGTTAAATCCTAATTTGTAAATTGCTTTGGATAAAAGTGTCTGTCAATATGAAAATTAAAAATACAGGAAATCGAAAATTAAATGAGTTTTTAAAGATCAAGTACCGATAGTCTAAAAAATGTGGCATTTACAAACTGATTAAATGTAACTTTAGGAGAAGAGGATCCATATCACAGGTTCAGATTTAAAACAATAAACAAACAGAAAAATGTTTGAAGATCTCTCTCCATCAACTATTTCCATTTGTTTTCACTTGTTGTGGTTTTAATCATGTCAGACATCGGAGAGCTTGTATTTAAATAAAAGTAAAGTGCTTAAGTGGAGGACAAGAGATTAATTGTTAGACTCTGCTTTAGATGCTGCTCCTCCACATCTGCTATGTGTCAATATAAATCTGGTTCATCCCTTCAGTTAAGAAGTCATTCATAAGAGGTAAAGACTTAAAACAAAGAGGAAAAAATACAAAAATTGAAGAAAAATTTCAATTTTGACTAATAGAAAGAAGCAACTGAAGCCCAAAGATCAATACCATTTTAAAATATTATTTGTGGCTGTAAATAGCAAATAAAAGAGGAAGGAATTACTCAAGACTTTTCCAAACTGTTGTACGAGAAAATACCTAGACTGATAAGCTATAATAATTCACATTAAACTCACTTTTCTGCCTCCTTTGCCTGAGAGAGACCATCTCGTACAGCTCTCTTTCAATCAGGCCGTCCCCCTCCTCATCATCCAGCCATTTGCCACACGGGAAGGTCTGCTCTATCCCCGTGAAAGGACAGTAGACAACAACCTGTGGACGGACCTGATTCAGCTAATTCACAGTACAGACTGCAGTATTTTTAACATGAGTATTTGATTTACCATCTCGCAGTACCACCCGGCGCTGACTCCATCATTGTCATGTCCAATAGTAACTCTGCTCAGAGGACTGAGGAGCGCGGCAATCTCAACGTTAAATATGTCTGTCAGTCCACGCTCAAACTTCCCTCCTTCCAGAAATACCTACAGAATAGGGTGGCAGAGATGACTTTTCAATCAAATCTGGAGTCAGAGGCTGAAATTTATAAAAAGAAACTGAATTGAGGAAGATATCTTGCAACATGGAGCATGTAGGGTGCATTCCAGAGCAATACTATTTTAAATCAGCATCTTCATTGAATATGTTTCTGCTTTAAATCCAGTGTTGTTCATACTCACCTTTTTTATCTTTATTCTGTGCAAAAGTATTCACACCCTCCTGAACTTTTACACATTTTGTTTTGTTACATCCACAAACTTCAACATATTTTACTGGGATTTTGTGTAACAGACAGACACAAGCTGGAGATACAGCATGACTAAAAGCTTTTAGTCATGCAATTGATAAATCTTGCTTTATTAGAAAAGTGACGAGCAGAAAGCTACTGCTAAAAGGAGGAGATAAAAGGTGCACTCTGCAGTTTTACACAACAAAAATAGGCAAAATGTGCTCTGGTCGGATGAGACCAACACTGCTTCAAATGCAAAATAATCATTTCGGTGGAAAACTATCGCTGCATACGGTGGTGGCAGAATCATCCTGTTTTTTTGTTGTTGTTTTTTCCAGCAAGAAAATGACAGCTGGTAAAAGTTTAAAGATGAATACAGGGAATTACTGGAAGAAAAACTGCAAAAAACGTGGTACTGGAGCGAGTTTCATCTTCCAACATCATAATTAACCAGAGCTACCGTAGAATGGCCTATTCAAAGCCCAGATATGAATCATATTGAAAGCATGAGAAGGAGTTCATAATTAGATGCTTTCCATGCTAACAGAGCTAGAGCTATGTTGCAAAGAATTATAGAAACCTTAACAGACCTGCAGTTTTAGTGAATGCACACCTCAATTTACAGATTTGCTTAAAATGAAAAGCATGTATCATTTTCATCTTATTTCACAATTCTTCAGCACATCATGTTGATCTATTGCATAAAATCACAATGCAATACAAAGCTTGTAGCTGCTTTCAGACAAAATGTTCAAGAAGAATAAATTATTCTGCAGAGCGCTGTGACTTTAAAGCACAAAAGCCAATAGTGTCGGATTTCATAGAACACCAACTCTGCTTTGTTTGGATAAAAAGTAAACAAAATAATAATATGAAAACATAACCTTTCAAATAAACTCACAAGTAAATGAACTTAGATAATTTTTCTAACAGTAAACACTACTGTTCTGTTCACCAGTTCTTCTCTGTTTCTATTGTTTTCCTGTTACCTTTCCGCTGTTCTTCAGGCCTTTCGTACCGTGCATCACTATGTGAATTTTAGAGTTGGTCCCTGCGCCTCGGATGTTTCCCGTCACGATCTGAACGTTGTAGACGATACCTGCGAGATTAGGTTACCTGTTAGTTTATCACAGCTAGAGTCAGAGAGTCTCTCAGGTTCACTGCTCCCAGGTCTCAACAGGATGAGCAGGAACACAATTACTAAGATGTAAACATTGCCAGCCTAAGCTAATTAATAATAGTTACAAGATTTTCTGGCAAAGGAAATATTTTTAGAGTGGTTTAGAAAACCTTACACCATCCTGTCAATTTTAGAAAAAGTAAATTTGCTTGGTTTTTATCTATGCTGCGTAACTCACTGAGTGTTTTTCTCCTCACCTGTCGGCTGGTCGGCTCCAACCAAAATGTCCCTCTGAATCTTCCCGTCATCTTCATCCAGGGCAAACCAGCGATTGATGGGGAATTCATACACTACTTTGTTTCCCATATCATCCAGAATCACCTGCAGAAAAATCAAAAAATATTTCAAATAATTCAATACAACTGACCTTAAAATGAATTAACCTTTTATTCTTTTATTGCACACTAAAAAATTTACTAAATCTTTGGATCTTTGGATTCCATGAGGAGCAAAAATAATAAAAAAAATAAAGCAGTTCTTAAAAGTACACTTTACTTTAAGTTGACCAAGGTGACAAAGAAATTTTATAAATAATCTACAACTTCATGTTTACCAAAGGGAATGAACCGGCATTCTTCACAGTGGGAAAGATAAGAAAACATTTGTACATTGGCACATTTTAACCAGAGATAGCAACAGTGTGGAGATCCACTGTGAAGTTTAACAATACCAAAAACGACCAAGGCACAGGCTGAGATCTAAAGTTACTACCTGCCACACTAAATATTTAAATGTATCCCTATTATATAGTCTATATTTAAATAAACAATTCCTAATATATTATTTGGAGTCTGTGCAAGAGCTCTTGCCTCTGATTGGCTGATCACCTCGTTGTGACAAATACTCTCATAGAAATACATACTGCCAAGAGGAACTGGCTTCATGAAACTCATCAGGAAACTTAGGTTCACTATGTCCAAAGAGAGACTTGATTAACCTCAAGATTCTGATTTCTTTCTGATTAGGATTTTCCAATCTGGTTTATTTATGTGAATTAAAGTAATTTAATGCATCTTTATCTACATAACCAAGACTGGGGCAAGAAGCTTGACGGGAGGGCTAGGATTGACCATGCTCAGTAAGAAATTCTGTCTAGAAGAGTATTGAATATATAAATAACATTCCTAACAGCCTCTAACCAGGTTGCAATTTTTAGTAACTTTCTGACTGATCTCAGTATCTCAGCATGTTTGCTGGGACAAATTTAAAGTCCTTGCTTTTCGTCTTTTAACTTTGGATGATGGGAATTTTATGGACTTTCTTTTAAACTCAAAACTGAAATGTTTTCAGCTGTTCAGATTATGATAATATATTTTTAACTAATACTACATCACAAACTCCTCTCGGTATGCAAATTTGCATTAACAACTACACTTTAGAGTCAGTCGTCTCTGCAGGAGCAAACAAATTTACTGACTCATCTGTCTGTGTTGTAAGGTTATCCCTTAATGAGGCATGGTTTCCCTTTACACAGAGGCTAGGATGACGACATGCGTGTCATGTATGTGTCCGTGTACGCGCCAGTTTGAGCGAACTCATCTCTCACAGGCGCACACACACCGTACTGTACGCATTCGAAGAGCTGAGATGGGAAACCCAGATAAGGAAGGCTGAAATGGAAATGAGGAGATCCAGTGTCTTAAGTACTACTGAGGAGGGCCTGAATGTTCTCCTCCAACAACTTAAACATGTCCGTCTTTACTTTCAATAACTGGAATGGACAGAAAAATACATTTCTTAGCCTTACATATTTCTGAAACAAAGACTAGATTCAGTTTCCAGGCTGGTAATATCATTCATGGTGGGAGGAGAAGTCTTTTGAAGCATGTTTGTTTTAAACTGCAGCCTGAGCTGGAGTCAGTGCAAATATATACAGCTCTGGAAAAAATGAAGAGCCCACTGCACTGAACCCCTGTTTGCAAACCGCCTGGTTATTCCACCAAATATTGATTTCTGAACTCTTCCTGAATTAAAACATTAGTACTGTTGTTTATAAATGAGTATGAACTTGTTTTCTTTGCAATATTTGAGGTCTGAAAGCGCCGCATATTGTTCTTTATTTTGACCATTTCTCTTTTTTTGCTAATAAAAACTATATTTTGCTTGTAATTGTGGAGACGTGTCAGTAGTTCATAGAATAAAAGAGCAATGTTCATTTTACTCAAACATAAACCTATAGAAAGTAAGATCAGAGAAACTGATCATTGTAAGTTTCTCATTAAGTCTCTTAATGTTTTCCAGGGCTGTATAACTTCTATATGAACAAGTGGAGGATTGTGAGATTTTTTAGTTTATTTTTATTGTCCTCTATGAATGTGCAACTGCAAATGTTATTTATAATGTCTCTGCTATTGAAAGAAATAAAAAAAATCAACCCCAGATCTCCTGCCCTAATGTTTATTCCTAGCAAGTCAAAACTTTGATCTGGTAATGATTTTGCTCATAAGATTGAGCTTATTCTGCACTGACCAATAACTGGGCATTTAAATCCAGTCAAAAACTACACAAACGTTTATCAAATATGTAAAACATATCTGCGTGTCATTGATTAAAAAAACTGTCAGAAATGCATTAACAGTTCGTATCCACAGTTTGAGATTTTTCTGGAGTCGTATTTGATGTTTAGTTATACAGGCAGACATCTAACAAGTCTTGTTGCTATGAAAACGTTGCGGTGTGTGCCAGCGGTTATCTGCAGCTCTCACGAACTTTGAGGCTGGAGATTTTGAAAACTACTTTACTTTTTAAGTTGCAGCCCCAACTTTGATGTTTTTATTTTCATCAGTTTTCCAACTGGGACTCGGAAATTCCAACTTTTAAGAAAGAAACTAAACTTTGTACTCCAGAAGTTTGACAAACAAACCTCAGTGTGCGTTTCAAGTGATTTTCTGACTGGAAATTTAGATCTCTAACTTTCAAGATGAATCTATTTACACTATTCTCACCTTATCTACAAACCATCCTGCTGACGAACCTTTGTTGTTATGGCCGATGGTGATCTTCCTAATTTTACCCAAGTTTGGCGCATCAATGGTAAACTTGTCCTCTGTGGCCTTTTCAAAGTTATTTTTGTCACTGTCAAGACGCCTCTCCCCTAAAAAAAAAAAAGAGATAGTACATTTTATCAGCTGAATTCATGAGTAGCTGCATCAGAACTAGATAATATATTGTTGCCATGGTTACAATTACAATTAGGAGCAGCTGATTGGCATCTCAGAAGCTCAAATAATACCTGAATTATAACTCCACAGCTGAAAAAGGAAGATGGCTTTCTAACCACATGACTGAACAGACGTTTAGGAGGTGCAACAAAAGTAAATGAGGTGGATTAGAAGTGCTTGCAACAACTGATGGTATCATTCAGGACATCTTACTGTGGATTATTGTCAGGAGACTGTGATACAGCAACAGTCTTCAGTCAGAGGTGTTTTTAGATTCATTGTAAGACTGACAGCTACCGTAGATCCTTCCTGCCCACAGCATCATCATCCACAATTACTTGTTGAAGATAAATTGATGAGTTATGACCATGTTTAATTTATATTTGGGATAAATTAAACACTATTGAATTTTAATTTAATGTTAAATTGGTATCTAAATGGTGAGAAAAGCAACTTGTTTGGTCGCATGCTGAGTACCTGTGTCCCCAAACTCGCCAAAAATATTGATGAAGACGTCCGCATCGGTTCCACCTCCTTTCATATCCGCAGTAAAAACGCTAACGATGTATTTATTATCTGGAAAACCAAAGCCAAATCAAAGAAAACATTTGAAAAACAGTCCTTAAACCTGATTTTGTTTTGGTTTTTTTGTGTGACGAATAAGTTCTTACATTTGGGCATGTCCATTTGGTCCATGCTGCCCAGCAGGTCTCTGGCATAAAGGCCATCTCCCTCCTCTTTGCTGAGCCAGTTGTTGCAAGCAAAGTAGAACCTGAGATGAGGGCGAATGACATCCGTGATGACCACACGGTCCAGGAACCAGCCGGCGTTCATGCCTGTGTTGTCATGCTCAATCCTGGACAATCAGGAGAAGAACAGCCTTTAAAGAAAGCAACTCATAAATCTATCGCTGTCTGAAGTTGAATCTAATAAGAATATCTAAAAAGAGAGAGGATCAGTGGTTCCTGCCGTACCTAATTTTTTTTATGTGTCCAACATTGTGAGTTCGAATCCTGAACACATCAGTTTTAGATCTTTCAAAAGCGGTTCGACTCCTGTAATAAAAAAACAAATATACATTTTAATGTGCTGACATTTAGGTGCTCTCGTTTTTGTAATTTCTAGAATTAAAAAAAACACTCTTAAGAAAACAGAAAATGTTTTATATAGAGAGATGAAGGGAAGATCTCACATTAACTCCCAGTAAAGTGAAAATAAAGTCAACAAGCCTTGCAAAAATTTGAGAAAATTCATCCAGCAGAAGAAAAGTCATGCGAACAAATTAACACCAATCACTGCACTCAGTTTGCTCTGCATGGCATTCATGAAGTACATACTTCTTCTCTGTGCTGTGGAAGTGGAGGAAAAACATGAGGTTTTAAACTTTTGATTTTATCTTCATTAAACACATAGATGGCTATCTGAATATTTTTCCTTACTTGCTGGCCAGGTGAATTTTGGGTGTGATACCATAGTCTCCAAAAAGAGTGACGAACACGTTGGCATCAGTACCTGCTCCATTCTCATCCCCGGTAATAGTCACCACCTCATACACTGCAGGGTTTATAAAAACAATTATGTAATTACATGCAGAGAAGAATCTTTTACTTTCTTTAGCTAAAGCTATGACATCAAGTTGCACTAATATTTACAGGATCCTCATGTTGAAACTTGTGATTTTAACTTAGGAGGAATCATAAAGGGTAATCAACCACCACAGACACAGCATGTTGTACTGACCAAAAAGAGTTCAGAAGCTCCAAATATTTAGATTTTTCCTTCAATCAGCCAGACTTTTTAAAAAAAGCTGTTATCTTTACATGACACACAACTTAACCAAATAATTATATGGTTGTTGCGACTGTTCGAACTTAAGAATGGGTGCACCTCCTTTTTATTTCTTTAATCTAAGGCTCTCCCCTTTTTTAATCTTGTCCTGGAGGTGAGGTGGGTGCCTTTTTCCATCAGAATACATCCAGTTTATTTATAGATTTATCAAGTGGTTTTTGGTTACCGTCATTATTGTAATATACAGTATATTCATCCCATAATGTGAATATTTGAGTACTGTAAAGCATCCGGAATTGACTTTAGTTTTGTTGTGTAGGACTTGGCGCCTGCAGCTCATGATGTGATTGCTTTTGTTTTTATTATTCTTGTCAGAAGAAACAGAAACAGAAACAATCCATTTCTAAAGACACTCTGTGTTATGGCGAATCCTTCACTTCTATCCAACACAACACAGAAAGAATCCAGTTACACTTTTTAAATTAGAAATTTCTTGGCATTTTTGAAGACCAGAACTTCATGTTTTACCCAGATAATGCATAAAAAATACCACCTACCGAAAGCTGGTAATCTTCAGAAAAAAAAGAAAAAAAGTGACCAGCTGCTACTTGTCGCACATATAACTTTTCCAATCAAATTAAGTGTCTACCTTTTACTTAAGATCATGTTGCTGCTCTGATACACATTAACTCTGTAAAGACACTGATTTGCATAAAATGAAAGAAAATGCGCTGTTTTCTGAATCCCCTCCTGTCTTTTTAAAACAGGTGTTGAAACAATTCAGTATTTTTTGTTAGTGAGAAAATGTTTGTGCTCATCAGGTTTGGTTTGGTTTTAAAGGGCCAGCAGTGATGGACGTGAAACTGCCACTTTGTAATACTTAGTGACAAGTGTCATGTAGATAGGGTTTGATGATAACATGCTATCAAGTCGGCTACACGTTACGGTGAACATTAAACTAATCTGCTCACACGCAACTGAAGGCACTCAGACATCTGTAATGACAACCAAGGATACTCCACTTGTCTGAGGGTCAAATTATCCTTGATACTTTTCACCAAAGGTAAATACCTTACTCTGACAATTTATTGACTATATATACATCGTTCAGGTTGAAATAAGAAGTTTGTATCACCTTTTTTTTTGTGGTATTCGTCGTCGTAGTTTTCCTGCAGCTCCGGCTCATAGTTGCGCAGCTCGTTCTCGTAGATTTCAACATAGTTTTCAATCTTTTTCTTCTTCCCTTTTGTCTTCTTTGTGTCTTCATTGCTGTCATCTTTCCCTGAGCCTTTTTTCTTCTTGTCTTTCTTTTTCTTTTTCTCATCGTCCTCATCCTGATCTCCACCTTTTTTGTTTTTGCTCTTTGATCCCATCTTGACTTTGATAGAGAACTTCTTTGGTCATCTAGATCACATCATGGAGTTTTTCTCCTTTCCTTCCACCCAGGGACTCATTATTGTTTTCTTTGTAGTCCTACTCATCCCTGCTCTCTTCTGTAGTTTATGCCTCTTCTGTCTCTTTTCCTTTCTTCTCTGTGCTCCTCACATTATGCCTTGTGTAACCGTCTTCATCGCCTTCCTCAAACTTCTTCAATCTTCCAGTGTTCTTTGATTCACTTGCCTGCTTAGTTTTCTTCTTTGGCTCGGGTTCCCGATCCTCTGAGTCGTCGTCATCGGCATCTTCTGTTTCCCCCTCTGCTCTTTGACACGTTTTTTTTTTCTTTTTAGTGAGCATCTTTAATTTATTCCCTACCTTGTAACTGATTCCAGGGTGTTCCGGTGAAACTTGATTAAGCTGACCTGTGGCTGCAGGGGAGTGACGAGCTGGCAGCCTGAGCCAGACACAGAGCTTAGAATCTGCTCTTGAGGAGGGGAGTGGGAACCTCATTAACAATGATGAATGGCACATAGTCACCTGATCAGAGGAGGGAAAGGTGGGCCAGGCAGCAACTCTTTTTGATGTACTGAAAGAAAATTAAGAAACAACATGCAGCTAATCACCAAACAAGGAATGATTCAGCTGCTGTAAGACTTTTGAGGACTCTAAGGACAAATGTTTTCTGGTTTAATTGGACAGCCGTGACTCAATAGGAAAGTAGTTATCTTGCAATTGGAAGATTGTAAATTAAGTAAGGTACTTAACCCCAGTTGTTCTGTGTATTATTGAATAATTGACATGATGTCACCTGTCAATCATTCTAGGGGTTTATCAACAACTGACCAGTCAATTTGTCCCTAAGTACACACCCCTTATCTGGAGGGACTGAACCTCCATCAACATTTCCAGGGTTTGTCATCCAATGGTAGCTCATGAAAACATGTGCTGCAGTAACTGCGGTATTTACATGTAAGCACATTAGCATTTGATGCTAATGTGTACTTTTAAGCATTTTTCTTAAAACAGATTTTCACAAACTGGTACTATTTAAGTCCTTTGCGGTCACAAAACACAAAATCTTATCAAATATTATTGGTCTAGTTTCTAGTTCAAATATCTTAGTACACTTGAAATAAGACAAAAATAAATGTGCAAGTAACTTTTCTGCAATAAATATTAGCTTCTTTTAAGTCAATAATGTCGGAATATTGATGTAAAAGTACTCTTTGTAAGTGAAATAATCTGCCAGTGGAACAAGACAATTTTTCATGTATAATATGGGAATATTGTCTTGTTCCACTGGCAGATTATTTCACTTACAACTAGAACTTTTTCATTTATATCAATGAATTACTGACTTAAAAGAACTCCTATGTTGTGCTGAAAAGCTAATGGTATTTATTAAAAATAAACTCTATTTGTTAAATAATAAAAAAGCATATAGCCACTAATAAAATAAATAATTGGTAAGAATATTTTTAGGAGTGATTCTGCAAGGAGTTTTTAAGTGGGGTTAAAAGCACGGAGAGCTGTGTAATATTCTTTTGCTGACCACACTATTTTATTCATTTCAAAATTCAAATCCCTAAAACTAATATAGAATATAAAACAGAATTAAATAAATTATTACATATAACGAAAAGATTGGTTTAATTCAAGCCAATTATACATTTTTAGATTATTAAAGTAAAACGTAGCTTTGCAAATAAGTAGGAAAAATACATTTTGTATTAACCAGCAGAGGGAGACATTGTCACGATTACAACCATTTCACGGAGGACGAGCACAGGTTGCGTCACTGAGATGTTGAGATTTATCAAGAGATACAGGTGGATTTTTATTAATTTACTGAAAAAATTTTTTTTTCCCCCTCTCTGACTGTGATACGTTTGTGCTAAATGTTATGAGCGATATAACATGCAGTCAGTGTGAAAAGTGAAAGATTGTTTTTTTAATGTGCATTTGCTGAATGCTGATAAGTAGAAGTGTTCAAACAGAAAAGAGAAAAAAAGAAAGAATCAAACAGTAAAAAAATTACTGCAAACAGTTTTTACTTTACGGAGCTTTTTAGCCACAGTGTTTTTTTCTTAAATTATAGCTGTTGCATCGAAGACTTGGCAATAAATTAAGCCCTCATCCTGTCTTCATTTTCTCTCTGGTAAATTGTTTCTGTCTCAGGTTTTTGGCAAAGTTTCTTTTGGCTGCAGAGTAAAAGTTTTGACTGGCACGACGAGCTCCTGAATCCTTTTCCTTTGCCTTGTCTCCCACCTTCCTCTCCCTTTGTGACTTTCTGTCTCCTGTGTTTGAAACTCTCAGTTTCTAAATTTTATCCCTGATGTTTTCATCCCTGAATGGAAACAACCAATGTTTTATACTCGCAGTTGCTTATGCAATTCATAATCACAGAATGATTTAAGACTCCAGAAGGTGTTTATAAAGCTTCACCTTGTTCCTGTTTGAGCCCTTTAATTTTACACCTAATACTTTACTTAATGGACTTTATGACTCACTTAATGTTAATGTGTAAAGGAAATATAATCTTTGCAGAAGTAATTTATAAAATGCGGCACCAAATTTAGAATCAGCTGCTACATAATAAAACTCCTCGGTTATACAATACAATAAGCTGTTGTAGTTATAAAACCATAAAAAAATAGAATAGAGGAGCACAAGTGCACATCCTGTGTGACCTTTAATGGCGGTAGGTCAGGGCGTGTCTGTAAGATGCATATCAGCAAGAGGAAAAAAAACTTTCAAGTCTCTTGAGATCTTTTTCCCGACAATCTACACATGCTGGTTGCTGTAAATCAATTCTGATTTTGAGATGTTTCAGATTCGTCAACAGTAAAGGAAGCAGTTTATGCAACACAGCAGCAGACAGGATGTCCCGATCATCCAGGGAGTTCATACGCAGCATTTATCGCCTATTTATCACCTAGATTCAAAGGGTTTGGTCTTCAGAGCTCTTTATCACTCTTGGTCACTGAAGCAAACTACAGCTCCTGGTCCTGCCCAGATTAGATTTGTCTTTTCGTCTTTGCTTCAAAAACGTTTGTGGTCATAATTTTCTGTTCTGTGACGTAAGACAGTTGCATTAAAAGGGTTGGACTAAATTCAAGCACATCTTCACACTAAATGCATTCATTATTGAACAGTTTACTTTGTTTGACCATAAACTCCACCAATTGTGTAACCGTGTAGTAAGTTTCTTTATGGAAGAAACTTGCTACTTTCTTAGCATTCTACTAAAACTTGATATTTAGATACGCAACTTTTAGGAGGGATATTTTAATAGCTTGATTTAAAGTCAAAAGCCTCAAACACTAAGATTTCTGTACCTTTAAGCAAGTTTTGGAAATCCGAGATGTTATGATGTGAATTGTGAACAAGTCTTATTTAAGTTTAAGTTTAAGTTTATTTTCTGAAATGGGATAATACATATTAATGTACACTTACATTTAAAGACATACAATTACTGCCAGGTATTTCATTTCTATCGCTGGTACCTTTGGCAGGTTGATGTTAAAGCATAAAAATAAATACAGGGATGAAAAATACAAACTAATACTACAGACAAAGAAATAGCCAAAACAGCCTTAAAATCTATCTTTGCATGTACTCAAAATTGACATTTTTAACTTTCCATTTTTGGTTTTCATCTTTGAGTCCAATATTTAGATATCTGAAGCTGCCGGGTTCATCTGTTCAAAAACCATCATGAAATTCAGAAAGGAGACTCTGTGTCACATATATTTTGGTGTGAAATGTCCTTAGAAACTTCAGAACAAAAGCAAAAGATCTTGTAAAGATGTTGGCTGAAGTCATTGTCGACAGAACATCACAAAGATGGCGAGATCATGCTCTTGTTGCAGGAGGGACCGGTGCACTTCCCGGAGATAAGGAGCATAGATAGACGTTGAAATACAGAAGCAGCATCTCAAAATTTTGTCATGGAAGTTAAAGCTTCAGAACAATTTTTTTTCTTGACGATGTCAGTGTTTTGGAGTGTATCAAAAAAGTTACTTGCTTTCTGACCAGGTTACTTCCCTTGGCAGATTTTCCTGAAACATCACTTGGCAGACATGAAGTTAGCTGGAGGGACTTCTGGCCCAGGAACAGCTGGAGTGAGCTAGAAATTGTTGCTGAGGAGAGTGTTGTCTGGACTTCCCCCCTGAACATTTGACCCTCGGTGACCTGTTCTCTCTCAGAGCGGCTGAAGACAATAGCTGGACGTCAATACACTTAGGTTTGTATGTTTTTTAGAACAATTGGCAAATTGTGTGGCTTTCCGTCCGGTTAAAAGGCAATTTAGGTCTGCACTTGGATCGATTGCAGGAACTACACAGAGACAGAAAGAGAATCAAGCATGCTGACAATTTCATCAATAAAATTACCCATTTTAATTAAATGAACATGCCTGGAGGTGATGACTGGACCCTAAACTACGTGGGAACAAGAAGACAATGCACAACCAGAGTTTGAAAAGACAACCACTTCACCTCTGTGCAGCTGGAACCTCTAATAAGTTCAGTTCAGAAAATAGTGTTTAGTCTAAAGTTCTTACAATAATTTGACAAGACTCAAAAATCAATAAGAAACGTATGAAAACAGTGAATACAAATGTAGAATTTCACACAATTAGAAAAGGTTTTGTTATTAAGAAGCAAAATTAAAGCAATCTGGGTAATGAGACGTGTTGTGGTTCATAAGAACGGAGTCAGAATCATCCAAAGCTAAATGTTAATGAGGTAATTCAGGAAAATGTCTTTATGTAACGTTCAGAGAACCAAAATCAAGTCATTATGTTTCAGTAAAAATGCCTAATAAAAGGGAGATTTACACAGGAAAGATAGAATTAGCAACTTGAGCCATTATGTGGCTCCAAATTAGTTTCAGGTTGCTTAAATTACCAAAGTGAGTCATTTCTTTTGCTTCACTTTAAACAATTTTGATAAAATCTCAGCAAATTAACAATCAAGATGTTCTTGATTCATATATTTTCAGAGGAACAAGACAAACCGATCTGTAAAACTCTGATTAATTATCAGATCCTGGAAATGAACCGACCGACCCCGATTTATCTTTCTGATATAAACATGAAGAAGAAACATAAACTCCCGTGGGAGACAAAAATGTCTCATGTATGATTCTGACTTCAGATGCTTTCATAGCCTTCAGATTATGAGTTTAATTGCTTTCCCAAAGTACAAATGTTTATTGTTTAGGCTCCTGCAGAAGGAACTCTGTGAAAGCAGGGCCGCTGCTCCGCGACATTGAAGACACTCGGCAAAGTCTCTCAAAACAAACACACCAGAGGCTCTGAAGACTGAAGCTGGAAGCAAGTTGGAAATAGATTGTTACAAATTGCCACAGCAGGATTGATGAGGAGCTCAGGAACTGTCAACCTTCACAACCAAGAGCCTCAGAATCAAAAACCTGAGCTCAGATTATGCTTCACTCTAGGATCAGATGTTCAGCAAAACATAAACACTGATTTATTTCACCAGGATGACAGAGTTTGTTCCCTCTCAGAGGAGACTGTACCAGGGGTTATTATGTAACACCCAAAGAGGTCAACAATACTTCGACCCAGCTGGAGAGCCTTCCACCAGCCTGAGTTGATGAAATGTTGTACAAATAACACCAAGTCAAGTGTTTTCACTGTGGACTTTATGTGTTTTGAAGGTCCATGCAGGATGCCATGAAATAATTTTAAATCTCTGAGTCAATTCGGTTCCGTAAATGACATAAGAATAAATCAAGAAAAGCATATAAGTGACATAAACATCGTGTTGATTTTATTTTTCTGCATCACTACTGCACTTTCAACAGAAAGAAGACATTACAAATATACAGTCCTCCAAGACAAAGTATTTTCCTCCAAATAGATTTCTTGTTTCTATCTGTAGTCAAAGTCAAATGCTACAATTCATCAAACAAATATTATCATGATAATACAGTATTATGACAACCATAGTAAATACAAACTGCAGCTTGTGCTTTTTGCATCAAGCTAAGTAATGAAGCTTTAGGAGTGGCCTAGTCAAAGTCAACACCTAAAACTGATGGAGATGCTGTGGCATCATGCTAAAGAATCCTCTCATAACGGTCAGTATTCCTCCACAATGTACTGAAAAACTCTTCATGGTTGCTGATGCCTCAAAATGTGACCCAGTTTATTGCATTTAGAGGGAAATCACTTTTCAAGATAGAAAAAGGAAAGAAAGAAAGAAATCTGGCTATTTGTCATCAACTACACTTCTGGGGTGACATATATATAAGGTTCTGCAGTATTTTGCTCTAGTTTGTGGTGGAGTCAACGCGGCAGTATTTTGCATGTCCCACTGCAACAGCAATGGCTACGATTGTGGATTTGGTGGCTTATGAGATAAAGAAATAATTGTGGGGGAAGACATCTTGCTCAAGCAGAGTAGGGTAAATTGCAGATAAGAAGGATGCAAGAGAATAGTCAGGATGATTTTAGCAAATCCAGAGTTTTAAAACAGACGCAGTAATATGAGCAACAACATGCAGTTTGGCAAAAATGTTGGACCTGGAATTTCTTTTGAGGACATGGAAAACTTTTATATTGTGTGCAACTAACAAAACAAGAGATTTGGATACTAAAGTCCTTATTAGTGGAACCATAAAATGCAGCAGGCGAGCTTGCACAGGTAAGCTCATTATTCTGAAGCTGTGATCCAGTCATGCTAGTCATGAGATCATGAACTAAAAACGATGTCCACTCCAGATGGTTGCATCAATCAGCTGAGCCAAATTTGAGTACTGCTGAGGTAGATTCATGAGGAAGCTAAATATTTAATTTAATAAGCTGTCAGGAAAACAGGATAGAAGAAACAAAGACATCAAGAACCATCCCAACACACAGCATGAAACAAGAACTGGTGCTGGATGCAGATATACAGGGATGGGTCCAAACTGCTGACCTGATTACGGCACTGGTGGTGAGTGGACAGGTTGTAACCGGGGCAACTGAGGACATCTAAACAATCATAGTTAAAAAACTGAATAAAACAAAAGAGGAAATTATATCAAATACAGAAACCAAGACAGGACTCTCCTTATCACAACAAATTTGAACATTTATCTGCATAAGTGGTGCAGATAAATGCACTTAGAGAGAAATCCATAGAAAAGCTGAATCCAACCAGTAATTTGTGAGTTTTTGTGTTTTGCAGTGAAGGAAATATGTTTATGATTAGCAGGAAATGCCAGACTAACCTTGGCAGTTGTTGTTGTTTTCTCTCTCTAGTCTTTTTGTTGTCCTCCCAACACCCTAAACAGTTGCAGCAGTCAGCATTTGAGTTTCCCTCTGCATCTTCTTTTATGCTCTTTTTAAAGCAAAGTTGATGGATTTTAAAGACTGACAAAGAACATTGAGTAATTATGGAAGTGAATTAAAGGAGGATAAAATGATTTTTTTGGCAATAACAAAATGGAAATAAAGACTGACATCTTCTCTCTGATGTCAGACTCTTCCTGTTCTTGCTGCAGTACATAACTTTACAAATCTAATTAGTTTGAGAGGAAGGATACATACACATTTACTTGCACATTTGGACAAATATTAATTTTGTTTTGTCTGTTTTACAATAAGCTTCTTAGTTACACCGCTGCAGTCAAAGCAAACACGGACAGATTGACAACAACTTATTTTCCCACATCTGCATTTGTTCACTTCATTACATCTTTGGTGGCCTTCAGGCCTTCAGGCCTGCAGAGAAGTGCACTCAGAAGCGATATCTGAGATCGTTCCTGTACGTAAGCACACTTGTTCCATGTTTCTGGTTGCTGCTAAAGTACTTACACCCATCATGGCGACACCAGCAGTAAGTGGTTCTGGTCTCTACTGGAAAGAAGGAGAGTGTTGAGCAAAGGGAAAAAAATTAAAAATTACACAAGATGAAAACTGAGATTCACAGCAATGCAGTGCTATAAAATACAGCTCTGTATTCAAACTGTCAGCATAAAATGGTGGAGGTCTACTGACCTGAAACATTTTCAAGGAAAACTTTACAGACATTTGACTTTTTTGCGCCCATCCAGTAACTCCACCTGCTTACCCTCGCAGGTACGGACCGGTTCCTTTCTCCCGTGGTCATTGACGGAGTTTTGTTTCTTCGTTTTTCTAATCAAAGGCTTGTTTTTTATTGGTTCATAACTTTTATAATGTTTGAAATGCAGCCATTGCTACAGATTTTTATTTATGTTTGTGGTACATTTATGTATTGGGATGCAGTTTTCCAAGTATAACTCCAAAAACCCTAAAGCACCTCCAAATCTCAATGCAGAAACACAATATATACATTTACTGTGAGTACATGCGCAGTTGGAAATTTAGGAAATTACTGACACCCCTAACAGATATTATATAGGATTGGAGGTCTGATGTAACGAGAGATTTCATTTTCACTACATTGGCTCCTGTTTGTTTTAGAAGAGATGTCTACTTATTTGTTTTTAAAGCTCTTAACGACCTTGATTACCCGTTTTTATTTGAGCTTTTTATTAAGTTTGTCGATTCGCATCAGGTCCTTGAGGTCAGATACAGACAAATGTTGGGGTAACCAAACTTTCTCTGCGGCTGCATGACGACTCTGGTATCAGCTTCCATTACATCTTTAGTCTAAAGCCTTTTTAAATCAAAGCTCAAAACTATTTTATTGAGCCAGGCTCTTAATACTTAAACATATGATTTCACTTCAGATTTTATCTACTTTGTTTATTATATTTAGTTTTATCTACCTTATTTTAAATATGATTTTTATGTTTTCTTTTATAATGAATTTATTAGCATACTTGTCACCAATATTGTGGATGTATAAAGAGTTAAATAAATAAGTATTTGACTGAAAAGTACGTAAAAGTACAAACTTTAACAGTACCAATTGTTGGTACATTTGCTTCAACTCACTCACATAGAGCAAACAGAAACCCACAAGCAAAGCATTTACTATGACTAATATCAGCCACATCCGCATTTTGATTCCTCCTTTTGATCTCAATAATTTCATAAAATTTTAAAAAGTCATACAAAGAAAAGATTTATGGATGTTCCAGTTGGTTCTTCTGTGCAGATTAAACAACTCCTTTAGTAAATCATGTCTCCGCAGAAGACCTTCTGTACCTTTCAAAAGAATTTCCAAACCAGACAGGCATCTTTATACAGCGTGCATAAAACAACTGCAGTGACTCACAATTGCATTTTCTGCACAGTCCAAATAAATTAAAAGAAACATAAGTTTGGCATGTGAAAACCACTGACAGAAAACCATCTGCTCTTGGAAATACCACATCCTCCACTAAGCCAAATAATTCTGAGTGTTTAGAAAAATTGTCAGCTAGTCTGAGGAGTGTCTGTGTTTATTTTCATGAAAATTTTCAGATTTTGAAACCCAGAAGCAGAGTGAATAACTGTTAAATTAAGAAGATGCAAAAATATCGCTCTTTCCTACTTGGAAGCAGTAAAAAATTTGCAAAAACTTTCTTCAAACATCAGCAATATCTTATTAATTCATGGTGGTTTTACAGCAAATTTACCAGGGAGACCTGAGTAAAATAAGAACAAACAAATTAAACAAACCAAATCTATTTTTCATCATTTAACATATTAAGTGAGCCACAGAGACAAAGAACCTCTTCAGTGCGGCGTGTTGCAAATCTTAATCTAGCAAATAAAAACTGAAGGTAAAAGTGCAATGCCATAATTTTTTATTTATTGTTAAAGTAAAACTGTGAATGTAAAAAATTGGCCCAAGGTACAAATTAGTTAACTTTCCTAGCCAGTACATGTGATCAGAAACTTATTTAGTATTATCTCATGGCCTGCACATGTACATCTATACAGCAATCGATACAATCAGTTAACAACTAAGGATTAACATGACTGTTAAAATGTTGAATTATTGACTTTTTGTTCTATATTTAAAAGAACATCATGGTTCTAATGCTGAAGGTTTGTCATCTGGGCTGCAGCTTGGAGAATATTTCAGCTTTTATCAGAGTTGTTAACACTTAAAATGTGTTTTCAATCAAATTTATTTTTCATATAAGCCAGTGATGCTTGATGTTGACTAAAATGGACATCATGCTTCACTGGTGAAATTTTATGTGGATTCTTTTTGCATGATTATGTTTCCTTTGAAAATACTTCAGCAACAATAACTGATTCACCAGTACACAGAGCTATAAAGGTTTTGAAAACCTGACCAAATTGTTTGCAAAGTTGTTGAATTTTATGTCATAGATATTTGCATTTTTTATTCTTTGAAGGATTAAGAGTATTCATGACAGAATGATCTAGAAATGGCTTATTAACGCTAAAGTAAAGTCAATAAAGTATTAGATAAGTGTCAATGCTTATGCATGTCTCTCAGAAAAGTTAGATAACTCTGATCTCATCTGGAATCAGCAAAACCACATCAAATGATAAATATTAACGCTTATGAAATGGGGAGCTCCCAAAACAACACAGATATATCTTTTAATGGATTTGGTTTCATTTTGCCTGGCTCTGAGGTGTCTGCCGTTCTCTTTTAACAATATTTTTGGAGGATGCTGTCAAGTGGGGTCTTTGCACCTGATTCAATGTAAAACCTTGATGTCTTCTGTTGTGTCATTGTCAACTCTCTTATATCTGAGGGCATCTTTCACACTCAAATCCTCTGCTATAAATCGAACTTTTGAAGACGCCGTCTGACCACAGGCGGCGGGGTTACAGGTGCTGCAGCTAGGAACGTTCTTATCTGGAACCTGATTGTCAGAACCTGGAGCAACAAGGTTCAAATATTTTCTCTGGCACAACTTGCATAAAACTGCTTCTCTATACATAAACACCCCTACAAATGTAGCACTTTAAGGAGACGTCAGCTTTCCAACAGAGTAAAATTGACTGCAGTTTCAAAATTTATATAATGTTTACAAGGAAAACAATCAATTAAACACAAATTTCCTTACTTTTTGCCTGGAGTGTATGATCTCAGATTAAATCCAGATAAACATTTTATACTCCCATCTGAGAGTTTAGTCTTCAAGGATCATTTGTGTGTTGACCGTGTTGAATCGCTGATAAATATACAGCATGTAGAGTGAGTTGTTTTAAAGTTTCTGAAGCTCAGCAAGTTCCCATGACACAGGATCCTAACTGCTAACTTTGAACTACACTGTTATGTAAGCCAAGCGAATAGGAAAAAGTTAGCCACATGAGGTGAAATGTTAAACAGAGTTTAAAACAAACACGGTACATCCTTCAAAATATTTCATCAGCTCTCTTTTTAAAGTGGGAAATAACTGTGTTTTTTGGATTCTTTCTTCTACTTGTGGGAAGTGTTTGTATAGTCTGTGAGAGTGGCCAATAACAATAAAAGTGTGTTATACTGATGTGAGCACGTGTGTCATTGCATGTGTTCCTGTGAGTACGAGTACACAGGAGGATTGTTAAATTGTTTTTCACACTGATATTCATGAATTAATATAAAAATAGTTACTACATGTGATAAAGTTATGTTAGAGAGGACATTTGCTTCACATAATTTAACAAGAACTTCAGTAAGTTGGTTCATTTAAATCTTCTTTTTTGTTTGTTCTTACATACACCAAGGTAAAAGCAGCAACTAAAATCAGCTTCACCAAGGTGTACTCTTGCACAGATGAGGGTTTAAATTGCAGTAATATATGTAGCTGCCTCTCATCTTGGTCTCATAGTTTTCTTTTACCTTAAGATCAGATTATCATAGAGGCATCACAAAAATAATTACAAGCATGTTACAAGAATGTTGCATCATATTTTGCTAACTTTTAGTGTGTATCAATGATGCTCTTTAGCTTGAGGGCTTAAAGGCCTTAACCTTTTTTAATATAGTATAAAATATAAAAACAGGGTCTTAAGACTAGCTAAAGAGTCAGTGTTCTGGTTTTTAAGTAAAATTAGTAACCTGAGCCAGCTTCATGAATTTTTGCGAGTGAGCAACAAAGAACCACAGCCAGGATTCTTTAGGAGACAAACCTACAGTGAATAAGTGGAAGTTTATGCTGACATGAAGGAGTGTATTAGCCACAAAACCATGAGACTTGAACTGACTGAGCAGCTGAATGAGCAGCCAATGTCTTGTGAGTTAACTGATTGTTTTACCAGAGTAGGCTAATATAAACCAACAACAGTCACCTGGAGCAGTGGAGGTATTACAGCAAGGTCCTAAACTGTCCTACATGACAATAAAATCTAACAGGATCGGGCTGAAAGTAATTATTGTTTTTGTTGTTTATTATGAAATGACTGGATGGAGAAACGGAAATCTAAGAATCCGGGCCTCTACGCTCTCCAAGAAGAAGAGAGAAATTTGTTATTTCATTTGAGGTGGGGAGAACTGACTGAACATGCAAATAAACAAAAATAAATTGGTAAACTGGTAAACTAGTGCGTGCAACTGTTTTTCCTGAACTGCTTCAGTGGCTCAGATGGGATGCCGCCTGGAACATGAGTCATTTGATTCATATTAAAAACCTCCACTGGCAGTAAAACATTAAAAACTAAATCGTTCATTTAATTACAAACGAAAAATGAAAGCAACATTTTGCAAATTAATTTCATGCTTCATGCTGGCTCCCAGCTAAAGCAGGACTCTAGTTCAAGTCTTGGCTGCAGCCTCTCTGTGGGGACTTTGGCCCAGTGTGTGTTTTGCCTGAGTTGTTCTCCTGCACATTTTGGCCATTCTGGATCAATCATAGGTGTGTAAGTGCTGAGTACACAATTGTCTTTGCTTGTTTCACCATAGAGTGATTGATGATCTGCTCAGAGTGAACTTTGTTTTTATTAAAATGCTGTGACAGGTAACAGAGGACACAGACAACGGATGGGAGCAGGAAAATGTCGCTCACAGCACAGCGCTCACTATGAATGAAGCTGTTTTGCACTTGGTTCAAGCACAGAATGTCACAATATGCCGTCTCAGCTCCAATCACATGTGCACATATACTGGAAACCAGCTGCTTCCCGGCTCACAATGCTGTCGCTGCCAGTTCTTTTGGACTCACTTATGGGAAGTCTTGGCATATCATTTAATCATTTTACCACCAAATAAGACTCTGGTCCACCACCACACTTTCTCTGTTAATCACAGCTCAGTTAATAACCTATTACACGGTCAGTAAGCTCCCATTGTTAAACTTAAGCACCATAAATCATTTAGTTCTAAATAAGCTGACTTGGACACAGAGCCTCAGAGAGTCCTCATCGTTACGTTGCTTCTCAGAGCACAAATACTGCCTGAGTTTTTCTGAAAAGAAAAGAAAAACTCTAGAAAAGAGAATCAGAAAACTTGAATTTTCAGATATTTTACCTTTTCATGTCCTGGAGAGCTATCAGGTGGTAATAATTTTTGACCTTCCTCCTCACCTTGAGCTGCTTATACGCATCCCTATCTACCTCATCATCCTCAGCTCCAGCATCTCCACATCCTAATCCTAGTGAGAGTGACGGCTCTAAAGCTGAACTTGCTTCTGACGGTCCTGTTTTCACTTCAGATTACATTTCAGTCCAATTTCCTAACATCACCAGACTGATTCGTCACAGGCTCAGAGACATTTATCAGCTCCTTCATCGTCTGTGTCTTTTCTGGCATATTTTTAGCCTGCGATTGTTTTGTGTCCTTTCCAACGTGTGACAGCAGATGTGTTGAAGCAGCAGCAGCAGCAGCAGCAGCAGCAGCAGCAGCAGCAGCAGCAGGTGCCCTCTGCTGTTTATCAATGAGCTGACAGTGAACAGGCTGTTTTTAAACAGATGTAGAGCAGCTTCCCAGCTTTGAAACAACACAGATGTCAAGTTTCACCACCTCAAGCCCAAGAACATGATGTACTCTCTGGACTTTTTCTATATTGTTACAACCATAAGCCTATTGTTCTTTGTTGGTGTTTTTATGTAAAAACCCAGATCCAGATGAAAATCTTTGGGAAGATCTGACTGAGCTTTGACGAATGCACCAAACTTTCATTTGATTAAAGGGGGCTGAACACAAATCCAAATGCACTTTTTAGTTTTTGCAAAATATCTGAAAACCATCCATGTGACAATCAAGCCCTAATTTATTTTGATCTTCCACTTAAAACTTTAATAAGACCTCTTAGGTTTGTGGTTGCAGCAGGCTGGATGTGGAAGACATTAAAGAGAAACCAAGAATTATTCAATGATACAGTAAAATACAAAGTACGTCTTCCTTAAATTTGACCAAAATCAGTGGGAAATTTCATATAATAACTTTCATAACATAAGTTTTATGTTTGATAATTAATAAATGCTAAGGGTTCTGCAGAAACTGAAGGGTAAACATAACCTATGTGCTTAGGGACTTCCACCACAATGTCCTGATATTGGAAGTTCCCCTTTCAGTGTTTGAATATATTATTAAATAATGTTCCCAGAGTTTGGAGGACAGGCTGACCCGGCCTTTTCTTTAGCCACTGAATTGCTTGTTTAAGATGATCTGCAGTGAATTGGAAGCTTAGGGAGTGTTTATTGTTTGAAAAGAGAGGCTCTCGCTGCCAGTTCTTCTTCCTCAGAACCAGCCTCTTTCCATTAGAGGCTCTTTGTTTGCTTTGTTTCTCTGAGAGTCCACCATCAGCTCCCTTCAACACATTACTGAGATAAAGAAGTACTAAACCAGTGTGCTACATTTTTTTCCTCAATTTTCTGTGAATTTTGAGGTTATTGAATTGAGCTGCGTAAAGTAATAAGAGGATTTTGCCATGTCTACAAAGAACAAAAACTTTATGCTCATAATGCATCATCAAGTTCCTCTTGATAGCGATGACATACAGTATTCCTGCACTTCACAGGCCATGTTTTAATGAAGCAACATTGCCAGTTAATTACAGCTGCATCATTAAGTTTACAAATACCCATCAGTTACCGCACATACGTTTTGAGTTATCAACACTCAATCGTGTTTGCAAAAAAACAGTAACCACCTTACAATTTCACAAACAATTAAAGCAACAAAAAAATATAAAGTGCATAAATTAACAGTTTGAAATAAATAAAAACAAATCTTGCTGAACAAGACACCTGCATATCAGACTCCAATCAAATTGTAGTAGTTTTACATAAAAGGAAGCATAACAAAAACAAGAAGAGTGAGGATGCAGTTTTATAGCTAAGCAACCATTTGAGGCAATATAACATTAGTCACAAAGCTGATAATACTTCATTTTAGCAGCAGTTTAAAAAATAACATGGCAGCAGAAGGTGTCAACTTACATAAGAGGAAATTAAAGCAAAAATTTTGATTGTTTATGAATCAGGGAATAATGTTCAGCAGTCAGAATCTTACTGCAGCAGAGAGCAGCTTCAACATCCTCAGCTTGGAGAAAGAGTAGTTCTGACTGAGCAGCTGAGATTTTGAGAGGGGAACCAGTTCTAGGGTTAAATTACTGCCACAGTCACACTGTTGTCTTTTTACACATTATTTTCTGCTTAAAGTTGCTTCTGCAGCGTAGCAGTACTGTTCCTTCATTCATGCTTGAGAAATCCTTACATCTTACATCGGGGATGACTGAAGCAACAATTAGCAAACACCTGTTGGAACTGCACATCTGCTGAGCTCACGATACAAACTGCGTCTCAGTCCAGAGCTGCTCAGAAACAAAACAGTAAACAGCAGAGTGGAAAGGCCGTGTTGTGATGAGGGGCTGAAAGCAGAGAGTCAGAAAGAGCAGCAGCTTCTTAAAGAGAAGCGGGGCAATTTCACGGGGTCAAATTGTCAAGTCAAATGTCTCGGAAGTCATGTTTGACACAACTGAAGGTAACATAGTTACTTGATTGTGCTATAAAATGAGACTACAAGCCAGGTAAATACATAATACCGACCTGTTAAAGAAATAAACTCCTTCATTTGTCCTGACACAGTAGAACATTGTAAATACGGCACCTTTCATCAAAATTAACTCAATCTATAAATAGAACAAAACAGCATAAAACACACTCTGAACTCAGAGGGCTTATTGCAGCTGTTTTGATAAAATAGTAGTTAATTTTACTTTGGTCATGCCTTTGAATCTAAAAATCCCTCTGACTGAATATTCTGGGTATAAAATGCTATATAAAGAATTCAAGATGGCATTCCAGCAGCACATATGCAGCTGCTCAAAACTGGTGATCTTTTGTTTCTATGTCAGTGACCTAAAAATGCCCTTCATATCCTCACATTTTCTCACATAATGACAACAGAGCATTACAACAGATTAATTATGTAATGACAAGGAATGAAAGCTACCAGACTTTCAGATAAGACCTCATAACCTAAAAGTCATCATTAGATGCAAAAGAATGCAGCTCTTTAAAACAAGATTATGTATTCTTTGAGATAAGAGTTGTTTCAAGTGGTCAAAAAATCAGCTTTTACAACTGGTCACCCTCACAACAGAAGTTACTTTCACTTTTCCGTGAGAACGTTTCTGTTTCTCCAGACTGAAACGGTACTGAGTACTGTGTGTAGGTAAGATGTTTACTACTGACATAAGCTCAGCTGAATCCCCTCTTACATAAGCCAAACCAAGCAAAGTGTTTTGAAAAAGAAAAGAAAAAAACAGCAGGAAGCATATTTAAGAAACTGCTCTGAGGATGATATAACCCTCAGACGCGTTTGAATTACGAATTGCAGAATAAAGCTATTGTTTTGCATTGAACTGACTGCAATGTTTACATATTTTACTGTTTTTTTCCTAGCATAGTATGCACATTTATTTGTACCAAAATGTTTTATTTTTTCTGCTATTAATAATTTGCTGTGGAAGAAATGCTTGAACAGGTATTCTTATTTTCCCCCAATTTAAAAACTACACATACCAGAATTTTACAAAAAAATATTTATTTTGCTGTACTGTATAAATTTTAATAACTGTAACACCAGACTTTTTAATTTTGAGTCTTTATCTCTTTGGATCTCTCTAAAAACTAGAGAACTGTTTCACTGCTCTTATCTCCTTGACAACAATTTGTTGTATTAGTTTCTTTCTTATAGAAACTAGTAATCCACATTATTGAACAGATCTCCACTGACTTCACCAAAACTCTGTAGTCAGGGAAATATTTAAGTCTCGTCTGTTATAGAACAGGAATCATTGTACCCTAATTTTCAAGAGAACAAATTGTTTTGAATATTACAATAGCAGGTTTGTGTGGCAGAGAAACAAAGAGCATGTATTCATTGCAATATATCACTGTGGTGCGCATTTGTCACGGAGCTAACACAAGAAATCCTTTCCATGCATCAGCAGAGTTTGTTTTAGAGATGAGTCTGTCCATGGCAGCTCATACCAATGATTAATCCCAGGAGTTACACACACTGCTGTTTTTATATACTGTAATGACCTTATATCTTGTGACTCACTTCTCCTGAATTACCGGCCTCATTGACTTTGCAGAACCCGGTTCGTGCGGTGAGTGCACACAGTCGCTGCTACGCACGCTACTGTCACTGTCCTGCACTGACGGCTGCAGGAAATCTCCCACAGAATCTCAACTTGTCTTCACTGAGGTAGCTGAATGCTCACGATCAGAGACATACAAGAGTAAACATCAATTAAGTGATTGTGTGCTGATGTCGCCGCCCACATTGTGAGGGGCATTTTTGTAGAGACACAATAGAAATGTACAAGCCAGTTTACCTTCGAATACCATTGCTATTATGTAATATTAACTGTAATGATAATAAAAAATAGCAATAACAGTAATAATGGTGATGCTAGTGGTATAGTTTTTTTTTAAATATTGTTTTTTTGCTTGTCAGATGTTTTTTTGACATCTGACAAACAGCATCAAATGGTTTTGCGTCCAGCCCTCAGTTGATACTTTTTGAGATTTTTAAATATATTTCTCATAACTGAAGCTAAATTAATATAATTACTTAGGGGTCTAAGATATTTTCAGAGCTACTTTAAATAATTATAGGCACACTACATTTCAACTCTAGTTCGATGTGCAAACATTGTTTATTTTCAGCATCAGAGCTCAACAACATCAGTGCCAATAAAAACTTGTTTAATGCAAATTGTAGTGCTTTTTTCACTGGAAAAAGGCAGTTTCTATCTTATAGAAACCAGTAATCCACATTATTATTATTTTCCAATGAGAACTTGCCATCTGCGTCTATGTTCAGAATAACAGAGCTCTCTCACCGCATGTACATGAGTCACAAAATATCAGTTCAGCATCCATTTTTATGTTTCCACATTTTCTTTTTTCTAAAAGAAATGTACATCTTCTCCTATGGAGAAATAACTGACATTCTGCCTCAGGAAAGAAATATGAGAAGTCAGCATTCCTTATTCAGAAAGAAGTTGAATGCATTTCTCCTCCACTGTGATCAGTGATCTTCTGTGCAGGTGACCACTGTTAAATCTGTGAATGCGCTTGCTCCTTCGCTCTGTTCCGGGTCACTCGGCCTGGTTTTCTGCAGCTGGCTTTCAGTAGCTGTCTTGATGTCCTCCAACACGTAGAGGAAACCCTGAGAGTTATGCCTGACCATCTGTGGGTCTTCAGAGTACACAGAGGGACAGCTGGAGGAGGCGAGACGGTGAACGCTTGAAAGGGGAACTGCCACTGACCTTCTTCTTATTCCTATTTTGGCAAATGTAAACTTGATTTTCTCAATAACTTTACGTAAAACAGATTTACGCAGAAGGATGTAGATCCAGGGGTCCAGGATAGGGTTGAAGGAGGCGAAGCGAATTGCCCGTATATCTGGGCTCTTTGCAATGCTTAGCTCCACTGGAGGCTTATAAAGCTGGTTTAGGAACACCTGAACCTGCAACAGAGACACATTGGTTGGTAAATGCATTGACGATGTACAGATGTGCTTGCAACTGGTCTACCTTGCTAAAGCTTTCACATCCTCTACACCTTTTCAAATTTGGTCACGTTACAATCACTTCAATGCATTTTACTGGGATCTTATGAGCAACAAAGTGGGAGCAACATTACTGGGAAGTGGAAGAAAGATTATACATGATTTTTACAAAAAAAAAAAAGAATATATATACTTATTTTACTTTAATACACATCATTAGAGGAATATGAATTTTTGAGAGTAGGGCAAGGGTCAACCTTCCAGAAGAACTCCATAAACATACAGCGAGTGACAAATTATTCATCCTTTTATTGATTTCACAAAACAATCATCTTCAAGAAAATTTACCTCCATCCAATCGGACTGAGTTCGGGTTATTTTGCAAGAAATTGAAGTCTGTAGAAAATGGCAAAGACATACACCAAAATACCAGCAGCTATAGTTGCTGTGGAGGACAATGTGTTCAGATTGTTTTTTGGTAAAAAAAAAACACAAAGAGAAAAATACAAAGAAATTGAGAACCATGTATTATTTACCTTGTGCAGTCCTAATACACATGCATGTCAGAATCCTGGGTCGCAGTTTTTCCTTTTGTTGTCTTTGTCTATCTTGTTTTGATTAAATCAACATTGTTTCTGTTTTACTTTAGATCGGTTAGTTCTTAATTATTTTAGTTAGACTATGTTTATTATTTATTCCTTGTGTTTAGTTATTGGTACATGGTAAATTTACCATTTAACACTTGTTATTCCTTGTAATGTTTTTTTGAGAAACGATTGTAAAGTTTCCTTTTACTGGATTTACTATTCAACAGATGACTTTTTGCAGGATATGTGATTAACAACCCAGTAATGAACACCCTACTGTGAATTAATGTAGGGTACATGGTATGTACAACACTTATTGAACATACCATGCATTTATTGTTATTCTGCATACAGGTCAGATTTAAGATATTTATTTCTAAGTCACAAATTTGTGTCGGATTTAAACAGATTATTATTTCAAAAAGATATTTTTTTATTGCCGTATATTTCAATACATAAGAAGTAAATCTTCTCTTATAGACATTGTAGGAAAAATCATGAATCTCTACTGAATTGCCCATGAAACCTATACAGATGGTTGTGCATTGACTTTTAAATAATAACAATGTCAGTGATCAATAACAATAGATAACACACCTGATAGAATATTCAATATTTAGAATATTCACTAAACTCTGATCCAGAACAGTGCAGCATTCTGGGAGATGTAGGCAGAGGAAAGGCTTTAGCTGCTCAACCTCTGACAGAGAACTAAGCTAGGTTGGTGGTAGCATCAACTAACTCTCACTCTTTGGTTACCTAGCAACAACATGTTGAGTAACTTGTGCAGCGTCAGTGTACGGTTTCTTCAACATGGCTCATAACAGCTTAAAAATAAGAAACAACGGCATGGTGGAGTGAAAACTGTGGGCAAAACAGGAACGGTCATGCCACCGGTTCGGCATTTCAGATATTTAAAATAAAAAAGTAATCCATAATTATTTATACGGACATTATTGATATCGACAGATATGAAATGCTTATATTATGACAAGTTTTTCAACCATATCATCCAGCCCTAAATTGGAATAATTTTACCAGATTAAAGTTCTCCCTGGATCGCAGCGCTGAGTCAGATGAAGTTTATCATGACGTAATGATTGATGGCTTGGAAAAGCGGATGATTGTCTGGTAGTGTGTTAAATCGGCATAAATTTTAGTTATCAGACTGGTAGCAGTTATCAGTCTGATAACTGATAGCAGTTATGAAATTTGTGTAATTTCATAACTAAATCACATGAGAGATTCCTTGAAAACTACACCTGGGTCACTTCATTTCAATACCTATTAACCTGACCTCAGGCAAACATTTATATCTACTCATCTACTATTTTTATCACTCAATCAAGAAATAAATGGGTCAAAACTTCTTTAAACTCAATGGAGATAAAACGGCTTATTCTTTTAAACACAAATATTCAAGGTCAGCGATTAAGACTCTGCTAGTCTCAATGAGATGAGAAGTCTAACTATGCAAAAGGTTTAATTATGAACTCAGATCTAAATTCTAACATCTAGTTTGTAGATCATCCAGATTAATGTCCATTAATAAATAACCCTCTTGATAACATCTGTGGTCTGGGACTCCTGTGTAAACTGGAGACAGAAAAACTGCTGCAAGCTTTTATTTTCAGGTTGGAATATTTTTGATGCTGTCTTTACCGTGAATATAATAATTACTGCTAACTAAAATGCTGCTGCCAGAGTTCAGACCAACACCACTGCAATAAATCATGTCATCAGTTGTTAAAATCACAGCACTGGCATCCTGATAGCCTGCAAAACAATGAATAGTCTTCTGCCTAAATGCAATCTGAGGTTGTCTGTCAGCATGCACCATAAAAAACCTGTTTACTTCCTGTTCGATGGATCAACACTAAATAAGGGAAGACAGCATTTAGTTTCTGACTTCCTGGAAAAACTGATCTGCAAAAGCATTGGGCTCTCTTCAATTAGGATTAAAACCAACTTCTGCATTTTTCGTATGGAGGGAAACAATCATTTAATCAGATTTAATCATGCAGTCATTTATTCCTTTTAATGTGATGCTTAAGTTTTACTGTTATGACTTTAATGTATTTATTATCTCCAGTTTATGATAGTTTATTTTTTCCTGTAAAACTCCAGCCTGTAAATGGCGCTTTACAAACTTCAGTTTGAACAGGCATTTTTTAAAAATAATGTTCAAAAACGGGAGTCATCTATAAATAGCGTTAGTGGTTACCCAAACGCTAGGCAAATGAACAGAAATACAATTTCCACAAATGTAGTCGGATTTCAGCAACTTTCCCTGATACAATCATTTGAAATGGCAGTGCGTAATGGTGCGCATGGATGACAAGCAGCTTGAATACTTACTACAAGTGGGATGTAGCAGATGAGCACCACCACCGTTGTGGCCACGAGCACAAGGACCATCTGAATCTCTGAGTCGGCCAGATGTGCGAAGCTGGTCGATTTCTTCCGCGAGTCCAAGCTGCGCCCGGTGTCGGTTCCCTGCGACATCCTGCGCAAGAAGGTCTTGTGCATCCGGATCAGAACCACGCACAACAGCACGTTAAAGACGACAGTGGCGAAGATGAGAAAAATGCTGACCCCGGCGTACAGGTAAGAGTAGACGGCATGGGTGGTATGGTTGGTTCGCCAGTCCAAGAAGCACCAGGTTTGTGGGTGCTGAATCACCACCTGCCCGAAGCCGATGGCGGGTAAAGCGCTGAAGAGCGCGTTGGAGATATAGATGGCCACCAGGGTGTGTCCGGCATACTTCTGGTTCACATGGTCGTTGTAGACGTAGGGATGGTTTACGGCGATGTATCTGTCCACAGACATGGCAAAGATGATGCTGAGCCCCGCCAGGGAGAAGAAGAGCAAGATGAAGCCCATGTACTGGCACAGCGGGTCCCCTCCGGGCCACTGTCCCTGCGCGTAAGTGCTTATAGTGACCGGACTGGCCAGCAGCGTGCCCATGAGGTCCGTCACCGCCAGGCCATATACGAGCGTGTAAAACGTGGTCTCCCTTTTCTCTCTGCGAGTTCTACACAAAACTGCGATGGCGATGACATTCCCGACCACCCCGAATATGAACATAAGAATCGGGACGGTCGCAGGTATGTTTCTCATTGGCGGATTAATCGTTGTCGTTGGATCATTCATCGTCGTGTCCACATGGGCTTCAACGGGAGGGCAGAACTTCTCTTGAAGCTTCCAGTGCGAAACACGAAACTTGTTTGCTCGGGAAGATATCTAATTTGATATCTTTACAGACTTGTCCAAACACCAGCTGGTTGCACCTTATCTGAAAACTTTCCACCCCATGCAGAGCATCCTCTGCCTGCTGCTGCCACCGACGGTCCTCATGGGATTTCTAAAAAAAATACAATAAAAAATCCTCAGCAAACTGGTCCATGCAGGCGGTTGTCAGTCAGCAGGACACACGGAGGTAAAATGTGTAAAAGAGACACCAGAGGGTTCATTGAAAAAAAGTTCTTCCTTCCAGCTTCCCGAGGAGTTCAGTCCCTCCCCTTCATTCAGTAAAACAGTTTGCTCTACAACTGGTAACGCAACCTGCGTCAGACGGACGTTAGGCGAACGTTGCTTGTGCGTCCAGTTGAAACACTATTGCATTTGTTGAGCGGACGTTAAAGGACCGCTAGGTGAACGTCCAACCAACGTCCGGTGAACGTTGTCTGCGGACATGTAGCGAAAGGTGGCGCTCTCCGTTGACGTTTGTGTTTCATTTTGAATTCCGGCAAATTTTGTTTGCAAACAAACATTCGCCGGGCTGTATTGATGCCATTAAAGACTACCGAGGTAAAAGTAATGATCAAAAAATACATTATTCTAATACATAAGACTAAAACATTAGAAAATGTAAGTAGAATAGAGCAATAATTGAATGAAATTGGACTAAAAATAAAAATAGTAATAAAAATAAACATATATATATATAAATCAAGGAAGACGTTAGCATTTTAAATCAACTAATGATTAGAAAAATACAATTATAGGATCAGAGACGTAGAAGACCCTAAAGGAGGAGCAGTATCCATCCATCCATCCATCCATCCATCCATCCATCCATCCATCCATCCATCCATCCATCCATCCATCCATCCATCCATCCATCCATCCATCCATCCATCCGGGTACACCCTGGACAGGTCGCCAGTCTGTCGCAGCGAGGAGCAGTAATGCAATATAATTTGACATAAGTAGTATTAATCAGGAATTAAAGGAAAAAAGTGTTTGAACATCTAATCTGATATCTTTACATTAGGCCAGACAGACAAAAAGTACAAAGTTATGTGGAAAGTTATTTATGTGAAAATATCAAAATTCTTAAAATCTCAATATGACAAATTACACCAGAAAAAAATCTTATATATATATATATATATATATATATATATATATATATATATATATATATATATATATATATATATATAAGTTTTACCTGAGGGCCTCAGGGAGGAACTGGAGAGGGCCTGGAAGGTGAAGACCACAGTGGTGCCAGTGGTCATCGGGGCCCTCGGGGCAGTCACCCCCAAACTGGACCAATGGCTACAACAGATCCCAGGAACAACATCAGACATCTCAGTCCAGAAATGTGCAGTCCTTGGCACAGCCAAGATACTGCGCAGAACCCTCAAGCTCCCAGGCCTCTGGTAGAGGACCAGAGTTCAGAGGATAAGAACCACCCGCGGTGGGTGAGAAGGGAATTTTTATATATATATATATTCAAGCCACAGTCAATATATACACTGCTCAAAAAAATAAAGGGAACACTCAAATAACACATCCTAGATCTGAATGAAAGAAATATTCTCATTGAATACTTTGTTCTGTACAAAGTTCCATTTGCACAACAGCAGGTGAAATTGATTGTCAATCAGTGTTGCTTCCTAAGTGGACAGTTTGATTTCACAGAAGTTTGATGTACTTGGAGTTATATTGTGTTGTTTAAGTGTTACCTTTATTTTTTTGAGCAGTATATTACTGTCTCAGCAGACAGAAGCTAAAATCAGAACAACAAATCAGAACATGTGGCGAAGGCTGCGGTGCACTTCAGAGATTTCTTCTGGATCTTTTCCACATTCTCTCTCTGAATCTGAACAGATCTGAATTCACCTGTAGCAAAGAAAGATACATTTAAAAAACTGCATGAATTCATTTAACTGAGGCATGTTTTGTGCATAAATTCTTCACTGTTGTGTATTTCAGTCCGAGACGGAGGGGCAAACTGTCGACAATATTTTTATGATAAATGCTTATCTTAACAACTAACTTCTAGACATTCTCCTTCATCACTGAACAAGAGCTTCTCCATAAATTCAGCTAAAAATGAAGAATTTGTCAGATGCCAAACCTTTATTGAAACAGTGACTGTTCAATCTTGCTCTGATCTCTTCACCACATTTTATGCAAACACCTTTTAAGCCTGTCTGGCACCCTGCTGACAAAACTGAGCTGCGTTGGTCACAGTATGTTTCTCTAAAAGGACATCGAGAACTCTGTATCAAGACATTAAATCCCAGTTAGCAGCAGGAAAAATAAACACAGTGTTCTTTAGAAAGACAGTAATAAGCTGGTGTCTCTGACATGATAATTATCATCATCAAAATGATTGTTACGGTTTGATTTGGACACTTGAAATTGAACTCTAGAAAGTACAAATTCATCCAACAGTAGCAATTAATTAGTTCATCAGTAAGAGGAGAGAAAGATTTTGTTCTTATATAGCTGAACTGGTACGTTTTAAAAATGAGCAATCAAACAATGTGCATGCAGATGGAAGCAAGAAATGGTTGAAACCAGATATTATGTACAAATAGATACTTAACCTTTTTTGTCTATTTTAAGTCAGTTTTAGTTTTTATAGCTGTTAATTGACTAAAATTATGAGACATTCATTTTAAATTAATTTCTGTTAATCCTCAATTATTTTGTGAATTTGCATTTTAAATTGGTGGACTTGGGTTAGATGCTAACTGGGTTCCTTCCACAATCTTCTCCTACTGGTTTGCAGGAATTTTGACCCATTCCTCCAGGCAAAAGTTGGAGGAATACCAGAGGAGGTTTTATATAGGCCACCTTAATAAGATACACATTTTCAGCTCTGCCCACGTATTTTTTCTGGGACAAATATCAGCGGTTTGTGAAAGCAGCTCCAAAACACTAATTTGGTGGGATAAGGTCCATGGAAGATCCACTTGTTTCCAAACTTCAAGTACCTGGCTGATGTCTCAAAGTGCTGCATCATTATTTTCACATCACGTTAATTCTTTATTATGTCATTTCCTTTGTAAAGTACATACACTAATCTCTGCAACAGCAAAAACACCTCCACAACATATTTCCACCACCTTGTTTCACAGGATGAGAGACGTAGAGGACCCTAAACGAGGGTCACTTACATGGCTTGTAGGATTCATCCTATTGCCTCCAGTGGTAATGATGGTCATTGGGGATAAACATTTCACCACGTCTCCAAAAATTAAGGACTTGAGGATATTTGCAAACTGTAATCTGGCTATTTATGTTGTTTTTCTAGTAATGGCTCCCTATTAGCACAACTTCCAATGTTGTTGCGTTCATGGCTTTTGGATTTTGTTGACCATTGTGGGCCGTAATTTGTCATTTACTAGTTGCTTTAACTTATAAAGTGGTAGTATGAGCTGTTCTTGCTAAAGTCAGATTATATTAATTTTTTATAGCTGCAACCGTGCTGCTGCACTTACAACAAATCTGCTAAGCTATGTCAAAAAAACGCGAGACTCGCCATTGGCTGTGACAGAACATTTCAAGGAACCAATGAGCTTGACTCCAGTTGCCCGATGTCATCCCACTATGCTGACCCTGCTCACATTAAAATCACACCTTCTTGTTTTCTTTGTTTTTACTTGCAGACATTAGCACGGAACCCAGAGAAGCCCTCATGGGCATTTCCAAGCCTTGAAAAAGTATATATATATTTTTTCCCACCTGACAGAGTGTAATTCGTAGCTGATTGTGTATAAGTGGCCTTAACAAGCCATGTTACATAAGACAGTGCGTCTATCATATAGAGGAATATTTCCTCCTGCTGTTTGTTACTGTATGTGTATGTCAAACCTCTGACCTTACAGAATGTACTGTAAGTAGATTTGAGAGATTAGACTTTCATATGAATGTGCATTTCCAGGATTTGTTTGTTGAAGTCAGATAACCTGCAGAGTTTATTTTCCACTGGAAATCAAAGTAATGACCACAAGCTTGGCTAAAAGAATCAATTTTCCTGCATACTTATTGTAATAAAAAACAATTGTACATGAGAGTGGGCCTTTTTTTATATAATTTAGCTTGTTTTCTTGCAGAACTTTGTGCTCTAAAGAAAGCAAAGGGAAAAAATACCCTCCGAACTCACAATTTGTACTACTGCTTTTATTCATCAGCCAAACAATTACGACAATGTGTTGTGGAAGTGATTTGTTGGACGCATGTATTTCTGTGCTCTAAATAACATGGAAAATAGCACATACTTCATTCTTGTTTTGGATTTCATCTTATTTATGACAAAACAATAGCAACCAACGTAGGAGGAAAAACTACATAAGGCCAGGTGTTTGAGACAATAAGGGAAGTTTCTTTATTTTTCAGATAAAAATGTCTTTCATTTTATATCAACCTATAAAGGTTTGCACAATGCTCTTTAAAAAAATCCTACATGAGGAGTAACAAAACCTCTCTTGACATGCACAGACAAATTTCCATCCCTTAGGAGTTGAAGGAAATTGTCTCCATTCCAAGTTTAAACTTGATAAATGGGAACATGGATGAGCTCTTTACACACCCACAAACAGCATTTCATAACTGAAATTAGTAAATTGGATCATTTTAAGTTGACAAGAAGTTGACATCATATGCAAGCTTTTTACACCATTTATGGTATAAAAAGCTAAGTTGTTACGCATCATTTTCAACATTTTGTCTCCATCAGATTCATATACCTGCATATATTCATGTATAAATCAGATTGGACAACTCTAAAAATCAGGTGTCAAACTTCAGTCCTCCAGGTAAGGCATCCTGCAACTTTTAAATGTGTCAACACATTTGAGTCACGTAATTGGATCATTAGAACTAGACTGCTTTAAAGTTTATCTCCGTCGCATTTGTCTAATCATCCTTGACGTTTGCAAAACAGCAAGTGCATATCTTAAAGCTTTTTGTACAAACAGCAAAACTCCATAGTTAGTTTATCTCTCAAAAGTAAATATCTAATTCAGTGAACATGTTAGTGCCATCAGAATGACTAGTTCTTCTTTTATTGTCTACGGATTAGACAGTCAAATTGCTTTGTCATGTTGTCAATATAACAATGTGCTCTTGAGGGTTATATAAACTATGAGAAAAGTTTTAATGGCAATCATTGTCAGATGTAATTGTGGGAGACCAATTACAAGATTTACATTTACGCTTTTGATGTTTATGCTGTAATTTGTTGAGAGACCATGTCATTGCAAAGGAAAGGACAGCCCTGCAGAGCGAAAGAGAAACAAAACAAAAACAAACAATAAAAGAATAATTGGGAACATAAGACAAACTCTTGAAGAAAAACATGCAGAGCTGTAGAAGCAGTGCAGAATTTAAGGAGCTCCTGCCACTGAATATTTTTTAGGAAGTCTGGAGAGCTATTGCTCAAAATGAAGGAAAACAGGCTCTGGAAGCAGAAAATGAAAGTCTTCATATCTTTGTTCTGACATGACCTCCCACCACAACCTCCACCAGCTCAGCCTTAACTGGATGAACATGTTTAACTCCTTTCTTCACCTCTTCTAATGTTATCAGCTATATTCTACTCTGCCATTTCATTTTTCCAGTCAGCACCAATTAAAAGGTTTTAATTCAACTGCTGCATGAAAATAAAAACAATTGGCAAAATGTACAGCTTATCTGCAAGAACTCAAGGAAAAACATAATACAGCACTGATTTCTTAAAAATAATTATATTATTCATTTATTTATTATTGTGTACAAAAGTCCTTCTTTAGTTTTTCTTTGAAAACTTTTCAAAGTCCCTTTAATAAATTATTCTATAGCTTTCTGGCTACATGTACCATTATTGGTGGCAGTTTATTTGACTTTATTTGAAGACTGTCATAAACATGACAAAACATCTATCATGAACATGAAGCAGTTGCAAAGTTGACACTTTTAGTGCAAAGTTGCAAGAATGTGTCATTATTTTCCAAATGACACTTAAGGACAAGTGTTATAAACATTCATGAAGACTCCTTCATGTTCATACCAGACTTGCTTTTCATTAAACCAACATTTAAATGTTTTCTATTAGTCTGATGTGATATTCTAATATTAAATGCTGTGTTTTGTTTAGCTGTAAGCAAAAAATCACCATAGTTAAGTGAAATAATGGCTTGAAAACATCAGTGTGTTTGTAATTAATCTATAAAATGTGTTTCACATAAATGGATACATTTTTCAATAATATTTTAATTTACTGAGTGTGACTGTTTCTATATAAATGAGCTTCTTTGTCAGACCAACCATTTCCAGTCCGTCTCACCATGAGTCGAAGTGCATTGGGCAGCTGTCCTTGGGGACAGTTTTCCTCCACCTCGCTTTAAATATAAAGTTTGGATAGAGTTGGGATGTGTTTATGCTCCGGTCTGGATGATTTATAGATAACATCCGTGTGCAATGTCTCTCAACATAACAAAGTTTCAGTGCACAGGATCAGATGTAAACTGTTTGAACTGGCACTGGTTTGCCAGCAAGAAAACAGAAACCGAATGTTTTCTCACAATTTTAAGACTATATATACATTTGTTTAGACTCTCAGCAAAGTTTTTCAACTTAATTGGACTCTCCTAATTGGACACTTAATTGGATTATTATGTATTCATTTTATGTGTTTATTTTATATTTAGTCATACAATATCACACTTATATTTGTATAAATGTTATATTGTGTATGGTTATGTTTGTATGTACCAATATTTAACACTTTGGATGGAGTAGCTTTCGGGACATAAGCAATTTTCCTTTGGGCATCAATAAAGTATATTCTAATCTATTGTACAGTCTTGTGCATGTTATATATTTATTTATGTTTGAGGAGAATGATATATCTCTAAAGCAGTGTGACTCATATGTCAACAATATAAAGATCACAGACTTGCAGGAAGTTCTCCTAAAATTATAGCAAACTCAAACAAGATTCATTAGGAAACACTGGGAGTCTTGTTAAGTTTCAGAGTTATGGATGTAATGATTAGCTGGGAAAGTAACCCGAAGCCCCGAACTGTTAACGTTTAAATAGTTATATTATTGTAGTTTCTTATTAATATAACAGAAACTGTGTCTTGTTACTGATGATGCATAAATTGAGGAAATTGTGCAGACCATCAAACCAAAACAAATGACTAACAAAGCCTCTAATCAGCTCATTTATGTTCCAACCACAGGCTTTCTGAATGGCTTTCCGCTCTGTCAGAAAATAGTCATGCCCTTCATTTGTTTCTGCGTTTTGTCACATTACAGCTATAATGTGTCATTTAGAGTTCAAATAATGGTTCTTTAGTACTAAGGAAAAACGTCAGGAGAAAATGTGAGAAGTGAAATAGTTTTTGCATAGATTATTAATCTTAATATCAGATCATTGTTGCTGTAAGAGGAAAAACATGGCGGTACTAAAAGTGGAAATCAGACATGTTGCATCTGAATCACAATCAGGCAACCTAAAAGCAGCAGCAGCAGCAGCAACATCAGAAGACTAGGACACCAAGGTCTATTCCCTCAGGTTGAAAAACAACCTGCTGACTTTGCTAAAAATAGAACATGATTGTATTTAAATGCGTTTTCAGAGGATTAGAGTCTCTGTTCTCTACTACTTCATGTAAGGATAAGACCAAATCCTGGAGTGGTCAAAAGCTCCATTTAGACTTTTAAAATCACTGCAGAATACTGTTCATTGTAAAAATATATTAATAAAACAACTAACTATGTGCATTCCTAGTTAAACCCCAACATGTGTATATAGTTAAAGGGGTAGTTCAGATTTCTGATCATAACAGAAACTTCTCCTCTTAGAAAAAACAAAGTTATAATTTTAAGATGACAAGACTGAAAACTCACATATTTGTCTCAATTGGGTTAAGTACAAAAAAAAAATGTGTCTGACAAACTAAACTAAAATTATAAAACTGTAGGAATGCTTACTGCATTTTTCAGGAAATCACCTAAACTTTAATCTGCTGAACGTTTTCACATTTTCACATTAAAAGACTTTTAAAGCATAAATTGTCTGCAAAACGTGATTTTCAGAGAATGACGACCTTTCAATTAATCCCCCAGCTAAACACATCAAGACCGCTACAGTTTAATTCTCAATAAGAAAACCATCGGCAAAGGTTATGCTTATTAGCTGACGGTGGAACAACAGGCGAATGGATCAGACAGCTCATAAATCTAATTTAATATTACCTACATGCTTCTCTGTAATTTATTACTTCACCATGTGAACAATTTACCAGCATCAAACCAGATAAACAGTCAAGTGTAGCCTCCAAACAAATGGCTAAATTAAACATTTGGTTTCACTCATCTCGTCAAAATGTGGCACGTGAAGCACAGTGGGTGAGAAATGAAAGTTTCTCAGATATTTTTTCTCGAGATAAAATGTGCGGGGGCAGAAAAAAAGAGCAACTTTACAGGCAGCATTTTGTTATCTGCTTTAATAAACAGGATAAAGTTGCATTTGGTCTAATAACAGAGATAAAAGTCAGAGCTATTAATCAAAAACAGGACTTGAATTCTTTCGACTCAACTGTAAAGTTATCAAAAAAGATTGCAGATATGTTTTTTATTAACATATTAAGACGACAGCCTCAAAAAGATAAAAAAAAAAAAACCTTTGGTGTGTGGTTAAAAATAAGCAAAAAGAGGAAATACTGTTGAATTTTTGGGTGAACATCCTGTTCAGTAATAACACAAACTAAGCCTCAAAGATAAAAACGGGAATGTGCTGACTTCCTTCTACGTTTCCAAAAGTTAAAGTGTCCTGATTCCACAAAAAGGGTTTCCTGGTAGAGATAAAGTGTTTGTACAGTAGGAGGTGTTCTGTTGCCTGATGGCATCTAATGCGTTTTCTATTTGAGATTCTGTTATATTGACACGTCTCAACCAACATCCTCATCCCATCCATCAAAACACACAGACGGCTCTCCTAAAACGCTGTGCGCATCAGTGCCAGTAATGTGAATGTCAAACTTCCCGATGCCTCTCTCGTTTGCCTGCAGCTCAGGTGATGGTTAAACACCCACTGAGACACGAGCGGCTGATGTAAAACCTCACGCAGATGGAAAAATACTCCAGAGAAGCAGAAGCAGAAAGTAGGATGTAGGAGGATTTATTTTAAAGGGAACAGACAGATTTTATTGGATAGTTGGAGTATTAACCTCCCATTTTATATATAAGGTCAGCCGATCAGCTGCTCTGCAGTGTACAAAAGAGAAAGATAAGCATCAGTGGAAACCAGACTGGAAGAACCCAAGTTAGACATAATTCTTATCTCTCACTAATCTAATCTATTTGCACAGCCTCTGACACCACTTGAACTGCTAATCTTTATTTTTGGTGTTAGTTTATTTTTATTGTATGATTGCTCTTACCCCTGCTTTATGTCTAATTTTAGACTTTTAGTTCATTTTACCATCTTTTCTATGATGTATGGGATTTTGGTGCTGACTGGAAGCCTAGAAGATGAAAATTAAAATTTGGCTGGAAGATTAGAGAAAAAGTTTATAGTTACTCTTCATTGTGCAGCTTTCAACTGATCAATTATGCAATATTTCATTACTCAAACATCAAAATATTTTTGCAGCATTAATATCATTTCATCTGCGACTTTGTCTATAAAGCGAAAGTGCTCCCCTGTAGAAATGGAGAGTTGCAAATGATTTAATTATATTATTTTTGGTCAAAGTTTTGTTTTCTGCTTTGCTCATATGACTTTCTTACAGGCTTTTCTTTTAATCATCATTTAACATTTCAAATCTTAGATCGCATTTTTATTTGCAGCACAGAACAGAAAAAAATCACACCAACATTGATGTTCATTCTAATCAGAATCATGTGTTTGCTTAAAGAATAATAGTTCATAAATACCTACAATTCAATTTTTATTTAATGAAGTGGGAAGCCATTTAAATCAAGTCTGCTGTTTTCTCATACAAAATTCAGATTTCTAATCCACAGAGTAAGACTAGAATATCTCCAGGATCTCCATAAACATTCAAACAGGACACCAGAAAATGTTTAAACATTTTAATTTCAATGTGAAGGTAACCACTAGCACTCACAAAACAGGTTTCTGGCATTTGCTTTCTTGGCCATCCAATCACAGTGGGTGCCCAAAAAAGGATGTTTGTTTACAATCTGTCAAGTTTCCATACAGGAATAAAATGTTTCTGTACCTCCACCAACAGCATCTGCCTGGAAACTTCTAACTGCTGAACTCTTAACTGGACTGCACTTAAAATCTGGTCTCCACTTTATACCTTGCACATGTACAGAGCTAAATAACTTCTATTCTACTGTCAGTCCTGCACTTTATATTTTATATTTATATTTTATACTGTATTTTATTTTATTCTGGAGTAACCTCACAACATTGAAAGCTCAAAACATTGTCCTGAGCCGTATGCAACGAAATTTCATTCTGTATTCACCCTGTGCATGCAAAATGACAATAAAGTCAGTCTAAGTCTCTAATGTTTCCTTATTGACACTAGAAATGTCCTTATAGACAGTCAATAAGGAACACTGTGGGTGTTTCCTTATTGACAGGAAACACCTGTTAATCCTCCCATATTAGCTATGTGGCTAAATTCAACGTGGCACAGAACCCTGTGGGTAAATTTTGGTGAACAGAGACACGAAGCGTCATGCTCAAAAACTAACTAGATACATAGAGGATCTAAAGCCTGTATGTCCGCATTATAAACCCAAATATCTGCAGCTCGCTCTTTTATCTCTTGCAAAAATGATGGCCGGATGTTGTAAATGTTCAATTATGTGATAAAACTAGCACCTGAAAGAAATCACAAAAAATAGCTATATAATCAAACGCACAAAAATCTCCTGGTTCATTTATGTCACTTCTGTTCACTCTACTCAGTAAATTGGTTCTTCTCAGTCGTCCAACAGCAACCATGTCCTTGCTTGTAGAAATGACATCAGTGTGCTCTGAATTTAAAATCAAATTACTCCAGATCAGATGTGAGATTTTTGTAGTGACTGCAGCCAGGCAAGTAAAAGCAACTAAAACACCTTCATGTTTTAATACCTACAGGTTGCCTCAACAAGAACCTAGCAACGAGGAAATGTTTCTCACAAACATATTAAAGATTCATTGAATCACAATAGCTCTTGTCTCAGTATTTTGCGCCTCTCATTCATCCAGGACTGCATACCACCCAGCTCTTTCCCAACATCATGCTCTGAATACTGAATAGAGGCAACATAATGTGGAATGAACACATTGTGTGCACCACGTCATTTTCTTCTCCTGAAATCTATTATCTCCTAACAGAGTCCAAACATCTAAGTTTGGCCGGTTCTGTTTGTGCATTAGCTGAAGCTGCACGCTAATGTTGCCTTGTTAAATCCAGAACAATTTTCTGTCTTTTCCAGGAGAGATCGCAATCTAAATTGTGGGAATCAATGTTTTTCTTTGTATGAAAAAAAAAACAAAAAAAACGTTTACTGGTTACAAGTGCATTCCTTTCCAGGCAAAGAATTTTTGGTTTTCTTGAGATAAAAAAAAATTTAAAAAAAATCAACCAATTCTCCACAAATACCACTTTTAAACTCCTCTGTGAGAAAACCTCCATACAGAGGAAAAAAAACAGAAAGGGACAACAGAGACAGATGCAGAAAGAAGAGGAAAAGTGGAAAAGAGAGGGGGCTTAATGGATCAAGATTGGCATCCTACCTTTAGTTTACATTCAGTTACCAAACAGGCACACTGTGCTGTGACAAAGTCAAACCAAATTTATTTTAAAATTCATAAACAACTCATATATACACAAGAGTAACATGTAGATGGTAGTATTATTGTATGGTTGACATTAAATCCCAAAGTGAGGACATAATTTTATTTAATATGCATAGTCTCTTAAGCTTGAGCTGCAGCCTGGGCGGCTAATCGCTCTCGTTTCTCCTGCTCAGCTTTCTCTCTCTGTTCCTTCTCCCTCTGGATCAGGAGCCTCTTCTCAGCCTCCCAGGCCTTCAGCCGGCTCTGGTACTGCTCTATGTCTGGTTTTTCTGCAGAGGCCAGGTTCTGCTGGGCCATTGTGGCCACTAAAGCTTGGAAAGAGGCGGGGTCCACTTTACCCTGAGACTCTAGCTGACTGCTCAGCTCCTGGAGAGGAAAACAATGGTTAGAATAGTAGCTTAATGCCAGATCAGCAAAACAATGGGTTTGCCATGGCAACAGATTGATTAAACTCTCTTTAAAGAAAAAGATAATAAATGTTAACATTTTCCAAACTATATTGCAAGAAAAGTTATCTTGGGTTGAGTAGAAAGTATCAAAATTAGATTTAATAGCTACTCTAAAAGTCCTGCAACTTTTAGGTGCGTCTCCGCTTCAACACACCTGAGTCAAATAATGATTGTTAGCAGAACGGGACAGCCTGACTGCGTCCTGGGGAGGCGATTCAGCCGTTGCTTCAAGTGTGCCGAAGTATCTAAAAGCTGAAGGCGCCGCCCTAGGAGGACTGGATTTGAGATTTCCTGTCACAGACTGTATGACTATTTCAGATTTCATCTGTGTTTCTCAATTAGAGGAGCCATTAAACAGAAACTTTATTCTAAAAATAGAAATTACTCCTGAAGTTGTGCTTTTGTGTTTCTGTCCCTTCTACTGAAACCCTCAGGTATTTGCTGTACATTACCGCTCATATAGAGTAATGTTCTGCTGGATGTTTCTTCCAGTTAAGTATTTGTACAAAAAATATGCTGATCACCACATCAGATTTTCCTTCCTCTTCATAATCAGGCATTACTTTATGTCAAAACCTTGCTGAAGTGCAGTAAAATATAAAATACTTCTGGAAGTTACTGGAAGCTGAAAGAAAGCTGCAACTTGTTTGCCTCGTCACTGTTTGATCTCATCAGTTTTGCATCCAGGACGTTTGGAAGATTACATCTTAGGTTGGTTTGGGAACGCCTCAGTCTCCCAAGATGATTTGGCAGGAATAACTGGGGAAGGAGAGGTCTGAGGATTTCTCTTACAGCTGTAAGTACTTGTGAAAACAATTCTCCAAAGCAGACCAACATCAGAAAAGCTTATGATTCTAATTTTATGTAAATGCTTTGCAAAAAACAACAAAAATAAGTCCTCACAAAGGGCCGCTGTGCAAGAAAATCTGAGTCACAAACATAGACATAACAGGAAACGGAGTTTGCTGGCCTGCACTCTGCGAGGAAGGCTCATGTAAATTCGGCAACAGCGACAAACAAACGCAGCACAAAACACCCACCTTGAATCTGCTGACATAATGAGGAAGATTAGCCTTCTCAGCTTCATCGTCTTCATCTACGGCTTCCTCCTTACTTTCCTCTCCGTCGGACTCCTCGTCTCCAGAACTGTCCGACGCAGAGGACAGCTCCTGCAGCACGTCGCTCACACAGTCAAGCTAAAAAAGTTAATACGTCTTTAAATGTTTTATCATGTCCTAAAACTGCTAGACTTGAAATAAAAAATGTCTATCTAAATAAATCCTTTTTTGAGAATGACATTTCTAAACTGGACAGACACGCGATGACGCAAAAAGGCTAAGGATTACTCATCAGCCGGCTTCTTAATCTTAGAGAAAGGCTAAGTTAGTGTGGCCTGAGGAAGCGGTCAGCAGAACGGGAGCTGCAGCACGTCCTCCCCGTCTCGCTGCATTATCTTCTCAGTCAACATTACTGCCGTGCCACCGTCACACACCTTCTGTTTGGTTACTGTTCCAGTGATTCTTTGACACCCTCTGCACTCTGGGCTCTTTTAAAAATCTCATTAAACACAGACAAAGCCAGATTATTGAACTGGGCAGCGCCGGCCAGAATAGAAGCAGCACAACCAGCCGTGCAGACGTGAATAAATAATATGACAGCTTGTGGCTTTGACCTCAGCAGGAGAAACCTGTCTGGGGATAAACAGCAGGCTGTCTGCTCTGTGTAACAAAGTGCTGAAGTGGTTTTAATCGCTTGGATTTAAACCAGTAACTCTGAAATATGGGTGGTATCAACATCCCAAAAGACAGATAAGGTGGCAGAAGTTATTTTTTTATGTTTTTGTTTCTCTGCCTTTATGTTCTTTGTTTGAAGAATTAATAGACTGCTGAGATTAAATAAATCTAGATTTTTGATGTTAATCTGTGCCAAGCAACTTATTTTAAATCAGGCTGCAGGCATTTTCTTTAAACTCCTGAGAGTTTAATCATCTTTGATCATTTGAATTTAAATTTTCAACTTAGGATCTTTTATCTGTAACATATAGTAGGACTAATAGAAATAACACATTTCTATTAGTTTTTCTATTTCTTTTTACTTAATTAAATCAATAACAGGTGGACCTTAATTTGATTAGTTCTAAATTCTAGACATTACCAGATCCCGTTGGTTCTTCCATGTAATCCCAGTAATAATTTTAGTGTTAAATACATTTAAATTTAGATTGGCATTTATATGTCCGAGTATAGCTCAACATGATTTTAAGCTCTAAAAATATTTTCAGTCTCTCATAGTTCTGGTAACTTGGCTCAGAAAACTCTCCAACTATCACATCCTGAAATCCCTGTGTGTCTTTCTGCGTTCACACAGTTTTCTGGTTCCAGTTATTAAAACAAAACATCTACTCTAATGGACCATCTTGTTGATCTCGTTGATGCTTAACGTCAACTTACCGACTCGGTAGAATAGTCGTCTTGTATTGGTGTATAAATGTGTGTGCGTTTGTGGGCGTGACTGGGTGAATGTGACTCTAGTGGAAAGTGGTTTGATTGGTCAAAATGATAAAGGGCTGTATAAGTTCAGTCCATTTACCATTTATCCTCAGGCTGCAAAATGAGCAACAATCATCACGCCTCCACTACCATGCTTAGCAGGGAAGTGACATTTTTAATTTCTGTATTTTTATAAATGAGGGCTGAATTTTCTCCTACTTCTTGACTTTGCTCAAATTAAGGAGGTTAAAATATAAGACAAAGTTAATCGTCTTAGCAGGAAGTTTGTTTCTTTTTTGATGCTCTTCATGGAAACATTTTCGCAACAAAATAAATGTGTGAATTTCTAAATACTTACTGTGTCTTTAGACAACTTTATGTCACCAGATGCTGCAGAAACTCTCTCCATTACAGCCAGCGCTCGTCCCAGATACCCTCTCACCCACGACAGAGGCATTCCTTTAAATACGCCGTGTATGCCCTTTAACATCTCCACCTTGCCTGGATGGGGAGGAAAAGGAAAAGTAAGTCAGACAAGCTCATAATGAAAGAGTTATTCATAAACCAATCACAGCACCAATGAAGAACTGAAGGCAGAAGAGAGAAAAAAAAAAACAGTCAAATACACACCAAGGAGAGCATTGCCAAGCAGCTGTGCACTAAAGCCGACAGTGTTGTCTTGCTTTAGACCACAGATGAGGAGCGACGCCCCCAAAGCTCGCTCCTCTGACACCTGAGCACAAATATGAAGAACAAGACATTTTAAATGTTTATCACCTTTAATATCAAACCAAACATGCTGGAAATATTACAAGTCGAGTCGTCACACACAGAGAGTTGAGGTTTGGTTGCAAGAAAACTTCCTAGAGCATTCAGAGACAGGATCTGTGTGGAGGGAAGGTCAAAGGCCTCTTGGAGCATCAACTCTTCCACCACAGAGCATGCACCTGCACAAAGCAGACAAAAATGGCAATTTTATTTACTTTTCCGTATGAAAGAGTTTTCCTGGTGAAACTCAGAACGTTTGCTTTTCTCTGTGTCTTTATAAGAGATTACCACTTAGATGGAAATGAGTTTGGTCAATGAAGCCGGTTTTATAATAATACTGTACAAACGCTCAATTTACTTTTTAAAAATGTGTATTCTACTTCTTTTAAACACAGTTAGGAAATCAGCCATATATGGGGTTTATGGGCTGGCAAATGAAAACTGGCTGAATTAACATTAAATTTAATTCCAACTTTAAAATCTGTAAACATAACATAAAGAGTGAGAATGGTTCATGTAGAAAATCACAAAATGCATTCATTAAAGTAAATACAGAGCTCCACATCTGAGTAGAAGTTTTTAAAATTGTGTAACAAGCAATCAAGGATATGGAGGGAAAAGTCTTCACAATGAAGTATTGTGTGCAGTCTGTCGTTACCACTCATGGGAACCGTCCATGTATTTGAATCTACCAGCTATAAAGCAAATCCTAAAACTGATCACAGCCTATTTTTTTTAAAAGCACACCTAAAAATGACTAATAATCTTAAAATTGGTTGCATTTTAAGAGCCTTACTTTTAAAGTCTCCATCCTTAATGTAGGAATCCAGCAGGAGGTTAAAGGTGAAGTCATCTGGAAATATTCCATACTGGGTCTGCATACATATTTAGAAAACATTAATAGAACATATAAACGTTTAAAGTGTTGTTGCATTGACTTTAAGACAAGTCACCCGACATGCTTAAGTAAAAAGTAATTTATCTTTAATGAGCAACAATGGCTATGTAATGAGAGTATAATAAACGTGAATTAAAAACATATGTTTAACACAAACAAAGATGTGACAAAGGTTGCAGGTCATGTTAACCCAACACAACAGCTCATTCATACACAAAATATGTGCTGGACTGTAAAAGGTCAAACAACCAGAATTACATGCATCTGGTTTACTCAGATTACATCTGACTACCATGAGCATCACTGACACTCAAAATATTCTCATGAACATTCATCAGTACAGTTTTCCACAGGCTTTTGCATAATCCTGTTTGCACCTTGTTTTTGAGAGTGTGCAGGGCTTTATCTCTGGCTCCGTATTTCAGACACTGTCTGATCCAGGTGTGAACAGTCCAATCTCGCAAGTACCAACAATTTGGACTGTGGCGAAACCTTGGGAAATGGAAAAACAAAAAATATAAATAAACACACACGTACAAAAAAACGAGGCAGAAATAGTAACGAGTCAGATTCAGCAACTTTTGATCATCAGCTATGACACCAAGCAGAGATAAAGTTACTAAGAAACATTTACAAATTTTCAAAAGTAGGAAAGCAGTTTTATTTCCCACCCTATATTGAAAGTAAATGTTCCCTGAGCAAGACTGTGATTGGCAAACATGCTAAATTGAGTAATCACATGAATGGGAGCAAATTCCAGAGGAAGGAGTAAACAGGAAAGGTCTGGAGATGCCCTGAACAAAGAGGACCATGTGACTGAGTATAAACCAAACAGACAAGCTAAACAGACGATTCAATCCAAGAAAAACACAGAAGTTGGTACCATAAAAAAACAAAAACAAGGAAGCAGCAGATATACGATGAAGCAGGAGAAGGAAAACAGTTTCTCATACTTGTACAGGTAGTACTCTGCCTGATCAACTTCCTCTCTAGACGATATGTTGTCAACAAACTAGAACAGAGAAAAGATAGATAATGAGCATCTTGTGTTACCATAAAAATAAACAGCACAATTTGAGGGGAATTGTTCGTTTAGATGCAATTAGATGCAGCTCACCCGTGAGATGGTCAGAGAGCTGACCGGCAAGTTTCGGTCGTACGTTCTGTCCATTAGGTTGGCCAGCAAAGCTGTGAAGTAATGAGCATAAAAAAATATGACATGATTGATGATCTAAAACGTATTTGGCTTCATTATCAGGTGTGGTGGTAAAGTGTGAAAAATCTAAAAGACAAATTGATTGACTTAATTTTTTTTTATTCTTATTCTTAAACACAACTCAGAGAGCTGGGGAAACAAATAGGTCAGTGTTTTTGCTGGTCAAAAACACTGATCCCTGATTCAGCACACCTAATCTCAATTGATGGCTGATTAACAGACTTTTAATTAGCAGACTTCTGGTCATCTGATTGACTACAGTTCAGAAGCAGAGAATCGACATAAACATGCAGGGCAGTGTGGTTTGATAGACACTAGATTAGGTTATCAATACACCACTGGGCTGCAGTGCCACCCGGTGTCCACTGAATGTCATTGCAATAATGGCATTTGTTATTTCAAAGGCTGTTTGGACATACAACTATTTCGATTGCTGCATAGCTACTAGAGATAAAGAATTTTTATTTTCATATTTTTATTAATCTGTACACGTTTGGTTTTGCATAGACAGAACCTTAGATGTTTTTGCAGAGAGATAGTCGTTTAAAATAAAGAGCAAGCATGCAATAGTCCTCCTACTTATCCTGCGTGGGAGACCAAACGGTCTCTCACACATATTTACATAAAAAGCCACAATTTTGGGTGTTTTCAGAGCAACAGAGTGCCTCTCTATATGAAATAGCTGACAGCTAAAATCCTGTAATACTCATGCGAGCCGAGATTTCAGGTCAACTCTTAAATGAGCTGAAATGTGTGAACTTTACCCAGGTTCTGGGGGTCCTTCTCGCTTTCCTCCCACAGCTTGGTGTCCGTGTAAGCTGCTGATAGCAACCATCGTCTCGCTATGAAGGCATATTCACCAGATTAAACACATGTTAGCAAAAATAACGGTGACATTCAGCTTCTTCTGCTTAAATTCGTCATACGTGGCTCCAAAATATTAAGTAAAACATATTAAATACAGACAAAAACATTCTTAAGATTATGCACTTTAATTGCGTCAGAAAACAAACAACGTTTACCTGTAAAAGAAGGCGATAAAGCTTTAACTTTGACGGCTGCAGTTACACACCGCTTCAACACGGAGGCCGCCATTTTGGACCGTACCATTTTCAGCCGAGGCAGAGGGAGAGTTGATATGTCCGACAAGGATCATACCAAAGTAGGTGCTAGTTTATAAAAAAAACTAAATTCGTAAATAATTCAACAGGCTAATGCAATAATATTTCATTAGATTTTCATTAAAGCATAACTTCTGAATCATTAAATTATTTTCTAATGTTTTTTTTTTAATTAAAACCAAAAATATTCCTAATTTACAAGCGAATCGTCATTTGTTCACCATTTTGAAGCATTTTAATGAAAAATAAGTTTAATCAATTAATTGTTCTTTTTTATTTTTGATAAAGCACTTTCACTGCTAGAGTGAAGTTTTTAATTTGAGTTGACGAGAAAACTGTTTAATACGAAAGAGGATTAGGGCCACCGAAAAATAAAATAATTCTGAGATTAAAGTAAGAATTCTGACTTTCTGACTCAGAATTCTTTGTTTTCTCGGTGGCCCTAATCCTCTTCCGTAGTTTAAACTGTTAAAGAAAACACAGAAAATTGTCTGTAGAGGGCGATCTTTGTATGTAGGGAGAACTATAGCATGTCAGCTGGCATTCTGCCCAGAGCCTTTCTGCAACTATTTTATTTAAAATATTGCAAGCCTGGTTGTTAGTTACTCTTTATCAGGCTTGTAATTTCAAAAATTTCTCTAAATGACTAAAAGCTGCAACTGTGCAAAAAATTGAGTGCAGCAAAATGCTCCTTTAAACAGTATGTCCTGTGCATATCTGTGTTGCTGACCTATCACCTGTTATTGAGCCAATGTTTTTGATCTCCATAAATAACCCAGCAGGAAAGCCTTTAACTATTATTACAGTAAACCCACTGGCTGTGGGTCAAACATGGTGACAGGTTGAGACTGGGGTGTGGACGGTTTTAATAAACAAAACATGGAAGATATTTTAGCATCATCTGGATTTCTCGCTGATGAGCAAAACAGGAAGCTTGTACCTGAAATGCACTCTGGAAATGCACTCTGTCAGAGCTCACCATGTTCTTAGAGATATAGAGCTACATGGGCCGACGATTAAGCTCAAATCTTAGAAATGTTTTGTTTTGTTTATTTCAGTGAAAACCTGCTTCAGACTTGTTTTCTTTCGTCCATCACCCAGAAACCTCCCTATTTACCTATGTGTTCCAGTAAACAGAAAAATTCAGAAGTATTTATTTTCAATACCTCTCTCTGCTTCCTTTTTTCACACCACATACATGGTGCAGAATGGCATGAGTGCATTTAGGTGAGGAAAAGGCAACGTGACTTAAAAAGTGCATTGTTTGACACGTGCCGGTACACAATGGCACCCGACAGATTGCAGTAGCTGGCATGTCGGTGTGTGGCTTTGTGTTTTCTTGAAGCTTAGCTCAGCTTCAATAATATGCAAAGCTACTGGTTTCTATAATAACACCTGCCGCTCAGGTGGACTGGCTTTCAGTAGAATGAAACAAGTAAGGCACAAAAACACTGTACTGCAGTCTACAAACGACTCTAATAACATTTACTGAAGCAGGATAATATCAGACAGAAACCAGTTATGTATAATCACATGTAATGCACTAAATATATATCTATAGAAGGTAAGAAGTTGGCAAAGTTGTTAAAGGGGCTGTATTATGTATTTTCCAGGCACATTGTACCGTTTTATAGCACAATCAAGTAACTATGTTATCCTTGAGTTGTCATAAAATGCTATATACATCCAACATGATGTAAAATAAATTTCACTTCACAATTCAACACTTGTGTCTCTTTAAGAAGCTCCTGCTCTTGCCAACATTCTGCCTTCAGCATGTCATCACAGCAACGTTTCTCAGTAAAGCCTTTAAAATTGCTCTTATGAGTGTTGCACTGAGACAGCAGATGCAGTTCCACCAGGTGTTTACTAATTGCTGCTGCCGCTAGTCTAGAGGAGCTGAGTGGGGGAAGGAAGCTCTGTGAGGCGGAAGCTCGACTGGGGACTGCAGCTCTGAGGAGGAGCTCTGTGGAAAAGGTGGGGCTTGGTGAGAGCCAGCATTTATCCACCCCAATGGCTGACACGCAATATTTAAGAGATTTTTCAAACAGGCATAAAAGAATCAAGGCAACACTCCATGTCTGTTTTTGATGAGGGAATTACAATATAACATGATGTAAAGCTCAAAAAAGTCAAATTTACTTAATAGTGTCCCTTTAATTTTGAATAGCTCACTTCTCTCCAGTTCTCCACATTTATCTAAGCTCAAAACAACTTGAAAGGTGAGCTGGGGTTCACCCTGCAAAACAACTGGTAGGAAATTTGCCACTAAACTATCCATACTAGTTCAATTTCCTGTTTGTTCAGTTATAGTTTTCTAGAATATTCTACAATGTTCAACTCTCTTTCACAAATCTGTAATAGCATAGTTGATTCCTGGTGCCACACCTCATCGTGACACCTCACTCATATAGTTCATTCCTGCCCACTGGTTCAGTGTTTTGGCAGGTTTCCTGCAACAGCATGCTTAAAGTACTATCTGGAAACATGAACCTCTCACCCCGTATTGCTATATTCAGCCTCCCAGAGGACTTTAAAGAATTTTCCTCTGATCACCTAGCTGTCATTTCTTTCTCTTTTCTGTCGGCTAGGTGACACACATTGCTCCTCTGGCAGTCTGTTTTTGCTCCCTCTGGATCTAGATGACTTAGGGATACAAAGACTTTTCTTCAGCTCAAGAAAATACTCAATTAGAGGTAGTAGTAGTAGTAGTAGTAGGAACTTTTACAAAAAGTGACAATTCATAAATGTTTTAACTCATCATGCTTAGATATGAGGGTTTCCCCCAAACACCCACACATATTTTTTGTTAGCCTTTTTATCTTTATGTATTTCTTTTAATTATTTAGGTTTTATATCCATGTCACCTGCTGGTTTGGGTCCACTGTGTTTTTTGAAGTCCACAGGCAATGCAGCCGCCTACCGGGAAATTCTAGAGCACTTCATGTTTCCTTCTGCTGACAAGCTGTACGGAGATGCTGATTTTATTTTCCCAGCAGGACTTGGCACCTGCTCACACTGCCAAAGGTACTAAAAGCTGGTTCAGTGACCATGTGTTCCTGTTATTGATGGGCCAGCAAACTCCCCTGACCTTTAACCCTTATGGCCTGTTGTCAAGAGGAAGATGAGAGACACCAGACCCAAAGAGGCAGGTGTTGACCTGAAGGCCAACATTACAAGCTGATCGCCTCCATGCCATACCGCAATGATGCAGTAATTCATCCAAGAGGATGGTGCCTATCTCCAGTCTATTGTCCAGTCTGTTGCAGGGCAACAGAGACAGACAGGACAAACACCCATGCACACACACACTCACACCTAGAGAGACCAATTAACCTGACAGTCATGTTTTTGGACTGTGGGAAGAAGCCGGAGTATCCGGAGAGAACCCACGCATGCATGGGAATCGAACCTTGCTGTAAGGCAACAGTGCTACCAACTGTGCCACTGTGCAGCCCCCTTTAGGTCATAATCATCAAAATTGCAAAAAATGAAAGCTGGAAATATTTCACTGTAATGAATTCTTATAAAATGACTGTTTCACTTTCTGAGATGGCTGGTAAGATATACTGCACATTTACACGACATCCAAATTGTTTGTGATGATCATAGGTGGGTAGTGTTCAAAAAGGTTATTTAAGTAACACTAGTGCTACATCAGTATACTTTTGCTGAAGTGAAAGTATAAAGTTGCCATCTAAAAAAATTACTCAAGTTAAAACCTCTTTTTCTATCTGTTCTACAGAATCTCTCCACTTTGATGGAGTATGTACTTTTTCTGAGGAAAAACCCCTACCTGCAGTGCATTTCTGCATATTCTTTGACTTCTCATTCTCTCCTAAGTTTCAGTTCATGAAAAAGCATCATACTGACGGCATCACCGTGTAAAAATCTACCTTTCATCAAACCTCCAAGCTGGAACTGGTTACACACACACACACACACACACACACACACACACACACACACACACACACACACACACACACACACACACACACGAGACAATGAGATTCCTTTGAGAGGAGCTGACTGCTGACGACAGATATGCACCGTTTGTGGTTTTTTTTTTTTTTTCTCGAAGCAAGGGGCTGGGATTGAAAAGTGTAGGTGAGGAAAGGAAAGAGGAGGAGGATGTGAGAACTTCCTCAAACTGTTTGCAGTTTCGCCCGCTGGGACACGGTGGTCGTGGCTGGACAGAAATGGAGAAGCTGCTGTTCTGCATTTCACCTAACAAGAAATGACTGCATTTACCTGAACTGGCACGATCGGGAGGTGGAAACGAGTGATGTGAAACAACACAAACACTAAGTTGCATTTATTGCTTTCTAATGCAGGAAGGTGTGTGTGAGTTGTTCTGCACAGTCAGGTATTAATTAGAGTGGAAACTGTTGTTCAGGCATCAGCCTTTAGCAAAGTAGTATTTTTATTTTAGTAGATTCTTCTGCAATGAGGAGTAACAATGCTTTACTCTGAGTCGCACAGACACAAAGCTTTTGTCTGGGACACCCACTGTGTCCGTCACTGTTTGATCACAACCTAAAAGACAGAAGGGGATAGGTGTTTTCTCTTCCTCTTCCTCTGCTTTGAAAGAGAAGCAGAGGGAGCAATGCAAGCTTTTTGAAACTTGCAGCAACCATCTAATGTTTGGTGAAGTCAGACAGGATGAAAACCTAATGCTATCTTTAAAATTACTTCAAAAAAACAAACAAAAAAAAACAGAATTTGCAGGTTTGGGTTTATTCAGTAGAAACATGTTATTGCTACAATTTAACAGCAGTAGGATAGAAAACCCACACAGCAAATGAGAAAAATAATCTTCTTAAATCATACAGATTCAGAATTTAGACACTAAAGAAACTAAATCACAGTTTATTACACAAAAAGTCAAATTTGTGCAGTTAGAACCTGATTGGTTTAGTTTTAGCATGATCTCCCACAAAAACAGTCTTCAAACATACTAAGCAACACAATTCAGTCATAGTTAAAGCAAAATTATATGAACATTGAAAATTGATTTGTAAAAAATAGTACATTAAATAAATCTTTCATTATATTTACAAATTAATTCCCATTTATAAATCAAAATATATTCCCAATGTCTGATATTGGTAGCAATTCACAGCTTTAAGCATCCATGTGTATTTTCTGATCTGCATATAAACACAATATGTTAGATTTAAAAATACAATTGAATATCACACAAAAACATAATGTCTGAACTTTTTCTGGACATTCCCTTTATTTTATTTTTGAACAGATGAACACTGTTGGGCATCTTGAAATTGTCCACAATTTTCTTCCGAATGTCTCATTTTAAAATTTTATTCCATTTATTAATTTATGTCACAAATGAATTGGTGTGTTTGAGATGTTGATTTCACAGCTGTAAGTTAAATTAATTCAAAGGTTGTGGATTTCTATCTCAAGATCTTATGGCGCCATAGCATCGTCATTTAACCTTTTTCTCCAGTTGTTTAAAGGAATTATGATATTAATGTATGTCGATTTGAAAGAAAGTAATAAAGTATATAAGGAATCTTGCTATTTCCGGCACATAGAAACCATTTGGAAAATTGTATCTGACCAAAAGTAGGACAGGTTTTGTCTGATTTAATGTCAGACAAAATAAATATTTATTGTCTTTGTATGGTTATTAATACTAAAAGTGTAAATTTGCTTCAACTCACTTTTGCCATTGACAGATTTTCCACACTCTGTAACTCGTGGTCTAACTTGTAATTTCTTTGTGTGCTCTATCAACTCTCTTTCAGTTTTCCTCTGTTACGTCGATGCCTTCATAACTACCATCCGGCGGCTGTTCGCTTTCCTCGCGCTCGTCTTCTGAAATCGAGTCATAGTCAAATGACTCGGAGCGGACTCTTTCAGTGTATCCCTGCTCATGCACCTCTTCATCAGATTCATCAGATGATTCTGACTGTACGAGGCGGCGTGTATTACCAAACTGACCTTGTGATTTTTTCTCTCCTTCCAAAGACTCGTCCTCTGAACTATCCAGGTACTTCTTTAGTTTCGGCATCTTGCCAGTTCGAAGTTCATCAACCCGACCGTCCTCTCCCTCCTTAAGGTCAGAAATGTACTGGTCCGCGCCTGGGGGCTCTTGCTGATCCACCTCTGGACTGTACTGGCTCCTTCTGTACAAACTCTCCTCATCCTCCTCCTGACAGGAGCTTCCTGGGATGCTTTCGCCATCAGACTGTGAGAGACGGAGGCTCGGCAAGCTTGGAGCTTTCTGGGAGAGGTCGAACGGTTCCTCTTGGCTATAGTGGGAGATGAGGCCCATGGATCTGTTCAGGCAGAGGCGTCCTCTTTGACGAAACACTAAGATTAAGGAAATGTTAAAACATTTACCGACTTTTACTGGCGAAAATGTTAAATCCTTCCAGTATTTTCCTACTTACATCTTTCATCCAGCCCTCTGTCCATGACTCCGTGTTTAACCTTCATGTGTCTGGTGAGGTTCCCCTTCAAAGTGAACTTGCTGGGGCAGTAGAGGCATTTGAAGGGTTTGCTGTCCGAGTGAAGATGCATGTGTCCCATTAGATTGTGCATTCTGTTAAATTCCTTCCCACAAAGCTGAAAGAGAAGAGATTACATGCGATGTAAGGTTTCTGATTTGCTAGAGAGATGCTAATGCTGCTTCTAGCTGTTCTGAATCCAGTTGAGTCTTTTGCAGGATGCTTGTTACGTACTTTCCTTGCAATATCGCTCAATTGTAAGGGATTTACTCACTGTATTCAACATCAACAATGATTTTGTGTCCACAAGTGTAACAAAAAATAGAGTTTGAAATTTAATTTTGTATTCCAGAATTTTAAGGTTAAGCTAATTCATGGACATGTTAGATGTTATTCTTACATTTAGACCTATCAAATATGCAATATTTCTTTATCTTTCCTTGCTGATTTTAATGATATTATGTTTATGCCAACTTGAACTGGCAAACTAATCTTATGATAAAATGCAAGTAGATTAATATTTAAGGTCCTACACTTTAATGGATGTTAAGATTTGCCTGCAGCAGCAAAACTTTACAGAATATTTTTAATGGAAGTTGTATTAAATACACAAAACTAACATTCATTTGCCATAAAAATAAAAAATAACAGAAATAATGAAACTGTACTTATGTCACTTCAGCAAACTTATTTCTCTGCAGCATCTCAAAGCTAATCTCAGACTTTTCCTCTCTGTTAGATCACAGCATGCAGAATAGCAAAGCAACACGTAATCATGAATGAATGTGCAGACAATAGGACACACACCCTTTCTTCCTCCCTCTATCCTTGTTTTTCTGTTTTCCTCTCTGTCTTCACCCTCCCTCTCTCACTTCTAACACACACACACACAAACACACCCCCACAAGAAACGCACAAGAAAAACAGAAAGCGCCAGAGGGAGAAAGAGAGAGGAAGCAACCCTGAGACAGGGCCAGGAGGAGAACAGGGAAGGGCAACTCCTGCGCTGTCCTTCCTCTGCATTCTTTTTTATTAGGGTGGTCCTTTCCTTCAGGAGGAGAGAGGGACTGTAAACTGTCCAAGAGGACCGTGAGAAAACAGGAAGCTCCCTCGAGCAGCAGAGAAAGCGAGATGAAATCTATTTGTGGGCCCTGTTCTCTGGGGAGACTGGGGGGGCCATTGTTAGAAAGGCGGTTTGCACCGGTATATCCTTCCTATGGACGAGGAGGCTCCCACTCCCATGAGCCTCTTTGCTATCTGGTCATCGTTTCAGCGCTTGTAACACATAGGTCACTCCAGAAAAGAAGGAACTTTCTTTGACAGCAGGGAACACCTCAGATTGGTTGGAATGGTTTATCCTTACAATAAAGCCAGATCCTCAATTACCTTTACCTAACAGGGCTAAACTAGAAAGATCCATTTAGTTATTAAGTATTGTGCATGCAAAACAATTCACCTTTTCCACACAAATGTTAGTTATCACTTGGCACATTAATAAAATCCTCTGTATCCTTTTTCTGCATTGAGTTTGTCGAGACCCCATGACTCTTCAGCGATTTTTTTGTGCACAAAAGAAAAGTTACAAGAATATAAAAAATATACATCCAAATGTCTCCTCCTCAGACCAACTTTTGACCAACCTTGCATTTATAGGGCTTGATGTCCGAGTGGACGATCATGTGAGCCTTGAGAGTCTGCTTCTGGACGAAGCTCTTGAAGCACATGTGGCACTGGTAGGCCCGTATGTTGGTGTGGATGAGGACGTGGCGCTTCATGTTGGCCAACAGTGTGAACTCGCGGCCGCAGATGCGACACTTGTGCTCCTTCACCCCCTATAGAGCAAGAACATGAGAGGTGAAAATAAATCTGTTGTTTAAATTTAGCTTAGAAAATGTCAAGCTCTGGACAGAAACTCAACATCACACGTGTCAAACTCCAGGCCCGGGGGCCAAATCTGGTCACATAAATGGAGCTTTCAAGATAACAGTTGTGTGATTCAATATTATCAATCAAATCAGAGCAGTTTTATTTGTGTACTGCCAAATTCAATGTGATAGGTTGATTTAATTTCAAGAAGTACTCATAAAATGCAGAGGCAGGTGTTTATTAATATTTTAAACAATTTGCTAAATTTACCATTACCAACACATCCTGGAACAACTGGCCCTTTGAGGACATTCGTAATTTTGATATGAGTTTGATACCCTAGCTCTATGATGTTTAATGTACAAATATTTTGCACTGCTCAGTGCAAAAATATTGAATGAACAATGTTTATTCAACATTTACAGTAAAAACATTAAATATGCAGCAAACACTGTGTTTTTATAATGCCATAGCAAAGGCAAGCTGTAATGAATTTATGGCCACCCTACAAGTAAAACATTCTTGGCATCAATAACAGCTAAAGAGTAAAATGTACTTGTTAAAATTTTAAGTATTGATCTTACGTTGAAGAAATTGCACTGATTCATGCATTACTGGATGTATTCTTACCTGAAATTTAATTGCTGGAATTTCCCTTATGTTTACTGGCATGAATAATAAAGATATTTGTTTTCTTTTACTGCAATGCTTCTTTTTAAAATAAACAGTTCACAAGGAGGAAGTATTGGGTGGGTAGTTTAATTTCCAGACAAATAAGCATGAGAAAAATACTTCCATTTTTCTTTAATCATCTGTAAGGTTATAAAATCATACATGGATTTGCTGAAGCTTAAAATTTGCATTTTGCTGTCCTCTTCTTTCAAATATGATGGTTTCTGTTTTGTATTCCCATCCTTTTGAACCTACTTTGTGAGTGAGGGTGTGCTGCTTCAGGTGGTGCGACTGGATGAACTCCATCCCACATTCGCTACAGATGTACGGTCTGATGTCCTTGTGTTTCATCATGTGGTTCTGAAGCTGACTCGGGTACTGGAAAGTTTTCTGGCACTCTGTGCACCTGCAGGAACCGAAGATGGTTTTATTCAACCGTGCAGAAAGGACGAAGAAATGCATACTTTTAAGTGTTTCTCCATAGCCAAGAGTCTAGTAACGCTATCTACAAAGTAAAGCGTAGAACAAGGGGCTTTTTAAAAAATTTTTATAAACCAGGCAACATCATAAATATCTTTTGGAAGGATTTTGTAATCACCTGTACAAGGTGGGACCACGATGAACTGTCAGATGTCTCTTGAGCTGGGCCAGGGTGGGGAAGTCCAGACCACACTCCACACACACATTCTCCTGCCCTTTTTCGTGCTTCAACTCGTGGGCACGAAGCTCGCTGGGATAAGCGAAGCCTCTGCCACACACACTGCAGCTGCAGGAGTAAGAGAATGTGTGTTAAAATGACAGCAGAGTGGAAATAAAGAGCTGAATTTTACCTGCACTGCAAAAACACAAAATATTACCAAATAATTTTGCTTTAGTTTCTAGTTTAAATATCCTCAAATAAGACAAAAGTAACTTACAAGTAGCTTTTCAGCAAGATATAGGACAGGAGTTTGTTTTAACACTAGTACTTTTCATCAATATTAAGTTACTTCAAACAAATTCCAATATCTTGCTGAAAAGTTATCTGTAAGTTAGTTTTGTCTTATTTGAAGTGAATTAAGATATTTGCCAGATATCTACCTGTATGGCTTCACGTCGCTGTGCTGCATCATGTGTCTCTTCAGGTGGCTCGTCTGGGTGAAAGCTTTGTGGCACACCTGGCACTTGTGAGGTCTCATGCCCTGGTGTGTGAGGAGGTGAGTGTGCAGGTGGCTGAGCTGCTTGAACAGCTTCCCACAGAGGTGACAGCCGTGCGGCTTGATCCCGTTGTGGCCCAAGATGTGCGTGACCAGGTTGTACTTGGATGTGTAGGACTTTTCACACATCCGGCACTTCCATCTCTTCTGGTCGCCGCCGACGTCCACGTAGTAGCTGTCATCTACATGGACGTTGAGACCTGCCTTCTCGGCGTTGGTGAGCTCACCTCGGGGAGCTTCGTCACGTGGGGCCTTGCTGGAGCGAGGGTCCTGTCTGGGGTAGAAGGGACTGGGTGGGATGTGCATGACTGGGCCAGGCATGAAGAAGGGGTATGGGAAATGGCCGTGAGAAAGAGGAGGGAAGTAAGGCGGGTGGAGATGGAGAGGGGAGGAAGGCCAAAGAGAGGACGGACTGGGGGGCTCCTGCTTCACCTGCACAGGGAGACTCAAACCTCCTGATCTGCTGTGAAGCTGCAGCCTATTCAGCTCAATCATCCCAGGTATTGGTCGAGAGGACGTGGAGGAAATGGAGCAAGGTGGGAGTGAAAAGGGGACATGAGAGATGTCTAGCTTCTTCTTGCTCCTGCTCTCTTCTGCCTCCTCCTGTTGTCCATCAGGCGACTCTTCCCCCTGGGCGCCCGCTTTGAGATGAAGCCTCTTCTTTTTTGGGAATCCTTCTTTGGGAACGTACCCGAGGCCGGGTACAGAGAAGAACGCCGGCGTGGTGAGAGCACTGTAAGGGTCTATGGTGGGGTAACCGGGTAAAGAGAATCTTGGGGGCTTTATATAAAGCGGGGCTTGACCCAAGTAGAAACCCCGCGGAGGTGCTTGTCTAAGCCTGTCTCCTTGAGAAGGACTTTCACGTGGTGAGAAGTTCACAGTGTCTTTCTCCATCATTATTCTACAGAAAACAGAACAAGCAGCTGTTAGGCCTGGGGTGTCCAAAGTGTGGGGGGCAGTGACGTGCAGTGAGGTTCATAGATGGTGAAGCACTGACTTAAAAATAATCATATTTACAAATATAGACCCCCTGCATGTTATTGTTTACATGAGGAAATTCCGCGCATGCGGACAAAGCTGGACGGCAAAAAGACAATTATTTTACATGTCATGTACAGCCGCGCTGCCGCCGTAGAATAATTCCTTTTAACTCAATCAAACTTGGACATGTAGATGTTATTAATGTTGTGCTGTGCTCCACAGCAAAGGGAAAAACCATTAAAGTACAACTCAAAACCACTTCTTTCTCGCTCTCTGTATCAGCGCAGCTACGCGCAGACTCGTTGCCATAGCAACCGACACCACCACCACAAAAAACAACAAAAAAAAAAAAAACACTCAGATATTTCCCACACAAAGAGCAGAACATTCAGCCTCTGAATGTGCTAAATGTTCTGCTCTGCCTCACCTGACCGCACGTCACTGGTGGGGGGTATTATCGAGAGAGATACAAATTTGACCCCAAAGTACAGATTTTTGATGTGGACTTTATATTTTAAATCAGGACAAAATTATCACAAAGTAAAATTATCTTACAATTGAGCCGGAACATAAAAAATAATCGTGTTTTTTGCATTCTCTTGTTACTCAAAAACAAGCTTTGCTGCACCAAAAATCAGCTTTTAGTTAATTTTATAAACTTGGCTAAATACAGCAAACATTATCAAAACAAGATTTTATTGATCAGAATTCATTAAATTGTGTTCTGTTTTTTTTCCCCCAATTGATACCTAGAAAATTTGTAAAGTTACTTTTGTCATGGCAAACCTGCAGTAAGTTTTGGATTTAAAATGATTTCCAAATAATTTCTAGCAACAAATCGACCACTTCATTTGTTGGATTAAATTATTGCATGCTTAGTTTATTGTTGAGTTGGTAAGACGTTTTTTAGGGCCCAGAAGTCCTTTTGACTTGATTTTAGGCCATGTGACGTTTGGAAACCCCAGTGTTAGACACTGATGTTCGTCAGTCTGCTTTCAGATTTCAGAGGAAGTCTGCAGTCCGTGTTTTTACTCTGGTATAAAACCTATCAATACCTAGAAGAAAAAGCTCATGTTTTCTTATATTAACTAAGCTGTTTTTACAGAATACATGTCCTCTTACAGTGCATTGAAAACTATTCATTCCTCTTGAAATGTCCCACTCATCAATTTGTTTCACTGTGGGGATGTCAAGTTCAGGATGATGATTGTTTTAGTTAAAAAAAAAAATTTCATTCATCTTGGCAAACCTTGTCCCGCTTATTTGGTAAATCTTACGACATTCTTTGCAACAGTAACTTTTCTCTTCTCACTCTCCTACATTTGTGTCTGATCTCATCAACAGATTCTCTTACCTGATCTTTGCAGCTCCTCCAGAGTTATGAAGAGTCTTTTATATGTTTATTAATGCTATCCTTGCTCAGAGTGTCAGTTTAGATTTATTGCCATATCTTTGTAGGTTCCCAGTTGTGTTCATCTGAGAGGTGTTCAAAGCTCAGGATATTTGTTTCTAACCCAAATGTACTTCAAACTTCACCACTATTTAATTCCTGGCTTGTCTGCTGTGCATCTTGGTCTTCATGTTTGGTTTCTAATGTTCCCTAACAAAAAGGGCACATGATGAAATTTGTGGTTGTGACAAAAAAAGAGTTAAAGGAGTGTGGACAATTTAGCAAGACATGACAAAATCATAATCTGACATTTTAAAGTTTTTATTTTGAATTATATTTAAACAAGTACGGTGAATCAGAGGTGTGAAATATAAAAGATCCAAATCAGAGACAGCTCTGCAGAATCGGCATCAAAAAAGAGTAGCTAATAGTTTTAAAATATACAAAGTACAGTTATTGAGCAGATCTACTTTTGATCAATGCTTATTTTTACCTCCAGGCGCATCATTAAGAGGAACAGTTTATAAAAGCTCATCTACTGACCCTGCTTCTGGTTTCAGTTGAAGATGGGGAGCAGTTCCTCTGAAGCTTTTTTATAAAGTGAAGGTTGACGAGGGTGCAGAGTGGCGCCGACACCCACATCTTTCGGTGTTCAACCTGAAACCTTTCACTTCTTTCTCACAGGTCTCCTCCTCGTCTGAAATCGGGAAGTTCTCTGAGAAATGTTCACCTCTACCTCCTGCAGCCTTTTCGCTTCTCCATCTCTTTTCTCTATGCTCTGTTCATCTCTTAGCTTTATTTGTGCACTCACAGAAGAACTGTCCACTTTTCTAACTTCTCACCATGTTAAAATTGGCTTTCTGACTCAAATAACTAACAATAACACAACAGTGATGTAGCTGGCATCTTCACGGCCGTCTCTTAGTGTGATTTTCTAGATGATGGACGAAAACGATAACTAAAGTCAAAGGGGAACTATCTCACTTCTGCATGGCATTCAAAACAGTTCTAAACAATGTCGTTCATAACATCATCCTTCTATTCCTGGTAATCGTTTCCAGCTTATTCGTGAGAATCTGCAGAGTCTTCTAACATAATAGTTAAACTGAACAGTTTACAGGTAGAATGTGACCTTTTTGAGATATTAGATAAACAGTCCAACATTTATAATCTCCAGTTGTTATTTAGTGTTTGGTCCACTGGCCTATTTCTGAATTAGTGCTGGTTAAAATTGTAAAAGAATCTAACAAAAAGAAAAAGGAAAACAAACTTTTGTCTTAATCAGTTTCTCAAATACGTTTCATCATTGAAAATGAGCATCCAGACTTTTTGTATATTCGCAAACTTACAGATGAACACATTTTGTAATTATGAAATGATTTCTCCTCTCTGCAGACCTTTATAATAATTTGAATGTTCCTGATGCTGGGACACAAGGAAATGGCAATTCAACAAAACAAAAAAGTGCAGACGTGTTAAAAATAATATTCCTAATGCAGGGTGCAAGTTTTATCAAAAATATTATTCTGTCACTTTTCAGGTTTTCGAGCCGCCGCGAACGTAAATCAAAGTTTTCATTGTTTTCTGTCTCAGAAGTTGAATTCTCTCTCCTGGACTCTGTCCTCCTCACTCCTCCTGCTTGAGTTGCTGTGAGCAGAGACCCCTGCCTGTTTGCCACACTCATCCCAAATAATCCATTTAAAGTGAAGCCCCTCCTCATGTGCCAGTCTGTGTCATGCCAGTGTGTCCTGTGAGGCTGCAGGGAAGCCTGTGTGCAACTTACCAGCTTTTTCCCCCCCTCTCTCTGTGATGCTTTTGGCTGAAGTGCTGCTGCTGCTCTTGTTGCTGTTGTACCTGAGCCTGAGTTCTCTTCCTCTCGCTCGCTCCGCAGCTCTCCTGACAATGAGCCGCCTGTCCACGGATAGCATTTGAAGTGACTTAAGAAAGAGAACAGGAACAATCACTTTGTTCTCATTTTTCAGATGAGTACCTTCGGAGAGAAGGAAGGAAGGGAGGGGAGAGGAAGTCAACAAGCCTAGTGCCTTCCTGCAGAAAAATAAGGAAACACTAGATAGACATCTCCATTTCTCTATGAAATAGGGATTAGCACAGGTTTTTGGAGGAACTTGAGGAGGAGAGTTGATGTTGCACAAACAAACAGCACAATTTGAATTGTTAAAAGTTGTGAATTGACATGCAATGATGGACTGAATCTTTCCACTGGTGTAATTTTTCAGATGTTTTTTTTAACTATCAGTCTATTTTAAGGAAATGCAAGATGATTTAGTTTTTGCTGCAGTGAAATTCAGTACTTCGCAAAAGTATTCATACCCCCTCAACATTTTTTCCACATCACAAAAGCTCAGTCAGATTACATGGATAACCATGTGAAAAGCAATTTTTAAGTCTTGTCACAGATTTCAGCCTGGACTTTGACCAAGCCATTCTAACAAGTGGATATGCTTTTTCTAACCAGGGTGCATTGCTTCACAGCCGCTATTCTGGGACTTGTGGATGCATCCCTCATCACCATCAAGACATTTGGCTCCGTGAGGCAGGAAAAGAAGTATTTATTTGACTTGATTGTGGAAGAAATGCATCTAAAAGTTGCAGCATAATAGCACCAAAAATCTGGACTTGGGCTTTGAAACCATTCCATCATGACTGTATGATTAGGAGTCATTGTCCTGCTAGAAGGTGAACCTCTCCCTCAGTCTTTTGTGTTGTATTTTGTGGTATGACAGGCAGACAGAAGCTTGGAGTTGTCATGGAAGACATATTTAGTGAAACTAATGAGAAAACTTACAGACAAATAGCAGGTAGCAACAGCTGGACAAGCGGAGCAAAGCATGGAATAAGTCACGAAGATCAACAGAGGAACCAGAGAGGATTAATGCAAACTGAATATCTTAAGTACTGAAGGAAACGTGACAAAGGAGCAATCAAAGGAGAGTAGAGGCAGCTGGGAGAGAGGGAGCGCAGGCAGAGGAAATGAGGAGATGAAAAACAGCTGGGAGGGTGAAGAAAAGGAGAAAGAAACAAAACTAAGACACGGGGAAACCAGACGAAAGGAAAAAACTTTCAACTATTTTAAGGAACCCAACTCTAATGCACAGAAGTTAACACACGTAGATGAATGAATTAAGACCAGATCAAAGTAAACAATAAAGAAATTGTCAAAACCAGAAACACAGATTAAACTAACGGTCTATAAATCCTGATGTTTTGCAGCCTTTAACATATTTTTTACATGTTGCCATGTGTTTATATTCGTTCAGATCCCCACCAACTCTGTCTAGCCTCCCTGTGACTGCTGAAAGAAAGCACGGCCACAGCATGCTGCTGCCACCACCGTGTTTCATCAGGGGAATGGTGTGCTCAAGGTTCCACATGTGACGCCTAACAGATACATTTTGGTCTAATGTGACCACAGGTGTCCTAAGGCCCACACATGGCTTCTAGCAAACTTCAAACAAAATGTATACGGCTGTTCTTCCTGCTTCTCTTCCGTGACGGTGATGAGAGATTAATCACACTCATATGAACCATATTTACCAGTTAGGTGATTTATAAAGCTTGCTGTTTTCACTGTATTTTATTTACAGAGAGTAAAGTAACCTAAACAGAAATGCAAAGTTGTTTTTTTTACTGTAATCTGTAAAAAAAACAAAGAAATATTAAAGATGCAAGCTTTATTCAACAAACATGAATTTCAAAAGCCTTTTGTTGTAAATGCTTGCACAAAACTGTCACGTTCCAATCAGCATAGATGGAGGGAAGGTTGTTCCTTTACCTTGTCCAAGCTTTAGCAAAAAGGATGATAAGAGAAAACAACAAACAACTCACAGCCAGTAAGAGGCAAGTGAAACTGTGACTTGTTCCACATATTCATTTCTGCTAACAAACTTACACCTGGAACAAAAGTTGGTTGAAATGAGGTGGCTTCTGCAGAAAGGTGCACTAATTGAGCTCATATCATTGTTGAGATGTAGCTGCCTTCTGCGGGTTGTGGCTCGTCATTAAGTGCGTTAATTAGCCCATAAAGGCAATTAACCTCAGATCCTGAACAATGTGTGCCTCAATTCCTCTGAAGAATTAAGGACTTAAAGAAGAATGGAGGACATTCTTAGTAGTGGCAAGATTTGTCATCATCGGTGTTGCATTGCTTCAAGGAGAACATGGCCGCCTAGCCAAATGCGGCCGCTTAGCATTCAGTTTTGACCACAGACCTCCTCTGATCACCTGTAAACTCACTTTCTCTTGGCAGCCCTCCAAAATATGTCAAAAATCTTAAGAATAAACCCAAAACTCAAACCATCTTCTTCTAATTGTAGATCAAAGTTCTACAGTTTGTGTGATCTTTAATAATTAGAATAATTTCATCCCTGCATGCTCATCTTTACCTCTCTGATGATGTTTCTCATCTCTAACATGCACGGTCACGCTCCACAAGACCTTCAGTAATGAACTTCAGCAAAAGAGACGTAAGCACGGCGACCTGGCCCTTTGACCCTTTTCTCCCACTGTGACGATTCATCTCTGCATCCAAAGAACATTCATTAGAGATTTTTAAGTGGCTTTCGGCTTTCTGGGTCACTTTCAAATGTTGCCTTGAGGAATATATAAGACCTGTGAACGGCAGACGCAAAGACGGAGACCACAGCAATCACCTCTGAGCGCTTGTTAGCAGAACGTGAAGAAACAGGTGAACAAATTTGATCTCAGAACATCTGTGTAGCCGAGTCCACTTTCTGTATTTAACAGCCTTTATTCTCAGCAGAAATGTCTGGAGCTGCCGTGTCCGTGGGCCTGCTTTTCCTCCTGTCCGTTTGTTCGGCGTGTTACATCTCCAACTGCCCCATCGGTGGAAAGAGGTCAATCATGGATGCTCCTCTCCGAAAGGTTTGTTGCTTCAATTTTAATTTTTAAGCTACAAACTCAAAGTAAAATGCTTTTGCCTTATCAAATTGAAATGTGTCACCTATCAGAGCTGAATGACAAAAAATATAGATAATTATGACAACTTTCAGAACAGATCTTCTTGCATTTTCTTTCTCTTCAGAACTGTGAGAACGTTTTGGATTCAAGATAAATTTCAGAAATAGAATTGAAAATCTAGGATGGAAATATATGTAATAAAATTTATATATATTTATTATATATAAATAAAATAAAGACTGACTTGATTTATTCCTGTATACAAATTGGACTTTTTTGTTTGGTAATGTGCCTTAAGATGGCATGCGTTGCAAATTGGCACTATAGAAACAAACTGCATCAAATTGAATGAGCATGGTAAAAGATAAACACTGCAAAAACACAAAATTGTACCAAGTTTACAAGTTGACTAACTTGCAAAACAAGTTAATTAATTTGCAAAAACTGTTGCATTTGGTCTAGTTTCTTATTTCAAGTGCACTAACTGACTTAAAGCTCCTACATCTTGCATAAAAGTTAATTCTAAGTTAGTTTTGTCTTATTTTAAGTGCACTAAGATATTTGCACTAGAAACTAGACAGGAAATACTTAAGATTCTTTTTCTTTTTCTCTATAGTGTATGTCTTGTGGCCCTGGAGACCGGGGCCACTGCTACGGCCCCAGCATCTGCTGCGGGGAGGGCATCGGCTGCCTCATGGGTTCCCCTGAGTCGGCACACTGCGTGGAGGAGAACTACCTGCTCACCCCCTGCCAGGCTGGAGGGAGAGCCTGTGGCTCAGAGGGAGGACGCTGCGCCGCTGCAGGACTTTGCTGTGATGCAGGTCAGTGAATCTGGAAACAGTCACTGATTCAAGACAAAAAGTTGTCATAATGGACTGGTGCATTTTCCTGAGGCATGAAGAAAATGTAACGTTCTTGCTTTTCAAATAGCAGGTGAAGAAAATGCACCAGTCCATTATGGCAACACAGACAATCATACACACCCATTCATAAAATGTCTGGACAAAGAAATTACACAATATATTAAGATAACTGTTTAAAATATGAAAATATGTTTTATAAAATATGTTTATTACTACATCATCTTCAGCTCCATTTGTTCTACATCATACTTTATTTTCTGAGACATCATAAAGCACTGTTAGTCATTTAACTTGGGATTTTGATTCCCTCCTTTACTGTTGCGTCTTCATGTCACATACTAGTGAACTAATTTGCAAAAACTGTTGCTTTGGCTACAAAAACCTAAAAGTTGCAAACTAAATGGACCGGTATTGGTTAAAACCCAGTGATGCGCCATGTCAACTTTATTTCCAGATGATTAAAAACTATTTTAATCCAAGATCATTAAAAATCACTTCAGAATTTTAGTCCTGGTTTAGTCGACAAACGTCTCAAGCTGGATAAGGACAACAATGGTAAAGGACAGGCCCGTGTTGGCCAGTAGGTGTCAGTGTGTATGGAAGAAACAAAAACTACCTTTGAAACAATCCTGGGTGAAACAAGGCCCATTTTTAAACATTCATATCATTTTATTACAACATCAACATTTTTATTTGATTTGCTCACAATAGAGAGGGCATCTCAAATTATTGTAATTATCTGCCAAAGCTTTTAAATTCTTAAACAATTTAAATGGAAGTGTGAGAAAAGTGCATCCACTCTATTTTAAAGAAACTAAAGTGTGAGGTGAAAATAAAGTGAAATTTCTAATTTAAGAAACAAAAAACAGATTCTAAATAGTCATTGTAGGACTTTCTATAAATATCTAAATAACAGTTTACATGACAGTCTTTAGATAAATACAGAGAACTTTTAGATGTAATGAAGTTAAAGTACCATAAAGATCTATGCACACAAACATAGATCTTTGTGTGCATAGGAGACGAACATACTTCCTTTCTTTGATTTTGAGTGTTTCACTTCTCATCTGAAAGATTTCTTTTTTAGTTCTGACAGAAGGATGTATAATTAATCTAAATATGGCTCATTACTGGTGCCGATGCATCAGTAGCAGCTTTTTTCATTTCAGTTTGAATGCTTCAGTTCAGTTCAGTTTTTCTTTAATGGCTGAATTTATGCTCAAATCTTCTTTCAAAACCAACCATTGCTTTAAATTTGTTATCTTAATGTAAACATTAAGATACCATTAAGTCACTTTACAAGAAAACAACATTGTTAAAATAAATAAACTTGCAAAAAGGGCATTTAACCAGTTAATAGACGACATGGGGTAAAAGCAGAAGACACTTGCAGAACAATATAAGCAGGAACAAACATGTTGATTCTTTCTCTTTAGATCATTCTGATCCACGTGTAGCTCTAAGTGGTAGGGGAATTACAAGAAAATGCCTTTTTTCTGCTTGTTTAGGTGCAGTCTCAGTGAAATACCACAGCATTAGCGCCTCCATCTTTCTTTTTTTCCACCACAGAAAGCTGCACTGCAGATCAGGCATGCCTCCCTGAGGATGACGGAGATGACCAAAGCAGCCAGTTCGAAGGCGCTGACCCCACCGACATCATCCTCAGGCTCTTGCATCTGGCCCGCCACACTTCTCACCGAACCCACCAATGAGCGCCTCCGCTACCCAAAGGTCTCTCTGCAAGGACAATGGGACTTGTAGTTCCTGCTGTATAGCTGTGTTTCCATGTCTGTCTCCACATTTTGTGCTTCAGTAGAGTGCCTTTGTCAATATATTTTTGAGTATGAAAACAGGGATGAATACAGAGAGGTCATCCAGAGTTCTGCATGCTGAAATAAAGTTTGGAGAAAGTATAACATGCCTGTTTTTTTTTTCCTTCTCTGCACAAGGTGAAGAAAGAGTCAGCATTAGCCTTATCAGGTTTAGTGTTCGATCATATCCCACTATCATCAGAGCTGCCCTTATCTTTCAGATCCTCACATGAGGTTGTGTCAAATATCAATCTTGCAACCTTTAGGGTGATCATCTGGTTACCTTTGAGACAGTTTTCCTCAGCTTAATGACTGAACTGTGCTCAGTTCAAGAGGTAATGACAAAGAAAAGTGTTTCAGTCGGAGGAAAACATTTTGAAAGACAGGCTGCAGGCGGGCGATGTTGCACTGAGCAGAATAAATGGTTATATTAGTTTGCTTTGTGAAAACTCTCATCATCAAAAATCTTATTGTGAAAAGTGACTTCATCTGATCAAAGTACATTTGAAATCAAATATGGATCACACTGTGGATTTGTGCACCTCGATGGGTTTATATCAGGTGCAAAAGAAGAACAAATATATAAATTTATTACCATACATGTGTATCTCATTAAAGTGAAATTTAACTTCAAAAATGATTTACTTTAGTACTTGATTTCATAAGATGAGAAAAATTATTAGATCGACTTCCCAAAGATTGATATATGTTAGGGTTTTAAATCTGTTTTATTGATTATGGCTAATGCTGATGAAAACTCAAAACTCAGTTTCTTGGAAAAATTTAAACTTAAGTATAATTTTTTAAAAACTGAATACAAAGATGTCAGCATATTGAAAAAATAAACTGTCCTTGAACAGTGCTATAAACGAACTCAGTACCTGGTTGGGACTCCTCTTGCATGAATTACTGCATCAATGCACTGTGGCATAGAGGCGGTCAGCCGCTTGGCACTTCCAATCTGTAAGGGAAGCTCAGATTGCTTTGATAGCTGCCTTCAGGTCATCTTCATTGTCCCATTTTTTGTCTCTCATCTTTTATATCAGGTTATTTTTGCTGGTTAATCAAACACAGTGGTCATTAATCCAGGTATTAATACCTTTTGCATTGTGGTGCCAAGTCCTGCTGGAAAATGAGATCAGCATCTTTGAACAACTTGCTGGCAAGACGATGAGCTCCGAAGATTCCTGGTTGACAGTTGCTCTGACTTTGGACATGTAGATCAACACCAGCGGACCCCAGTTCATCACTAACTGAGAACTTCACAATGGATCTAATGGAATATGATACCTGTGCTCTCTACTCTTCCTCTATACCAGGACCTTGGTTTGCCAAGTTAAATGCAGCATTTATGTTCATAAGAGCAACAGTACAGTATCTATAGTCCAGGTAAAGGCTCAGGATTCAGGAGTTGGTAAACTTTGACTCATATTCTGTATATATTTTTCTATGGTGACTCTTGAATAAAGTTTGCTTCACTCAATCCCTGTTGTTATCACTGTTGCTGTGGCACTTTGTTTTTTGCCACATTTTTTTCTTGTACTAAACTTTCCATTACTACATATAGCATGCAGCACTCCATCAACAGCCAAGGTTTTAGCAGCAATCTTTTATAGCTTCCCCTACTTATGGTGGGGCTCAGTGTCTGTCTGCTGGACAACAGTCAAAAGTCAAAGGTCATTCCCATGTTTGTCATGCTCAAAAAATTATGTCAACATTTGTTTGTGGTCTTTTCAATGTGTCTTTTTTTCGCTTTTTCTTACCGTCCCTGTTTTCTAATGTTTATTCTTAGTTAAGTTGCTTTGAGTCTGTTTATCTCCTCCAAGAGTTTTATCTGCTGTGGTCGATGTGACCTTGCATGAGGTGGCTTGACTCCGCCTAATTGGAATCACCTGTTGTTAATCATTGATCTCCTGCAGTCTGAGAGTATAAAAGAGGCAGGATCCTCATTTTTCTCTACCTTCACTGTCTGCCATCATGTCTTTCAGTGGGAAATACCAGCTGGAGTCTCATGAGAACTTTGAGGCGTTTATGAAGATTGTTGGTGAGTTGATGCTTTAACAGATTTGTGATCAAACTGTGTGAACGATTGGCATGGTTTTAATCTGATGTATTCTAGGTATTCCTGATGAACTCATCCAGAAAGGTAAAGATCTTAAGAGCATCTCTGAGGTTGAAGAGACTGGTGATGACTTCAAGGTGACAGTCACTACTGGCTCAAATGTCATTACCAACTGCTTCACCATTGGAAAAGAGACAGAGCTGCAAACCCTAACTGGAGAGAAGGTCAAAGTAAGTTAAACTCGCCTGTTAAAACTACTTTAAATGGGATGTATTCAAACCTGACTGGGTTAAATGTTTCAGCATTAAATCTTTAACTTCTATCTTGAAGGGAGTGGTGGTTCGTGACGGCAACAAGCTGAAGGTTTCTCTTAAAGGAATCGAGTCGGTCACAGAACTGACTGATGCCAACACTATTGTAAATGTAAGTTCTTCAAACTATGAGCTCTGGTTGCCTCTTGGACAAACTTGTAAACCTTGTCTTTTTCTTTTCAGACGATGTCTGTTGGCGGCATTGTTTACAAGAGGATAAGCAAACGCATGTAAATGTTTATGCTTTGTATAATAAACATGAAAGCAGCAAATATCTGTCTCTTTATTGAACTTGAATTCATCAAAGTTTGTGGTGATTCAAAACTTTCCTTCAGGTAGTGCATGGATCCTAATATGTAAGGCTTCAGTCTGTCTTGGGTTTAGCTAAAGGACACATGAGCAAATGTTCAGACTCTTTGATGCCACAGCATCAAACTTTTGCCTAAATCCATCTTGCTTGCATTAAAGTTAAAGACCTTAAATTTGCCACTAATGGGCTTATGCAGACATGTAGTGAAATCATGAACTCCATTGTGCTAGACTGGCTCTGAAGCACAAAGGGAGAGAACTGTTCAATTAACTCTGGTGTTTGCAAGTTCCCTACTCCCTAAAGGCTCAACTAAACTGTTTTAAAGGGAAAAGGAAGCCATGCATAGATTAATATGGATGATGTGGTGGGTTTAGTTTATGGAACTATTTGCACTTGTGTGGCACATCTGGATTTGAGGTCAATTTCTGGTAACTTGGATCTACCCAAAATACCAGTGGAAATCCCCCTTAAAGTTGGTCAGACTTGCTTGCTGTAAAGCAATTTTCTATTGCTGGGGAAACTTGACATGTCATTTTTAAAAAAGTGTGAAATTTAAAGTGAGTAGTGAGATCACTCTGTCTTTTTAGGTTTCGAAAAGGTCATGGGTGGCAAGAAGTTTGCTTCTGAGCACACTTAATTTCTAGGGGAAAAGATGTTCATATTTTCCAAGTTAAATTTAATCCGATCCTACAAATTAAAATCTGTTAATTTGTCACTGACTCCACCTTGTTAATGTATTAACCTCAGAGGGGGGATTCAAAAGTTAAACTTTTTCCAAATGTGTAGGTTCAAAATCAGCTTAATTTTTAATTAAAAACTAAAAAATTGATGGGGCTTATGATTTACAAAAAATCAACAAATGCCCATCACACTAATCTGCCAGTGGTATGAACAACTTTTTCTTGTCTCTCTTATAAATTGATGTAGGACAAACTTTCTTTGTGGGTTGAAGCAATTTCTATCCTTACAGCCTGTCTGTAAACTGAGTTTAAGACCTGAGAAAAAAATAAATGATTTAGTCACTGATTCAAGACATTTATTGAAAAGTAACTACAAAATGTGAGCAATGCAGAAATTGGTCATGTGACTGAAATGCATCGGACACCCAGGAAGCTGTTAACAGTAAAAAAAAACGATTGCTCTCTCCATTTTAAAGTCCCGTGTTTGAGCTACTTCCTCCGGTGGAAGAGATTCTTGATCCCCTCCTCAACAGACTTGGGTTCGTGCAGCATGGTCATGGGTTTGTTTTTCAGGGCCGCTTCTCTCATGCTGTGATAAACATACTCGTTCTGCTTGAACATCCTCAGCTCCATCTCTGTCTGCATGCGCATCGCCTGTGGGGGAAGCAGAGTTATCAGAGGATAACCACTGGTATATCTGCACTAGTAATGTAACACTGATTTATGTAGCCTATAAAAAAATTAGTTCGACTGGAAGACAAACATTTTCCAGCTGGAGCCAGGCCACTAGGGGGCAGTAGAAACGAAGTACTATTCATTTTTACCAGACATTTGCAACCAGAGCTGCTTATAAATTTTCTGGATATGATGGAATAAACATTTGGATTACATTTTTCAACAAATCTTTAGCTGTGCCTCTCAGCTGTTTGGCACCTGATTCACTATATATATATATATATATATATATATATATATATATATATATATATATATATATATATATATATATATATATATATATATATATATAAAGCTCATAAAAAATGATAAAAACAAACCCCATTATAAAAAGCTAATATGGTTTCTTTTTGGTAAATATTGTTATAAAGCCATGTACCTCAAGGTCTTTGGTAATGGGGTGTGTTGGGCCGTGGGTGACCATAAGGATGGCGTAGGCCTTGCAGACCAAGCCGTGTCCGACCTCGATGAGTCCGGCCTGCCAATGAGTCACTCCAGCACGCATGGCAGCCATACCAAGGGCAGCGTTGTTTGGGTGGTACAGTTTTCTGTCAAGATGGGAAATGTAGGGCACAGCAGAGAGATTTTCACCTGGGAAACTTGCAGTTGAGCAAGAATTTTGCAGTGGAAATGAGATGCAAAATGCAGAATGCAACATTTTAGCAGAGAGCAACACATCACAATGTGTGACAAAAACAAATGTGTAAACCTGTAGAAAATCACAAAAGTAAAAACAGCAAAAGTCATAAAAAGTAAACTGAGAGTAAACTTAAAACTACAAACCCCCAACAAACTCACAGAGAATATTAAACTACAAAAAATGCTGGTAGTGACTGATACCTGGTCCATTAGACAGTTTAAACCCATATTACCATTTTTACTCAAGTTTAAACCCAACATATGTCAAATTTTGGATTTAAAGCCCTTTAATATCTGGAATCTACCTGTGTGTCACCACTAATCTATAAAACAGCAGGACTTTCATCTTTAAATGAATCTGTTAGCTTTACATTTAAAGGCCACACAGAACTACCACTGATTCTTTTCCCTAAAAAAAAGGAACTTTCTCTTTAATGATCTAATCTAAGACAAATAAAACATTTATTTTGAAGGCTGTGTGTGGGCTGTAGTTTTAAATTTTAGGTTCATGTCCTCAGCTGCTTGGTGCAGACTCGATGCATGGTGAGTTTCTGGTTACCATGGTGATTCTGACCTTTTCTAGTCAGCCGTTGTGAGTTATATCTTTTATAATAAGCCTCATACTTACAAGGAATTAAGACTTGATGAAAGTTGTGCTGTTCGTAAAATAAACCTGCTATCAGAGAAACCTGATAGCAGATTTTAAAACCCTAAGCAGGAGCCATGCAACATGTGAAGTTAAAATTCCTGTTTGCACTCACATGTATCCCTCTACCATCTTGTGAGCGTAATCCGCCGCTTCCTCAAAATACTGCAGGTAAGCTTGTACCTCACTCATTGTGCTCCACATCCTCAGCTGGTAGATGTGAGTTTCAGCCAAGACCGGCTCTGTCTTCTCAATGCACTGCCTGCATATTTTCACCACCTAGAAGCAAAAAAAGGACAAAGGTTCATTTCCTTAGTTTAAATAACAAGCATAAGATCTATTTAACCTCTTTTTGTTTAGTATACCTCGTGGTAGTCGCCGTTTAATCGAGCCTTGTCCATCTTTTGCATCATATCAAAGCAATAATTTGTCGCCTCCTTCACCTGCTCATCTGAAGGCTGAAAGTTTGGAGAAAATAATCTTATAACTAACTGACACAAATAGAGAAACAGCAGTGAAGAGGCCTAAAAATGCAACATTTAAGCAAAAATAGTAGAGAATGGGTTATTTTGTTCAGAGATAACACATGTAGGCCATGACTAGGTCCATAAAAGTTAAAGCCTGATTACTTGTTATCTATAAAAGACCTTTGTCCAACTGCAAGAAGTCTGTCCAAGACATTGATTATGTCACATTGTGTTCAGTTTCTTAAGATAAACTTAGAAAAAGTTTTCTCCTCATAGATAAAGACTTTCTAAATAACAATGACCTCTCTCACCCAGCTGAATGTAGTATGACCTAGTAGTGAATTGAGCAGCTTAAGATAATGTCAGGCTGCTCTGATATTTATTTGGTATTAGTAGCTGACTTTACATTATTGCTATATGCCACTGAAGTAAAGATACAGTCATAAAGTCTTTGCACAAGTCTAGTTAAAATCTGGGAGTGTGTGTAAATGGCAATTCTACTTGTGAATTATCTTTTCTTAAAATAGTCAGTGTAGTCCTGCTTCTCATATTTCCCGCCTGCCTTATCACCCCTGTCAGTGCTAAATGAGGCGCTAGCATTTTGTCTGTTTGCCACCCCCACACTCACACACACACACAAACCTTGACTCCTTCCACTTCCCGTCCCCCCATCTTTATGTCATCGTGGGTTTTGTTGCTGCAGTGTTCACATGTGCAGTCAAAGAAGTACTGTGTTTTCAGGAGCCTCTGTCTCTCTTCTGACACATTCAAGTAGTCCACATAAGCAACTGTCAGCTCCTCTCCTTCTGCAATCTTGCCCAAGGAGCGCAACTCAATCCTGAAGAGTGGAAACAAAAGTAAGGGCATGTTTGCATCTTAAAATGCATGCAAAGTGATTTCATGTCATTTTCAATGATGGAGTGTATGAGGGTGAAAGCCTACATACACCATGATGTGGGTTTCAATCAAGTCTGTCAACTTTAAAGACCAGACAGCATGATAAAAGTGTTTGCACACTTTAATTCTCGAAACACTTAATGATCTGGTTGTGTAAATGAACAGAATATTTAAAGGTGCAAAGTACAGCCTCTCCTCTTTAACCCCTAAGCAGAATGTATCATATTTGCCATCATATTTTGTAAAAATAAAAATAAAAAATAAAGCTAATCTCAATTCCTAACTCATGAAAACAGCTGAATTTTATTCCCTGTTTCTCATAAAACAATGTTTGTTGAAGACATATTTTTAATCTTAAACTTACACCCTCTGATTCTTGTAACAAAAACTATTTTTTAAATCTACCATTTATACTTTTTAACCTGGGTTTGCATGTGATCTTGACTCAGTTTACCCATCCAGTAATTCTGTACCTATATGATGCTGTTTCATCCAAGTCTGCTTTCATTTGGGACCAGTACACAGAACATTTTATTTACAGCCTCTGTTTATAACGCTCTAGCTGTCACTGTCCTAACAAGGGAACACTAGAGCCATTTTTACATTCAGTTCAGCTCTTTTAATATATAGCAGATTTATACTGTATTACTCTAAGCAACTCTTTTACAAAGTTGAGGCAATTTAACTAGAGAGTTAGGTAAAATGACTTCTGATACAATGATGCACCACCATGCTAACCTAACCTAGCTATCTGGTTAGCAAAAACTGAGCCCAATTATTTCAGACAGCACCTTTAAACAAAACTGTATGCACATGAAAACTGTATTAGCTAGGTAATGTTAGAGGTCAGCCATTGATGCAAACAATACAACCTTCTGTGTTTTCATTTGACAAAAATCAAATATGAAATGAAAAATCTATCACATGTAAAATTGTGTGTTGATCTCACAAGCAGTTAGATAAATGTGAGGAAGAAGAAGAGAAGTGGGCAGAGAACAGCTTCTTGTTACACTCAGATGGGTGAGTGAAAGTTAGCACGTATATGTTGATGTTTCTATAAGAAGATGGATTGACAATGAATAAAGTGCACACCACAGAACCAGCTAAAAAGTTTGTTTTCTACAAAGAATCGATTGGGGTTATGTGAAAATATTTATTAGCGTTAAATATTCCTATAGCTATCAAAAAGATTTAAGGTGAGGTAACGCACCTCCGTTGAGAATGAAATATGGTATTCACAGCCGACTGACTGAAAGACAAGCAGGAAGCAGTTTTACAGCGAATAACACTTGACGAATACATAAACCACACACAGACAAACCTCATATAGCTGAAAAACAAGAAGTGCACACACAAACCTTTAACCGTGGGTTTTATTTTTCCGTTTTCCATTAAGTTTGAGTCAAGTGCAGCTACAGTGCTTTGAAAAAGTATTTATCCCCCACCTATTACTTTTGTTTCTATTTATTGTCATGATGAAATGTCTCAGCTCATTCAATATATCCTGAATAGATACAAAAAGCAGCTTTCAAATGATAATTTCATTGGTATTAACCAAAAAAGCTACATGAGCTCATTTGGTCTTTTGGACTCAATGTAACTATGGGAAAATAAATATCCAAATCAGAATGGTCCTGTGTGAAGATTTATTTTTTCTGTCCCCAAAGCCACTCTTTAAATAATGAATTAACAGCGATATATTGTAGCTTTTGACTCAGTTTCATTGATTATCCTTTAATAAAAAGTTTCTGACAATGTGAAGCAGGCTAAAATTATTTTACAGCAGGGGTGGGCACTCCTGGTCCTCGAGGGCCGGTGTCCTGCAACTCTTAGATGTCTCCCTGGTCCAACACACCTGAATCCAACAGCTGAATCTCCTCCTAAGTGCAGTCAAGTTCTCCAGAGTCCTGTTAACGACCTCATTATTTGACTCAGGTGTGTTGAAGTAGAGATGCATCTAAAAGTTGCAGGACACCGGCCCTCGAGGACCAGGAGTGCCCACCCCTGTTTTACAGTATTCCCTGATCTAACAGGCCAATGAATCTTATTACTGATTCATTGGCCTCTGTGAAAAGAATTATAGAAACATTTCTAAGATTTTGGGACACCAGTGATCCATGATGAGAGCCATTATCCACACATGAGAAAAACTTATTTACAGTGAAAAAACAGGCAAAACCTTTTCCCTCCAAAAACATCAGATCCCCAAGACTTTGAGAAAATATTTATAGACGACTAGATAAATCTTTCAGAAGGTGTGTGTCCCATTACAACATTTGAGAAAAAATAAAACCTTTCTGACTTCTCAAACATAGAATAGAATAGAATAGAATAGAATTCAACTTTATTGTCATTGCACTGTCACAAGTACAAGCAACGAGATGTAGTGCACATGGTGGTGATCTGATGGCTATTTTAGTTTTTCAGAACCCACAGAACTTGACTTCCTAATCCTGAAGATTATCTGAAGCATACCATCAAGTCCATCTCTGAATGGTTCAGAAAACAAGAAGCAGGTGTGGTCCAGTCAAAGTCTAGACCTAAATCTGACTGAGATGCTTTGGTTTAATCTTAAACAGGGCATTCTTGCAGGAAAACCCTCAAATCTGGCTGAATTTATATATTTTTTTAAAGTGTGAAAAATTCCTCATCGGTGATGGAGAAAAATTAACGTCTGTTAACACAACCACTTGAAACCAGACCAGTTTTTAGGTTCATAGAGTGTTTACCTTTTTACATTTATAAGACCAGTGGGGATTGAACAATATTTTTAAATCGTCCTTTGAAACTCCATTTTGTATTTACTCAGGTTATTTCTGTTTTGTACCAAATTTAATATCCTGAAACATATAAGTGTGACAAGCAAAAAAAAAAAAAGAAGAAATCTGAAGGTAGCAATAGCAAACATTGTCAGGGAGAGTTTTATTTGTATTTATTTATTTTTTACTTACCTGCCGTGGTTGAGGATCACAGTGCAGTTTGGCCAACAGTCATGGTTAACCAAGCACAAATTAGGAAAAAGACCAACTCCTACCGCCTGAAGACCCCTCTGGTCGCTCACAGTGAAGCCGTTACAGTTGATCTGAAACATTAGACAGGAAATATTTCAATTTAAATCAAGAATACAGACAAAGTTGACAATAAACATATTTGGCTTAGAAGTTTCACACAATTCAATGTGTTTTGCATTGCTGCCAGATCTGAAAGACAACATAACCTCAGCTTAGTTTTCTAAATTTAATACCTTTGTTGACCCCTATTTAAGAGGATAAACAGGTCAAGAGGTTGTGAAAAATACGGACCATTTTCTCTTTTCATATAAAAGATGTGTTGCCTTAATACAAACTACTGCAGTGAAGGTGGAGTGAATAATATTGCTTGACTTATTAAAGGAGATGAGAACCCTGGACTCTTCCACTGAAACCAGAAATTAAAGCCAAATTGTTTCAGCTTCCTTATCACTACCAACGTCTTTGTTTTTGAGCCATTGGTACACTGTACATGTTGTTCTTTCTGCATAACAGATGAGTGTTTAATCCTGAGTGTCTGCTATAAAACAAATATTAGGTGCCATAACTTGTTGACCAAACTCATTAATTTTGCTCTCTGAGCTCCTGCACATGGCTTTATCTTGGAGAGAGCTGGCTCATACCAGTGTTTGTTTGATCACTGGAAAAAAGCAGCTTCTGCTCTGGAGTTTTACACCACCAACATGTCATACTTTGGAACGCACCACTCCAAATATGTGTGAGATGTCGTCGATTGTGTGCTGCTTGCTGGTTCGGGGCCAGTAGTCCAGGAAGTTGTGTATGTCCACTTTGAGCTCCTTTAAATCGTCCTCCTGCATGTTGTTTAGGTGGTCCTCCAGCTCGTCCAGGGTGGTCAGCTGCAAGTCAGACACCAAGCTTCCTTCCTTATCGATGCGCCACATGATGCGGCTCACCAGTCTGTGCACACGAAGGAAAAGTGGAGAACAGTTGGAAATTTGACAGTGAAATCAGCTGTGGGCCTTTAAGAAGCACTGTGGTTGTGTGAGCACATATTTTATCTTCTTCTAAAATGACAAAGACATATGAATCAAGATTCTAGAGTCTGACATGAACATTCAAATGAAACAACACCACCTAAAAAGGAAATTAGCCAGGTTTCTGAGTGGGCCACAGTACTGTGACATCAGTTATTTTAGTACAAATGGCATTAGCAATGCCGTGGACAGAAAACAGGCTTGTGCTGCTCTGTTTGTTAATCTGTGCATGGTATTTGAGTCTGGTGATGATGTGCACAGACATCGGTCTGAGTGATGGGCTTTAGGCTGGGTGGAAACCCACCTCATGCATGGAGAAGAAAGTGTTTTGTACATGGAACCAAGTCCAGTTTTCTCAAGATTTTGAAACGAGTCCACCAAGGTTCAATTTTAGGCCATGTTTTTATCTTGGATATTTAGTAAAAACACTGTTAGATTGCAGATGGTTCTTTGTGTAAGTGGTACTGATGAGCTTAAGCCTCTCTCACAATGACATTTTTCAGAAATGACCCACAAATCTCAGTTAACATTGATATTTCTGCCTTAGGGTAGACATTAGGGAGAGTGTTATTTATCACCATGATGGCCTTTCCTTCAGAACTCAAACTATCAGAGAAGTTTAGCTTGTCTGAATTGATCAGCTATAGGCAAAAACTTGTTAAAGCTACATTTTTAAAAATGTTTTTGACTATGGTCACATTTTTAATATCCAGACTGCTTAATTTCATAGATGTTGAGTATGCTTATGTTTTATGTTAAACTAATTGTACCGAACAAATCACTGGTTCATAATCATTGTTAAGCTGTGGGTCATTAAGTTTTGTGCACAAAGCTACAGCTAAAGGGCAGCTACCTCATACTTTCAAACAGAAGCTATGTGTTGCAGTTTTTGAGATGACATCCCTGATGAGTACACCAATGCTTTCTTTGAACTTGGACTATGCTCTCTCATATTACATTTTGGTCATAGAATGATAATGATCTAATTTTAAAGCGCTTAAGATTTCTGTAACTGTAGAGTGATGTTGTACCTGTACTACAAATTTTTAAAATGTATTTCAAAAGTTTTGTTGGATGTATTCCCAAACAGAAAAAGTCAGCGTAGTTCTTCTCTGGTTTCCACTCACCGGATGTTCTCATTTGGTACTTTTCCGTACGCCTTGATGGCACCGCACTCTTGTTTGTGTTCAGCCCAGCCAGCACGTTGGCAGGTTCGGTCGCAGTAATGAGCAAATTTGCATTGACCACACCTCTGGAGCTTTTCTTGTCTGCGGAAACAACTGTGGCAAATGCGCTCTGCATGGCTGCAGAGACAAAAATAATAATAAAAATGTCACAAAAAATTGTAATTACTGGTGTCCACGTTTGATATTTTTGCTGAATTCACTCACTTAAGTCAACTTTTAAGTAAATTAGCAAAGTGTAATTAGTTTACTTTTTCTATATTTCAGGCCATATTGCAAAACACTCAGATAACCAGATAACATAATTGCTTCCATGCAATACTAATAAGGGGACTTTGAGTTGAGATTATTTTCTCCTTCATGTTTATCTGTTGTTAAAGGTTTATATTCCTTCTAGGAAGGGAACGACATTGATATTGAGAAGATCAAACACATTATGAAACACTAATTGTTCACTTGTATATTGTTCAAATCATATTTATTAAAGTTATGACTGATAATAGCAGTATTTTGTAAAAATGCAGCTCTTAAACGGCAGTATTAGAATCACAAATAAACATGTAGGGCTTTCAAAATTTTAAATGTGTTTTATGTTGGGAAAATTGAGGTAATCATGCAGCTTCACTGCTTGAATATCCTCACAGTTGCATTAAAACACATTACCTCTGATTTTACTCCATATCATACCTGTCAAACACAACAGCGGCGAGACTGGCCTCAGAGAAAATGACATCTCCAGCCCAAAACTCCTTGGAGGCCTTCAAGCCCCTTCCTTTCCCAGGAGAGTCGAATATGGCCACGTTCTCCATTCTTCGTGCTCCTCTTTCCCAGATTTTGGTGAATGAATGGTGGCTTGAGTTGAGCGAAGGCTATCACACCAGAAAGATGGTTAGAGAACTCACAAAGCAACACGTTGTATCTTCTGTGACAACTGGACATTCCTCCCTTCAGGGACTAAAATAGCCTTACCCCACTTGAACTGTACCAAGAGGCTCAGAGAGGGGGTTGTCTCATTAGATGCCCCAAAATCAATTCTTCCAATTCGAAGACATTTTAATAAAACAGTCATTACTGTGTGAAACGATAACTATTAACACTAACCATCATACTTACAGGATTGATTAATTTGCATTCACATTTTAAATGGTGTGTCCCATCATCTGGGACATTTTTCCACAGCCCCTTCTCAGGACCTGGTAGCTGTCCTCTCCCTGAGGGTTATTTTTGTCTCTCAGTTGGACCTGTCCATCAGGCCTTGGAGGTGTCGCTGAACAGCTGCCAGACGTCTAATGGAAACGGAGCGGCTCCGTCTCGTGGCCTCCACTCTGTTCTGGTGTTTTCTCCAACATGCTCCCTCTTTCTGATTGCAACAAAACACATGATACCTGAGAGGAAAATTCACTTTTACATTTGATTGTTGTGGAAAACAGAAGAGCCTCCAGCACAACTAGATTTTTACAAAACAGTAGTAAAGTATTTTTAAAGGTCAACAGAAAGGAAGTCAAATTGTGCAAAAATATATTTTTAGTTTATTTGTTTATTTAACCAGGGACACATCCAGGGAATATTGCTTTTATGTTTAATGCAAAGTAGATGTTTTGCGTGTGTGTTTCTAGGCAAAGGTCATTTGTGACCCCCGCCCCTGACGACGCTGTTGACAAATAAGATAAATACAAATCTTGGACAAAATAAATAAATAAAACGCATATACAACATTGCAATAAATACAAAAGTAGGTATAAATAAAATAATGATGGACAATAGAGTGATCTAGTGAATGAAAGGCAAAGGTTTTACAGGTGTATTAAAAAAATTTATTCAGAAACAAGTTTTGTTCTTTCTCAGTTACCTTTACACTGCATTTCTTTCAGAAATATTCTTATTTTTATTCTGGGAAATGTGTGTGTTGGGTAAAGACATAATAGTTTTCCCAAACCCCAAAGTCATTTCCAGACGAAAGATTATAGCTATATGAATGACTGGTTTCGATATTTTATCACCATCATCAGCAGAAGTTCAAGTAACCAGTAAACAAAGTCTACATTTCATCCATTTGTTAGGATAGACTGATAGCATCAGGATGACAGGTCAAGTACTGAACCAGTTTACTATACACTGACAAGAAGTTAAGAAAAAAATCCCTAAAACTTTCTCAAATCTAAAATACGTAAGTAGAAAACCTTTTACATAGAAATGTTTTTTCACGTATTTTTTTTTCCAAGAATTGAGATTGTTTATCTCATAAAGAGGTGAGAGGTGACTGAAAATCATTTCTGTGTCCATGCATGAACTGATTAAGTCTTGGGGTCAAATTGAATGGAAGTAATTATAGCGCCTCATGGCGGTCAGAGATAACAAGGACATCCCCTAGAAACAGATTGGTTCAACGCTTCTCTCCAGCGCACTGGTGCCAATTTTCCAGCTGGGACGACACTGCCACCTCCTGGACATCTGCCCAAAGTTTAACATGATAAAAATGCTTCTGTAGATGTTTTTTCACATGAAACACTGAGCCACAAGTAGCAGAAACTCTCAATTGTGAATCCGCTATGAAGTTGTTAGACAATGTTAGAAAAGCAAAGCTGAGCACTTAGAGCTTTTTCATTTATAAACAATAATTTGGTATTTTTGTGAGTGGTGCAGTCACATAAGTCTGGATATTACTAATCAGTTAAAGCTCTACTTCTGTCACATTTATACATCCAGTTCATTAGAGTTTTTGCTATTTATGTAGCTGTGAAATAGTTATTTTAAATATGTGAATATGCTTTTGTCTTAAAATACAATAGATAAAAAAAAAATTTTGAATTGAATTGAATTATTTAGTGGATTCCATTATTATTTTAATCACTACTTTATCTTGTGTTTTGTTTTTTTTTTCTTTAGTTTGTTTTTCTTTAATTCAATGTTTTGCACTTTGGTCAGCATTGTTGTCGTTTTTAAAGTGTTTTATTTTTAATAAACGAGATTGGTATGGTAGGTAGCTAGGTCAGTGTCTCAGGAAATCTTTTCAGGAATGTCACGTCCGTCCATCCATCCATCCGTCCGTCCGTCCATCCATCCATCCATCCATCCATCCATCCATCCATCCAGGTGACCACTGGATGTACGCCAAAAGGGGGCGTTTGCATCGTGCCGCTGAAGGGGGCGGTGCCAGAGGTGGGTGTGTGCCTCTCAGCTGATGCGCGTAACCACCGACCGACTCCATCATCAGCATCCGACGCTGACAGCGGTCGAAGACAACCGAGCCGCGGTAGCAACGCAGAACCACTCAGAGCCCAGCCGAGCAGCACCGACGCCGTCTTGTGACAATACTGCTGATTCCAGGCTGCCATCTTACCGACCAGCCAGCTGCAGAAACAGTGAGTAGCCTTTTGATGACGGACCGCCGGGATGCTACAATCGGTAAATCAAAGCTGCTGCATGATAAGTCGTCAATGTCAGAGACGCTGTGCATTTTGATGTAGATTGCTTGTGTTATTGTTTCCCTGTCTTCAGCGAGGGTCGTGAGGTTTTTGTGGGTTTATTTTTTTTCCCAGTCAGAGGCCTAGTCGGTAATTGTCAGGGAGCGCAGTGGATTCAGGGCTTGATGCGGATGCTGCTAAAGCCGCCCTTGCCGCCCAGGGATGCAGAGAAAAGGCAGAGCGAGGGAGTCGTGAGGGGAGGGGATGGAGGCAGAGCAGCACATACATAGCCAGGGTATTTTACTACTACTACTATTCATCCGAGTGGAAGTAAACCTCTAGTAAATGGGCTGAGAAGGGGAGGTGCATGGCATGACTGCATCTATCTATCTATCTATCTATCTATCTATCTATCTATCTATCTATCTATCTATCTATCTATCTATCTATCTATCTATCTATCTATCTATCTATCTATCTATCTATCTATCTATCTAAATACTTAGCTAATTAGTTTATCTGATGGGGTTTCAATTCCATTAATTTCAACATAAATATGGCATTTTTCACATTTAGTCCATTTTGTTTACCTTTTTATGGCCAAATTAAATGCATCAGTATGGGAATAAATGTTGAAAGCATACATATCCCTGTTAATCTGGTGCTGTGCTGAAGAAAATTTGAAAGCTAAATCATTTAAAAATATTTTTCTGCCTATGTCACATATATAATAATCTGAAAAAAACAAGCATATTTTGGGGGATAAATATAAAAAGTAACAAAAACAAACAAACAACAACAACAACAACAAAAATACAGCTGACCATAAATGTGCACAGCCTTAAACTAATTCTTTGTGGAGTCTATTAGTATGCCATATCTTAATTTGGGAGTATTTGCCCACTCTGTTTGTGAAAGGTCTCACAATCTATCAGAGTGTAAGGACATATCTTCTTTAGTTGCCCACACAGGTTTGGTGTTGGATTTACTTACTCTAGGCCATTCCCAAGCTTTAAATTTCTTCTGGTGAAGCCATTCTTTTGCTGATTTAAATGTATGCTTTGGCTCTCTGCAACTATAAAAAATAAAGTCCAAGTTCAATTTTTAGATTTCTAGCAGGTGCCTACTTAGCATATCAAGGGATACTTTGATAAATTCCTCCAGAAATCACAGTTAAATCTGAAGAAGCATTATGATGCCACCACCATGTTTTACTATGGTTACGGTGTTTGTTTGAAGTTCAGAGCTGTTTTTGTGCCAAACGTAGCTTTTGAAATCGTTGCTCAAATGTTTAGGCTTGCTTTCATCTCACTAAAACACATTTTCATGCAAGATGTTTTTGAGATTTTAAAGAGGAATTAATATTTTATTTGAAAAAAAGGCTTCTGTCTTGCAAACCTACCATAACCAACACCCTCCAAAAATTATTGTTCTTTCAGTGTGATTCTCGTTGTTGTCTTCTTTCTGTTTTGTAGAAATTTCCAGTTTTTCTATTATAGCCATTTTGTATTTGTCCAATGCATGAGATACAAGTTCGGGTGTATTTTTGCTTAAAGCAAATGTTGCAAATTAGCCTTTTAGACGCTTTTGAATTTTTAAAAAATGTTTGAAGATATATTAATCTTTGTGTAGCTAAACATAAATCTCTCATTATTCTGTCATTTAGCTGATATAAATATTTTTGGGAATCTTTACTGACCTAAAATAGCAAATGTTTCTGATTTAATATCAGACAGTGAGCAAAAGATGGTAACATGTCTTTTGATACAGTGTTTGTAAATATCTGGTTTGAAATGTATATGATGGTATGGATTATTGTTTTCTATGCTTTTTCTGAATGATACTTTTATAAAATGAGATTGATTTGCTCATTTAAAACTTCTTCAAAAACTATGTCTAAAAGATGCAAAGCTGAATTTTATTTTAGGTTAGCCAGATCCATCATAATTAAAATCCAGTGTGAACACAAGTAGATTGAAAGTAATAACCTGAAAAAAAGTGTTTTCACACAGTTTTGGGTTAAGGGTGTGCATACGTATGTTTATTCTCCCATCCCCAACTTTTTTTTGGCATCATTCCTTTAATGTTATAAGAAACCAGGCATTTTAACAAAATTAGAGATAAAATCCAGCTACCAAAACAGACATTGATGTGGAAGCAGTACGGTCACCACCATGGTTCACAGAGAAAAGAGCTTCTGGAATAGAAAAACGCCTTTCAGAGCAGAACAGGAGACACGTTTGACCAACATATAGTTGACCAATCTTTACATTTAATTACTGTTAATTTGTCAGAAAAAGCACACAAAGATGCACTGAGTGAATTTTATCCAACACAGTAATGATTCATCTGAAGATTTCTTTACTGTTGCATTCTTTCCTCTTATTTTGTTAAAAATATAAAGCCAGATAGAATAAATACTTCTATATAAGACCATAAATCATTAAATCAAAACAAGCAAATACTAGGAGACAACTTTCTTTAAAAATTATTTGGTTAAATTTAGAATTGTTTGTGAATATGATATGATAAAAGTAAAGACGTATATAATTATTTTAAAATTATAAAATGTGTTTGAACCCCTGACTGTTCTACAATTATTCCACTCTGCAAATCATTCAAAACTGCCAAACTTATTATGAATCTCGTGCCCACAATGCATTTCTTCTCACCTGAAATGTAGCTGAGAAAAAGGGTTTTTTGCCATCAGGATGAACTGAGTTTTAAGAACTATGTTCCAATCAAATATTAAATTCACCAATATTCTACAAAAGGCTACGAAAAACATTTTTTGGCAACAGCAGATTTCCATTCTGTCTTGCTTATAATATGGATATAAGATCATCCCAATAACAGTCGAAACAATCAGCATGGAAGAGTTGCTGTAAAACTAACGCAGTAGATTTGTTCAGCCACTTTAAAACAAACAGTTTATCCCAACACTGTTTCAAATATATTGTTCCCAGGCTTATCTAACAATAACCTCAACAAAAACAAGCTTAGATCGAGGTGTTGAGTTTTATTGCTGTTTGGTCCTAAAGCAGTCCTACTCCAACAAGTGATCGACTCTAAACCTGAATTTGCACACAAAGTTGGTGACAATGGAGGAAACCATCGCCATACTAGTGTTGTTTTTAAAACTACAGTTGCAATAATGGGTTAGTTATGAGATTTCTGAATGACAACAACAGATATTAAGCTTCTGTAATACATAGCATATGAGGGAAAATTGAGTTGACAAAATTCACTGTGTTCATTACAGAGCTTGTGTTAAGTACATTTCTTTCCGTTGTTCTTTTAGTGAAAAAACAACAATATTTGCTTTTCAGTTCAGTGAAAATTTGAGTTGTGTTTTTATTCACATGGGCACAAGGGACTTTTTCAAATTTGTATTCCTTGACATCCTGGTAAACATGTGTAAAAAGCATTAAAATAAAGTAATCCTTTAACTTAAAATGAAAAATGTAGAATAATCAAATCTGTAATTGAAGTACATTTATTCAGGGGGGGGAAATCCCATGTTAAAAAATGATAGTAAAAATGGGAAAAGTGCTGATGTGACAGAACTTAGTCTTTATAGATTATATTGCTGGATTATGCAGGGAACTTTGCCCAATTGCTCCAGATCAGTGGTGTTCAAACCTAATGCTATAGTTGGAAAACTGTCAAGTTAAAAATATGCGTGAGAGAAAAAAATAACATAGAAAACAAATTTTACAAATTTTAAATGGCCTTCATCTATTTTGAAAGTGTTCTGGTATATGCCACTAGTTTACTGGTATTTTAATTAGTTTGTGATGCTATCCATTCCCAAGCTTATTATTATTTATTAACATTGAATCTTTCACCCCCATAAATAAGTGTATTCAAATAAAATTATTGTTTCTATTGTTTATTGTTAAATTATAGTGCTGTGAAAAAGTAACTGTCTCATAAACCTACGTTTTTAGGTTTAGCCACGAGTGTTTCCAATAACCTATTTAAGGTCCTGCTGCAGCATTTTAATCAGATTTATGTATGGACTTTGACTAGACTACTTCAAAACCTTAATTTATCTTCCTTTTAAGCCATTCAGAGGTGGACTTGTTGGTGTGCCTTGGACCAAGTGTGCTTGAACTTAAAGTCATGACAGAACATCCTCAGGATTTTCTAACAGAGAGCAGAAGCAACTTTGACTAGCAGAATGATTTTATTTTCAATCCTAAAGACCAGCTATTACAAGGTGCACACATTCCCAAAAAGTTCCACTTTTATCTGTGGATGAATGTGAAACAGGCCTCTTTGTTCTTGTTGGTTAGCAGTGGTTTTGGCCTTGGATTTCTCCCATAGATGACATTTTTGCCTCGTCTCTCTTTCTTGTTGCTAAATCATGAACACTGACCTTAGCTGAAGTGAGGCCTACAGTGCTTTAGATGTTATTTTTAGTCATTTTGTGACCTGGATGAATTGTTGATGCACTCTTTGAGTAATTCTGGTAGGCCGGTCTGACCTACTCCCATGTTTTCTCCGGTTGTGGATAAGTGGTCTTACTGTAGTTTGCTGAAGTCTCAAAGCCTTTGAAATTACTTTGTTGTCATTTTCTCAGAAAGATAGATGTCGGTTCTTTACATTGGGACAGGATCAATTGCTGTTAGAAAACATGTAGCCACTGGATGGGTAATATGAACTTAAAGTTTTATCATGATTGTAATGAAGGTCTTCATTACTGGGATGAACACACTTAAAAGGGTGTGTTGAATAAGAAACAGATACAGATTGAAGTATTTTATTGTTTGATATTTTGTGATACTATTGTGATAACAATAAAAGTGATGATAAGAACAATTTATTACTTAATTTTTTAGGGTGACTGTATGACTGCAACTGCATTGCACAGCAATCATAGCCCCACAAACACAAACACTACTCTTCAAAGACATACCCATTTCCAATATGCTTCGTTTGGGCACCAGTCACATAAAGAAGTGATTTATATCACTAACCTGCACACATTTAATTATATTTTGAAATGTATAGATATACGTTGAACAAACTGGAAAAAAATAGTAAAGAGAATAACAATCCCAAAAATAAGGCCAGTTGTAAATATCACTTCATTGGAATTTATCATGACAACAATAAATTTAAAGTCTTATGACAAGAAATGCATCACAATAAATAATAAATGATAAAAAATTTATTCTCACCTCCAGTTTAGCCTGTTTCCCGTTCTCAGATCCATTTAATTGATTTCTTGAGGTTTGGCAGTGGCCCGGATGTGGGAAGTTAAATTAAAGCAAAAAAAAAAAAAACTTTTTCCCAACACTTTATGCTCCAGGAGAGCAAGAGGTTTAGATCTGAAGACTTTTAACACATCTTAACCACAGGTACCTGTGTGTTATTGGAAATTCTCTCTATTTGCCCCTCCCATAAGCAAATAATCGGTTTCATAATTTTCAACTTTTTTTACCGGTCAGACTAATCTTTGTGACCCTTTTGGTTTTTCATGGTGGTGGGAGGACCACGATGCCCCTGTTTGTGAGCAGGAATCTAATTTGCCTCTAATATTGTATAACTAGTCATTATGCAATTATTATATTGTATAACTGCTTTCGTTTTTCTGTGTTCCTCTAGTGTGTGTGCCCCCACTACCTGCATTAGGTTGTGATGACCCACACTACTTCCAAATGTATCTGTGACCCTCCCCAATCCTGACTCCTAACCTCTAATCCCTGACCTTTGACCTTCACTATGGGCAGTGTTGGCAGTGGGGTGGCAGGAGAGCAGGAGTTTGCCATGAAGTCCGTGGGCACGAGGACCACCCTGCCCCGAGCCCCTCCTCTCTCTCGCCGTTGCCCTGCAGACCGCAGCTGCAGCGCCGAGCGGCTGCCTCGCCCCCCGGCGACTATTTCGGACGGGACGGCGTCAAGCGATGAGCGAGGCAGTGTTAGTATCGGGACTGGGACCTGCACCGGGACTGACAGGCCAACAGAGACAGTCTCCTCAACCCACACTGAATGTACCATGACCGCCCCCTCCAACAACAACCAACTGGACTGTGGGAACGTAGCTGTCAGGAGGGAGAGGGAGTGGGACAGGGAGAGGCAGCGCGAGAGGGGCAGGGACCGGGACCGGGACAGAGACTGGGACCGGGAGAGGCTCGAGAGGGAGCGCGAGAGGGAGAGAAACCGGGAGAGGGAGCGGGAGCGGGTGGAGAGGGAGAGGCTGGAGCGCGAGAGGGAGCGAGAGAGGGAGAGGGCCCGGGAAAGGGAAAGAGAGAGGATAGAGAGGGAGAAGATAGAGAGAGAGAGGGAGCGAGAGAGGGAGAGAGAAAGGGACCGCGAAAGAGAGAGGCTGGAGAACGAGCGGATGGAGAGAGAGAGGGAGAGGGAGATGCAGATGCAGGCGGCCGGTCTGGATGTTTGTGGAAACATTGTGGGTCGAGGAGTCAGCGAGAAGACCAGTGTGGGCATGAACCACCACCAGCACAGAGAGATGGTTGCAACTAGAACCGACAATGAAAACAATCCAGTCGGCCACAACCCACCAAACCACAACCCGCCCAAGATCATGGCCGTGTCAGGAAAACTGGAGCAGGTAGTTTGACATTTTGGACTCAGTTTCATCATATAGAAATCACAATAAACTACAGTACATCAATGTGCATAAATAAATAACTCTTTATCTTTTAAATAGAAACTGTTCAAAGTATTATTTACTTCCACAGAGCAAGCTTTATCATATATTTAAGGTATTTGTGTAGTTTTCAAAACTGAGACTTGCTTAAGGTAAAAAAAAAAGAAAGTTTGAATAAAATGGAAAGATCAATATATCCAATAACCAATAATTAACTTATTAGTGGCTTATTAAAGTAAAAATAGACAAATTGCAAAAGATAAATATGAATAATGATACTAACACTAAACAGATCTTACAAGCTAAAAGATTCTCACAACATCCATTGAAATAGTTAAAAATCTAACTTTTATAATAGGATTAAATGTCAAGAAGGAATTTAAAGAAAAAGGCTTGTGCCATTAATTTAAACTAAATTTTGAATTTTCCTACTTAATTTTAATCAGAGAGGGGAAAACTCCCACCACCATAACTGCCACTATAGGAATAACTGAGCAACTTATTTTGTGTTTCAAGTTGGAACAAGATACCAACTTGTATCTTGTTCATCCTCCGTCCACAGTCCTGTTCGCTCAGCTCAGTTAACAAGAAAAACAGCCCCTGTTTTCTGATTGCATCAAAAGTCAAACTGGGTGTCCTGCTCGTTACTCACTTTACATTCTAATCAACGGATCTATCTTTTTTTTTTAAAGAAATTTGCTATAGGATGTGGACACATGTTTGAGGAGTGGAGGAAAAACTGAAAAATAACAAAATATTCACAGAAAAATAAGACAAGTATTATGTAATCAGAAATATTTATTCCAAATAAATCTGAAGAGGTGATCAGTCTTCCCTATGTTTCAGTCGTCTGATTTTTGTTTTACTCTGTTTGAGTCTCAACTCACCTTAGACTGAAGGAAAAGGCAAAGATGTTTACTGAGCAATCACAGGCAGATTTTGGAAATGTCAGGAATACATCAGGTTCAAACGGGGGAAAATGGGTTTAATATTTTTTCAACCCCATTTTTAAAGTTGAGAGAGATCAACATCTAAATGCTTCCTCATCTTGTTCATGTCTGTTCCTGGGAACATGCTTCATAGAACAATGGCAGAAATTTCTAATTTATTCTGAAAAGAACCGCTGTAGCTTTATAACCCTGTTTAAAAGTATTTCACCTTGATTTGACCAGCAAATGCTGAAGAAAATAAGTCCTTAGAACAGCCAGAAGACAATGGGAAAACATGAAAATACACCACTTACTATTATTTTTTGTATCCCGTGATAAACCCTAATCTATTCTATCTACCCTAATCTAAGCTATTTTATAAACTTTCTCTATTGTGTAAAAGATCAATAATATTATTGTAAAAGTAAAAAAAAAATTTATATACTTAAGCTAGGCAGTTATTGCTTACACTTATGTGGAAAATCTAAGATATAACACTAAGCAAGCATAGATAATAATATCAGCAAAGATAACTTTAAACTGATTCTCTGTTGGAATAATTACAAATAATGGCATCAATGCACATTCTTTAACTTTATGACACCACTTAGAGTTATAGACATAACACCAAAACTAATGTTCTGTGCAGAAGTTTACATGCACTCATCACGGGCATGGATGTCATATTAATCTTGGGTTTTTGCAGCCATCAAGAAGCTTCCAACATAATTTTGGTTGGATATGTGACCGCTGCTTTTGGTACAATTGGCAGAATTGGCTGATTTCCTGTCACATAATCTACAAGTTTTCATTAACGTTCAGGTCAGGGTGTTGGGGCGACCTTTCTGGAATCTTGATGTAAATCTTTCTAAACCACTTTGGTGTGTTTGAGATCATTGTTGTGTTAAAACGACTCAAGCTGTCACCCTCAGGTGAAGCTGAATGAGTCATAATATTCCTGAACAACCCAGGAACCAACAAGGCTCAAGCCTAAGCGTAAACAATACAGTAAGATTTACATCACTATTGCTTAAAACATTGACTAAAGAGGAACCTGCTTCAAAATCAACACCGTTGGATGCAATGATGAGAACTGTTGACCATGGTGGTGGCAGTATCATACTAAGGGTCGGTTTCCCTGGCAGTAGTACTGTGGATTGTACATATGATATAGATAAATGAAGAGGTAGGACTACTGTAACTATAAATTCCTTAACTTGTCCGCATATTAAAAGCTGGATGCAGTTCATTGTACCCAAAATGATCCAAAACACAAATCAAAACTGGTCCAGAAATTAATAAAATATTAAGTGAAAACTCTTTGACTCTGTTTAAAAGCTGGATCTGAGCAACAAAATCAATTACAAAGAGCCCTTCTGGTTCTGTGAAGAAGAGTGCCAGAATTTTCCATCAGCAACAAAAACGATGTGGTTTTCCCGCAACCCACCAAGCAGCATTTAACCAAACCTTAACAGGGATGTGTGTATCTATCTGAGCATTCATGTAGGATTTCATGGACTGAATTGTGTTGATTAGAGAAAATCCACAAAAACTTCCACCTGTGCACTTGATTCTTGTTTTTACAATTAATTGACTGGCCCTGATATTTCATGAAAAATCCCAAATCAATATGACATTCATGCTGATGATGATGGGTGTATCTAAACTGTTTTTTACACACATATGCATAATTTAGCAGTGAAATGACTCCAGTATTTATCTATTTCATTTTGAATCCTTCCTCCTTCTACTCCACAGGCGATGCAGAGCACCTCCGGCCTCGTCCGTCCCTCCGCCTTCAAGCCGGTGGTTCCCAAAAGCTTTCACTCCATGCAGAACCTGGTGGGCCAGGCGGGAGGGGCCGGGGGCGAGGGAAAGACTGACGCCAGGGGCGAGGGGTTCAGTGAGGGCAGAGTAGGCAGGAGAGGCAGAGACGCAGTGGGAGGGGATGGAGGGGTAGTGCCAGAGGCCCTGCTGCTGGACCAAGACAGTCCAGTTAGGGTCAGCAGGAGTGATGGAGGGGGAAATGGTACTGAAGTGGTTCAGGGAGGGATGTCAGATTCAGGGAGAAACTCCCTGACTAGTCTGCCCACCTACACAGGCTCGGGGTCTGGATGTGGGCCCCCAGCGGTTTTAGGGCCCCTAAGTGCTTCTACCAGCCACATTAACAGGTTGGGCATGGCGGGGGCAGCTGCAGGTCTGGACAAACTGGACAAACCTGGCTACCAGGTAAGGCTGTCCTCTGATTTTTTTTTGATGCTCAATTCTCCCTGCCGTGAATATATTGTTGAAGCGTCACCGTCATGTTGTGGTTCTGTCCAGCAGAACGGGCTGAGCGCCTCAGACAGCGGTCGGTCCTCCTCAGGGAAGAGCTCCTCGTCCTATCAGAGGCTGAGCCACCTGAGTGACGCTCCAGCACCTCTGCGACCCTCCCCCTCGTCTGATGACATCATCCAGGACCTCGAGGACCGACTGTGGGAGAAAGAGCAAGAGGTGAGAGGACGTTTAGAAATGCTCTGCTTGGTATTTATTCCAAAATTTCTACAATTTACAACACAGGATGTGCACCATGGTGCCAATATTATCAAATCTAAGAAAATTCCTCTGAAAATGATCTTTAAATTTATGAACAAAGACCACTTTTAAAGTTTTCAAAGAAATATGTAATATTGGAGGCAAAATTCAAAGAGGAAAGAGTTGACCCAAACTCTCTTTACAGGACCCTAAATATGATTTGATTTCTAAGAATGTCAGAAATTAAAATCTGCTTATGTTGTTTTTACAAAATTATGTTTTTTACATGTTTGTTAAAACTGTCATCATGTTGTGTCAGTGTAAGACAAATAATCTGTGAAAACATTAAGCTCCACACTTCCTCGTTGTATTTCTGCAGAAATGCACCATTCCTGGTCAGAAACAACCAATCAGAGTCAGGAGGAAGGTCTTAGCACAGTCAATCAATCTTGTGTATATGCACAAACACTTGCATGTATGTGAAACAACTTGCTGTCACCGAAAAACTGTTTTTCCACAGCTAGTGCTAACGATGCTAATTAGCCTGAGTATTCGTGACAGGCTCTGCAGTCGAGAAGAAGGTGTAGTGTAGCAGACAACAAGAGGGCGAGTGTGAGCAGCGCATACACAAGCATGACTGACAACGCTGAAACCCTCCTCCTGCCTCTGATTGGTTGTTTCTGACTAATTTGTGTATGTCTGCAGTTAGCACTGGGAGAAAGTAGACGAGCTCGATTTTTTTCACAGATCTGTCTCACATTATACTGTCACAACATAGTAACAGATTCAACAAATATGTAAAAAAAACGACATTTTTTAAGTTGCATACTACAGCTTTAAGATTATTTGTTTTATTTCTATCATAACCTGGCATATTAATTAAAAGTCTTACTGAGAACTGTATAGCTAAGAGTTGGCTAACCGTGAGAAAAAACCAGGATGATAACAGATTCCTATAACTTAACTGTTATCAAAGGTGTTGCTCTTCTTCTGTATATATTTAGTTGTCAGGCCCGATCCGTCTCCATCTCTATCCTCCAGGTACAGCACATGCGCAGGAACCTGGACCAGAGTGAGGCGGCCATCATTCAGGTGTTTGAGGAGAAGCAGCGTGTTTGGGAGCGGCAGATGGACGAGCTGAGACAGAACTACGCTTCACGTCTGCAGCAGGTAACCTGAGTTATATAAAACAGCTTCCTGCGGTAACCTGTGCTGCCATCACCACCACCTCTCTCAGCGTTGACAGTATGTTAGGGTGATGTTAAATGTTTGTTTTCTTCCATATAACGTTTTGCATACGAACCAAAAGTTCAATTTTGGTCCCATCTGAACAGTTCACCTTCTTTCACATTTGCTTTGTTCCCTGAATTGTTTCTGATAAACTGCAGACGGGACATCTAATGGCTTCCTTTCAACAATAACAATCTTTCCATCAGTCTTTCATAAAAAGTAGATATGTGGAGGGCACAGATGTTACGTCAACAGATTTTCGCACCTGAGTTGTGGATCGCTGCTGCTCCTCCGAAGTTCTTGTGGGCCTTTTGGCTGCTTTTCTCAATTAAAGCTTTCAAAATCTGCTTTATTGGTCAAGATTGTATGCACAAATAAGAAATATGACTTGAATTTTTAAGCTCTCACAGCCTACATTTATAAGGTATAAATATGCAAACTTTAGAGGAAATAAAATAGGGATAAAAGAAAAACCCATAAATGCATTTTTTTGTATATTAAGAAAAGAAAAAAAATATTATTTCCTTGCTTGGTGGGTCAGATTATATAACCAGGTCTCTGTGGGTTTCCATTTGTTCCACACTCTTTTAATTTTTAGTGGACAGATTAAGCAGTACTATGATCTGGCTATAAATGCAGGTCACACTTTTGTTAATTTTATATGCAAAACATTCAAGACACAGCCTTTTCCTGCCACTTCACAAATATGCACTGCTTTATCTTTTGAATAAACCACAGCAAAGCTTGTAGTTGTAAAACAACAAAATGTCAAAACGTTTACAGGGTGTGAATATATTTTACAAGCTGTAAATAGTACATTTACGTTCTCCTGTAGGTTACCCGCCGGGCTCAGCGTTCCCAGACCGCTCTGCAGGCCCAGATCACTCGTCTGTCTCAGGACAAGAGGAGGCTCCAGGAGGAGATGGCGGCCCTGCTGGCTCAGAGAGAGGAACTGGAGAGAAAGTGCCTGGACTACAGGAAAGAACAGGCTGACATCCTGCCGCGTCTGGAGGAGACCAAGTGGGAGGTGAGACATGAGATGTTCCACTTGACTAGTTTGGTAAAATGACTGCAGCCCTTCATGTACAGTAGGATTTAAAGGTGAGACATTGTGCAGCTTCATACATTTGGTTTGATAATCAAGCAAAGCAGTGAACCGAAATCCTACTTATCCTAAAAAGAAACTTCTAAAATAGTTTGAATAATATAAAAGCTCTGCTGGATAAATTGATTGTTGAGAAATTTCAGGTAGAATATCGCTACCTGATTCCATCATGTAACCAGTTTAATGGCATTTAAAATTGAAAAAGTTGTTTAAATGTTTATCAATTTAACACCTAGTGGCTAAAATTAAGATTGAAGTTCAAAATGAACATGAAATCATGATTTAAAAGCTATAAGATATTTTTTTATATTCTGTCTTAGCCTGAAACAAAATACTATACAGAAGCTATTTATAGCATTCTTTTTCTGAATAAAATATCAAATAAGAGTCAATGTCCCTGTTTTCTCCTTCCATTCATTCAAGCATGTAGAATCGTTATTATATACGTGACTCAGGATCTTCATAAACTTATCCTTCTGAATAAAAGTGCAGGACAATCCTAATTTTTAAAAGAAAAAGTTGATCAAAACTCACCTCTTTTGTAGCAGTTCCATTCTGACAAATACACTAGATGTACAGTATATAGCTTACTAAGTCACAGATCTTTAGCTGTACATTAGAGAAATTATTCAAAAATGTATCAAAACCAAGTCATTATGAGAGGAAAACAGCTTTATTGTGAAGAAATACTTGAACAGAGTTGTGTCCATGTTTTGATACATAATTCTTCTAAATGACCTTCTGACAACCCATTTTCAGCGTACCACGCAGTAAATGTTTTAAAGCGTTTTTTTACGTCTTCTCTACGGTTGCCAATAACAGTAGATGAAGCTAAACTATATACAACTCACGCATTGTTCCTGTGGCAGGTTTGTCAGAAAGCAGGTGAGATTTCCCTGCTGAAGCAGCAGCTCAGAGAGAGTCAGGCTGAAGTGACCCAGCGGGCCGGAGAGATGGTGGCCCTGAGGGGCCAGCTGAAGGAGCTCAACGCCCAGCTGAGGGAGCGGGAGGAGGTCATGCTGGGTCTGAAGGACTCCTACAGCACAAAGTGTCTGGAACTGGAGAAGTGTGAAGGCGAGCTGAGGAGGACACTGTCTGAGGTGGGTTTTTAAAGCGAACTGCACTGTTGTATTAAGAAAAAAAATCACGTACTTTATCAGTCAATCAATGTTGTTCATACAAAACGTGGTATAAATTGACCTTAAAACATAGAAAACAAGTTCAGTTTTTAATTAAAATATTCCATTCTCACTAATTGGGTTACAAATTAAAAGCATACATATAATTCTGTTTTGACAAATATTTATTATTTTTTCCGTTAATGCAAATCAATGAAATGTCAAAGGTAGAAAATCAGTATAATTGAGAAAATGTTTGTGCAATTTTTTTCAGTAGTTTTACACAGAGTGACCCTATTTATGAAATATACATGAAAATGACTGCAAACTATATCCACCATGGCGGGGGTTGTGGAAGTGGTCCCCGACCTTGGTCTTTGGGGATGTCATGTCTGAAGTCATGGCACGTAATTAAAGCATCAGAGTTAAGTGTGTTGAAGCAATGAATGTTGTAGGATCGCTTCCCAAGGATCAGGGTTGGGAATCCCTGCCTTAAGCCATGGGCTCAGTGTTGTTTCTTCCAAGCACCTCCCGTTTTGGTGCCCCGCTCCATTCAAGAAATCAAAGAATGTAGCTCTGTTAGTGAAGGCAGACATGTGTCACCCGTTTGATTGACACAATCAAACAGTTATACCTCCTACAAACAAATGGAAATCCAGTAAATCCACCAAAAGATGGACTGGAGTAAAACGCTGCGATGCACACTCACCTAAATTGCTTCCTCTAATGTCAGTGCACCTGTTCACCACTAGAGGGCGTCAACTCCTTACTGTAAATTCAGTACAAAACTCATTCAGGGCTTGACTGACATTTTTTTTATTTCGTGTTGGTGCCTTCAACACCTGATGGCATCCTGGAAAACTTCACATATTGCCAATATATCAAAAATGCCACTTCATTGGTCATATAAGCATGTTAAAAAGTCACGCATTTAAATTAATTTCCTCCAAAAACAAGAGAAAAGGCTCATAAAATTCAAGAATATGTAAAAATATTTTTTATCATTGTGATGATTCGTTTTTTACCTGCTCTCTTAACCTTTCAGTATTCTCAGACTCTAGTAAAAATTTGTTGACAGACTTGGGTTTGTGAAAAGTGTTGATTGAACAAATCACAAGCTAATTTAAAATACTAATTTCGGTTCGAACTAATTTTCGTCCTGGTCGTGGAACACTGGACCAGCTCTACACCCTCGGCAGGGTCCTGGAGGGTGCATGGGAGTTCGCCCAACCAGTCTACATGTGTTTTGTGGACTTGGAGAAGGCGTTCGACCGTGTCCCTCGGGGAGCCCTGTGGGGGGTTCTCCGGGAGTATGGGGTACCGGGCCCATTGATACGGGCTGTCAGGTCCCTGTATGACCGGTGTCAGAGTCTGGTCCGCATTGCCGGCAGTAAGTCGGGCTCGTTTCCGGTGAGAGTTGGACTCCGCCAGGGCTGCCCTTTGTCACCGATTCTGTTCATTACTTTCATGGACAGAATTTCTAGGCGCAGCCAAGGTGTTGAGGGGATCCGGTCATCAGGTCATGATCTGCAGCTCTCGCTGGAGCGGTTCGCAGCCGAGTGTGAAGCGGCCGGGATGGGGATCAGTGCCTCCAAATCCGAGGCCATGGTCTTGAGCCGGAAAAGGGTAGAGTGCCTTCTCCGGGTTGGGGGCGGTGTCCTGCCCCAGGTGGAGGAGTTCAAGTATCTCGGGATCTTGTTCACGAATGAGGGAAGAAGGGAGCGGGAGATCGACAGGCGGATTGGCGCAGCGTCTGCTGTCAAGCGGGCGCTGTACCGGTCCGTCGTGGTGAAGAGAGAGCTGAGCCAAAAAGAGAAGCTCTCGATTTACCGGTCGATCTACGTTCCCACCCTCATCTATGGTCATGAGCTTTGGGTCATGACCGAAAGAACGAGATCGCGGATACAAGCGGCCGAAATGGGTTTTCTCCGTAGGGTGGCTGGGCTCTCCCTTAGAGATAGGGTGAGAAGCTCAGTCATCCGGGAGGGACTCAGAGTAGAGCCGCTGCTCCTTCACATCGAGAGGAGCCAGTTGAGGTGGCTCGGGCATCTGGTCAGGATGCCTCCTGGACGCCTCCCTGGTGAGGTGTTCCGGGCACGTCCCACCGGGAGGAGGCCCCGGGGAAGACCCAGGACACGCTGGAGGGACTATGTCTCTCGGCTGGCCTGGGAACGCCTCGGGATTCCCCCGGAGGAGCTAGAAGAAGTGGCTGGGGAGAGGGAAGTCTGGGCCTCCCTTCTGAAGCTGCTACCCCCGCGACCCGACCTCGGATAAGCGGAAGAAGATAGATAGATGGATGGATGGATGGATGGACGGACGGACGGACGGACGGTTCGAACTCTAGCCAGAGCTACAACAGGACGGCTCAATGTTAATGATATCCATCAGTTAGAATAGCCTAGTCAAAGTCCAGGCCAAAATTTAAGATATAATGTAAGAAAGAGATAGAAAATTCATGTTTTTTGTCTTTATCCATCTTGTCTGGCTGAGTCTGGGATAGTTTTGCAAAAAAAAAAAAAAAAAAAAGAGTAAATTTTTTTTTTAACTGTGCATAACTGGTAGAGACATTCCTCATAAGACTTACAGCTGTAAATGCAGCAAAAGGTGGATTAACTAAGTAATGATTCAGAAAGGATGACAAAAAGCACACCACATTTTTTGTTTATAACTATAAACTAAATCTAAAATTTACAATGCTCTGTTTACATAAGAGTTTGCATTTCTTTTTCCCCCAGGTGTCCATCCTGAGAGAGAAGCTGGGTGTGTTTGAGGCAGAGGTGCTAAGTTTAAAGCGTGCTCTGAGTGAAGCGAGCAGAGGAGCAGAAGTGATTGTGAGCCCGAACTTAGCTGCAGCAGGGCTGCTGCCACCGTGGGGAGCAGTCCACTGCCCTCGAAACCCAACTGAGCCCTCCACCAGCTCACTCACCCCCACATCCGACACCCTGCTCAGCCTGCAGAGCGATGAAGCTAAAGCCCAAAGGCAGGAAGCTCAGAGACAGGAGAGGCAGCAGCGTGAAGAAGCTCAGTGGCGCGATGTGCAGCACCGACAAGATACCCATATGCAACAGGACATCCAAATGGGTCAGAACCCGCAGATCAGACCGGAGGCCCAGCTCCGCCAGGAAGCCCAGCTCCGGCAGGAGGCTCACCTTCGCCACGAGGCCCAAATCCGCCAAGAAGCACAGCTGCGTCAGGAGGCCCAGCTCCGCCATGAGGCTCAAATGCGCCAAGAGGCCCAGCTCCGTCACGACTCCCAACTCTGCCAGGACATGCAGCTGCGTCAGGAAGCCCATCAGCCACAGCGGGCGCAGGAGGGCCACTGGGATGAGGCTGGGGAGCTACGCAGGCAGCTTGAGCAGCTGCAGGGTGTACTGCGCTTGGAGCGGCAGCAGCGGGAACGACAAGCCCTCAACTTTGACCAGGAACGGCACACCTGGCAGGACGAGAAGGAACGGGTTTTGAAGTATCAGGCACAACTGCAGCTCAGCTATGTGGAAACTCTACAGAAAAACCAAGCTTTGGAAAAGCGGATGAGCCAGTTGGGAACCAAGCAAACCACGGTCTCCACCACTACTGTTACCACTACCACCACCACTTCCCCAACCTCCTCTAACTCTCCGCCTCCAGCCATGTCACCATTGTCTCCTCAGCAACTCCCTTCCTTCTCTGGTCCTTGTTCCCTTTCTGGTCCTTCTTCTCTCTCTGGTCCTTCTTCTCTTTCTGGTCCCCCTTCCCACTCTGGACCTCCATTTCTCTCTGGTCCACCTTCCCTTTCTGGCCCTCCTTCCCTCTCTGGTCCTCCTTCCATGTCTGGTCCTCCTTCTCTCTCTGGTCCGCCTTCCATCTCTGTTCCTCCTTCCCTCTCTGGACCCATCGCCCTCACTCTCTCTCCTCCCTGTGAAGACCAAAAGGGCCCCCCCTCACTCCACCAGCTCGCTCCTCCATGGGCCGGACCGTCGCGCCTGGAGAGGATAGAGTCTACAGAGATATAGACACAGATTCATGATGCTAATGCTCATTTTTTCTACACTCACAGTGGTGAGGCCTCTTACACAAAACCCATTTCAGCATACAGTAGAAAACAAGGTCTAAAACAATCACTTTTTTCAAAGCAACAAACCTATCAGGAACAAACATCATATCAACAGGAAACTGAACTACATTCTGCATTATTGCTGAATTTTTAACCTCCTAAGGGGCCTTTCTGTCTCTCTTAGTGTTGCACACGGATACATCTTACATTATCAGAAATGTGTGCTATATGGTTGGATGGCAAAAAAATAGAAAACCATGAAAAAAAATTTTAATTACAGACCTAATACATGCATCATTTAATTCCCACGCCAGAAAAGGAACAAGACAATCAGGGATATTGTCGGAAATGATTAACCCTCTATGGCATGGCGTTGCCCTCAGGCAACAAACCACATAGCTGTACCTCACATTGCTCCTTTATTTTATTTTTTGGGGGGCATGATTTTTGACATATTTTTGTCCAAAAAATAGTTCTTTTATGAATATAGTTTTTGTTTGATTTGTATTTCATTTCTCATAATCAGTGTAGACAATCTTGGTGTTCTAGACCAATGTTACCCTGAGGCAACAAACCCAAATCTGGTTCCAGGAGGTGTCAGAGTCCGATTTTATGATTGACATGTAATTAGGGACCACCAAGCTCCCAAAGAATGCAGGAAAATATTTCTTCCCCACAAAAATAAAAAGTCATGCCATAGAGGGTTAACAAGAATATATTGTGCTGTTTATTCATTGTAAGTCTATGTCACTGGTTATGTAAAAGTAGAATTAGTGGTCAGAGTGTGTGACGTCAACTTACATTTTGGCCAGAGAGCGCCTTACCCCATCCTTCCCAGCAAGTGTAAGAGAGCAAATTAGTGCTGGGAACTGAAAAAAAGAAGAAGAAAAAAGTTAGAGAGCGTGGTTATTTATTTTCAGTGCTTTTACTGTAATATCGGCACACCAGCTGCGCAAGACTATTATACGGGGCTGGACTGTCTTCTTTTTTAATCTCAGCAGATGTTGACCTCTGAAGTCTCACACACATACAGAAACATACACTGCACAGGGTCCAATACATGGCCCATTTAAACACTAAGACCAAGAGAATTTATATTTTCTACTAATTGAATTTAAATACGACTGCTTAGCAGATAATCAGCCCAAACTGAGTATAGATTACATTTTTAAGCATAAGAGAACTCCATCAGCTCTCACTTTAGATTCTCTGCAGTGACGAAAAATGAAGGTCACAGGAGCACGTTTCCAGCTGAACTCCTTCATTGAACTGCAAGAACGTGAATGTACGCACACAGTTTGAATTTGAATACTATTATGATAATTGTGTCTCTGTGCATTCACTGCCAAGAAACCAGCCAGTCAGTCAGGCAGGCAGTCGGTAACCCCAAAGGGAAACATTTTTATAGAATGTATGATATACTTGCAGAAAGATATACCTATTATAGTTATAGATTGTAAATGTGCGCGTGTGAGGAGGTATGAAAGAGAGTGTGTGCATGTGTGTATACATATGAAAAGCTTCAGCTTATGAGATTGAAGATAGAGGGACTAGTGGCAATACAAACTAAGAAATATGAAGGGAAAAGATGCGATGCATATTTAAAAATATTGAGACAAGTAAAATGGAAATAAAAACACATTGCAATGCTTTGCAAATCTCTTACAAGTGGATAAAATGAGCTGTCTTGTGATCTCCCGGAATGGCACTGAGACGGGGGGCGTCTGGGTTTCCCTACTGGGTCTGTTACCCGGGCAGCTGCAATAAGTGGAACAACACCAATGGTTGGACGATAAACCCATATTTCATTCACTATGAGACATAGAACACATATTAAATGTGAAAACTAATATATTGCACCATTTGTTCAAGACTGCTTAGTAATAATCAATACAAAAAAAGAAAGTATAAGAAGTTTTTGGAGGACAGTGCTTTCCCATTCTTGTCCGATACAGGATAGTTGTTCAATAGTCCTGGGTCGCCACGCAGGCAAATTCAGCCCCTGTTGAGAACATATGCTGCTCTGAAACCTGTGTATACTCACTTTATTTGTTGCTGCAGCTTTGCAACAAATCTGTCTTGAGATGATTTGAGGTTCGTTCCTCTCATTCAGGAAGCAGCCATAAAAAGATGGGTACACTGTGGTCATAAAGGAGTGAACATGGTCAGGAACAATCCTCAGGTAGGCGGTGTTTAAACAATCTCTAGTTGAATCTAAGGGGCCTGTAATGTGCAAAAACATATGTAATTTTATTTAAATTTACTTCTGAGAGACTCAACATTAAAACCACACTGCTGCAAATGGCAGTCAAGAGTTTCTTATCTGGAAGGTAGACTATCCAAGATGCTGGTCAGTCTGTGGTTCAAGCAGGGGACTTCAAGTGTCCTAGCATCTTGTTCATGAGAGAGGATAGGATAGAGCAGGAGATAAATAGACATGAACTTCAGCTACAGTCATGCAGGCACTTCTCCCATCTGCTGATGTGAAGAAGGCTGAACTCAATTGGTGCGTCTATGTACTCTTCCCTTTCTATCATCACAAGATATGGGTTAGGACAGAAAAAACAAGATCTTGAGTAAAAATGGCGAAAATGGGCTTCTTCTCTAATCTCACCTTAAGTTGTAGAGCGAAGAGCTCATACTACAGCAGCTGCTCTTCAACACTGAGAGAAGCCAATTGAAATGGTTTGGGAATCTTCTCAAGGTGCTTCCAAGGAGCATCCCTATGAAGGCTTTAATGGTACGCTCATTTGGGTGAAGACTCTTATGATGGCCAAGCATTGGCTTGAGGAACTGTATATGTTTTCCTTCTGGGAAAGCCTTGGGATCCACCTGAATGAGCTGGAGAGTTTTGCTGGAAAGAAGATGTCTGCATGTCCAACTGTTACCCCAATGGCCCAATATCAGATTAAAGGAAGAGAATAGAGGGATGGAAACTGTGGTACATTATCTTAGTTTGCACATTTGGTATGTTTACTATATTATCTTCCAGTGTAGGGCAGGGGTCTCCAACTTCATTCCTCAAGGGCCGGTGTCCTGCAATTTTTAGATTTGCTTCAACACACCTGGCTCCAATATGAGCTCATTAACATAGATCTGTAGAGCTAGACTGAATGATAGTGACACAATTTCACAATTTAATTCAAGTGTGTAGGACAAGGGACACATCTAAAAGTTACAAGACTCTGGTCCTTGAGGAGTGCAGTTTAAGACCACTAATTTAGAAGATTTGCTAACCATTGCATTGCGCTTTTATTTACATTTAACACAATGTTACAGCTTTTTAAAGTTTTGGTTGTATAAATAAAAAGTAGATAAACGCTTGTGAGACTAAAATTTTACATTGAGGGTGTGTGCATATCTAGAAAACTCTTACTTTCTTCTGTATAATTTGCATAGACAAAAGCAGAGAAGGAGGAAGTTTTAAAAAAATATCTAAAAAGTGGAAAGTTTGCCTTTTTAAAGGAGAGCATTCAGGCTAACTGCACTATGTAGTGTCCTACACATGAGTTATGATGTACAGTAGAGTCAGATGTGAATATCACGGCTTTTATAACTGTTGTTTATGCCAGCATTAAAAAAAAATGTTGCTCAAGAATATTAACTTATCTCTAAGGTATTACATAGTATTATCATCTTTATTACTGTTATTATATTATGGTGAATTAAAGGATGAAAAAATACGTGCCATTTTAGCTTTCCTTTCTGTGTTTTTTTTTTACTGTGTAGCTAGCCAATTGGCTGCCCATAATGGTGCAATCATAGCAAACTTGTCCAAAAAACTAAAAAAATAACAATGTTCCTTTTGTTGTAGGTGATGTAGTTACAGTATTGCATTGTTTAGAGAGGAAAAATGCTTCTTGTTTCAAATTTTTATTGTTTGCATTTATGTTAGTAGTACTGCTCTGGCTTGATTAAAACCATTCATTTGTTAACATTCAGCAGAACTAATAAAGATATGTGAAATATTCAGCCGCTTTTGTCCATGAGTAAGTCCTTTTAATGCTCTAGAAAACACTAGATTGAATTCTGGAAGGAAAAATGTTGTTGAAGGGCAACATTTACTGTCAAAAGTCACATGTGTCTTTTATACTTTGGACTTGTTTGGAACCAGATTGTCACTTAGCCTTAATAATTTCTTGTGACCTATTAGAAGTAAGAAGAAAAATCCTCAACATGGTTTCTTAGATATTAATCTCATTAAAGACAATAAATTGAATGATCTGAGATAATAAACAGCACTTCTGCTTTCCATCTGAATCGCAATTATTTTAGGGCCAAGTTGGCATTCAGTTTTAGCTATAACATACAGTGGGGGGAAAAAAATGTAAAATGGTTTTATTGTCTTGTATGGCAGAATGAATTCTCTATTAAATCAGTCTTGACAAGAAGATATAAATAAATATGGAGTAGTATTATCACCATAGGTCCAAACAAAGACCAGAATAAATTTCCATGTATGCGGTAGTTATTTAACTGAGTGCATCTCCTCTCATCTCCACAGACCCCACACATCCTGGACACTAGTTGTGTGGATTTTTATATTCAGGTCACGGAACAGAGAGCTATTTGCAAAAAGCAGCCGCCAAGATAGTTTCTTTCCCCAGACTGTCTGCCTGATCAACACTTAACAGTCGACAGAGTCGATACCTTGCATATTTGCACTAATTCAACCTTGTCTGCCTATGTGAAAAAAAAACACTGTACGTATACATAATAACAAGAAAGAAATGCAATTGTTTTTTATTTTGTCCTTTTCATATATTTATATTTTTAAAAAATTATATCAAGGTCAAACAAGTCAAATTCCTTGGTTGTGTGCACAAACTTGCTGAATAAAGTTGACTGAAAATCTTTGCAGTAAGTCGCTCCTCAAATCAGCCAGTATTAGAAAATACTGGCTGGTTTATTGTTGGTCAGTGTTTTTAGAAATGACAATTAGCTATCTGAAAACAACAGCAGTTTTAGAACTAACAGCCATAAAACATTAGTGTTAACTGGAAGGACATGTACAGTAAACTGTACAGAGACGATTTCTTCATTGGGCTTTGAAACAGAGTTTGAACAAGAACAAACAAGACCCAGAACTGAAGTCAACCAGAAAAAAGTGAAAAGGAGTCAGGGCTAATAAAAATAAATAAATAAAAGAAAAAGAATCACAAATATGACCCTCCTCGGCTTCCTTAGACATACCGGTTGTTGTGTTTGTAGCATTTGATTGTTGCTAGCTGCTTCCAAAAAATATCCAGAGGAGGAATACTACAGAACCGAGCAGGCAAGTGTTCGCGCCACCAAGCAGAATGGGTTTTACTATTTTTATTTCCCTACATATTAATTTGGTTATTGATATTGTCAGTCCGATCCAGCATTTGCATTTCCAGATACATTTGTTAGCTGCTGCTGCTAGCTGCTAGCTGCTGTATGAAGTATGGCTGTAATGGATCGATGTCAAATAAATACAGTTACGAAAATATATATATTAAGGAGTTAGGCGTTAATGTACTTATTAGATACTGTGAAATGTTTCAGTGGCATGCTACTTACTTACCGTCTCCGGTATGATCCATGAACACTGTCGTAGTTTGTGCAGCAGTTTTCTACTGTAATCACTAAAAATAATATAAAACATCCTTTAGTGTCACACGGTGTTGAAATTTAGGTGTACAAGAAAACAAGTTAAATGTAAATGAAAGCGTGTAAACTAAGGTAAAAATAAGAATGAGGAACTGTACTCTCATGCGTTTCTGTGTCGTCTCGGTCAGCAGTTTGAATCAGAGCTGTGATAAGAAATGCACTAGAAATTTGATGTTTTACAAATATTCCAGCGTCTGAAAACGTCTCCACAGTCATGTCACGGAAGCTAAAGGAGTAAGTGCCACCATTAAACCACAAGAGGCAAGCTATTATATTCTTACACAGAGAGATTGTTTTGATCCCTCTTTGTTCATATTTATCTATGAAAAACCTTTTTAAAAAGCTTCAGAAAGCCACAGAGTTCTCGCATGATGAGGATGCACATCCTCCCAGATAAATAAATAAATATCATTTACCTTGATTTCTGGTTAATACATAGATACTTCAATTTCTGGTGGTATTAAATTGAGCATTTTTTGCTTGTGGAATAATGTTGGCTGCAAAGACTAACCTAAGACTAACCTTTGCTACAGCTGCAAACCTTACGGTGAAAACAGGAGAGTAAGTCACAATTTTTCTTTTCTGTTGCTGTATTTGAATCATTGATGCAGTCTTGCTCTCTGAGAACTGCCTTTTAATTTGGTGATGAGACATAGATAGTGGATGTAAACTGATCAGTTTGTTCAGTTTTTCAAGTTATGAAAGGACATATGAATAAGAGATTGAAAACACAAATTAGTATTTGAATCCCTGAGTGCATCACTTTCCCTTGGCCTTAAGTTACCTGTGCGTTACAGAATTGCATTGTTTTGCTCTTTACTCACTTTGTGTCTTGGCAGGTTGCAGAATATGGTGGTGAACCTCTGTCTGCCACACTTTTCAACAACGGCTCATTGCAACAAGGTGTGACATGTTTGAAGCCTATTAAAACAGTATTGTACAACCCTCAAGCTGTTTTCTTACATGCCATCTGGTTTCGCAACATTGATAATAATTTTACTATAATGAAGTGACAGGAATCGACAGCGGTTATATCCCTCTCACAAATGAGACCGATACTAGATTTTTTTTTAATAGCCGTTACTCTTTCAAGTTCACAAAGAAACTCAGACGAGATGTTTGTTTTTTTTTCTGGAGGGATGTGGAGGAAGGCTGTGTGAAAATAAAAGAGCAGGGTACAACGTGATGTGTGGGAGAATAAATCTCAACTGTCCTTGTCCTTTGTATTCCATTTCTGTAATCTATCATGGCTGCCTTTTCTCAGCACTCAGGACGTATAATATATACCTTTTATTCTGCCAACAAAATTACATATTTCTCTCTTTTTCTGCTGCCTCCTCCTCTGTTTATGTCACAGAAACAGTTGTCCATGGGTGCCATTGCCATTTGCAAGGATAAAAAGATGCATAGACATGCTGTTTAAGGCTTTTATTGATGTGCATATCTTTTATGTTATATCTTTAGCTCTGTGCAGATGGCTATGATGTTACAAACATTGTGTCAGCAGACCCTTCACTACGGAAACAAGGCTTCAAGTTGGAATACTTCTTACGTCCACCCTTGCATGTAAGATTGTGTGTTATTGTGGAATAAGTCACCTTTTTTTAACCTTTTCTTTGTTTCATTTAGTCATCCAACACTTCAAACATTTTCTGTTTCATTCTATGGCCTCTAAATCTTTTGTGCTTTTATTTTATTTAACCTTTAATTCATCAGGAAAATCCCGCTGACATTAAGTAACCCTTTTGAAAGAGAATCCTGGTCAAGAGGTTACAGAACATTAACCAAAAACCAAAAAAGTTAACTCCGTCATAAATTAATTAATTAAAACATTTACAGACTGATGATTCCTTCTCGAAATCAGTAAGAACAGCCTTAAAAGCATTTAATGAGAACACCTTCTTTACATTCATGTATTTTGGCAACTGGTTCCAAGAAGATGGAGCAGAAAACTGAAAAGATTTCTTTCCAAGTTCAGTTCAGACGTTAGGCACCAAAAACAAACATTTCTGATGTGTGGGTTGTGTCAGCACTGCCTTGAGGTTACGTGCTACAGTTCCACCGCTGCCCTCCAGGTCCGGTCTGAATGATGGTCATTTGTGACCAGGTAAAAGCTCAGGCACTGAGCCATGAAATAAACGCCAAGGGTGCTACTGTGGCTGTCAGTGCAAGAGGAGGTTGAAGGGTGCCGTCTGCATCCCTGCAGGCTTTTACTCTAAAAGTATTTTTTAGACCCAGAAAAAAACAGGGGGACTATGCCCAATTTTAGACCTGAGAGATCTGAATGTGTTTGTAAAGTCTATCCCTTTCCACATGTTGAGCATCAGGGATGTGGGGGATCGGGTGTACACTTTACAGGGCCTCCGGCCACCTGTGACGGTACAGTACCATTCCACCAGCTGTGTTAGTGTCACGGATGGGGTCAGTCTCGAGGCTGTTTGTGCAGCCGCCTCCTGGTCATCCCCAAATACCTTTATTGGGTTCTACAGGCTAAACCTGGCTGTGTGTCACCTGTTGTAAGGGATCCTATTGCAGTATTCATCTTTGTCTCAGTAAGGTGGACATGCCTTTATGATGTATTTTCTTCTTTTGTGTATGTGATTCCTTAGGACTCTGGCAGTCAGTAAGGATAAAACGGAGCAAAAGTGACGACTGTAGCAACGGTTGTATGAATCCTGTTTGAAAGATTGTGTTTTGCGAAAATATTAAGGGACTGAGTTACTGTTGTCATGTGAAAATATAGACTCACTGGTGTCACCAGGAATCACACATGACCTGTTCATGTGCAGGAATGCACATCACATCATGATTAGTCTGATTAATTTGATTAATCCAATTAATTGTTTCAGTTCTACTTAAAAGTGTGTATTGCTATCAGATTTGACAACTTCCGATGATTTTTTTTCTATCAATTTCTGATTATTGTTTATGTGCTGATATAATGCTGATCTCTGCATCTATTTTTCCATTTATCCCTTTAAGGTGACATTGAAGTTTGGCTTCCCGGTGGAGCTCAGCCGGGTGGATGTGGAGCTGTGGCCCTGGGGAATGGACCGGGGCCAAGCCTGCAAAAGACTGGAGATCAGCACAAGTTCAGATATCAGTGCTCTGTCATGTCCTGGGCAGATTCATCGACAGGAGCAGAGTAAAAACCAGGCAAAAGACCAGACCATAAAGAACAGGCAGAAGCATCAACCTGTTTCTAGTTGGTCCCAGCAGAGTAATGGCAATCAGTGGAGTATTCAGGCCCAACAGTGGGAGGAAAAAGCTCAAGATGGGCCTCCACAGACAGACTTCCAATCTCAGTCGAGCTCTGAATCAGAGTTCAAGCAGGTCGCTCGTTGTGAACTCACAGAAGAAACCCAAGTTTCATTCAGTCATTCAAACTTTTGTCCCCGAGCTCCGTTCCTCTCTGCTCCTCCTCCACCGCCGGCAAGCAGTCGGCAGGTGAAGCTGTGGAGCCGGGGGCTGCACTCGCTGAGCGCCGTGACGCAGCTTCGTGTCACTGTGCCATGCGGCGGCGCTGCGTCTTCTCTGGGTCTGAAGGCTTTGGCTGTGTGGGGCCAACCTGCTCGCTGCTGCCCGGCTGAGGAAGTGGAGAGGATTCAAAGAATCCAGGAGTCAAATGAAAGGCGGGTGGAGCGCCCTGTTTTTTTTTCTCCTCCTGTCGGCCAAACAACACACACCCTCCAGAACAGCCTAAGGTACAGAACATTTCGAGTAATGTTTATTTTAATTTACGAGAACATCTGATTTTATGATCACTCAAGAGTCTGAACGAAATCATTTGATTGCAAAACAGTGTTTGATTTATGCTGGCTTTCTTTTTGGCTCGGCCAGTTTTTCCATCCCAGAAGAATTCCTGGATCCTCTAACGCAGGAAGTAATGGCGCTCCCTATGCTGCTTCCCAGTGGAATGTCAGTGGACGCCTCCACTCTGGAGGAGTACCAGAAGAGGGAAGCCACTTGGGGTCGACCGCCAAACGACCCCTTCACCGGCGTCCCCTTCACCTCCACCTGCCAACCCCTCCCCAACCCCCAGCTCAAAAGCCGCATTGACCACTTCCTGTTGCAGAAAGGGATGGTGAGGAGGGACGGGACGCTGGGAGGACAAGACCAGGGACAGAATCCACAAGCATCAAGACTCGTAACCTCCTGTGTTCAGGGTCGTTCTCAGACTTCTCCAAGTTTTACTAAGACCTCAATAAACAGTAACTCTTCCCATTCCACAGATAAAAACACAGATACAAGCCAAACCTCTGCTCACACGGCAGTGGATAATGAATCGGGACCATCATCAAATAACAGGATTGATATATCTAATATCAAGCCACTTTCTACAGATAGTAAATCAGAGATGAACAGAAGAAAAAAACGTGAGATTTCAGTAGAAGCTTCAACACCTGGAAAGCAACTGCCTTCTGAAAGCAAAAAAATAAGAAATAATTCAGGTTTAGGTGAGTAATGGGTATGAAAGGTCATTTTCTTGAAGCTGCATCTTTTCCTAAATACAGGCAGCATCACACTCCTTGATTTGTCTTAAAACGTTTGATGTTCCAAGATCATTTTTTGAAAAGAAAAGAAATCATATAGAATAGAAAGTTAAACTTTGTCACACTCAATATTTAATATAGCTGTAGAAATTAACTTGGTTATTTACACTTCTGACATCTATATGCACTGACTATATACTGTATTTATACTTAAATCAGTCATGCTTGCAATCTTCAGGATTTTTGTGGGCATTTTCATTTATTGCTTAAATCCACAGAGAGAAGAATATACTTTTATCAGTTTATGTTGCAAGTGTTAGAACCACAACAATTAGCAAATCTCACCAGTAGAATGTGTTCAATGTAACATCCTTACTAGATTTTAATGCCTACAGCTATTACAGCTGTGACAAATTGGGGCTGAAGTTTCATATTATCAAACTTTTCATACATTTTAAGCTTCTGTTAGAGTATGTCCTGATGTTACACCTCTACTATCATATTCAAATATTGTAAAAAATTGTAAGTCCTTTAAACTGTGGTGTACAGCATTCTGAATAGTGTGAACTATATTTGAATTTTGGGGGGGGCACACTGTATGCAACGTTAATATAGCTAAGATCTTGACGACTCTTGTTTAATGCAGCATAAAAATGTTTAAAACTGAAGTAGAAACAAGATAGAGAAGTCTTTAAGAAACTACATGTTATGTATGTTTTCAGTGAGTCCATTGCAGAACGACTTTAACACTGTTAACTGTTTATTTAGTGCAATTTACATTGTTATTGCAACATTCACCGACATTATCGCAAGGCTTTCTGACATCTGGCAAACATTTTGTGTTTAAGGTTTATCTGGAATGCTGCAAGTTTTGGTAGATTTGACTCAATGGTAGTTTCTGCCAATCACAGGCTCCCTACCACATAAAATCAGCTCCTGTTTTGTCCCATGGTCTCACCTGCAGCTGTGGTTTATGACTGCAAAACAGTATCTTATCTGGTTTTTAGCTTCCTTAAGTAGCATATCATCCTAAGGTTTCTCTTTAGCTCCAGTAAGGAAAACTGCACAGAAATCTGGGTTGTTTTTTTTTAATATATATGTTTGACTTGCCTAATTGAAATGAGTTTTGTTATTACAGACATCCTTAAGTAATTTTATTAGGTCATAACATTAAATTAGGTATCGTTTTCTAATTTTCAATAATTTGTTGTACTTAATTGCCTTATTACACCATACTTCTAATTGGAGTTGTAAATCAGTACAAGGATGCGTCATAAATATGGTTTTCATTCTGTGCTCACCAGGTTTTGTAATTATGAACACTGATTTCCCAAACGAATCTTCACAGTTTTTGTGTTTTATTTAATTATTTATTTTTTGTTTCTCACTCTCTGCTCGTTTTCAGAGCTTAGCTCCAGTTCCCACGAGCAGCTGCTCTCAGCCAGCCTGGACGAGGCCCTGCTCTCTGCCTTGCAGGGACGTCCCTCCTTTACTTCAAACTTGCTCCACCAAGCAGAAAGTACATCTCAGTCGACTGTGTGCCAAAGTTCAGGCTTTGCGAGCTCATCCACAGGTACAATCTGTTCTCTCTGGGTCTCTGCAGGTATTGCACCACATCCTTGTAGTTTCCAAGAACCTTAAAACCTGTCTGCATAGGACTGAATGGTGTTCAATCTTTATGGTGAGAAGTTCATTTACAGACATGTAAATAATGTCCACTGGCTGGGATGCGGCCACATTCACCTGTAAATGCCGTCTGCAGCTGAATGTGTGCTGAATATCATGTGACTTACTAAGTATGAGGAAAATGTGACTGACACACTTCTTTTGTAATTTTGGTTGAGTTTAAAAATGCAAATACTGTGAGGTTTGTTCTCTTTGTGCTTGTCACAAAGTGATCTGTCAAAGTCTGTGTGCTAGTAAAAATGTTGCGGTTGACCAGCTCAGTCAAGTTTAGGTAATGACAAGTCCTGCACTTTAGGCAACATTTACGCAAATTTTCATAGTCATAAAACTGCTTAGACTTGTAGTGTGATAAAACCTCCTTTTTTATTACATTTTTTAAGTTATTTTTACATTTTTTTTAAAAAATGTAAACTTCCAAATTGTTATCTGGTTTGAAATTATTAAAATTGTTTTTCTTTTGAAATCTCAGTATAATTAAAGCTTATAGTCATACAACCAAGTCATTCTATTTCAGAGTGGAAAGATTGTACAAAATATACCTTAAAGATTTTTATTAACAAGGATATGGTGTAGAGGTTTGAAGTTATTGTTGATTTTTTTCCAATCCACAAAGGGTCAAAATAACGAATACAGACTGGAATGTTTAAGAAATTTAAGGTTTAAAATGTTAAAAGACTTGTTTATGCATCAGTCAACCTTTTATTCCGTCTTTGCTGTATTTTCTATCCAGATGGGAAGGTGTGCTCTGACTGTTCCCGTTCAGTCTCAGTTTACTCAACATCATCATCATCATCGATCTACCGGCTGGGATGTGGCCACTTGCTGTGTCGTGCCTGTGTGCAGAAAGACTCAAAATCACCAAACTCGACCAATAAATCCGGCTGTATTTTCTGTCCAACCTGCCTGAGTCGTACTCCATGCAATAACATTTTACGTGTACATTACTGACAGCAAAAGATTTATTGGCATCAGTTATTTTTTTTCTAATTTAATAAATGAATAAATATATTTGTTGTGATTTAATGTCCAGGGTTCTTTCAGTAGCATTGTTGCTCATTTCGTGCTTTAAAGTTCAGTCAAGTTTGTTGTTTAGATCCATGAAGTTACTTAAACTGCTGACATCATCATATTATCCTCCACTGAAGGAAAGAACATCTCTGAGAATGCAGACCTTTTCATTGAGAACTCAGACAAATACACATATACAGAAATTCCTGTCCTCTTCCACCCACTCTGCCTTTTTCTTGGACTCTTTAATAGAAGTGAAGTTGCAGCCTTGGTGCCGTCATCTGTGTTCAGAGGGAGGAGACATGGCAGTGCAGAGGATGAGCAAAGAATGAGGGGCAGCAATGCTTGTGAGCTTGATAACGAGAAAGATTTGAGAGGGAATAAAGTCGATCCAAGGCTGGGTGGTCATGAATGAACTAAAAGGGGTCACGATCAGCTAATCATCTGGACTTGTGATGTTTTACTCACCTTGTACTCGTGTCTGGCCCCTGTCTCAGTCTGTTTCCTAAAAGTGAAAGCAGAGAATTATTTTATGTTAAAGACACAGAAACTCATGCAGGGCTTCTTTGTAGTCTCTTGAAGTGGAGTTTGTGGAAATGCGAGACACTGTGAAGCAAACCGAATAGCCGAACTACAGCCCTGATTTCAAACCTGTTGAACGCTTCAGAGCATCAGAGTGATCAACACGGCCACCACCAATGTTGCTTAAAACATGGGATACCATCCCACAGCAGTGTGTGGCCATCCTGGTACCCAGCATAAGGAGGAGGTGCTAAGCAACTGTTAAATTGCTAAAATAACTTGGTTCTTCAAAGACCAATAATCCAGTAAACGACATTAAAGTAGAGTCAATAGGAGAATAAGCTGTTTGGCATCGATAGAGAAGACTTCCAAGTTATTCATGGTCAAAGCAATTGTTAACAAAAAAAGGCATTTTTCTTCTGATTTTGAATAATTTAAAGGGGAATGAAGGCTTTCTAGTAATATATGATTTATTTCTATTATTAGAAAGAAATAACTGACTAAACATAAATGTTCTTACTGTTAGAGCTCTCAGTTTATTTAATCCTGTCTGGATACTTTAAAAAAGGTATTGTTTTTAAAAAATGAAGAAGGTTATACAATCCCTGTGACCTAGAATTTTTTTTTTCCAAATCAACAGTAAAAGCTCCAAAGTAAATCATCTTTTATTCTCGTTAGTGAATGTAAAGCTCTGACGGCCACAGCTTTTTAAAATTAGAGTTGTGTAACGGTAAAGTAAGAATCTTTTATATGTGTGTTATGAGTCCTCCAAATAGCCATCCTGACCCTGGGATCTATGCTTCTCTCTGCTCATTTAACGTGTGATTAATGTGAAAGAAGGCTACTAGTGTGACAAAAAGTCTGTACAGACAATAAAACCCAACTTTTATACATACGCATACTCTAAAATACTGCAAATAAATAGATGTTAAAAGTACTATAATATGTTAGTCTGGTGAAAAGTGTATTTTATATTGGCTCTGAAATACTGGCCACACCTCCATTTCACAATTATAACATTTAAATTTGCTTTTTGCTATATTTTTTGTGTTTTCTATGTTGTTACACAGAAAATGTCTGTACATCTTTCAAAAATATTACGTTTTTTGCTAACTCGCTAAGCTGTGGTGCACAAAAGAGTTGAAGTGAAGTCACAGGTTCTACATTTATTGGTCTTCATAGTCATAAACAGCATCATTTCTGTGTTGGTTTCCCTGACAACATTAAGCCTAACCAAGGTCGTGATCCTGTATCCGCTCTGTCTAACTGGAATCAGTGGTTCTGCATGTGGAATGAAGACATCAGCCTCGCCGTTTCAGCTGGAGGTACATAAAGTCCCTAAAAATATAAAGGCTAAATTAGACCCACTGGGTCGCTTTTATTCGGTCAAGGTGACTTTATATTTAGCTCAATTTTTATTAATCAGTTAAACTGTTATGTTTCTGTTATGAGCTAATACAAGATTTAAATAAACCATGTAGTTTACAGTCATAAAGTGTAAAATGCAACATAAATATATCATAATCAATATTTTTCATTGTTTTCCAAAGCAGATGGTAATCTGAAAATCACACTTGACAACAAAAAAGCTTCATGTGTGTCTATATTTTGATGATTAGTTTTAATTTGGATAATAACATTAACAATTTGGATCTCTGGGATGGCCTTGTGTACAAGTGGACGTTTTCTTGGTTAAACCTGGGTTTTTTTTGGTTTTTTTACAGGAATGTCAAATGTAGCCACCTATTAACGGTAAAAAGTGCAAAGGGAACACTTTTACTAAAAATGTTGGTGAGATAGAGTTGCTGATAGCTTTAGCAGGGGTGAACAGGCAGACAACTTACCGAGCTACAGCTGAATTTAATCAGCATAAAGTTTAAGGAAATAATTCTTTGAACCTTTTTTGTTCTTTTCTTTTTAGTGTCCGATATTAGAACAAAGTGTCCGCTGATATCCACAGATTATGTGAAATCAATAACCTGTTCAATGAGTAACTACTCCCGCTTATATTCTCACTCGTGGAACATCATCTTGAGGTCGTTCTTAAAGCTAAACAGTAAATTTAGTGGGAAGCTGCAGAGTTTGGGTGTCGTTGTAGAAAATGTCCTCAGAATAAAGTGATGTACTGAAGTGTAGCTGAACTCTCATGACTGAAACCGTTTGATTGATATAGAGAAAAGTGAAACTTGCTATATTACACATATTTTATTACATTATAGACATATTTAGTGTATTCTAATGTAAAGTAAGCTATTCTGGTGATGAAATCTTTTAGAGTAACATGCTGACACATCGCTTTTCACATAATAGTAACAAGTGAGATGATTAAAACTGATTATTGCTTTCTGTGCCAGAAGCTAAAACATTAACCCCTTAACTCCCATCACCCTGGAGCTTTTTCCCCCCTTCTGTCTAACTTTGTCCTGATTAGATTCCCATTAAACTTCAAATGTAAACAAATATTTAAAAAGAAGTGTAATCTGTTATTTTTGGAGGATTTTTATTTCATTTTCTGTTTGTTTTTGGGTTGTTTTTATGGGGAGTTTTTCAACAAAAGATCAAATATAGGAGTAGTATAGATAGGGCCTAAATGTAATGGTAGGGCACTCGTTCATTAAGTTTCCAAGCTGCCAAACAACAGCTTCTGATTTATGAGTTCAAACTGATTTTACAGTCCCCACATTGTTTCTCTGGCTGCCATTTTGTTGTGTTTGCATGTTTTTCGGGTTTGGTGCTAAAAACATAATGCCATAGTTGTCTGATGACGCTTGAAGAGAAGATGTAAAAAAAAATTTATGATGAATGCTATTTAAGAGTAAAGTTCCATCTGAATACAGTGGGATCCATTAAAGGACCATTACGCTCATTAACCCGCTGGTGCTCAGTTTTCCCTCTTGTTTAGTTCATCAGCATCACAACTAATAAGAGAGAAACAACTCAAAGCATGCAGAGGAAAAGAACAATCAGCAGAAGTATGTTTGTTAGAAATGCTAATGTTTTTATGCTCATCAACAGTTTAGTCAGCATCATAATTCGTGTGACCCTGAAGTTCTCATGATCTCCCTTGTCTGAATGTAACAAACGCGAAAAATGGCTGCGCTGAACAACTGAACTGTGCATGATTTTCATAAATTGTTCTCCATCTCGCCGCTTATTAATATAAATCAGATTAGTTGTTCTTAAGCTTCAATTACTTGTTTTCTCGCCGCAGATTTATTGTGTCATCCAGTGCGGAAATTATTCTGAAAAGCTTATTAGAAGTAAAGTGCGGCGCAGGGCTGAATACAGATGCTGTTTTCTTGTGTAGATTTGGCTGATGCTCGCATCCGATGCAGACTCACATCTGTTGCGACCCCTCGCGCAAACGGCTCGTGCACGGTTGCCTGGGGGTGGACGGCCAGTGACGTCAGGTGTAGGTCTCTTTGTCAAACAACGTGTCCATGTGCTTATAAGTGAGGAATGATCGGTGGGCTGTCAGTCAGACATCCACACAAGCGCAGGAAATCAGAAGCAGCAGCCATGCATCACTCCCTGCTGTGCGTCCTGGGACTCCTCGCCCTCTCCTCCGCCTGCTACATCCAGAACTGCCCCCGGGGAGGGAAGCGGGCGCTGCCGGAGGGGGGCGTCAGACAGGTGAGCGCCTGAGGGTGTAACATCTTTATTTTTCTTTGAAGATGTTTTTTTTTTATTTTTGGTTTTTAAAAGAAATTATCTTAACGTCAATAATGCGTAAAATAAGTGTGCCGCTGCCATTTTATCGTCAGTAAGCAGATTTATAATGTGTTTCATTTGTAGGTTTGAATTAGCAAAAGGTGGACCGTTATAAAAATGTAAAAAATTAATAACAAATTGTAATATTCTATCATTTAATCAAATTTCTATGTTAAAGTATAAAACTACATTTTAAGATGCGTTTAGTGTATTATCGTTCAGACTTTGTTTTCATTTTTAGATGTTATCTCTAATACAGAGGCTAATTCATGAACATATGATTGTAAATGCAATTCTGAGAATATCTGGCAGGTGGAGATCTATTTTAATATATTTTCCTTTATTTTTTAAATTTAGATGAATGTGCTCATTTATTCTTAAAACTGGGAAATGTAATCAGATCTGGACTTTAAATAAAACAAAAATATAAATAATGTTCCTTTTTTGAACGTGTAATATAAATTTTCTGAAGATTTCAGACTGCTGTCTATGAATCACTAAGAAGTTTTTTTTATCCAGTTAAATTTAAATATATATATTTTTAAATCAAATGCAACTCATAAAAAAGAAGAAATAGTTTATAAGACCTTATAAATGTGAAACATTCCGGGGGGTTTTCTTTGTTGGTTTTATTTTATTTATTTATTTTTTGCTTCAGTATTTTTGCCAAATGTTTCCTTTCAAGAATGAAATTTTGAGAATATTTGAAATTTTGATAAGTTTTTGATTTTTTACTGCTTTAAAAACGTGGCAATTTTGTCAGAACTGTGATAGAATACAAATAATGCTTCATTTTTTTACTTTTTCTAAAAATAATTTCAAGGCCTTAGAAGATACAAAAACGTTTTAATTAAACATTACAGATTGTTTGCGTTTTGTTTAATTTTTCTAACTTTATTTGTATTAGTGGGAAAATATCAATACATCTAAAAAGGTTACGTAGCACCATTCATAAAGAAAGTACTTTTCATTAAGAAACAGAGGTAAATAAAACATGACATTTTCTTTAAAAAGTAGTAAATTGAAGCTCAAGACAAAAAGAATCAATAAATGTATAAATATTTTATATGTGAAAGGAACTGGAATAATGTATAGTAGTCTAGGTAAAATATGAATTTTAAGAACAAAAATGAGAAAATAAGAGAAGTTTCACTTTAATGTGAAATGATTGACTTTTGTTTATAAATGTGGATGAATTAAAAAGCTAAGTTTAGTAAATATGACATTGTAATAAAATTATATATATAATATTTATAGTTTAAGTATTTTTTTCTTGTAAACCCAGTTTCAACTTGTGTACAAAATACATTGTTTAATTTATTTTATTAATAATGTGGAGTTAACCTCCTGCAGACATAAGTAACAGCTCAATTCTGCTCAATCAATTCTATTTTATATATTTGATGATTTGCATTTTTAGTTTTTTAAGTTCATTAATTTTGAGTAAATATGAGAGCAAAGTTATCCTGAATGTTCTCGTGGTTTGACTAAGTATTTTTTATTCTTTGCATTCACTTGCTCTGCCTGTTCCAGTGCATGCCTTGCGGCCCTGGAGACAGGGGCCGCTGCTTTGGCCCCAGCATCTGCTGTGGAGAGGGCCTGGGCTGCCTACTGGGCTCGGCAGCTGCAGCTCACTGTGAGGAGGAGAACTACCTGCTGACCCCCTGCCAGCCTGGAGGGAGACCCTGTGGACCTGAGGGGGGGCACTGCGCCTCCTCGGGACTCTGCTGTAACTCTGGTACCGTCTCGTCTTTAACTCTGGGTTTAATGGTCACGTGATGATGTGAACTGATCCGTGTTTCTTGCTCAGAGGGCTGCATGGTGGACTCTGACTGCCTCGGAGAGACAGACGCCGCAGATCCGGCCCAAAGCTCTGCAAGGAGCTCCCCTACAGACCTGCTGCTTCGTCTCCTTCATGTGGCCAGCAGAGGACAGAACGACTACTGACGCTACAAGCGTCACACTCCCCCTCTGCGCCTGACGACCTGCAGCAACGACAGATATTAGACCTCAATCTGTGAACTCTGAACCCAGTCGACTTTTCTTTTCTGTCTTAAACGTCTTTTCTGTGCTCTTCAACTTGTTTTAATAGAAACATCAGAACAGAGAGATTAAATGAACAACAGCATAGATCTTGTTTAACTTCAATTTAAGAAGCAATGTACATACATGCACATAACGTGCACAATTCAAGGCAAAGGAAACCGTGTAAATAAAGAAAGGATCATGGATTAAAGTTGTCACTGTCTTATGATTGGAGGAGGTAAATGTAGTGTAACTCTGCCTGAAGGACTTTGTTGTTTTTTCTCATCATACCTGTAGGCCTTTATTAGTCACATTTAGTAAGGTTTCCATGTGCGTGAAAGAGAATGGAATGATAACTACACTCGAGAAGTCATCTAAAGTAATTGATGTGATTTAGTCAGTAATTTATGGAGTTGGTGTCATCCCTTTAAAGCTCAGAGAGCTTATAGTCTTGTACCAACATGTTTTATTTGATAAACAAGTGGATGGGAATTGTAATTTTCTTACCGTCTTTTTTTAATGATAAATGAATTCTGACAAGGGTGGCACAGCTGCAGGTGATGGCAGTTTGTCAGCATTGTGTTTCAGCTGGAAGTGAATGCAGCACCTCCCAGATTTAGACAGTTATACGTTTCAATCGATCAATTTTGTTTTAGAGCCTACAGCCTTTTTTTATACATGCTTTTGTTTTTAAAATTCAGTCTTGTTCCAAGTGTCAGGAACCTGCATCTCCCCTTAAACAGAGCAAAGTGTCAATATTTCAGAGGAAAATCAATAATGAACATGCAAAACTAATTAATCCAAAAATTAAGTTATGTGTAGCAAAGTGGAATGATGGAACAAGGAATTTGTTTGGAGAAACTTTGAGATTTTGACCAATTCTTTCACACAAATTGAAGATTTTGGGGGCCACTTTTATACATTATTTTCTGTTCTATCTGTAGATTTAGGTAATTTTAGCAGCTTTATTTTCTCTTTCAAACTTCAATAGAAAATGTTCTTAGCAATATGTTTGGGATAATTCTCTTGCATTAAAGCTCATCTTTGTTTTCAGCCTTCATATAACCTCTCCTGGGTGTTCCTTGCATCTTGCCAGTGGCTGATCTACACTAAATTTACGAGTGGGTCCATGGTGGATCAGTGTTTCTTCATGGAGGCAAAGAACAAAACAATGGAATAAAAAAACAACAGGATAATATTTCATCATTTATTATCTGTGTTAAGTGAGACTCTGAGCCAAAGAGCCACTTGGTTGCAAACCCCAGATCTAGTAGTGATTTTATCTCAATACAGCTGAAACTAAAAGCGCAACAACTTTATTTTTAATTCTCTCTTACAGTAAAAAAAAAAACTCCAGGCATGGTGTGTGCATTGACATCCAAAGACTTCAGTTTTGGTTTCATCTGACCAGATTATTTTTAGTATTTTACTGGCTTTTCACAATGCCAATGAAAAGCAATTTGCTGCCTTTCTCATGCTTTTTCTTCCACAGTGAAGTATTACACAGTGAGCGTTTATTGAGTCTTTCATGTATGAGAGTGTTACACATTTCTTTGGAAGAGCTGTAGATGCTGGTTCCAGTCGTTCTGAAGTTCTCTGCTAGGAGTTTGTTTTCCACAAACACAGTTTGAAGCTCATTCCAGTTCTTACATGTGATTTGAACCAGTGTCATGTGTTTCCATTGGAGGAACGAGATTCCCAAATGTCAAGTTGGTTCCAGTAGGATACCAAGCAATACCTGGTTCTTCTGCGCGAACTGCAGCGTTATTAGTGGTGTCACCCTGAGGGCCGGTCAAACTGAAGTAACAAGCATGGCAGAAAAAGGGGCCGCAGATGAACTCCACAACCTTCTTCTACTCTTTTTCCATGTTGTGCAACACCTCCTGTTGATGATGCATGCTTGATTCCCAAAACCGATAAAATCGGACATGAGTTCTCAACATAATACCACCTCTTGGTGACATGGGAACCAAACCTGTTGTGGAGCACGAGTTCTTTCTGTGGAAACCTGCTGTTTGAGTTTCGTTACCTTTCTACTGTCTTCTTCAGCTTCAATTTCTGTTAAAATGTGAATAATCTCGCCTTTGTCAAGACTGAGATAGTAATTGTACAATGTCTTTCTTATTGCTTATCTATCGTTGATTCTTTAAGAGACATTGCTGTGATTTAAAACCACATTCTCCAAAAGCAGCCGTCAGTCAAGCAGAGGTAACGGGGGGATTATTTGGCGCACCAAAGTAAATCTTTACTGTTTATTTTGCAAAGCAAACATGCTGGGTTGTTATACAACTTAAGTGCACCACTGTCTTCATGTCGCAATGGCTAAGACAGAAGGAGTACCTAAAGGGCAAAACTCTTGCTTCAACGACTGGAACGTGGGAACAGAAGTCCGTCTGTGAACAAAAAATGCTTTCTTGTGTCAGTTTTGATCGCTGTCACATCATTTAGTGTGAGTTCCTGAACCAACATCTCCCTGTCTGCTGCCTTTGCTACCTTAAAAAACTCCTCCAGGGCAAAAACTTTTTTTTTCCTCCTAAATTATATTGTCCGCTTGCACGCTCAGTTAAATTGCACAACATGTGGTGAGATGTGGGAAGCTCCTACAATGAACATTGGCTCGAACGGTGTTTACCGTGACGATGAATGGTATTACCGCCAATGGAATCACTTTAGAATAGCATTGACTTGTTCTGATCTCTGAGATGTAAAGAAAGTTTCAATATATCCAATAATAGTGTGTATAGCTGCTTACTGTGAGTTACATTTTATGTCTTTTTGGTAGAATGCTTACTTTATATATAGTGTTTGTCCTCTTACAGATTAATTCATTGCTTGTTTGTTTGTTTGTTTTTTACACTTTTTTGTAACACTGAAATATTTTAGATCATCACAAAGATAACCTGAATTATTTATTTATTTATTTTTTAAAGCAGTTTTTAAATTATTTTTTAATTTGTAAAGAAAATAGAGTTATCTAAACCAACTTGCCTGATTTCTCTATCTGGCAGCAACAATCGCCATTAAGCTGTTGAGGCAACGGAAATTGAGTCTTATACATTGTTTCAGATTAATTTTCAATAATGAATAGCTTTTTAAGGGTTCTGTCACAGCACAGTAATTACATTTAAGTTTTTGACAAAGCCCTTGTAAAATCTTCATTTTGTGTTTTGAGCTACTTAATACGGTGGCTTAAAGGTGGATGTTCTGTTTCTCTTTTTATCCTTCAGTTCTGTTTCGTGTTTTTTTCCATTTGTGGATAAAACACTGTGGTTCACTGAAATCCCGAAGCCTTAGAAATCCCTTTGTAACTCTTTTCAGAAAAATGGATGTCAATCTTATCTGTTCTCAATGTTCTTTAGATCTCAGGTGCGAATGGCTTTTGAAGTGTTTTTGGTTACTTCACATTGACAAGCAGGTTCTATTTGAGCCAATTGTTGATTGTAGAGGTCAGGCAGTAATCAGGCCTGATCATGTCTGGTGAGGCTGAACCAAAAAAAAAAAATTGGTTAATTACAGTTAATTTAAGACAAGGTAACAAGGTCAATTTTATTTTACTGTGAAGCTTCTTCTGGGTAACAGGCCATGTGTTATATTTCACTGTGTAGTGAAAATGTTTTCTTTTCTCCATGAAAAATCAAAAAAAGGTTTTAAAACACCATTATTGTTGGGCATGGAAGCAAATATAAACAGTTTTTTGAGCAAGAGAAGCTCCTGTTAGCAGCAATAATTATTTAATTTTCTTTGATTGTGCTGTGAGATTAATTTATCTGCTAAATGGTGATGCATAAGTGAATTAAATTTAATAAATTGTCAACTTTCCCTTCTTTGTGTTGACATCTTGCACCTGCAAACTTACTGTTGTAGCTTTAAAGTTTTGCTGCACTTAAAAAATTCTTTAAAAACAACTCAAGGTTTAGAGCTTCAAATACAATACAAAGCTTAAACATTTCCATTGCCCATAATACACGGTTGATCTCCAGTCATCCAATCACATTATTTGTTGTTGTTTTCCAAAAGCAAAGCAAAAAAACTTTGCCTTTTCACTGCAGGAACATGTGTTGGAGTCATGTTCATGGAAAAACATAAATCATCTAGAAACATGCACAGCACCAATCACGCGTGCTGCATTCAAAGACATAGAACATTTGGTATCTTCCTTGCCACACATCCTCTGCTCCTCTTGACCTCCTTCTGGCTTTTTGTTTAAACAAAAATGATTCAACGGTTTTATTTTTATTTTTCCTATATCTGTTGTTGCTGCTTGTGTACCTTTGTCAGGTAACCATGTGTCATCAATGAATCAAAAGAGAGTCGGTTGATGTGCTTTCATTAAACTTGTCCAAGCCTGTCTCTGGGTAGAATTCCTGCATCAATCCGCCGGCCGCAGTTTTAATAATCCAGGTTCAGTAATAGAAGGATTTATTCTAATAAAAGACCTAAACTCCACCAATCATCACTGCTCTTCAGCCTTTTATGGCTTTCAGTTAGTGATCTAAATTAAAAAGCTTGTTTGGTTGGCCTGGAAGGGGTGTGTGTGCACATGCACGTTCACGATCAGCTTATATAGAGCTGTAACAGAGCTTATCCCCACAGTTCCTCTGCCATCATGGATCTAAAGGTCGTCTTCCTGGTCGTCTCTCTGATGACTTTGGCCATCATCTCCACTGACGGTAAGACCTGCACCTTTCTGCGCAATTCAGACCAAAATAATCAGATAATAAATCCATTTAATCTGATTATTATTTAAAAGTATTCTTTGGAATTAGTGTAAATTGAAGTATTTGAGGTTTCTTTTTTTTTTCCCAAAAGGAGCAGCTGGAAGACACTTATACATTTTTTTTTGATGTTTCAGTCTTTAAAAGTTAAAAAAATTAAGCCTAATTTTTCTGCCTTTACAGACAAATTATATGATTCAATACCAGTTACAACATGTAAAGCTTTAACTGATATTTTTGGTCCAATTAGTCACAAGCTTCAGGCTACAACAGCACATGGCAAAACTCCAAAGCTAATTAGGATGTTTATAGATCACAACTAGATGAAACATTTTGAAGGCAGTTATACTAAGAAACAAAGTTGATTGGATTTCTTTCTTTTTTTTTCAATCAAGCAAAGCGTGTGTTGTATTTCATTTATTTTCTTTTTCTCAGCTTTCATCCCGAAATGCTGCATCAAAACAAGACATATCCCCCCTCAGAAGCTGCTGAGGTTTGAACGATGGGAGTTCCAGAACAGTAGTGGACCATGTGACATCGATGCTCTCGTGTAAGTACGGCAAATGAGCCACCAGAGATTAATAAAGCAAAACAACAAATAAATAAATACAGCATGCATTATGTGCTGTGCTTTAAGCTTTGTTCATCATTTATTTGCAAAACTGTAGCAACGCAGTGAGTCGTTGGCTATTGTTTGGGCTTCAGTGTTCCCCATTCAGCTGGCAGTGTCTTTCACACACTAAGCGTTTTATATGCTATCTGGTGGAACAGCTGAAATAGAAAAATCTCAACTCTCTCAAATCTCATCAATCTTGTTTTTGGTTTACAGAGTGTACATAAGGGGCCAGCGGAAACCGTCATGTGCTCACCCAAAATATGAAAAATGGCTGCAGAAGCTGATCAACTGGAGAACAGGGAGAGAGAACAGGCATAAGAAAAACTGAGCTGTGCAACAAATACTTTACTTTGCTTGTCCATTATGTTTCTTGTTTTTAAGAGTTTTCTTTTACAAGCTCTTTCACTTGTCTTGTTGATTAAAAATACTCAGGTTCTGCTTTTACTTCAACTCTATGAGTGATGGAAATAATGTATAATTTCTGGATTTATGTACTTAAGTTAAGTATGGAGGAAAAATTTTGGAACTGCAGTGTATCTACATGTTATATCACTGAATCCCTCACATCTCTCTGATTGCTTCCCAAGATGAAGATGCAAAGTTATCTAATCACCAGGCTGTATAATCATTAACATGGTCAACATAGAGCTGATAAAACCCTCAGCTCTAATTCAACATTAAATTTTTGTTGTATATTAACAGCCAATATTGATCATTTATTGGTGGGCATTGTGTATAAAGAAGAATGTTGTAATTTTGAGAGTAGGGAGGTTAGTTATGGCAGCATATGTCTAAAAATTGTTAAAGTCTGTCAATGTCTTTTTTTCACATCTTTGTTTTCTCCTGTTAAAACCTTCGAATCATATTTCTTAAAACACTTCATCTATTTAGAGCCGAAAACAGATAAATAGATGCTCTGTACATTTATAGTATAGAATATTAATGCTTCTGCTTGAATTTAAGCAGCATATATTTGATAATCATATAATCAGCTTGAAGAAATGTGCTTTAAAATGTTGCTTATTTGTTCTGTGGCATGTGTCTGCAAATCAGTAACAGTTTTTTAACTATAACTGTATATTTCAATCTTATTGTGGCACAGGATTGCTTATCAGATGCTATTGTATCCTATTGTTTTAAATTGTAGTTTATGTTTTTGCAATAAATCACAATACATCATAAAATGGCATAGTGGTTAGTATCTTTTTGTACCTTAAAAAGGAAATCAAGTATGAGGCCAAATAAATGTGAGGCCAAAAGGCATGTTTAAACAGCTCTTCTTGTCAAGTACAACTGAAAATTAATATTTAAGATGCAAAGTTAAGCCATACCCAAAACTGTATTTTATTTTAAAATATAAATAACATTAATTTCCATATAAATGCTCCCTTACAAAAATTTGTTCATCGACCTAATGAAAAAGATAAGAGTGGTGTGTGTGTGTGTGTGTGTGTGTGTGTGCAGGAGCTTACAGCAATCACAGACAGAATGTGCCTCATGGACAATAAGATGATCCCTGCGAGCAACAAGAGCTTTCATCACAGAAGAAGACGTTGACAGTAACTCTGGAGGAGCAGCGGAGATCCACGGCGGAGGTGGAAAACTCTACTGGCAGGCAACATGAATTGTTGTGCACTCAAATTTGTCACAAATTTGGCTTCTAAAGAGTGGCGAGATGCGGTGAGCAATGCTTTATGTTACCAGGCACTCACTGTGCAGCTTTAAAATAACAAACAAACAGGATCTCACACCGAACAATTTTAATATTTCCAGCCTTTCGCTTGAGTAAATTTATTCATAAGGGGAGAAAACCTGGGATAAGAAATATAGTGGGCACCTGATATTTGTGGAGTGTAGAAACCACAACCCACAACACAAAAATAGCTGAAGTCCTCAAATACTTGAGACCCCCTCTAAAAACACTTGTAACATAGCACTAACCACCTATTTTAATACATTAAACACAGATAAAACCGAAGTGGCACTGCCACAGAAGCTAAGATGTAGTTTTCCTGAGTTTGAGGACTCAGCCAATGAGAGCTGCTTTTGCAGAGGCTAACCAATAGCTTGTCAAGTAGCATTGTTTCCCAAGCTAATTTTTTTATATCTTACCCAATCCACAAATATGCACATTTTCAGAGAATATTTTAGAGTTATGTTCCACAGAAAAATTCACAAAAGGGCATGTGTCTACTGCAATGGTTATTGGGTTTCTTAGTTATATCTTATGTTGTTTTATCTTTCTGGATCTTTTTGCAACTTATTTTACTGCAGTTTATTTTATCTTATCTTTTCATATCTTATCATACTACATGTCAATACATTTTATTGCATTATATCTTGAAACATCATATTATCTTATCAAAGTTGGCATTATTGCCAATTTTCTATATATGCCAGTGATGCAGTTACAGTTGCTAGAAACTACATTTCTCACAGCATTTTTGATGCAGTGTACAATACCATTAAAAACATTTCAAAATACTAATAAACAAAGAAATACAACACAAAACCCATTGCAGTACTGACCTACAGGTTCAATCAAGAATTAAGTGACGGTACGTGCTGCAAACACATGAATATGGAGCCCTATAAGGGACATGGGGGGAAATTTTTGCTTTGCGTTACCTCGCAAAACATTTGCATTCCCTTGCAATAAGTAAATACACCCTGGTCTATTTTTTATACAGTCACATATTTCAAATATATACAAATTAAAAGCGCCTCGGTTAAAACTTGTTTATATATTCTTAACTCTTTGGTGCAAAAAACTGATTGAAAATCGATTTATTTACTGCATGTTTGTCTGTTTGTTGAGAGGTTGAGATGGAACATTTCCATCTCAACACCTTTGGAGCAGCAAAAGTCTGGATCACCTTCCCTGGGAACTCCGACTTCATTGTCTTTCTAAACTGAGAAGTATTTAGCTGCACAAACTGACTTCAAAAAGCTTTAACCAAAGCGTGTCAAACTCCAGTCCTCAAGGGCCACTGTCCTGCAGTTTTTAGGTGTGCCACAGGTACAAAAAAACGAAATGAAATGGCGTAATTGACTCCTTCTTGTGTAGATAAGTTCTCCAGAGCCTTGCTAATGACCTAATTATTCTATGCAGGTGTGATGCAGCAGCGGCACATCTAAAAGTTGCAGGACAGCGGCCCTCCAAGACTGGAGTTTGACATCTCTGACTTAAACTGTGACCTCAGTAAGGTTTCAGTTTAAACTAAATGATTCAACTGTGATTTTTTTTTTTTTCATATTCTTTTGTTGCCGCTGGTGTGGTGCTTGTTAGGCTGTCAGTCTGTCATCTGGCATCGACATCCAACTTGTCCAAGCTTGTCTTCATGCAGCATTCCCATATCACACGTCAGCATTAACAGTTTTATCAGTTCCAGCTCAGAAATGACACAATTTGTCCTGATAAAGATCTGCCCCCCCCACACACAATCACAGCTGCTGGCAGCAGCATATCCACACTCCACCTCATGCTGGGTGGTGTGTGTGAGGGTATGAACATGAGCGTACGTGTTGACTGTCGGTATATATACTGATGGTGTTTTATGCTCTGAAGACAGTTTCTCCTCTCTGTTACTCTGCAATCATGGATCTGAAGGTGGTGTTGGTGCTTGCTTTCCTGAGTGCTTTAGCCATCACATCCACTAATGGTAAGCCCTGCACCTTTCCTCATCAGTGGAAACACAAAGGAAACAGATCTTTGATAATCTTTGATCATTAGTCAGAAGCAATTTCTTGATCAAGTGTCAATTTGAATTTTTAGTGAATTGGTTTCCTGCTATTTTATGATTTAAAAGTAAAAACTATTAGAATGTGTTTAATACAGTTTTTTCATACTTTCACTAACTATCTTCATAAATGCCTGTTGCAGCACATAAACATTTGACTGGTATTTCTCAGTAGCCTGCAGGTTTACAACCTGCAGGCAGCCTGCAGGTTTACAACCTGCAGGCTACTGCTGCACAATGAAAAGATTTCAATCTAACTGGGAGTTTTATGAGTTTCAAAAATATCCAGAACATAATGAAGCTTATCGGAAACATCCATGTCAAAGCACTAGATATATTAAGAAAGCGTTTTTTAGTTTTGTTTATCTGAGTTTGCACAATGTGAAATTATTTTTGATGTGTTTTTTCTAACATTCTGTCATGTTTTTTTGCTTTTTTGCAGCTAGCATCCCACGCTGCTGCATCGGTACTAAAATGATTACAAGAAAATTGTTGTTGAAAGTAGATCGATGGGAGCTGCAGTACAGCGATGGAATCTGTGACATCGATGCTTTGGTGTAAGTACAGCAAGTGAAAGTTTTAGAAAGTAATCAGACTACAGAGGCAAATGCATGTTTGCATGTATTATGTGCGCCGTTTCATATTTCTGCTTACATTTCAGCCTTTAATTTGGTTTCATTAATTTAATCAAATTTTCTTGTCTTTTATTCATTGCTGTCTGTCTGTCTGAAGGGTCTCATCTTCCTCCTACTCTACTAATGTGTGGCTCATTCTAAATTTAAATACTATCAATAAGCAAAATGTTTTTTTGGTCTGTGAAATTTGAGTTTCAAAGCTGCACTGTTATGCATCTTCTTCTTGTTTTTCAGAGTGCATATTAAGGGCAGGCGAAAGCCCGTCTGTGTTGACATCCGGATGCAAGCACTTCTGAGAAGGATTAAAAGACTGCAACCACAACAATCCAAGAGAATCTAAAATGTGCAAAACAGCTTGATCATTCATCCATTGTGCTTCACACAATTTGTTTTCTTATTGTGTTTGGATTGTATAACCCTCTCGGTTTTTGTATCGATTAGATATTAGATATCGATTGATATTCTCTAAAGCAGTTTACTTGGTTTAGTACAGAGGAACATTTTTAAAAGCGCTGTTCAGAATAAAGATGTGAAGTTACATATCACAGGTTTAGAACACTGCAAAATATATGAACCTTTTAAAACATTGTGCAGACAAACTCAATGGTAAACTATTATTTCTTACTATTGTTTGAAAAGTATTTCCTTTTTAAGACAATTATATTATTTGCTGTTATAGCACATATTTGTAGCTTTTTCTTTTTGTGTTAAAGCCCTACATATATTGACGTGCCTGGTAAAAAAGTAATAACTCAGATTTTTTTTTGCCACATCTTCTGAGACTGAAAATGTTATAAAAATGCAACTTTTAATCTGAATACCTTCATTTATTAAGAATGAAATGGGAAAAATCATATCCCTCACTACAAGTTATACTGACAAAATAATGCAATTTAATCTTTTTTATTATTATTATAATTCACTTTTTTGGTTCATTGATTAGATTGTAATAATTCCTCACTTCCTGTTTCCTATTGGTCATTCTTTTGGCCATGCACTCATCAAAATGGAAAGACAAAAGAACATGCCATTAAAATAAATCATGTTGATCTCCATAAATCAGGAAATAAACATCAGATCAGCCATTTTGTCAAAAAAGCTAAAAGTAATGAAAAATGTGGCAAGCAAGGCTGGAAAAGAACCAAGTGAAGACGATGATAACTGAGGTAAAAAGAAAAGAAAAACATAATAAAATCACACTGAAGTTATATATATAAAGATTTTTTTACACATTTTTTGTAAGATTGGTATTAATCATGGTGTGTGGATTATATTATAATTATTTTCAACTAATGCTGTTGGTTTTTTACAGACTTGTTTTTATTTCCCTTAAACAATATAAAATAATAATAATAAAAAGATTTAAAACAGTAAGAGCATTGTATAAATCATGTGTTTGATTTTGTTCTGCTGAATATCATTTGAACTGTATCTCTTTCAAGGCAGCATATTTTTGTATTATGACCGTCAGCATTTATGTGGTCAATAAAGAAAAAACTTATTAAAGTGTGACTCATGTTTAAGGTCTCCTGTGTACGCCTGCAGATATGGAAGAGAAATTACTTTTTAGCCACACCTAAACTGTCACCTCACACTGGTTTTAGAACGTTGGTTTCTTTTGTGCAAAATGTCTGAGTCAAAACTTTCACTTTCTCTGACTGCTGCAGGAACTTTAGTCAGAAGTAATTCATTATAAGTAGAATCACAACTACTTATGACTAACTACATTATTTTGAATCATCTTAACCAGCAATATGTATAATTAAACTGTAATAAAGTAAATGTGATACCCCCTACTTTAATCTGAATTGTTGGTAACTAACATGAAGCATTCAAGGCCCATGAGACAGTATTGATAAAGCCAATCATGATGCCATGTGGGGTTCCTCAAGGCTCCGTTCTCAGTCCACTTATATTCAGCACCTACAGGTAAGCCCAAAAATGATTCCCATCCCTGTTACATTTAAATTTAAAACTATTTTCATTCAACCAAAAATTGTTTTTGCAATTACAGATGAGACAAGAACCTCTCAAAAGATAGTTCTCTACATTAGGTGTAAAGTTGGCAGTAATGTTGCCTTGCAGTGAGAATGACTTGGGTTCAAATTCGACTTTTGCTTTTTCTGAATGAAGTTTGCATGCTCTCTCCATGCATTATTAGCATTATTACACTTTTCTTTAATTGTATCTTCACAATCCTATATTGCCTCTTGCAGGAATGGTGCTACACAAATGAGCTTGCCTTATCATTTTTGTTGACACTTCTGCATGTGAGTAATCTGTGAGTACCTCTGAACACATTGTCCCAGTTGTTTGAACGTTTTGATGTTTTGTTTTGGGGTTTTTATGGTTGGCTGTCTGTCGCCTTTTTTGTCTTGCCTAATCCCTCAGAGAGAGATGAGTTGACACACACAGCAAACGCCCTTACATTCTTCTGGGAAGCTTCACCGAGCTTATTTGTTGAAGTTAATAACGTGCATTCCTCTCCAAGTGATTCACTGACGAAAAATACACAGAGAGAAAGAGATAAAGAAAATCTCGTTGATGCCAACGGCTATATTTTAGGTGCTCCGAGTTATACGGTTTTACTTTTACAGTTTTGCCTCAACCTCACTGCTAAGCAGCACATTTTAAAGCTTCGTTTGTTCTTCCTGTCATTGCTTTAATGTTTTACTTTTAGATCTAGGTGAATTCATGCAATTGCGCTTTGGTTGTCAAAGCATTTGCTTGTGTGAATTTGCATATTTTTTTCTACATCAACAGATCAGACTTTTCACCCACAAGAGCAGTTTCTCATTAAGTACCATTCAAAGATTCTTTGCAGTCCATAAAAAGGTCACAGATGGCGTCCAGGTTCCTTCAAAAGTGTTTCTATGACCTTGCCAATCGTTCGGGCAAAAATGCATTATTTTTATATCTGATTCAATTCAATTAGAAAGTATTTTATGAATATCAAAGGAAAATTAAATGTTTTTGTCAGTCTAAACCAAATTTACCAACTATGGGGTCGAGAGGCACCGTGCAACTAGTGCATTTTTTACAGAGGCAAAGACTAAAATAACACATTTTCCTTTCACTAAACTTTCTATCAATATGGTTGCATATCCATGAAAAGTTCATTTATTTAACAGTGAGACTTTGTTGTTTGCTATTTTTTAGAGGCTTTCAGTGAAGAACTGACTGCTGGACTCAATTAAGCAAGAATACACAGGACGGCATTTGTACAAAAACAATCCATTTTTTATTTGTGTTATGTAGTATTTGTATTTTCTTAGTAACTTGAAATGTTTTTGTCATTCACTAAATTAACAGAAATAAACTGTGTGACTGAGACTTTGAAATGAACCTTTTGAGCATCATTCCTTTTCACATAGATACACCTATGTGGTTGGAATGAATTGAATCGTTATAAATTAATTTCAATTTAACTGCATTCGATACAAAATTGTAAAGTTCTGTAAAGTGCCTTTAAATTGTACATCCCATGAACTGAATTGTAGTTGTATAAATAAACCAAGCTGTTCATCATGTAGAAGCTGTTGGCTTTTTGTCTCAGAAAACATGCACAAAAAAACCATGTGATTTATGTCTTTTCAGTCAAAAGGTGAAGCTACTTACGAAAGCGTTTCACAGCTAATGAATTGTCACTTTAAGGAAAAAGCTAGGAGAAAATTCATTTTTTAATCATATTTGATGATAGATGCTCTTTACCTCAATACACATAATGGACTATCAGGTCATATAAGGTTTCTTAATTCACTTAAATCAACCTGAATGTCTTCAGAGTTCAGAGTCTCATTCCCCTTTACCTCCCTCTTGTAAGACACTTTCATTTCCTTTGTAAAATTAACTCAGTGTGTGTAGATGTAGCCAGACATCAAACAGCGTTGTGTTACATCAAGTAGCATTCAAAGGAACCAAAACACATGCACATACATGTAAAAACAGGTCACAGTTGTGAGCACCTGAACACCTTTTCACAGCTTTAATCCCCGGTCATCAGTCTTCAGGCTTCGATCCATCAGCAGGTTGACTGTCACAAAGTTTTGGCTCATCTCATGAGAAAAGCTCAAAGAAATATTTGGATTAATTGATTCAAGCAGGATCCGTTTAGTTGAAAAAGGTGTTTAGATTAGTTTGGAAGTAAAAGAAAGGATTTGTGTAAACATCCAGCTGCTGCAATCTGAAGAAATTGTGTTTCAGATTGTGCTGTGACTTCTATAAAGCTCTGTGTCTTTGTTGCTGTCATTTAAAAGAAAACCCCTTTGAACCCACAGGCCAAATTACACCCTCTTCTCAAAGTTACAGTCCTGACTTGAATCTGATAGAGAATCGGTGGGAAGAACGACAGATTAGGGTGATGACAAAGAGGCCTTCCAACCCCACAGGCTTGGAGTTCATCACCAAAGATAAATGATCGAAATACTGGAGAAAACATTCAAAGTCCTGGTCAGAAATTATAAGCAGGCATTAGTTGCTACAATGCCCATAAAGACTTTTCCATTTATCATTCAGGAAGATAGGAGTAATAGTTTAAAATGCCATTTTTTTTCTATAAAATGTAGAAAAAAACATATTTATTTCAAAATGTGTACTCCGTTTATTTATTTTCCTATCCTTTGAGAGATGCTTGTCCTATTTCCTATCAGAAATAAACTTTGTGATTCAATGAAAATGACTTCAAATGTAAATCTAAGAGTGTATGAATAATTTGGGCTTTAACTGTAGTTGGTAGAGCCAAGAAAGATCCTGTGGAGACCGAGACTTGTGCTGTATCACCATCTTGTGGAGAAAATTGTAAGTACATTGAGTTAAAACTATGTGATGGCTAAATTGCTCATTCACCGTCACGTTAGTTTGAAGTTCACTCCTCTGCAGCCATATCATCCCACAATTAGAGTTTAACAATGTACACACTGGGCCTCTGTAAGAAAGGTTTACTTTATGAATTAAATAATTTTCTCAATCTGTATGTACCTTCTCATGCCGTATGTTATCAGGAAGGTTTGAGTATTATGTCTAGGGTTAGAAAAAAGTGTGTTGGTGAGTGAGCGTTCTCATTTCAGGTACCTAAATTCTGTTGCAATTTTGTAACAATCTGTCTCTGGATGTAAGACAGACATTCTCTGTAGATGGTTTCAAGCAAAGCTAAAGGCCCACTTGTTTTCCATTTGTTATGTGAGTTGCATTGAAGCATTTTTCATTTCTGTTAACTGTTTGCAAAGCCCTTTGATTGAAAGTGCTTATAAATAAATTATAGTTATTATTATTGATGAGCTCCAGCAAGTGGAGAGTAATAAAGCCACAATAAACATCTTCAGAATGTTCTTGATTCCATTTCTTGTGAAATATAACTTTTACCCTGAACTTAAGGAGTTCCCCCACTAAAAATAAGCTACTATAAGTAAATATCAGCACAATTTAATGTAGTATTATTATCACTATCATACAAAATAAGGTCACACACATTCATAAAAACAGAATTTGCCTTAGGTTAATTTATTAGGCATGTTTTCATGCCAGATGTACACTAACTAAAAGCATTTGTGTTTTACGTTAGGCTGTGGCTATCTATATGCAAATGGTGTTTTATCTTCTAAAGGAAGAATAATAGAACTCACTCATGCAAATCACTCATGCTTTGCCTATTTGCTCAGCAGTGCGCAAATTCTGCTCACAGTGTTTAACTTTGCACAGCTGCAGTAAAGCTTTTCAGCCTAAAGGTGATGTAGAATGACACATGACTTGGTTAAGAACATATGCAGTGGAAAAAAAAAAACAAAAAAACTTTTAAAACCGTATCCTTTGTAGAGAATGACAAAATAAAATAGCTTGGGACTTTTTACCAATGAAAATGTTTATGTCATGTTTATTTAAGACATAACTTTCTGTATAATCTAAAATTCATGTCAGGAAACAAAAAGGAGTACGATGAAACATGCATCTTTGCAGTTTAGTTTGGTTTCCTATGAAGTGAAACAAGGGCATGTTGCTGCTTGACAGATCATACTTATTCAAAATATCTCTGTTGAAATCAGCAGTGCAGTTGTAGACCGATTCTTATCGGCATAAAGATGGATTATCTTGGATTAGATTTAAATCTCATGCACAATCGATTCCTTGTTGCTTGTCATTTTTCATGTTAGTAACAGAATAGAAAGAGGAAAACTTTTCCAACCAGACATAGATAGATCAATAAAACAACATTTACTGAAGTATCAAATGGTATATTTACACAGATATGGACATCTTTATATGTATTCATTCGCGCAAAACACACGCACACCCCCACGCACCTATTACTCATTCTATGCAAACACACAGTTGCACTTTTAACAGGATGTAACAGGTTGTATTTGGATACTGTGTTAAACTTTCTTTTAGCTTCTTTTAGACTTGACTGTCTGGCCATATTATTTGAATTTTTTCTGTAATAGAAAAGTAGTTTTACTCCACAAAAATAATCAATGTTAAAGATAAATTTCTGTTATTTATGATGATTTCCCACTTATAAGTACTGAAAACATAACCTTTAAAATTGGAATATATATCATACCAATAAAAAACTTTTCTCCATCCATTTTATTCTGCTTATCCCCATCCATTTTTGTGGGGGTAGCAGCGTAAAAAGGGAGGCCCACAGTTTGCTCTCCCCAGCCACTTATTCCAGCTCCTCCTGGGGAATCCCAAGGCGTTCCCAGGTGTAACAACTCGGTGTATAAAGTGCTTCATAAATAAAGCTGGCATGGTACTTTCTGCTCTGGAGACATTCATTGAAATGAGGTTCTGCATTGTGCAAAACTTCAACTTTTCTAAATGTTTAAATCCAATCCCTAAAATGTATAATTTGTTCATTAAAAAGTGCCCTGCAGAACGCTTCCAGAATTAACTTTGCAAATCTCTGGGTAAAGAGGAACAAAATTCTCATTTCTAAGGAAGTAATATATATTTTTTTTTTTTTCAAACAAGTTGCATGACCAGGGCTTCCTGAAACACTTGAAATCACTTTGCACCAATCTGATGGTTGACTAATCTAAATAACAGATTAAAAACAGTAACTAGTTTTGTTGTTGAGCTTGTAGGACTATTTATTCAATACATTAGCAGAAAAAGGGTTTTTTTTAATGAAAGATTTTGCTTATTTTGTCAAAAATATAGTTTTCGATAAAACTGCAGCTCTGAAATTAACTCGATTAAAGATTTTAATCGAGACCCACTACTGATAAATATATAAATCAAGTGGCAAACATACCCAATATACCTAATTATTGAGTATTTATCAGATAAACTTGAGTTTTATTAATGTTCTGTTCATTCAAACTTTTTACATATGTGTCAGGGATTTACTTAGGAAACAACCGCTCTTAATTCCGACAAACCGCATGAGTCTGAGTTGTACTATTAGCTCGTTTATAATCCTCGGTGACTCCCGCCTCTGAATTGTGTAACAGTGTGAGCACCGCCCACCTGCTCTCTCCCCTTTCGGATGTGGCCAATGTTTTCCAGGAAATGAACAACTGAAACCACCCCACGAATCACTCAAACTCCAGCGACGACAAGTTCAGTTTACGACTGTAGCAGTTGTTAATTGTTAACGGTGTCTCTTTCTCATTTTTTTTTTTTATTATTTTATTATTTTATAACATGTCTGCGGAGGTCTGCAGGGAAACAGCGGAACATCCCAGACTCCTGAAGCTGTCATCCGCCCTGTTTTACGCCGGTAGTTCGTTTCTGATCACCGTGGTGAACAAAACCGTGCTGACCAGCTTCAGGTGGGTTTTTTTTTTTTTTTTTTTTTTTTTGTCGTCCTGTCATCGAGTCACGGTGCCACACAGGAAGTTTGTTCGGCGAAAGTATTTACTCTGTAACATGTACTATTTGTGACTCTGCAGATTTCCCTCCTACCTGTTCCTGGGAATTGGACAGGTAAGTTGTGCAGGTGTCCGTGTGATTCATTTCTCTTCAGTGCAACAAAGTCTGACGTTTCTCTCTGTTTAGATGATCACTACGATTGTCGTCCTTTATTTGGCCAAAAAGAGCAACACGGTGAAGTTCCCAGACTTTGACAGGAGCGTTGTCTTAAAAGTAAGAGCTTTTCCTCTTTTTCTAGGTTTTACTTTAAAGCTAATTTCACATTATTCAAACCTGTCCAACTCACTTTAGATGCAGGCTTACGGCCGCAAACTTTAACCAACACAAAGTAGCAGGAGGAATTTTATTATTACAGTTTTTCTTGATTGCTTTCCAGCAGTTGTCCACTCAAACTGAATACCACTCACCATCAAAGTGACACATTTTGCTTGCAGAAGCCTCAAAACATTTAAAATATGAAACAAAAGCAAATATTGGCTTCAAACCACACAACTGGCAACCAAGAGTATGAGCTGTCCCGGTCAGTCATTACATAATGGACAACAAAATGCAACCATCGGTTCGCCACTACTTGTCGTTGTAGCTTATTACATCCCTTTCATGCCGGTGCCTTTGGCACTTTTTCCTTCTTGTAAAAGATTGGACCCAGAATCAGAGACGCTTTGATGCAGTTTGTATCGATTCCCTGACCTTTTTATCAAACTGTGGCTGAAAACTCAAATGTCACAGACAAAACTGTAAATGCAAACCAAAATGAAATCTATTGGAGAATAAAAAAAACTCTCGCTATTGACTGAGTGGTTCCCAGTTTCCTTAAGTCAATAAGAAAAACTGCAACTCTATGTTTGTTTTCTCCCCTTGGAAGTCATCAAGGATATTACAACTTTACAGCTTTATTTTTTTTTCTACTTTTTACTCTCTCAATCTCTTAAGAAGTTTAATCTTCAACCAAATATTCAGCAACTCTGAGGATTTTAAACCATTAAAATGTCAGTTAATTTACGTCATGTTGTAATTTACAGTCATGTGAAAAAGTCTGGTGAACTGACTCAGATTTCATAATAATTCAACATACTTTCAACTAAAAAAGACAACAGTAGAATGTCTTTTAATTCCTAGGATCATCCAAGTTTCTGAAGAAAGGTTTTTGTGAAACAATATTTACAGTCTGTGGAAGAATTTGGGTGCTCTTGTGATTTTGCTCATTTGACAGCATTTAACGTAACAAAACTGATTGCATGCGACATCAATTTGGCCTTGAACTTTATAGACAAGAGTGTCAAATCATGAGAAAAGTATTTAATAGTGGCCAGTTACAAATTTTGCTTCTCTTTGTGATATCAGAGGGTTAACAAACCAACTCAGGAGGAGAGACCTGAAACAAAGATTATTCAGTGTCGTGGTTCAGGAGAAGGTTCGTAATCTCAGAGATTAAATTAAAACTGTCCGTTTCAACTGTAACAAATGCAATCAGGAAGTGGCAGACCACAGGCACAGATGCTGTTAAACTCAGGTCTGGAGGGTCAGGAAACGTCCAGGAGCAGCAGCGGGCTAATAGTTCCCGATAACCCACAGATCACCTCCAAAGACTTGCGAGAACATTTTGTGTCAGATGCTGCTCATTTAGACAAACCGAATTCGTCCTGGAGCAAATTGATGAGACACAAATATGTTTTGGTCATAACAGAAAGGGGTTTGGATGTGGTGGATGTCCCGTCACGCTGTGTGGTTAGTTCAGGGATTGGGTCCCCTGTTGAAGTCGAGGATGGGATGTCATAAACCCAGTATCAATATATTCTTCAGGATAATGTACAATCATCATTCACAAAATTGAAATTTTGAGGCATTTTCCCTCAGGAAAAAAAACAAGACATGTTTAGAGCTGCTAATGTTGCACAAAAGCATGAGTGGGAATAAAAATAGCAATAGGTATTTTGTTCCATATAACACAGTATGAGGGTAGCCGGTAAACCTTTTATGGATGCAAACTCGACTAAAAACCCACCTGTTTAGGATCGTATTTGAAACGTAATCAATTACAAATTATTGATGGAATTTGACTTAATGTCGTGTTTTGATTGTTGATTCTATGTTGCATTGTGTTTCTGTGTTTGATGTGATGTAAAGCACTTTGAAATGCCTTGCTGCTGAAACGTGCCATACAAATAAAATTTGATTGATTGATTGAAAAGCAACATAGTTTAGATTTTTGATAAGTTGATGGATATCTTTTCTACCTTGAAATGTTGAGATTCTAAAGAAAATATTTTCTGACCTGCTTTAAGACAAATGGATCTAAAAATATATTACTGCTTCTTTGAGTCATTCTGCTGAGAATTAAATGCAATTGTACCATATAAAAAAACCTGAAAAATCTGCTAAAACATGCATTTGTTATATCTTTGTCTTTAAAAAAAAAAAAATTGTTATGTATGTATCTTTTTAGCCAGTGTTATTAAACGGCATTTTCTCTTTGGACAGGTTGCAGACCTTTGCTCTTGAGTCTTTTACAATAACCACGTTAAAGTCTTTCTGATTTCTTAGGATACATCTCTTGATTAAAACAATTAAATATGGAAAAAGGATTAGGAGGATATTTTAAATACTTGTTAGATCACATAATGCTAATATCACTTATGGAAAATCACAAAATGGGGGGGGAGGAGGGTTAAAATTGGCCTTGGATATGGAAGACGCTCCAGTGACGTTTCCTGCTGAGGTTAAGAGGTCGTTTCCTCTGGGGAAGTCTTTAATAACTTTTTGTTTTAGTAAAATGCTGTTGTGGACGTCTATACCTCGTTATCCAGCTGTATTGGTGCTTCTTAGTAAAAAATAAAAACACACCACTTTATACTATGTTTAAATGCTTTAATCTTGTTTTTTTTATTTTTTACAGATTTTCCCTCTGCCGTTGCTGTATGTTGGAAACCATGTGACAGGACTGGCAAGCACCAAAAAGCTCAGGTTTTAATCCATCCTACTTGAAGAATGCCTTTTATATTTTTATGTTTATTGGGTTTTGGCACACAGTGGTCACTCTTAAACACCTCTTTTTCAGTTTACCCATGTTTACAGTGTTACGGAAATTCACTATATTGATGACAATGATCTTGGAAGCTTATTTATTAAGGTGAGACACAAACCTTTGGACAGGAAACAATATATATTTTAGAACTGATTAGTTGTGTTACAAGAGGTTTGTTTTTGTTTTTCTTCAGCCTCTTGTTTGTTTTTTTGCTTCCTCAGAAAAACATTTTCTAGACGTTTAATTTGCAGTGTTGTGACGATAGTCTTTGGGGCCATGGTAGCTGCAAGGTACAGACTTTCTCTCATATAATTTATTTGTTTTACAGATTAAATGTTTGTAATCTGGTTGTGGTGCAGATTGTTGGATTTTTCTTACTTTTCTTTTTGTCCGTGTTAGTTCCGACCTGGCCTTTGACATGGAGGCCTACACTTTCATTCTGCTGAACGACGCCTTCACTGCAGCCACTGGTGTTTACACCAAAAAGAAACTTGGTGATCAGGTACCATTTACCACACAGCCTGCATGGTATTGATTGAGTTAATATCTGTGTGTATTATTTTAAGTTATACTATATACTAACACATTTACTTGATTAAAAAGATTTTTAAATAGGCAAAAGTTTTAAACTAACTTTAATTTCATTAGACATTTGCTTAGAAAAAGCCAAATTCTCTTCTAAGCTTTAAAAATAGTCTTGATTTTTGGTTTTCTATGGGTTTTGAAGGTCTATCAATTTTTTTCTTTGGACTTTGGCTGCTTTTCTGTTCATTATTCAATCACTTGTTACATCTGCCTGTGACTGTGAATTGAGCAGTGTTCAAAAAAGCAATATCCAAAGCAGATGAATAGTATCCGAAAATTATGACTTTAAAAATAAATGGGGAAAAAAATCCCAGAAAAACCTGACAAATCCATCGTTCTTCAGCTCATCATTGTCTTTATGTTAACGGTTCCAAATCTGTTCTAGATGGTACAGAAAATTTCTGATTTCATTGCTGCAAAAAAGATTTGTCCATAGATTACAAAGAGAAGTATACTGTACATATTTTTTTACTTGCCAATTTTTATTAAAAGGAGAATAAAATGTTTTTGTTTTTTCTTAAGATTTATTCGAAGTTGATTGTCTCATTCTCTTTTTGGTGATTCCTGCATTAATTTCAATCAGGAACAAATGTTTTAGTGAAATAAAAATTGTTTTACATCTAAATCTGCCAGTTGTATGAATAAATTTGGGATTAACTGTATTTGACAAAAGTTAAGTTAGCCGCATGTTAAAAACTAAAAAACTAAATTTTCAATCACCTCGTCTTTCCTTCTGTTTGTGCACAGAGCCTTGGGAAGTACGGCGTCTTATTTTACAATTCGCTCATCATCGTCCTCCCCACTCTCTTGGCCAGTGCTTTCACTGGAGATTTAACCAAGGTACAAAACAATACTATTGATTAGTTGCATTTGTAACCCAAAATTGAGAGTTTTTTTGTTTTATTTTTTCTGTTTTTTGTTTTATTTTTTCTGTTTCTATTCTACACTGTTTGTGCTTTCATCCCCAGGCTCTCTTATTTGAAGACTGGAGCAATGTTGCATTTATGTTATGCTTCCTTCTGTCCTGCTTCATGGGGTATGTTACAGCAACAAAATCCAACATATTCAGTCACAGTCAGTCCATTGCTGCATTGATAAACTCGTAAACTTGTCTGTTTTTTTTCATCAGATTTGTATTGATGTGCTCAATAGTCCTCTGCAGCTTTTATAACTCAGCACTTACAACTACGGTTGTAGGGGCCATAAAGGTAAGAGCAAGTTAATGAGAAGTTTTTGAAAGAATGAAACGATTTCACACAGAGCAGGAAGCTGAGATCTCAACCATTTCATCATTTCATCTTCAGTCTCAAGCAGGAGCTCAACTTCCCAGTTCTCCAGGCTTTTCATGTTTACTGTGAAATGAAAGAAAGAAAACGTTTCGCAGGTTTTGTTTTGATTAATCGGTTGTCATTTGATCTCCCTCCTCAGAATGTGGCCGTAGCTTACATCGGCATTTTTGTGGGTGGAGACTACATGTTCTCATGGATTAACTTCCTCGGCCTCAGCATTTGGTGAGAATTTTACCATGGCTTCGTTTTACTATTGGTGTCATAATTCACATCAATAGAAACAGAATACCATAAACAAATGAAGTTGTCTTTCAATCAAATCTCTACTGCATAAACGAAATCTTTTACACATATTTTCTGGATTTATCTTGGCAAAGGTCACTTTTCCACACTCAATTTCTCAAATTTACGTTGCAGTTTTTATAACAGTTTGGAAATCTGAGAGAACATTTGCAAAAAAAAGTTTTATTCTCTGCAGGTCCCACAAACCATTGCACAAATCATTACACAACACACAGCTCAAGTTGGCTTTCAATTTGGCAAACTGATGAAGGGCTCCTTTAATTGTTTTTCTTGTTTGTTGGTTTGTTTTTTGCTGACTCAGATCAGCTCCCTGTGCAAAATCTGTATTGCGTAGATCACACAGAATATTTTCTTTAAAGCAGAATTTACCGTGTTTAAGAACCACATCTTACATGTTAAAACTCTGTTCTGGACGCGTCCACAAGATCCAACATGGTCAACTTTAAAGCAGTTGCTGGCCATCAAAATGAAAAAGGAAAAACACATTTTATTGTGACATTTTTGCGCTTTTACCTATTCAACAGAAAAACTCTATATTTTTAATGAAATTAACACAATGGTCTGAGTTTGTGAAAATGGATCTCAACCTAAATTTCTGCTTTTCCTTTTTATGCCCTGTCCAACAGAGTGACACAGAATCGTTGTCTGAGCCCAACAGATTTATTTTTCACAAGCGGAGCCATGATGCTCCACTTGATATATATATATATATATATATATATAAAGCTTCACTAGATTTTTTTTTCAAATCTAATGGACACAGAGACAAAAAGAAAGGAGAAAAGAAAATGACAAAGGTGGGGAAAAAGTGTTAAGGGAAAGAAGATAAAAGTAGAAAAAACACGTTGGAAGTCTGTTTCTAGTCCTGCAGAAAGAGAAAAACAAAACCGAGAAACCACATTCCAAACAACATATATGTGTATCATTTTTACTATTATATATGCATAAGCTGTTTGTTGTTCTGGTTTCTTCTCACTGAGAAGTACACCACACAAGTTAGAGGCAACCCAATGTAAATATAATCTGTACCATTCTCAAGTAGAGATGAAGAGCTGCATAAACACCCTGGTCTGGAGCACAAAAAGCCCTTTTGGACTTTAGAATGAGCAGACAAATAACAGCTGTTCTCAATCAGTAACTCAACAACCAGACTGATCCATGAGTTTGAATTAAAATTGAGGATAAATATTATTTGGATGTGAATAAACATAAAAAGAACATCCTGGAAAAGTCATTTTCATACTTTTCAAGGCTGCGTAGGGACTTTATGCAATTCACTCTACAGAAAATGTTCGTATCATTTTACTCCAACTTGTCATTTTCCTTGCAGCATGTCAGGAGGAATAGTCTATTCATACCTCACCTTCAACAGCAGCCAACCACCCGGAAATAATGCAGAAGGAACTCAAGAGCAGAAGATTCTCATTTCTGAGGATTTATCAAGGAAGGACTGAGAAAAAGAGGAAAACTTCAGCCACCAGGTGGCCTTATCCTGCTTCATATTGAAGCATTTCATTAATTCACCACTTTATTGTGTCTCTCGTTTTATACTATGAACAGACCTATTAACATTCATTCCTAGCTATTTAATTCAGATTTTAAACCGACACCAAATAAACAAAAATTCCCACAATCACGTCTGTCGGATTCAGTGAATGTTTATTGATGATCAACAATGAGATAACAGTGTGGACAGCCTGTCGAGAGTAAATAAAAACATCTACCAGCAAGCAGGATCACCCTATACTGTCAAATATGAACACTGCTGAAGGATGTTAGAAGCAAAAAACAAAAAGAAACTAAAATTAAACTTCAAAGCTTTCTGTAAATAGTGTGCATACTCATTTTATCTTCTAAAGAACACTATATTTATATATATATATTAAATGCCTTAATTTACTCAAACCACAAAACAGACTAAGGGGTTGAAGCTCTTCCAAATATATTATCATTGGGCTCATTAAATCATTTGGATTTTTCTTCTTTTGGATTATTATTTTTGCCTCTTTAAAGGGTAATTTGCAAACCAGATTGAAAGAGCACAGCTAGATTAAAACCAAACAGAGGCAGAACATCAGTGAGGGGCTTCGTACAGTGTTAAACGATGTAGTGTCACGTTGATAAAATTACAACAAAAAAAACAAAAAAAGAGAGAGGGGAAAACAAATCCAAACCCAACCAGCAACACTCAAATCAGTTTATGAAAATAAAAACCATTTCCAGAACAAACAGTGAATCAAATCTTTACTGCATTGCAAGCTTAATCCGAGCCTCTCCGGGCGGTAAGTGCTTCATCGTGACCTTGATGTTTTACAAACTTTGGATTTATGTCACACTATTAAATTATGATTCCAGCACTCGACTATGTGAACAAGATGTCAGCAAAAAATCGTAAAAAGGAAGTGAAATAAATATTGAAAAACTAAAATGAGATGACACAATTGCCACACTGTTATGATGCCATGTCAGTATCACATCTGGTCCGTCAGCTTTTAATATAAAAGACGATGAGCCATCGAATGGAAAACGGCTTCTCACCTGCAGGCTTTCTCGTCACCAGACATGGGCCAATATTTAATTACTGTAAAGAAATCCTAAATAAAAACACTACGGTAATTAAACTAAATGAATAATGTGACCTAATTTACTTCACAAGAAATAATTATTTCTTAACCTACTGATTGTATTCGGGGTTTTTTTTTTTTTAATTTTGATCTATAGCTAAAATATAGTAGTAGTTTAGGTAGAAGTATAAGCTAATATCTGGCTAACTGGTTAAACTATTCAAGAAAAGAAATAAGTGCAATCCTTTTCTTTCAGCCAGTTAACTAGCAGTGTGCAGCATCAGATAGGGGTCAGATGAAAGGTGTGCTTACACACTGCTCTGAAAAAACTTGCACACTTTTTAGGTCCCTCAGACTGTAAGCTTTTCCTTTCCACTAAAGAGGCATTGCCTTATTGTTGTAGTTGCTCTTTCCTTAAATAACACAACACCTTGTTGTTTGTGATGGGAAATATTTACAAACTACCACAATTGCCTTTATTTTAAGCAAGAGAGGAAAATAATGCCATGCTTTCGACAGCTAACAGGCAGCAGACTATTCTCGCTCACATTGGCACTTTCTGTGGTTTTAAAACGATACAATCCTAAAGCGCAAGAGGAGTCTGTATTTTTTTTCAAAATACTTCCAAATAACAGAATTATCTTTTTTTTTTTTATAGGCAAAAATAAAATAAAAATGTAAGAGCCTTTTTTCAGCCAGCTGATTGGCAGTGTGCATAAACCACACAACTGGAGAAAATCCCATTTTAGAAACTTCAAACTACAGAGAAGGTGTTATGGCAAATTGAAGCCTTTTTTTTTGACACTGGAACGTTTTAAAACTTTTCTGGTGCTAACTGGCCCATGCCTAGTTGTGACAAGAAAAACTGAATTGTTAACAGAAACTATGAATCCAGAACATAGAATATGCTCAACTACTTTGCTGGTTCTGCAGAACATGGCAGCATTTAGGGGCTGAGTTTTTGTTTTTTTTAGTTTTTAAAACCTTCTGCATGATCAGACTTCTGGATTACGCTTGCAATGATTGGCTGTCATGTGCTTCGTTTTGTCGCTGCTCGCCCGGTTTGTGAACAGAGTAGTAACAGTGAGGCTAAAACTATTTCACTTTAGTTTTCTCAGTACATCTGGGCCATCTGACAGCTGGATCTGTGACCACACCCTGTATCATTCGGTCCATCTGAGCTTAATCCACACACATATATATATATATATACATCAGTCATACACTTATTCCCACAATATACTTAAAAACTCGTTACCAAAGTGCAAAACAAAATCAAATTAAAACATAATAGGTATTCTTCCTTTGCCTTTAGAAGACAGAGGAAAGAGACATTCTTCATGTTGTCAAACCTACGTTTATAGCAGCCAAAAAGATAAAATGGAAGCTGAGTAAGGTGCTTTAGCTTGTGCCTTCCTGGTGCTGAGAGGGAGGGAGTGATTCTGTGCTTTAACACGGATCTCAGGCCAAGTCCGATTCTTTCTCAAAGTCTGGTTTTACAACTAAACTAGGCATTGATCTGCGTTTATGAAGAACTTTTAGCTACAGCACATTCTGCAGGAAGGCGGATTAGAGGAGGCCGGGTCAGTGGGAGCTCAGGGCGACAGGTTGTTGGCCAGCTCAATGAGGGCCAGGGCGCCGTGGAGACGCTCTCTCTGCTCCTGAAGGCGCCGCTTGGCCGCCCCGCCCTGGTTACCCTTCTCCTCCTCCATGGCCTCCGGCTCCTCCCCGTTCTCCTCGTCAGAGTGAAGGAACTCCATGGGATCTTGCTGCTCCTGGTCCTCCGCGCTCGCCTTGCCCTGCGGCTTCAACTTGGTGGATGTAGGAGCACGCTGCTCGCGGGTTTGCCAGTACCTGGAGGATTAAGGAGGACGTTATAATCTAAATGTGTCAGTGCATCTGCAGAGTTGATGGGTTTTGATATGGGCTGCTGCCCAGGGAGACACAGTCTATGTGGATGGCATGAGCTTAAACAAAATGTAAATCCCATCTGTCTGTTGCATCTTGAATAACTTTTCTGTTGCTTATTTGCATGTCTAGTCAATGGAAAATGGATGCTCACAGTGTAAATACATTAGCAGCATCTTATTTAGCACAACTGTAAAGACTTTTTTGGTGAACCTGAACCAAATTTGTCATTTTGATGACAGAGTCTTGAAAAGCGATCTTTAAAAAAACATTAAATAAAAAAATCTTGTGGCTTGCCCAGGACATGATTTATGCACAAAAAAAACACCACTGCTATGAATGTTTTTTTGTTTAAGCCTAAAATAATAATAAAGTTATACATTGCCCTGGACAAAAACAGCCAGAAACCATGTCAATACCATACACAAAGCCTGTTGAACTAAAATGTGTTTTTTTTATTCCAATAAATAAACGTGTACAAACAGAAAGCCATTTCGACTGATTTTTAATCCACCATTTTTAAAAAATTAGGGTAAGAATCAAAATCAATATGAAGTGTTTTCAGATTCAAATTCAAATTGCGAATTTCTAAAATCCACCAATACTTCAGACCTCCTATAAAACTGCGTACAACAGCCTATTTTAATAGCTCAAACATTTAATATGCATTAATCAATAATGGGATCTGTCTAAGTAATATTGTGTCAAGTAGCATTAGGTCCAGATAACACAGCTTACCAAGCTGCATTTTCTTTTGAATATTTTAGATTTATATTCCACCGAAAAATAGGCAAATACTGAAAATGAGTCTAGTTGGAGGTTCACTGTTCACAACTGAATTAAATTGTGTAAAATATGAGAGTTTTTAGAACCATGTATCTCCATAATTCATAGAAAAACACTGGATTACAATAAAAAAAAAAACTCATATCAGGGACAAGACGGCACCAAATCGAGGGGTGAAAGATCCAGAGTCCATTCCCTCAAGTCTGACTGGAACTGAATTATTAACTGGATTAAAATGACTTTCAGACAGAGACTGTTTCAGAGCTGAAGAATAACATCCTGGGGAGTCATCTCATGATATTTGTGTTGATTAAAAATGAATTGAAGAAAATTATTGTTTCAGAACTAAGACTAAAGATAATACTAATAATTACTAATGGACCCAGAGGGAATACTTTGAGAGAGGCTATTAAACTCCTTGAAGCAACTTTTGTGTTTTACACCATCAAAGATGGTTAACCTGAAACTATATTTTTCTGCTCAGTTTCTGTAGAGGGACTTTACTCACTTAGAAAGCCACTCTGCCACTGCCTTGTTATCCACAGACTGAGCCTTTCCCAGACCCGCCTTCGGTTCTTCTCTGTTCAGACGAGAGAAAGGATGCTTGGGGCAGTGACGGTTTGCATGAGTGAACCGACTGCCACATCCTGCATACAGAAAAAAAAAAAAGAGACATGAATAAACACATTTACAGTCCTATGAGAGTCACTGATTTTGTATGGGAAGAATTAAAGATGGTAATAATAGTAAATAAACAGTACAGATACAATAGGCCTTCGCAGCGCTTTGCTGCTCGGGCCTAATAAAGTCCCTCTCTGTATTAATCAGACAGTATTTACTCATGTTGTGTTTTCAGGTACTTTCCAAGTGCTCCAACTGACCCCCCCTTTAATAACACTAGAAAGTACCTAGAGGTGACTAAAAGTGAAAGTTTGGGCTTGATTTAAAGAACCTATGACTGAATATGTTAATCTTTCTTTTTCTTTTCTTTTTTTAAAGTATGTCTGACTCACCTTTCTCTGAGCAGACAAATGGCTTTTCGCCGGTGTGGAGCCGCTGGTGAGTCTTCAGCTGACCGCTCTGGACAAACGCCTTCCCGCAGTTAGGGTAGTCGCACAGATAGGGTCTCTCTCCTAGACGGGAGAAAAAGAATAAATAAATGAAGACAAAATGTTTTGCCATTTTCAGAACAAATACACTTTCACTTTTACACAAGCCAAGAAATATTTCCTGGTAGAAAACCAAAGACAAGAGTTCCAAATTCCAGACTCAGTTTTATAACATGTAGGACATTAGAGCATACATCTTTTATCTAAATCTGTTGCAGTATGAAAAAGTTGCACAAATCCTAAAATAATGCTCTGCTCTTTGGTTGCTGATGCAGCATTACAGTAAAGGGAAGTTTCACAACTTTTGAGTTTGATCTAGAGCAGCGTTTCTCAATTCCGGTCCTCAGGGACCGCTGCCTGCATCGGATGTGTCTCTGTTCCAGAACATGTGATTCAAATGAATGCGTGACATCCTCTGCAAGCTGTAAAATCTTTGTTCAAGAAGTGTGAAATAGCTAAAGATGCACCAATCGGGTTTTTCTCTTCACCAATAAAGATTTTTGTTGAGGTTTGACCTTTTGATTTTTCTCCCTTATGGACTTTAGCACGAGAGACAAGACGTGCTATAGGTGTCTTGATAGAGATAATAATCATTAATCCAGTAGTAAATTAAAGTATTAAAAATACATTTCCCATTTGTGAATGCATTGAGTTTTAACTTTTAGCTGATATGGATCAAATTTCATCCCATTGGTAAACCAAGTATAATGAAGGTTCTCACATTTTGACACCTTTAACGAATAAAGAGAAAATATTTTGTTTCTTTTTTTAGCATTTGATCTGCTGGTTATCCATCAGAGCCAGTGAAGGAAAATTTTTGATTTACCTCTTTTTTGTAATGTAAGACCATAAGTCCATCTATTCATACTGCCATTTAAAACATGTTTGCATCCGACATCTCCATCTAACAGCATTGCATCCGTCACACCCACCTGTGTGTGTTCTCTTATGAGCCTGCAGGGACTTCTCTCTGGGGAACACCCGGTTGCAGATGTTGCATCGGATCCGGCTGGAGGAGGTCTCGCCCTCGCTTATCAGCTCCCGCACCGTGTCTGCTCGGGGCCGGCCTCTCCGGATGCCATCCTGACAACCAGATATAATCTGATCTTTAGCACAGACAAAGCTGGATGAAGCTCATTTCAGCAGAACAGTGCCATGTGATGTCCTAATTTTTCAGTCTCTTAGCCCTGGATAGGGTCCTCCACTGAACTATTGCCGCCAATTACAATGACATTTAACCAATTCTACTGGCTTAGCTCTCTGGTCTATTTCTCTCCTAGACAGAGCTGATGATGCTTTTAACTTTGTTTGCTCTCTTTCATTCCTGTAGAAAATACTCCTGGATCAGTTCTGTGTTTTTGTGCTTCTGCTCTCAGCCACTAGTGGTATGTCTACTCAAGTTCTTCCTGGATCTGCTGGAGGTTTCTGGCTCTTTTAATGCAGTCGTTCCTTTCCCCTGTCGCCACATGCTTGTTCATATTGTTGGAAACACAGACGCATTTAGCCAAACTTCTTGGTACATGATCTACTAACTCTGACTGTGTTGTATTATAATTATATTATAATTATGATTCTGAATGTGGCTACATAACTATATTTGAATAGTTAATGGTTTTATTTGGACTGATTTCAATGTATCTGTATATGAATTGAACTCGTTTGTAAAGTTGAAATTTGTCGTAATTTGGCTCTATGCAAGAAGCATAACATAATTATATGTTATATAATTAGTATCTTAGTGATTCAGGCTCATTAATTTTGTGAAATGGCTTAGAAGCCAAAAATGCTCAGTTAAGTATTTTTGTATACATATTATACCGGTATATATTTAATTAGTTCCATTTTCAACATCAGTCTTCAACACATAAATATTAATGCGTTTTTAACCTCTCAAATGCCAGTATAAGTAATGCCAGCATCCAAAATCTGCAGTGACACAATTGCGATAAATTTTAATCTTAGCAACATTTTAGACATTGTTAAAGAGGTCATTCTATTTCAGTCCCATCCTGTGAATGGGCTACATGAAAAAGATCAATGGATCAACACAAGTTGATCCATTAAAAACATCAGGATTTACTCCACAACACCCCGCTATATCAACTTCATCCCCATGTGCATAAACACAGCCAACATTAAAAAAAAAAAAGAAAATACAACAAAAGAGAAAACTTATTGTAACATGTCAGTTATTATGTCCACGAGTGTAAATCGTACTAGTTTCATTGTAACTCATTCACTTCCGGTTACATTTTTGGCGCGCAGCCTCACGTCATGTTTCAGAGCAGCTGCAGGGTTTAAAATCCAGCATGTCACACCCTAATGCGCGGGCGTTTTTTAAATGACTCTCCATCTTGTCCACATTCAGCATAAATAAAACACACACACACACACACACTTTAACCCCTTCCTGACTGGGCTCAGGGTTCATTCACTGTCTTTAGATGCTGATTTATGCGTCTCATAGGTGAACAACACCTTTGTAGTTACAAGTTGTTGCTGGTTGCAATTTCTGACAACAGAGCTATGTCAACAATATCAAACTCTACTAAATGTGCCACAAACAAAAATCTATGGATTATCTCATCTAAAAATCTGCATCATGCAGGGTTGGGGCAGATATTTAAAAACAATCTGTTTACCTTGATCTGATCAGGAGACGGAGCTGTGTCCGCCTCCCTGGCTGTCTGTGACCCGGTTGGGGACGCGGCCCCGCTCGCCGAGCCCGGGCTCAGGGTTACATTGTGGGCGTTTTCCCCCCATTTCCAAGGGTAGACCATGAAGTCGCTGAAACCTGGACTTGTGGGAGTCAGAGTCTCCACTTTCCTGGGTTTGATCGGAGTCTTGATGACAGAAACCAAAACTCTTTTGGGTGAGTCGTTGCAGAAAATGACGTGGGGATGCTTGCTGTCGGCCATTGTGAGTACAGTAATAGTACACGTGCCTAAAAAACGCAAGTAAAATTGTTAAAAGTTGCTGTCTGCTTACAAAAAGAATCGATAAATAAGTCCTAAATGGCGGGTCTTCAGTCTGGGGTGAATATGTCCTTCATTTCCATAGAGGTACGCAAAAAATAGTTTGTTACAGAGTATCCTAAAAGTTTCCAAGCAGGGAGCACAGAGTAACAGTCCCCTTCGGCCGGAACGTTCTCCTCTGAACTGACCGGTTGCGCCCACAAATGTGTGGTCCCGCGTTGCAAACTCCCGCCTGAGGAGTCTGCCATCCAATGCGCTGGAGAAATCTAGCCCCACGTGTCAGCGGCAGCCAATAGCAGCGATAATCGCGTCAGCACCATTAGCCAATCAGAAAGAGAAACACTGGCGTATGCGCAGACTAGTTTTTGGCCAATGGAATTTAAACACCTGACGCGCGGTCTTGTAAGTTGACACCGATTTTGGCCAATCAGGATGAACAGGACGGGCAGCATAGCCAATCAGAAGGAAGAGCGGTTAACTTTAGGTAGCAGATGGCTCCTTCCCGCGTTTAGGAGTCTGTTTATGTTATTACATGTTTTTTTGTTTTTTTTTACTTTAAAGGGAACGGAAAAGGCCAAGAGGCGCCAAAATGACGTAATCGTTTTAGGGTGGGAACAAAGGGTGCACTGTTTTAGGAGAATGGAAATCGAAACGTAAAGTTATAAGGGAATTACTAGAGAGAAAATGTATGTATTTTTTGGCTTTCATAAACTTTACAGTTTCTGTGTTTAAAAGATGTTTGTGTCATCCCTTTTATATTAATCAATATTACAACCTTTCATAGCTCACAAGCTCATTTTTATTTCAAAGGCTTTTATTGAAAATTAGATAAAATTTCTAAAAACTCTGAAAAAGTTTCTAAAGGCCATTAAGATCTGGGGGGACTTTCCGGACCACAGTCAACTGAATCCCATTGCAAAGGGTTGATCTTATAGTTGGGTAACAACAGGACGGGAGACCAACAGTAGGACGGTTGCAGTTTCAGGTCAAAATCTTTAACGACTCAGAATAAAATCACTTTTCAGAAACTCACACTTGTAAATATCACCTAAATAATAGCAGCATTCCTTGAGGAGGATTGCTAAGAAAGTTTCAAATCAAAATGGAGAATTGGATCAAGAAGCATCACCCAGGAACATTTCCAGGGTTTCCTCCAGAAAACCTGCTGAGCCCGGTGGCTGGGGGCCATCCATCAGGATTACTGAGACACTCAAACCCGTCCACCATGATAAGGTGGCGGACCATGAAGGGGATAAATAAAAACAGAAACAGCTATGAGCTGATCTAGAGAGAAGCCTGAAGGTGGCACTCTGGTGTTAGACCAGTGATGGAAGAGGAAGACCTGACAGTATTAACTGGTCAAAAAATGGCTTATTAACTGGTCAAAAAATGGCTGCCTAGAAACTTCATATTTTCTTGGACAGGAGAAGATCAATAAAAAAAAAATCACAGTGATTAATAAAGGGATAATTGTTTCAAGACAGTATAATTTTTTGTTTTATATTTAAACTAATCTAATGACAGGTGTACTAGTGTACAACTTATTACTTTGATAGTTATGTTATTATTATAACTTATTATTTTTGATAGTTATGTCACAAGTCATAATTGTATAAAACACAAATAATCATTTCTACTGCTTGTGTCACATTTTATACACAATTAAGCTGCTCACAAACACTTCTCACTTAATAATTGCCAGATAACTTGTTATATTTGTGTATGAGCAACTCTTAAAACTAATTGGTGGAAACACTGTGATGGGCTTGAATGAGGTTTATGCAACTTTTTGTGTATTTAAAGTGAAAATCAGAGAGAAATAAGACATGATGTTTCCACTACACATGTATTTGAATTATTTACAGAATCTTTAATAATTGTATTATTCCAGTCATTTGAACCATGTACTACAGGCGTAGAACTAAGAGTGATGTAGTCCAAAGGTTTATTTGTTAACTTTGATGGCATGGATTACATCAAATGAAAGGCCAAAGAATGAAAATATTATTTGAAAAAATTACAATACAGAAATAACCAATTGGTGAAAAGTACTGTAAATCTACAATGTATGGATTCAGTACTTCACCAGGCCTCCATTTGCATGAATTCCTGCATTAATGCAGCTTGGCATGAATGCAAAATGGATATACTGAGTTATTTAAGGAACTAAAGTTTCTTTGATAACTCCCTTCAGCTCAGCATTAATCTGTCCGATGCCACTCATCTTTCAGCAGAAAAAAAAAATCTGCTGGAAAAGAGAATGAGCATCTTCAGAAAGTTTGTCAACAGAGGGAAACCTGTGTCCTGCGTGGATTTACGGTGTTGGCTCGTGAAGCGCTGACTCCAGCTACAGTCTGTGCTTTGTGAATAATCTGAATGGGTTTTACCTCATAATCTTCTTAGAAACCATTTTTCTAACAAGGTTTTTCTTCCACTAAACTTTCTATTAAAATACATAGACACATCAGTCTATAAGCATTCTGCGTCTTTAGCAGTCATCCTTTGTGTTTAATGGATAACTGTTGAGTCAGCAGTCTTCCCTGTGATTGGTCACTAAAATATAACATTAAACTAGAGGTTTTATGTAATATAGTTTTCTAAAAACTAAATGTCATTACATAAATATGCTACCCTTTCAATGATATTCTAGTTGATTGAGGAGCACTTTTATTTGGATAGAAAGTAATCACAGTTCCTTGATTTTTCGAGGGTATATAACTTCACTGGTGGATATATATTTGTCGTTTTTTTTTTAACTCCACACTTCTTCCTTTAAAAGCTGATTGGTGCCGTCTGACTAAGCACAGAACAATCTACAGACTCGGACGGGCTGAGAGCCATCTCTATGCAGAGCGTATTGATCAGTGAACAGCCTATTAATGAGCGCGAGGGCGTGGCGAGGCCTCCGCACGTGGAAACATTTAAAACCTGTCGATAACAGCTCGCGCTGTTTTTGTCGACTGCTGTCTGGAGCGGATGAGTTCCGTCCGCGGTTCGCTTCTCCTGTAGCTGGGCCTGCAAAACGGTACTCCCAATTTATTTATTTAACTTTTCCTTTTCAAAACGGAACCAGCTTGTCAAATGTTTTGTGCCCCCCCCCCCCCTCTCTCTCTCTCTCTCTCTCTCTCTCTCTCTCTGTCTCTCACACACACACAAATGCAGGCGGAGAAAATGCTGCAAGACGCCTTCGGGTGCGTCGTGGCGAACAGGTTCGGGGATCTTCTGGACGACGAAGCTGACCCGTTCGACCTGATCAGCGAGGTGGAGCAGGAGACGGAGAAGAAGAAAAAGAAAAAAAAGGAGGATGAGGACAAGAAAAGCAAGAAGAAGAAACCAGGCCTGAGGGAATCTCAGAGGAACAGACGGCTGCCGGTGGCCTCAGGTGGCCTGGACCTGGTTCCAGGTGAGCCGCATCACCGCTACAGACACAGGCGCGGTCCAGCGGCTCTGTGCTGGCAGTTGCTGGTGTTTCTAGAGCGGATGGAAGTGTGCTCGGGCTGTGTCAGCTGTTAGCGATGCAAAGTCAGCGGAGCTGCTCGTTTGCTCTGTTTGGCTGCGTTTCCATTTAATCTTTTCCACAGGGTTCTGTGCAGGAGTTGCCTACTAATGTAGGTACTGCCATAGGCGGTCCAAAGTTTAAGAACCCCAAGTACAATTAGATTTTTTTGGCCCCACTTACAGCGCATGTTGGCCAAACATACAAAAGTATTGCAAGCTTTTAAAGGAGGCCAAGTTCATGTTTATGAGTTAAAGATTAGGACAGTGCTTTGAAAGCTGAAATTCTGATGAAATTTGGGTTCCAGATTTACATAGAAACTGGTGAAAAGTTGTGACTCAAGTTTGTAAAAATGTCCTAATTTTTAAAAATATAATTAGTGGTGGACATGAAATGCTAAACATGTATCTTTGCACAATCTAGTTAGCAAATCCCAGGGTCAAGTTTGTTGGACCTCCCACAATTGGTCAATAACTTTGGCTAAAAAGGATAAAGAACCACTTTATATTTTTAAAAATCATTTAACAAATACAAACTTTAGCAGTTTCATAAAAAAATGATCAGTAACGGGGTTATTTCCCCAAATCATTTTGCACAAATATCAACATGTTGTGTCGTCAGGGCGAAAACAGCAGGAATGTCCCCCATTTGCAAAGGAGGACAGAGACTCCAGAGCCGAGGCTCCGAGGAACAAGAAGAGAGGAGGCGCTGCAGGCCAACGGAGGCTGAACCAAGAAGAACCGCAGGAGTTTTCATTGCCAAAGTATGTAACGATTCATATTTTAGTTGAGTTTATCGGTTTATGCTGCAAGTTTCTAAAAGTGATTGCTCTTTTTTGTTCTTAATTTTCAATGTGGAATTCAAAGTGTATTAATCTTTAAGTAAAAATGTATTTTCCCTACTAATTAGAAAAATGTTTATTTAATTTAAGCATAAAACACACTTCCTATTACTTTAAAATTATGCTTTTTGTATTTATACAAGTTCTATGGGTACTATAGACAGCTTCAGATGTGGCCTGCACAGTTTGAGAAGCATTGCATTGAACTGTTCTTCTGGTTTCCAGGCCATCCTATAATGAAGCCTCTGCCTTCAGCAGCAGAGGGGGATTCACAGGCCGAAGAGGAGCGAGAGGAGGTGGGGGAAGAAACTCTGATGACTTTTATCTGAGAGGCAAGAGAGAATATGATCGACATGATGGAACGTAAGGCTGTATATTCAAGATTCATTTGGCAGGTTTAAGCGTTGTGGATGGTGGATCATAATGTAACGGTTGCAGAGGGATCTCGTCAGAAGAAAAACGAGGAGGCAGAGGACCATGGAACTGGGGCAGTGCTGTGGAAGCGCCAAGGTCAGTGAACTTTAACGAAGTAAACTGTGGTACTTCAGTGCAGTACATGCCTTCAATTTAATTAATTAATTCTTTTTCTGAAGTGAAATGATGGAGGTGACAAGTGATGCTGGTGCCAAAGCTGAGGAGCCACAATCAACTTTGGAGGAGGAGAATCTAACTCGGTGAGTAAACTGTGTGCCCAAGGTTTTTACATGAATACTAAGAGTTGTAATAAAGTGGACTGAAGTTGTTTGGCTTCATTTAACAGAGTGACAGATGAGGACAATGAGATGGTGGTCCAGGTTGCAATGGAGATGACCCTGGATGAGTGGAAGGCCATTCAGGAGGAGAACCGTCCCAAAGTGGAGTTTAATATCCGCAAAGCAGAGGATAAGATTCCCTCTAAAGCAAAGGTCATTCACCAGTCCAAGCACCTGGAGGTGAGAATCATGGGATGCTTGAAACTACACAGCCTGAGTGGAGTGTGTTTTAATTACACACATGCACACATAGAAAGCGTTACCTTTTTACTGTAATCCTGAGTGGACGGCTTGTTTCTGGCAGTGTTCCTTTAGATGAACAGGTTCACCATGAATTAGGGATGTGGTGGTTTGGACCTAAAAGTATCAATATTTTGTTGATAAAGGGGTGTCACTGCAGTCAAAGCCCCATAAACAATTACTGCTCTTAATATTATATATATATATATATATATATATATATATATATATAAAATCCAGGGAATAATTTCTAGATATTTAAAAAGGCTTTTTTTGACACAAGATCAAAAGTAACGCTTCTGAAAACGTTGCTTTTGATCTAATGCAGTAAAGTGTGTTTAAATGATAAGTTTTATTTATTTTTAAATCAAACCAGTTAAAGCAAAGACTTATGCGGGTTTTCACATTTAATTTTAACAAACAGTTGTGTGCCAAGATGGATTCTCAAGAACAGCCTTATAGCCTTTTAGCTGTTCTTGAGAACAAAGGTGCAACAAAGACTGTGAATATGTATGTACTTGTGATGTCTTGTGGTTTTTATTTTTCACATTGTCATTATTGGGTGGCGTGCTTAGTGTTCTGAGGTTGAAAAGTACATCTGGTTTGGAAAAAGGGTGCAACAACAAAATGCATACGAATAAACACTACACTAACGTTTACACTAACATGTAACAGATTTTACCATGATTTAATAACGACTGTAAATGTTACTGTATTACACACCGAAGGGAACATTTTTGTAAATCCAAACATTTGTCTAAAATGCATTTGCGTCCAATATTTCAGAACACAAAGGAGACGGTAGAGGAGATTGAGGAAGATGGAAACTTCTTTCGCAGGTCAATGAATGTCATCACCACTCTCTTGGACATAAACTTTGGGACTCTTGGACGCCCGAGTCGTGGCGGCCGAGGAAGAGGAGCTCGAGGTGGTCAAAGCGTTCGCCCAGAAAAAGCCAGACCCATTTATGAAAGGGTATGTTATCAACTCCCACAACCAGATGGCTCTTAAATGATCAGTGTGTCTAATATTAAAATGTTTTATCATGTAGATTTTATTCCACCTGAAAACAAGTAGCTGATTTTTGTTTCCATCGATTCAGGAGGATGAGATGGCGCCTGATCCTGATGACCCAGAAGACTTTCCGGCCCTCACTGCAGGAAAATGACTGACTTGTCGCCTTCAACTAAACTGTTCACATTTCTGTTCTTAATGTTCTGTTGCACTTGTAACACTGTTCAATAAACGCTTTTGCAAAATTACTTTTCATCTTCTGGTACAAATATCTGGTAACAATGGCATCACTGCCAGATTTGGGGATTTCAACCAAAATTCAGGTGCATCTCAAACTGGCATCCAGTTTACGTCAAGATTTGCTTTCAAACAGTCAAACTTATGTTATCGGTTCATAACAATGAAATTTGAGCCTGGGTTTTGAAGAATATGGCCTAAACTAATGAAAACCTGAAATGCGGTTTCAACTAGTGTAACAAGATTTGGGGACAGAAATGTCCCCAAATGGAGGAATATTAATGCAGCCCACCATAGTTTTGTTTTTTGGGGAGGGCCACTGTAACTAACCATGTTGTGCAAAAACGAAGCTAGATTCATTTGGGAGTACATTTATTTAAAATTCATATTTTTCTAGGATTATAAAGAGAAAAGGCCCCGTTGGGACCATTTCATGACATGATTTTAACAGTACAAAATATTTACAATATACAAACCGTATATTAAATGTTGACACATGTACAGCTTTGAAATAAAGGAGCTGAAAAGGTGACCAAATGACAGGCCTCGTCCAAAACATGCTGAATGGCAGTATGACGGTGCACAGTACTTCATGCTATGATTGTGTGAACCAATAATTTCTCAGCTTTACACTTGTTATACTAGTTGTGGTTGCCGATAATTCAGACATTTTAGCTGAATGATTCAGTAAGTAAAAACAAACACAATTAAAATTTAATGATGCAGTGTTTTTGTTAAAAAAAATAAAACCATCTTGTTCCTCTGCAGTAAACGTTCACACCAAGTTGAGATTCATGCCAGCCTTTCTCCAAAACAGATTGGATATCTTCGCATTTTTCCAGGTTCACAGGTTTACCGGAGGAGAGGAGCTCTAGCTTTGGGTATGGAGTGACTATGAGAGAAGAAAAAAAATACATAATTATCTAGAGATGTCATGGAAAAGCTATTACAAAAGGCAGCAAATTGAATAGGAATGAGGATAGATACCATAGCCTGGAAAATCTAATTGATTGCAAAGAGCTGCGAGCTTTACGTCCTCGTGACACAGCGGGTCTGTTGCGTGGAAGAAAGACGAACAGATGGAAAGGTGAGCATGGCAATGGAGCACAAGTAAAGGATGCCAAATACGACTACAAGTGGCTGATGGCCACAGGCAGATCACACAGTGAGCAGCAAAGTCGAGAAAAGCCATAGCCAGTCGAAATCTAAAAGACGCTGACGTAGAAACGGGCAAGAAAAGATTCAGAAAGTTGCAGACGAGAGACTTTTGCACATTAAGAGTTTAAGTGTTGGCATGGGACATTTTAGAGTTTACAGGCATGTTAGGGAGAGATTTATGCTGTAAAGTACAGAGAAAACGTTTGCATGATTAGTGGAATCTTGAGAAGCCATTTTTCTCTAACGCCTCATTTTTAATCAGAGTAAGAAAGATCATATTTTATAGAGATACTCTATTAAATTAGTCCATCAGCATTTTCATAAATTCCAACAGCATTGAAAAAATAACCTATTCCAGGAATTAATTTCAAAAAGTGAAACTCTGATTCATGATAGACACTAGATACATTTTAAGTATTTATTTAATTGAGATTATTCTGGCTTGCAGCAATTAAAAGGCTATAATTCAGTTTCCCTGAAAATTGGAGAATTTCACAAAGTTATTAAGGAGAGGAAACTTAATGCATAAATGTGGACCTAGTGTGAAATGTCAATACACTGTACAGTATTTGCTCTAAATACTTTAACGCTGTTTTTGCATGAATTACAGCATCAACGCAGTCTGGCATGGAGGCGTTAAATCTGTGTGTGGGTCCGTCTTGTGTGGGCTTTGCCCCACAACCCTCAGCAATAGCTGCCCCAAGGCTGCAGCTATTGCTGTTGATCCTGTTTGTTTCTCTATCACACTTTTTCCTTCCATTTAACTTTCCACGAATATGCCTGGGTTAAGCACTTTGGACAGCCAGCTTCTTTATTTTCCTGTCCTTTATATTCTTCAGTCTTCTGTTATGTCATTTTCTGAGAAAACAACTTTTGGGTTTGAATCACTGTGTGTAATTAGTAGGAGCATTAACTAGTTTCACTTTTTGACATAATTACCGAAATAAACTTTCAGTGGTGGGCTATACGAGTTTTTTTTTTTTTATTGTAGCTCAGGCACTGCGATGCAAATCAAAAGAAAAGAGTAAACAGAGTCTCTGGACTTCTGACTAGAGAAATCTGGTGGGATTTCTCTATCCATCTGGCAGCTAGAATCTAAATAGAAAAATACATTTTTGGCACCTTCTACTCAAACTTTCAACCACTAATTGGCCTAATATTCAACAAGTAACATTTCTTATTTTAAATAAGGTATTATGTTACAGCTGTGTTTTTTGTAATTTCTTTTTCTTTTGCATGAAAATCATTCATGCAGGGTTTTTTTTCTGGACAAATCAAGTCATCTTGGACCATTTATATTTATCCACTGTCCATACACCCTTATTTAAATTGAGAACGTATTTTTAATACTTTTAGGCACAGTACTGCAGTGGCAAAGCAACAGTTTCACTTCTTGATTCAATGTAAAGTTTGTTGAGGGCTTTCAAATACAAATGACTGACCACGTCAATGAGAGCAACTACATAATTAATAAATACATAGCAATAATATTACTGTGCAAAATAGTAATGTGCCTACAGCATGTAGAATGTATAAATTAAAATATAGTGCAGTGAAAGTACAACTGAGTTGAATTTTTGCCTGTTTTCTATCATTAAACATTGAAGAACAGATTAATTATTTGGAGGTTTTTTGAAGTAGAGGAGCTGCATTGTGGTGATCATTAGTAAATTATGTGCACCAATAATAAGTGTCTGAATTTTACTATATATAATGTACAGGCCCTTGATAAAAGGTATGAAAGCTAATAGGTCTACTCAGAAATTATACCAAATGTCTCTTGACATTCACTTGTAAAATGTAGAGCAGGGGTCACAAACTCTGCAACTTTTAGATGTGCCTCTGCTGCACCACACCTGAACAGAATAATTAGGTCATTAAGGCTCTGGAAAACTGATCTACACAAGGAGGAGGTCATTAAGTCATTTCATTCCAGTGTTTTGTACCCGTGACACATCTAAAAACTGCAGGACTGCGGCCCTCGAGGCCTGGAGTTTGAGACCCCTGATGTAGAGGGAAAAATGAATCTCCCTGCCTCATCAGAAACTCAACAAATTCAAAAGCTGAAACATTGAGTAGGAGGAGCCAAACATGTCTCTGTCTTTGAAGTAAAAAGCCAGCAATATGTTTTTGCATATAATTGCAGCCCCAGGTCTCTGCTGGGCTCAGAGTGTGTCTGAGGGAGCTTGCCTGCAGGTGTCCCTGTGCTGCGTTTAAGTTGATGAGGGCGCCTGTGTTGGCTCTGAGACTGGCCGTGTCTCTATGGCTGCCACACGGCTCACAGAACATTGGGTCGCTGTTGCCAGCCACTACATGCAGGTTGCCTAGGGACCTGACCAGCCTGGTTTGGCTCAGGGAGCTGGTAGAGAGAAGGAAAGCTGTTAATGTGCTCCACAGGGATCTACAGCGTCTTGCAGAAGTATTCATACTTTTAAATGTTAACTTTTTCACATTTTGTCTTGTTGCAGCTAGACTTCTAAGTGGTACTTACTGGAGTTTTATGCCATAAACTAATACAAAGTTGTGGATAAGTGTAAAGCTGAAGGAAAGACATCATTTTTTAAACATTTTTGCAGCTGTTCTGCAAAGACCTCAAGGAGGGTGGAGCATCAGCATATAAACACTGCGTTTTCACCAGATGTGTGCAAAATGAAAAATTCTCATCTTCAGCACACCAATCCTACAATGACACATGATAGAGGAAGCCTCATGCTGTCAGGATACGTTTCTTTAGCAAGGAAAAGGAAGCTGGTCAGAATTGTAAAACAGGTTGGAGTTTTCTTCAAGCTGTGGGAGAAAGTCTCTGCTGGAGCAAAGTGGATGAATGAGCTCCGTATGCCTGAAGACAGCATGAACAGCTGCTTTTCCCCACAGATTCCACGGACAGAAAAACATGAAAACCATGAACCATCCCAGTCAGTTGAAGGTTTAGTGAGGCACAGCAGGCTGCCTGTTCATAACACTCTAGACAGGAAGACAGTGTTGCAAAACAGAGACTGGGACAGGACAGATGTAGTTCATGGGTCTGAATAAAGTATAATATGTTTTCCCATCCAAGAGAACATGACTGAACACACTAAAGGAATTATAAAAGAAATCTAACACATGGAAACCCTGAAATAAAACCTGACAAAAGGCTAGACTGTGGTGAAGGTGCACCTTCCAGCCAGACCAGGACCCCAAACATGCAACAAGGCATACAATGAAATGGTGTTGATCAGAACACATTCATATTAGAATGGCCCAGTCAAAGTCCGGACCTAAAGCCAATTGAGAATCTGTAGCATTACTTAAATATGCCCTTTACAGAAGCTCTCCTAGTCTAACTGAGCTTGAGCTAAGTTGAAAGTTGGTGGAGATAAACCCTTCAGCATGAGCTACAACCAGTCAGAGTAGCAGAACACAACTGAAGCCTACGCCTTTCAGATTTTTATTTGCAAGATATTTAGAAAATCATGCATTCTTTTCCTTAGACTTTGCCATTATTTGCCACTTTACTTTGGCCTAACACATTGAATTGCACTGGAATGTGAAAAGGTTTGGTGAATAATAGTGAAAGACGCTGTGCAAGTGGCTATAGCCTCTGGATTTGCTCCTCAACTGTGTCATTGCCACATGAAAAAAAAACTATTAGACACATTCATGGTACTCTTTTACATAAAAAATACAAATACCTTCAGATAATCTAAGTTTTTTTCTATCAATGAGAAGACATTTCCTGTATCTCCTCATTGTGCGTTACTTTGGTTAATATGTGTTAGAATCAAACCGACCTTCCTCCTACTCCGTTAGCTGGCAGAGATGCTCTGGTCCTCTTCCTGCTGTCTGAGCGGTCAGACAGAGCCAGGGCGCTGACACTGGTCTTACAGCCCTCAACACTGTCCTGTGTGATCACCCTGCTGCACAGACAGATAAAGCCACATCTATTGGTCAACGCCATCTTTTTATGTCTTCATTATATGAGCTGCACGTTTTACCTGAGGGACTGCGAGGGAATATAAATGATCGTATTAGTACTAATTGGCCGAAAACAAGAAATGTTAAGTCTGATTAAGCATTAAACAGTCAGTGACAAAAATTGTTTCTCCTTACACAGCGTTGTGACAAAACTTTCTATTTCAATCAAGCAATCAATCAATTTGATCTGTAAAGCATCCTTCATGTTGGAGGCAGCTCGCTGGAAACACATAATAAAGGGCATTTCTGAACTGGGTTTGAACAATCCAGGGTGACAGTCTGCAGGTGCAGAGTTGGGTAGTGAACTGAAACTGGTGGGATACTTCTTTTTCTTCCTCCCCTCTTTATAAGCGGGCTGGTGGATATTAAAAGCGATGTGCCTTCATCTTTTCTTCACTTCCCTGGACTAGCTAGGGGAGTCACTGCTCATATTCTTGGCTTAATTTCTTAATAAAATAATAATCAAAATGCATTTTGATTCATTCTTGACTGACTCAGTGTTTCACCTTAGGTAAGACTTATATCCTTAACAACAGTTCATGCAAATATCTGGTTTCAACTGTATGGATTATCGAATTTAATTACATGAAACTGCTGACTTCAATAGAAGCTGACAGAGTTGGAAACCTGCAGGAGTGAAAAGCTTAGGTGGTATGTGAACACCGATCCAGTCATAAATGCAATGGAAAAACAACAGACAATTGACAGTGACTCCAGCCCAACATTATAACATGTCAGACGGAAACGGTGATCAAAACTGAAGTACGTGCATGCATGCGTGCCCAAAGGAGTTTAGTACTTTATGTCATGCATGGAAAACGGCAGAGGAGATGGGCAAGAGTTTGGATAAGCATTCTTCTAATTGTCCCTGCAATTGAACATGCGCTGCAGTGTTACACAACAAAACAGTGGAGCCAGATGGTGAAATTCAGCCTTGAATTAGATCTTTGTACAGCAGGAAATACATTGATACAGCATATAACCTAAAAGTGCAAGTAAACCTCCTACTCTGTCTCAACTTCCCCCTGAGAATGCATAAGAATCTGCTTTTAACCCCAATTCACCCTCAGAAAATTATGCATGATGTTTTGTGATTAACTGTCCTTACACAACCACAAATTAAGTCACAAATCAAAAGTAATTAGAATATGGTATATTTACTTTAAAAGAGAAAACCTACGGCTAAACATTTGGTGCAGGAAAGTGATCTAACTGATCAAAAAAGGAAGTAGCCACAGCAGGTTTTTATAAAGGCTCAAGTGTTTCTTAACAACTTTATGAGTAGTGCCAAGTCAGCAGTGCAAGCCAAGAACCAAAACCTTCCGTTCAGCTATTCCAGATCTTATTTATATCTGGTATCAGTTGAACAACTGGTGCTGCTAGTAAAAACAACAGTGGACTTTATTTATAGGCCCTAAGTGACAGAAGAAATCTGGGATGCAATACCTTGCAAAGGTGTTTGTACCGCTCTAACATCTTCACTCTGTCACGTTGCAACCACAAACTTCAGTGTATTTTACTGAGATTTTATGCAATAAACAAAATCACAGTGCGTAAAAGTTAAGTGGAAGATTAAAGCTATAATGAGTAGGCACTTTGTAGGACCATGTGGAACCAAGTCTTTAAGAGGATGTTTAGTTTTTGAAAATCTTTCTGCCAATTCTTCCTTGTAAAATATATCAGTCAGATTGAAGAACAAACAACTTGATCTACATTTGGTCTCTAGTTGTAAATTTAGGGTTATTGTGCTGATGGGAAACAAACCTCCACACGAGTCTTATGTCTTTTTTTTGTTTAGCTTCCAGCAAGATTTTTTCCTGTTTTTAGCTCCAGCTATCTTCACAAGAACTCTGAAAAATATCCCCACAGCATGATGTTGCCCCCACCATGTTTCACTTTTGGGATGTTTTTGTCAGGTGATGTGCAGTTTTAGTTTTGTTGTATTTCCCTTACATGGCTTTTTATGACTTTCTTTCCTACTGTAATTTTCAGAGTCATATTTGTGGATAAAAAAAAGTGCTTTTAGTATTTCTCTAATATCAAACAAAATCCCACTGAAGTTAGTGGCTATAAAGTGACAAAATGCAGAAAAACATTTGAGGGGTTGGAGAACCTCTGCAAGTGACTGTATGCCTTTATATCGAAGCAGAGCGGCTCAGTCCACCAGGCAGTCAATGAAAGGCGTGTAAATGAAACGCATTCGCTAAGTGCATATCCACTTAACACCATAGTAATCCAAAGAAAGAAAGGAGAAAAAAAACAAAACAAAAAAAAAACAAGATCAGCCATACCATTCATTGGCATAGCAACCATTTCTACAGGAAGAGGATGTAAGCTGAAAAGGAAGTGACGTGCACTTACCTCCTTCATACAAAACCTCACATCCTCTCTCTCTGCCCCACTGTCCCTCTCTCTACCTTTTGAACGGCAGGCAACACATCGGCCACGCCGTGCCCATGAGGCTGCAGCAGAACACTACCACCTGCCTGACATGGGACAACAAAAGCCAAAGCCATATGGGTACATGGACAGAGGCCAGTCAACCATCCTCAGCCAGGCTGACACCCATCCTTCCACAGCTCCATTTATACAGCCACAAATGATGTGGAGTTGGACGTTTTTTAGGATATTTGATTGGTTAGAGAGTATGTGTTGACAACTCTTGCTACAGTAGTGCTTCTGCTAAAGCTTGCATTCACACAAACCGTCGTTCGTTTGCATCGGGGTTTTTTTGTTTTTTCTGTCACCTCTTACTTCTATATTTATTTACTGTAAAAACCACAGTTAGAAAGCTAAATGAGGCCATTATAATGCCACTCAGTGAATTTTTAAAGCTGTGAGCTCAGCAGTTAGTACCTATCAGAGAAAAGGAGTGGAACTGAATTAGAAGCAGATAGCTTTATTCACTTCATGCTCTGCTTACAGATTAGCCTCCTGGTGACAATAGAGAAGGTACAATTAAATGAAAAATTTAAGAAGTTTTGAATCTGGATCAAATTGTGGTGGAAAATACTGTAGAAAATATTGAGCCACGCAAGTTTCATGGTTACAATTCAACACGAAGACAATGAGCAGCAATAATTGATTATTTAAAGCTGTCATGCTGGCATTAATCCTAATGTAACATAGTCAACTCATTAAAAAAATACAACTAAGTTCCTTTTATTTTAAGAAAGCAAAAAGAAAGGAACATTTATTAATTATTTGTTCATGTAATCCTTGCAAGTCAATTTGCTTTTGCAACTTCCACCAATTATATCGCATGTTTTCCTAATGTCATACAGCCCTAGCTTCGATGAAGTATTTGGTCAATTATTGTATTTCAAGTGAGAGCTGAGATTAATATTATGCATGTCAATAATAATTTGACCTATTATAGGCGCTCTAACTTCCAGCACCTCATAAAGGTTTTACTGGCCAAGATGATCACGGAGAGTGGTGGTAGCATGTTTAAAGAAAAACGAAAACGTGAGAAAAGTTGTTTGTCACCATAATGTTTAGCAGTCATATCAAAATTGCTTATACTGTGCAGCTGCTTTGTAATAAAATGCAAGTAAAGATCCTAGAATGTAGGAAAAAATATTGTTTGTTGACATTGTAAAGTGTTGGGAGTGTGTCTGCGGCTACGCCCTGGTTAATGTTTCCCTAATCTAGACATCTTTACACTTCAGTGTCCCTGCAGAAGGCAAAAAAAAACTTTCTATGTGCCACAGAGTATTTTTTTACTTAAATATTTAACTGTACGAGTAATCCCAGTCATGCTGCTTACTTCAAAGTCTGGCCTTTTGATTAAATGAGGGGCTTTTACATAATGAACATCTTGACTGAATAACCAAGGAAGATCTACCATGTGTCCTCTCCCTGCCCAATCACCTCAGAGAAGAGGAAACATAATTGCTTTGCAACTGGCCTTTAACTTCCACATCTTTTGTTCCATTTTAAATTGAGCTCTTAACAAATACGTTGTTTTAACTGGAAGGGCGAGTGTCAAACAACTGTGTCCATAACTCTGTTATAATATCTGCGCTGCTCCTTCCTTGATGCATCATTCATCCCTCACTGATCACAATCATAGCACTGTAATTCACTAGATCTGCATGCCATAGCATTAAAAAAAAAAATCAAAGAAAAAGTTACATTTAACAATATCACAGCTGCTATAAACTTGGCATTCTAGGTCAAACAGAGGACTTTTATGATTGCTACAAGCTGGTTTAAAAGGACAGCTGACTGTGCTAGGAAACCACTGAGGAAAAGTGAAGCTTATCAAACTAAATGGTCATGAAGTAAATTAAAAAGAACGACATACGTGGTCACTTTCTGGTCTTCAAAGCATAAGCTGTTTATGGTTTGAAAAACACCTGAGTATACATGTAATGGTCTGACATGGAAAACAATCTTTTATTTCACCCTGTTATAACACATATGGGTGAGGATGCATGACGGTGCTTGCGGACTGCGTGGATACTTACGACAGAGAACCTGAAGACGACCTGGCCTGCCTCTTGCTCTTTAGGGCTCGTAGTTTATCGCCCTGCGTGACGCCGTTTCTCTCATCTTCGTCATTGTACTGCAACACAAAGAGGCGAAATTCAACATCCTCGTGTTTCATTTCCTACAGGTTGCAAAACTACAGTAAAGGCAACAGCTGCACAATCGTATTTTAATCTGCACATGGTAGAAAAGGCGTAGAAAACTCACCAGCTCTATTTCTTCTTTCTTGGATGCCCTGTTCTTGTTGCTGCCGTTGATTGTGATGTCGTCCACTCCAGACAGGATCCTGGTTACAGCCGTCTTGCCGTTTTCCCGCTCATTCAGCTTCTTCTCCCGGAAAACATCTCCCTCTGCCCAGAGGCTGTTCTGCTTTCTGATGACGTAAGTGGAGGGCAAACCTCAGTTGATTTGTTTTCTTGCCAAACCACAACCAAGTGTTCTGTTTTATGTTTCTCTTAAAACCTGCCCAGACACAATAATCCTTTGAAACAGCGTTTGCCATTATGATCAAACACTGGCTTCCGCACAAGAGCTGTCACTCAAACGTGGGAAAAAAGACACACAAACACACACACACAGACCTGATTCACCAGAATACATGTTGTCCTCCAAACATCAACAATGCAGCGAGTTATTGAAAATTAGAGGTGGAAGAGTAAATATCAGAAGTCAGTGTGATTATTTAACTGCATCAGCTGAATTTTTAATAGTATTTATAGAATTGATACCATTAAAAAAAATTAAATAAAGGGAATAACATTATTAAATTGTTAAAAGGTGTTATTTTTTATTAAAAGTAAATCATATGCAGAAATATTCAGTCTTTTCAGAGAAAGAAAAATATCATACAGGGAGCAACAAAGAAGATTATAATGCCTGGAAGCTTCATGCGAGTTATTACTCACAGATTGCCAATATTTCTAGGGGAAATGTGTCCCATTATACATAAAATGCGACTTATCAAACAAATCATGGGCCTGATACTCTTCACAGAAGACAGACAAATCCCAGCCATGATGAATTTTTCTGTTTTTTTTTTCCTGCTGATTGAAATTGAAGAGATAACTTTCATGGTGGATTAAGAGAAAGAAAATACAAGCCATGGATCATTAAAAGATTATGTAATGTCAATAAACTGATAAAACACAGAGTGTCAATATGCACATATTTTCACAATATGTGCATATTGGAGCATAATAATAAAAACCAGCTCAGGGTTTGCTTTGCTTATAGTATTATGTTGCCAAAACTACATAATATTTCTGTAATTTTCATTGTTCCCTCTCCCTTTTAGCCAGTTTACTAACAGCTGTTCCCTTGCGGCAGACATTTCCACAACGTATGGATGAATGAGTCAGGGAGCGAGCGGACATGGATGCTGGCTGAGATGTGTTGTTTATCCTACTTGGCACTCAGCACGATGTGTGTATCTCACCAAGTAAGGAATGCAATTCTCTACTGTATGTACAGAGGGTTTCAGGCCAAATTCATTAAAACAAAAAGATTGTTGCCATTTTTATAATGTAGAATTATCATGTCAATAGAGACGTCTTTATTGGACATGCAAACTGATCGATGATACAAAATCCTTGTCTTGTACAAAGACAGCTACCGTCAAGCTTCCTTGGTAACAAAGACTTTGTTATGTTCTGTGTCCCTGTGAGGTTCATAAGCCTTGTCAAAGTAAAACATTTAAAAAGCACATTTAATTCTTTTTTTCTCATTAAAATCTGGGTTGAATAAACACCTACTCTTCTACAAAGTTTTGCTGTGGTCCAATGATGGATCCTGGCCGGCAGATCCGTATCCATGCGATGGCCTCCGCTGCAGTCAGGCCGTAATGTTTCATCATATAACAGGCGATTAGCGTACCGGTTCTTCCCAGGCCAGCTGGAAACAAAAGCAGTAGAAGCATTGCAGTAATCTTCATAAGACAAACGATGCAGAGCGGAGTAGCTATGAAGATGCTTCAGAGAAGAGCCTTTACCCTTGCAGTGGACCGCAATAGCTCCCTCTGTGTTCTCACAGATGTTGAGGAACTTTCTGACGATGGTGTCGTTCGGCGTGCTCCCGTCCACAAAGAACAGGTCATGATGCTCAAAGTCTGAATCTGTGAAACGTCTTGCATCGTACATCTTCTTGTTGAGTCTGATGATAGTGGTGATGTTGTGTTTTCTGAAGTACGGGATGTAGGCCTCGGGAGCATGTAAAGGGTACCCTGCAGAAAAAGGAGAATATTAAAGCCAAGAGGCCTCTGTGTGCAACAACACACACACGACACGTTTGACCGATACTCTGCATAATCACCATTTTCTATCTTGCTTTTTGGATGAGGGCCACTGAACGCGAGGAACTTCCCAGGAATTATCCAGTTAAAGTCTCCGTTCTCCGCCCTCTCGTAGTGCTCGTACTCTTCCACATCAAAGTTGGAGAAGTTCAGCCAGCCGTACTGCACAGCCTAAAGGAAGGTGACAAGGGTTGCATTTCATTTAATCGGCATCATGGCGTCAGAGGACAGAAAACTGTATTTATTGTTCATTTCCGTACTTTGTCAACTCCACGCAGGCAGTCCAGAATGTCCAGATTGTACATGCAGGTTCCAAACGAGGCATCTCTGTGAAGTACAGAAACAAAATGATGAGACCGATCTGCAAAAGCATCCTCTAGGCGATTTAGTTCATCAAAACATTTCACCTGGCTTTAATTCCAGAGATGATATTAGATCTCCTGATTTTATTCTCTCTTTGTCTCATTTTCTAATGAAACATATGTCTCATATGGATCTTTGACAAGATACTTTATAAGTCCTTTATTTATGCTCAACAGACACAGAAATGGAAGAAATTCAACTAGCCTCATTTACACATTTTCATGTCAAACATTCTAAACTCTCTTTAGCATCAAAAGAAAACATTTGGGACTTAAATGTTCACTTTTTTTTTAAATGCTAAGGGAAAATACAGGTTTTGGTAGAATACATTGATTTTAGTTAAATATCAGATAACCACACCTTAGATTGAAGTATATGTGATCCACAATAAAATGGTGACTTTTTACCTGAATGGAAGATAAGTTGAATTCCTGGATACCAGTAGGCTGTAGGCGTCCTCTGGTGTCATGTTTAGATGCATCACCTGTACAAGACAAGGATCTTCTCAGCATGCACTCTCTTGTATTGCATACCAATTTTGGCATTTGACACCCACCCACACCTACATGAAATATGCACATTTGTGCAAAACTTACTGCATACGATCCTATTAGATAGGCAGCGTTGGCTTGTTTTTTCTGATCCCCACAAGTATAAAAAATGATCTTCTTCCTCGTGAGTGTAATTGACTGTCCCAAACATGGCAAATAACAGAAGAGATGTTAAATCAACCTCACTGACTACAACATGGAGAACACAGGAGTTGCGTAAATTCTTTGGCTTTATCGCCCTGCTTTGTCACCCAGAAGTTATCTTACTAAGAAGTACATAAAAACAGATAACTTCCCTAATAAAACTGTGTTTTTAATTTTAGCTGTAACATCTGCTTACTTCCACAGACATGGTGGTGATTAAAAATAGGCGAGAAAATGATTAAATGTTCTAAAAACACCATTAAATTACAGGTGCAGAGATACTGGATCCTCCAGGTATAACTGCCTCAGCAAGTGGCTTGCAAGCACCATTGCTGACAATAGTTGTAAAACAACTAGCACACTAAAACACAGCAAATCTGCCGTTTATACAGCCCACTGCAAGTATAAATAGATATTGACTGGTCAATGTTTTCTTTTCCACTCTCCTTTTCCAGGAAGTGTAATTAATTGCTGCAGTTTACTTTACCTTGAGCTTCTTTGTCAGCTTGCAACAGAAGCGATAAAACATGGCCAGGTTAAGGGGACCGAAGTCCGCATAGAAGCTGTGAGAGGCAAAGAGAGAAGAAAGAGAGTGTAAGAATGGCTATTTATGCAGCCAGCCTCTGTCCCTGGGGAAGCTTCACAAGATCGAATCAGCGCCATCGGGCTTACAGTGAAAATACTGACAGGAGTAATGAGTATATTTGGAAGTTTCTAATGATAGAGCGTTTCAATTAAAAAAGAAGAAAGAAATGTAAAATAAGAGCTTGTTTTTTTTTTTGTACTACTGAGTTGGACCTCACGTAAGCTGTGTCCTCTCTGGGACAAGACCTGAAACTGCTGCAACGAAAATGCCCTTCTATTTGCTTTAAAAGCATTTTATTCCACCAGCAGAAAAAGAAGTTGCAACCTGTTTACATTATTCCATTGCGGACAGCTTTGTAGTAGTGAGAGGTTCTGGATAATTTCTTCGCAGGATTCCCAATCTGTTTTCAGTGTATTTTTGTTCCTTTGTTAAACATAATTAAACAATTTTATGTAAATGTACTACATAATGTGGACAACAGGGAACATGTTAGAAAAACATGCTCTTAAATGTTACTCGATAAGGTTATTGTCTTTCCTACAGTATTTGTTTTTGGTAACACATCATGAGATTAACTGTATTAAAGTTCTTTGCACATAACATTTTGAATAAATTAAAATAGGACAAAATAAAACCTTTTTGGAAATAGCAGACAATTAAATTAAGCTGTTTGTGAGATTTGAGCAGTTTACGCAGAGGCCACAATAGTAAATACAATAATAGGAAATGTGTTCATAAAACACTTTCAATATAGGTGCTGTATAGAAAAAGACAAAGGACAAAGTACATGAAGTTGAAAAACCCTCAAAAGTAAAAATCAATAACTAGAGTAAACATAAAACTACTAAAACGTGAAATTAGAATTAACATTAAAAATAATAAATAAGAAAATAAAGTGCAGTAAACATCACCTGAACATACTTCAGAAATACAACTCTGCTACATGGAGCAATTTTTTTTGTTGTTGATGAAATTATATGGGCAATATAGTCTGGGGAAAACTAATTTCTCCATGTTAATTTTTTTTTTCTCCATATATCCAGACCTGAATTTAAAAAAAAAATCAAATTCAATACTTTTCCTTACTACATAAGTAGGAGCCCCTTAAGGTTAAGTCTCACCAAAGAACTACAGAGGTAAAAAAGCTGGTGTCATTATATTTTTAGATTTCAAAAACAAATCTTTAAAGTATTAAACATGGACAAATCGGTATCAGCCTTTCCACTGTTTTAAGGTGGATGAGTAACATTGAAATACACTTATTTGAAACAAGGAACCCTTAAAGTCATGCCAACTAAAACAGGAAGGTGATACCATTATGGATGATGACAAGGTTTCAAAAACACTGCATTCCTAAAACTGATTGTTTTCTTGACAGAAAAATGTTTTCAACAGGAACATGTTGTAAAGATATGCAGTTATTACTGTAAAGTGCTAAAACAATATATCCAGGAAGCCTGGGCGATCTCCATGGAAATAAATAAATGTAAGGAGGACAGATCTCTCTTCACCCTTTAAAAACCGTCTTCATTTAAAGCATGTTTTTCCTCCAGGATAATGAAACAATTGGAATTGTGGATTGTGGATTTGAGGGAAGAAAAAAAAAACACCCTAAAACTAAGGGATGAGGACACAACTCAGTTCATGGCATGTTTGTTCAAAAACAGGAGCAAAGAGAAGAAACCGAAGCGACTGTAGGTGTCTAAGATTGGGATGTTTTTCAGGTGATAAAATGTTTGAGTTTTGTTGTTTTCTGGTAGGCTTAGCAACATTTCTTTTCTCTGTGTCTTGAGTCAAATAAGGAAGTGAGCGTTTGCTGTTGAGTATTTACACTTTTTGTCCAACCATTATGTGTTACATTTGACATATAACTTTACTTCATTTAATTAAATGCAATCTGCAGATTGTCTTTGGTGGACACTTTTATGAACTGACGACCAAGTTCAGCCTTTCCAATGTAACGTCATCAGTCTTGGGCAACTTTGAGTTGCACAGCCTTCACTTTGTCACCTAGTTCTTAATTTCAGCATGGAAATTAATAGAACTCCCCGTAAATACACTTGAAAATAAAAAGCATAAAACCACATAATGTATTACACTTAAAATATATTTTTTAGCAATAACACAATTGTAAATCTATTTAAAAACTCGGCACTCAAAGAAGCAGAAGGGCAAAGGGCAAAGTACGGAAATATTGCACTGCAAAGAACTCACTTCTCATATGCCAGCTCTTCATCTATGCAGAAACAGTGTCGGTCAGCTGTGCTCTTGATCTTTTGATAAAGTATGGCAAAATATAGTTGATCTGAGGAGAAAAGGAAGGAAGGAACGAAGGAGGGGGCAGGGAGACAAAAAAAAAGGGTCCAAGTTAATTACTTTTGACATTATATAACTCCTTTCATCCATTCCAAGCAGGACAGCAGCACTTATTTAACATTTCTGGTAACATACCCTTAATAAACTCGATACATCTGGAGGAAACATCGTCTGAGGTCATTTTGCGAGCAGATCCGAACATGACGTTTTCCACCTATAGGTACGGAGCGGATTCCTTCACGAAAACATCCAAGTAATTTTTACACGTGAACTGTGCTCTGTTATTTTATTATTTTATTTTATTTTAAAAAAAGGTAAAATCAATTGTATAAAAACTTTTCGCAAAAAGAAGTTTTATTTCCTGATCCTGAGCTGTTGTGAAAAAGAAGAAAGTCACCATCCGAAGAGCGAAGGAGACTTTTGAGTGCAAGTGCGCACTCTGCTAAAAACTGATCCCCCTCCCACCTTCTCTGCGCGGGAGACTCCGCCTTCTCAGAACTCCCCGGCACGCTATTGGCTGAGACAGATCCAGGCCGCCATTTGATTGGAGGAAGACACTGTTATTTGAGTGCGGTCTCCGCCTGTTTTAGTTTAAAGTTCTCCACATGAGCGACCTGATAGGCCCCGGGATAGTTGCCAAAGCGGTTGCTAGGACGATCCGTCAGCCAGTCAGCTTTGCGATTTCCACTTAAGACAAACCTCTTTCTGTCATGAAGGATGAACTGGAACCAGGAAACGTCATAAACATTTGAAAATCATTATCAGGAGAAGCTGATGTGGAGTTTACTATTTATTATCAGCATAAACACATCACAGCACCGCCCTTGTGCACATGCGTGGAATAAACACGATCGGCTAAAGGAGACGCATGGAGATAATGAGTTTCAAGCGTGACTGATTGCACTGGAATAAATACTAAACATCAATTACATTTTGGGTATTTGTTTTAAAGGTAACTCCCTACAAACCCTCTGGCCGATAAAGGACACACGGTGTCGCCATATTGGGGGAAAAAAGCTGAAGAAAATCAAGGAGTGCTGCGTTTTAAAAGGACACAGTGTACGCAGGTCTCAATGCATTGGCCAAGTGGGCTGAAAGTTGACAGGGTTCACTGTGCAGACCCCTCTTACCTGTTATCTCAATGTAAATATCAGAGCTTAGCTCCGCCTCTGAGCTGCTGTGGGCTGCGCGGCGTTTTTTCCTCGACTCGGTTCGCCTCTTCTCGCTTTTGCGCTTCATTCTCTCCTCAGGAGCTGCAGCATGAAGGACATTTCCCGAGCGAAGAGTTTGCCACCGATGCCCCCTCCGCAGTCACCCCGTTGCTGTTAACGTGACATGGCTTGGCTCCTGCGCTCCCGGTGCAGCCTCTCTGTGCGTGCTTGTGTTGTGTTCTGTGTCAAACCGAGGTTGAGTTGGCTCTCTGTGGTGGTGACGTCTTTGAACAGGGGCAGGTTTCTGTTTTCCGAATCCCCTGCATGTGACGTATCAGGATTATATGTCCAGAGCCCACCCTTAGCTGATCAGTTGCCTTAGTTTTGCAGTTTACAGAGACCATTCCAAAACAGACTGGATCAGGGGAAGTTGGATGCACCTGACCAGACCCTGGAATGTGACAAAATGAAGTGAAGCTGGGAGATAACATTTTATTTGATAATATGATTCAAAAACTTGAAAGATGAATACAAACGTCAGTACAACAGTAATTTTACTCAAAGTACAGTTCTAAAATTGCACTCCGCTATACATAGAGAGAGAGAGGTTCTGAATGGAATCATAGAAAACAAACAAAGCCAACATAAAAAACTAACTCAGCTCAAAAAACTCTTTCAAGTAGTTCTCATACCTGTTGAAAGCTGTGAATACTTTTAGCCAAAACTTTCTCACATTATGAAAACAAACTTGCATGAAGAGCATCTAATTGGGATTCTGTCTGAGAGATCAACTAAGTAGTGCTTATTTGTTAGATAAAAGGAAGATTGCTTAAATATTTTTGAAAATAATCATCTGAAAAGTGTGGCTTGCATTTGTATTCACTTTTGTAGGGTTCTATAAAAAGTGTTGCTGCTCACTTTTATAGGATCCTATTGCATAACCCTATTCTATGTGTACATTTGTGTGGAGTCATTTGTGCTCTAATCATACATTTGATCAGAAATGTCCAAGAATTTGTGCTGCTGCAATATTATATAGCACCATTCCATCTCTTTTCATTTACTCTGATACTCCAAAGTAAAATCCAGAATAAGCCACATGAACTACAGAACCCTGTATAATTTATATAAAGCTGTATATAAAGCTGTATAATTTAATTTGCTTGAAAAATATCTTTTTCAGACACTTCCAAGTTTGAGTCAGATTGATGTATCTTGCAATAAAAAAATATAAGAATATACAAAACTGCCAACATTTGTATATGTTTACAGTGCACTGAGAATACTGGAATACTGCACAACTGGTTGGGTCTTCCCCTCAAACACTGGCATTAAATAGTGGCTATAACAACTGTTTTTTTCAGAGGGCCTAAAAACAAATGTACTTCACAGTTTTTTATTAGCAAAAATTATTTTAAAAACACAGAATTTGTCTTCTACATCACAATTATTCATAACTTTAAGTTGGTCAGTCAAATGAAATTGCATGAAAGCAAACTGAAATGTGACACAATGTAAAAAGGTTCAAAGTAGCCACTTTGCCAAGGACTGTGGTTTCTTTTCAAAACTAAAACGATAAGAAAAATTCTACTTTTTGCTTTGACGTGTGAATAAATGCAATCTATACAAATGTTGAGAAAACGCTGGCATGTAAATCAAAAATGAAAAATTTTGCATATTCAGTTCTATAACTTATGCAGATTGGCAGAACTAGTTATCACTACCCCATTTTCCCTGATGTTTGGTTGTCTTTTCACATTTTAAACATTTAGTTTTAAAATTTTAGATTTTGAACTCATTCCCATAGTTCTGGGAACTTTCCCAACTTAAGTAAATAAAACATGTCAGTTCTACTGTAGTTTGTATCTATATCCTGATAAGATCAGGCTAAAAGTGACATTAGATTAAAATATTAACCACTGACCCCTGACAGACAGGAAAGTAATATTGGTACAGGAGCTTTAATTTACACCATAAACAGGAACAAAAGAAGTGTGACTTCTAGCAGCTTAAAGGAAATGAGTAATCCCGAATTAATTAATGCTACACATGCATAATTTTTGGTTTAGGACTGAAGTCCAGGCTCTGTTGAACTCCAGCTAGTTGGAGGAGCCAGCTGATGGGCATGTGATCCAGTCGGTTCATATCAAAATGACAAAAATAAACTTGAGAGCCTGCAGAGAGCAGAAGAGAAGAAAAATAAAAGTAAATAAAAGAAGAAAAACTGTATGATTGAAAACTAAGAATTTACACCTTACCTGGTCCTGCAATGATGGCTCCACCTTGTTGATGCAAATCACCTTGAAAATCAAAGGCAGGGCTGGTCATAGCCCTCCATATGCTCTTTATTTGGCCCATAAATAAACCAGACTTCACATGAGGACTGGGCAGCGCTGGTTACAAAAACACATCTCGGTAAAAATATATAATTATCCAGTTTTATCATAAAGAAATTACATTCTCTTCAGATTTTAGGATTTTATGTATATTGTATGTAGCCTATCTGCACGTTTTTGAGGGTGTACTTTCTTTTTAATCTAACACTAGCAAAAACACTTTAAACTCATAAATATATTACCAGAGTCTGTGAATGTCTCCTCTCTTTTCATCCCAAGCTTTAGGTAAATGGATCTTTTTGGATCCACATATATTTCATGAGAATAGCCCGTCAGCAAGCAGAAAGGCTGGATTAAATGTAGAGGAGCACAAAGAACTTATTCAGAAATGAATTTAAAAAAATGAATCCGTTATGGAGAAATAAATATAGCTGACATGATTTTAGTTTAGGACAAACGGCATAGAAATCACAGGTGAAACATTTAAAAGTATTTGTATTCCTTTTACTTCTTTGCATTTTCCCCGTTTATACAAGAATGTATTTTATTGGAATATTATACAAACATAATAATGCAGAGTTGTGCTGTTTAAGGAAAATTATGCAGAAATTCCAAAATGTATATATTGTGGAGCCACCTTTTGTTTTGAGGGGTGTCTCAACCAGGTTTACACATTTGGAGACTGACATTGTCTTTTTTTCTGAAATAGCTCAGACTCTGTGAGATTGCATAATCTCCCTTCCAATTTACAAGTGCACTATTGTGTTGGTCCTTCACATAAAATCCCAATAAAATACATTGCAGTTTATGACCTGACAATATGTGATTCAAGGGGGATGAAAACTTTTGCAGGGCCCCATGTATGCACATACAACATTTATATAAAATTCAAAATACCAGTGTTAAATGTAAAGTCATACATTTCTTGAGACAATGTCACACAGTATTGACATTAACACAATATTGATTTTATTACCTCTATATGTTGATGAGAAGACTGACCTATAACAACCAGTCTTATTCCAGCCTCCTGCACAGACATATAGCAAAAACTGGTATTTCCCCAATAAACCCAATTCATATTTACTTAAGTTGTCACCATAACACTACAACATTATGGTATCACCATAATAAAAACAAAATATCTGATAGATCATACGACTTTAGGCACGCCCTACATGTCAGGACTCACCTCAAGCGCTCCTCTTGGCACTTTGCTTAAATCATCAACATACTCCTTGCAGCTGTAGCACAAGAAATTCTGCGAGGACAGATGGTGTGTGGCATTTACATGCATGCATTGTGCAAAAACAAGTTTTAAACTATTTAAAAACTGCGTTTATTTAGCACTTCGTTTTACTCTGTAAGGGTATTTCATTCCTGCTTTCGCCACAAAATGAGAAACCCTTTGTGCATGTGTACAGTAGGAGCTGAGGGCCACCTGATCAAATATCTATTATGAGGCTTCTACTCAGCTAACTAACTAAACAAGCTACAGAAAGTTTTATTTTCTTACCCGGACGAAAATAATGACCGATTTGCTGTCTTGATATAAACTCTTGAAAAGGAAAGAGACTCCACGGCGGTCGTAGATCAAACAGTCCTCGACATCTTTAAGGTTGATATCGGCAACTGCGGTTCCAGCTTTCCACTTTTCCGTAGAAACCTGTCGAGTAATCGGTGAGACCAATTCAGCCATTTTCTCCCCCGCATGCAGTCTTCCCAGCAAGCAGCGCTATTTCGGGAGTTGCCTCTCAGCCTGGAGGAGCTGGGAAGTGGAACTTCACGCCCATGGAAAAGAAAGAGAGATATAGAAAGAGATAGACATAAAAAGAGAGAGAGAGAGAGAGAGAGAGAGAGAGACACACACACACACACACACACGCACACGCGCGCGCACACACACACACACACACACACACACACACACACACACACACACACACACACACACACACACACACACACAGAGAGAGAGGTAATTTAACACAGAACAGAATTTGTACAGAACAGAAGAACGTTCGATTTGTCATGTATTTATTCATTAAAATATTTGAATATTGTTTATCATAATTAACTAGATACACATGACAATATTGTCTATGCAAGCTATTATTCTTACTAGAAAAAAATAAAAGTGATGTGTGTTTGGTTAAGCTACACTCCATCAATATTTTTGCAAAAGTGCCTTCTGTGGTTACCTTTGCCAATCAATAAAATGACTTTGCCTACGGTGCTTCTTTACAATATAGCTCAAACACAATCAGGTTCAGGAATGAACAATTTCCTAGTTCTCTCAGAGTTTCTAAATTGGATTGAAAACTGAACTTCAACTGAACAATTGAACACAAAGACATGCATTGTTCCAAACCAAGCTACTATGGCTTTGGCTGTTAAGTTTAGAGTCACAGTCCTGCTGGAAGATGAAACTTGAAGCTTGTTTGAGATGCAATAGGGTAAATAGGGCATCTTAAAATTTTGTTTTCAGTCTTTGTTTTGTATTAATTGTGTAGAGTATGGACATTTAGTAAAGTCAGTATTCTACCGGCATGTAGCTCAGGAATAAAACTGTTAATGTCCATTTACCATCGTCTATATGCGAGATGAAACTTTGGCCTCGTTTGGATTTCCAAATCGCCCTCGTCGGCTTCCTTCGCTCTGCCCTCTCGGTGCGGAAGTGTTATCCTGCAGAGCAGCAGCAGAGGCAGAGCTGCAAACTGTTTGGATAAACACCTCGGCGGGTCCCGTGCTGCTTCTCCGGCACCCCCGTCTTCACCGTCGGGGCTGTCAGCGCTCACTTTGTCCGTATTTCGTAGCAGGACTATGCGGGCACCGTCCGGCGGAGTTCATTGAGAGCTGCTTCATGCTGAAAGCTACAGCTAAGTTAGCATCTGATGATGAAGATGGAGCTGCTTAGCCTACCAGAAAGCTCTTAGCTTCTGCCTTTTTCACTCTATATGAGGCAGAAACCGTGAGCTAAACTGGACTTATACCTGCAGAGAGTTCAGGTAAGTCACAGCCTCCAGGTTTACCGTGCTGTGTGTTTTTGTTTATGCTAATCAAAGAGCCACCTGTTCACTGTTTACATCCTTGTGTTTTCATTCGGCTGCAGCCAGACGAGGTACAGTTTTTCTGTTAAAAAAAGCTCAACTTTATTGTGACATAAAGAGGTCCGCAATTAAATAGAAATTGTAGAAGTGATGTCTCTTATCAGAGAATAATGAAATACGCAGGACTACGGGATACTGCTGTATTTCGGATGAAGTATGATTGGCTTCACTAACAAGGGCGAAACTAGTTTGGTATAATCATAAATGAAGTTGTTGACGCCAATAATGCTTGACAATACTGAGCATTCATTCAGCGCACCCTTATCAGTACCTTGATTTTTATTGACACACTCCTATACAAGTAGCTCTCAATAAATTCAAATATCATGGAATGTTTCTGCGAAGCAATTAAACTCATAAATTCATCAAACACAGAGTAATATGTTTCAATCATTTGTAGGAGTTAACTTTGATTTAATTTGGGCAATCAAACTCTGGGAGAACTTTACAATTTGACTCTCAAAATGTGTGTAATATGGAAATAAAAAATTGTTGCAGCATAGAGAAAAGACTCGATCCCCTGTTCGCCCCCTCAAAAAGGAAAAAAAAAACATAACAACTTTTAATTTTCTATTAGAAGAATGAGGAGAATGAATGTAATGCTGCTTTGAGTGAAAAATCCATCACAGTGAAGCTGGTGATTGATTTATTGAAAAATAAATAATAGTGGCAAGGGAGGAGTTGCTTGTTTTAAATGTTGTCTGACAGAGAAGGTGTTGCTCTTAAATCAAGGTTGAGCTGTCTATATGTAATCCATGTATCACTGGGAACATTTACCATCATGTCTCCATTTTGTACCCAGTCTGTACAATTTCTTCTGTACTGACATTTCACAACCACTTTATGCCCATGTGATTTTTATTTTCTTTAGCAATCAACTAATTTGATGAAATAAGGAGAATATTATTCCTAGAAATGCAGTTAAAATAAAAGCAAATGTGTTTCTAATTGTCAGGAGTTTCCTTGAGTCATCTATATGGGCCATCTTCTCTCCAAAAATGGTCTACGCCTGAAGAAGAGGACGCGCAAGTTAAATCACAGGAAGAAGAAGAAGAGGAACTGTTTTCTCCAGGGGCCTTGCATGCTCTGCTTCATCGTCCACAGCAACAGCAGTGGTCTCGACGACGACAGCGACCAGCTGGAAGCCGGTGTCAACGGCTGCCGTCACAACAGCATCGCTGGAATCAGCGTGCCGGGCGTAGGCGAAGTCGGCATCGGAGCGGCGGCAGCCTCGAAGCTCGCAGAGCGATACGCGGCTCTTGCATCGCCTGAGGACTGCTCCAAGTTTCTGCTGTCGCAAAGAGAACTTGCCATCTGGGAGGGCCAGGGGAGGAGTCTTTTGTCAGCCGTTCCTGCCAAACTGATTCCAGCACCGGTGCTTTTCCGGACGGCTGGTGTGTCTGTGACTGTGCCCATACCTGTGGCTGTGCCCAGCTGCACCAGCGAATACACAGAGATGGTAGGCATCGACTCTAAACTCTTTAGCTGCTGAAAACTCTTACTAAAAGTATTCAGATGCCTTGACTCTCATCACATTTTGTCAGAACACAGCTACACATTGTGTTTGAAAACACAAGAATTTCCAAATGTTATGAGATTTTTTTTCTTCTTCACAACTATGCACTTTGTTGGTCTATAACAGGGGTCTGCAGCCTCCAGAGCCGCAAGTGGCTCTTTGGCTCTTTTCCACAATGGCTCTTAATAACATATGTAAAAAAAAAAAAAAAATTAGTTAATGTTTTTAAATATAGATATGATAACAAATGCAAATTTTAGCAGACTTTTTCATGAAACAATTGCATTAAATTTCAACAACAGAATGTCAACGAAAGTACCACCAACATTTTTTAATCTGCTTTTCTTGTCATTAGGTGGAATGACAAGATTCGTGACATTAGGTGGAATGTAGATTTAAAAAAAAAAAATCATAAAAGTCAACATCCCTCAGAAGAAAATGTATTCAACTTCTTCTCGCAAAAGTTAAATGCTTTTCTTTATTTTAAACCACAGAAATTGTTTTATAAACAGCTGTTTTAAGAATGGCAACACATTTCCTGCATTAGATATTCATCCAAATTGGAAGTTGTTGCCTTTTCACAAGGTTATGTAACATTTGTAGATCTAAACAAATTTTACTCAAGTGAACCAAGGGAAAAAAATGTCTCTTTGGATTGTAAATGGTAAATGGCCTGTACAGGTTGCAGATTCCTGGTCTGCAACATAAAATCCCAGTAAAATACTTTGTAACTTATGACTAAATTATCTTAAAATGAACAATTTTCATTCATTGTTGAAGTAGTTAAAAAGTCAAAAGAAGTATTGAAAGTACTTCAGTCAGTTTTTTATTTTAAAATGTAAAGTCAGCTGTATTAAAGCCTCGATACATCAAAAGTCCCTGATCAAAAAAGTTGTACTTGAACACACCGTGCAGACACTCGATAATTAGGCTGTGCCGTCTCAGTAGAGGACCTGATAGATCTGCCTGTGTCTCTGAATGCAGGTGTGCAAGAGGAAGTGCTCGGAGGTGCAGAGGTGCACCCCATGCAAGCAGCCGCGCTGTGCCTTTGCTGCTCCTGATGGAGTGGGAGCAGGAGGAGATGTAGGAGGAGCAGGGGATGCTGCTTCGAACTCTGAAACTGGTCACAGTCACCTTCCTATCTGCCCCATTCCCTCTTCCTCTTCCACCTCCACTTCCTCTTCCTCCTCTCCAGCGGACTGCTGCTGTGGGTTGACTCTTCATACCGAATCGCCCAACAGTTCAGAGTCGACCCCGTGCTGCCTGCATCACTATGATGACTGCCAGGCGAGAAGTTCTGATGCTGCTGAGCATCTAAGTATCAACCACCTGCCTTCCTCCATCCTTCTTAAGGTCAGTGAAGGGAATGCAACTCCCTACTACTTATACTTTTTTATTTGTATGCAATAGTAAACTAGAAATGTTTGCATTTCTTCTGCTCACAGGTGCTGTCCCACCTGACAGTGAAAGAGCGCTGTCTTTGTGCCTCTCTGGTTTGTAAGTATTGGAGGGATCTTTGCTTGGACTTTCAGTTCTGGAAGCAAATCGACCTCAGTGGCTTGCAACAAGTAAGAGACTATTTATTGATCATTACTCTTCATAAACATAACTCTTCATAAAGAAAACCTTTGCTTTAGATAATAGAAAATAAGACTGTCTTTTAAATGTATTTGTAAAAATTTTTTCTTGTTGTTCTTTAGGTCAACGATGATCTCCTTGTGAATATAGCATCTCGAAGGCAGAATGTGACTGAGATTAACATCTCAGATTGCAGGGGAGTCCATGATTATGGCGTGTCCTCTCTGGCCTCCCACTGTCCCGGTCTGCAGAAGTACACAGCTTACAGGTGCAAGCAGCTGGGTGACATCTCAGTGACAGCTTTGGCGACACACTGCCCTCTCCTGGTGAAGGTGCATGTGGGAAACCAGGATAAACTAACTGATGTGGCATTGAAGAAGGTGAGGCTTTTGTTCCAAGTGGCGTTCAGTTTAGTTGTTGGTTCACAAAAGTTGCCAAATATTTTGATGCTTATTAATTTTTTTATTTTTGCCTTCAGTTGGGAGCAAACTGCAGGGAGTTGAGGGATTTCCACTTGGGTCAGTGCTATGGCATCACTGATGAAGGTATGATGGCATTGGCTCGAGGATGTCCAAAACTGCAGAGACTCTACTTGCAAGAGAACAAAATGGTGAGTTGAACACTTTTAATGTCATACAAATATTTATTCTTTTCTTTACTTCATGCGAGGCGGTTTGGTTGTTGGACTGTCTTTTTGTCGCATAGAAGCTCTTTCATAGCTTTCTTGATTTATTGGTCCTGTTGGCATTTATTGTGATAATGAGAAATTCATGTTTGGTCAGGAAGAGAATTCTCAACTTTCAATCAAAACAGCAACTTAAAGGCTTTTCATGCAGAAACTACATGATGCATTGATCTGTTTGTGTCTGGTTCACATGTCCATCTGGCCTACACATCTGGCTGTTGCTTTAACCTTTACACTACTTACTTTAGGAGACAAACCCAAAACTGTAAAGAATAAGACATCATATTCAGATTTGTGACATATGGAGTGACTTGGCCTGGAAGGTAGAATCCAGCTTCTATCTTTTATGTTCTATAATTATATCTGGAAGGTTTAAGATCATGGGATACATCCTATGGCTAAAGTGCTGAAATTTGTGTATTTCATATGCATTATTATATTTCCTTATTAGGACTTTGTGGGGTATTTAGGTCTTCCCTGTTTCTAATTGTAGTTTGACAAACTGATGGTAGAACAAAATGTTTCTATTTTCAGTGCCTCACAAAAGTATTCATTCACTTTGAATATTTCAAATCTGATCACGTTACAACCATACCTATGTGACTGGATCAACACAAAGTAGAAATGACGTGTGACAGATAAAAAATGTGAAAAGCGTGATGTGTATTTGTATTGAGCCCCCTTCATATGTATGTAACATAATGTCAGTATAAATCCAGGTGTTCTGGTTGGACCTCAGAAGTTTGTCACAGAACATTAGGGAACAAACAAGGGTGAAGGCTAAAGCCTAATTCAGCTATAAATCAAAATGTAAAGCTTTAAGCTTTTCACAGAACACTGTTCAGTCTATTATCTTAAAACAGAAAGAGTGTAGCACAACTATAAACCTACTAAGACGTACTGATGTACAGTTAGTGACAGTGATGTTCTCAATCGGCACTATAAACTAATGCCGATTGAGTATAAAAATGGTGCAGTCAGGGTTTAGATTGAAATCTAAATTGAGAATGAGTTGCAAGATTTATAAAAACCCTGTCTAGAGATGCTCTCCATCCAGTCCGAATGAGAAAAACAGGCAAACATTTCTGTCTCGTTTTCTGAGCAACACTGGGAGATGCCACGATATATTCAGATGTAATAATTTGTGAAACATTTTAAAAAGTGTGCAATACTTTTTTTCCACAATTGTGTACAACTTTGTGTTTTTATATTGAAAAACATGAAGACATTTTTTTAAGGCGCATAAATATTACAGTATTTATATAGTATACAAAATTTAACTGTATTAAAACTATTAGGAGGAATAATAATTTGTCTACCTGCGCTAAACCACCACCAGATGGCGCTGTTTTCTGTAAGCAGCTGGTAAGGTCTTTCTCCTTAAATTGCCACGTATACCATAGTCTGGTTCTCTATCATTTCACAATCTGGAGAGACATTTTTGTATTTACTATCTGATATTGGACTCAGATGCAGACACAAACTGTGCAGAAAACCATTTTGTATACTCTCATTACAATTTCAATGGTCCATTTCAGCCCCTCATTATGTGGGTGCTCTTTGTTTCACAAATGAATTCCAGTGAATATTTCTTTAGAGTCCATGAGTAATGGTGACCTTGATGAATTAGTCCACTTGAAATTGTTAAGAATTGCTCGGTTTTTTAAAACCCCATTCATCAGCTTAATAGCAAATGAAATTAGCGATTAAAGCCAGGTGAGAGATTAATATTGCTGCTGATAACATTTCAGCAGAGGTATATTGATTTCAGATGAGGATATTTAAGATGTGCAGGGGTTGCAGTTATTTAGTGTCTCGTCATTAGGGCAGAGAGAAATAGCCCATATAGCTCATATGGGAATTATGTCCAGGGAAGTGGTTGTATGGCCTACAAATGACATTAAATTGCCAGGAGTTAAGAAGACAGAGAAGCCGGTTATTTTCTCCAACAGCTTTCAAGACAACTTAAGGTTTTCTGTGAAATTGCTGATTTTTACTGCTCTGTGTGCAAGTGGTTGTAATTGCTCTCTGAATGAGCGTGGGTCCTATGAGATCCACAAACGTGCATGAATATTTCCTGTATTATTTGTGTGATTTCAACATAAAATGAAACAGCAAAGAGGTAATTTAGGGTCCTATTTCACAGTTAATGAAAGCTTTGTGGAGAAGATAGAAGTACTTTACATGATATGCGGTAGTTATAAAATCGTCTTAAGACAATCCTTTTTTGTCTTGCATGTTCTGTGTCTGTTTACCATAATCAGTCACAGAGGAAGATGAGTTTTTCGCTCACTTTGATCTGCCCCAAAAATGCAATAATTGAACCCCCTTTAGGATGTTTCTGTGTGGTCTTTTATTTCCCCTCTCAACTTTTTCTTCATTTTATCTCTCTCTTCTTCCTTACATGTTGTGAATTTATTTATATTCTTGAGGCTTTGTTTGGTCTGCATTAAGACCATGTCAAGTTTTTTACAGGAAGAGCAAGAAGCGCCATCTCCCTGAAAAAGCTGGGTTCTTTTTAATGATGTTTTAAAACCCTGTGTGTATCAATGGATGTTTCTGCTGATTCCGTCTCTTGTGGGGTTCCTCCAGGATGCTTCTTAGGTCCGTTGTCATTAAATTTGTTTTTGTGGCTCATATTTTTGCTTATTTTTAGAAATACTGTAATTCACAACTTTGCTGATTCTATTCAGGTGTCTATATTTAAGTTAGAGAAGAAGTTTTATTTATATAGCACTTTTTCAGCAACAAGGCAGTTCCAAGGGCTTTCTGTGAGTTAGAAGAAAATCAAAAACAACACAAGTACAATAAAAGAAAAAAACAAGCACAGCAAAAGAAAAACTACACTTTGTTCTGGGTTGCTAAATATATAGTACTTTCTAAGTTTGTTCTAGATTAGTAAAGTTTAAAGCTAAATGTTGGTTCTCCATGTTTGGTTCTTGTTCTGGGTTGCTAAGTTCTCCACAATTTATAAACTAACAGGAGTTTCTGCTCTGATATTAAAAGTATAAAGCTAAATGTTGGTCTAAAATAATATGTACTCCACAATTTATAAACTAACAAGAATAAATTATTTTAAAAGCTCAGATGAAGACAAATATCTTGTTTGTGTGCACGGACTTGGTAAATATAACTGATTCTTTTTCTGAAGTTACACACAAGAATATCTGGATGAAGTTACATTTTTGGGGCCTGGCATAGCAAAGCATAGGAGAGCATTGAAATGCCTTGCGAAGCCTCCTATTTGCATGGAACATACCTGTTACTCTACACCTAAAAATAACTGCTGCTTCCTTTCACGGTTAATGCAGCTCGTACCGCTATCTGCACCCCCACAATATGTATAGGCGGCTGGATCTCGGCATGCAGGTTTTTAATAATGCCGGCATTTCGAGTAACCATGGCGATGTAATTGGCGAAAAAAAAGAGCCAAATTCAAATCAAAACAAATTCTAAACTGACACTCTTTTGACTCAAAAAAGAGATAGAATTTTGTCTCCCCCGCTGTGTCTCACTCACATACGACAGTTTTACACTGAGGAGAGCTGAGACTTAGAGAACTGCAGAGATGGCGGAACCGTCAGTTCCTACAGAGGATGGCAGAGTTAGAACTACAGACGCCACCTTGGCGGAACACTTACTACAGACAAGTATATATGTTTCATAATATATTTACCAATAATGACAAAAAAAAAAAAACTTTTCTGAAAAATTCACCAACTGCACAATTCTTGTTAAATAGTATAAAATAAGTTGTCGTTCAAAGGAACATAGGAACTCATATGTTTTTTCAACAATAATAATATTTGTTGTTAATCTGTTGCTAAGAGATGAGTGCGTTTTCTGGTAACCAAGTGCCACGAAGTAAACATCAGATTTTTACTTTTGCAAAATTTACCAACTGTAAATTTCTTGTGTCTAAGCAGATAAGAAGTATTTCAAAAGAGCTTATGTTTTTTTAAACAATAATTAGTTTGGTGTTAAGAGATGAATGTTTGTATTTTTTCTGGTAATAAACTGCCACGAAGTATAAATCAGATTTCTATAATTGTTTTTGAATGTTGGTTTTATAATATACTCACCACCACTGACCAAAAAAACCTCAAAAGATTTTCACTTTTCTGCCAAATTCATCAACTGCGCAATTCTTGTTGAGTAGTATAAGATAAACAGTACTTCAAAAGAGCTTATGTTTTATAAACAATACGTTTCAGATATGAGAGTTTTTTCATGGTAACGAACTGCCACGAAGTATGAATCAGATTTTTACTTTTGCGTTGAATGTCTGTTTTATAATATGTTCACCACCAATGACAAAAACAAAACATTTTCAATTTTTTGAAAAATTTACCAACTGCACAATTCTTGTTAAGTAGTATAAGATGAGCAGTATTTCAAAAGAGCAGAAGAAATCTTATGTTTTTTGAACAATAACAATATTTGTTGTTATTCTGTTGCTAAGAGATGAGTGCATTTTCTGGTAACCTAGTGCCACGAAGTAAACATCTGGTTTTTACTTTTGCAAAATTTACCAACTGTAAATTTCTTGTGTCTAAGCAGATAAACAGTGTTTCAAAAGAGCTTATATTTTATGAACAATAATATTACTTGTTATTAATTTGGTATTAAAAAATGAGCTTGTCATTTCTGGTAATGAACTGCCACAAAGTATAAATCAGATTTTTGCTTTTCTGTAGAATGTTTTATAATATATTCACCACATATGACAAAAAAAAAAAGAAAAATCACTTTTCTGCCAAATTCACCAACTGCACAATTCTTAGGTAGTATAAGATAAGTAGTATTTCAAAAGTGCAGAAGAAATCTTATGTTCTTTGAACAATAACAATATTTGTTGTTAATCTGTTGCTAAGAGATGATCTTAGCTTTCTGGTAACCAAGTGCCGTGAAGAAAAACATTTGATTTTTACTATTTGCAAAATTTACCAACTGTATATTTCTTGTGTCTAAGCAGATAAGAAGTATTTCAAAAGAGCTTATGTTTTATAAACAATAATTAATTTGATCTTGAGATGAACGTTTTTTTTCTGGTGGCAAACTGCCACGAAGTATAAATGAGATTTTTACTTTTGTTTTGAATGTTGGTTTTATAATATATTCACCACCAATGACCAAAAAAAAAAAAAAAAAAAATTCTGACAAATTTACCAACTGCTTTTAAATTCTTTTTAAGTAGTATAAGATAAACAGTATTTCAAAAATATTTGCTATTTTGCAATTACTTTTGCAAAAGTAAAAATCAGAAGGCAGTGCATTAACATTAGCACAAACATTGCTAATGCAGTTACTGCCCACGTTGGCAGTAGTATTTTCCCTAAAATAAGCTTTTTAGCTGTTATGTTTATTTATTAGCTCTGTTTAGCATACTGAATGGAGGAAGTCAATATAAGACAACATGCTAATTCTACCCCAAATGTCACTGGCAGCATTTAGGCTAACATTACCATTTTGGCTATAGTTAGCACATACATTAATTTTAACATACTGAATGAAGTCCATGTTATTCAACATGCTTGTGACTCTCCACATGCTATTGAGTACATAGTAGCTTACTTTAGCATTCATGCCAATTTTTAGCATCAGAATGCTGGGTTCTGGCTCCTTTAAATTTCTTCAGAAATATTCTAATTTTTATCATGTTCTTCTCGTGAAAATAAGGTTGATGTGTTTCAGATTAGAAATGTTGATCTTTTCTCCTAATCTTTCAAGATAGTCATCTAGCATAAAATAGCTACCCTATCCAAAATGTGTTGTTTTATACTTCTTAGTGCAATTGCAGTATAATTAGAAGGCCTGTTAAACAATATTTATGCTTTTATTAGCATGTAGCATAGCTTTTATAATAATCTGTTCATTATCCTCATTTTTACTTTACATAGGGAAGCTAAGAGCGGCTCTATGTATGTTTATGTGCCCTTTACAGCCGTAAAGAACCAAAGGCATGTTTAAACATGCTGTAAAAAAACAGTTTCATTTAAAATTTTTGGTAGAGCCACCATGATGTGCTTGTTGATTGGACTTATTTTTCTTAGTGTGGGAGTGATTGGCAAACCTGAAAATCCAAAGATTCTGGTCACGAGCTGATGTCTCAGTGCACGTCTGCTGGCAATCTGTTCAAGGTGAACCCTGCCCTTTGCACACTGACTCCTGGGGAGGTACCAGCTACCCAAGTGAGAACTAATTGTAGGAAATGCGTGGATGGATTTGTATGTAGTATTGAAAACTTCTCCACACAGACTCTTGAGTTTGTTTACTGTTGGCAAACTGATGCTTGCTCATTCACCTCGTTAGCCAAGGGCCAGATCTGCCCAGGGCAATGGATAACCTTGGGCTAAAAGTGCTGAGTGAAAAGCAGGTGAATTTGGTGTTTCAGCACCCGCTTTTCTTTTCTTTTGACATCCGACCTGCATTGTTTTCTGGGCATTCATCCAATATTTCTGCCAGAGTTGGTTATAGCACGCCAGTTGTATTTCAAGGCTTGTTTTCACATCCTGAAGTGTTTTCTTTTTACTCTCATTCATTCATTTTTCTCCTGCTACCTTGAAGGGCAGAGGCTATGAGAATAGCAAATTCCCTTTTTCCTCGTCTTACTTCAATTTGGCGTAGGGAGGAAAGACAGCCTCAAAATTTCAACTCTCTGCTCTCAGTTATTTTTTTAGACTAACGGTGGAGGAAATGGAGAAAACTCTTGTTACTCCTCCACTGTTGGGAACTTTACTGAATGCAATTTTCTTTCTCTTAAAAGCACTATAATTCAATAACAATTCTGCTGCTGAAGCACTTTTTCACTCTTCTTTTTTCCAGGCTTTTTAAGGAATCTTATCTGTTCTCCTGTCCTGTTGAATTTAACGAGTGCTGCCTTCATTTTCCTGCGGTGTGACGGGAACATTTTCCCACAGGCTCATCTCAAAGACACTTTGCCTACCTAGGCTTGTGATTATTTACAGCTTTAATTAATTCAAGGTTTGGAAATGTTGGTGGAATTAGAGATGACAAACATAAATTATTGTGTGCCCTCAACTTGGGTGCAGCTTCTTTTTTGAAAGTCATTTAGTGTGTCCCCAGCTTCAGATTGTACATGCAGAGGCTGCAATACATTTTGAAAAGACTTGGAGTTTAGACTGGTGGTTTTAGCAGATTGTTGTGGACCTTCTGCTGGATCACAAGCTACAGCATTTTTAAGACCAGCAAAAACCCACTGGGTGCATCAAACTCTTGACGGTAACTCTACATTTTGATGGCACAAACATCGCAGCAGAAGGCAGTAATAAAGATATTCTCATAATTTGGATAAGTTATATTTCTGTTGCACTCCATCATAAAATGAAAGAGACGCAATTTAAAATATGTTAATTTTAATCTATAATTGGTGTTAATGTTGTCTGTATTTATTTTTTATTTTTTGCAAGATTGATGTTGTGCATTTGTTACCTTTTTTTATATCTGAAGTTGAGTGTGGGGTTTGGATGGATTTTGGTTTCAGTTGAGAAATTGAATTTAAAAAAAATCTTAACATACAATATAATGTTTGGCTGGACTGTGTAAATAAACATTTAGATTTGATAAAAGGATGATTTATTCTATTTAGAAAATAGAACACACATCATTCATTCATTCATTCATTCATTCATCCATCCACCCAGTCATTTGAAGATCATATATTTAAAGCCTGACCACAGTAGGACTTTGTTCCATTAATGTTCGTATAAACTTTTATCTACTTCTGCAGAAAGTTAAAAAAAAAAAAAAAATCCTCCAAAACTAAAAAATTTGGAAATTTGAGTATGGAAAAGTATGGGCTAAAGAAAAAAAAGGACAAAAATGTGTCTGAACCCTGGAAGTAATGGCTGTCAGTGTGAACAGTGTTTCTTGGCTACATGTCAGTGAACGAACCTTCATCTCCAGCTCTGATTTCGCTGTCTAATGTCTCAGCTGTTTGGTTTTTCCTGGCTGCAGGAACGGCTGCACGGTTCCACATGTTCAATTAGAGCTAATCAAGCTGAAATGTATATTGACAGAAGCAGATGCAGTTAACTAGATTTGAGCGAAATCAAAGACTAAGGACTTGATAATGATGGCTGTGTGTTATTATGGGATAGACCTTTTGACAGGAAACAGCAGACAGATTTGGAAAAATAAAATCTGAAGACAAGGCTCTAATTGGATTTGGATTTTCCCCTGGAAACGGTTGATATTGATATGTTGGACTGTGACTGCAGATAAATAGAATCATAATTATCCAGACACACAAAACAATGCATTGTTCTTCTCTCCAATTCCCATCCCATCTTCTCAGACAGCCATTTAGACCATTCAGGATGTTTAATGTCAGAAGCTGCATGATGTATTTTGTCAGTATCCCTGCTAATGGCACTGGATTATATCTGTCAGATTGAGGAAAAGTTCCAGAATTTCCATGCTTTTATGTCGTCAAGAAGTCTCACTATTTTTCTTCCTCCACATAGTTATCCTTCACTCCTTTTCTCTATTTGTCTGGGTTGATTTTGGAAAAATCTTCACCATTTTTACATCGAAGCTGGAAGAAATCATTGGAGGATTGCTAATATATTTTATCCATTTGTATATTTTTCATACCTACAGGAGTGTTTGACAAATGGTTCAAGGGTAGCTAACAAAACCCCCTTGAATTTATGATCATTATCTAAAACTTTATCGCTATTGCATATACAAAAATAAGGTAAAATTGTGGACATATTTAAAGAAGTGTTCTACTTTGCTGTTTGCTTTCCTTGAAAATCTGTCTGGATTTTGAAAAAGTCTGGACTTTTTCCTTGGATGGAAATGCTGCATACACTCTCTAGCCATTTTATTATGTTCACTTGTTTTTGCTAGAGGATCAGAATAAGGTACAAAGAGGACTTAAGTGACTTGAATGCACCGTGGTTGTTGGTGCCAGGTGAACTTGTCGGAGTATTTCAGAAACTGCAGATCAGCCAGGATTTTGACTCCTAAGCATCTCTGAGCTTTAGAGAGAATTATCACAAAAAGAGAAAAGGTCCATTGAGCAGCAGTTGTATGTACAGAAATGCCTTGGTACCAGTCAAGAATAATTTAAACAGTCTAAATTATTAGACTGTTTAATCATGACATGGTGAGCTTTGGTGACTCATGTCACAAAGCTCAAATCATCTCAGATTGGTTTCTTTAACTTAATAAGTTTACTTTGCTCCAATGGCTTCTGTAGTTAAACAACAAAGGAATATTCCTACAATAATGGCAGATTTTTCAACTTTTCTCAGAGAAAATGAAAAAGTATGAGATGTCTAATTTTCTCCAAAATCTTTGTAAAGTTAAATCTTGTATTGTTCTCATAAACCAGACCTTGTTAAAGTACAATAATTATGTATTTTGTCTCTTTTTGACAAATGTTTCCAAATTAGATTGGAGTGTACTTTTGTAAGCTTGCTTTCTAAATGGGTGGCTTAATTGTTTTCAGGATAAATTAATTGCAGCAATTTGCAACCAAAACACTCATTCAAACAACCATAATTATACATTTTTACTATTTAATTTACCAAATAAATTAAAGGGCATTAAAAAAAGAACAGTGATGAGTGCTGTTGTCTCACAGCAAAGTGATTATGGGTCCAATTTTCTGCTGTGAGGGTGGCGACTTTTCTTTGAGTTTGCATGTTCTTAAGGTCTTAAGAACATGTATGCTCGATTAACTGGCGGTTTGGAAGTGAGGACTGTCTGTTTAATGTGTACACTACCTGTCGCTCCACTAATCATTGGACCCTCTCTGGCAACCTGCACAAAAATCAAAAAAATTAATTGATTCCTTGGTCTAACCTTTAGATAAGTTAAGAATAGGATAAAGTTTTAATTTATTTGGTGACCCCCACACATTTTAAAAATGATTCTTTGTAACCTTTGCCGCTACTTACATTCTCAGTGGGTAGTCTAAAGTTACCAGCATATTCCTGTCTCCAGTATCCTCCTCTTCACTGCTCTATTGAAGTGCCTCCATATTGATCTAGAGTCCCAAAAAGCTCCCTTTCTCTGTGTTTGTGTGTTCACGCCAGTAACTCTTCAGTCTTTTTTTACCATTTTTCGCTGGGAAGTAATCAGATGCATTAATGAGCACTGACTTCTGCTCGGACTGCCGGCTGCGCTCAGACACAGACTCTGTCGATAAGTTCGCTCTGCCGTCTGCAGAGGAACAAAAGAGGTTTGAGAGGCCAGAGAAAAAGAAAGGGAAGAAAGTGAAATGTGAGTCTGTGAAGCGTACCTGCAAAGAAATATTTCACCTTGCTACAGTTTTGTTTCGATATTAGTTACCCCAGGAGAGAAATTCTGCCTCAGCATTTGTTTTTTTTGGTCCTGCAGTCTATCAATAATAGAGAATGAATTGCTTATAAAGAAGAAGAAAAGTAGAGGAAGGTTTGCTGACTGGGTCTGTTAAAAGTTTTAACCTTTTGGAAAGAAAGCAAAGTCGAGTGAAAGGCAGGCATTTCAAATCTTAGGCAAGTGACAGAATGCCAAAATTATGCCAGTTATACTTGGCAGGGAACAACGGAAACCAGCTCAACTATTTAGGAAGACTGTTAGTCATGCTTTTCCAGTAAGAACATAGTGGGAGTAGATTTGTAAGCAAATCGGTTTGGTTGAACAAAAGAAAAAAAAAAAAAACAATTCTTGGTCTGGTTAAAAAAGAAAAAGAAACAAAAAAGTCCATACAAAAATATTTGTTTTTATACTTTTTTGTGCTTTAGAGAGTCTGCATTTAATGTTAGACACACCAGCACAGTTGGTATAGATTTTATACTGGTACTGAACAGTGCTGATTCAATTTCAGCTTTATGGGGCTTCTTGATTTTTTTTAACCGTTGGTTATTTAATTTATATTCAATTGTTCAAAGTGTTACAACTCAAGAATCAAATTAGAAATAGAAATCTTAAAAAGTACAGACATTTGAAATAACCAATGTTTTGAAAGCCTGAGTCCGAAGCTCAATCACTGGATGATAAATAAGGGGAAATATCTGCTAAGTTTGAGTTTTTTTAAACATGTGCTGTAGGAGTGCTTGTTCTCATCAGTAGAGGGTGCTGTAGGACTGGATATGAATAACAGAAATACAGTCATGAGTTAGACAGGTCCACCAGGCAATTGAATGTTTTCCTAATAGTTAAGCCACTCTTTAATTATTCCAATTAAAAGTTTGTAAATCTTCAGCTTATTAATTTATTGAACAGTGGTGCAATTACCTTCTAGTTACATTTGTTTTCTTTTTTCTGTAACATTGTACCTACAAAGTATTGCAAATATTTTTTATTAGTGAAATTATTGTACCTGTTGATGCAAATGATTTAATATGAAACTCCCACATGATTTCTATTTGCACTTTTCATCCCTATTTTGCCCCCACATGAAAATTTGAATACTGTAAAAATGAAAATATGCTTTGCCTCACACGTAAATGGGAACTCCGGATGACCTTTGCAATGGTAGTATGTAATCTCTTAGTGCCGGAGATGTAGCGGCACTCATCTCCATTACATTATCAAGCTTTTGCCTGCAGCAATCAGAGAGCCTGGGACGCTTGGAGTGACTGAGGCTTTCATAATGTATGCATTCTCACTTACTGTGGCAGAGCACTTGGCTGAAATGAAGTCAGAGATGTTGGGTATCGCTACGAAGAAGCCCGCTTTTCAGCTTTTGTGAAATTTGCCCAGGTCTCAGACTTTTGCCTTACAGAGGCACACAGACACTTTATTGTAAATATGTAAAAAGGACCGTTGGATGAAGATAATTGCAAAGTTAATTAAAACAAACTAATTGACCTTGCTTTTGTTCTATAAAATGCTCAAGTAAAAACAAATTAAATCTCATAAAGTTTTTTGGCTCAAAAGTTTTGCTCAACTAAAGTTTCTTACTGTTGTTCTGACAGCAGCCCTTTAAACCTGAATACGGATTATTGTTGGCTTGTTTATAGACAAACAATAAAAATCAGCCTTGGCTCTCATCGTGCGTGTTTACTTTTGTTATTTAAAATGTTCATCAAGCCCAATGTTTGTCTTTTGATAATAAAATTAAGAATACAACACATTGAAATGTTTCTAGAACAAATAGAAGTCTTCCTTTCTGAGACAGAAGCAACAATTATAGAACAAAGTTACCAAAATACTAGACGCCCTCATGCTAACATTATCTGTAAGGTCCCAACAGTACTTAAGTTAATTTTGCAGAAAGCTACTAGTGTGACCTTGGTTGAGAGTGAATATCAGCAATAAATGTTTGCAATCTGGAAAAAAGGGACTAAAATGTGAAAATAGCTGATAGATTCTCACAGTATGATGACCTTCAGTAAAAGTATCATAATTGTACAGTATTAATACAAAAAAGTTTTAAACCAAAATTTGTTGTAGTTTTCACCTTATTCTTGCCCAGAATATTACATGTTTTGTGAGTTTAGCCCAATTATAAAGAGCTAATTGCAGATTTTTAATTATTTGAGCTATTCCTGGGTAACTGACATACATGGGCTGCTTAACAGATGCATGCCTCATACCTGCACCTGCTGTTTAAAAACAGCCTTGCTTTCGTTGGACTGATGCATTGTGCTCTTTTAGTTTTCCCTCCACGACTATCCTTGTGTTCTAGTAACCTTTTTGTTGTGAAGAGAAAAGTGTTTTGGACTTTTCAGCTAGCTGATTGGCAGTACTACTAACAAAAACTCCTGGAATTTAAAAGATGCAACATAAAATGTTCTCAATTTTGGAAACTATAACTTGAATCTCAATAACTGTTGTTAGTGATAGCCATCTAATGCCTCATTGCTGCACTGAGGCAGCAATGAGGCTGCTAAACGCTTCTAAAAACAACTTGTTGTTGATGACTTTTAGAAACTGTACCGTGCCAAAACAAGAAAACGGATCTTAATGACAAATGTAATGCTTGTTCTACTACAGATTAAGTGTACATGAAGAACTCAACTCCTATAAAGCAAGAATTCAAATTAATTTTGAATGCAACGCTCTTCTGAATCAACTATTGAAGAGATCCTGTTTGACGTAAACATCTGCAGAGGTGTGTGGGTACAGCAGTGCAGGTGGCCCATGAACTGTTTACATACTTCATCTCTGTTCTAGTTTTGAATCCCAGATTGCAGCAGTAAGTGCTCTTCTCCATATTGCATTTATTGTAGGAAATATTTACATCTGTGTACCGGTAATTATGGCAAGTGTTTCTGGATTAATCAAAACAGTGAAGTATTTCTAGCCATTGCTTTACTTGCTGTGAGTTTCCAACCTCTTAAATATGTTTGGATTTATGAGAGAGATGAAAAACGAGGCTATCAAATATTGAGCTGCTGAAATTAAATATGCTAAAAAATGTAAAAACTTTTCGTTCCCAGAAACAGCAGCTATTTAATGCTGAAGTCTTTTGTGAAAATTTAACTGCATTTATTTTTTTCAATCTAGAATAAACAACAAATTTCCCCTCAAAGCACTTTATATGGCATAAAGTTCCAATTCATTTCTAATGTGTAAAATCCAACTTGTTGTAAATTCAATTAAAATCAGTTCGTTTCATTCCAACATGACTCATTCAGTCCAGTTCGCTCCAAACAAAATACAGTGCAGTCAAATTCAGTTGTTTATTAAAAAAGCAAGTTGGGAAAAGGGCTGTCTGTCTAAAGAAGGGCTACATTTATCAGGACGAAACCTTCAGCAGTATGGACATTAATCTGCAGCTGAGAACTAAGAGGACTGAAAAGGAGTGAAATAAAAAAGTACTTTCCAGTATCCAGTTAAAGGCAGCAGAAGTTCTGTGCAGGACAGAACCCCATATAAAAAGAGGATCAGAAGTAAGGAGTACCTTCTATGTAATTAAAAACAGAGCACATGGTTTCTACTATTTTAACTAAATGCAGATGGTGGATAGAATGTAACCAAATGCACTAATGCTCTAAAATTATTACTCTATCAACAAATCTAAACAAAATGTATTGTTAGTTAAGGGAGTAGATGTAGTCGGACATTTTTATGCTTCTCTCCTTTGGCTACTATGTCTAAAAAACGTTTTAAGTTGAAGTACAGTTGAAACGGCTCTAAACTTGATATTTTAATGGCTGACCCACCTTTAGCTTGCAGTAAATCGAAAGGTTTATGGCAGCGAAAGTAAGAGCAAGTGATTTTCTGGCCACAAAAAGTCATTGAAAAATGTGGCAGTCATTTAGATTTTCCAGTGAACCAGTGCCGCACTCTGACTGGACTACATTTGCCTTTGACTGCCTCCAGAAAGCAGCAACAGCCTCTGACGCTCAGCCAACGGGGATGTCACTATGATATATGGTCCTTTCAGACACCTTGCTCATGCCTTACACTTCTTAATCTCTTCGCACCTTTTTCTTACGCCCTGTTTCTCTGCTCTCTCGTGATGAGTTTTCCTTTTGTTTGAGAAGGGCAGAAATGATGTCATAATTTAAGGCTTGACCCTAAAATCAGCGCCAAGGACTCGCCTTTTTGCCCAGCTCCAGTTTAAACATATCCTGATGGAAAGCCCTTCTTGAGGAATTTCTTGTGTCGTGCTTTATGGAGGAAATGGAGAGAGATGGCACAGGAGACTGTGAGAAAGTGTCTGGCTGGCTCGTCAACCTATTTTAATTATTCTCTTCCGTTTCTTCACAGGCCTGCTATTCCTCTCCTCCCTTCAATCCCTTCTCAAACTAAGCGTATCCTCCCTCTTGCATTCCCCCCGGCCCTCCATCCTCCTTTTGCTCCCGCTGACTCCTGATTGAGAGACCCAACCCGATCTAAATACTGACTTCATTATCGATGATTGATAAGACTCAGAAAGCTGCGTGCCCATATTGTGGCGTATAGATGTTGCAGTCTGCATTTGCTCCCCCCATGATGAATTTGGGGCCAGCAATGGCGGCAGCAGTTCAATACTCAGGGTAATGAATGTGTTTAATAAGCACTGTGGGTCGATGCTCTTAATGAAGGTGTGACAGAGGATAGGCCTGCAGAATGCAGCTCTAACAAGACTCCAACGAGCCTTTGGGGTTAGCAAGGTCACGCTATAATCGGGATTCCCTCACCCTTACAGTTGTTTGCCTTCACTGTAGAACATTTCTTCTTGTCCTGCTAATGCTTTCACACTATTATTCACTCTATTTTCAGCAAAATGTTTTTAGATAGCTGTGAGTTCAACACGCAGACCCGAGAGTTTTCTGTCCTTGGACTAAAGACCACAGAACTGTCATTCTGGGCTAAGATCTTATATAAGTTTGAACATTGAAAGATTTTCTTTCAGTATTTTCAGGTCGAGGTGACCTGCATCTATACTTTGTGAGTATAGATGCAGGTCTATACTCCTGCTCATATAGATGCTCTCTAAGCATCTATATGAGCCTCTATGCAGCATTTTTGCTGCTTTTTTTCTTTTTAAATTTTCTCTTTTCCCATATATCAAGATGGTGTCCTGCACCAGTGTGGGGTGTTGGAATAATTTATTTTTGCCATCCAAGATTTTTGTTTCAGTACACTGGATGGATTTACATTTGAAAGTTGAGTTAAAGGACATTAATTTGTAAGTTTAGTGGTTATTTTTAGAGAAATGTTTTACATGGTTTTTGGTATTTTTTTCCCCACAAAGGTATGGATTTCATTAATTGTGTTTTTTTTCTTAAAGTATTTTTATCCTAATGCCAGTTTGCAATACAGATGCACTAATAAGAATATGCCAGTTACAATTAAACCACATTTCTTTTCTTTCTTTGTCATTATAAAGTACTAGCTGTTTCCTGTATTCTTCAGCATCTAAGATTAAAAACACAGAGTAAGTGTGGATGATAGGTGCAGCTAGAACCCATCCAGTTTGTTATTGATGTGCAGTTAACGCTTGAAATATACTATCCTAACAAATGTTGCATCCGATCAGTCCTTTGTGATTGGGTTACTGACACACTGATATTGCAATGACTAATGATATATGATATCTTGTGCAGGACTGCAATTACTCAGCCAGAGATCATAACTGGCAAATTTTCTATTACTCAAACCTAGACTGGTCAAAATCTGAATAAGCAGATCAAAAAGATAACTGGAAATCTATACTGACCAGGATAGGCATGATTGGTGCAACTTGAATTCAAAGAGTATTCAGTAACGCTAATTTTATTTTTTTGTTTTTTTGCCAACGTTGCTTGTTTTTTTCATTTTGGTTGTGGCAAGAGGTTCTAGTTGCATTTATTGGTCAAGATATCTTATATTTTGTCTTTGGTTAAAAAAAAAAGTGTTTCTGGATTCAAGACCAGCTGCCTCGGTCCTCCTCTTGAACTGTTATTCCAGGCTGAGGTTTGACATTATCCACTATCTCCAAACTGACCGCTGAACTGACTCAGTGCGAAGAATGATATTTGAGATGATATTATCATTCAACATAACCCTCTGTCTCTTTATCCTCCCTCTGCACTATTTGCCCCTGACTTCTCACAATTCTTTTTCTTTTACATTCAGCTTTACATACAGCTTCAGTTTCACAGCAGCTTGCCTATCTGTTCAAGGTCGACCTGGCTTAAGAATGCCGGCATAGATGCTCTGGAGTACTTTGGAGGTTTTTTTTTGTTTCCTTAAGAGAGGATGGTTTCTAAGAGGCATCTCGTGGGGTTTGCAGTCTTTCTTCTGGCTGTTCTAGTCTTCAGAAGCAGAGCTTTGCTCCACAGACTGACAGCTGCACTTTACTCTGCTCCTCCTTGTTTTATAATGAATTATAACGTGATAATACAGCCTCTCCAGTAGTATATTGTTAGTTATTGTAACTCATAATTTTATATTTAAGGCAAAGCTAAATAATTGTGTCCAGAAAGTCTAAGTTATTAAAGGAGGAAAAAAAACTTCAAACATAAAAATGAAAGGCAAAAATATAAAGGCTCTTATTGTTGTGAAGTTTCTTATTTCTACATGTGTGCACTGTGGGTGTTAGATGAACTGCCATCTGTTGATTTATAGATTGCTGCTTGTTATCTCAAAGACATGTGTCTTTTGTCCTCCTTCGTGTGGTTCTTTAAGAGAAGTGCCTGAACACTTTTGTCATAACAGGAATTCTCCAAACGTAAGTTTTCTTGTAGTATAAATATTTGCTTCTTGCCTTCACTGATTTACTATGAAAACCAGGAGTGTACATACATGAAATAAAAGACACACCGATTTTTTTCTCATAATCTGAAGTGAAATCAGACCAAACTTCTCTTTTTTTAAATCAGAATTACCAAAAATATTTTTATTTCCTAAATCCCATGATAGTGAAAGAATATGTGGGGGATGCATTTAATAATATCTTCAAAATCAGAGGTTTACGTGTCATCCTCCTCCATCAACCAGTTATGTCGGCTTAAGGCCAGAGTACATCTCGACTCCTCTCCCTCTCTCTCCAGAATCAGTATTTCACAAGTGGAAGTGTGTGACTTCCTGAACCTCGCGTTTCTTTGCCTGCTGTTGCCAGAGAGCAACGCCGTTATGAGATATAGCGCAGAGACATGCAATCGATTAATGGTGCACTTAGCTGAACTAATTAACAGCTATGTGAAGGTAGTGAAAGCACTGAGCAGCATCAGTAAGGTTGTTTCCACCAAGCAAAGGCCCCAGATAACCTTTGGAGCGTGCATCACTTTACAGCATCCATCACCGGTTGCATGACCTTGCTGCTCTGTTGGGCATTTGCACAAGGCTCCACTTGGACTTTTAGTCCAGGTCAAACATGTGTGGCGTTTTAAAATGAGATTTGTGAGTATGAGAGTTAAGTTCTTTTGGCCTTGATTTTTTATATTTATTTATTTTTTTTACTCCACACTTTTGTAATTAGTGGTGACTACAGCGACTTTTCCCTCTTCAAAGTAAGAACAACACAAAAAACATTTTTTATTTCACCTGTCACTTCCTCCTCCCAGTTTATCCCTGTCCATTTGCTACACTCCATACCTTTATCTGGTCTACCTCCAGTATCATGACGCCTTAGTTGAATTAACGCTCAATTATAAGTGAAATTGGTGAAAATGAGTGTACCCTGGAGGGCACGGATGAAAGGAGAGGTGGAACCGATGGGTCATTCAGCTGTCTGACGGTGCGACTGACTTTAAACTGATGATATTTTGGGCGTGCTATGTAAATTATGTGCGTGCTGTAGAGTAAAGACAGTTTATTTGCATTTAGATAAATCTCGGTGGATGTGGGATTGTCACTGAAAAGCAGGAGGCTGAATACTGTTGCCCCCCCACCTGGACCTTCCTACCTGTATAAGATGTTGTGTGTGTGTGGGCGTGTGTGTGTGTGCAGAATTTGACCCACTTTTTGAGACAGTGATAAAAGAATAAAAATGAGCCCTTGAAACATAGGTGTGTCCAAATCTGTGCCTGCATAAAATGATGGTGTCTGGCCTTTTCTCAGTTGGGCAGAACCTATAAAATGGCTAATTAGAACTGACCTCACGGCAGAGACATGTCATGCAATTAGACAAAATTGTTAGAAAAACAAAGAACTCCTTAAATCATAGCTGTGCAGTTTGCACATATGTTCTTGATCTCCTCTAGTTGGAGACACATTGCTGTGTGTACGTACACCGTATGCAAGATATGCGTAGAAGATCCTGATTTACATTATTTCTGTTATGCCTGCTTCACTTGGCAAGATTTTCAAAACCCCAAACATGATGATAAAAAAAAATCATGGCTGATTGTACAACGTATGGTGTACAGCCACACAGTAAAGAAAACACCCCCCACAGGGACAGATTTCACTCACAAATATTCAAATGTCTAGTGTTAAAACTTGCTAAACCTCTCGAGATCAAACGTGAGTTCCGAGTAACAAACATGGCCGACCAGGAAGAAAATTGGCGATAGCTTGTGGTCTAGTTTTAATAGTTAAAAAAACAATGCAAAAAGAAAAGTCTGTGACACCCACCAGACTTTCTGGTGCAGTTGTTTTGTCTTCTGTATTTTGAATTCTCCTCCATGTTTCTGTCACCTTGCTTTCTGATTGGTTACTACACATCACATTTGACAGACTCTGTGCTTATTTGACCTTGAGGAAGACCCCGCACACTGCGATACCAGGCCAACACGATCCATTATCTTGCATTGGACCTTTTTTTGGTTACGCTATCAACTTGTTCCTTGGGAAGTAACGACTTCCACATCATTACTGAACCGTCACAGAACATACATATGTCAGAGATCACTCATTATTGTCTTTTATGTTTAGAAAACGTCATACAAATGTGATTTTATTTTTTGTTGCTTCTTAAGTATAATGATGGGAAATTAAGCTGAAATCTTAAGCTCTTTATAGCAGACTAATTGAAGATGGTTGGGTATTAATGACAATCATGAGGTTAAACACCTCATTTGCTTGCTTTTCATCAGATATTAGCAGAGTGCAGGTTTCTTTTTTAAATTGGAGCACTGGAAGGCAAGCAGTGGAGTATGGCAAACCCATTGTGATATAATAGGGTGTTTAGCAAGAAATTTCTGGATTTAATTGTACTAGTGTGTGCCATCATTTTAACCTAATAGTCCCTGTTCTTGTGTGCAAGCTGTGTCACACCAGGTGAGCTAGAGATTTTATAGCATTGTATTTTTATATTGGGAGAGGTTACTCAAAGCTGCCCTGGCTTTTTGTTCTGCATAAAGTTATGGTCAAATGACTTTCATAACAAGCCAAATATCTGGATGTCAGTTTTCAGCAAAAATGAAACTCTGTCTGACTTATGGCTTGTTGACCGCTGGTTGCTATTCTTTTATTTTTAACTTTAAATGAACTCACCAGGACAAATCTCCCTTGTTGTAATTATTCTATGTTAGAGCCTCCTCTCATACAGAGGTGGTACATTTTTCTGTCTATTTCTGTGAGTTATACAGCATGTTGTAACACAAGTAAAATAGTTTTTTGTTGTAGCACCACATCTATATCAAACTTTAACCTAAACTGCAGTAAAAAATACCAAACCACAATTTAGGTGTATTGTTACTTTCAAAACGTGTTAGATTTAGTTGTTTTACTTGTGGTCATTTAATGAACCAGTAGAGGTTTGCTATACATTTAAAGCTGGAATTCAGGGTACGGGTTACTGTAAATACAAGACTTGTGTGGCTGGTAAAAGCATTGGTGGTGTTTTGTAGCTTCATTGTTTTAGAATGTTTAGCCTAGCACTGGTTTAGCCATGCACAATACCTTCATCTTTTGAATATAACGTAGTTTATTTTTACAAAATGCCACCCACTGGTGGAGCAAAGGTATTACACTCTTTTTCACTGGAAGCTAAAATAATATGTTAGCATATATTTTTCTGAAAACAGAGGAAATGTCAATTAGAAAATGTATGGAGTAATGTCGCTGGTGCCTCATGCGTAATCAATGCTATTCAGTTTATTCTAAAACAAATCAATATGGCTTCTTAGGAGCTGATGGACTATATTTTAAACTCTTTTATAAAATATTTAGTCAAATGATCAAACCATGCTGATAAGGTTAATACCTTCTTTATTTTATGAATAAATATTTTATAATAAATTTTTCCTCCATCCATTTTAAATTATTTGTTTTCCTGCAAAAAACGTATTTCTCCTGTTCCGTTTATACTCTGGCTTAATGCAAACTGTACTGAGCAGAAAACATAGTCTCTAACCATTTCCTCCACTTTGTCCATGCTTTAGTGCAGATACTCTGGCTAATGTTTTTCAGGAAATTCTTTGCTCTACCTCCTTTTTATACTGGATCCTCCTCCATTGATCTCCCTCTCTTTCCTCTCCTCTCTAAATCCCCCTCTTCCATGAGTAATCCATTTCGGCGTTCCCATGTCTGCTGGGTTTGTGCCAGAAATTCTGCAACTAGATACACTGCACACAAAGAAACAGGCAACCATCTACACACGTTGAAATTTCTCACCCGCAATGTACAGCAATAGAGGAATGTGCCAGGGGACCTCATATCGACTCCTGCAGGCCTACCTAGACTCAAAGAAAATTTTCACAATGACAGTAGGACAGGGGAACCTTTCTTTTTCCCTCTAAACGGTTATAAAAGGAAGATTATGTAGTGAGAATTCAGGACTTTAAGACACTTTTGCTTACTTACAATTGGATGTCTTCCTCAGTTAGAAAAAAAATAAAGGACTGCTTGGTGAGGGACAGCTTTGGTTAGAAAAAGAAAAAGGTGGTAGATCAAAAAAAGACAATATCAGAGAGGATGGAAGAATTTGTGTTTTTTTTTTCCCGTAAAGTAAGCTTTTACTGTGCATGGATGTCTGTTAAGGACTGGATTCTTTGAATTATTTTGCATGAATAAACAATTGTTCACTTCAAATAACTTTATCAAAAGTAGGCTTTGATTTAGCTGGTACAATTGCACCACTGCTCCTGCATATTGGAAATATAATCGCTTTTGTGTTTGTTTTATCTGAGAGGTAAGAGCTTTATGGAAGATGTTTCCATATTCAGAGGAATCATCCCAATAATTCCTCTAAATCCTTTTTTCTCCTTTGCTGAGTTTGATGCTGTGTATGTAGGAATGGTACAAACTGAATAAAGTATAAGGCATTTGATACATTAATTTTATTACAGATGTGAATAAATGTTTGATATTTGATACTTAAAATGTAGTTTTGGTTGCCAGTATACAAGTTAGAAAATGGCAGTCATGGCAGCTATGTGAGACACAACAGCAAAATCTTCTCCTGACTCTGTAATTGGATCAAAATGACTTTGAAACCTACCGAATTGGTGACATATAACAACTGGTTTTATAAGACTGTGACAAAATCATCTCGAAAGCCTTTCAGAAATATGTCTCAGTGTTGACAATGTGAGTTATATTGGGGAAGAAGTTTTTCTGTCTTCTCTGAACAATAGAATAATGCCACACAGTTCAGAAGTAAATGTTTAATGGCTGCCAATCGGTGCAATTAAACTAAGCCTTGGTGACTTAAGGGATCACGGTGTATAAAAGATTTATAGTTGAAGGTATGTTTTTCTGTGCCAGGGATGTTTGCGTTCAACTAGATCTTTGTTTGGTGAGAAAGTACCTATGTCACGTATCATATCGATTTAAAAAGCATAATGTTCCCAAATAGCAGAATTTCATGATAGCTGGAAGTGCTTGTGCTTTGCTTTGTTGTGGTGCCATTGTTAGAAGTTGACCTGAGAAACTGCACTTTAGTTCTGCATATGAACTTCTCCATGTGTATGAGTTTAAAACAGTTCCGTATTTGTTTGGTTCATGCATATGCTGAAACAAAACATGTCCCGTTTGACCCCTGTTTCTTAAAAATGCTGCCTTCCACAAATTAAGAATCTTCTTTAATAAGAACCACTCCTACTATGAGCAACATGATAGACAAATATTTGCCTCTTAAACTGAGAGCTGGTACTATAACGTCATGGTTTGTATGCTCTTGTAGTACCATGGTATTACTGTATTTCAGGGCTCTTGTTGTACTTTGTCAGCTGCCAGTATATGAGACGACAGGGCTAAGGGAGGTATGCTGACTTGGGGAAGTAAAGAGTTCTTCACGACTATATAGGATTCAGCAAGATCAGGCTGAGCCAGTCCGCTCTGTGTGTGTGTGTAAGAAAGAAAGTGAGAGCACACACAGTCTCTTCCTACCTCCTCTTATTTTACTTTTCCTCTCCTTCCTCCTCCTTCCTCTCTGTCTATCTCCCTGTAATAAAGCAGAGTATTTATTTCTCCCCCTTCAGCTCTCGGGCCTCTTAAAGGGAGTCGGGGACTGAGCCGATATTAGACTTTATGTGTGTGTTTGTATGTGCGACAGTAAACGTGTGCGTATGTGTGGTCGCTCTCTCACTCTCACGCTGCGCTGTCTTCTTGTCTCATCACCTGTCCCAAGCGTACTGTTGCGTCTTCTTGCGTGCTAACACACCGAGATTGAAAGTTGCTGATTCTGAGCCGCGGGGACTCGTGGAGAGGAGGCCTCTGGCGGGGCCTGATTGAGCTGTACTCAGATGAGGTAGAAAAGTTACAGTAGCATGCCATTACCTGCCAGGGCCCATGGAGTTTATTAGCATTGCAGATATATTCTGGCAGAAGTCAGTGCAGCCAAGCAAATAATTTCATGACTGCGGTCCACCGGGGGAGTTAAAGCCTAAAAAGGTTTGTGTCATTCATGTCAACTAGCTTCCAGCTAGGCCTCAATGGATGCCTATCAGCTTTTTAAAAAAACGTTTAAGGTGTTTATTCTTAATTTGGATAAATACATGTTAGACTTCTCAGTTTACGTACTTCAGAATCAGCTGTTCTTACCTACCGTTGATCCAAACACATTCGTGACATACAACCTTATGACAGAAATTGCATGATTCTTCTGAACTCGCCATGTAAAGTAATTAGAATAGTAATCAGTGTCACGTGGGATCACCGACACAAGTCCAACAAGATCAGTAATTTGCAGCTTAATTCTTTGTTTTGAGCTAAAGGAGCAGAGCGGAAACTGGCTCAGAGCGTCGTGCGGCTGAATTAGCTCTTCACGGCTCTGGGACCGAGTCTGACAGTTGGCACAGTGAAGATGATTTATGACTGGCCAGGAGAGTCAGAGATGGATGAGGAGAAATAACTTTGATCAAAGTTTTCCTCTAACAGCAGCACAAAGCTGCTCCTTAGTTGTTGTTGGTATCTGGGAGTGGCTTGACTTGTTTTTTTTTGTTTTTTTTTGTCTTTAGGGAGAAATGTTGGCCACCCGTTTTTTTTTTTTTGTTTTTTTTTGTGATTATATGAAAGTTTATTGAATTGTGTAAATTGTTTAGAGGCAAATATGGGAAACATTATCATTGTGTAATTGTGAAAGACAGTCTACTCATTCTAAGAAATTGTGAATTAAAAAAAATAATGCTTGTGATTTTATTAAAATCCTTTTCACTCATAAGATGCATGAACTAAAAAATGTAATTGAATTTGACCTGTGGTTCTTGAACTAAATCTGGTTAAAATATTAAAGTCTCAAAAGTGTTATTTTTAGATGTTGTTTCTGAAAACAAAATAAAAGTACCAATGTTTCATAGAATTTTAAGGCTCATTCATTATATTCTTGTCTAGTCCATATTTACTAATCCCTACAAGACAAAGAGCTACAGTATTTGAAATGGAGCATTCATGTTTTGGTCCCGATTCATGTTTTGGTCCCTACTTGTATACAAGTTACACAAGCAGGAAGCCAATTACTGCATTTGTTTTGATGCATAATTTATGGAACATATTGAAAAGACTTGATTACTATTCTGCCAGTTAAGGGTAAATATTTTGTACTTAAATGATGAGAATGTTCTATAAACTCCAGACAAAATCTAATTTAAGCCTGGAAAAGTTTTTGAGTTTTTGAAATTAAAGATGCGTAGGAAACCTGTTTAAAGTCTCTTCAGACCAAATAACTTCTTTTCCAGAACAACCTGTTAAATGATGTTTTTGTGCTTTTCCACAACCTGCTTCATTGGCCAAACGTTGCACCTAATACCGTTTTATTGAAGTCTCTTCATCTTAAGTGGGCTTGAGCATTGAAAAGGGCAGAACCAGTTTTGTATTTACTTACCAGATCACTCTGGTAAATTTACAAAGGCTATTGAAAATTTGATCTAATGTACATTTTTACTTCAGTCTGTCTTGAAGAGATAAGTAACTTCTTCTGTATTTCTGCAAAAGGCCTTTGCTATTAAACATTGAGTAAGGTAAAGTTTTACATTTTAGCATATGCACAATACATGATCTACTTTTTGTACTTTATAGTGACTTTTTTGAGACTAAAAAACTTGCATTTTTTCAAACCATCAACTTCAGAAACTGTCTAAAAGTTATTTAAATGTCTTATTTTCCCTCTCAGTCGCCCAATTTTTGGTCTTTTCTCGCTTCCAACAGCTCTGTAATAAAGGCATTAATACCCCTCCTCCAAACTTGAATAAAACAGATGGCTTTTGAGGCTGCCTGCTTCCAAACAGTAGAAAACAATTAGCAGCTGAACACGCTCACACAGACACACTTGCAGTGTATTAGCCTGTGCTTCGAGCTCTTTCAAGGCTTAAATGTTCTGCAGAACAAGACTCCTGTGACTCTCCAGCTCAGTGTGTGTCCAGCCCTGCTCATCTGCTGTCTGTGCTACAGGTCACAGCCTAATCTTGTGTGGGGATTTGGGGGCCAGTACTCCAAAAGTAAAGGTTTACCGAGTTTGTCTCGCAGGGACCAATCAAAACTAAGTATCTTTAAGAAGGTTGCCATGTTGGGATTGATGAGAAGCTGGTGAGAAACCAGCTTCATGTGGAGAAGCTGCACCACGTCCATCAGAAGTGGTGCAAGGAGAATACGATCAATGGAGTTTGTTTGTTTACGTTTGCAACCATAGTATGTGTGATATCTCCTAACCTTCTTCCATCCTTTCATATTTTTTGCCTAAGAGTCTTATATAAAATCACAATACCTTTTGACTTTCACCTGAGAATTTAAGATTTTACAGGGAGAAATTTCAGATTTGTTTTCTATGAAGTAAAATATTTAAAATAGTCTTCAGGAGGAACACAATGCTAGTTAAAACTATCTGCTCAGATTAACACAATACATTTATTTATGCAAGTCATATGCTCTTCCCTGTATTAAACCAAATTATGGAATCTTGTGAATTTCAATCCTTACGTCATCAGTTAACCCTAACATATGAAAATAAAATAAAAATAATAGAATTCACATGAATTCTAGAATTGAATTCTCCACCAATACATACTCGCTTTGAAAAACATCAGAATCCAAATGGACACTTCAAAGATGTAACAAGACTTGAAATTTTGATAAGCGAATAAACTGACCTCAAGTTTAAACAAACACATTTTTTCACACACCAATATAGATGCTAAAGTAGGAAGCTGGTAAAGAGCAAATAAGAAATTTTGGTTGGGGAAAAAAAGGCAAATATTATTTTAAGTTAGATTTCAAATATCTGCTGATGCATTATGTAAATATTAAGTTTTGTGCCACTATACTGGCCAGCTTTTGCTGATTATGTTTGCACACTTTGTGGTCTAGATACCAAAATAACTCCAATGTGGTTGAAACATTTGTTTATTCTTATTTGTCAGTGGAGTCTTATTCAAAGAAATTCGTAACAATTACATCAACCGTTTTCAAGTGGTCTTATTGTTATGTAACATCTCTGTGCATCGGCTGTGCCTGCATATGATTTATGAATTTTAAAAACATCTCACTAGACCTACAGTCAGGTCTCTACTGGTAACTTTTCCAAGTTTTAAAGCATGATAAAATCAAATTGTTTTCATTTGTTTCTCTTGACTGAAGCATAGAGAAAATGTCCTGCACCAGGCCTTTAAAAACAAAGTTTTTGCCAAATCCTGATTGTTTTGTTTTGTACCATTACACCAGCACTCTTGAAGCAAACTTAAGAGCTTATTTTAACCACAAGTCTGTTACAAGAGAATTTGTTCTGAAATCAGTTCAGGGCGGGTGTTGTCTTGTTACCTCTCTTTGCCTTCGCTTGCTTTTGTCAATGGTTCCCCTTCTTTATTTCCAGTTCAGACCCACTCAGGCTCAACAGAACGCCTGAGCGTACTGGAACTCTGAATTTGATTCTCTTTTCCACTGAGCTAGCTTCACCAAACCCCTCCCCAGATCTCATGGTTTCTCTCTTTCATCTTCCTCCTTCCATCAGACCTCAAACTGACCTGGCATGTAGTGGCTCACCCGTGTTTCCCACACATCTCCCCAAATCCCGTACTTCCCGCTGTCCCTCCTTGTCTCGTCTCTCAGCGAGGACGTAAATTCGGTGTCCAGCCACCTCTGTTGTCCAGACCTGAAGCAAAAGAAGGTCTCCCTTTGTTATGACTGATAAAAGGAGGAAAGCAAGCTGTGGGTCGAGGATTAATTTTAGCGCAGGCCAGACGACACATCTGCTTGTTGTGTTTATGTCTTTCCTGTCCCTCCTGTGGTTTTCCTTTCTTTTCTTCTATTATCTTTGGTGAGAGCAGAGGATATTGGGTCGAGATGCATGGTGAACTCTCAGGGCCACGGCACCTCTCTAATCCGCTTTCTGTTTGTGTCTTTTGCCCTTTGTCGTCCTGCCGTCTCCATCCAGCATTAACCTGCTTCCTCTCTGCTCTTGTATTCGTTTTTTCTCACCTAGTGCTCTAACTTTTTCTACACTAGCCATAGTTTTCTCTTCAAAGGGATTCCCCCTTTCACTCTTGTGTTTAGAAAGTTGTCATTTCAGGAACAATGTGGTTTTTTGTGTTGAGTTTTATTATTTCTCAGTAATATTTAAGAAGCACCAATTAATCAGCTTGTAATTCTTATCTATTATCCACAGTTTTAATACTCAAAAAGCTGTTTTTAATACAAGAAATGCTGCAAAACTTCCAGAAGTATTCCCACCATCTTTTGTCCATAAATACATCGGCCAGCACTTTGATGCACTTTTGAGCTTTGCAAAAATCAGATACATGTTAGGGACATGTGCTTAAAAATACCTTTATATAAACAAAACATAAGCCCTTTGGTTTTGTTTGGATTTCAAACTACTACCTCCATGAAAGAAGCTGTTGTCCACGTATTTTTGTATTTTGTGTTGTATTTTCACAGTTATTGTGCAAATAATGTGAGCTTGTAGGTTAGACATTAAAATAAATCGTTATCGGCAAAGAAAACCCTGGTTAGTGTTTGTTTTCTAAACTAATCAAAATGTGCCTTTTAATTTCGTTGGCCTCAAAGTTATATGAATTAGACAAAAATACAGAACAAAACAATAAAAATGAAGAAACGTTAAAATTTTCGCTGCATTTACTTTAACCCTTTTGTTTAATTTGCAGCTCAAGGAAATCAAAAGTTGATATTGGCCAGGATAAATCTGATTGGTGCATATTTAATATAAATATTTATTATTTTTGTTCCTGTCTTATTGTTTCTTTTCCAGTCCTCCATCTTTCCTTCTGTTCAGACTAAATTTGGCTCATGTTTCTTTTTCACTCAGCGTGCAAATCATCTCGACTTACACACCTTCTTTGCCTCCCTTACAACCTCGCCCAGACTGCCCCATTGTGCTCAGTTCCGGGTCATGGTCAGCAGTCCATGTCAGCTTTCTGTTTAGGCCTGTTTGATGGCCTTTCTCCTCATCTGACAGGTCTCTGGGTCAACAGAGACAAAGGTGAGGGGTGGGAGAGTCTTTCTTTTTAATATGCATGAAGGAGTTTTTTTTTTATTTTCTCCTGTTCATCTTTTATTTGTGTATAGGTCAGCCAACAGCAGCATGCATAGGGAGGGAGCTCTGACCCTTACAGCAATCTTTGCTGTGTTGGGTTGATGGCGGTCAGCTTGAACTGATCTAAAATGTCTCTGATTGCACAGCTCAGGCGAGCCGTCGAATTTCCCGGTTTGCCTGGCCTTCTGCCCCATCTATTGTCATCCTGCAGACCCCCTAACCCCTGTCTACACCCCAGCTCAAACTCAGCATCCCACGCCCGCTGGTCCATTAGGGGAGATGCCGTAGGGACAAGAACGAAAGCAAGTCAGAGTCTGAATCTGTCTGTTTTCTGATTTCATGCTAATATAGTGTGAGGTGGAGTGACACTGAGCTCCGTCGCCCTCTCTGGGAGAAAATGGATCCAAAAAGCCTGACTTCCATGACCCCTTTCCCAAACGGGCAGGATTGAGGAGGAACTGCCTTTTGTTTGTGCCGTGTAAATGTGTGTATGCAGAAAAAGGAATAAAATGGTCCTGGGGTCTCCAAAGAGGGACCTCAATTGCCAAATGTTGCAGTTCTGCAAAACCTTTGTGCTTATACAAAAAAGTAAAAGTTTCTGATGAAATCTGTGGCAAAATGCTGCCGCAGGAAATGTGTTGAATGGTTCATAGTTCTTCCTGCTGTTAGGGTCAAGGGTTAAAAGCAAACTGTCGCCACTGCCGAATGTGGAAATGACCTCTCACGCTCTCTTGTAAATGCAGACAATAAACAAGAAGGCTTTACCTTTGCACTTTGTGGTTCAGAAACCACACTGAATAAAAGCAAAGCAAAACAAAGATGAGACATAGTGAAACTTAATGCATGGAAAAACAATGATTGTGGAACTACATGTTAAAACCGAAATAATGGTCAACTCTGGAGCATCAGCCTGGAAACTCTCTGGATAATGGTTCCAATGCAGAAAGATGGAAAGAAGCTAGTAAGGATGGTGATGCAGTGCTTCGCAAAAGTACTTAATTATGTTTAATTTAGATTTTATATGGCATCAAACCAGAGCAAAATTAGACATGTTAGTTCCACATGTTAAACACTGCGTAGGGGAAAAACTAACTTTGGACATCACCCCAAGCACACCATTCCTATGGTGGAAAAAGGCAGTGGCAACATCATGCTGTGGCAAAGCTTTTTGATAGAAGTCATAGCAAAGCTAATTAATCTAATTAGCAAAGAAGAGTTTACAACCACAGTGAAAAGTGGTTCCAGACTTCCATATTCAGGTTTCTACCTTAAGAATTAATATAAAAGCCCGCAACAAATTTTATTTGTAAGAAATTTTGAAAGCTATGTGTTATTTTTTTTTCCACTAGACAATTATGCATTAGTTTATATTGGACTATTAAGGAAAGTCCCAATAAATCAGATTGAAAATTGGCGTTTTAATGAAACAAAATGGGTGTAAATACTTTTACAAAGCACAGAGAAATAAAAAGGAAAAAAAAGAAGGAGGGGTAAATGGGGAGAAAACAGTCTGAATGGAAATAACACGACAAGCAGTCTTTGATAGTGAATAAAACAGCTGCTCCAAACAGAACCAGAAGCAACTTTAAGCAAATCAGTCGAATCCCTTTGGGCCCTGAGCAACTTTAAGAGCGATTGCATTTTGAAAATGATTATTTAAAAAAAAGCTGCAACAGCTGTCTCAGGTCAAGCTGAGAAACTTAATGAAGTGTAGGTTACTCTAATCAAAGATGGATCAACAAGAATGGTCACGCTTGGAGTGAAGGAAGTCCAAGAAATGTGCGTCTACATCTGTTTTTTGTACTTGAGATACTGAACTCCAGAGCATTGGCCTGTGTTTTCATGGCAAATATTAATGTATGATTTAAAGGTTTGGATACAAATCAAAGTGCTCAAACTGAGAACCATCTGGGGAGGTTAGCTCAGGCACACACTTTGTTCACACATCAAGATGAGATTTCAGAAGAACATGGGACTAGCTGTATTTAGAGTTACAGTCAATGATGAATGTAAGCTCACACAAAGATCTGCTGAATGTTGATAACCTAGGCAAAAAATGATACCCATGTTGAACTTTTAGGGCCATTTATATATCTTTATAGTGTCTTTGCAGGACATTTCCTTATGCTGAAATAGAGAACAAAGATGATACACTCATCAGTACAATAACCTGTAGTCCTCCTCATGCTGCTTTTAAAGTATTATTTGCTCTGGCCTGAAAAAGGTTGCAGCTGGACATATTTAAACCCCCTGCTGGGTCTTTCTAGGGGATATTTACTGAACTGTGACAACCCTCAAGCACTCAAAGAAAGGCTCACCGTCTCCTATGCAGACTCGCCATAACAATGCAATTGTCATGCAGCATATGCGTTCCTGTTGGCGCCATTGTCGCCCACCAAACTAACTCAGACGCCTTTGTTGCCTTCTCACCTTTGTCTGAGTATCGCTGTCAGACTGTGCTTTCTGTGAAGGCTGCCCAAAAGCTTGAGATTCAAGGAAAAAAAAATAATGGCGGCCGTTCAACAGGCTTTCCCAAACTGTAACCATTGAGAGGCACTGAATGGGGAATTGAAGAAACATCCAAGAGGGAATGGCTGTTTGCATTTGTGAGAAAATGTGGACAGTGTGCAGGAGGAATTAGAAAGTGCAAATTCCTTAAGAAATTCCCACAAAACCATCTTATTCACAATCTGAAGGCCGCACATTTAAAGTTGAGCACTAAAGAAAACCCTGAGACTCAAACGGTTCTTGGCCGCCCTTTTTTCCCCTGATTTCTCTGCTTTCCAACTCACAAAGGAGCTGAGCTTCTTTCCAGAGAAATCACAGACTCGCTGTGGCTCCATCCATTTTGCAAACATACAAGCCTAGTTAGACCTCTGCACTTACTGGTCTGTGCGTAATGATGTGTCCCACTTCGACACAAGGTAAGATAAATGGATTATCTCCTTCGTACTTGTTTATGTAAGTCCCTCAGACGAAGTAGTGACACCAGAGTTCCAATTACAGGTGCAATATCAATGTGGTGCTTAGGACAGAGACTTGACTCTACTTGGAGCTGATGGCTCCGTCTCTGAGGGGTCTGTGCACCAGCTCCTAATATGTACTACTGTGTTATTAATGGGTGAAGATTCGCTGGCAATTGGCTCACATGTTGAGCAGTAACAATACAATGGTCAAGAAATGAAAACCAGGTGATGCTGACCAAAGCTGTCTTGTGCCAAAGGATCTTGCTCTACCATCAAATGGCATTAAGTTAACTAAAAGTGAAGCCAAGAAAATATTCTATGACTGAAATGTGTTGGTAAAGTTTTTTTTACAAGTCTGATAAAATTATCTTTCTCTTTTATTTATCATCTTTTATTTATTTATATTTACTTCCTAAATTCAGTGCCATTCAGTCAAATGCTATTAGTTTTTCCACTTATTATTGTAATACATGTTTTAAGATATGGAATCATATTCATGAAGGTGTTGTGGATAACATGAGAGTAGCTGAAAATGACTCTAAAATACAACACATTGGCATTTTATGTATGAAAAAGATCCCTCAAATGTCACTGAAAATATTACCAAAACTAAGATTCTGAGATGTTCAGCGGTCCAGTCAAAACATGGCCATGTACAGTAGATGTTTGAGTACTTAAATAAGTAGAAATATTAAACATTTTCTTTCTTCATCTCTGTATGAGGCAAAGTCCTTTTGAACTGCGTGTCTTGAAATATGGTGAATTGATGCACTTTTTTGGATAATTTAGTTAAACCCGAAACTGGGTCAATCCCAGTCATTAATTGAGAGGAGTGTAAATAATTTTTAGCGCTCAATGAGTATTTTGACAAAATGTGAATAAAAAAAGATTTTTTTTTCTTCAAATTTATTACTCCTTGTTGGTTATTTAATTATATATATATATATATATATATATTTTAGAAAAAACTGTTTCATTTCCTGTAAGAAACACACACACAGGTTGAATAAAAATAAACTTCAGTCCAATCTGAAGTTTGGATCTGGTATCTGGTAGGGGTAGAAATAATTTTGGACTAACTGTAAAATTTTAAACATTAAGGGAGAAAACAAAGAATAACTTTATAAATTAGCATAACACAAATGGTTTGACTCTTTATAGTGACAAAGCAGACCATCCAGTAAACAATGATGGGTTTTAAATATTTTAGTTTAAATCTCAAAGCTTTGTAGTAGACCTTGTCAAGACCAGGCAGTGTCTTGCTCAAGGACACAAAGCTGACTGAGACGGATGGAGTTCAACCAGCAACCCTCGGTTTACAGAACCACCTCCTGACTCATTATCTTCACTGTAGGTAGAGGAAGAAGATATTAAGTCTGCAGATTTCAGAATTTATTCATTGGAAGACACTTTTCTGTTGTACGCAAACATTATAAAACTTTTTTTTTTTTTTTTGTGATTTTGTGCAGCCCTTATTCTTAAAGTAAAAGCCCCAGAATTGATCCTTGCAGAACACCTTTGAATGCAGTGAACGAAGCTAGAGATGTCCTCCATTTTCACACACAGAGTCCTGATGGAAAAATAATTTTCAAACCAACAGACATGTTCTGACAATTCAACATGACATGCATTTACTTTAATAAAATGGAATGAAACTCTTATAATTCAGGTCTGGTGGTTTTCTGTTGTTTTCAAAGCTGATTGCATTAAGGAAAACAACCAAACGTAGCAAGGCTGTGGGTGTTTAAATGACTTTTTCTTTTTTGTTGCAGTTTTCCTTGAATTTATAACTCATTTAGCTCCACAGGTGTAACGTTTTCTTTAGGGTTCCAGCCTCCCACACTTTCTCTTCATCAGCTCCTCAGGCAGAGTGTTCTGGTGTCCAGAAGTGTGCTGGTATTTGTCGAGCTTTTGTTTTATACCACCAGAGGAGCTAATCTACTGCCATTCGGTCTTGTTCAGTGTGAAAACAATTTACACAGACTTGAAAATTGTTTTAGCCAGGTAATCCATCACAGTAAATTTGAAGCCTTAATTTGTTTTGTTTTCCCAGATTGTTGCCTAAGATGAGTGGATTTTCTTGTCAGGGTGGGCTTTATGTAATGCTATTCCTGTTGTCAGTCACTTGAGACCTATACTTAATTAATTTAACTAAAATGTTTGCACAGTAGTTCATATCTTTCCCCTTTAGAATACACAATGCGGAGCAACCTAGCTGGAGAAATGCAGGCTGAAGTGGCCATAATTCAAATCAAGTTTTTATAGCTTAATGCAGGTCTGCTTTGTTGCACACTAGTTTTCCTGCTCTGTATTACAGTGCCTTTCATTATATACATATATATTTATGAACCTGTTTTTTTTTTATGAATATATCGTAAAGAAATCCCAAATAAGGCTATTTCCACTCTTGCATGAAGTTTACGTAAAACTTGGCTCTACATGAACATGTTTTATTGTTTTAAAATATCCCTGGAGTTTTTTAAATAGTTTTCATTAAAGGCTTTGTAGTTCAGAAAATTGGAACACAGTAATGTCGCAGTGTGCTTGGATTAGTGGCTGACTCTTCAGTCTGGGCCTCCTCCGGACCAATTAGCCTGCAAAAGGAAACTAATAACTCTGTTTAAGTCTGCCTCTGATGGAGCTGTCCCTGTTGGACGGCCACCTTAATGGATTGAGGAGGGTGTGTCTTAGTTAATGTGAGCTGAGATCTAAATGATGACAAGAAACCTGTGGTGGGAATGTCCACTAATGACTTGACCTCGAAATTAAAACGTAACACCTCTTTTGCACCCTGGAGGCTCCCACCTGGTTGGGCAGTGGGAGTGTTGAAGAGAAAGGAAATGATTTTCTGATTCCTCACCTTTTTAACAAGCTGATTAAACGCTGTTGCATCCTGAGACAGCACTAAAATAGCAGGCACATGTCAGCACTGGTTCGTCTGAACCAAGCAATAGAGGGAGACACAAAGGAGTGAACTGGAGATTAAACCGGGGTTCATTTTAATTATAAATTTACAAAATGTTCTAATTGAAAGTGTTGGTTATACTGGCAGATGTTTGTTTAAAAAAATGTTTTGCGTTTACCAATTTGTTTCTTCTGACTGGGAGTAATGATTGTGTTTTTCACAGCAGAGTATTCATCATTTTGATTTTAATGCACAGTTTTAAGAAAAAATATTGGATTGACATTGCTGAATTTATTAGTGTCTAAACTATTTCTATTTAAAATATTACATTAATAGCCATTGTTGTTTCCACACTGACTGTTCATATTTTTTTCAATGAGAAATATTTAAGACACAAATTGGACTTTTTCGAAACCAAGGGTAAATATTGTTCTATCAGCCAGGCAGCTGAGTGATCGTGTGCAGAAACAGGTCGGGGAGGAGCAACTTACTATGTGCTTCACACTACCTGAATATTTAGGAAATTTTGACCTATTAGAAAAACAACTTTTTAAGACGTTGGTTCACTTTGATAACAGTAACAACCCCATACCTTTATACCACTTTGTAATGAAAGAGGCGTCTTTTTTTTCTTAAAAAGACACAAAATGTTTTAAGTGTGAACTGTTTGTCCCTGAAAGTCTGATGCTGTTTTTACATGAAACTTGTTTGTTTTCCAGTTTTCCTTTAATGTTGTCCAGCTGAATCTGACAAATCCATGTTGCCTTGGCTTGTGTTACTAACCTCAAACCACCAGACTCATTTTCCTCTTACTGCAGAAATATTTAAATCCACTGAAATGCTTAACATGAAGGCATCAAAAACCAGATGCCTTCATGTTCAGATCAAGATGCGCTCCTTGGATCTGGTCCATGATTTGGACGTTTTTTGTTTTTGTTTTGTTTTTGGATTCTGATTTGGTTTAGGCTCACAGGGAGTGTAGACAGTAGGAGACTGGGCACAAGGAACGTGTTTGGTTTTCGACCCTGGCAGGTGCTGGCAGATCTCAATTACATGCTGCTCCTTGAATGAACCAAATGTGCCACTGACAAAGAGGGAGAGGGGACTTGGCTACAGAGCGAGCCGACCTGTCAGGTACCTGCTGGTACATTTAGTCGAAGCAGGCGGAGATCTAATCTCCCCCGGGAGTCCCAAATTGGATCGCCCACAACTTGTTGCCTTGACCCTTTACTGAGACTTTTACTCACTTTTTAACAGAAGCAAGCGGAAATGCATGCAGGAAAGAAGAAAACAACTTCAATGGAATTTTAATTTGCTTTATTAATTTATGTAAATGATACCAAGCAGCTGTTTGAAATTGTTAAATTGCTTACCCAAGCATCACTATGTAGGCTGTATGTAAATTTAGGTGTTTGCTAATTGAAATTCAATATCTTTCTCGTCAGCACCGGCTTGTTGGCCTCCTCAACTGAGCTGCCCTCTTCCTCCTCCTCCTCCTCCTCCTCTTCCTTCTTTTCTTCCTCTCCCTTTGCACACTGTTCTTGCCCTCCAACCTCACCTAAGTGGGTCTTTAATTTAAAAGTAAGCGCATTAACTTTTTCAAACACGGATAAGATAAAGTACCTTTTGCCAACAAATGAATAAGCGGTGAAATAAATAACTTTGCTTCCACACACACACGCGCACACACGCGGACAGAAAGAAACACACAAACATGCAAGGGAGAGATCGATAAACAGCGGTATTGAGGCATCTCTCGAGGTCTGTGTCTGGCTCAGTGTGATGGTTGATTTATTTGTTCTTTGCAAAGAGCGGTTAAATCAGTGCTTACCCTCAGGCCAGCTCAGATTCACACGGCCAGCTCACATATTTAGTGTCTCCCCCCGTCCACTACAAAAACAAGAAATTCTAGCTGGTGTGGGCTTCTGACCAACGTTTTTGTGTTTATGTTTTGTGCTTTCAACAAAAAATTAGGCTTTCAAACTCGCCTTTTCCCGCTTTCACAAAAAAAAAAAGGGGTATGCTCTTTAAAGGCCATCGGCAGCATTGTGTGTGAGTGAGAAGTTACTGTGGGATGCAGAAGCAACATTTTCAGTTGTTATTCAAAAAGGGTAAGGTGAAAGAGTTGGCTTTTGGGTAATTGCAGCTCAAAGACGTAGAAAAATTGAGAGGGGAGAGAGAGACTAAGAGGAGGGCTAACCTTCCCCCAGGGCTCTCTCAGGGGTTGGCACTGTGTGTCGCTGCCGTCAGTTCCTCCATCTCTTTTCCTTTTTAATGCTGTTGCCCTAAAACTGTAAGCCAAGCTGTCCTCGCCAAACAGCAGCCCTCACCGGCGAGACAGAAGCCACCAATATTAAAACCTCTTTGAATTATACCAAGGTCTCCTTTCCTCATAACATCCCTCGCATTTTCTTTGTTTATCCCAGGAAAAATATATATGTCTAGGGGCCACACAACAAATGACGCGACTTGGTTGTTTACTTTGTCACACTTTTAAATAGACTCTTTTAATTACTGCAAGCTTTTCTAATTAAGATGTGTCTCGTCTTTTAGTCTTTTGACACATCACGTCAAAAGAGAAGGTGATTCAAGACTGGAAGTTTGTTTGTGTGTCTCTCAACTAGTGCTTAGAATGCCAAGCTTTTAGCCAGGCAGGCTAATTATCGTTGGATCAAGAGTCATTTGGCCTGAACTCCTTCCCTACTGTGTTTCTTACCACAGTGGCAGCTGGTGCCCACATTGCTCATTGGGGAGGTGACATGGCCTAAGAGGCATCAACAAGTTTGACTTTGTCTTGGCCAAACACTCTTATACAAAACACATTGGCTTTTTAACTGCAGTATAATTGTAGAATACAACAATACTGTTTTAGAGGAAGATGCAGACATTTCTGCCTCACAATCAACTACTATAGCAATCAGATGCTGATGTGTTACTTGTATCAAGTTAAACCATGGTCTCAAAAAGCTCCCTGCAAAAACTTTCTGTCCCTGCATTCCTGTAGTTTAAAGTTTTTCCTTTCCGAGATGCTGCACACTTCTGATCAGCTGACTTAAATGGTTGCACACTATTCCTTCTCTAATATCTCTGGTCATTAAGACAGTTACAGTTTGTGTGAGCAGGATGTTAGGTTACATTAGTTTGTTAGACTCCTACTGTGTGAGAAACTAACAAGAGTACTAAAACTAAATGTAGTGATTGTTTTATTTATTGATCAGTAAGTTTTTGTGATTAGTTTAATGACTAATTATGACATTTTTAACAATTTTTATATATGCAGGCTTCTTGTGAATAACTTGTAGTGATTCTATTCAATGTTGGTGTTTAACATCGAATAGAACGGTAAACACCAACATCATTGTTTAATAATCATTGTCGCTGTTGAAATATGCTTCCAATAACAAAACATTTCTTATTTGGAAAACGTAAGAAACGAAAGTAAATAAATAAAAAAAGGACCAGCACTAACCACTTCCACTACCACCGAGTTGCATAAGATCTTTTTTCTTACTGGAAGCAAGATGTTAAAGTGCAGACTGTTCTGGTGTAGAACAGTCTGCACCAGTTCAACAGCAGCTGTTCTGGTGCAGACTGTACAGTAGTGTCAGTTTGCTTCCAGTCTGAGAAGGGTTCATAAAACTGGACTGTTGTTTTCTTTAACAGTAAGTTTGTTCTTCTGCTTAAATATTTGACCAGTTTTCTGCTGAGTCCCCTGGCTACATAGTGTTTGTTTTATGGACAAGTGTTTAACTTTATAAGTGTCTTCTAAATTAGAGGCACCGGTTAATGGTGATTTAATATTCTGTTTAGATGCTCAATTAGATTTGTAATTGCTCCTCAGGCATGATTGCGTTTATAGAGGCTAAGTTCATTAATACTTTGGAGCCTCGGTTTGTGGCCAGCAACTCTGTAAAAATGAAATTAAACCTCTTAGTATGGCATTTAGGCTGAGCTGCAAAAGACGTGATGCATTCAAGACTGTACTCAGGCTGTAAGACTTTCATGCCGAAGGAACTTGGCGTCATTAAAAGCTACATTTGGTTGATTTTATGCAGATATGTGAACTGATTTTGTTGTCAGATTTGAAGTGTGCTCTCAGCACATGGTTTAACTTACACCGAGATAATGTTGCGGGGCCTAAGAGGATGGTTAAACAGTGGTTCATTCAGAGTTTGAGGACTAATGGAGAGATTGTAATGACAAGCAGAAGACAGAAAAATATAAAAATTATATAAGGCTCCTTTTTTTACTTTTAAAATATTTTCTGTTTACTTTCCATCCATCTGTTATTGTCTTACGTCTGTCACTTTCTGTATTTTTATCTTTCATCATTGTTTTTTTGATGTATAGGGTATTATTAGTATAAGGATTTGCTGTCCTGAGGTTTAAGCCTCAGGACAGCAAATCCTGTCTTGAGGCAGGAAAGAAAACCCAAAAGAAAACCCAGATGTTGAGCTGCTTGCCAGGGAAACTCAGCCTGATGCTCCTTTCAGGTGATTAAAAAACACACCTGATCACACATCTCTTACTTTTACATGTTTTCTTTTGTAATGTCTCCTTTTTCCCCCCATTGCACAATGTCCTTGTTCAGTGTATGGAAGCTCTGGTGCTTCAGTTTCGCTGATTATGTGTTTAGCACTTAGGAAGACTGTGAAAATTGAAAAAAGGCTTCATTCACTTTCAGCACAAGATGGGTCCAAAAAGAAATTAGACTAATTGGCGAGCCTGCCAACTCAATCACACAACCTGAGTGGGATAATGGACACATTTGGTGTGAAAATCTCCAAAGCATTAAAGAAAAGGAATGCGTTAAAAGCTTGGGATGATTACTCTTACATTTGCTTGGATCCAAAATGCCTTTTCATTAATGTATTCAGTCTCCTTCTAATACGGAGAATGTTCTGCTTGGGTTGTTGTTTTGTGTCATTTGCGAAATTTACATTGATTACAGTTTTGAACATAATCACTTATAATTCACTGTTGTGTGAGAAAGATGTTCCCGGCGTGTTTCATTTAACTCCCTTTGAGAGTCTGAGCTACTGTCGAAAACTCTTTTTATCAGCTAAATTTGGGTTTTGACAAAGGATTTATTAGTGGATAGCATAATGCTTCTGTCAGTGCTTTGCTTTCCAAGATGGACATTTAATCAGACAGTGACCTGCTTAATTAACTGGAGGTTTTAATACAAAGTGATGAAGCGCATCTTCTGCTTCGTGCCAAACCAGCCTAGTCTCCAAGAAATAACTTATTCTCTTCCTGGCCCCGGCGTAAGTACAGAACAGGCATAAACAAATCAAATGTCACATTCAATAATTCTTTGAAAGGCTGTTTGGCTGCTAGCTGCCATGTGATGCGGGAACTTTTGCGCTATTTCCTTTTCAGAGATGACAAATTGTGTAGATGAAGCATAACTCCTAATGCATGTTTCATGGCTGCATGCAGTGAAATAAAAGTGGCCCCTTGGCCTTTGATCTTCTGAGTTCTGTAAGTTATTACACAAAAAATTAGTTTTTAAACATTTTTGTTGCGAGGGGTGGAGAAATGTCGCTTAAAGATTGGTTTTGATTGATAAAATGTTGCTGATTTAGGTTTACATTCCTCCAAGCTCAGGGTTTTCAAAGTGAATTTGAGTTTTGTGGTTGATGGTCAGATAAGGTATACTTTCAGCTAAGGATGAGCTTCCTCTAGCTCAAATGGTTTATTTTGTTGAAATGATCTCACTTTTTCCCCCAATAAATATTTTCTTTTATGTTTGCAATAAATTGACCATGTGCTGCTGCTGCTAGTTCACCTAGACTATGGGTAACTGAGAAAGAAGACCGTTTCCTTGATGAAATTCAGTGGTGAAGCATTCCTTTCACAATCTGGTCCTGTTTACTGTAAAAACCCGACACCACTGACTCGCGCACAAAATTAACTGCATGTTTTATGAATGACCAAAGCAACACCCTTAACTTTACTCAGTAAACCACTTATAGGGAAATCTCAGTAAATTGAAAAAGTATCAATTATTTTAGTATTAAATGCAAAAAGAGGAATTAGCTTAAATAGATTCATTGCAGCAAGTTAAAAAAACAGCTCATTCAGAAATGTTATGTTATGACCATGCTGTGGGAGAGAGCAGACAAGAACGTTTGAATAGCACTTTTTCCTTAATGCAAATTAAAATGACTGTTAATTCATATATTTTTGAAATTGTAGTAGAAAAGTTAGTTGCTTTGTATTTTATGGGTCAAATTGGGGTCACTTTCTGCTAGCCACTAATAAATCCCTTTTAGTGTTAGAATATGCGTAGCCAACATTCTTCAGAAATGCAAAATCTGTGTCTATGATCCTGTGACAAGGCAGTCGGATATTTTCTTGTTGCTTTCTTTATATTAAGAGTCACTGAAGGGAAACCTAAAATTTGTTATTTCTCTCCATACCTTTTACATGTTGTAGTTATGCTTATGTATGAGCAGGCAGTGCAAATTCTAGCAGACAAACTTGGCACTGAATTAATGGAGTGGCGGTGTTGTAATGATAGAAAAATCCTCATTTAAAGCCTGCAAAAATGCCAGAGTGAACCGCTCTGAAAGAATGTCTGCCTGAATGTCTTTCAGTGCCAGCTTGGTTTTTATAAAAATTGCTGAAACAGTTATTGTTCCAGTATGGCCCCTGAAGTATTGGCCCCATGAAATATGATGAAACAGAGGCTAGTGTCAGCCAGAATCCTGAGGAAATTTTACACCATCGATTCTTAAATGTTTGTTGTAGCAATGGCCAAATGCAGCAGACCCATTCATGAATGTCTTAGCTAGCTTTCTTTTTTTTTCTACCAGTTTGTAACAAATTTGAAATATGTTCAACTCCTGATCATTTGCAGGTATTGATTAAATGCCACTGACAGCTTTTCACAGTCTGAACTTTTAACAAAATGAATACCTTCTTGAATCCTACACATTGGGACTCTTCTGTTTAGGACTGATTGGAGTAAAAGGTCCATTTGGACAAGTTAATTGAGAGAAACAGAGAGGGCTGTTTCCACTTAGTGAAAAGGAAAGCATTTTTGCTTTCGTTAGGAAGCTCTTCTTTTTGAGAGTGAGGAATTATGATGTTTTCTGCCATAGACCTTGATGGGAGAGCTAAATGAAGTTTCCTCATTTCTGACCCAGCTCAGGTTTGTCTCATTAGCTACTTTCTCTCTTCAATGATTGAGCTGTCATGATGGCTGCAGGCTCTGAATAAGTTTTCACACGGCCCTCACAGAGTCGAAGGTTTGACTTTTATCAGCTCTGTGCCGTATGTTTTTCTTTTCTTTTTTTTTTTGCTTTATCTGATAATGTCTGTGTAGATACTTAAAATAATATTTTTGCAAACTTAACCAGAAAGTTATTGATGCCATTTGTTTTCTATGTTGACATATACTTGTTAGTGTATTTAGAGTCCTTTCAGATATGATTAAAACCAAGATATAACAATAAAATCAGCTACAATTGAGCCTGGATCATCTTAAAAACATTCACTCCCTTTATAGTGTAAAGGGATTGTTTCTCTGGGAGAATTGTCAGGCATTGTAGTGGCACCAGGGTGGCTTAGTTGTTACGAACTTGAAACAAAACTGGCCAAAATGGCCTTTATCCCAGCCACATTCTGCCAGGAGCATCTGTAATTTCAGTAATCATTTACTAACGTGTTTTTTCATTGAAACTATTTGTTGGACAATTTTTGAGCATCCTCTAACACTTACTCTTTAGTTTCTCAGTCTGTGCTCCTAAATACACTCTTGTGGTCATGCACTCCTTTCTCGTTCACCCTCTACTGAGCACATATGGTCCATGTCCCAAATTAAAAAAAAACGAGAAGAAAAAACCCACGTCATACAGAGCCCTTAACCCGCACATTATGCACCCGTAAGGCTCAATTATACTTCTTACGGTCTCAGCGGCGTCGACGGTATTTTCAGCATTCTCTCTGCGACTGATGGGTTTAGGTATTTATAGTTTCACATCAGTTCTGTGATCACCTCAGCAACCTTTTTGTGATGATGTGAGCAAGTGTGGTATTTGTGTGGTCTCTGAGGTTTCCCCCTTGCAGCTTTTCCATTTTGGGAAAGTTGGAACAGATTTTGATGTCTTCATAATGTTCCTCGATATAAAAGCACAGCTCAGAAAAAAGGTTGATAGACTCTTATGGTGAGGGGTTTTTAAATAAAATCTGAAAGGTTGTTATTGTAAAATCAGTCTGACATAGTTTTCAGGTACTTAATGTACTTTAGGCTAAAAATGGTCAGACTGAAATGAGTGGTTTGTGTAGAAATTTAGTCCAATCCTTCTTGTGTTTGCATTGATTTATTAACAGGATATCAGCCCCTCAGGCCTGACTTTGGGTATTAATTACTTGAGATTTTTCTTATTAAAATCACAGATTTTATTTTGCCTGACGTTGTGTGTGAATTGGTACTAAATGAATAAACTGAACCAAGCTAATTTAAAATTGATTATTCTGATTAGAGAATATTAAATCATAATCACAACATTGGTATAGCCACTTGAAATGACTGCTGAAATGAAATATTTGGGTAGGATATAATTTTTTAAGTGGTTCAGATTCTACATGCTGATAATATATTTTTTGATGGACTTCACGTTGAAAAACATGTCAGTAAATAAAAAAATAATGGATTTCTTAGACAGTAGGACCAAATTATCAATTGGCTTGTTTTAAGTTGATCAGGTTGTTGGGGGAACTTTTAATTTGTAATCTCTGACTTTCTGTTTTCCTGAGGTATAAATATGGTGTGACAGAGTGTGAGAGAGAATCTGGGACTTTGAACAATCTGGAGAGATATATGCTCCTCCTTTCTGTATGCTTTAAACTTATTAAACTTTGTACAACCCCTTCTGTCACCTGGACAGATCCACAAAGTATAAACAGAAGGTGTCCCAGTACATGTAGCACACACTGATTCTTAGGGGTTTTTTTATCCACTAAATATATTTGCTCAAAATAAAATAATGATGGTTTTTATACTTTTAATCATTTTTACACATCTTTGTAAGAGTTGCTGTTAAGTCTGAAGCATGCTTTGGATGATGAGGAAAATTGAATGAGACAGGAAAGAGTTAACGCCGCTGTTGAGGTACTGTCTCTATTTTGATTTTAATTTTGAGAAAATCTTTCACAGTGAGACTTTAACAGCTCCTCTAATGCGATTCGTGAACCTAGTGGCAGAAGTGCTCCTCTCCTCCACTTGCTTCGCTTTTCAAGCTCTCCTCCAGCCACCTCCGAGTAATTGATTTGGGGATGAGAGTTTTGCACGGGGAATAAAGGGAATAACACAGCGTCTGGTCTCACACTTTTAATCTCAACTCCATTTCTCTTCCTTTTCATGTCTATAATTTGGTTGATGTATGAAAAAAGAACGAAAATCCCACTGAGATGCCCTCTTCTGCCTTACTCGGGACTTAAAATGTGATCCACCGGTTTGCATATTTATCTCTGTCCTGGTTTGTTTTGATTACAAACTGCAGCTGCTCACTTTTAGAAAAGTCAGATCTCAAAGAGCATCTCAAGATGCCTTCTGATTTACATTTTTAATATGCATCTCTTTTTTAAAATTGTTTTATCGATGCTTGCATAAATTAATTTAATGATTCTTTTTCATAAACAAGTGTTTGTTTTTTTAAATATGATTTTGTTTGATGGAGATGAAAAACAAGGCTTTCTTTGCAGCCATCTGCAATACTTCACCTCACTCTCCCTCTCTCAGGCTTTTACCATACCTGATGCTCCCTCTCAGCTCCAATATTAGGGGAGTGAATGTTATAAAAAAGTTTAACGAGGTGAACAGCTGCACTTTGTTGCCACATTAAATTTAATGCTGCCCAGCAAGTTACCTCAGTGTTTAATACAATGATTAGGGAAGTTTTAGATGCTACCTAGAACTTGTGCTGGTGTTACTGCCTATTTATTGGCTTTGCCTTCATTTTTTCTGCTTTTTGAGTTCATTCATTTTCCACAACTCTAAATTCTTTTTAATCATGTTCATTTGACACCTCAATGGAAGTACACATAACCGTTTTTATCTGCTAAAAATGTCTTCCCACAAGGCTGCGTGTACACAGCTGACTCCACCTCTACACATCTAAAAAGACCTTTCCAAGCCGTTTCAAGTTCTGTTGGCCCATTCTGCTCAAAATCGGTGGAAAATGGAGGTACTGCTGCCAAAAAACCCGTTTACAGAATCACAGAAAAAATCCCAAATGGTCTTTATTAAAGTTTCCGAGCTCTTGGCGGAGTGAGGCCACTGTGTTTGGAGGTCATTTTTAAAAGCCCCTTGGAAAGGCCCCCCCCCGCCCCCAGCCATCTTAGACCATCACTGTGGTTGTGTGAGAGACTAAGTTCAGGCTTTATTAGGCTTCAGTGGTGTTTGGACAGCCGGAAGAGCAGTACTAATAGGACAGAATGATGCAGAAATGGACAGAAAGCCCCCTTGGAGTTCTTGAAGTTCATTTTCTCTCTCCCTCCTTTTACTCTTTCCATCCGCCTCAATCACTCACTTACTTTTCTCCCTCTCTCCTCCTTTTTTCCACTCCTGCCTTCACTAGCGTTCTCAGCCTTGGCTGTCACACACTCTCCTGGTGTTGCTCCACTAATTTTTCACATCCCTTTATTCCCGCTATTTGCCTTTTCCCAAAAGCACTTTGAGTCAGCGGGGGAAAGCTTTTAGCCTCTGATTACTCCCACACTGTAATTTCTCCTGGTTTTGCTCGTCTCTGTGTGTTTCGAAAGTCTCTTTTTCTGTCATTTTTATCCCCCACCTGTGTGTATTTCTTACACCTACTTTTTTTTCTTTTTTAAAAATAAAATTAAAATTTTTTTTTTTAAAAATAAAATCTGTTTGTATTCTCATTTTGACAAATAGTGAGGGATTACGGTTACTGTAAATGCCTTACTCTTACATAGCACATTTTTAGCCCTACAGACTTCACAGTTTCTTTATTCAGCTTTTAACATATTCACTCATAAAACGATTTTTGTTAAATATTTGGAATAATTTCCTTCTAAACATTTCAGTATACAGTGCTCAACTACTGGTTGGACAAAATGCAATTATTTTGCTAACAAATGGGTTTTCTAACATTGTGGAAAGAAGCAGACAGGATTTTTCTTTCTAGAATTGTGAGCATATTTGAATAAATATGGTAATTACTGCATAGATTTAAGTACTAACAATAGTAGCTTTTAATAACGTTAGAAAATTTTACTGCAATTAAAATGTATCAATAAGCTTCAGTTAGTTCATCTTGGTTTAACTTTAAGTTGCTCAGCCTGTTCAGATGTTAAACTTGAAACATGAATTAATTGTGGGTCAGTCTGAAAAATTAACTTTTGACCTTAATCTTGAAAAAAGTGGAATTTCCACAATATTTGATACTACTTTAACACATTTCTGTTGAGTCGACCTGAGGAAACAACAAGCAAAATAACTAAAAAAGCAGCAGCCTGTTTTTTTTAATAAAATGTTTTATTTAACAATACGTCTCAGATACTGCAAAAAAGATGAGCAGTATACAGTTTATGTAGAGCTCTGTGTGGCCTAGCATTAACTCGATACCTTAAATCCTTGTAAAGCAGCATAAAGCATGACATATCCGAAGATGGCTGAACTGATACAGCAGTGACTTTACCAGAAGGATATGGAGAAGGGAAATCCACACACTGCTCTGAAAGGACTTGAAACACTGAAGGAATCCTGGCCATTTTTTCAGTAGATGTGAGAGAAATGGCTGAACAAGGGCTTTTGGTTGGGAAATGCATTTTTTACTCAAAATAATCATTTTTATTTTTGAAGTCCACCTGTCTTAGAAAAATGCAGTCAAGTATGTAAGATATACAACCTAAACTTCACTTGTTAACTCATGTTCTTAAATGACACTGAGATGCGTATGTCTTTTAAACAGAGTGGCTATTTTGATAACTTTTCATTATTATTTTTCTTACTTTGCAACATTTTCTGTTGTTATTATTATTTTTTTTTTTTCTTACCTTCTTTAAATACTTTAGTTTACCTTAGAGATGTGACTGCTACACCTGAATTTCCCAGGTGTGGGGCAGTAAAAGAACATTTCTATTCTTCTATTCTTCAGCTTCCTCTCTTTGTCGTTGATCAATCAATCATTACCATAAAATCACGGAGACCCAAGATTTAGCTTGATACTTTACAAATCTAGAGCAAACTTGGATAATGCCATCTACTTAGCAACCCAGAACAACTGGAACCAACATTTAGTTTTATACTTACCAACAGCAACACTGAACAAGAATCAAACATGGAGAACCATCATATAGTTTTATACCTCTGTAATCTTTTTATGTTATTACCATTGTTTTGGTTTTGTTGTTTGGTTTGTATTTACTTCTAATTCATGTAAAGCACTTTGAACTGCTTTGTTGCTGAAAATGTGCTTTATAAATAAAATGACCACCTTAAAACACACTGATGAACTATGGACTTCAAGATATCATTGTAACTGCAAAATTAGTTTTATACTCTTGTTATTTTTAAAAAAGGATTGAGAATTCAACCAACATGAACCTGACTAAAGTTTCAATGTGCAACTTAATTCTTGCAACAGTAAATCAGCTGTAATCAATTGTTGCTTCACTAACTGCATGGCAGCATTATGCAGTGGCCAAATTTCATCAAACACTGACAGGGAGAGCAATAATTGAATGAGAAGGAAGAAAAATAAAGAGCTGTTATTGTTGAAAATCTTCTAAAGTACAGTAGAATTTTATGTTTTGCCAAAGGTATTTTTTAACAGCAAAACAGGAGCAGGACATAAACCTGTGCGTAATAAACTCGTTGTTAGCCGAGCAATAGTGCCTAACAATGCCTCGTCACTGATGGCTCCTCTTTCAGTTTGGTTTAGAGATTAATCTTTCTGCCGGGAAGAATGAAAAACCTTCGAAGGTAAAGTGCGGCAAGAGTATTGAATAATTCAAGGCGCTTCATGATTTCAGGCTTTCAAAGCTGCCAAATTTGCATTAGCACAGGCCTCCAAGAATATTCTGAATATGTGAAAATCAAATAGGCTCTCAGAGCTTTGAGTCCGTCATGAAATTTCTAAATCTGTTTTCATCTTTTGGATAACCAGAACATAAAAGAAGCTGTGATGTCCTCATTATCACCATCATTTTATTTAAGGTTGTGTTTAGGCTGAAGTTATCAGGTGGTAGCTTTCAAATAGCAGCTCTGCTATAGTTTTTTTTCCCACTCATAAGTTATCTAATCAAATATATATTTGAAGAATGGAGTCAGGTTTCGCACACACCAATCATCTCATGATCTTGAGAAAACCATTGGATAAACATTGTGCAGAAAACGTCCGCTATCGACTTCTATATCCAAACGCATGTTTGCAAAGAAATGGATACAATAGGAAAAAGTCATACAGGAAGTGTTTTATTTTCAAAATCACACTATCACTTTATTATTGACATCATAGGAAAAAATTTCTTTCACAAGGAAGGAAATGGTTTTAAAGAAACAGAAACCCTCACACAACATCAGCAAAACAGAAAAAGGCCAATAAAAAAAATCATAAATATGACTACAGACTAAATGACAACATCATGCCCGATTACATTTAAAACTTATCTGGATAAGTTTTATTCAGATAAGACTGGATAAATTCAAGGAGCCCTTCATTTGGGCTCCTTGAATCTGACAGCAGAAACCATCATCGACCCCATTTAGATTGTAATTTACAATAATTGGAGTAACTGGTTAAGATCTGAGTAATGCAATTATTAAAACAATCTTATTAACGCCTGTTGAACCTTAATAGGCACAAATCTCTTGGCAACAGCTAGATTTATTCCTAATCGATCTCAGAGTAAAATATACAATTTTGCTGCTGTAGGTTTTGTGTTGGTATTTGAAACTGACTGTAAATTATCATTATCAATCTCTGCATGTCTCCAAAAGAGAAAATGAAGATTTTGAAGTGTCCTAGTGAAGATTTGCACTTAAATCCTGTTAAGATCTGTGACATAAACTTAAACAGGCTGTCCATGCATGCAAACTAAAACAACTGTGCAAAGAAGAAAGGACCAAACTTCCTTCAGAGTGACCCAAAAGATTCATTTCTATTTCCTTTACATACTTGATGGCCGTTGTTGCCGCCATGGGTGGTAAAACCATTTATTAGATTTAAGTGGCAGTAACTGTTTCACATATGGCCATGTTGATAGAAATGCTAAACAAATATTCAAATGAAAATAGAGTATGTTTACAGTTGGTCGCCTAACTAATCTTTAAATATAAAAAACTATAAATGTAAATCTGCGCTTAATGTTAGGCATACATTACAGGCAAATTGTTGAGCTAATTTCCTCCGTTTTTACAAATTGTATTTAATGCAACCTTTTTGTAGTTTCCATCAGTTTCTCAGTTCTTCATACTGGAATTACTTGAAAATTGTTTTTTGTGTTCATTTCTGATCTTCTATTGCCTCCTTCCGTCTCATTCCTTCGTCTTTGCTCTCCGAGGTGTTTGTGTTCCCTTCTGTGTTCTCAATAACAATAAAGTAGCTCCCATTTGCTCCACCGGCAATGAAGACGGATGAAAACCCGAGTGAGGAATGTTTGTGCTCCGTCTAACTAACAAACCTCAACCTTTTCCTGGAACTTTATTCTTTCAGCTGAATGCCATAGACCGTCTCCTGACAGTCTCCTCAGCAGAGATGTAATTGTTGGAGCAACTTGAGCAGAAGTAACAGTGAAAGGTTTTTAATCTATAACAAATTTGGCCTTTCTCAATGTGACTTTTTTGTGTGAAAGAAAATCTATTATCTGAGGACTTTGGGCAGAAAGAACAGGAGGGTATTGTATGAGGTCTTCATTTTGTACCTGAAACCTCTTTGAATGTGAGTGTTAATGTGCTTTTTGAGTGGTGCTTTGCTCTCAGCGATGTCTGTAATTAGGTGTTAAAACCCCAGTGATATGTCTCGAGCTCCTGTTTAAGCTTATTCTCTTGGTGCACTAAATTGGAGAAGCCTTTCTGCCCCAGTAATTCTTCTGTTCGCTGGTCTAAATGAAGTTGTCTTTAGCTTAATTTCCTCCAGTTTGATGACAAGTTTTTGTAGGGTATTTCATCTATATTTATCATAAAGGAAGAAAAAAATCATTTGATTAATGCACAGAGATGCTGTGTTGCTCTTCGTGACTCTGACTGACCCCATGACCTTTCTCCATATTCTCTTTCTCAAATCACCTCAATCACAGTTTCTGTTTCATTCATGAAATATTAATCTGTTGAGGAAAATTAATAATTTAGCATTACAATTCAGAATCAGACATCAGACAGTCACCATGAAATAATCATTTTCCATTTGCTCACAGCACATTGATAATTCATCATTTCTCTGCGCTCCAGTCTTTCCTCTGCTCATTTCATTCCCCTCCTTCTTTTCCAATTTTTTTTTTTTTGTAGCTCTGATCAGTCCGACACCTGGTTAGGGACCAAGACTGTATCGCTGTCCTGTTACCATGCTGATTAGAGGGTTAGAAGCCCCCAGAAGAGCCCAAAATAAGAAGGAAACGGGGTGTGAAATGAAGGCTGTAGGACAAATGGAGCATCTGTTTCTGTAAGCCAAGCTGGGGAGGCGGAGATTTAATGTAAATGAACAGGAAATACAAACACCAGGTGGCTTGAACACGAGTTGCCTTCAAGTGGAAAAAATGTAGGCTTGAAGGTTTTTCCTAAGCTGTTTTATGTTCAGTTTTCTTTTTCCAATGAAACAAGGCATCACTTTTTATTTCATTTAAGCTTCTCCCTGAAGCATGAAACATTAGAGAATGAAGTACAGCAATAACCCTAGTGGTTCCTTGCTAATACTTCTCATTAGTCATAGTAAATAATCAGGTTTTTTTTCAGGGTTAAAGATTTAATCCTTAAGGAGGGATGATATGACAACAAACCTCAGCATGTCTGTCAGGGAGTATTAGCATGAGAGACTGAATGCAAATATCTGTTTTAGTCTCTTGCTTCCTTTTGCACCCAAGCTGTCCTCGAGGTGCAAGGTGCACAAAAACAATCTTTGTCATTCTCATGGGGCTTTAACCATACGGCTGATCCTTGAATCTGTTTTTGTATTTGCACATTTCTACCCTTCATGTCCTGTGTGGCTGCTGAGCAATATACTTGTTATGACTTTATCAGGTACATTTCACCTTTTAGTTTTATTCAGCTATTATTTCATGATTACAGAATGTTAACTTTATTAAAACAGTTAATATAATCTAAACAATTTAATGCTAAGCCTCAAAATTAGTCTAAAGGTGAAACCTCTTGACTTTACATTGTGCAAACTTTATTACACATAAGGAAAACACAGATATTTCTGCTTATTTCAAACATTAATATGTATTTAGGATCAACACCAGAATGATCACTTCAGATATTATAAGGAAAATCAATATGAACAAGATTTATATTTAAACAATTGAATGATTTGCAAGTTAAGAGAAACACAAACACAAAATTACAAGATTTTGTAGATAAAGAATGCTTCTGAAACATTTTAAGAAAACAAGGCCTTAGAGAGCAATGTCAAAACCAAGCTAGTTCACATATGCCCAATTACAGCAACCAGGATGGATGGACATTCTTTGATACCAGTAATCCAACCAAAACAAATTATTTTTATGCATGAACATCTCATTTTAAGTGTGACCTAGCCAGGATGAATAGAATAGATGTTTTTGTCGGGCTGCAAAATAAATGTGATTTTAACTGTTGCAATATTGTTTCCATTAAACGGTTTGCGTGGGATTATCGACAGCTAGTTATGTTGGCCACATTATGCATGACTGTAACATGCAAATAAGAAAAAACTTACATAAACTACTGGATTTAAACCATCTGAATTTTACATATTCAGACATTACATTTGTTCTTTTATTCTTTTGTCATTATGATGTTTATAACACTGTAATCATTTAAAGTAGATTTTGGTTATCATGAGTAGTTGGAATACAACTTGTTGAATATGTTATTGATGTGTAGAGCATAAATGCATATAATATGAAATAACATGGTGTCCTAAATATTGTGATCCAAGCATTTCAGCATTTGCTTTCCTACGTTTAGGGAATCAGACCAGCAAGACAACAACTGGTTCAAATATAGCAAACTCTGAGGGATTGGACAAATCGGCTCTGGTGTGAAAAGCTTTTTAGATATAATCAAAAAAAATTTTTCAGCTCAAAATTATGCAACACTTTTAAAATTATCTGTCATTCAAAACATAAGACATAGCTGAACTTGACTTTTCATGTGCAGCTCTATCATAATAGATCAGCTTTTAAAAGGCTTGGCCTGACTCTTTGGTAGCATTGAATGAAATGGTTTGAAATGATTGTTTTATTGATAATATCTCTCTACGGCATTGAGTGTAACTCTTGAAAAAGGTTGCATTTCTCTCTGCTGTTGGATCTTTCTCATCTGCGATTGGCCTAATGGTGTTGGACAGGTGAAGCAACGGAGGAGGATGACCCCAGCTGTCTATGTGCTCATCACTAGATACTCCGATTCATTTGTTCAGTTTCAGGATGCCGGTCTTTCCCCAGAGGGCAATACCCAGCATGCCCCGTCTCTTCGGTTCATAGAGAAATTGCCTCAGAAACCGAGCTGATGAGGGAGACACGAGAAGCAGACCACATGGGTGTGACTGTTTGATGTTTCAGAACTGGGATTCAGACTGTACTGACTTGCCTCACTAAGCTCTCTGGCCATGCAGAAAACAAGCCCGGGTTTTATCCTCTGTGAATTTATGTATGCATCTGTTGGCCTATCTGCTAAGCAAGTCTTTCTGCTAAGCAAGTCTTTCTGCGTGTCTGTTTTGTTTTAGGGATGTGTTCATTGTAAAACATGACCTGGAGAATTTTGCTCACATCAAAGGCTTTACCTTCTTTGCATTGAAGGTACCGTGCTTATTACCCAGGCCTGCTGAGTCACTGGCATTGCCTGTGTGACTCGCATATGTTTTGCACTTGTTGATCTCATAGTCAGCAGGGAATGCTTGTTAGTAATACATTTACATATTTTTTTTCCTGCAACTGTCTTCTTTTGGTTCCTGAATGTTTTACAGTCTCTCTTCCAGTCTTTCTGGTATTAATTTCTCCCTCTTCATTTCCCTCTTCCTCTGCTCTCTTCAACTTTGCCTCGAGGTGATTTTAACTGTTAATGATCTGTGGGATGCATCAGCACAACTCCCACTTTCATAGATCTACATTAGCCTCCCTTATGTTTTATTTTGTCTACAATGTATGAATTGATTTATGGATAGATTAATGGAGATGGTATATGATCAAGGTGTGGTAGCATTTGTGCTCTCTCTGTAGGATACTTAAGATAATGTTACTAAACTGAAAAGAAACTTTTTTAATGTTTAAGGGGTTAAAGCAACACCTGGATGACTTTTAGATAGCAGGTAAGATTTGATGGAATTTAGTTTTTTATTTCAGTGTGGAGGTTTATCCTGTGTCCTTTGCTGTAAACTAAAATATCTTAGGGTGAGACACACAAGGAGGACACAGTCAAATCTGTAAGAGAAGACCAAAGTAAAACTTTTTGGAATTGCATTGCCCCAATGGGCAATTGGATGTTACAGCAAGTATAAAAACTAAAAGACAAAGTATCAAAGTTAAAAAATAACAAACAATAAAACATACCCAAAAAAAGTCAAATACAAATCAATACATAATGGGAAGAGTACAGCAGTGTATATCAAAGTTGCTATGAACACTAACAATCAGATGTGAATCCCCCTACCTTGTCCTGCATTAAAAAGAGAAATTGCTGTAAAAGTAAAACTTGGTGTTCCAGCAGGACAATGATCCAAATCAGAAAGCCTAACTTCAGGTCAGATATCCCACCAGAAATTCAATAAAAGTATCCTGGTGGCCAAAAGAACCACACAAAAATATTAAGCCATTTAGAAGAGGACTTATATCTACATATTTGAGCCTCCATATAATATTTGGTGATAAAAGTTAGCCAAATTAACATATTTTAAAGATGCATGCTGTGTAATGCATGCTTCTGATCTCTACCATGGAGAAGTAATAGGTCACGTAAATAACTTAAAGCTCTAAATAATAAGTTAGACTGATGAGTGTATGTAAAAACAAAGCTGTATTATTCTCAGGATATAGGGTTTATGTTTATGCTTTAGTTATTTAAGTGATGCGTTAACCAAAGACTCGCTTGGTCACCGTCCTTTACCATATTGCAGATGTTACTTTAGATAGCTCATGTCTGTTTCAGCACCTGCTGAGCGGCCTCTGAGGCAGACTTTCCTATGAAGTAAAATGTTTACGTATCCTTCTGATGCTGCTTTGAATGTGATGCTCTTCCATCGTCTGCTCTGCTGTCCTTTATCTTTACAAGTTTGGGAACAGGTGGAAGCCTGAGGATGAATGTTTCAGTGTTTGTCCTCATAGATGCTCTTACAAGATATAAGTCAAACCCTTAAGATGTGCCGTTTTTATATAAAAAAAGAAAAACTATACGGTGTCTGTGTTTTTAGGAAATTATAACCTACAAACCCCTTATTATAGTAATTATAAGGGGTAGTTTTTCTTTCTGCTCAGATTTATACTGTAGACAAACACCTTTTCTTTGTTTCTCATGGCAAATAATGACATTTATTTTTATTGTTTCAGTTCAAATTGTATTCCTCATTTCTGCCCTATGGCTACCTCGAATTATGCATTCCTGAAATGACTCGTGCCAAGCCAGGAAACATCCACAGATGCAAATCTCAATGGCAACTATGCAGCAGACGTGTTTTTTATCAGCACATTCTCCTTTTTATTCTGTTGACTGCTCAGTTACCTGTTGGAAGTCAGTGTGTGTACACACGAGTGTGTGTTAAAACAGAGTCCTGTTCCCACTGGAGCTGTCTTGACTTTTATTTCCTGGATTTACAGCAGAACTCCAAGGAGCCTCGCTGGTTATTTCCATGCTGGGTTCTAAAAAGTACATGAGTTTTCAGTTCTCTTTGCTCTAGCAACTCAGGTGGAAGAATGGAAGGAAAAGAAACCAGTATGGAAAAAATATTTGTTTTTCCAGACTTCATTCCATATCATTGTTGTTTTCCATCCATCCCGCAGTCAATAAAAAACAATTGAAAACATTACAATTTTTAGTCTGAAAAGATGCAATGTTTTGACACAAATACGTGTTGGAAACCTTCATTCTGTCTCCCTGTCTGTTTTTCCTTTTCTTTGTTTTTGCTACTTTCTTTTCCTTCTGCTTTCTTCCTCTTCTGATCTCATCTTCCCTCTAGTTGAACCTTTTTTCACTCAAGGGAATAAGTGTTCTCTGACAGCCTTAGCAGAAATCTAGTGGACGTGATGATTGTGTCAGTGTGACAGAGAGAACAGAACACAAAAGGTCAGTTTTCCATTTTTACAGCAGTTGGGTTGAGGTCTGCTGATACCCCAGGTCTTGTTGTAGGCACATTTATTATGCAGGCCGCACTGTGTGCGACCTGGCTCTCGTAGAATGAGCATTGACGTGGGTAATATGGCAGTGAATAAAGGTTTAACACTAATCCCTATAGCAATCTGTGGCCGTGAAGAGCTAATTATCTTACAACCGATGTATCCCTCTGTCTCTCCCTCACTGCCGTTCAGTCTCAGTTCATCTCACATATATGCATGCATAAACACTCGGTGGTCTTCTGCAGCCATTAGGCATGGTAATGGGTTGGGTTTGCGTTAAACTCTTGGATATTAATTGTTGAGTTGAGCAGTAATTTGGAAGGTAATGGTCCTATTATATACAGCTTATTATCTGCAACTTGATGATGCTTGTGAATAGGCTTACCTTGGACTTTCTGTCATCATTCGATACACTTGTTTTCGTAGCACTCTCTCTGTTTTTAGCGGATATTGCTGTAACCCAAATTTTTGTAGTATGCTTCAGGATTGAAGGGTGTTCAATAGCCATAAGTGTTTATCATGAATATCCAGCATCTCTTTATTTGTCTGGAAGCAAAACTAGACCTAGTTTTTGGATTTGTATGTTTTCTTCTGGAGCTGTCACTTTTTCTCCATTCGGTTGTATGTTTGCAAATTAAGCTGCCCTAGGATGCATGTTTGTCCAGTGGGATGTTTTTTGTCATTGTATGATAGAAATTCTCACTTTTTGTTGCCGTGTAGATTGCCTGTACCTTTGTTTATGTAGGGATGATGTTTGCTTACATTCCAGATCCACATTACATATTTGATCATAACAAAAAGAGCAAGAGTAATTTGTTTCTCATCTAAAATTAGTTAAGTGCAGCTGTAGAAATATATTTCAGAAAACTACTAGGAATACCAAGCATTGTGTGAATCAATACTGAAAAAGCTAAATGTAAATCAAATCTTCTGTTGACTGATTTTTTTTTTTTTTAATATTCGCAGATGAAATTGTGTAAAGAAGCAAAAAATGTTTTAAGCATTTTTATTTTTATCAAGAAAGCCCCAGCCAGTCACATATTAGCTATAGTGCAATCCCCTTGGGAAATATTTGACTTATTTTGTTATATTTGCAAACATATATTATGTAATTTATGATGCATATGAATTAAAGTATGAATTAAAACTACATTGTAAGGATGTATGGTATCGGAAACTAAAGCAATTTTCCTATTTTGGTTTAAAATTTCCACAACATTTTCACCTGCAATAGTCAATTTTTGTTCCTCTTTTATTTAGCGCACCAATATTCAACTTCTTGGGCACTAACATCTGTTCCACTTTCCAGGAATCCCACTTCCTAAAAAGTGGGACTCCAAACAGCAGGCTGAGTATCTTATTAAAAATGTGGCACCACACTTGGATTTGTAATTATGTGACTTGACTTTCATGTTGAAAACAAATATTTGATTCCTGTCATATCTTTTTTTTGCTAACGCTCCAAATTGTTTGACATAGTACAAACAGTAGGTGTATATAGTGAATAATATGTGTCAGACCCACTATTATGGATATGTTTGTAAGTGATTAATTTAATCATTAAACTTTTATGCCAACATTTTTATAAATGACCTGATTGTTTGCTCTTTGTTATTGTATGTAGCTCTGGTTCACTTGGTTGTTTGTGTACAGTTTGGATGTCTCAAAATAATTAACTGCAGGCTGGGATCAGGGAATATCTGGTATATGAGAAAAATTAAGCACAACAAACACATTTAGCATTTATATGCGACTAACAATTCACTGGCTGGGGTTCCTTAAATTATTGCTTTTTATCCCTAAGGCTCCTAAATGAATTACTGTTACTGTTTGTAATCAAATGCAAGAATGCATTGCCAGTGGACAACAACATTATGGTACATTAAAACAAAATATACGGAGGCTTATTGGTTCTCTCACAGCACTTTACAGGAGTCACAGAGACTTGGATCTGTCACCTACATATTGTTCATTTGTCCATCTATTTATACATATTTCATCTCCCCTTTATTTATCCATAGAATAAAATAGGAATATTCAAAGTGCAATGCAACTTTTTTTGTGTGAGCTCCTTTTTTGCCTTTTTAGCTGTTTTTTTTTTTTGTAATGAGCTCTACTGTATATTGCTATGTCTGTGAAAATAACCGGTGACTTTTGCATTGCTATGGAAACCTAACTTCACTATTTGTGAGAGAACATACAGTATGTTGCACCAGAGCCAAACCGTTTTAGTTCATTTAAAGGGCAGAGCTTGTAGAATGAAATGGAAGATCAAATTAATGTTGCTGTAATTGTAGCTGGATTGATTAACTTTACTTTAAAGTTAGCATTAAACAATGCATTGCTCAATGCTAACACAAATGTAGAAATCTGAATGCAAGATTTGCAGTCAGGACATCTTCTGAAATGTGCCTGATTTATGTAAAACCACAAAACAACTAGGAGTCATTCCAAAGTGGACAACTAGGCTTGGACAGCTAAACAAACTCGGTGTCAGGCATTTCTTGAATTACTTTTGTTTAAAGTGTGAAACACAAAGCCCCAAATAATGGTCGATAATTTTCCTCCCACAGATGCTTTCTCACATTCCTCACATGCCTTCTGGGGATTTATCATATTTGCTGAAGATCTTATTTAGTGAGGATTAACATTCAGTCAACAAGATCAATGTCATCTCAACTTTGAAGGCTTTGGAAAGTGCTGTTCTCTTTAGGGAGCAAAGCAAAGCTGTCTGTTGCTGGCTTTGTGATTCTCTCAGCTTTTGCCAACTTCTGCTTCGTGCTTCTAGTAACTGTATCAATACAAAGAAGAGGTGTGTATGTGTGCAGGGGGGGTTCCCTCCATACACCGCTGAACAGAACAATCCAATATGGGCCAGAGCTTTACCGCCAGGCATCGATGGGTACGTCACCTCAGCAGGCTGTCATTCTGGTCCAAATTGGCCTCTTTAAGTCCCATTTTTCATCATTAGTGTGAGACATAAAACTGATCTCTAAGTAAAGTTTAAAGTCAATTTCTGGTCCATCTCCATGGATTTTGCTAGGCAGTTGCCATGGGGACAATAAAGTAAGGGTTAAGAGGTTCAAAGTTGTGCAGACCAAAGAGTCTCTTGGTGGTTTAATTCTTTGTTAGAGTGAGAGATCACCGACAGATACGCCACTTAGTTCAAGACCACAGCTTACAGGATGCTAAAAGAAAGGTGCATTTAAAACCATCTCACTATGTAGTGTGCATGACATTTGTTATGATTACAAACAACAAATTACCTTTATTCATAAAACGCATTTAAATACAACTGGGGTTGCTGAAAGTGCTGTACAGTAACACTTAAAGCAACATTAAACATGCAAGCAAATACAATCAAGAAATAGATTAATGCTTGGAAGTCAGGAGAGGAAAAAGTGTCTTAAGTTAAATCAAATTGCCAATGGAGAGCGCACACTTAATGAAAGGTACAATCTTCCCTTAATGACCAATCTAGAACATCCAGGAGGAGCTGTTCAGGTGATCCAGAGCTATGCTTTTAGAATAAGGAGAGAGATGTTCTGTGGGATGTGCAAAATTCATTGTTTAAAGAAGATGGACAAGTAAACGCCTCTTCAACTGTGAGGAATTTATGGTTGTTCAGTTCTGTGGTACCGAAATTAAGTTTTGTAATGCATAATAGTGAAATCACTGATCATTTTGTTTGTGACATAAGATACTGCCTGATGTTCATTAAGGGTGGAACAAAAGGTATTGACACATCTCTCAATATTAAAATACCGCAATACGTCTTGTGAAATGAAATCCAATGATGATCCTATTATGATGTAAGGGTGAACGCTTTAAGCTAGACATTTTACTGAGAGACAACACAGGAAGAGGTTCTGGATAATAGACAGCACACTTGGTAATTTAAACATTGTGATCTCTTTGCTCTGGAGTGGTAGGTCAAATTGGTGAAATTAGGCCCGCAACTCGACACAAAATTGTTAATGAAGTTAAGTAAATGTAATCGGTGAAAATTGGGTCCTTGGTTTCTCCCACCGTCTCTGGTCTGTCGGGACCTTTTGCTCAACTCCTTCCTGAGACAGAATGTCGGGACAGAGTGGTTTTGAGTTAATGTTTATTAACCTCAACAAGAAAACCAAGAAAAAACAGTTGGAACAATAAAAAATATTTAATGCAAAGTTTGATTCTTATTGAGAAATGTAGTTGTGACATTAGACGCACTTCTCTGCATCTGTGATTTTTGTCTCTTTTTTTAATCCAGCAGTGTGGAAGATCACCCTGTGTATTTATTTAGAATATTTGCAGTGTCTTTGGTTTGCTGAATGCATGTAAAGAAAATCCATACTTTTTTGTGCTTTCACAAATAAAATAGAGTTTTAAAACACAATGCTTCATCCTTTTCTACAGTCTAACAAATGTTAAATAGTAGCTGAAGAATACTTCTTAACTCTCAAGGATCAGGGCATTATTTAGTATTTTACTTTGTACATTGCTGCTTGCTCAGTGTGTATCTGTACCTTACCTTGTTTCCTCTGGCAGATTTTCAGGTATGAGATAAAACCTCACAATAAGAATATTTGACGGGTCTGTGAAGGACCTTCTTCAAACAAAGTTCAGACCTTATTCTCAGCCCAATCTCTAGTATTTATGTGTGAAAAACAGCTTCTTTGTGAACCACTCTGAAACGGATCACTTTGGAATTTAAAGACTCTGGAGAGGGGTTTTTAGGGATTTATGAAGTGCTGTAATGACAGCCAGCACTTTGCATTTAAAGGTGTAAAATGGGTCCACTGTGCTTTCTTCAAATCTGCTTCCGATTTCCATCTGACATGCAACAAAGAGTTATTGATATGTTCCCTGGGAAAAGAGCACACTGGGATCGAACCCTCAAGAGGGGCGTCGAAGGGGCCTGACAATGTTGTATAATGACATTGCATTTAAAAGGAGAAAAGCATGTCCTTTTGGGTTTCTCCACCATAGCTTCTGATTTCCATCTGACATGCAACAAAGCACTATTGATCCTTGGGGAAACAGAGCAGGAACAAAATCTCTTCCTCATCCCATGGAAACTGCTGTTTAGGGTCCCTCTGGAGCAAGCAGGCACGCGCTGTCCATGCATATCCACAATCAGGCACAGTTGAAGCCTGATAAAACTCAGCATGGGAAACTCATGCAGAAACTGAGGGCTCAAGTCACTGAGAAACGACAGGTAATTTTTAGCTGAGTGTGGAGCGTAGGGGGAAGTGAGGCGATCAATCACATTGGTGATTACCCATGCAGATTTTGGTTCTTCCTGGCTTCATCAAGTCCAATGACGTTGACTGATTCAGGACTATTTGACAAACGAGTGAGGAAGAAGCATGTACCATTCATATGCAGAGATGGCAGAAGATATTTTTTGGGTTAGTTTGTGAGGAATAAAGTGGTAAAATGTTTATTTTGTTCAGGCTACAGAATTATGGCTGCTAAGTAGGTGGTAGTTACTTTTCTTGTAAAGTATTCGAAAACGATAGGGCAGGTTTTTATATGGATTTCTCTTCCAAATGTGTCTGTGATGTCCACAGCTGGAGAAAAGTGGATTTATTGATCCTGTGAGTTTCATTTTTTGAACATAGTCATATTGCATAGGCAGCTTCAATTTTTGAAAAATACACGGTGTGCTTTGAGATAATTTTAAGGCATTTTTGACTCAGTGGAGAAATATGAAGAATTCAAACCTTTGTAGAGAAAATGAACAGCTTTACACCACTTTAGTCAGACTGCAAGCACTTCAGGTGATTCATGTGTATTTACTTTATTATGAATTAAGCCGCTCTGTTGAATTTAGAGGAAATATGTGGATTAAATGGAGGAAATATTAATTATTAATTTTCTAACACATTCTCCAATTTATGTCTTTCTATTTGTAATTTTTTTTATATAACTGATGACCAGTAACAGAAATAAGCTGAAATTGATTATTATGCCATTGTCTCTGTGGGGCTGAAGAGAAAAACACACATTATTGGATACAGACTGACCACAGATTCATTTTCAGATGAATTGCCCCCCATGTTTTGGATTATTAAATATCTGGAATATCTCATGACAGCTTATGTTTAATTTTCTGGCAGATTCTTGACAGTTTTTTTTTAAATACCAAGTTAATCCAAGAAGTTCATAATGTCTTACAATTCAACAGCATCACAGATCCTAACAATGATCAACAAGTATGCAAATTAATTCTTCTGGCCCTTTTCCGCAAGCATCTAATGGCATTTTGACACAGTCTGGGTGGTTTTCCATGACAGTTTCATCACAGCTCTAGCAGGTGGTGTCGACATACTTCGAAGGGTAGCGCAGCGTGATCTGTATGTCACACAAACACAACGCAACGAAGGATGACACAGAAGCTATTCTAAACATTCTGCTCAGCCCGGCATTGTTCTTACAATACGCTCAGTTTCTATTGTGAGATTTTACAAATGGTAAGTTGTATTATTGCAATGGAGTTGCTCTTGTTTGGCAACAGTCAATCTTCTACCATTGTGTTTTCAGCCTGTCTCAGTACTCTTGGACTCTCAGCGTTGTAATTTCTGAAGAAAGTGGGCTGATACCACATGTGTTGAAAAACTCTTAGAACGAGTCAAGTCAAGCTATTTTGAGTTGGCTCTAGAAGTAAAGAGCCATTTGTTTCAGGCAAGACCCATGACGACTGTTAGGTGATAATAACCTTAAAGCTCTGTTCGTCTCCTTTGACCAAAACACGTAGTTCCAGTAAAAGTCTCAGTACCCTGTTTTTTTTTTTTTAATAACCTCCCTAAGAATCAGTTAACATGTAAATAGTAGAAAAAGAAGCAGATAGGCATAGATTACTTAACTAAACAGCCATCAAACTCTTTTATCAAATAAAAAAAGTAAAGTTTATGTTAAGTATTCATCAGTTACGTTTGTTTGGTCTATTTATCTATGTGGGATTGTTTCCACCAAAAAATAAATGTACTTGCAAGAAAGGCTACATCTTTCAAACTTTCCAGTGTATAACTTTGGTCTTTCAGAAATGGACGGATATATTTTAAGACTTTTTAAAGTTTTTTTTGTTTTGTTTTGTTTTTTTTTACCAGGGGTGCCAATAAATCTCCAGGCCAGTATAGAAGCCTTTAGATTATTCATACAAAACGCTTACTGTCCGCAGTGTGGCTTCGTGGGTAGTCAGTCAGGCGGTCGCAGGGTTGTTATGTCGCTGCTGGCGCTTGCTGCCCTGTGTAGCCCAGCAGCATGCAGTGCTAACACCACACACATGAACACCCCTGCTGGTGGTTAAAGGTCTGCTCGAAGTGAGGACTTGACAGCATAAACACACAAACACATACAAGCATGCTCTACTGCTTTTCTTTTTGTTGTGACCTGCTTTGGCTTTCTTACCAAAACTGGGAGCAGGGAAAGGAGCTGCTGGAAAAAAGCCACCTGTGCAGGCTTATGTGAAAGTAGAAACAGACAATCAAAACTGGTTTGTAAAGTATAATATTTGAGTAGTGTATTTTTAGAGCAAATCTTCTTCAGATCGTATAGAGCTTTGCATATTGAATACTAGAGGAGTCAGATGATTACAGCTACACCCTTTGTAGGATTTATTCTTAAAGAAAAAAAAATATAGTCTCGAGAAAAATAAAAATCAACACTGAAATTAGTAACATTTATCTTGTCTGCATACTCCATTCTCTACTTTCATGCATGTTTGAATACATGGAGATTTTCAAATCCCCCTTTTCTTTTCTTTCAAATATCCCAGAATCTTCTCAAGCGTTCAAACTATCTAGAGCGCTACAGTCCTTTGTGAAGAAATTATGTCCCGTTTCGTTAACAAAATAACTTTGATTAAAAACAAAAGCTATGATTTTACTAGCATCACTTATCCCTAATTAATACCAGACCTGCAGAATGAAGAAATTCCTTAACTAGAACCTGTCTGTCAGCATGAAGTAGGTTAAAAATCCTCACAAAGCACAACTTCATGGTTTGATAAAAACAATATTCAAGAACAGATGAGGAACAAAGCCTCATCTGGAAAGAGTTATAATGTCTTTCTTAAAGGCTTTGAGACACCACAGAGCCACAGTTCTGGCCATTGTTCACACGTGAAAAAACATGGAACCTTCCCAGAAGTGGTTAGCCTGATAATATTTTACTAAGAGTGCACTGATGACTCTTCCAGGAGATCTCAAGCAAGCCCAGAACAACATTAGTCTTGCTGACATCACCTGCTTCAGTTCTGGGCAGTTTTCATCATTCAATGTTAAAAATGGGCAAGGAGAATGATCAGGTACCAGGTTGTTGTCTTTGGCACAAGTACAATACACAGAACAGGAAACTGCAACACACCAGGGAGTTCATCTTTGAATGGCTAGAAAACCAAAGCAATGAAATTTTTGGTATGGCCTAGTTAAAGTCCAGACTTTGACTGCAATTGTGAGTTGCCTCTGGTATAACCTTAAACAACATGTTCTATCTGGAAAACCCTCCAGCATGGCTATATTAAAACAATTTAGCAAATATTTGTAAGATTTCTTGTGTGTGTGATTGCAAATTTAAGAATAAATTGTTTAAAATATAAAAAATGAGAACTCAAGCACATGTTGTATAGGCTTGTTGAACTAAAGCACCTCTGATTTGTTTCTTAGAATTACCTGAAACATCCAGTGGAGCAACTTCTTAAACAAATCTCCTGGACAGGCATAAAGATGGATTGTAATAGAATGTGTTGCAGTGATTTCAGTAATCATTTTTAATCTGTGTGCTGGCGGATCCTTTCTCACCTTGGCCCTGTGTTCATGAAGCTCGCTTAATTAGACTGATTGATTAGACGGGGCGATTCAAGACTCTCATCACGGCCCCTCATCCCGACACTGCTCTAATAAGATCGGATTGCTCTTGTGCTCACATATTCACCCACAAACACCGATCCCACCCACACACACAATGCTTGTTTGGCCTGTCATTACGCCTTTCCATCTTTCTCATTTTTCTGACTGCCTGTCTGTCACATGCATATTCAGTCAGATTTTACTGACGTGAAAGAAGCAGCCTAGCTTGCAAGTGCAATATACTGAAGACTTGAAGTGAAGTTATGTTAACATGAAAAGATTGCAAATCTCTCATTCCTCTTCATACCTCTTCGTTTTCTCTCCATTCTGTTCCTTCCTGCCCCATTCTTCTTCTCTGCCTCTAACTGTGATGCATCCTGTGTTCTCGTCTCATCATGTCTCATAAATATGTCTGGTCCCCATCTTTAGCCAAGGAAAACATTGCACTGGATAGCTGGAAAGCAGGAATCTCACATCTGTCTAGACTCAGCGGTGGACTCGCGCCCCAGCGTCCACGCTGCAAAAGTCTGTCGCCCCGTTCAATTCCTTTCACGTCTGAATGTGGAGAGTCATGCACATATTTTTATTTGCGGATGTAAATGTGCATCTGCTGTAGTAGCAGCTTCCTGCACTCAGCAAAGAGCTTCTGCTCATCAGCACAGTAAAGAGACTCTCCTTTGCTGTTGTAAAACTTTACGGCTTTCCGTGTTGCTTTTGTCTCCAGGATATTACAAAGGATGATAGGTATTCATTTAGATTTTTGCCAGATCACCAGTCCTCTGTATCAATACAGCCCATCTGAGCTCTTTAAAAAGAGACACACACTCTAGTGTGTGGGGGTGTGCACGGGTGGCTTTATGAGTGTACATTTAGGACTGTTTGTGATGAGCCCACTGCAGTATCACCCTCTTGAGAGTATTTATGGAGAAGATGATTACTGTGGAAGGAACAGAACTTTGATGAAAATCATCCCGCTTCAATTTGTACCTCACAGGCCTGCAGTTGTCCCTGTTTATAGATACTATTGTAAAGGTCCACAACTGCACTTCAGAAACAGAATGCACTCATAAAGAAATCATGTCCTCCTGCCTTTGATTGCTGTTCTGTACTGTGTTTGAACAACTTTATCTCTAGAAAATAGTAAATGGGGTTGCTGATTCCTACCTTCAGCGGCCTTTGGGCGAGAATTGGAGTACACCCTCAACAGTAGACCATTCCATTATAGGGCAACGCAGAAACACACATTACTATTCACACACACGGAATCAATCCAAGGGGGGAGTTTGGAGAGATCAGTTAACCTAAAAGTCATGTAGAGATGCAGGTTCCTTTGGAATCTCTTGCAGTGGTCTTGATTAATTGTTCTTCAGGATTTCAAAGTTTTCTTTGGCCATTGGCTGCTTTTCTATTTATTTTATCTGCAAACCCTTTAGACAAACATTATTATGATGTCCTGAATATTATGTGTGATGGCACACTGGTTTATCCCTTGTTTGATATTGGGCTGCAAGGTTGTTCAAAAAAATAAACAACAAAAAACTGGAGACAATCCCCCAATAAATGAGACAAATGAAACCTGTGCAGCACAGGAGCCTCAGGAGCTCCTGTGCTGCAGCTTTTAAACGCATCCCTCATACACACCTGAATCAAATGAATGGCTCATTAGCAGGCTCCTGGTCAAGAGACTAAAATGACTTCCATGTCCATTTCTGATATTTCCGGACGCAGCGCCTGCTAGCTTTTATTAATCTCTCAGAAGCCAGACTCATAACAGAGTGAAGACTAGACGTGAGGAAGTAGTTTCCATTTGGAGCCATAGTTATAAACAATCATGACTAATGTAGCTTTCATGGCGGTCGGTTGTATACCTATGTGAAATACTGAGATCCATTATCGTTTAGATGATGGCTGCACATGTAGTCAAAGTAATGTAAGTATTTGAATATTTCCAGTTCACTCTTTCTCTTTTCTTGCACACTGTTGTTACACAACATTTTAATGTTCAGATTTTCCTGTGCTGCAAGCTCCTGATGGATTTCTCATATGCTGCAAAGCTGCACATGTGTAGCCCTTACCCTTCGTCTTCCTTTTCATGTGCTTTTTTTCTTTCTCCCTCCAACTGTGTAGCTTTTATCGATTATTTTAGTCTTCCTTTTAGCTGTTGTGTACCTGATATCATAAATTCATATTATTAGAACAGGATTTTGCGATCCATTAACATTAGCATGATAATGTTTCTATCAAAGGATACTATTATTTAATTAAATTGAGGATAACTGTTGAAAGCCAATTAGGTAGAAAATCTTCTTCTTCCACTTATTACACTGAGCTCTGGAGCATCAGTCGACTAATTTACCATCAGCTTTTTCATGAAATTATCGTTATAATATCAGACTAAAAATTCACTTTGGTTTGGCCATTAAAATCAATCAGCTGCAGCTGTTGAGCCTCATTTAATCTGTTCTAACACTGGCTGGCCAACAGAGAAGCCTCAAAATCCGCTTTTGCAGATACATGCTGGAAGGATGGCAGGAATCTTTGAATACAGCTTTGCTAGTAAATAAATAACTTTAACTACTGGGTTAGTCTACCCTCAAACACATATATTCAAAATCGGAAAATAGAATGAATAGACTAAAGTAAGATATGAAAACTTTGTTGTGTTTGTTGGTAGTTTTAGATTTTTTGTCGATAAAATAAAGCGATAGAGGACTGAAACAGATCTGTGGTTTGTTCCCGTCTCCTGCTTTTGCATTTGATGGAGTCAAACGAGCCGTATGATGGACCATATTGACAAGCTTAAACGCCCTTATTGGATGAGAAGTGGCCCTGAGGTGCTGTCCCAACGTTTTGAACAACAGACCAACCAGACAAAAACCACACACTCATGTAAAGCACCAACTCTTTTCGCAACCACAGCACTCTGAACAATTACCCCGCAGCTCTTTAAAGCACACACACAAAGACTATCTTTATGACTGCAGCCTTTCCACCATTCTAGCTCGCTGTTATTTTTTTCCCCCCTGCTTTTCTTACCTTCTTCACCCAGAGACCATTAAACTAGATCCCTTCTAAACGGCTGTAAGGCCTCTCTTGGCTAGCCACTTCTCCAAAAGCCATCCCATCACTCTTTTCATGTTTTTAAATCAAAGTCCATGAAAGGTTGAGAGAGAGGGAGAGAGAGAAAAGGAGGAGGGGGTAAAGCAGACTGAAAGTTGGGACGGATTTTTGTGTTTGTGGGCTGGAGACAAATCTTAGTTACAGAACCATGTGGCCTTTTTCACGTACACACTGACACTGACACGTGCACAAACTTAATTTGATATGGAACATGCTCTCCTGGCCGGTTCTGCTCTGCTGGGATTTTACTTTTTTCTCCTCTGTCTCCTTCCTCACCTGCTGGGAGTTACTCTAGATGTTTAACTTGCTCTTTTTCTGTTATTTTTTTCTTTTCTCTTCTGCTTCCAGACACTCAGCTGCACCCACTTTCCTGCAGCACAAACACTAGTGTAAAACAAAGTCTGGAGGTTCGGTGTGTATTAATTCCTTTGCCTCCCTCACACAAGGTTTTGATTTTGCTGGTGTTCAGTCTTTTCGATTTGGTTGGTAGTCAACCTGAAAATGTTTTCCTTGATGGTTTTTTGGCAGAAGCCATGTTAGGAGAACTCTGGCCAGCTTTCTTCACCTGCCAGCTGTTCAGCTCAAGGTTGTTTAAAAAAAACAACAAAAAAACAGTATATTCCTGGATTCCCAACTTACTCTGAAAGCCCAGTTCCGCAATAGTCATTGTCTTAAAACAAGACATCTCTTCTGACTGCAGTAAGTGGTGATGGGCAGTGTGATTTCATCTATGGTATTGATTGTTTAAAAAGCAGCATTTTGTTGAAACTTGAAGCTCTGGGAACTGGAAATTTACAAATATCCCGTATCTCACATGAAAAGTTATCTTACAAAACAGAAAAACCTTGAGAAAGCTCTTTAATTGCTGTAATGCCAGTAAAGATTTTTCAGTTGACTAGCATATTTTTTTTACATGGCTTTGCCTAACAAAAATGTTAATAAATGCAAATAAATTATACACACACACCCGCATATATATATATATATATATATATATATATATATATATATATATATATATATATATATATATATATATATATATTAGCTTTTTACATCTTCCCTTTGGTATTTGTGCAATTTAAATTTAATGATGACCTCCAAGTGTTTGAGGAAGGTGTATTACTTCCAGACAAAAAGAAATATAAACCTCATGGTAATAAGTCTGGTCTGAATGAAGATATGTACACATCTTATTTACACTGTTGCAGCTAAGCAACTTTAAAAAACAATATATGCTTGCTAAAATGTTAATGAATGTTGTTTTGGGACTTATTTAAAGTTTAGATTTTTATCTGTAGGTGCACCATGCTGTCCTCATCTCTTTGTTCAGTTTTCAATTATTACCTCACAACCTATTCTACCTATCTCTTATAATACTTTGCACTCACACTCCTTTATGAGGCACTTTGCTCTTTGGAAGCACTTTGGCTCCTTGCAGATAAGGTGAGAAACAAAGCTTTGAGCTTCATAGGAGGTGTTTTACCCTGATAAGCCATCCTGTGACTTGGTGAAAGATAAATGGAAACCTTGTTCTTTCTTTTTGTGATTTCTCTCTACCTTGCTGTCTCCCAGGGTTTTTCATCTTCCTCTGCCTCGACTCAGTAACCTTTAAGGTAGTCCAGGAGGGGGGTAGTGGGCAGTGATACAGGAAGAAAGAAAGATGAAGAATGAGCAAACATTAGAAAGAGAAAAGGAGTGCTTAAATCTAAAGGTTTGAAGTCAGGAGAACCAAGAAGGCAAAGGAATTATGGACAAATAGTAAGGACTAGTTTGTTCATTTTGAGGTTCCTGCTATTTGAAAAAAGCTGAAACCAAATATTTATGTAGGATCTCTTTAAAAGTAAATGTGATCTTATAATCTTTCTTTAGAAAAGCTCTTAAAGAAATTAATCTGATGTGAAAGTGATGTGCTTGAAACAGTTTTTTTTAGGGACATCTTAGCAGAATATCTTTTTGTCTTCCTTTTCGAAACTTTTATGTCAGCAAAGATGAACCCAACAAAAAACAGCTATCAGTGTCTGTCATAATAAAGTCACCAGAAGCTGGTTAAAATGTTCAGCTGTCTTATGTATCTCTGATCCATTATTAGCCGTTAGTTTACAGAGAGTGAATGTTGAGGAAAGATCTAATATCATAAGCTAATGTCCGTGCTTGCTTTTCTTTTCACTACTTCCTTTTTATCTTTCCCTTCTCCCTCTTTGTGTGTGTCTTTGTGTGAGGCAAATAAAATCTAAAAATCGATTTAGCTTCAGCAGTAGTCTGTGGGTGGGAAGCTACTAGTTACTCGCTCATCAAACATGCAGAATTACAACAATTTGCCCAATAAATAAAACAAGATTAATGTTAATGTTACTTAAAAACGACACTCTCTTTCTTTAATTTATAAAAAGATCATGTTTTGCAAGTGTCAGTGGAAGTTTTTTCTATTTATTGCCCTCATGCACAGAAACGTCTGTTGCCACTCAACCCCGTTGACCTGTTTTTTTGCTCCTTCATAATACAGGACGATGTTTGGTGGTGAGTGTTTTCAGTTGTTGCGTGCTGTGCCTTCTAAACCACATCAGTTGCTCTGCTTTTACTTCTAGGAAAAACTGTTATTATTACTGAGTCACTAAAGAAACAGTCATAATATAATCATAATATAAAACGGTCATTTGGTATCCACCCTGCATCAGTTTCTCACTCATCATAGGGGCATTGATGTTTCATACCCACTTTTAAACTGATGACTTAAACCAGCTTTCTATATTTAAGTCATGAAATGTGTTTATATGAATTACATTAATAATATCTACTTGCACTGGCTCAGTAGCTCAGTTATTCTGGTTTGATCAGAGATAATGATCCATCACATACCAGAAGATGGGACTGGTTCAAACGTTTTTCAGAACCACAATCATTGGAACTAGAGAGTAATATAAAGTCTTGAACGAAATAACATGATATTTCCTTACAGTTTCTATCGCCATAGTTTAGGAAAAATCAACGGATTTGCCATTTTTGCTGTCGTATGTCAGTTCTATCGAGCTAAGTGCAGTGAAGAACTCGAACACATGCGGTGCTTTGAAGACATAACCCAGTTAAAGTGTTTCCTACTACTGAGATAAGTCTAAACTGTTTTTCTTCCTTTCTTTCCCTTTTCCTCTTTTCTTTCCTGTTGTCCAGGTGACTGATCAGTCTGTGCGGGCAGTAGCAGAGCACTGTCCCGAGCTGCAGTTTGTCGGCTTCATGGGATGCCCTGTAACCTCTCAGGGTGTCATCCATCTCACTGCGGTGAGTATCAAACCAGTTTTTCACTTGGATTATCATAGTAATATTAAATTATCAGTGGATAATTTACTGTATCTTGTGTGTTTACTTATAAGTTGAAGATAACATACTTCCCACTGTCCTAGTTAAAGATAAACTCCCACGTTTCTTTGTAATTACTTGTTTCAGTAAATGTCGCCAAAAGTTCGTTTTTTGCTGTCTAATCGGCTTACTTCAGGCCAGCTCCTAGATGTTGCTGCAGGTTGTCTCCAGGGGGTATATTTAACTTTTATGAAATGAATTCAGGCACGCACTCTGTTTTTTTATCTCTGACTTGGTTTTCAAGTTATTTTGTGTTAACTTTTAAATCTCATGAAAGCTTAATGAGATGAATCCTAATAATGTGCCGCTGTTGCGACTACACCCCGCTGTTTGGATATTACCATGCTAATGAGCAGTGCTCCGTGCTTAAAGCCGTTCCATGCCATATAATGTAAACGTGGACACACATGTATGTGTTCGTGTTATAATTGCTTGAAGTAAATTCACAGAAAAATCCCTCACCTTGTTTTCCTTGTCATTATTTCCTTTTCCCAACATGGCATCCGTCTAGAGTGCGTGCATCTACAGAGTGCATCTGTGTATGCTATGTCCACACCCATGTGTCCTTCTGTAATACAATTCCATTTTTGTTTGATGTACTTGCGTGTACACTTGAGCGTGCACACACCTCAGTGGACCTGCATGCTCTCGTTTCTCCTCAAATGCAATTACAGTTGTGTTAATAGGACTGAGGCACCCGATGCCGCGCTGCGTTATTAGATTAAACAGCAGATTAATTTGTGCTCATAGTTTTGGCCCCTATCATCTCTGCAGCCTCTGCTGACCTTGGCCATGGTGTTGTAGACAGACAGTAATGAAGCCAGCCAGTCATAACAGCATTAGCATACGTGGAGGTGGACGCAGGCACCTTTACACACACAAACACACACCCACGCCTACAGACGAGCACACTCATTATTATTTATGGAAGTATTAACCAAGGTGAACATTTAGGAGTTCAGAAGAAGAAGTTCATAATTCTGCTAATATTTATAGATTTTTTCAGCATTCAGAGCTACAAGCTTAGTGGATCATATTGTTCGTTTGGACTTAACGTATTTTCAGTTCTGTTTGTTCCTACCAGAGGCACTGACCTTGAACTTCCTAAAAGCCCATTACAGTCCAGACTTTTATTTACAGTATGTGCAAAACACCCAGAGGACGTATAAGACAAATGAGAAGTTGTCTGGTTTGTCTTTGAAATTATTCTAGAAAATTTCTGCTGTTCAGAAGCAGGGAATTTTAATATAGTTATTTGTTTGTGACCATAATCCATTCTTTTTTCATAATATTTTTGGAAATGTCTAATTAAACATTTTCCATTAATTAATTCCAATACATTTGATGTCTCCAAAAATTTAATGGCTATCTTGCACAAAAAAATTAACAATGTAAATTACACTTAGAGTACAACAAGACACAACAACTTTAAAACAAGTAAGGTTAAAACTTATTGCATATATCCAGAGAAATTTAAGACATAGCAGTGGATATTGGCCATATGAATAAATGAAATATTACAATATTGTTTTCCTCTATTGGAACAGTTTCGATTGCTATCACAATATATGATAAAATTTCACTTTCTAAAATCAAATCGGTTTCAATACAACTTGAAAGAACAATTCACATTAACATTATTAAAAGTAATGAAAGACATTTTTAAAAATGGTCATAAACTAAACACATAATTCCCTTTAACATTGTGGGACATTGTAGCGTACATGTAAATTATTTTATTTACTCAACTAACAATACGCAAATATATGGAATCTATTTGCATTTTCAGCACAATTAAGTTTAAGTAGAAGCATAAAATAATGCACTCTGTTAACACTCAATTTCGTTTCTGTGTTGTAAAAATGTTTAAATACTCGTGGCCCTCGTGCTGTTAATACTCCACATTTTTCCTACTGACTTATAAAGTCTACTTTTATTATTGCTCTCATAATTATCTGTTCCTCAATAAATTATCAAATTTGTTTATTGCTCAGATCTTCAGCAGCCTGAAAAATGGCAATGTCTGAATTAATCAAGTTGTCTAAATTAGTTTAACTTTTTAATCGGATTTATATTTTTTCTATCACATTCGGTTTTTAATTGTCAGAATTCAATATTTTAACATTACAGCATCTCATCATCTGGTTATTTCTTAAATGCTAAGCATTTTAAAGAAGAATAAACTGTATTCATTGGGATTTAATAGAGCTGTCACACAGCTCTTGATAAATAAATATCTATTACTTTAAAGTATGTTGTACTTAAAAATGTACATTTAGAATAACCTTTTTTTTTTGTGAAACTGAATGTTTCCAGATATAAATTTAAAAAAATCATTGCATTTCATCATTATAACATGTAAGGCAGAGGTTGTTCGATTGTGTTCTACCTTACCTGCTCACAAAAAATGATGTTCTGGGTTTTAGAGTGTTTTTATTTTTATTTTTTCACATTGATTGATATTAGTGCCTCCCAAAGATTATTGTCTTTCCTCCAAAATATGGTCTTATCTAAACTTCTAATAGTTCACCCAAAACACGCTGAGATTAATTATTTTATTTTATAACTGTCACTCTCTTCACATAGCTAAAAAATGGCTAGGCTAGGTATTAGGCTAACTCTACCTTGTTTTTTTTCTCTGTTTTGATATACTAGTTGATAAGTCTGCTAATGTATTTTCCCTTCTGTCCCAGTGAACAGTTTGCAGACGAATCTTACAGAAAGAGTAGGCCTACCGTTTCATAAACAAAACATTTGGCTTCGGACATCACAGTTATTAATGACGAGTGTTTCAGCAGCGTGCTGAGCTGTGTTCAGGTCTCATTTACACGATTTTCTGTTGAGCCTCAGGCGATTTGCTGTTTGGTCAAGATTCAGTTTTGAGTCCAGACTTTGAGGATCATTGCCGTACGCCATTGTTTTTTGACTAGGAGAAGCAAAGAAGGGCGATTTGCACGTGTGTAGATCTTTTTTGAGAATGTTAGCTTTAAATGACAAAGAAGATAAAGACAGAAAATGCTAAGCTACGAAGAGTAGCTGTCAATATTTAACAAGTGAGTTTTTATCTTGAAGGGAAAAGATTTTATTTGGAAGACGTTCCAAAGTAAATAACTGGCCTTATGATATTTACGTATTTCTGTTTTTGTATACAGTAACCACATTTCCACTTTCATCAAACGTTTATTGAAATATTTAAAGTTTTATGTAGTTTTCCCAAACAGTTTAATATTTGTTTCATTATTATCCTGAAATGACAATATAACGAGTTCATCCCTTCATAACATTTTCCTAATGGATCTGTCTTTTCTTACAACAGTCAATTTAGTTTATTTCTTCATTTCTTTTCTGCTAAAGGGACCTCAGACGCATTGCTTTTAGGCTGAATCCATTGAGACAAGCTATCTATTATTTTTCCAGAAGGCATTTAAAATGTAAGCAGATGATAAGTTCATAAGTTCAGTCTTCTGTTGTAATCACTTTTCTTTCTGTTATCCATCTCTCTGCCTACATCTCAGTCATTTTACCTCCTCCTTTTTCCATCTCTCTATAATATCTGACAGCAATTATCTTGTTTGAGAGTTGATTCCTCCTCTCATTGATTCCCACCTGGTCTCATCATCTGTCAATTTAAAAATCATATTCTTGCTTTTAGAAATCGTTGCATTTCTGATGACTCCACGGACCTCCGTGTGGTTCCAGGACTGCAGCACTCCTCTCTTGTTCGATTATTGTGCTCTCCCTCCCTACTTCTTTTGGCTGATCACATTCTCTCTGATAATCTTCCCAACTTGCTCAATTTCTACTTCTGAATAATAAAAAAAAAAAGATGGAGGAAACCATCTACTATTATTTATTCTCTCCTGTAACGCCTTGTTTTTCGTACATTGATTTGTCCCGAGTCAGGATATGAAGAAATCAATTACAATTGTATTTTCTAAATAGAAAGAGCTGGAGGTAGAAATTGGCGACATGTTGTGACACGTTCGATGCAGTCTGCAGGGTTATGCTGTCTGTTTTACAGTGTCTCCTCTGTCTCTGATGAGGATCACAACTCAATGTTTGTGTGGATAAATCATCTTCTGCTTAGTAACTAAAAGACAAAACAATGTTTTCTCTTTGTCCAGCAAGTAAACACTTCCCATACTACTTATTAATTAAACACCTCAACACGAGATAAGAGAAACTGATGATTTTAAGGGCAAGTGTTTGTGGCCACCAGGATCTTACTGTAAATTTTTATTTACGGTTGGGTTTTAGATTGAAGCTCAGTGTTGGCTCTGAGCTTTCGACATAAATAACATTTTTATTGATGAGGTCTGTTATTTCCCAAGGCTGTGTTATTGATGGAAAACATCTTGAAGGGGGGCTTTGTGGGGGTCCTGGAAGCTTTAGTGATTTGGCGCTAGGTCTCAGCAGGTAATTTGAGAAATATGTATACTATAATATACAGTACAAGTGTTTACAGTGGCTACCACACTAAAAATGTGGAGAAATATGCCTTCAGATAAATGTAACTTTTATTGCAGTAGCAGGATCTCATATTGAAAAAAATACAAGAAATTGTTGCACGATGTTAGAAATAAAAATATCAGCATATGCCCAGTGCCACAATTATTGACACCCCAAACATTTGCTGTAGTTTTTGGTAATTATTTCCTTTTCTATGGTTACATAGAACTAGTGGTGGCCTTTATTCATTGGTATTTATACATGAAAAAAGGGCAGAGAGTTTAACCCGGGACCTACATGGAGGATTGTAGTCTCCATATGTGGTGTGCCTGATCCACCACTGAAGCACTTGGCACCCCATCAGTTACTTTTTGTCATTTAAGTTATTAGAGTGTCTAGAACATATTAATTGATAATCATTGATTACCTGTTTCTATAAGATATAAGCATGATGTGACTGAAAGGTGCATTGATGACCACTGGCACCACTGAAGTCTTGGCTTTCCACAGAGTCATTGTTTCCTCTTTGAGCTCTTGTGTTTCTTTTTCCAAGCTTCTGGTAGTTAAACTTCTTCAGGTTTCTGTTCTGTCTCAGTCATGTTATGGATATGGTCTCCCATATAATTCTATGAATGTCTTTCAACTAGATTTGTGTTGGACTGTCTCAGTGGCATTTTTACCCAGCCTACAGCTTGGCCCCTGCCTGACGTTGTTGACCCCGGTTTATATTTGCTCTACTGTACTTAGGCCCTGTTCCTGTGCTGGCATGATTGGGCCTGTATTGCTCTTTCTAGCCATTAGCAGACCTCTTTGACATTAACTACTTCCTCAACCTGTTTGTTTGATGCACCATTTAGAGGTTTTTGCTTTGCCTGTTACTGAACAGTGGATATGCATTCATGGATATTAAAGTTTCCTTTAAGCCTCCTTCATCTGTTTTACTTTCTTAGCTTTTTTTATTTTTTAGTAAAATCTTTGAAACTGATTAGTGTGTACAGCTTTGTAATATTACACCTGAACACAGTGTACTATATAGACAGGTGGAAGAACAGTACAGTAAATTTTTATTTAGTTATATGTAGGTGTTGCATATAAGGTTGAAGTCTTTCCACAGCCTGCTGTTCAGATCTGTGTGTAAAGTATTTGATTTATATCTATAGGCAGTATATTACCGGCTTTGTTAATCTCATTCTGCAGCTGCCTTCAGTCTGTAGCTTCGAAAAGACGAGGAACACCTTGAGAGTTATGATGTAACTTTTATAGGCATTGCAACCTGTTTGTCTTTTTTGTGCAGTATTTTTTATTCTGTTTTCTATATTAATCTCTTTCCCTTATACTCATGTGGCTTGTGTGTGTTATATTTGTGTGTGGGTGTGTGTGTGTGTGTTTCTGTTTCTCTCTCTTACACTCATACTCTCTCTCCTTCTGTCTCTCCATCTTCCTGTCAAGCTGCTCTTTTCTTCTGCTGGTGATTAAGCCCAAGGTCGGCTATATCACAGCACCAGTGTTTGAGAGCTGCTCTCTGTGCCAGAGAGCCTTCATTCCTCCAGCTTTAGATGTCCCACCGATGGCCTAGTCTTCTCTTGTCGTGCCTACCCATAATGCCCCTCCTCATACATCAGCCTATCACTGCCCTTAGACACTTTGGGCCGCTGAAGGGCTTTTGCTGTCTGTGCGAAATTTCCCACCCTCGGAACAGGAGCCAAAGTTATAACAAATGGGGAGACTGTTGAAGAATGCGTCAGAGATGAAACGAGGTATATTTGGACACTGTAATAGCTGCGTGTTGTCTCTGTGATGTGCAGAGCTTGGATGTTTCTGGTCTTAATTTGGGGCCTTGTAGATTAATTCAGCCGTGCTGCTTCAGTGGTTTTGTTGTTCTTCTGGGGAGAAAAGTTGGGACCTTTTGATTAATGCGCTACGAATTTGACAGAATTGGACCACGGCTAATACTTCATTCTCTCTTTGTGTGTTTATGAGCATATAAAACAGTCTGGTTCATGACAGCTAAGATATTTAATTTCATAACTAAAATCATATGCTCTATTTTTCCATGTACAGTATAATGTGCAGTGCTTGGTTCAGAACATTCAAAGCTCAAATTTGGCTCTGAACCAATGAAAACCACATACTGTCTCTAAAAAGAAACTATTTATACTTCCTAAAATTTTCCATGTTTTGTCATTTAACCACAGATTTGTACATATTGTATTATTTTATACGATTAACCAACAGAAAATAATGCATCATTGCAAAGCGAAAAGATAGTTACAAATAAAAGTCTTAAAAATCACATTTGCAGCATTTTGGAGTTAGTTCTGACTTGTCCATTTGTTACGCTTTTGTTCATAATTTTCTTTGAGGCATTGCATGTTTGGATAACTATTTCCTCTGGTTTTGGAGGCTGTGCAGATGGGATTTTTGCTTTTACTTTTTCACTTTCGGACATGTGCCAATAAAATATTTTTATTTTTACAACTGAAGCAGCTTTGAGCATCTAAAAGCTCAAACAACACCTGATCTTTGACCCCACATCCTGAAGAAGTCGAAAAGGAGGCTTCATGGATGCAGAGCAGAATGAAAGAGTAGAGAGAGGAGGAAGTTGAAACCATCTCTTCCATTGATCGTAATTGTCGAGGATCATATGTCCAGCTTCAATGTCTCTTTTCCCAGCTGTGATTAGCAGGGCTTGCCAACAACTGATGATGTCATCCAGGATATGCTACTTTGGAAAATTGTCTGAGTTGACATGCGAGTGTCATACAGCAAAAGACTTCAGTCAGAGACAGCTTCACATTGGTTGCAAGACTGACTGCTACCCAAGATCCTACCTGCTCACAGCATCACCATCCACAACAACTCCTCAAAGATACGTGGATGATATAAACTACGACGACATTTAATTTAATTTAATAAAAGCATATTACTGAACTGAATTGAACATACAGCCACAGCTATATGGGTAATGAAAGCATATTTATCTGCTGGAATTACACAAAGTAAAACAAAATTCTGTTTGCTAATGTTTACCATCGTATCCAACTGGTTTTATAAAGTATTGGATTAAGAAGGATGAATTGTGCCCAGTAGGGCTGTTTAATATTATTAAACCATGCAATGTGTGATGATGTTGGAGAAGGCTGTGATTTCTAGATGACTTACGACTTAAAAAGAAAACAAAAGAATCTACTTCACAAATATTCATTACTTTGTTTGTGAAATAAAATTGCAGTACATTAAAAGTTTGTGGTTGACAAAATGTGAAAGAAGCTTAGCGGGTGTTTTCTGTTTTTAGTTGCCATGAACAGTGAAGTTGCCACCTTTACTAACGCCCCTCTTCTGCTTCCACCCCACGTTGGGAAATCGGTGTCTGGCTTTGCTGCAGTCTGCTGGTCCCTTATCTCCTCAACCCCCTGAATGAAGCACAGAAAATACATAATCACAGTGCCCTGTGTCAAACTGATAACCCCCAACACAAACCAAGAAATATGTGTGTTGTGTGTATGTTTGTGCTCACATCTTACCCCGCGTACGAATGTATGGGGACACGCATGTTGTGTCTCAGAAGTGGTGGAGTGGGGGCGACAGGGAGAGAAGGCGGCAGAGGGGATTTGAAGAAAGAAAGGTAATGGGGTTGTGGAGGTCGCCAAATGAGTCTCAATTGTAATAATAATTTTCTTGACTGCTGTATGGAGGAGATTGGGGGATTTATGAATATAATGAGGAGAGGAGAGCCTAAGGATGATGTGTGTCTCATGCAAGAGTAATTGAAGAATAATTCATTTGGCTGTAAGACTTTTAACCCAGAGACAGACAGAGACAGAGAGGTTTTTTGACCTCTGGAGGGTGGGGATATCATGTCTCATTACTGGCCCAACTAGAGTCAGTGTGCCATGACTGTCATCCTGCGCTGTTGCGGTGGTTCCTGCGTGTCTTATGTGGACGTTTGACTCGGCGCACCGAAAAAGAAAAAAAAAAAAACACCATCTCTCTCTATCACATTGAGCCTTTTCTCACCACTGAGTTTGTTATCGAGACCGGCACATGCAGGATTAGTGACTGAAGGAGATTACAAAAAGAAAAGGGGAATAGAAATGGGAAAAATAAGGGGTAGACAGTAGATGGGCATGGAATAGACAGAGAGAGGAGCTACCCATACATGTATGAGCGCACACACACATGCACTGGTCTGCCTTCACATTATTGCATTTTACATTTTGTTATTTTGCCCAATCTTGCTTTAGATTCCTTTTTGCCGAAGTGACATTGATCATGGAACATGTCAATGTCTATCTTGGAAAATATATTTCAAATGGCTGCATTGACATGATATTCACAGCCTTATTTTAAAACCAATTATTGAGTTTCCCTATCTGTGTGTTTGGGATTTCGCTTTGCTTTAAAAAAGAAAAAGAAAAAAATCTACTTTAACATATACAAAGGCACCCAAAGATGACTGTTCTGTTCCCGTGTGGCTGGACTATATTCTCCAAGTATTTCATTGTCTAGTCCATCAATATGTTTTTCAATAACACGGTTAGGATCTTGAGAAAGCACCATTCTGTTACTCTTTAATAATGTGCTTCTTGTTCAATACTTTGGCGACAAAGTAGGCCACCAGTTAGAGCTAAACCAGCTCATGTTAAATATCCACTGATAGAGGGCAGGATTGCTTTCTAAACACAGATGGTTGGATTAAAGATGCAGCTGCTTCTCTTCATGTATTTAATACTTTTTCCTTGTGCTATTCAACTTTATTGCACATAACTACATTTATGATCTGATTTGTTTTGATTTCTTTGTATGGGTACATTTCTTGGGTTGTTGCTGGCATCTGGTTTAAATTTCATTGTAATGGCCTCATTAGAAATATATTTCCTTGTGGAAAACATTGACATGTTCAATACCGTTTTAATTGTGTCTTCTCAGGCTTTGCGTGTTTTTTTGTATGATTTCAGAGAGGAGAGGAGTCATGACATACCTTTTACCCTTCTGCCTGATCTGTCTTGCATGTTCCCTTTCTTTTTCTTTTTTTTTTTTGGTAGGGGGCTTCAGCATGCATGAGTGCGCACTTGTACTCTCCTAGTATCACCTCTGCCATTCGTCCCTCCGTTTTGCCCCCACCTCATCCTGTCTCATTCACACTGTCCCCCAACAGATACGGACAACCGAGCAAACACCTCAAAGGCACTTTGTGACTTTGACACCTTGCTGAGAACTTTAAATACACTTCAAAGCGTGTGGCTAAACTTTTATCTGGCTCCCTTAAACCTTATAAACCAGTCTTTACTCATCCTTTCTGGTCTATGACTCTTGAGGCTCTTACTCTTACTAAACGGTTTCCTTACCTTAAAGAAAGAAAAAAACATACAATCATGTGTTGCTCCTTTGGCAATTCGTAAGCTTACCCCAGAGAAGCAGTTTTTTTTTTTTTTGTACTGACGAAACTCACATACTAAATCTTGAAATGGACATATTTTTACTGCAGCAATAAAACAGCAGCTCATATTTTCCAAAACCAGCATGTTCGCTGTTTATGAATAAAACAATGCTAGCTCTGTCTGTGCTTTTATAATCCCATGTAACTCCCTGTGAGCCAGAGACATTGACGCTGATGGACAGTTACAACCATGAACTCATGTTATTTTGTGCCAACGCTTAAATGTGTGACATCATATCCTTTGCACGGGGTCCAGTAAGGCGTCCACTTCCTGCTTGGCATCGTGTAAATATATGTAGTAATATCAGAGGTAGTAAAAAGTCGACTGCATGGCAGAACACTAACAGGTGCACACGCTGAAATAAATTTCTAAATAAGCCTTTTCAAATGCTACAACCCGCCTTGGCTTTGAAACAGCCAGCTATTTTTTCTTCTTTTTTTATTATTATTTGACCGTGGGCTCCTATTTGCTTTTGAAAGATGCAAATAATTAAAATAATCAAAATTCAAACTCCCTGTACTTCTCTTATAAATCTGTAGATGAAAATAGATGGAACATTTGTGTTTCTCATTTGTTAAACTTGTATCTCAGATGAGATCTTTTTTTCCTGTTGATCCCTGTCAGATGTGAGGAGTTTGCCTTTTGGCTTATCTGTGATGGGTTTGACTTTCATTGAATAGATTAGATGGAATGAAACAACTGTAGCGTTTATCTAATTATTAAAATTCACGTCCAGGTTTCTAATTCTGAGAAGTTAGATTATTTTTTTTCTCTTGTACTTCAATAATTATATTTTTTGACATAATCATTTTAAACCAGATCTAAATTTACGTTTATACATCTTGTATAAGAGAAGAAGTACTGTATTGTAGAAGAAGTACTTAGTCATTTTGTTATTATTTAAAATGAATAATAAGTGTGACAAAATAATTGTCACATTTATTTGGCGTTGCGTAAATATATGTCGTAATACATACATATGTTTTTCTCTTTTAGAAAAATTCCTTAAAAAAATTAACAAAATTATATATTTTTTGTAAAACTGATTTTACTAATTTCAGGTAAAGATGTACATTCAAGTATAAAAAGACTGCATATTAATTTTTTTAATTACCGAAGAGTTTGATAGTATTCATTTAATTGCTCATTTTTAGTGACACATTACAGATTTGCAGAAATTAGACTGAAATGTCTAATTTTAAGTAATAACACCTACACACATGCATATATATATATATATATGTATATGTATATATGTATGTATATGTATATTTGATTATTACATGAAATACAAAGTTAATCTTTTAACACTTCAGTTGATGTTTTTTCACACTGCAGATGTTAGCATGTCTGCCCAGCATTCAGGTAGTCACTGTGCTCATTATTTGAACTGTGTATGTGTGGCAGGAGGAAAGCGACTGGTCCAAGAGCAGCTGGATTTTGCAGGTTTCACTGGTTTTATGAACGGCTTGAATAATGACCCCGCTCTAGCTGCCAACTCGGAGACGAAGAGACAAACTCTGCCTGGTTACAGGCTTCCACCAACAAGAAGAAAAACCTGCGCAAAACCTCTCTGCTCTGTTACTTTGTTTCTCCCTCACCTCTCTTTTACTTTTTTATTTATCTTTGCTCAGTTTCTCTCATTTTTTTGCTTTCTACTCCGCATTATTTTTCTCTTTGTTAGAGCTTATTTATTTGTAGTTTGCAATAAAATTTCTGAAAACTGAAAATTAATTAAAAAAAAGTAAGTAAATACGGCAAGCACATTTCCTTGCCATATTTTTGGGAGTGTGTCAAATTGCTCTGACGCTGCTATTTGTAACTTTTAATTTCAGGGATTTTCAGCATATTTTCTTTTTGGCAGGCATTCTTAAATTGCGGTATTTATTTTCGTGCATTGGTTTTGCTCAGATGGATTTTACAAAGTTAGAGCTGTGGGTGTGTGCCCTCTTCCTTTCTCCTCCCTTTCCCATCTCCCAAAATTTGTTTTTTTTTTCCTCCAACCTAGCTACACACTCAGACAATGAAAACTCTCTCACGTTGGCCTGATTTCTCATTGGTTTCCCACATCAATGAAACACTGACTATTGGCTGTAGTAGAAATTCTTTTTCGGCAGAGTTAAGCAGTTTTGAAGATTTGGTGAACAAATACTACTTTTGATGTGGAGGCTTTGAAAATTTACTCCAGGCATACCGATCACAAATACTGAATGGACATGAAAACTCTTTGTAAGACGGGAAGCATGTGAGGATGTGTGTAAAATCTTTCAACTGCGTTCTCGTGGGTATATTTCTATGAATATTTGTACAGCTAGAACCTTAATCTATAATAATTACACTAAACCTCAAGCAAGAATTATTACAACTTAGCTTTTGTTCCCCCCACACTCTTCCAAAGATGCTGAGCTCTCATTATCTGAATGTGAAGTCATGCTTATGTCCCAACAAAATGAATAACAAGGGGAGCACACAGGCATGCACATCCTGCTCAGCCCCCAAAATGAATAATTTAACATTTGGATTCAGTGGTGACCACAGGGGCACGAGGCAGTTTGTCCATATTTGTGGTTTTTGGTGCATTTTTGTCCAAACCTCATTGTCTCTCTGAGTATATTCATTGATAACTAGTAAGCAGTTTCTGCTATTTATTGCAGTTGTCAGTTTTGCCGCTCCTTGACCCTTTACCTCTGGATTTTTTTAGCCAATCTGTGCACATACTAGTCTTTTGTTTATTTTATTCAGGTTGTCACTAGAGTGCAGGTGAGGATGTGCTGCATAAAAATTGTATTTCATTTTTATTTCATGCTTGAGCAGACATTTTATAACAAGAGGTGTGGATTCAACTTTCATAACAAGCTGCTGAGAAGAAATAGGGTTGTTTTTTTTTCAAGCTTTTTAAGAAATAGTTTTCTTCAGCTTAGCACAGCGGTTTGCGCACTTACCGTGTTTGTTTGCAGCTTGTATGTTTTTAACCTTAGTGAAGGCTGGGAAAAGTGTTTACATGTGTGAAGTAAGCACACAGTGAGACTTGGTCCTTGTCCCCCCCATGTGTCTTCATGCTGGTCGGTATATGTCATGCCTATGGTGCCGACAACAGGGCTCAGTGATCTTAACACCAACTGTAAGCTTGTTTTCTCTTTAGCCTCGGACATGACATTTACCTTTATGCCTCCCTGGCGGCTTGCTTGAATATCATACTCCTCTTATCTTGCATCCCCTTGTGTGTGTGTGTGGGGGTGTGTGTGTGTGTGTGCGTGTGTAAGAGAGTTTAAGCTTGTATTTGTGTGTTTGCAGCTTTCTCCTGAATAGTTATGAGTCTGTATCTGAATCTGCACACCTGCTCTGTCTCTTGAAAAGCCTTTGGATAGTTAAGTGAGCAGGAACACTTGCTGAACATCGTGCCAAAAGGTTGAGATTTTAACTCGGGGATTAAGCTCAACCTTTTTTTTTTATATAAGGTATTCAGATTGGGAAGTGGGATTATTGGAAGTGGAAGGGATGAAAGGAAGATGAAAAGCGATTGCTCATTTTGGCTCAAACGCTTTGCACCAGGCGTGCGGGTGCAGAATGGTAAACAGTAACAATAAACAGTTTTGTAGCACTTATCTCACTTGTTTGTGTGTGCTCTGTATTTGTTTTGTTGTATTTGATGCAGCATGTGGTAGAACACACAGAAGGAAAATTCACTTCATTCTTGCAGATACATCATATCTACTGATGTAGCTCAGCAGAAATGTTGCATGCTTCTATTGCTTTTTCTCTAAGGCTTATCAAAGTAATGATGGACAAGTCCATTGTTTAGTTAAAGTCCCATATTTATGTTATGCTTGTGATACTTTCTGATAAATTTGTCATAAAATATTGTGTGTATTATCTCTTCTAGCTGCAAAACCTGAGTGTCCTGGATCTGCGGCACATCTCAGAACTGAACAATGAGACGGTGATGGAAGTGGTGAGAAAGTGTCGGAAGCTCAGCTCCCTAAACCTGTGCCTCAATTGGAGCATTAATGACAGGTAGGTGATGTGCATTTTCGGGTCAAATGATGCAGTGTAACTCAGAGGACTCAACAATGTCAGTTCACCTCAATTTGATTTCTTTCAGATTAATTTAATTCATTGTTCAGTATAATGTTAATCCATTCTATTCTTAAAAACCTGTTCAGTTCCCTTGTGTCCTGTACAAATCAGATCAATGTGATTCAGTTCAATTTCATCCCAGTGCATTCATTTGATTTTTCTTCAGTTTGTTTCTGTTTAATTAAATTGAATTAAGTACAACTCAGTGCAGTACATGTTATTTCAAATCACTAGTTTGTTACAAATCACTTGCACTAAATTTTGATTTAGTTCAATTCATTTGAATTCCTCTGAGTATTTTGCCATTGTTTTTTTACTCAGTTCACTTTTTTCAATCATATTTAACTCAGTTCTAAATGTTTTAGTTCAATAAAGTTTAATTGGGTTCAGTTAAATTAATAGCCACCCAGGTCAGACCTTAATATTTATTTGATTTGCGTATCAATGGCAGAAAGAGTTCATCTTGCTCGTTAAATATATTATTTTCATTCAGAGCATCAATGCATTTCACTTAAATTTCAATAGCCTAGTAATAATTTCCTCCCTTTGCTTTGTTCTATTCTTTTCAAATGCTTTCAATTGTATGAAATCCTCTTTAATGCAATTTCAACTTATTACCCTTTTATTTAGTTCAGCTCAGCTCACTTAGCTCTACTCTTCCCATTAACTCAGTTTATTTTAAACAAACAATTCATATCCAATTAAATATGAACCTATTTACTTTTAAATTAATTTAGTTCATTGAGTTTGATCCAAAATAATCCAGTTTAATCCAGTTCCTTTCACATTTAAAGTCAATTACTTATGGTCTCATTCAGCCTACAATAATATAATCTACCACCTAATACTTAATAAGTAATACATAAAGCATTACTTTGAAGAAATCATGATGTGTGTAAAACATATGGTATGATGTTAAAACATTTACATGTGGTGGAGCAATAGCTAATCAAATAGCAATAGCTAATCATCAATATCATTTGTAGGCAAATGATATTAATTTTCGATTAAATTCACAAACAACAATGAATGGATGAGATTTGGATGCGAATCTTACAAATATTTCAGTTTCACTACTTTTATATGCAACATGGGAAACTTTCAGTATTTTTCACAGAAAAAAATGCCTTAACAGGTAAAAAATTATGGATCAACTAAAAATGTACTCACTTTGTTAAAAATTTTATAATATTGTGTGTCTTTGTTTTTCTGGTTATACTGTGCTTGTTCGTCTTCCTTCTTTTCTTGTTTTTTGTTTTTCCTCTCTCATTTTGGGAGAGAGTCGGCACCGTGCTTGACAGCAAGAATAAACCTTCTCCTTTTTTATTTATTAGCTGGTGTTTTATTCATACATTTCTATTTAATCTATCGATTTGTAGCTAAGGCTTGGCTGCTGTCTGTATTCCCATTTTAGCCCCACAGTGTGAACACAATATTGGATGTACGCAGTGCGTAACAACGGGTGTGTATGAATGTGTGGGGGTGTGCATGCGTGAAATCCTTCATGTATTATTGAATGTACATTCAGTGTTTGGTAGGAAGGTTATGGCAAAACCTTACATGTCCCTTATAAATATTTGAAAAAGCTTATTTTGGTAAAACTTCTGAAAAAATACAAATGTGTTTTTCAGTTTTTCACTGTTCAAACTTTATTTTAAAGCACATTTATGTTCAATCTTATTTTATTCAAGACCACTTTGATTCCTTAATTTATTCAAATTTTAATTTACTGCACTCATTAAGGAGATGAGTGCAGCCTGGATTTTAAAATGAATGAAATTGAAAATGGTGTGTGTGGTGCAGTTTCTGCTGACTGCTATGGCAGCTTACAGTGGGTATGATGTATTCTGTATAAATTAGCACAACCAGTAAACAAAATGCTAAAGACCATGTCTAACTATTGAGGACCTTAAAAATCTATCAGACAAACCAAATTTATTCCTTCCTCTACATCATTTTACTTACTTTTTCAGTGTAGAGGCCATATTTTGTAGTAGCTGATTACTGGATTGCCTTTATGTACAATTTAATTAAGAGGTACTTTTACAAATAAACTTTTGACCTGAATCTGACAATTTGTTGCTGAAGAGTCCACTTGGCAATAACAACAACAAAAAAATCCAATCTATACCCAGAAAAACACTGTATAAATATAGTATCAACATTGCATAGTGGGGATGTTGTTGCTAAATGAAAAAGATTCAAATTTTCAGTATCAGCAATGTGCTTAAAATGAACACAGAGAAAAGATGAATTGTCAAAGAAACAGATGGCATGAATAGAAAAAAAGAACATTATGTGGAAATATTAAATCAAATCATCAAGACATTTTCAAGGACTTAATATGCAAATTGGTCTTCTAAATGGACACTACCACAAAGTCAGTTACACAATAGATTAAGGCCAATGTCTTAACAATGTCAGTGTTTTGGAGTGACTATCATAAAACCCAAATCTCATTCTTGTTTGTATCCTGACCTGAAAAATGAGACAAACAAACTGGTGTTAAAAGCCTGGGGAACTACTCTTCATATATTTAAAGTCATACAGTTTAAATGGCAATTCCATAGAATAATAAGGAAATGTGTTTTAACCTTTAACTTCCAACAAAGTTTTGTCAAAACTTTTTTCACTCAATTATTCTGTCATGATCTAAAGCAGGAAACGGTCTGTCTGGTTTAAAGTTGGGCAAGAAAAAAAGCGATTCCTTCCCTTTTATGCTGCATATGTCAATATTTGGTTTCAAATATCTTTGTGTGGGCTTTGACAAGGTCTCAAATGGACATCAGGAAAAGTACAGAACAGATAAAGACACAGACGTAACTTCACCAAAATGTTCAAGACGTCACGGATGGAAATTCCTTGAAGGTCTTTTTGAAATGTTCAAACTGTCAGTGTGTCTTACAAAAAGAGATGACGAGACACTTGAAACTGGTTTATTTGCCTCAAAGTTTAAAAGGTCATGCGTTCATCAGGATCACTACTGTTTGTAACCAACACACACACAATTGACACACACATACACATTCAAGCTGCTTGCTTGTCGTCAGTAAAGACGAGAATGACTCAACCCTGGTTCACATTGGCTCTCAGAGGGTAGAGCTGGGTCAGCCTGTGTCTGTTTCAAACTGATGGCAGTGTGCTGCGAACAGGTAAACAGGCAGAGGAAATGACCCCTTATTTCCAAGACCAATTTGTCCCCCAACTAGAAGCTATTGAAGATATAGAGCTCGGTGGGAGGTAAAGCACATCAGCCATTTCTTCCCCTTTCCTTCACCCCTTATTTAAACAGTGAAACAAATAAATAAATGTGGTGTCCTCTGAGGGAAACCATTGCCTCAACAATAGCAGAAAGCAGCATCCCAAAGTATGAAAGCGAGACATAATGATCAAACACCAACTTCCTATCGTCACAGTCCGATGGGTAGGCTGGTGGCAGTGGGATGCCCAATTCTTTTGGTCACCGTCATTTCTTGGGGAGAGAAGAAGCGCTGTTCTGCAGGTGGGCAGTGATGGTGTTGTTATTTCTCTGTTTCTTCTTCCAGAGATGATGAGACTCCAAAGTGGGATTGTGTTTTTCAAATCTCATATTGCTCAGAAAATGGGGAGCGATTCATGAGCAGAGGGTAATTGGAGACCAAATGCCTGTGTGGGCTTTTCAGAAACTCACTGAAACAAAGTTGAATAGTTTTCTCCACTTTACCCTGAAGTGTTTGGAATGTCTCCTACTGTGTCCATCTATCTAAAGACACACCTTTTCTTGTGCAAAGTAACAATATACCAATATACCACTATATTATAATTTATTCCAATCCAGATTAAGATTCAAACAAGTTGGGAGGCTTTAAAAAACTCTTAAGTGGATGTAGTGAAAGTGAAGAGGCCCAGATTGTGTTTGACTCCTTGGTCAAACATAATGTCTATGTTCGTATGTGTACTCAACCCAAGTCAACTTTATCAGCCAAAAACTCCCAGACTTAAATGCAAATCAGTAATTATCTCAAAGGTTTTTAGAAAATATCTGTGCAACTTCTGTTTATTTTTAAAAATAAAAACAGTATTTTTTCGTGTGGTTTTTAAAGATAAATTGCATTTCCCTAAAACCGCCCTGCTTTATCCATCAAGTGACATTTTGATGGCAGCAGACTGAAGAATCCAGAGCTCTAGTTTAGTTAGACATATGATCTCTGTCATATGACCATCTGGATCACCTTGAAGTGATTCTTAGCTTTCAAGTAGATCCTTGACTGACTGTTTATATCAACCGTATCTCGTCAGTTCCTTCAGCCCATCACGATGAATCCATCAGGGTTCTGCTTTAATGCAATCCTGTTTTAACTTAAGCTTATTGGTAAGTCACATTTTGGCAGCACACAATTTGGGATGTTTTAAATTATAAAAACATAAAACAATCAACAAACATTACAGTTTCTCAAATATCATTATGGAAAACCACGGGCTTCTGCTTCGTGTTCTGTCTTGGACTCTTGGTCGTGTCTCTGTTGTCCTGATCAGATGCAAGACAAGCGGATCACACAAGTACTGTCTGCCTAGAGGAGGATAGAAGGCTATTGGATGTTAAGCTGCTCCTCAGTTGGAGTTCAAAATCAGTCTGAAACACTATCTTCCTAAAGATTAAATAAGATTTTGCTGAATAAAAGTCCAACCGAATTATGAACAAATGGATCAAACTTGTCTGTACACATGATTGGGTACAGCTTCTGGTTAATCAGGTTGGCTGGTTTATCATTGGGTCAGTCTCTCTGGCTTACACTTTTGTGTCTTCTGTCTTCTTTCATCACTCCAGTACACCTCAGCTCTCAGAAATACAGCAAAGACTTTTATGCCTCATATGCATTAGTTAGCTCTTTGAAAAAATATTTTTTGAAACCCTTGTTTGCTTTTTTCTGTACTCTGCATAGTTCTAAAACCTGTCAAATAATATGTACCGGTAACTTTAAAATAAATACACAACTATTTGCTGATTTACAACATTTTCAAGTATTTTCATCAGACATAGCTGATTGGTCTGTTACTGTCCAGTAAAGTTAAAATAACTATTTTTAAGCAAAGATGTTAAAGCTGAACATGTTTGAGAGGAGTAGGGGAAAGATTTATGTCCATTCTCTCTCTGATTATATGTGGGTTTCTGTGCAGGCTTTGGTCAGTTTGCCTTGCAGTATTTCCTGAAACCAAATTCATGAATTAAGTGAGTCATTTTATTTTATGAGGCCTCTATTGTTGGAGACTGGGTGTTTCCCAAAAACTTAGACGGTCTCACCCCTCTTCCTCCCTTCCCCTGTTTATTCATCTGTCTTTCTGCTAGCTTCATTCAAACAAGGGGAAATCAATATTCATCCATTTTACCTCCTTTGCATTTTACTTGAGGCCAACATTTGCTGCATATCTCCATCACTTACTGTACGAGCATCACAAATCAGCGCTCAAATTGGCTGTTTTACATTTTTGTCCCCTCCTACGGAAATCAAGCTAGATGAAGGATTACAGAAACGCTCTCTCCTATGACTTGGGGAAGCTTATAAAGGAATAAATAATTGGGGAAATATTCTCCCAGAAGCAAACCTTTTCAGAAACATTTTAACATTCGCAGGTGTTTGCACTGGAGATGCTTTCCAAATAGCCTCTGCTCCAGCCAATTGGCAGATGTCACAATGCCCGGAGAAGTGTTAAACCTTCAAATCAGATGCTTATGTGATAAATCAGTGTGATCAATGATGTGTCAAATGATCATTTGTTTCTCTTCTTTGCATGATTTTGCTCAAACGATCAGATTTTATGCATCAACATTTGAATGTTATGTTATGTAATATTTAAAGGAGCTTCAATGCAGTAAAAAGCATTTCTTGTTTGAAGTTATTGAGTTGGAGTTCAAATGACACCAAAGTGAAATGGTGATGTTATTGTCAGTCAGTATTTGAATGTATGTTTGATTTATTACATATTCCATCCATTAACTCCCATAACAAAGAAAGGGATAACTCTAAATACCCTCTTTGTTCTGTTTTGCTGTAAATGGTTGGGCAAAAAAGAGAAGTCATTACTATGATTACAATATTAAAATATGACTTTAGAAATGTTAAACTTTATGTCCAACAGTTGAAATCTTCCTATATTTACCTCCAACAAAGACTCATGGATTAGCATCTGCGTATAGACTTGACATGAAATAAGAGGTCCAATTTACTTTCAGTATATTTGTTTCGCATGTTTTTATTGTTTTTATTAAAATTACTACCATGTCAAACTTATGCTAAATACAAATGGTAGTAGGAGCGAAATAAGACAAACATAGTGATTTTATTTTTTTCTGGTAAATTAAAATCAAGATATCAGAATTTCTCAATATTAAGGTGTAGCCTGTAAAGAAACAAATATAGCAGAACATCTGTGTCAATCTTTTAATCTTTTTTGTACAATTTTTCCCTACTTGTGTCAATTATACTTGACATTTCTTAACCAAGACTCAAAGTACTTAATTATCTAAGGGGAACTGAGAGTGTTTCATTATTGAAGGTTCACACTTCTCAGGCTCCCTGGAAAGGTTTGGTTGTCGGGCTACTTGTGTTTTATGGGTCGGGAGGAGGCTTTTGCTCCAAAGGCATTTTGTGGGCTCTTGCCGCAGGAGTATGGGGTGCCGGAAATCCTCTGTAAAGCTTTCTGGCCCTTTTATAACTGAAGCAAAATCTGTGTCTGCATTCTCAATTATTGTGGGTAGACTCTGCTGGGGCAAATCCTTGGTCTAGATTCTGTTTGTAAAAGTTGTGAACGGTACCTGAAGGCATAGTTGAGAGAGGAAGGTGTCTGGTTTGGGAACACCATGGTCTCATCTTTGTAAATAGTGTATTTTTCTTGGCATTTTCAGGCCTGGATCTTCAGCATGCACTGAGGTTTGCAGCCAACTGTGAGAAGGCTGGGATGAAAATAATTCCCTCTAAGTTTATGGTGATGGTTCTCAACAGGATACATGTTTACTGCTCCCTCCCAGTTGGGAAGCGGTCTCTGCTTCAAGCAAAGAGTTTAGCTATCTTAGTGTGATGGGCACGAGTGTGGTAGATGGATAGACAAATTTGGGTTATGTGTACAAATGCTGGAGCTGCCCCAAGTGTTTTGCGGTGCAGAATGAGCTGAGCAAAACAGCAACGCTCTAGATTTTCCTGTTTGTCTTGTTAAGTTTTCAAATACCTTTGCAGATTTTCTTAATTAAAGAGATTTGAGTCAGCTTGGTCCTTTACTTATATTTATAAGAAGAATCAAGGTAGGAAGTACATACTCAGAAACAAGGACCAGTTCCAGACAGGACAATTTAATGCACTAGCTGTCAGTCTCAGCTTTATAGTTTATTTTTTACGTCAACAAGATTTGTCCATAATTATTTCCTGACCTAAATAGATACATCACTGACTTTTGTACCTCAACAGTCTGTGTTCCCACTCTCATTTATGGTTATGAGATATACATCACAATCAGAAAAACTAGATTCTGAATACAGGTGGCTGTTAAGGTGGTGTGGTCATCCGATCAGGAAGCCTACTGGCTGCCTGCTGTTGCACATTTTTCGCGACATTTAGAGAAGCAGCACTCTCTAATTGTCATATATTAGAAATTGTTATATTTACAGCTAAAGACAAGACTATAAAAATACAGACTATAAAACTGATGCAAAACAATGCTGTACAATAAGAACGGGCAGGATTTCTTTTATAAAATATATCACTTTGTCTCTGCTTTGGGAGATCAACAAGTTGCAATGTTTTATCATCTTAAACTGTCACATCCCCCACCGCTATTTGAAACTATGTCATTTAATAAGCTGTCTAATTTGTTCAATCAGAGTTTATTAATTCCACCCACCCTTCATTATTTCCACCCACCTTTGAGATTCAGGTTGAATAGTTTCAGCAGCATTCCTCCACCCTTACTGATGGCTCCAACATCTGGTGCTGAGCTGCCTCTGTTTAGTCTATTAAAATTACAAAAGGGAAACGGTCACATCCTAATGGAAATGTCCTTTTAAGAATCATAATTACAATATATTTCTCCAGGTTCTTGACACCACTGAATTTCTGGCACAGCTTTGAAACCACAAACTCCCTTTCTGATTATGCGTGTGCAAAGAAAAAAACATTGGTTTATGAGTTAGCACCTTCTAAAAGCTTACAGTTAGGGTTATAGCTCAGGATTACGTGATAATATTTCTCCTTGATAAGGCACAACTAATCCTTTTGAAACATATATAATGTATGTGGTAAATCTCAAACATGAGATTATTTGAAGGGTTTACATCTGATTTCAAAGCCTCAGCTTGGTACTACACTCAGATTTCCTCTCACAAACTATTTCAGGTTATCTCCTTCTCTTTGGGTTTGTCAGATTTGTCTCAAAATGTCACGGAAAATGTCAGTGTAGCCTGAATGAGACATTTGTCCTTGTCTTGTTTCTTTACCACCTGTCTGTCCTGATTTGAGGAGGGCTGCTGTGGAGCCTTCTCTTGTGCTTGTCACTTTTCTTTTCTCTCTACTTGTATTTTCACACATCCTGCACAGAAGAAGGTTTTCTTTTATTCTCTTCCGGCTGCGCATTTGAGCCCCCGACTCAACACTGTATTTGTATGATTTGTAAATTAGCAACCCAGGCTTTTCTTTTATTTACTCGGGCTTGCTGTGTTGGAGCAGATTGGCTGTCAGCAAAGATCAGAGTCCTGCTTAGCAGAGTGAATACACAAGTAGAACCGGTGTTGCCCAGTTGTCAAACATGATGTGAAGAAAAGGTCCAGGAAAAAAACCTTGAGGACTAATGGAGACAGAGTGATTAGGCACGGCAGATGAACCTGTATGCATGCAGAATATTTGCTCTTCATCTCTTTCTCAGTTACACCTTTCATTTCAGATTTTAGACTCTTTGCTCTGCCTCTCTTTCACACTTCGGCTACCCTCTCTGTTTATTCTTCCTTTCTGTCATGCACACAAAGACAGAGGCGATTGTTTCTGGCAGGTTGCTTGTGAAAGTGTGCTGTGATAAACATGCTGCCTTGGTTATTAATTTTGAGTAATGGCGGCGTCAGACTTGGGTGCCTTGATAAGTATCAGAGACGGAGAAACGTTTGTGGCACGGCACAGACACACAATGAAGGCAAGCAGCTGGAGCTTATAGACTGCTGCCATTATGTTCAGGCACGGATCTGAAGTGAAGTTGCACTTCTCTGCCTGCACTCCCTGAAATAAAATCCTTGTGGAAGTAAAATATACTATAGCAAATCAGTTCCATGAATGACTATCAATACTAGTCCAGAAACAGTGTTTAGAATAAAATTGTCTTCTATTATTGTAGTATAATCTCACGTTGCAAAAATGTTTGTCAAATTCAGATTTGTCTATATATTACTAGTAGGGAAGCAAATCACATATTAAGAAAAAATAGATTTTTAACCTGCCTCTGAAATGTCACACATTTTGGTACATGTAGCATTTCTCTTTCAAATTACACTTTTTTTATGTTGAGTAAAGGTTTTAAAAACTTGAATCCATGACTTTTTGTTTCTCTGGACTATGAACCACATAGCGGCCATTTTCTCTTGGCCACTCTTCAGAATGTGAGTTGTGTGATTAGCGTGCCAGTATTTCTGTAAATCAAAAGGTTTCAATAAAGATACACTATTACTGACAAGCATTGAGAAATTAATGAGCATATATTGTGTTTTGTTTTACACCACAGTGTACAGAAAAGATTTCCCAGTTAAGCAGTATTATGTGTTAATAAGAACAAAAATATTACCGATTTGATGCTTTTAAGTAACATAGCAAAATGTATTTTAGATATTGTTGCTAACAGACGGCTGTTTAATTCCTCTCTACTGTGTAAATCATATATGTCAGTCTCCCTAATAAAGTTTTTTTTTCCACTCTTAATCAGAATTGAACCTGCTATTGTACATTAAATGTATATAAAAATATTTTCTGGCAAATTCCACTATGACTCATCAAAATTCATTACTAGGGAAACCTGGGCATCTTACAGCTGTTGAACCAAATGTCTGTGTAAAGTCATCTTATATGAGTCATTAGTGTGACACTGAAATGTCGCTAAAAATCTATGTTAACCAAATTATTGAAGTGCAACACTAAGATTATTGGTTTTATTTGATACTCTCTGCCAGACATGGAAAAGAATTGCATCAGTGATGCAGAAGAACAGCAGAGTAGTTCATTTTTAATGCAAGATGTCTGCTGGCTGAGCGTCTTTAAGATGAGCATTATATTCCCCACCCCTATTTTTTAGTGTGCATGTTTCAGCTTATTAGGGAGTGAAGGTCATTTTATTTTCACTTTTTTTATTTAATCAGTTTTTTTCTTCTCCCATTTTATTATTATGAACCTTCATAATTTTGTAACCATGAATTAAATCGACTGAAGCCAAAACATTGTTGGCATTTCTATCTAAATATTTGTCATCCAAATTTGCCCTTTGTTTTATTTTGTGCTCTTACCCAGGCGGTGCCACTGCCTCTTCTTTGCCCAGAGACACTCCTGTATTGTTGCAGTGCATGCGTGTTCACTCAGCAGCTGAGTGTCTGGGTCATTTACAGTGATCCTAGTCACTCAGAATAACCAGCTATGTAATGTAATCATGCAGAAATGTTCTCATAAAGTGCTCTACCGGCCAGAAACCGAAGCAGTGGTTTGTAGTTGGCAACACCTCTATGGAGGCTCTCCGATGTTCTTCAGAAGAGAGGGCAAAATTCTTCTATTTAATTCATCAGCTTTATAAATTACTTGTAGAGCTCAGTTCTTTACCTTCCTTCCTTAAGAGTTTTTGTTCATTGTGCATTTAATTGTCCTCCTAAGAAACGCTTGGTTAAATTGGGCACAAAATGGTGCAAATGGGATATTAAATTGAGTCTGACACAGTTATGCAGATGTAAAAAGTTCAGTGTATGAGTAATTCTCCTTTTTAGCAAGCCAAATTGGCTTCGGGTTTGTGGAAGCGTTTCTGTTTTTCTGGTCCAGATTGCTGTGTCCGACTTTGTTTTGTGAATATGTTTGGCTTACAGGTGGCACACAGCGGGGGCTCTGCCTTATTATGGTAATCCATACTGTGGGGTCAGAAAACGGCCAGTATGATCTAAATGGTAAAGAGACCACGGGGCTTGGCTGCCCTTGTTGCACCATGCTGGAGAGCTGGCGTTTAGCCTCTATTTGAGGACCAGAACTGTAATTTTCTTTTTTTTGTGTGTGTGTCTTTTTGAATAAAACAAAAGGCATATTCTATTATATGCTTATTTCTTTATCATCAAATGAGCACATGTCCTCATGGCCTTGTTCCACCTCACTACCTCTTTCTATAATAGTCCTCTATTCTTTTCTTGTGTCGCTGTGCTTCCCCTCTTTCCTTCCTGTCCCCACTTCCCTCCTTGTCTTCCCTCCCTGAGCATTGCCCCCATTCCCTATGTTGCTCTGATTTGTGTGATCTGCCTCCTTCTTACCCACAGCACATCCGTCCGCCCCACAAATGAGAGCAAAGGGGAGAACACGACTCAGGGCCCAAGGAGCAGGGTGTAATGAAGCCTGCCGTAATGAATTTACTGCTTTCCATTGAGCCGCACCGTCCCATGTGACGGACCAGCACCTCGGCCATTGTGTTGGAGGCCTCCCTCTGCTCTGCTACCTGTTTGTCTGACACCTTTGTAATTAGCCGCTGCTATTCAGGAGAGTAATTGCGTATTAAAGGGAGTGTTCTGTTACGGAAGTCTCCAAAGTGAACATTTTTATGCAAATGTTCGAAATCGGGCTTAGATTAAGAAAATTACTAAAGGTTTTTTAACGTGTGGAGAAACAGAAGAAAGGCATTTTCTACCAAATCAGAAGAAAAGAAAGTGAGGGTATCACAGCATACTAAATAGATGAAGGGGACTCAGTGTCTGCTCTGATTTGTTTGGTGGGATATATGTCTCTAGGGGTGAAGCTTTCTACTGTGTGGCTGATTTGCTTTTTTAAATTGGTATTTTAAGCAGTGCTCTGTGGTGGGACTTTAATAATAAGGTAAATTGGAGTTATTACTTGCTTCTGTTGCTCACCTGGTTTATAGCAGATGCTTTTTGGGACAAATAGTGTATTAATTGATCTTTTTCTCTCCTGTGGCACCTTCCAAATGTGTTGACCCCCCAAAATACTTTTAAGTAAATGTACCTTTAATTTAATTATTTAATACTAGAACAAACTGAAATGCTTCACCAGACACAAAATCAGTTTTTTGCCATTAGTCTCCAGATTAAAATCCTGTATAAAACCCATGGGGTAATCTGAAGAGAATAAAATGCCTTTGGACGATCTGGAGCAGTGATGTCCAAACATTTTGCCTCCTGGGCCAAAATCTTTCAGTTGAATTTACTAACAGCCACAAAAACTGTATATTTTGAAAAAAAAAAAATTGTTTTGCGAAACGTATCTTTTTTTCTACTAAGATTTTTTGCACCAACATCCTGTTCCGGCAGGTCAAATTTGATCACTATTGAGTTGCAGTTGAGGTTGCACAAAATCTTCAAAATTACTGCAGATGAGCCCTGGGCTGCACTTTGGAAACACCTGATCTACAGTGTTTTGCAAAGAGAAATGGTCAAAATGTTCTTGCTCTCTATGCGCCAACATTATCAAATGTTATAGGAGAAGATTCTCCTATAGGTGTGGTCCTGTTGCCAAAAGGAGATTGTACAGAGTTTTATGAGTGTTTTGCCAGCAGTTGTGACATTTCTTATTTATGAAGTTACAGTGAATTCTTCATGTAAAATGTTCCTCTTTTTGACAGCCTATTTAATTTATACAGTGGGAGATTATGCTGCAGGCATAATGGCTATGTTTATTATTTACAAGAAGTGCTGATAATTATGGTGGGTAATATATTCTGCTTTTAACTAGTCTTTCAACGAGATCTTGAACTCAATATCTTGCTGCATTGTTTACTGAAAGGCAAATGTCCCTCTTTAATGAGAAAAGTTTAATTATTTGTTAAAGAAATACAGGCTTTCAGGTTTTCAGAACACAAGTTCAGGAACTCCTGCAAAGTTGCCTCTTTCCTGGAAACTTTTTCTCATTTCAGTTGAGCCCATTGTGTCAATGAGGTAAACATGAAATCCAAAGCAGACAGTGTACCTTCATGGAGTCTTTGCTGAAGACCTTTTTATGCTGAAATGATATTCTTGTTTTGTTGAGTGGCTAATATTGGCTGTCTGAGGTCATCCTTTATAGATAGGTCTGTACTCAAAATGATGATTCAGTAAGAGCCATTTGTTGTTGAAGTTCCAGTAATTTTTCAGTGAATTAATCAACTTTTTCAGTTTTTTCAACCTTTCAGAGAGATCTGATCATAACTTTGGCATAACACCAGTTTTGTTTGAACTGTCAGACAGCACACAAATGAGACTGCTGTCATCTCCTTTAATTTTCCGGGGTCGGTAGGTGTGTTCAGCATATCACATTAAAGTTCACATTTACAATCTATAAGTGATAAACACCTTTGACTTTTAAACATTTACTTTGTTGGATTTGAGGAGGATTTGGACTTATCTGATGTTCAGCTCTTAAAGTGTGCTGAAGCTCCTGTGTGTGTGTGTTTTCTCTTTTCTTTTTGCTGTCGGAGGTCTGCTTCCATTATGTACTAAGCCTTTGTCAGATTGCAAGGCTGTGAAGCAGTCCCCTATCTCCGTCAGTAACAGTGGTTTTCAAGTCCCAGTCTATTCAGCTCACGCCGCCACCCTTCAGAGACTGGTAATAACTATTTGCTCTGGCTTATACATTCTCACCCCTTGACTTACATTCTTTTTTTTACTTGTTTTCTCCCCTCTCCTCATTCATCCTCCTCCATTTACTGGGTCCACAATTCCTTCCCTCAATCGATTTGTCCTTTCCTCGCTCCATCCTTACCACCTTGACGTCATCTTTCCTTTTGTCCTGGCTATGACTGCCTGAACTGTTCTTTGCTCCAAGGTCCTGTCAGAGCACCAATAAGCCAGCCAATAATAAAAAAGAAAAACATCCATATAGTCAAACCGTTATAAGCAAGAATTTTGTAAGTGTATTTTAATGTGAAGCTGCAGCCTTTTGGTAACTTGTGTATATTGGGAGTATCTCCCATTCCGGTCGTCTTAATCTTCAATAAGGTTGTAAAGTCTGGTGGGAAATCTGTTGGCAGCAGAGTCAGATGATTACGGAAACTGTTGTCTAGTGGGAGGCAGTAAAAAGGGTTGTGGTGGTGTGAAGGGGTTAGAGCAGGAGCTTGCCATAACCCGAAGAGAGTAAAAATATGAATAGACTGTGGTCTTTGTGACCTTGCGGTATGAGGTTTTGTGCCCCATGGTTAGCAAAATGGGAAAACAATTCAAGCATTTGCTGAGACACACGCGCACACATGCACAAATATAATAGTACAGCAAAGCAAAAAGCACAAAATGCATTTGGTCTTTGACTCTTGCACAGGCAGTTAAATTTTCTAAATTGGATTCTTTCTCAAAGGACCCATCCAGCCTTTCTGACAGTGAAAATAATCCTAATAACAGTTAAAAATAAAGTTTTCTGAGCCCCTTTAACATTATTTATATTCATTCTGTAGACTTAAACCATTTTGCCTTTCTACATACTTCTTATTTTCTATAAATCCAGTCATGAGTTATTTATTTTTACTATGTTTATCAGAAAAAAGTACAGGATGCTAATGAATAAAGTAGAGATTCACTTATAATGCTTTTTGAAGCGCTGCCCTAAAAGGTCCCTGAACTCATTAGGATTTTTAAATTGTTTGAGAATTGGCATCAGCTAATACCAGTTTGATTCCCATTACAGTTAATAATATATGCTGAAAAAATTATAAAATAAATAAATAAATACAAATAAATAGATGTACCTTATCATTTATTTATAAAACCCTGCAGCCTGTTCCAGTTGTACAAGTTTGTTGTTTTAAATGTAGTAAAAAGAAAATAAATCTTCCAAAAATCTGGAGTTGGTTTTGTTTGGTCCCTTTGCTGTTTTATCTTTTAAGACACCATGTGAGTTGTTTTGGTGTAAGGATTTAAACTGTTCACTCAAAAAAAAAGTTAGGCTCCATTATTGATAGTTAATGCCAGAGGCCATCACCTCTGAGTATTTGCATTTTTGTCTGGATAAACCATCATTAAATAAAGTTTAGGGTTGCGTTACAGCCTTATTGGTTACATGTTTTCTTATAAAATAAATGAAGAGCCAACAAGGTGTTTCAATGCCCTTAATCTAAGCACTTAAAATTACTGGTAAAAAAGACAGAGTTTACACAGATATTTAAACTAATATATCATTGTAGTCTGTCGGGACATTTTCCATGTTAATAAAAACAGCGTAATTTACTTTTGATGGTATTTTACCAGGTTAGAGTGCAACATCATACTCACATTTCAACCCAAATTTTACATTTGAAGATATTTCGAAAATCTGACTGGACCAGGTGTCTATTTGGAGAAGATGATTCAGAGAGACAGCAAGACAGAAAGAGCTGTTTCATTTGTAAATTGAGGGAGCTGTAATATGATGGCTATTCGAGATGGCTACTTAAATGTGATAGGCCATTAGCTATTCATCCCTGCTGCACTATTAATGCAAGGTATGGAAAATGCAATCATGCAAATCTCCCTTCGATCAGAGCCTTTCATAGAGGAATAAGTGCTGACGGCATGGAGGGGAGGGAGCGTTAAAAATGGGCACAGGATGAGTCTTAAAATCTCCACTTTCTCAGTGCTTTCTAGTCTCGTCGACCCATCTTTGTCCTTACTCATTTATCATTGGCTCCTCTCTTTAATTGGAAGATGTTATGGTTCCTTGTGTCAGGAGAAAGACATGACAAAGGAGCTTGCTCTGTGCAGAGCTTCTCATCTTAAGGCTTCTGCCACATTACCGGTTTAGCAAATACAATGAGCAACGAGTATTATATAGAATCAAATATTCACTCTTTTGTTAAAAAAGCCTGCTGTTTGTGAATGTGACAAAAATTGTATTTTCAAGCATTTATTAAATATATCAGTAGATGTCAAGATGTAACTATTCATATTGTAAACTTTGGACTTTCCTCTTTTGAAAGTGTTTTTGTCAGTTCACTGCTACGTTGAAATTGGCTTACTGATGTTTTTTTACCCATTTAATTTCATTCAGTTTTATATTGTGGCAATTTGCTACAAATGTATTGTCAATGCACATTAAAAGACAAATTAATCCAATTCATGAACATAAATAATACATTTCTATGTAATTAAAGTAATAGCAAAAAACATACCTTCCAGTCATTATTTATAATGCAAGGTCAGTTTATTAAGTCAAATTATAAAATGTTTTCTGAGAAAACTCAGTTGAGCAAGAAATGTGTAACAGTTTTAAATATATTATGTTTTAAGTTTGTACATTTACTACCGGCATCAAATCCTCCCAAACAACTCATTTGGAAATTTCATAGCCTCATCTGAATCTGATAGGATTGTTAGTGCTCTGAGAATCATTATTCTATTGAAATATTTCCTATATGTTTTACCGTGTTTATCTGATCGGATGCTGATTTAGAATTACAGCTAAAAATATCTATCATGAAAGAATTCAATATTTTCTTACTCATTTCAGGAAATGAAGCTTGAGGTGAATTTTATGAAACCATGACACTTAGTGTAACACGAACATGAACAGTTAGACCACAGCCAATCAGAGGGTGATTCTTGCCCTTCACCTTCTCTGATTGGTTTAGAACAGGATGTGGGAGTGATGGATGTCTGCTGTTGAACCACAGAAGGCTGACTGCTTTATTGTTTTCCTTGAATGACCGTTTTGCGCTGGTGAGACCTCAGATTATTTTTTGAGCACTTTTAAGAAATTAGGATACATTTGTGACCAAATTAGTCACACTCCTGAGAAATGACAGGGAGGAAGCAATACATTTCATAAAGTCATTCACTGTTTACCAGCACCATTACAGTCATTAACTGTCAGCAAAAATATTCCAAGAACATATGACTTATTATATTTCAGGCTATGTTCTTGATCAAGCAAAGTATAACTAATCAAAGACAATAGCCATGCATGATGATTATAGAAATGTACAGAAGAAACAGCAGTTTTCTTACTGAAGCTTGGTGTTATCAATATAGTTTTGCATCTTCTTTGTGCTCTGTCTGCTTTTTCTGTCTTAACTTTTTATATTTTTATAGATAGTTGTAAAACCTGTCTGTGATACCTGCGCTGTGTTTTGTTGTGTCATAAACTTGTAAATGCTTTAAATGCATATTGATTGTTTACTCCACCTCCACTTCTTTGGGTCTTTTTCATTGTTTGACCTGCATCATAAACAAAACACCCACACAGTTCCCTGTATTTTACCAGAGCTCATTTGATCTTGGCAGCTCAGAACGGGAAAATTGGACTAGTTCTTTTTTTTTTTTTTTTTTTGAGGAAAATAACATTACAGCATATGAGATTTGAAAGGAGTTGCAAGTAAGTACTGTTTTTAATGTAAGCACCTAAACACAACAAACCAAAAGCAAACCCCAAATTAGAAACCTTAATAATATTCTACAAAATTATTTAAATTGCATTTAATGGAAAATCATCTTAATTCTTCATTTAGTTCAGATAAGAAGTGTTTTTTTACCTTATTTTAAACTACCATCCATCCTTTGTGATTATCATTTTATATCCCCATTTTCATCCTTTAATGTAGCTTTTTTTAGTAGAGGGAAACAGAGTGCTCTAAAATGTTGACTTTGGACAAGGTAAAACGCAGTAGACCAAGACCAGCACTTTAAAAAATTCACACAGCTCTAATCTTCTGGAAGCACTGACTTCATCCACACTCCATACCTTCTGAATCTCTCTAAACCTCTTGATTGAGCTTTGGTTCTGCAATTTCAGAAGACTCTCTCTCTCACACTTTGTCCTTCCACTAAGTTTTCCATTAAAATCTTTTTGCGGACAATGGAAAACCAGCAGTTTTTTCCATGAATGGGTAAAACTGGACAGAACTTTTCTGCAGTAAAAATTAATTTTTGCTCTGTTGTAATTTTTTATTTTTATCTGCTGTAAGCTCTAGTTAGTAAAACTAACATAAATACACACAGTTTTTTGACTTTTTTTGCATAGCAATCTGTTTAGATGTACCACTATTCTCCTCTCTGATAATCACATCTTCAGGACAGGTTGAAATTTTTCCCTGAACAAGTCTGATTGTATGCTCGAGTTTATTAAACTGTTCTAAGAGTGTTGTCTCCATCTGTAAGTCATTTGGGAATCATTTCTTTTTTAATGTTCATTAACTATTTACTTTGCACTTTTACTGCAGGTAATGGTGCAGTATAATGTTGCTGCCTAATCATCACATACACATTAGAAAAATGCATTCAAAAGCACCTACTATAAAAAGTCCCTAAAAGGTGATTTGGAATTTGAAAATATAAATATTAAAAAAGCCAAAACCTACTTGGGAGTTTGATTGGTCATTCTTTCACTTAAAGTATTAAATCGACGTGAACGAAAGTCAATTGTTAACTTAAGAACAGAGCTGTTGGAATCACTTTGTTTATGTTTGATTAAAAAAAGTGTCACTGATAACTTAATTTAACAAAACTGTGGCCCATAAAACCTGCCACTTAAATCTTGCTCAGTTTTTACATCAGCCCTTCTCTGCTTCTCCTTTATTATAGCGAAGTGAAATATGGTTCTGCGAGGCTAGTCACTTTAAGCAATTGAACCTGACAGTGAATTTCCCAAAAATACTTTTACAGCCTCTCATAAAAATACTTAATCAAGCCTCAAAATTGTTCATTAGCATATTCATCCAGGATAGGCTAATGCAGTGCGCTTTAAATTAATATGCCACTAACTGTACAACACTTCATGAGCAGAAGAGGTGGGAGATGGGGGAGAAAGGGGGAGAGATGGTGAGGCGGAGAGATGGATGCTTTCTTTGCCACCTTGTGAAATATGTAATACATCTTCATTTTAACGGGTGTTGTAAATGTCAGGGCACAGATATTCCCTTAATGAAAAGATCACCCTGTGTCCAGAGTTTGACAAATGTGTCTGGTTTGAGCTGAAACCGGCGGAGTCGTCATCGTCTCCCACTTCCAGCAATTTAAAGTGCTAACAAACTCAAGCTGTTGCTTCCTCCTGTGCAGCCCTCAAGTTGATCAGTTTCAGATTAAACCTTGGTGCATCATCTGTTGACGTGGCTGTGGGTACTCTCTGGTGTGGCCCTTGGCGATTTGCTGGTTGGCACCTAACCTTGATCTGTCACGTCAAGCAGGCGCAGGTCCACAAACGAATGACTTAACCCTAAATTAAATTGGCTTCAAATCAGAACTGTGGCCTCCATCTTTGAGCATGAAATAGACTCCTTTCATCTGGCCCAAGGACGTCTATGAAATGTGAAATTCAGAAATGTCTTTATATTGATTCAAACCCCTCCAGAAAAACGGTTGCCATAAGATGCTGTACACGTTTTTATTTTATTATTCATTTAAGTTTTACCAGGCTGCACCAGATTCTAAACCGGGGGATATTAAACTGCATTTGGATGTTGCTCAGCTCGGAGGTGTTAGTGGTTGTGCTAACTCTGTACCAAGGAAGCATTTTATTTCTGCATTCAACTGATGGGATTCAGTGATTTTGTCTCCTCTTATGGAATTTTTGGGTTATTTCACAGAGAGAGGCTTATGAAATTCATGCTGTTATAGTTGAACATTCATGATAATGTTCAACTATTTGCCACGCACCTTATAAAAGTTCCTGAGTGACTAAGTAATTATTGGCCATGCTTTTTATAATTGCTCTAGCAGATCAATGTGTCACCTGTAGGATTCTGGTATACCTATATATACAGCATGAGCCATTCTTGTGGAGGTCCACAATTTTCTTCCAGACATTTTGCCAGATTTCTTTACATATATGTAAAATGTCTCTCTCAGAAGCAGTGCTTTTGCCGTGTTGCTATAAAATACATCCACAGGTGTAGATATGTTTAACTCAAATGCTCTGAATTACTCTAACAGAAGCTGAAAACATCATAGCCCCATCATCCTGGCTTTCCAAAATTTGTTAAAATCATGTATGTCAGTGTTAGTTTACATAATCCTCTGAATTTTAAGAAAGTCATAAAAAACCCTCTAAAAGTGTTTCTCTCCTTTGGTGTTTTTGACATTGTATGTAAATTTATGGTTTCAACTGTAAATCTGTCATGCTAGTGTAGGATTGCAAAAAGGGTTAGCTTTGTTTCGAGGATCTAAACAGTGTTGCTTTGCCCTTAAACATGCCAACAAAACTTCATCCTTCTCCGACAGTTTTATGCAAACTTACAACAATGTCACTGACATTAATTTACCCCTAAAAGCTGCGCCGCACTGAGTCATTACAGAGCATATGCTACTACTCCGCATCCGCAGGGGAAGTGGGAACAGGGAGAAAATGAAAAATCAGCATATAGATGTGGCTTAGTTTTAGCTCTACTTTACAGTACGCAGGTGCAGTGGTTTTGTCATTATGTGCAGCAAGAGTGATTTTGAATGCATTATAATATTATGGATTTTTTACTCAACGGGAAAAGAACACTGTTTGTACTGCGTAAAGAGTTCCTGTCTGCCTTTTGATTTTCTTTTTCACATATTCTCTATATATTCATCTCATTGCGTAACTTCATAGCAGGGCTGTCCTCCACCACAGCTGGAGCATTGAAGGAAAGGGAATTATAAATGAATAATTGCTTGATCTACTGTCAGGGCAGATTGGATGGGTGCAATCCTGCTATTAATACTTTGACTCAACAAAATCAATACGTTTAACCACTGGAATCCAACAGAGAGGGAAACAACCACTTGTTTACTGTACCACTTGAACCACCTTTGACAGTTTAAAGTACAGCAAAAAAGAGGTTAGCATTTCAAAAGGCCAAAGAAAATATAACTCTACATATTTAATTATACATTATACATTCCAATATACATTACTTCATATTGGACAGAAATGTCATAAATTTAGACCAAAAAAAATAGGAAATCCAAAATATCTTTGACAATAAATGGATCCCATCCCTTAAGAACATATCTGCTGTCAAGAGTTTCCTGTGATATATAGAGTAGTTCATTTTCCAACTCATTATCATGTCTCTATCAACATTCACTTCCTGTGCTCAGTGTCCTGGGGGTCCTTCTGAAAACATTAAAATATTTCCATAATTAACCAAATATCAGGCCTCAGAGTGATCTGTTTTTGGCTGATAGGTTTAACTTTCCAGCTCAACCTTCCTGTCCACTTCTTATGTGCAGCCTGTGGGTTTGGCATGCAGTTAAGATCTCTGGCCAGCATTAAATTGGGCAGCTGTGGTATTTTCTTAACCTCCCAGGCTTCCTGGATGCCACAGAAATATTTTTTCCTCTAATAATAGTGGTGGTTAAATAAGATTAAATAGATTTGGATGCAGACTCTTGTAAAAGTTTTCGTACTTTTTTTTGACATTTTGTTACATTGAAACCACAAACCTTAATGTACTTTATTAGGATTATATATAATGACCAAAGTGCAAGCGTCATTTTCTACTTCTATAGTTTGTCTCCACCAGTTTTACATATCAACCTGATGTATTTGCAAATTCTTTTTGCAGAATAGCCCAAACTCTGTCAGACTGGATGAAGACTGTTGACATCAAGGTGTTGCTTTAGATATTTGATGTGTTTGGTGTTGTTCTGGAGTGGTGGTGTTATTTCCAACTTCACACAAGTTTTCTACCAAAATAGTCCTGCATTTTCCCATGAACTCTGGCCAACTTCCCTAGTGTCCACAGCATGAACCTGCCACCTACGAGTTTCACCTGACCATAGAGCTGGTGCGGTCAGGATGATGTTCACCATTAGTTTCTATCCATGCATACCGTTTTGCTTGGAGGCCAAAGGTTCAGTTTTGGTCTCATTTGTTCAAAGTGCCCTCTTCCACTGTTGTGCATCTTACATGGCTTGTTACAAAATCCAAACAGGATTTCATATGGATTACCTTCAACTGTGACTTTCTTGTCATCACTCTTCCATAAAGCAGACAATCGTCCATCATTGGTCTTTTGGCTGCTTCTGATTTTTGCTCTTTTTGCCCGGCTTAAAGTTTAGGTGGACAGCCAGGTCTTGGTATGCTTGTAGTTGTGCCTTACACTTTTTCTTTCTCAAACTGAACTGTGGTCAATCAGAAGTTAAAGGTTGGGACAATATTTTATCACCTAACCTTGTTTTAAACTTCTCCACAACTTTATCCCTGGGCTGCCTTTCTTCCTGAAGTCTTTAAAGACCTGCTGTATTTATACTGAGAACAAATTACACAGGGCATTTATAAATTAGCAAGTGTTGTATATGGTTTTTTATCTATTTTCACCAACATTAAATCATTAGAACTCAAAGTCTTAGTAAGTTATTGGTATATAAATTAAAGTTTATGCAGAAGGATAGAGACTTTTAATTCTGTCTTTCCTTTGATTACTTTTGCCGATGTTATGGGTCCACAACGCTCAAGATAGGAATCATTGTTCAAAGCTAAATAAATGGATTTTGAGGCTGGGGCATGTTTTTTGTGTAACCTTGGTCTACCTTGTTGTAGCAGACCTATTTTCTTTTTTTTATAGATTGTGTGTGTCTAAAAGCTCTCCTGTGGTCTACTTCTTTCTGTGTTCATCAATCACAGAAAGAGGAAGAGACGGAGGGATGCAAAGTGAAACAAACCGTGAGGGAGAGAGAAAGAGTGCACAAATTCACAAATGTAGTGACCACTAATGGCTTTATTGGAATGATACCAGTTATTAATTATGCCACCGTCTCTCTTAAAGAAGACAGAATACGGAGAAGGAAGGTTGCGTTAAGGGTGTGAGCCGCACCATCTGTAACATGCTGTCTCGACTAATAGCCAGAACTCAGCTTTCACTGATCACTGGATGCCTCTTTTGCAATTGATGGGATGTGTGTGTATTTCTGTTTTCAGATGGTGTGTCTGTTGATGCAGCAATGCGAGTGTGCTCATCTGGCAGTAAATCTAATCACTCGCAGTGTGTGTGGCATCGTGAGTGGAAGTCTAATTCCGTCCATGTCACTAGTCTTACCCAGAATGCTAGAAGACGACCCGTCCTTGTTCTCTTTCTCCTCTGAACTCAGTCGGTCCATCTGTTCTTGATCTTTCCACAGGAGAAGCATCTTTTCCTTCTTCAGCCAAATAACTTTTGACGGAGTCAGAGATCATGGCAGAAATCCATTTGTCTCTTACCAGTTGGGGCTGTAATGGGCCTTGAAGGTTTTTGTTGGAGGACGACTGTGCATCACCATTTCCCGTCTTTGCTTCGCACAGCACCATTCAGCATGCCTGACACCTGCCAACATACACAACGAGCGTGCATGTAATCTTCGCTTAGTGATTTTATCATCCGAAAATGAACACCGCAAGTCACTGTCGTCGTGATTCATTAGCCGCAGATTTCTCATCATGTGTGGAGTTTGCTTTACAACCCATGTGCAATGCCAAACCGCTGTTAAGTAGAAAAGATTATAGAGAGTATGAGATATTTCTCGGCTCTTTTTCTTGTTATTTTTAGAGTCTCTATAGGCCTTTTGCATTGGAGCTGAGGAGACAGTGGGAATGTCCAGAGGGAACAGACTGATTATCGTGTCTCTGGCTCAAGCTACTTCCACTCTGTGATTAACCTCCGGTGGTGTGTGTGTACGTGTGGTGTTTTACTGAGCTGTGCTTGAGTTTTAGTGTGTGTGTGCGCAGGTGATTGGGTCTGAGGTGTAGATCGTAATGGAGCCAAAGGGATGATTACACTGAAAAGGTCAGATTTGTCTCCTGCTCCTGCAATTAACACACCAAACAAGGAGACACTCTGGATCAGTAATGCAGACGCAGAGAAAGGAAGGTGGAGAAAGCTCTTAGAAATTTCGATTTGGGGAATCAATGGCAGCTTTATATGATTTCTTGTTACTTGTATGAAGATATACCAAGTCATGAAAACACAAAAATGTTCTGTCATGTCATTCCTATAGTTTAAAGTCTTTTAATAAAAAGGTGAGAGAAAGTGCCTACTGACATGAATTTTCTCTGGTTACCTGGAGCATAGAGTAACACAATGCTACTTCTTCCGCTGCCTGTAAGTGGTCACTGCTGGTGAACTGTCTGAAACACGATTAATCGCCCCTTTTTTCATTTTAAGGAAAAATTGATTTTGTTATTTGGAACCGTTTCTGGTCCTGAAAGACATGGACAATCCTGGTGTGGCTACTGCAGGAGTGTCTAAAGCAACTTCTCAAAGTAAAGCTACTGGGTTTTAAAACTAAACTTAGTAAGCTAAGTTTAGTTTTGCCTCCATTTCTCTCATGTCCTCAGCTCCACATTTTATTCAACATTTTATTTTAGCTGATTGATAAATATTGTGAGCTATGCTTAAGGCTATCACACCTTTAGAATCTCAATTTGGCCCATGCATGTTTGGCAGATAAATCAGATAATGTAAATGTAATAATAGCACATTATTACATTTATATGTAACAATAAATAATAATAACATTAATAATAAATGTAATAATAGAATGTAAATCAGATGATTTACATTCGATTTTCTAATGATTTACACCCATTACTATCAGTGAATATTTCTGTGGGCTGCCAAACCTTTTTAAACTTTTTGTATTGTGTCAGTTTGAAAAGTAAGAGCACGTCAAAACATTCACCTCTTTTGTGACTCGTGAACACGTTTTGTAAGCTTTTCAAAGTGCTTTTGAAATCCCTGAACATTCCACAGGCTTGTATTTTTATCCTCAAATTCATATAAATTTTTCGACAGGCTCCGTCTCTGATGAGGGGCCTGTGTTTTTTAATCATGGATGAGGGCAGAGAGATGTTGCTTTGTACTTTTGTGCCTCTTGAGTAGATTGTGACAGATTTAGTTTGGAGTGACACCACTCAGCTGAAGATTACAGCAGTTCTGACAGACAACATGTTTGGAGTCAGTGTATAGATTCCTCAGTGACTGAAGCATGAATAAATTGGGGTATATAGAGCAGACTGCTGAACTTCAGCTTCAAAAGTTCCCTCTTCATATCCTCTGCACAAAGTCAATACTGACATTGTGTTTAGGCTGTGTTTGAAGGGTGTCCAAAATGGTTGTTCTTTGTCAGGGATATTTCTTTAGTTGAAGGCTTGAAGATGTGTCTGACATAAAGAAGAGGTTTCTGACTTTTGACCTGTCTACATTGGAGTACTTGTTATAAAACCTGAAAACTAAAGAACAAAGACTCCATGAAATGCAGCAGATGAATCTGATTTAAACAGAAATACACAGGATTTGAGATGTAAATACTTGATATTTAAGTAAAGCTCTGTTTAGTAAAGAAATTTGCAGAACAAGAAGCACAAAGTCTTTGTTTGCATTTCTACATTGGTGTTATTTACACGGTGTCAATAGTGCTTTATTATCCAAGTTTATCATGAAGAATCCAGAGGCACCAAACAACCTTCTGCACAACAATTAGATGAATAAAACTCTGCATTCAAAGTACATAGTGTTGTACTGTAGTGGAATACAATACTCTCTGGACTTTTATGATCTCTAAGAGTTCAAGTCCTGTTGGAGACCATGGATTTTCATCAACCTGCCTCAAAAGTATGCTTCCACATTCTTAGACATTCTTATGATAATGTCAGCTGTTTTTCATTTATCTCTGCTCTATTCATTTTAATATTTTAAGCTTAAAATTCTTAGATATGCAACTAGACATGTTTTATGGAGCAACATCCTTTTGATTGTGCAGGTTGTCACAAAAGATGAAGGTTTTAGGCCTTGAGTATTTGTTTTAGAAATATAGAATTATTGTTCTTTGCTGTCTTATTCATTTTCCTCATTGTCCTTTTCCATCTCATTTATGTCCTATCTTTTGTTGGTCTATCACAAAATAATCTCATCTTGTCTCACCCCCCAAAAAACCTTGTGGTTTGTGGCTGTAAAATGTATAACAGTGGAAAATCTCAAGGGGATTCAATAGTTTTGCAGTGCATGTTATATTGTTAAAGGCTTTGCTTCTCAACAGCAAATAGGAGAAGATGCTTCTTTATGCTTTATATCTTACAATTTCCACAGGTGTTTCTCTCATTAAATTTAACTCATGAAATAGCAATTTTGGATGAATTGCATGAGTCAGTTCATAACCAGCAATTACCCATGCTGAGAAGACTACAATTATTCAGGGACTTAATTGTTGTTTAGCAGTCTAGTCTGGTAAAATATTTTGGTGTGTGGCAGCTTGTTGTTCTGGACAGGTAGCGGCGTGCTGCGCTGCACCGCCGAGGGATTTGGGTTTCACTTCCTGCGCCATCCTGACAGCGACAAGCTCATTATTTCCAGCCCGTTCTTTTGGGAGCGTGTTACAGTTGCCTCTCATGCATGCGCACTCTCACCTGGCTTTTGGACCACTTGACCTTGGTTGCTATGACAGCAGCAGTAAGAGCTGAGCTGAGCTGAGGTGTCAGTGTGTCTCTCTGATGAGTCCCAAGGCTCGCCGTCCCCGGCCCACCCGTGCTCTGTGTTTGTGTGCATGTGTGTAATGATGATTAATACCTTTGTTTTGAAAGCCGCCGGAGAGTTGCAGTATGTTGGCTTCAAAGTGTTTGCTTCTGGCTTGGTGCGGACCCTTTCCTGATTGTGTGTATCAGTGGTGTTATACCCTCGTAGCTGTCAACGGAGTGATTGTTGTTTATAGTTTTGACACCCCACATCTTGTTCCTGTTCATCAGCCTCTTGCCATGCTCTTAAGAAGGTTTTGATTTAGCTCTACTCGGTCAGCTTGGCATCGCAACGCACTTGAAAACAAGAGAGGCTGGTGGCTTGGGCCTAACCAAACAGTAATTAGGGCATCTTGTGAAAACTCCATTAATTAGGTGGTTATCTCTCAGCCTTTCACAGTGCCTGTAACGTTCAGAGACTCTCATATGTTTTTGTGAAATTAGTCATTATGACACATTCAAATGAAATGAAATGGTACTTCGCAGGGGTGACCCAGCAGGCGTGGGTACATGTTTGGGATTTTCTTCTCAGTCATGTGTCAAACTTCTTATTACTATGATTAGTTCCTGTTTGCAACCTTAATTCTTTTCTGCTGTAAACCTGCACCCTCCCTTGAGATTACTAATTGTACATAAGATTTAAGAGAAAAAAAAAACTAATCTGAAGAAAACAGTTGGGGCAAAGAAGGAGGTAATTCTTAGTTGGCCTTACATTGATTTGAAATATATTTTCAAGCTTCTGGTTTGCCTTTACAAGACGTTTATTTTCTTTCTTTTATTCAATAAGCTCCAAATTATTGCCTTTCACAGTTTTAATTGACCGTCCACAAAATGAAGAAATTCATAAAGCAGGGACAGCTGGAAATTAGCCTCATATTTCTCTGTCAACTAATAATGTGTTGGGGACAATTAGCTGAGTTTTTCCCCTTGTAAACATTGGTCTGTGTTTAGTTACCATCCGTTATTCTAATAGTAAGTGTACTATTGGTTGTAAAACTGATTGCATTGTTGCACATGAAAAAAAGCTATCTGTATAGATAATTAACCAATGTCTCTTTCTTTTTTCATGCTGTTGCTAATGTTTCTTCATTAAATTAAGGTAAGTGAGTGAACCATTACAGCTCCCCATTTAACCCCACTTGTTGATGCATTTTTTGGGTGTTGTGTAAGCAATTTCTCTTCCATTTCATATATAAATATAGTGAAGATTACAGAAAGTTTCAAAAAGAGCTACTTAGAGAAGAAGTGGCTATTAACAGTCTTTCTGTCTTTTGTTTCTTTTTTTCTTTTGAACACTTCTTTCCTCCTTTGCCTCTGACTTACTTTCATCTGTCCTCTTCTCTCTCTGAAGGTCTGAGGGTTCATTTTTAATACCTCGTTTATGTTCTTTGGCCCCAGATGAAGAACAGTTTTCATAGCTTCTGGACCCTGTGCACCAAGAAAAAAATTCTTATGCTTCTTTCATACATTTCCCTGTCTTCTCTGTCTTAGACTCTTTTCTCCTTTTCTCCCATTTTTCATCCACCTATTTTTTAGTAAGTTTCTGGAGAATCAGCAAGACAGTCAGAGATAACACTCATTCCTTTACAAGGCCTGGTCTGGCTGATCTGCTGTGCCTTGCGAAATCTTTGATACATTACAAGAACAAACTGCAATGCAATTTTCCAGGATAAACTAATGCAAAGAAGTTCATAAATAGGTAGTATAAGGTAAACTGTTTGTAGGTTTCAAAATAATTTGACACAAAATAATCTGAAAAAGCATTGTATGCTTTGGTATTTAGTCTGCTTTACTCTAGTACCCCTAAATAAAATCCAATTCAACCAGTTGTCTTTAAGAGTCAACAAATTAGTTCAGAGCGGTGTAATTTAATCTCAGTATAAATCGGGCTGTAGTTTGAGGGCATCAGAGGTTTGTTATAGAACATTATTGAATAAACGGCATCATGATGACCAAGGAACACAGCTGACAGATCAGTGATAAGCATATGAATCAATATCTCAAGCACACATCCCATATAGCACTATTCAGTCCTTCCCAACTGCAAACCTATGAATACATTGCCTAAACTGACAGGCCGGCCAAGGGGACCATTAATCAGAGAAGCAGCCGAGAGGGTCATGGTAAGTCAGGAAGAGCTGCAGAGATCCACAGCTTAGGTTTAATAACTATTAGTCATGCAGTGCAGCAACTCTGGCCTTGCTGCAAAAGTGGCCAGAAGAAAACATTGTTGAAAGAAAGCCATAAGAATTACTATTTATAGTTTGTCACAAGCCTTGTTGGGGACACAGCAAAGATATGAAGGCTGATTCTCTTGTCAGAGGAGACTTGCAAAACTATTTATGTGGAGGAAAGCTAACATTGCACATCATTCTGAACTCATAATCCCAATGGTAAAGCATAATCTTAGCAACATGAGGTGCATATACTGTTTTTCAGCAGAGACAGAAAATTGAGTCATTAATGGGAAAATAGATTGGCCTCTATAAATGGACAAAAGAGGCTTTAGAAGTGGGATGAGGTTCACCTTCCAGCTGGACAACAGGTCTAAACAGCTTATGTTTAGACCTGTTGTCCAGCTGGAAGGACCAATTTGCATATTGTTTAGCAGGCAGTCAGCACTGGATTGTGGAGAACTACATTGGCGCAAGTGAGTTCCAGTTATCCTGAGAGCTGCACACCTTGAGAGGTACTGAGATTAAAAGGAAAAGGACATGGGATTTGTTCAACAAGCATAGAAAGAAACATAAAGTACAAACAATATGGGCGTATTAAAAGATTAAGGGTGGAATTGCCTATGTCCTTTTTTCTTTTTTGCTGTCTTAAATGAGGATATAAAAAAGAAGTAAAATCACAGCATGCACAACCCTATGGTCTATTTTTCCTTAAGGGTTTTATTATGCTTGAGATCACTCCTCTTCTGAGAGAAAATCCTGTTCAGGTAGAATCAGCCTTCAGGGAACCCTCATCAAACCTGGATGTCCCAAATCATGTAATCCTAGCCCAGTTTGTGAATTATGCAGGTCAGGTTCATGACAGTGCATCCTCAGGGTAAACAGGTCAGAATCCAAATTTAAGCCAAAACAAGCACCTACAAAATCTGTCCACTGTTTTCCTTTCATATTTTATACTGCAGTGAGGCTAAATAATCATTGTCAAATCAGCATAACAGAAATTATGGAATATAATTAGATCCACTCCTGTATTACAAAGTCTTGGAAGACCCCCTTTTGGCTATCTATGGTGAGCCAGTTCTCTACTCCTTCGCATTAATTTACTCTTGAAATGATGATGGCTGAAATGGCATTAAGGGTTCATTTCATGTCTGGGCTTTGTGCTCATAGTTTGAGTGGAATCTAATGACAGATGGTTCAAGTAGTGAAGTGTTGTTTATTGAGGGGTTTTCAAAGGTAGGATAACAGATTGACCATTACAGCTTCTGTCTCTCTGCAGGTTATTCTATTTGATGGCATTTTTCTCTGATCCTTTATATTTATGTGGCAGGCTGGAGATGTGGTGGAAAACTGCAGTGTAACAATTTTTACAAAGCTGATTTGTTTTATTTTTAGTGCCTTGGAAATGCATTTCCCTAACTTAGTTTATCATCTTTTGTAATGGAAAAATCCTTTTTATTTAATTGTTTATATAAATATTTAAACACCTAAAATGGAAATTTTTAAATCTGCAAACTGGGGCGGGAGGTGTGGGGGGACATTAAGATTATTATTCAGTGATGCAAGCTACAAGGTAACTCTGGGGGAGGTGCAGAGATCTCCCATTCAGGTTGGGCAATCTAAATTAATCTAAACTGAAACTATTAGTCAGGCTTTCTACATATCTGACTTTTATGGAAAGTAAAAACAAAAATGTCTACACATCATCCTGAAAACACCTGTCCTACAGTGAATCATGGGAGCATCATACTTGGGGGATGCTTTTTTTTTAGTACGGACAGGGAAGTAGATTAAAGCTGAAGGGGAGATGCATGGAGACAAATACATAGCAGTTCAGGAGGAAAACCAATTAAAAGCCAGAAAACCTGAGACTGGAGCAGAAGTTCACCTTTCAGCTGGACAGTGACCCGAAACATTAAGCCAGAGCTTAATGTTGACATTCATGTTTCAGTAGTTTACATTCATATTCATTAGTCAAACTGATCCAGTCAAAGTTTGGATCTAAATCCAATTTGGTATGACATTAAACAAAAAATAAAGAATACAAAACATCCCATCCAATCATTGTGATCTTGAGGGGTTTCCCTAAGTTAAATGGAGAAACACTTCAGTGTTTTTCTGTGGAAAGCCATTGGAGGCAAATTCCAAAAAGTTTGTAGCCGTGATTCCTGCAAATTGTGATTTCTAAGATGTTGAGCCACTTTTCACATTTCTGTTTATAAAAATGTTTTGAAAACCATGAAGCCTTTTTTTTTCCATTTCTAAATTATGCACTACTGTGTTGGACTATAACATAAATACCCAATAAAATACATTATGATTTGTGGCTATAATGTAACACCGTGTGAAGAGATCCAAGGTTTATGAATAGCTTAGCATGACCTACGTTTTCCCACAGTCTGAATAAATTCAAATGAAATAAACACACTAAAGTAATTCAATTCCTCAATTAGCCAACGCACATCTTTTTGTTTATATCTCATTGGGCCTGTTTGGTTTCTATATTTCTGCCTCCTGATTGACCCCATCTTACTCTTCTGATCTGGGCTTTTATGGCCTTGTGGAGGAGGGGAAAAAAAAGACACATCGGCTGAGACCTAACGTCTTCTGTGATGTGTGCTTCTTCTCTGTTCATACTCCAACTACAACAATCTGAATCATCAGTTATAAGTGTTTTGTAAAAGCCTTTGGTGTGTGTTTCCAAAAAAGATTCTGCCCAAAAAACGAGACAAGAAGGGAAAGTTCAACTTATAAAACTCTGTTACTCCTCCATCAGCATGGGAAAGTATGTGCGGTCTTGGGCTCTGCGCCGCCCCATGCTTTGTGTGTGCATTTATATTCGGTGTATCTCCTGTGGGATGCAGTGTGTGTTTCTGCTCATGTGTAGCTTCAGCTGGGTCTTTTTAGCCATGTCTTAGCGGGGTTTTCAGACCAATGGTTTCTCACGCTGGTCAGTGGCGCTCGTAAAGCAGCCAATGAGAGGTTGATGTCATTCACCCAACCGCAGGAGGACTATTTGTACCTCTGCTAATGAAGGAGTGTCCGGACAGACTGATAGACTTGGTTTGAGACTTCAGAGAGTGGTCCTAAGGATCATTTCAGCTGAGGACAGATCCAGTGACCTGTATTAATGCACAGAACCCCAATCTCTCTTCCTGACTTTTTTTTATTTTTTGTCTACCAAAGGAAACATCTCAGCACCTATTAAAGTGATTTTGGGCTCTTTATGAGCTGCTGTAAGATTTTTAGTGAGGTATTATTATCCAGCGTCCAGTTTCAGTTGTCCTATTGATGTATCCTTTAAAAACCTGCATCACAGTACCAATGAGGGTTCATTTCTAGCAAAGTGAAAAAGGCCAGAACAGTCTTTCCTTTTTCTTGCCCGTTTTTCACCTTATTTCTGTTAAAGTCATTGACTTTTTTTGTGTGTGTGTTCATCATGGTTTTCTCACATAACCCAGGCAGTTTCTGATTCAGTCATGCCTTGCAGCTTACAGTCTTCGTTTTGTGCAGGATTTGTGTGTGCATATGTGCCATATTGGCAAATTCCTCACTATCAGAATCTCAAGGGGCTTATGATGGTATGGAAATTTCATCAGCACACTCCCTAATAGCTTTGTAACAATCATAATCTGTCGTATTGCTGTGTAGAGTGAAGTGGAAGAGGACAGAAAAGAAAGAGAAAGATATAAGAATGCGGAAAACTCCATTGTAAGTGGCACAATACTTAGCATTTAGATGCAACAGTGGATCCATGATTCATGTTAATCAAAGCTAGAGGGTATGGCCAGTGAATGTGGCGGGGACGCTTCTGCTGATCAGATGGGAGTAATAGTGTTATCATACAGATAGTTAATATGCTTCCTTTGCCTAATCCCTTTCGATCTCTCAGCTCATCTTCAGTGCCAACCTATATACTGTATATATCAGCACCCTAATGAAGATGTGTTAAAGTTCCTAAAACAAAAACTTTTTAGTGCAGTAGCATTATTTCATACTGAAAGCATTTTTAAAAATGTGTACATTTAAGTTGGACAAAACAGAGATTTAACTGATTTTTATTAAAATATTGGTGCCACAATTATTGATTTCTAACAAATTTAACTTGAACTCAAAATGAAATCTTTTACTTGTTAATACTTGACTTCCTGTTTCAAGCATATAAAACATAATGACACACTTAGGCTCATTTATTTTTAGCCACTCTTCAAAGATACAATATATGAACGCATGCTACTCTAGCAAGGCTAGAATCTTCTTAAGTAAAAACATGGATACAGAAATGTAGAAACCTGTCTAACCTTCCCCAAAACTACAGTCTGGATCCCCCGTATACAACATGCCCAATTTATGCTGAAATGATTTTGTTTGATTTAGGTGTTGGTCCTTGTGTGGTCCAGTGTGCCGCAACTTTATGATGGCTCTCTTTCAGCACATCTGAAACAAAAAAAAAAAGACGAACAGTTCTTTAGCAGGATTCTATAAAACTTCATAAACCAGGTTTGTCTAAAGCCTGTCTACTATTCTCAGAGGAGAATAGTAATGGAAGTAAAACATATCTGTAATGCTCTCTGTTAGACAACTGCCACGTTTTTACCATGTAAACTAACTATTCCAGGCCTTTTCCAAACATTCACCAGGTATGCTTGAATTGTCTGAACCCCCAAAAGTGTAGACCAGAAAGACCATGGATGTTAGTTGTAGTAGTAGTGCCAAGATAGAGAGTTTCCACTCTGAGTATTAATATACAGTATATTAAGCTTTTAAAATGGGCACTTCTAAATGGTTTTTATAGGGGATCTCAAATATTTGTGTTTTTCAGTTCAGTTCCTCAAACCACTATCAAAACCAGTGGTCGACTGTACTTCATATGTAGATACATGAAGTAGTCACATGTTGCACCACATCTGTCTTCTTTAACTGGTATTATTACCAAACTCAGAATTTGTTGTCTCATTTTTTTTATAAATTCAGTCTGTTTTATGACAGTTATCCCTAAGAGAAACAGTCATGTTTGTTATAGTTCAGCTGCAGACTGTTTTTGAGGTAAATAGTGACTAATAGCAACTAAAAACAACCTTATCCCTGTAATTAGAAACATAGGGAGCAAGTCCCTTATTTGAAATCTGATCTGAGACCAAACAGTTTTCACTAAACCGTTGCTTAGAAATATGCACGTCAAATCCTGCATGGAGTACTTCATAAAAGGCAAAATTCCTATTTTTAGAAGAAATAATGAACTCAATGGAGTGTTTGATTTGAAACTGATTAGTTCTTTGAATTCTGAAAGCAACTTTCTTTGACTTTGACCACAACTAAACAAATCTTGATAGTTCAAGCAACGATCTGTTGAAAGTAGCTGATTATCTCTCTATACAGAAGAAAGTCTGAGCAGCTGTGTTTACTTTGGCTGCATATTTCCAACACGACACTAAAGCTCCTTCTATTGGGTTGATGTGGGTTCATTAATGTGGCGGTTAAATGGCCGTTACCGTTCTATCCTTCCCGAGTTAATATCATACACCTCATAGGATTGTTTGGACGTCTTGATTCTATAACAAATTTGTGGCACAGAGCCTCTTTCACAGCAAACATTTAACCTTAAAAGAATAAGACAGGCCCAGGTGTGTTATGAAGGTCCCCATTTTACTAGGTCCAGACTTCACACTTGTTCTAGAGATAACCAGAATGCCCAGCTGCAGAAAAGGAATGCAGCTCTCAATAATACACCTGTTTTTGTGCTCATTCAAGCCAAAAAAAAAAGTCTGCTTTGAAATGAACCTTTTGTAAATCTGAAGATAAAGCATAATAGTAAGATGGGGTGATATTGATGTATTTGCTATGAACTTTCGCAGACTCTCCAACTGGGTTCCTCACACTGTTTACTATAGGCAACATCAGTAAATGCAAATTTACTGATGGCGATTTTCCATTCATCTCAAATCTGACATAAATGTTAAATCTAACTGTATTTTAGCCTTTATAAATATGTAATTAAGTGATTTGCAAATGTTTGTTTCTTAACTACCACAAATTAAAACTGGAGACAAAACTGACTCAGCAGTAATTGTAAGTAATTATTATAAAAACTAATTATTATAAAAACTCTGCCTTCTGTTTTTTAATATTAAGCAGTTGTTGGACTCTTTGGAAATATCTTCAAACATTAGAAACATTGTGTCTTGAGCATCACTATAAGTCATTAAAATTTATATCATTGTCTCTGAAGGTTTGCATGTAAAGTTATTTATTATTGTTTTAAATATTAGCTTATTGTATTAATACAGGCTCAATGGAGAAATTGGTTTAATATAATATAATAAAGATATAATATAATACAATGTCTGCATGATGCTATAATAATAATAACATAAGATTCTTTGTCAGTACTGCTGATAGTTGTTGGGTCACTGTAGTCTCTTTTAATAATCTTTTTAGCTTCTCTGAAATCTAACATCCCTTTGTCTCCACTGATGCATTGACATTCATGTGGAATGTTTTGTCAATAAAATTTTCTCAAACATTTCCAGGATTCAAAATATAGCTTTTGAATCCTGGAAATAGTCCGATGTATTTGTGTTTCTGGAGGGCTCTGTTTCCTCTGCTTTTGTCTATTATAGTCTTTGGAGTCTTTTCTCCTCATCTCTTTTTCCAGGAACTATCCCATTTCCTTGACAGAGTGCCTTGGGCTCCCAAAACAGAAACATGGACTGAATGATTTGCTCCAACTTTGTTGAAAAAGAGATAATAATGGCCTGAAAATATGTTGAAATAACACATGCCAGCCACAGTAATCTGGAAAAATCAATGAAGGGTGTGTGCGTGTTATCGTTCAAAGTAGCAAATTTGTATTTATCGCCATGACTGTGTAGAATTAATATACATATGTTTTCCAGTGGTCAGCAGCTGGGACAGAAACGTGGCCTCAGCAGGTAACTGGGCTCAGGCTTTTATGAATCATTTGGCTTTGGAGACAGATGTGGTGCTGTGGGCCCTTCTGTGGTCAAGTCAGAATCCGGACCAGAGTTTGTGTCACTGCAGTAAACACCCTCAGATTGGATCCCGGACCCCGTTTTGTAATGAAAATTATGGATAAAGATAAACAAAGATAGCTTTTAACAGACTAATAATGAGGTTGCAGTAGTTTAGACTGAAATTATCTTCTTCCTGTACATTTTGAATGCATCTAGCAACCCTCACCATACTGTTTGTACATTAAAGCAAGGTTCACAAGGCTTCACCTCCAAACTCCTGCTCTCTGCTTTTCCTCAGATAAGGTATGTTTATAGAGTTGGCAAAGTGTCACAAGAAAGAAGTCATTTCAGAAAGGATATTGCAGGTGTTTAAACTCCTGATCTTAGCATGAAGAAGAAAGGCCTGGCCAGTATTTATGACTTGGCTTTCACTTTCAACACATGCACTCACAAACAGAGGCAGGAAATGTTGCCCAAAGGCATATCAGCCGAGCGAAGAGAGGAAGCCAGAGTTGTGCTTATCATCTCTTTTTGCCCAAGCCACAGAAGGCTAAAGGGCCTGTAGTCGAATAAGCTGCCCTCTCTTGCCTTTTGTCTGTCAAGGCTCTGATGGTCAAAGACCTCGAGACTCCCAGCTTCAAGCTGCCTGCATTTCAAAGGTTTCATTCAGTCCCATCATTCAGTCAGTCTGTCAGTTACTCTATCACTTAGTCGATATAAAGATTCTCTCTGAGGTCCTTACACCCACCGGTTATCTCTCCAGGCTCTCTCATGCATTAATTTATAAGTGTGGCCAATTCTGTGCAGGGAGGAGTCTGATTGGATTGTCACATCTCGGGTTTTCTTTGGACTTCTCATCTCCACATTTCACTTAATCTTCCATCACTGGCCTCCAAACGGAGGTGAAAAAAGTTTGACAGCCAGACTGCGTTTAATCCGTTCATAGATGTCTTTATTAGTATCAAAATACAGAGGGAAACTCAAGTACGACCAGGTCGCTTTTCTCCCCTTGTAGATTTATATCTTGACTCTATATCAATAATTTTGATAAATTCTCACCCGACTGATCACTGTATGAATTCATTTTAATGTAAATACTACAGTAGACAACATGCTGTACATTTACAGACTCCTTAACTCTGTCCTTTATGGCTACAAATCTAACAGGAATGGGCTGATAATGATTAATGTCCCTCTTTGGTCTTTATGATAGGAGTGAATGAAGTGATTGTATACAAATTTACTTTATAACAGCTGTTAGACAGTCATTTTAGAGCCCAGCACTAATTAGAAAGCAATCTAGCCCTCTATCAGTGGACATAAATATTATTTAGTCCTAATTGATGGAATATAAGAGCTTTTTAGTATCAAGGTATTGTATCAAAAGCATCTCACGTTGGTTAAAGGTAAAGAGCCCTCCTAAGACCCTTGCAACGTTATTGTGGCATCGGCATTGGCTGCAGACATTTTAAGCTTCTGAATGTCCCAATGAACATCCTTGGGGCAAATGGAAAAAAAAACATATTTTCACCATCAACCAGTCATGATCAGGTGCTTCTGACAAGATTTCTAACAAACAGATTTCAACATTTAAGGACAGTTTATGTGAAAGTTGGATCAAAACAAAATATGAGCAATATATGAAACTAGTTTTTCCATACAGGGGACATTTTCAAATTCCGATTACCAAGAAAGGCTTTTCTATCAAGTTTAAAATAAGTTTCAGTAAGAATGCTCAATACCATTTTTCCTGTGTCATTCTACTTTATTACAAAACTGAGTTTATGTACAAATATCTACATACAGTGAGATCATAGACTGTCAAGAAGCCTCTGTGATTGTATATCTGCATACATACGGGTGCATGTGTTATAAAGACTCCATGCCTTCTTTTTCTTGAGCCAATCTAAGTAATGAAAGGGATGAGAAGGGGGTAGGGAGTACACTGGTGGGAGGCAGAAGCAGAGAGAGAAGGAGCACTGGGTCCAAATTATAATACAAATCATATCAAGTCAATCATAAAAGCAGTCGAGATTTACTAGTTTCATTTCACTTCCCGAGATTCTTCAGTTTAATAGGGCAGCTGGGAGAAGATGGAGCCGGATTGTGAGGGTGAAATAGGTAGCATGTGCAGGCGTGAGTGTGTGGGTGCATGCATGATATCTATGAATAACCTTCCACAAGCCAACCACTGACTTACAGCCCCCCAGCTGGAGATAGAACAGTAACATACAGGCATCTATTATTGAGAAAGCCGAGCTGTTTGGGAGGTTACTGAGCCCCGGTCTAACTGTAAACACTCGGCTGAAAAAACACATTAACAGACACTAGATCAAATATAGAATACAAAATTATTTGATTAAAATAGCATCATGGCTTTTTGTGTTGTATTCTGTCATTTTAAATATTTTCAGTTACTAATTACCTTTTTTACAAAGTTTTAGTAACTGCTCTGTAGATTTCATTCACACTCCACATTCTGCCTTAGCATCTGACCAACGTTTTGTATTGTATGTACAAGAGGTTTCCACACATGTATCCTTTTTTCTCCCCACTTGTTCAGTGCACGTATTTTGGACTTATGGTACAAATGCATCTGTTTTTGCTGATCCACAAAGATGGTCTTAATTTACAGCCATAGCATCACGGGGGGTAAACGATGTTGGCGTAAATAAACTTTTTTCACTTCTGGTGTGTCAGATTTTCATGTATATACTGGAAGGTCCTCTGACTGTTAAAGGTTTAGGAGCATATGTTAATTTGATCTTTTTTTACTGGATGCTGTAACTTTTATAGAAGGCGTTAAGTGGCACAAAATCTCAATATTACATGTGACAATGTCTCTGGTGCCTATCACCAGTGGTCATTGGGTGAGAGGGGGAATACACCTGCTTTGGTTGCCAATCCATCACATGGCAACATAGAGACACCAGAGGAAAAAATTGTCTAGAGGGAGTTTAGATAAATTTCCATATTTCTTAAAGCTATCACTATATTGTGACACCATAATATGGGACAGATAATCTGTGAAAAATTTGTGCTTCCACTGCCACCTGCAGAAATACACCACTTGGTCAGAAACAACAGCTCAGAGCCAGGAGGAGAATCTTAGGACTGTCAGTCTCCATCATGCTCACACGGCTCACCCAATTTGAACCCAGGACCTTTTTGCTATAGCAGTGCTACCAACTTCTCCACAGTGCAGCCCAATTGTTACATCAAATGAGTGTTTAAATGCAGTGTTTGATCAATTTCAGATCCCAAAAAATAACAGAATACATCACATCTCTGTAACCTTATTTTTGTAACCCATAATGCTTTGCCTGAATAACTTGCACGTCTAGAGTTCCTACATGTGAACAGTCTAACAGCTAAAATAGGGATACAGCATGTGGGAATATCAATTTTACACTTCCAGCAGGATAATATAAACATGTGGTCACCTTCATCTTTCAAAGATTGCCAGAAGGAAGGATATTTAGTTTTCTATGCTTGCACTTTTAGCTGGTTTGGCAGCTCCATTGGTACAAATAAGAAACTATAAACTGTCAAAAATAATCTGAGGTATACCAGCACTTCCAAAATAATAAGGTTTAGTACAACCTCATCTACCCACCCAGAGCTTCAACATCACACATCAGTAAGTATGGGTTCTAGTGTCGTTCACCAGAGAAATACAGACAGCAAGTTGCTCCTGTATTGAGAATGCAGGACCATTTTGCACCCTAGCACCGGAAGTCATTTGAGAGTAAAAATATAATTGTATTAATTTTCAGAAGACCTTCTCCATCTGTGGTCAGCGCCAAACTACAATGCAAGTTAGGCATCATTGAAAGAAACACTCAGACAGGTTATAAAATGGTCACTTCATCTTTTGTGTATAACTGACAAAAATTAAACTCAATTTCTTGAACATGGTTGGGTGTTCAACACACACTTATCTGTAAGCCATTTGCCTCAAAAGTACAGCTCACCTCATTAGCAGTCAAAACACTCTGCTGCACTGCAGCTTCTACCATCTTACAGGATGTTACCGACACAACCTGCTCAAGAGCAACAGAGTCAGGAATAAGGTGGACAGCTTATTATTGTTATAGCAATATTTAGAGATAAAGTCTTTTCTATTTTAATAAAATCGTGCAACCTTATGTCAAAATCCAAAATATTTTGATTGTCAAAATGTGGACTGAATAATTTTGTGACTGCTTTAATCAGGATTATCTTGAATATGTTTATTTTTTTAAACTGATTTTGGATTGTGATTGATCAAACTAGTACTTTGCTTTTTTGTTCTTTATGAATACATTTTCTTTGACATAGACCAAAAACAGACCCTTTGATCCTTTGAGCTGAATGTATGGTTAAGCTGCTAAGTTTAAGTTTAAAATCCATTTTATCTGCATTAAAAAGCAACAAAAACATCCTGAACTGAAAACATCTGAGCTTTTGGAGATATTTGGTTGTCTCGGAAGCATAGGTTTTAAGAAATTGGCTTCACGTCTTTCAGCAGTGCTTTAATACTTTTGAAAACAATAATGCATAAACACTTGTTGATGTTTGGACCCATTTTCTTCCCTCTACCCAAGGTGATTCAAAACACCAAGCTGGCTCTATGGAGGACTATTGATGTTTGTGTTTACCCATGTATGACAGGTTGTTTACCTGCCTTATCGCTGTCCATCACTGTTGTGATTGTGTTTGCGTGCAAGCCTTGTGTTTGGACATTGAGAAGTTCATTGTTAAGCTGTCTGAATTGTCTATGCGAGCAGAGATGGACATCAGTCTATGTGACAGCCAACGATCCAAATGTCATATCTCTCCATAGGCACTCCCACTCCATCATACTCCATCATACAGAGAGAAGTGATAAAAGAGAATGCATGGGGAAGAGAGGCTCATGAAGGGAATAGGAAAGAGGCAAACAGGGAAGCTGAAAGCAGACAGAGTTGATTGAGCGACAGTTTGTTTAACTTTAGAATTTAAAACCTATCACAGTATTGACAAGAAGATATTTTGAAACTGAAAAAGCTCTGTATATACCTGTCCCCTTGCGCTTTGTGCTTCACATAGCTCAAAAGACATTTAAAGTTTTTCATTGACTTGAAGTTCTTAAAGAACGACTAAACTGAACATTTTTGGCTTTTTAGGTTTTGGATGTAGTTGAAATTTAGAAGAAATAAAATAGAGATTAAAATGTGGATAAATGTTTTTTTGTTGTTTTTTTTTTTTTTTTTACCAGAATGTAATTTGAACACAACAGTGGGGTAAATAAAAAAAATACATTAATGAAAATAAGGAAATGTGTTAAAGTAAAACCATTCTGTTCACAACAATATATATTGCCAGCAATGATTTTTCTCCAAATCAAAACACACAGGAAAAATGCAAAGCCTTGATGAAATAGGGATTTCTCACAGTTTGGAAAAAAAACCAAAAAACATCTTGACAGTCTGACTCAAGATGGTCAGCAGGCTGTCTTTAGGGATGGAAAAAGAAAAAATACAAGACAGCAACTTTCCACTGCAAAAAATGTTTCCTATACATACCCTGCTAAGATAATCCTTAGCTTCTTAGTTGCATTCATAAAAACCTGGTTAACTCATAAGTCCTAATATTCAAAAGCCCCACCATCCTCTGTATGCTGTTTTGATGTGCTGGGTGATGAAACCACATTCACACACATCCAGTAATTCGGCTGCCACCTGTTCTACTAGCCTTGGGGTTTATCAGTTATCTTTCTCACAGTGAATTTTTCTCTTGCTCTCATGCAGCAAATTGAATCAGAGTGATGTCATAAGAGCTGCAAGCATAGAACTGTACAGTTTCTAGTAATTCAAAAGAAACAATTGATCCTTGAGTCCCGGTTGATGAGAAAAGCATGTAGATCATAGCAGACATGCTCTGCTGTGTTTTCAGGCAAGCTGTTTATTAAAATAAAATATTAATCTAAATATATACCTCATATCTGTAGTCTTGCCATTTATGTTCAATGTACCACAAATGTGTCAAAATTGTTCTGTTTCCTACCTTTGGTAATACATATTATTTATATTACTCCTACAGTCAAAAACTGATCTGCTTGTAGCTGAACTTTAACTATTGAACCAGGGTTTATTCGTCCTCTGTATAAACAAGCGAACTTGTTTGAGGAATGAATGTAAACTTTCAACTTGCATTTGATGCTTCAGAGGTTCCCGTAGTATGATTTACTGACATTTGAAGTAATAGCTGCTAATATCTAGACTCTTATCTATTAAGCTATGTGCATTGGAAGGAAGTGTATGTAACTACATCAGGGAAAAATCTTGGGGAAATTGTGTTTACACCAGTCAGTGAGCTTAATATTGCAAAACAGCCTCATATATTCTCCCTGCTATAATAATCTGCTTTTGCATAGAAGTCATAAGTCAGTACCGTATGGCATTCAACTGAATAGTTAATGTTAATATCAGTTCTAAACATTTCTGATATTTAGTTTGCTCAAAGTGGGAATAAAGTTTTATTTGCCGTGTGTCATAAAATCCTAAAAATTGAATTGTTGCTGATCACGTATAGATGATAGTGCATTCTAACCGTCCAATCGGGTCCGGTCCTGAAATAGTGTGATATCTGAAAGCGCATTTTTTCTGTGTTTGCTTCAGCGATTGGCAGTATTGAACTTGTGAAAAGACTATAATCCAGATGCAGCCATGTGTACTAGCTCATGCTGTTGGCAGTAGTCACACAAATTCATACTTGATCATTCATGCACATATCACCCCGACCTTTCCTTGAGATTTGACACAACTCTGTTTTCTAGGCAGTCTCACATATGCTTGTGCTCAGCTAAAACATACTGACCTTTGTTTGATATGTAACAGTGTGCTCATTTTCTGTAAAAGCCTGTAGCAGCAAGAGTCTGGAACAGGAGAAAACATGGATTCAGGAGAAATGGAGGAGGGAGAAAAATACTGAAGGCAAAGGTCATGTGTGGCTCAAAGAGCTGCCCTCTGTGAATCTGTCTACATTAGATCAACCATGTGCTCCCATGTTAGACCTTTTTAACCATTTTCTTTAGGGCCATTATTATTTGAAGAACTGCTGGAGGCTTTAATGCTTAAAGAATGGTGCGCTTCCTTTATGTCTCCATGCCTTTTTGCTTTCCATGAAGTGCTGGATTCACCTTTGGTCCCATAGTATTCTGGTTTTATTTTCTTCAGTTTTAAAACAAGGACTGACATCTTTTATTTTATACTTTTGAGTGCATTTACCTATATATGCTGCACTATATGCTGGTTTCTTGCATGGAAACTAATCTGTGTGATGGACTATTTTCTGCTGTTTTCGTGAGTAGGCCTTGCCAATTAGATAAAAAAGCAATATATCTGTTATTATTGCTTATTGCTTAAGGGCTCCAGATATGTAGAAATAATTATATAATAGTATATTGGAAACAACTTAATTCCCATTCAAACTACATATTCTTCTTCAGACTGTGCAAGAAAACAAGTATTCTGATTGCTTAAGTAACATATAAAAGTAACACTCTATATGCATGTAATTCTTGTGTATTTAACATGCAAAACAACAATACTTATTTATTGTATTCAGAATTTTTACAATGTAAAATATTGGCTTAATATAGGGCTAGTTTTGTCCTGATTCACTATTAAAAAGGATGTTTAAAACATACAACAAAACAACAAATTATGAGTCAAATTGGAAAAATTGAAGGCCACTCAGCAGTCCTGAGTTCAGTATTCTGTATGAATACTGCACATGTAAAACATAGTTAAAGATGATGTTAAACATTATTGATTGCACTTTTGGTTGTTTTTATCCCATTAAATCAAAGTCAAACAGCAAAGTTTGTCATTGATTGGTTAAAACTGTCACTATGTCATGACATTTTAATATGAGACAAATAATCTGAGAACCAATCAGAACCAGGAGGAGGGTCTTAGCACTGTCAATTAAGCACGTGTATGCACTACACATACTATACCTCTTTTTCTCAGCTATGCTACCGTCTTCCTGGCAGGAGAACCTTCCCCAAATTCTCAGACTAGTTAGAGTGGCTACCAATAACAGCAGATACAATCTTCCTGTAACAGTCAGCTTTTTCTCTAGTCAGCAGCACATACATGAGTGTGATTAACAGTGCTAATACCTTCCTCCTCTGACTGGATGTTTTTGACCAAGAGCATTGCATTTCTGCAAATGACAACAGTAGCACTGGGAGGAGGTGGAGGAGCTTGATGTATAAAAGTTACATACTGTGGCTTTAAGTGTTTGAATATGTAAAATAAAGATAAAAAGTTACTTAGCTTGTATTTCTATTTGCATCACAACAAATAGTCAATCCAGCTTTTTTCCAACTTGCAACCAAACACAATTTCCCAGATTCAAGGTCTGATTTCCGAGATAAAAACAATTCACCATGGCACTTGCATTGTAACGGCTTCCCTTTTTATTGGAGCTCTAGATGTTCTTAACGCTATTTATAGTTCACATCTTCAATCAATCAATCAATCAATCAATCAATCAATCAATCAATCAATCAATCAATCAATCAATCAATCAATCAATCAATCAATCAATCAATCAATCAATCAATCAATCAAATTTTATTTGTATAGCACATTTCAGCAGCAAGGCATTTCAAAGTGCTTTACATCATTACAAACACAGAAACACAATGCAACATAGAATCAACAATCAAAACACGACATTAAGTCAGGTTCCATCAGTAAATTTATAATTGATTATGTTTCAAATACAATCCTAAACAAGTGGGTTTTTAGTCGAGTTTGCATCCATAAAAGGTTTACCTGTTACACTCCTACTGTGTTATAAGGAACAAAATAAATATTGCTATTTTTATTCCCACTCACGCTCACAATCACACAGTTTAAAACGATGTAGACAGCATTTTATTGGGCTTCTGGCACAAGGCTCCGTACAGCTCTTTCACAGAATTTCTAGCTGGGACTCCGCCGTCCCTCACGGATTTTTGTGCAATTCTATGGTACCTGTTAGTGTCTAGAATTTACAGGGTTTCCGTTACGCGCAAAGACCCTCAGTCACTCGCCGTTTTTCTTCCTGCACAGGGCGCCGTAAACCTCTTTCACGGAATTTCTAGCTGGGACTTCGCCGTCCCTCACGGATTTTTGTGCACATCTATGGTACCTCTTAGTGTCTAGAATTTACTTCAGCATTGTGTTGTTCTATGATTTCTACAGCCAACCAATAATTTAAGCATTTTGAATATTTTTCACTCAAATACCCATCTTGTTTAAGAAAAAAACAAAGAAAACAAAACTGGAAACTTAGTTTGGGAAAGTTGTAGGAGCTGTTACTTGCTTTTAGAAAAACAAAGCAAAAAGGTTGACTTTTGCAAATACTAATGGTGCTGATGGGAAAGGAAAAAGATAGACATGTAAAATCCATGCAGCATTGAACTTCCATATTAACCTGAGGACTTGCACTTTTGATCCACTGTGAAAGCTACATTTTAAAATTCACTGTCACCTGATTTCTGTTGACTTTGTGGATCAGCAACAACTTTAAGGTTTAGGCTGGTTTTACTGCTTACAGTGAAACCTATTTTTAGAGGTAGTAGTTCACTTCGTTTTCACTCTTGTAATTCTGCACTTGTATCTTCTCAACTGCAGATGTGCATTGATTCAAGCATCATATTTCAGTTGATAGAATGACAGCTTTTGTCCCTTTCTTGCTGTGATACTTTGCCTGCATTTACATTCATTTGATCGCCTCGCTTTAGGTTTGGGTTTCTGTTGCAGGGAAGTGGCAATTGTAGCGGCAGCGAGAACGAGAGGGGAACGGAAGGGGCTCAGCAGAAGAGTTAGGCTGTGGGTGTTGTTCACTCCCACCTGACGAATAAAAAACAACTTGTTTTCTCTGCTGCCAAATGACTGTGAGGCTCAGTGAGAAGATTTAATCGCTCTGTTCCATCCTTGTCATTAGTTCACCTGTCTCTTCAGCTCACCGAGTGATTGTCTCTGATTGGCCGTGCTTATCTCCAACTACCCTGTTAACCATTAGCGTTGGTGGTATGGAGAGGAGACAGTTCGATCAATCAGTTGTATCTGCCGTTTCCCTAATGTTTGGTGCTGCTGTCCTTGTGTATGAGCGCAACAACAAATCAGGTTGTTTATCGAGAATCTTTCTGACTGTTCTTGGGGGGAAAAAAGCTGAGTAATTTTTTGGGTGGAGAGAAGAAAAAAAGCAGTGACTGAAAATGGTAGAGAAAGCAAAGGGATTCATTGGATTTGCAGAGGGAGAGCCAAGTTGCTGATCAGCCCAACTGTCACAGCACAGGCCAATCTCTTCCCACTCTTAGGCTGCTTCTCTGTTCAGCCAGGCAGAGGCACTGGAACGTTCCTCCACCGATAAACCCACACCTTCAAATTAAAAAGAAACAACTACTGTTTCTTCCCCAGAAAAATAAAGATTTTGAATCTTTATTTTTGTCTGAAAACAGAATAAGAGTTAATAGAGATAAAGATAGAGATAAAGGAAAATGTGCAGAGAGTAGTAAAGGAAAATGTAAAGGCAGATAAAGAAGCTATAGGCACGTGTTGGTGGGTAATAATAGGACAGAGAGATAGTGAGCAAGAAGGCATCTTTATTCTAATGTGGCCCTGTCTGTGCTTCTGTACGGCATCCTGAAAAGATGATTTTGCTGCTGTTATTTATATTTATGAATTCATGCTATTTGGCCCAGTGTGAAATGATGGGTCATTCCCGCACAACGAGAAGAGCTGGTTCTGAATTTAGAATCAGCCTCCTCCCCCTCCTTATTCAACGTCTGGATCCGCTGAATATGGATGGAAGTGGAAGGATGGGATTGGGAAAGACAAGGATGATGATTCAGGGAAAGAATATTGTTTTGACTGAGGGTTGAGGGTTGCTTCTGTCACTGTTTTCTCACCTGGAGAGGAATTAATGGCTTTCAGGCTGACTGCTAATTAGCTTCTGGCATTATGGGTTTGTGTGCACCCTAACAATATGCGTACTGCAGGCGGCATTAG